>NC_140587.1:779690534-781057821 GCF_964204655.1 Triturus cristatus
CACAAAGCCACCCACACACACAGAGCCACTCACATAGCCACCTACACACACACAGTTACCCACACAGAGAAAGCCACCACGCATAGAGCCACCTACAAAAAAAGCCACGCACACAGAGCCTCCCACACGCACACAGAGCCACCCACACACACACAGAGCCACCCACACACACACAGAGCCACCCACACACACACACAGCCATCTGCGCTCCCTCAGCCGGCTTGTGAGTGTAATGTCCCATGTGCTTGTGCTGGCGTCACTAGGATAAGCTAGTCCCCATTGTTTGGTTTGCTGCGCGCGTTAATGACAGCTTTGCGGCCGCTCTTATCACCCCAAAAATTTCCCCGTATGTTGGAGCTTCACTCGGGCTCTAAAACAAATATGTCCCCGTCGTTGGAGCCTCTCGGGGGCTCGAGAACACTGCCCCCGATGTTGGAGTCCCGCTCGGGGGACTCAATGCGGACAGGAACCACCCCGAGCCCTCTCCTTACCGGGACTTCGCCTCGGGGACTCAGCTCCTCTGGAGGCGGCAACGCTCCGACGCTTCGGGGGCTGCGGGGCTCTCTCCTCACTCACGAGAGCCCCGCTCCGGCTTCCTTCGTTTCGTGGGTCACGGCGTCTCCCGGGGCACACGCAGGAGCGCGGGGTAGGCTCCCGCCTGCTTCCTGCTTAAACCACGCCCACGTCCTTGCCTCCCTTCCGGCGCTGACTGTGTCCCACACAGGGCGACTGACTTCCAGTTTCGCGGGGGCCACGGCAGTGATTTAGATGACGGTGCTGCGGGGTGGGCACCCGCTTACAAATAGAATAATTAAATAAGCGGGGTGGGCACCCGCCAACGAGCGCCACAATGCGGGGTGGGAACCCGCTTCAAATCTCGGCAAAAAGCGGGGGAATCCCTACGCCGGGAATTCCCTGACACAGACGATTGCAGCTTTGCGCTGCTGTCGGAAATCGCCGGGCTGCTTCTTATCGGCGCAAATAACTAGCGCGCTCACCAGGTCACAAATGTATGTCGCTCCCCAGGCTCTGCAGCACCCAGTTCCAGGGAGAAAGGGGATAGCTCTCCTCAGCTAGGCACAGTCCAGGGAAAGTCTTTGCGCACCACCACCTTTCTCCGAGGTCAAGCAGAAATGCCTCGGAGAAACGCAGTGGCGTTTTCGGGGGCGTGTTTTTCTCTCTCTCCGCTTGCCATTGGCTGGAATGTTTACATTCCAGAGGAGAGAAAGAATCGAAAAAACACGCCCCCAAATCCGAAAAAGACGGGGCTTGTTTGGAGAGACAATGCTCTTCTCCAATGGCTGACCAGTATTTCAGAGGCCAGCCAATGGAGAAGAGGTAAAAAAAAAGGGGCGGGTTAAAGCCCCACTCCTAACATTAAATCTCGGAGCGAGACTGCGCAAGCGCAGTCTTCGAGCCGAGACCTAAAAAGGGCTTGGGGGCAATATAGGGCTTTTTGTTTCAGGTAGGCAACTCCCCTCATCATATTCATGTGTAGTAACGAGGGCAATTAGGGAATAGGGAACTATGAATGAATGAAGGCCATCTTCTCACTTACCACCATGGATCCTCCTACCTATGAAGTCTCTGAAATCTGGAGTTAACAGGGAGACAGGGAAATCCTGGATGCCTAAGAGCGAGACCCTGTATATCTCTGGAACAATAGGGGCGTTCTGAAAGCATATATTTGTGCAATTTGAGTTGTCCATAGAAGACTTGTTCACTCTCCCCCACAAATCCTTCATTGTCTTTCGGAACCTGTTGCACCATCCACAAACCCGGCATAACTGTCTGTGAAACTAGCCATGACATTGCCAGAGTGGAAATGAGGAATTACCGGAGAAACAGAACGCAAGCCTTCTTTGTCTATACACCCAAGAACAGGAACAACAGCTTCATGGCTACACCTACACTTACTCCCTTACAATTAAGAAAGAAAATGACACTCCTCTACAGAACATTCACCTCATTCATTAGGTACCCATCTTCTGTATGGGTCAGCATAAGAGGCATTCAAAACTCACTGTGGGCTCTTGCCCATTTATTCAGCGTTCTGTTGCCTACCAGGGAGGTTTGGGTTATAAACACTATCTACATTCATCTGTACATTATTACACACGTCTGTACTAGTACATCTTTTCACCAAAGAACTCAACACAACTGTCATTCTTGTCCATGTGGCAGAATGAAGTCTTGCCTTTTAGAATGGACTCAGATGGACGATATCAAGATGATTTTTGCCTATGCTTCACATCCTCAGAAAAGAGCATTCCCTCACAATCGACATTACAAGGAATAGTTGGACTGGAGCTTCTCTATTTTTTCTTTTATATTTCCATACACAACAAATTCAATGTACTTTTCTTGTTCCTTATTTAAATAAATCTTTTCTTTATAAATCTTCTCTAAAGTGCAAGTGCATCAGCAATAGATGTTTAAAAATTCATAAGTCTTGCATTCTTCAACCGCAGTCGCAGAAATCAAGATTAAGTCGATGTTATAACTACTACAACTGGAGATCATTCTACAGATGTAATTCTGCATCCAAGTTGTGTCCTATCAGTATATCTGTCCCCATTAAAATTATCAATCTTGATCCCATTCTCCTCTGCAGCAGCTGTCTCTCTCCACCACTTTCATTTTTCGTTATATGCTTAATTCAAAAGCATTAAACACGTTTGCCGTTTTTGGGAAAGAGCACTTCTGCCTGGTTAGCAAGGACCCAGTGCCCATCAGCCAAGAATATCAGTACCAGTGGTCAAAAAGCGGGGGTGATAATGCCACAAAGAGGCGCTTTCCTACAGATATATTTAGTAATGTATTAAATGTGCTAACTTCTAAATTCACAATTAATTAGTTTTTAAATTAATATTTACATTTAAACCAAAACCTTTGCACAGGTTGTAAGGGCATATTGTGGATTTGGTTGTGCTGTTTTTTTTTATTAAAAATGATTTTGTTAATAAGTAAAAATATATAAATACTATATTACATTTTTTGAAATAATTTTCTGTAAATAATTATTCTGTGTTGCAGAGATGTTTTCACTTGTTTCTTATATGGGTGAGTTTGAGTTATACAGTTTATTTTTTAAAGTTTTTTACTGTCATTTTAGTAAATGTATAATTATTTTAACTTATTTTACATATTCTTAAAGTTATTATTTTTTTCAACAATATGTTAATTTTTAAACAGGTAATTACAGCATGTGAGTGAAGTCTCCACCCTCCCTTTAAATATATGCACTTTCTACAGTGTTGTTAGACTGAAGTTGGAATAGTAAATCTGCTTCTCATCCCTCTTTCCCTCCCCAAACATGAGCATTTCCCAAATGTTTATTGGTCTGGAGTTCGAATATAATATCTGATTCTCTCTCCCCCAGATGCATGCACTTTCTTCAATATTTGTTAGGCAGGAGTTAGAGCGGCAAATCTTTCAACCAACAATGTATGCATTTTCCCCAATGGTTGTTATGCTGGAGTTAGAGGAGTACATTTTATCCCTCTTCAGTGTATGTTCTTTCCCCAATGTTTGTTTGGCGGGAGTTAGAATATTAACTCTGCCTCCAGCATGCCATATTTGCACTTTATCTAAAGTTTGTTGGACTGACGTTAGAGCAGTCAGTATATTTGACTTCCCTATGTATGCATTTCCCTCAGTATCTGTTACATTGGACTTAGAATAGTGGATCTGATATTCCCCAACACTGTATGCATTTTTCCTGTTTGTAGGAGTGTAGTGACAGAGGAGTGTGCTTCTCCTCCCACCAAATACCCACCCTCATGCACTGCTCTTCTCTCTCGTGTGCTGCGCGCTCTCTCGCTTGTGTGCTTTTCCTCCCCCGAACTTCCCCATGATCCATGTTGATCTCTGTCCCTTGCACTCTCCCCCTCCTGTTGCTCACTTCCTTGTGTGCTGCTCTCTCCCTCGTGGCTTCCCCCCGCACTCCCCAATGTTTTATGTCGTGTGCTTCTACCCTATCCCTTCGTATTGCTTTCTCATTCGTGTGCTGCTTTCCCATCTACCTCCCTCCTGGGCTATTTTTATTTTGGATCTTCAGACTAAAAAATGTCAATTGTTTTATTAACTGATCCAAGCGGCTCCTGCATCTCTCTGTAGCTTTCCAACAATATCTTTGCAGCTTTCTTTCGATGAGTTGAACCAAGAGTTAAAATACATTATAACAACACACAATACCAAACCTGCTATTCAATGATGCAAAAGTGATTGTCAACCAAGAGGCTTTTTAATTGATGAACAAAACAGTTATTTGAAGCAAGCAGATTGAGGGTTATGTCCTCCATTTTAATTAATATCAAAGGGCCCAAGCATGTAGGCTACGCGTGTTGTTCTGATTGTGAAGCTCTACAGACTCCAGACCTCATACACGTTTTGGCCCTTATTTTTAGAGGGCGCAGAAGCAGTGGGCAGTTTCCAAGTAGAACAGTGACCGCCAAAAGGGGCAAAAGGGATGCTTTTCCTCCCTCCTCCTCAACAGCGACACTTTCAGTCAATAAAAGGGCGTCACATGTTTTTGGAGATAAATTGTTGGAACAGCTTTTCATTATCTGATGATCAGCATCGCTCATACTGTCATTACGGTTTTTCTGCCAAGTAGGTCATAGGCTACATGATGAGTAAACGGGTTGTTGGGCAACCACAGAAAAAAAGACCTATCCCATTGGCAATTATTTAATTCGATATATTTATAAACAGTTTTAGACAAAACAATGTCACTGAGGTTTTTACATGTATATTAATGTTCAACGCCGCAGGTGTGAAAGGCTAAACAATCATTTCAAGAATTTGCACTTGACATCCCATTGACATGTTGCACAAAGAAATAAAAGGTTATATTGTTCCACTATTAAACTTTTAAATATTTTCCTAACAACGTTTCCCAACATTATTCTGCTAAAATCGAAACATGGAAAACCTAACCAATGGGTGCTCTAAAGGACAGACTGTAGAAGTAGCAAAAAGAACAAACTAGATATTTTTGGACGTCTTAACACCTCGGCTTTCTTCTATTTGTGATACATACGCCTCTCATCCCTTAGGATTCAGTATGTATATTTTGGGGGATTGAGCAATCTGCTGTGGCAGTAGGGGGCAGCATCTGATCAGGGACATCAAGCGCTGTGCACGCAGTGTTTAATCGAGCTGTTCTATGAAGCGCTTACATCAGGTGGGCGCAAGGCCTTTCCACAAACAGGCAGAGTCAAGATTAAGGTTGTGCACAAAAGGGTTACTTTCTCTGGTCGGTTACTGATCACTCACTTGCACTTGTAATACTGGCGCTTGATGTAACCCTCTTCCGGTCTTCTGCTGAGGGGAAGAGACGGCATTTAGGGACAGGGTTTGGTATCTCTGAAGGTAAACAACGTTTACCACAAATCTTTTTCCCTGCAAGGAATCACAACGTGGTCGTTTAAAATCCAACACCTTCCCTATTATCCGCACAGACTGGAGTTGGAATAGTGAATTATACTATTCCAACATCCAGCGCCGCACCCCCCCCCCCCCCTCGCAAGTCGTCGTTCCGACTTGCGAGTAATGGTAAGTGGAATCACAACGCTGTGGTTGTAACGACCGCGTTGTGATTCCCTGCAGGGAAAAAGACTGCGGGATAAGAACGTACATTCGTCTCTGAATGCTTTAGGTTGGCTGAGGGCTTTGACACGGTCAGGTCGGCGAGCACAGCCCCTGCAGAGTCTTTAGGCATGGCCCAGCCGAGAACAAACGTGCAGCACTAAACTCAACATCCAGGAAGTACCACAGCACTGTCACACATATCTTTGAATTTGGTGTTCCTCCTCATACTGGAGTAGGTCTCCAGCTTGTACTCCAGTTTGTGTCTATTCAATGGCAGTTGGGCCACTGCACGAGTCAAGTTTCCTTCCTCAGAGGGATTCCTGAGATGCATACCAATTGCCCTTCCCCCAGAATGCACTGGGTTGATCAGTGCCTTTGTGGCACTGGCCATGCCCAACTTCCAGAGCCCTGCTTGGACAAACAAGAAAAAGTTACTTACCTTCAGTAACCCTCTTTGTGGTAAATACTCTAACCACATATCACTCACCTTTAGAAAATCCCCAAGTGTCAGACTGGATCCGGAAGACTGAACAGCAGTGCCCCCGTGCGCTGGTAGGTGACACAAAGTGGCTCCCTGTTTACCTTGTTCTGCCCTGGAATTGAAAAATGGAGCCAACAATATTCTTGATCCTCAGACAACTACTATCTTTACTATCTAACACAGTCATTCATAATAAACGCAGCTCAAGAAGTTTATTATCAATAACTGTGCAAGATAGTAAAGATAGTAGTTGCATGAGGATGTACACTATTGTTGTCTCTTTTCCCTGCCTCAGAACCTCTCCATGGTTGCAGGAGGTCACTTCTTTATTTGGAGTGAAGAAAAGAGCTGCATAGAGACCCTCACGGGCAAGTTGCTGCACTACATAAACTCCTGATTGGTTGATAGAAGCACCACTACTGCACAACGACCTCGGTTTCTTTTTTAACTTGTTCCGTGTCCTAGGAGGATGAGCCCAACAATATTCAAAGGAATGAGAGTATAGATTCCTAAGGGCCATATGTAGGTAATTTCTATTTACCCATCCCTAAATACCGAATTTTACCGATTTGGTATTTAAGAATCGGTAAATAGAATGTAGGTAAACAACTGGCAAATATTACCGATTCGGTAATATTCATTATTACCGATTCGGTACCTTCCCATTCATTCCTATGGGCCTGGAGGCCCATAGGAATGAAGGGGAAGCCATTCACTATTACCGATTTGGTAAATACCGATTCGGTAATAGGGGGAGCATATTCAAGGGTGGCAGGGTGTCACAGAGTGTCTGCTGCAGAGCTGTTCCGTTAGCTGTGCCTACACGGAGCACTATTACAGACTACCTGCAAGATGGCTAAGATGATACGGCTTTGACAATCTTGACTACGGAGGGAGGAGTAGAAGTAGATACACGCATTTGGGTGTAGGCTCACTTCCTGACAGCAGGACGATCTGAGGATGCTTACGTGTGACTGAAGGACTTAGATGTTTTGAGCGCTGGGACACCGTAAAGAATTGCAACAGCGTGTATTTGTACGGTTGAGACTCTGCCTATATCTGGTTATGGATGGAAATAATATACTTTGGTGATCTTTAAACAAACTTTCTTTTAAAGATACATGGAGTACTACCGAATCATTGTTGGATGTCTCCTAGCCGCATACTACATTTAGTGGGATTTAGAGTCTAACCACTATCGGACATCTACAGATAAACAGACAAATAAGAGGAAGAATTTCCACTGTGATTACGTCTTACAGTACAAACAGCAGGCTTTGTAGGGTGATATTGTCCCCCCAAATAATACCCCAGGTTTTGAGAACTTGCGCTAAGAGAAGTAGCTGGTCCTGAAGAAGGTGGTTTCCACGTTTGCTTATACCACCGAAGCGCGTTGACCAAATCTTCTTGTAGATCCTACAAATTTTTTTTTGTAGCAGCTCCTTTTTTTGGGGGCTATTAGGACTACCTTACCACTCATTATGTGTTAAGTGGTAAAGCTACTGAGATATATGTGTACGGAATGTCTGATATGTGTCTGCATGAATGAAGAGTTTGTATGTGCAGTGTTCTTTCTCCCTGGGTTTTGTTTTCCTTTTTTGTCATGAATCAAAAGAATATCTTTGTCTTATCGAATTGACATGAACAATGTGTAAAGTATAAGTGAAAACGTTCATTTATGAAAAATTGATTTATCTGTTCAAAATTGATTATATTTTTATACAGAAAAAATGAAAATATAAAAATACGAAAAATAAAAAAATAAAAAAAAAATATTAAAGAATACACTTTTGTGCTTTGTGTGCTAGTTTATATATAAATAACTGTTGTTTAGGTCAAGAGGGAGTATTATTAGGTAGATTGGCTTCATTTTCCCCTTTTCTCCCTGACCTATTGGAAAATTATCTCGTATAAAGGGGGTCCCAGTATTTTCTGCATGGTAATTTCTATTTACCCATCCCTAAATACCGAATTTTACCGATTCGGTATTTAAGAATCGGTAAATAGAATGTAGGTAAACAACTGGCAAATATTACCGATTCGGTAATATTCATTATTACCGATTCGGTACCTTCCCATTCATTCCTATGGGCCTGGAGGCCCATAGGAATGAATGGGAAGCCATTCACTAATACCGATTTGGTAAATACCGATTCGGTAATAGGGGGAGCATATTCAAGGGTGGCAGGGTTTCACATTGACACCCTGTTGCACCCCTGAATCGTGCATGTGTGCACATGTGGCCCACGTACATGCCCTAAGGGCATGTATGTCTGCCACATGGCACTTTTAAAAAAGCACAATATTGCTTTTTAAAAGGTATTCGGTATTTACCACCAACCAGTAGTTGGTGGTAAATAACGAATCCTTAAACCAAAAATGCACTCACTTGAGTGCTCCCTACATAGGATTTAAGGATTCGGTAATTTACCAATTCCTTAAATTAAGGAATTGGTATTTTACCGATTCCTAAAAATAACGAATCGGCAAATTACCGAATCCTTAAATCCAGCCTCCTACATCGCAAAGGGCTAAATACCGGTCGGTAACGGGAAATTTACCGATTTTCGGCCGTTACCGACCTGTTTTAGCCCACCTACATATGGCCCATCTTTTGATGGTAGCCAACACGCCAGCAAAAACATCAATGACAAAAGTGGCTGTTCTTTGATTTAAGTTCGGAGTGTTTTATGAGGCGGCAGCAGGCAGTGTGAAAAAAACATATGTGACTGTTTTCCACACAGCAACAGGAGGGCGAGTATGTGGAATTACTGCAGCAGCTGCTGACTTTGGAACTGAGAAAACAGGTTCCAGTCTCCATGCTCAGGTAAAGCACGCCAATACTTTACGGTTGTGTTTGCTACATAAAGCTGCAAAAAAATATTTACTTTCAGAAAGATTCTCAGTTCAGTTTAAAAACTCACTTTTAATAAATCCTTCGCAGATAACATGATGTACTAAGGTCAGAGACGCTAAAATTATGCAGCAGAAGAGGACCAAATTATGCGTCAGGGGTGAATTATGTAGCAAGAAGAGAGAAATTATGCGGCATAATGCGGCATCTTTTGTGATAGTATTGCTTTATCATTTTGCCATTTTCACACATGCTAACACTGTCTGGGTAAATGTGGAACCTCATTAGTTCGAATTTAACACCCAAACACAACTATTAGCAAAAGAAAGGTGACAAGTTAACCTTTGCCAAGGTCCTTCCACTTCGCAGCAATACAGATAGTCACAGTTTTAGCAACTTTTGGTCCATTCGAGCAGAAACTATTTTTTGGGTTAAAATCTGCAGATTATACAACAGATGATGGAGGCATGGCTAACTGCTTATGAAGTGAGACGTAGCCTGCGGGAGCTCTCTGTAAAGCTCCTACATCTGACCCCATTCTGGCGGCGGTATTTACCCCCGAGGGGCCAGTGACCTCTGACACCACTACTGCCTGTGCTGGGGTACACCCTGTCCATGGAAAGCCTGTGAGGGAGTTGCCTGCGATGACCAGATGCCCTTGTGTCATGCCCAAGCCACTCTCCGATATGACCAAGATGGCGACTACCCGTGCCTGAGGCCGCTACGGACTGCCTCCTCTTCCTGTGTGGTATGGTGTGCTGTGAAGGAAGAGGACCTGCCACAGGTCACTTGAGGCAACTGGTGCTGTGGTGACCTGTGGGGGGCCCATTGGACGCTGCAGACCATGCAGGCCTGCTTGTGGCCACCCGGGCGGGTTGCTGAGGAGTGGTAGGAGCAGTCTGTGCGCCCTGAATGAGACTGGTGCTGCAATGACTGGCTGGAGGTCTGCTTGATTCCCTGAGTTCTCGTGCTGGCGGTCAGCCTCTAAGAAGTGAACTGCGCAGGCCCTGGGGCATTGGAACCTCCAGCTACTTGCCGGCCCAGTGCCCCTGCGCCACTGGCTTTCCTGACTGCACTGAAACAGCTGGGGTAGGGCTGCCAGAACTCCCGGGAGACATCATAGCTCGTGGTGGCCTTGTGGTGGGTGGTGCATGCCTTGCACAAAATTCGCTGCCCCCCGGGCTGAGGTGATTTACTGCAGGAGGAACGACGCGGACCCCAAGAGAGCGTTTGCCTTCACCTGCTGGGCGGCCACTGCTGTTCTTCCGTGGGGTCCTCCTGCTTGCCGTGGGCCCCCAAGCAGTTGCTTTTAGCAGGCTTGCAGGAACATGGCGGCCCACCCGTGCCAATACCCATTGTGATATGATGAGTTGAGTGGCCCTGGGGGATTCATAACGCCTGGGAATGTGCTTCCCTGCCCCATCCACCTGGTCTGTGGTGACTTCGGCCTCCCTAGTGGCAGTGAGGGCCTGCGCACTATTTTATATGAGGCCATTTCCTTAATGCACAGAGGCTCACCTAGTGACTATTAATTTGCTGGCCCATGACACAATCACCTTATTCCTGAGGGCCCCACAAGATTGCTATTCCCTTCTGCAGGCCTGTTTATGGGCAGACATTAGCTTTGGCCCCCTGTGCTTGGGCCCTGCCAGACTGCCGGGGTGCAGTGACTGTGACATAGTGGCCATTGGGGCAATCACTTTCAGGTGATATGAGGCCTATCTCCTGTTCCCGCTTGTAGATTCTGCGGTGACTCTCCTGTGAATTGGTCCTGGGGAGTCCCTTTGCTGGGATCCACCCTACCAGCGGTTACTGACTGGCAACTCTACAGAGAGTGGTTATTGCAGGTGTGGACATTGTGCAGATCCATACCTTTCATTTGACCCTGTTAGTGATTGGCGACTGGCTCTGGTCATCTATGCTTCCACCCTTACCTCCTCTGACACTATGCTGTGCCTTGGTCATGGGAAGGAGGTTCAAGGGTCGGGATCTGAAAAATCTCATGTGACTAGTGCTAAGGGCAGCTCGCCCACAGACTCTGTGGCGGTCCAGTAAGATATGTTGGACTTTATCTCCTGGCTATAAAGGATTTGAAGAACAACCTTGAACACAAAACAGATACGGTGGTGGTAGATCTTGGCATCCTGAGGGTTGACCACCATAACTTGAGGGAACGTATTGCTGCTACTAAACTCACTTTGCAGGAACTGGTCCCCACAGCAGATGACCAAAAAGCCCGGATGGATGAGGTGGTGGGCCGTGTATGTGTTCTTGAGGCCCGAGTAGAGGACTCGGATGGTCGTGTACACAAGAACAATATGCGAGTGGTGGGTATGCCCGAGAGGTCGGAGGGCACGGATATGGTGGCCTTCCTTGAGATGTGTCTGCAGGAGAGAGTGGTGCCAGAGGACTTATCCCCCTTCTTTGCATTGGAAAGGGGCCATAGAGTGCCGGCCTGCCCACTTCCCCCTGGGGAGGGTCCGCACCTGCCAGAATGGCCAGGTTGCATGTTTGTGGACATCGAGAAAGCATTCAACAACCTGGACTGGAGACACCTCAGCGCTGTCATGCTTCAGATGGGATTGGGGCACCGTTTTGTCTCCTGGACCTTTTTATTGCATACAGACCCTATTGCCCAGATACGTACTGGCCGCATTATCTCAGGACAGTGTGGTGTGTGGCGTGGCACCCGACAGGGGAGTCCGCTGTCCCCTCTACTTTTTTTTCCTCGTGGAGTCATTGGCCTTGGACTGCCCTTTACCGGTATTCGCATCCACAAGGTGCCTCATTTTATTTCCCTCTATGCGGATGATATGGTACTTTACCCTCATGACCTACGCACAGAGACTGAGAGGGCAGCACGTCTCCTTATGGTATTTGGGGAGGCGTCGGGCCTCTTTGTAAATTGGCTGAAGACCAGCCCCTTCCCGATCTGAGGGGACAGAGAGGATCCTCTAGAGATAGGTGACATGTGTTGGGAACCAACAGTGGTGCAGTATCTTGGAATCAGAATTTATAAAACTCTCCTCAATCTCTTAGAGAACAATATAGGGATGGGGGTGACCGCCATGCGTGTGTGTGCAGTGTTTTGGAAGGTCTGGCCCCTATTGGTGGCAGGTTGCATTGCAGTGGTGAAGATGGTTGTGCTGCCTCACCTTTTGTAATTTTTTGCAGTGACCCCACTGGTGACTCTGCACTCTACATTCAAGGACCTAGATTCCATTGTTGTCAATCTCATTTGGAATAAGGGACGGCAGCGAGTCGCTTTGTCTTGATCAGTCAGCAGCCGAGGGTGGGATGTACCACCCATGGTACGCTCCCTTGATGGTAAGAAGCATAACATAGGGCATACTGCTACTTTGCGTTAATGTGGGCAACTTTCCCATATAAATTACGATTTGTGTTGGAAAGTAAATTCCACCATAACACTGCGTACTGGGTTTGTGTCACTTTTGTGATGCAAACTCAGCGCAAAATGTTTGTAAATCTGGACCAGAATGTCCAAACAGGTAGTTGTCAATATTATAGGGATGCTTTGTGTTCTTCCTGCAAGCTAATGCAAGGTTACTAAATGGCCAATTCAGAGCAAATGCTGCTGTACTTTGTAAAATCAGAAGGCAATGAAAAAGCCAAAGAGGCTACTAAAGCGTGAGAGAAAAATGGGTTGTGCCTGGAAGTGAGCATACCAAATTTCTGTAGCAGTGTTCCGGATTGTAAAGAAGATCTAAACTGGCTCAAACAGCTATTATTTAGTTAAGACTCTTGCAGAGCGCTAAATCAGAACATTTACAAAGACCTAAGGTGAGTAAAAATGTAACTGTGCCAATTCACTTAACTGCACTTTACTGTTTTCATCAAAATAGTAGTACAATGTTCACTCTCTCTCTGTGGTACCTCATACTTATCTGCAACTATGTTCACAGAAGCATGTTTGAATCATATTTGTGCCGCGCCCAACACCTCCCATATACGCCACACTACATCCAACATTATTATCAACAATGCAATCCAAAGAGGTGCCCAGGACCACAATGTAAATCAGAATACATCACAGCATTGTCCAGAGTATTAAGCACTATATAAATACAAGAAGACTAAACAACCACATTACTATATCTCCTCTATAACCATCACACGTGGAGAGGTGTGGATGCAGGCTTCTTAGTGGTGGCAAGGGTGGGGCACCTGGTCTGGCCAATGCCACCTGCCCATTTCCTTGTGAGAATTATAGAGGAGATTAGACAAGTGGGGCAGAGGAGATAGTGAGTGCCACAGTAATACAGCTTTCAAAATAAGTATCAAGAAGCGCATCTGAATGTGTTCCTATTCTTTTGACAAAGTGACCCTCGCCAAACGCTAGCACGCATGGGCAGTAATCAACTCTTATCAGTTGGCCTCTCTTCCATCATATCTGCCCTGCACATACCCCCAGTATCTAAAACTGCGGCTTATGGCACTTAGACTGGGGGAGTGGCAATTTTTTTAACATCTACCCCTTTGGCGACACCCATCAGATGAGCTTCTGTGCAGGGGCTGCGGGGAATCGGTCGAGTCTTTGGAGCATGTTGTATGCCTCTGCCCAGGATTGCTGTCCTTGCGTAGATCAAAGCTGAGGCCAGAGCGGAACAGATTGGGAGTCCGGTCTTGTAGGCAGGGTATCATCGCGGCATTGAATCCGAAGAACACAGCTTTAAATATTAGCTTCACACTCTTTATCCATCTTGCATATCGCAAGCTTAATCAGTATATTTCAGGCCACGTGACAAAACCAGGGAATAAGCACAGGTGGTTACAATAATGGTACATCTTTGAAGCTTCTCTCCAGCAAAACCAGTGTATTCAGCCCCAGCCTCACAACATGGAACCCAAATTCAACAACTAGTCATTGACTATTGACTGTTGGAACAACTTCAGAGATGGTCAGGAACTTTTGCCCTTAAAGCTTGACCTTCCCAGATTAGACCTGAATCAACAAGCTACTTGCCACTGTAAGAGTCCTGTTAATCTAATCAGGTTAAAACCTCAAAGTCCACCTGCATTCCAACTCAATGTACTCACTTTGGGGTCAACAGTTAGTCTCTGTAAGAGATGGTTCACCTACATAACTTTAGACTGTCCCCTTTCCCTGTTGAGTAGAAGGCATGCAAATAGTAGAGAACATGCATCCTGAACATCCAATCTAGGATTCAAAGTTTAGTTTGAATATATATTCAAAATATTTCCAGACCAGTGTGTATTCACAGCTACAGAAGTAAACATCCAGGTCCTATTACATCCCAAAATATAGAATTTTAAAACCATTAACATCCTCTGCACTTGGACTGCATAAGAGGCTTACCTCAACCGTCACAATGAAAGAGAAATACAAGTGGTACCATTTTTAGGTTGAAGCCTACCAGACAGCACAGCTGTCTGATTGCAAAGACATATTGTGGACATGCTGAAAGCTGACCTAAAAATGCATTTTGCCCATTGCTTACCACTGGCCTTTTGTCACTTAGTTGCTTTCTTTCTATTTACTGGCTCTATTGTATCTCCTGTGAAGCACTGCCTTTTAATGACTTCTCTGATTGGTTCCTTACACGATTTCTTGTTTTTCAGGAACTCTTTTCTTGATTTTTCTTTAAGGACTCAGCAAGAGGGAAGTGTTTTTGAGTTGTCTCCCTTGTGTGCTTCTCTCAACCCACCCCACACTCCCTGCTGCTCTTCCTCTTCATTAAAATTTTCTTAAATTACAATTCTGTAGTGCTGTGTGCGTACACGCTTTCCTGATGCAGCACAATCTTTCATACAAACTATACAATACAATTGCCTGCAAAGCTTTTATGGTTTACAATGGATGCAAAGAAGCTCCAGTCTGTGCACTAGAGAAGTATATTCCCATCGCAGTTGGAGCAGATTGTGTAGTGTCTTGTGAGTATGAATAGCAGGACCCTTCTCATCCCTGTTAGACTTCATACATGAATGACGTAATCGTTTGGATATGTCTGGGTGTGGTTAACAAACTTTAGGACGCAGTACGTGCAGTTAATGGTTGTATTCTGAAGAATACAGATGTGCACTGCAGAGCTCAGTGTGTGGCATGTTCATTTGAATGCTACAAGCTGGAGCGAGTGCTACAACTGGCTGCAAGATAGAGGATACGTGATTTGAAAACCTCCCTGAGGTTTACCAAGGTCCAGCAAACTGCTTGTGTATGCCACGTGCACCTCAGTCGTAACTAAGATGTTGACAGTTGCTGTATGAGAAGTCAAAGCGCCACTCTAACCAGTGCAAAGCTTTTGGAGAAGGCAAAAGCCCTATGGAGACGTTTGCTCGCAGTCGGCCAGGGACCTGCTGGTAAGGCCGTAAGAAGAGGTACTGCGCCACAACATAACACAGAGCCAGCATACATACAGTACGATAACGCTAAAGGCGGTGAGAACCAGGTACCAGGAAGCACTGAAGGCAGTGAGAGACAGGTGCAAACGCACCCCAAAAGCAGAAGCATACAGGCGCTAAGAAACATTAAAGGCAGTGAATACCGGGTCAGTGCAGAGGACTGAAAACGGTGACGACCACATGCAAGAGACAAAACAGTTACTCACCGCCAAAGATTAAAAAGAGACAATACAACATCAGATCAACCGTGTTGACACTCATGTAAGCATGTGGCTGGTGCTTACAGATATTGGGGAAGGTGCCAGTTCAAGCGGGCAGCAGACGGCGCTGGAGAGGGTCCTACTCTCAACGTCAGTGAGGTCCACAACTGGCTATGATGCCACCGTTTTCTTGAAACCACTGCTGCCATTCGATACCACCAAAAAAAACTGAATATTGGCGCCAGATGGACTGCATGGATTAATAATGTGTTTAGAGGAAGCAGATGACAAAAAGATCAAATGCTTTAGGAACCTTGCAGGTGACAGAGTGAAAGAAGTGATAAGGAAAATACCCCAAGATGATGAAATATCATACCGTCAGATTATGGCAGTATTAGAAATCAAGTTCAATCCAATGTCGAACGTCGACTATGAAAGGTACATCTTCAATCAAGCGAAACAGCACTTTGGAGAAACGATGGGTGAGTTTGCTGAGAGACGGGAGACCCTCATCAAGCACTGCAATGTTGTATTCCGCTTTAGGTGTCCGTATATAGGCTTTTCTGAAACATGTCCTTTTATAGGCACAATTCGCATTGCCCTTATATAGGCATAAGATCCAAGTCCTTACTTAGGCACTAGCCATGCAATCCAAATACAGGCATGGTCACCTACATCCGTCCACCCCCACGTCACAACAAGTTCTTAGAAACCAGACCCTTAAGCTCTTGAGAGTTCCCTTAGCACAGGATTATTGATTTCTCCAAGAACTCATTTATTATGCATGAACAGCTATTCCTTAAGGGTTCATTCCTGACGTCTTCCTCTGCCCGACTTTACGTCAATGCTAACATTACAAGGCACCTACCAGGTATAAATATACCTTCCCTTGCCCAAGCAAGTAGGAGGAGACCTCGACTTTAGAGGAGCCCGTGTCCCGGCCTGACGCACTGACAAGAGACGCTGTCATCCCTGCTCGCAGAGAATCCAGCTTCCAGTGTTACGACTCCCTTTGTGGGGTGTTAAGAGTTCGAGACCCGGAAAGAGAATCCCACCTCTCTCATTCCCAAGGTATGGAGCTGACTAGAACCTAGAGCAACTCTTGGCATACCAAACTATAGCATACCATACTATAGCCTACCATACTATAGAATACATCACCTACTTCTTACCTTGTACTACACTTAGGTTAGGTACACTAGGGTAGAACTAGTTAGAGAAGCATCTAATGAGGACTCGCATTTTAGCTTATGTTATTTATGTATATGAATATATGTGCTGTAGCTAAAAGATAATGCTAGCGCAGTATTATTTCTTTCTACAGCTTATGCTGTACATAATATATCTTGCATACTGTCCTACGATTGTACCAGCACATATCTCTTACACGAGAAACAAGACTGTTCAATAAATCCTTTTATTGAAACGCCTGTCTATTCTTTCTGTGTAACTCAGAATAAACTAAGCATGCACGATTAGCTGAGCGAAACTGTTATCTGTTGTTTCCACGATTCTAAAGGGAAATAAAGTTGTCATGTTTATGCAGTTGCCAGAAACTACTCCCTTCTTGTTTACAAGGAGTTTTTAGTGGCCTCTGAGTTAGCTGGCACAAAGTAATTAAGTTTAATATACTCGATAGGGGCATACTGACCTCAGTCCTATGCCAAATCTAAAGGGCATATTATTCCAATGCGCAGAGCCTATTAGGGAAATAAGAACTACACTACAGCAAGTTCAACTAATTTAATGATGAAGAAGCGATACATCTCAGAGTTATCGATGGTAGCCTTTCAGACTCATTCAGATGATGTATGTTGAGAGAAACCTGCAGTCTTGAGACAGTGCTCATGGATGCGACAAACTGCTGATATTGAAGCTGGAGTAGCCCAGAGCGAATCAGCCTTAAACATGAAAAGTAAGCAGATACACAAGGTTGGGGGCCATAAGGTGATTGCTCCGCAGAAAAAGAAACTTTGTTTCAGATGCAGATTTTCCTATCCACGAGAAGGTAAATGTCCTGCCATTGGACAAGCATAAAAAGATTGCGGGAGAGAAAACCACTGTATAATGGTTTGCAAAGCGAGAAAGAAATGAACTGCATCCTTTCCAGAAGAGAGAAAGGACACTAAAAAGTTCCAGAAGCTCTCTAGCCATTCCCACAAGACCAAACGGCGACATCAATTGAGGCAAGTGGAAACGAAACGAGGTCGATCGTCATCAAATTCATCTTCCAAGAGTTCTTCAAAGTCTTTGTCAAGTGACAGTGAAGAAGATGGCTGTGCGATGATGATGTCGGCTGGTGAACGACGTACGCACGTGTGTTTGGCTTCATACAGAGAAGAATCCAAGTCCAAGAGAGATCGTCACATGAAATAACAACAATAAAAAATAAAAAAAATGAATAAATAAAAAACAACATTCCTTTGGACACTGATCCAAGATCACACTAAAGGTGAATGGTTGTCCCATACCTATTATCACCAACAGCGGTGCATCGATAAACATCATGCCAGCAGAGAGTAATGAACTGTCTCCGGTGCCCTGTCCCACACCTTCGAAGACAAAGGGATACACGTGGGCTGCCTCCATGTCATTGTAAAGACAAAGATAATTTCTAGCAGCCATGCGACACAAGAAGACGAAAGTACAAGTGCTCATTCATGTTCTTCTATGTACATCATCAAGTGCATGTTTACTCAGTTTTAGTACTACTGCTGACATGGGTCTGATCTCCATCAACTATAACATAAATGCACATGCAGACATAGTAAGTCAATTCCTGTCATTGTTTCATGGACTAGGAAAGCTTAACACCATGAAAGTGCAACTTCACATCAATGAGGTTATTCGTCCTGTTGCTCAACGACATTGCCAAATTGCTTTTCACTTGCAGGAAGCTGTTGAGAAAGGACGGAAAACGCTTTTAAAGCATGATATAATTGAACGCACTCTTGGACCGACACAATGGGTTTCACCCATAGTGGTAGTGCCCAAAAAGGATAGTGGAGGTGCTGTGTGCATTTGTGTCGACATGCGCCAAGCTAACAAGGCAATTGAGAGAGAACGACATGCAGGGCTGCGCATTGCTGATAGGATTACACAGCTGAATGGCGCCAAGGTATTTTCTCTCCCTTGATCTGAACAAGGGATATCATCAACTCGAACTAGAGGAAAATTGCAGGTACATTACCACCTTTTCGACCCATTTTGGTTTGTTCAGCTATAAAAGACTACGTTTTCATACTCCTTCAGGATGTCATTCACCGCATAATACAGCCTGTCACACATGTTTTTAATTATAGTGATGATATACTGGTATTTGGGCCCACTCGAAAGGAACACTCACTTGCTGACGCAGATCTAACCTTAAACGCAGAAAAGTGTGAGTTTCACAAAACAAAACTCTAATTCTTTAGCACATTTTCTCTGAAAAGGGGACGACACCAGATCCGGCTAAACTGCAAGCCTTATCGTCCACTAATCCACCTCAAGATGTGACCATGCTGCGCTCCTTCCTTGGCATGGCCAGTTACTGTTCCAGGTACATTTGTGATTTTGCCACAATCACTGCCCCATTGAGAGACTTGCAAAAAGGAACGCTTTGCTCAATTGGTCACCTGAATGTTATCACAGGTTTAAGAAAATCAAACATGCAATTGAGAACACTACTGAAATGCCCTGTTTTGATCCAAAACTTCATACTGAGATTGTGGTAAATGCTAGCCCGGAGGGGTTCGGTGCGATCCTTGCCCAGCACAGTGGACATGACAACGCTCAAAGGACAACGCTCAAAGGCACATTGTAGCTTATGCAAGCAGAAGTCTGTTGCAGACTGAATGTGCTTATTTCCAACCTGAGAAAGAAAGTCTAGCTGTAGTGAGGACTTGTGAACACTTCCATGTGTTTCCATACAGACCACCAGGCATTGTTCATCATTTTTGGGAATCTGAAAGCGAAGATGCCCCCTCGCATCAAGAGATGGGGGTTGCAGCTTTTAGAGTTTGACTGCACTAATATGCATAGGCCAGGCAAAGATCATAATCCTGCTGACTACTTTTCACGAGTGCCAGTGCAGTGTCACAGTACAACGTCCAAAGTGGCTGAGGCCTATGTTAACTTCATAGTCAAGTCAAGCATGCTTGCAGCTATTTCAGTGGAACAAATTCTTGCTGCTAAGAACACAGATCGAGATATGCTTGTTCTCCAACACTTTTTTGCCCCACAATCCAGGAAGAAATACACTCAACCTTTTACGGATGACTTTGAATATGAAAATGTTTTAAATGTGAGAGAAGAACTCTGTCACTCAAGAAGGCATTATAATAAGAGGTTCCAGAATTGTCATTCCAGAGAGTGTGAGACAACAAGTCATTGAACTAGCCCACAAGGGTCTTTGTGGCATTGTCATCACCAAAAGAGCTCTTCCAGACAGAGTTTGGTTTCCTCGCCTTCATGAAAGAGTTGAAAGAGAATTTAAGGCTTTTCATTTGTGCCACTGTCTGCCCCCCAAAACAACGCAGCATCCTCAAGTTATGTCTGACCTCCCAAAGAAAGTGTTGGAGAGGATTGCAGTTGATTTCTTTGAACCCCTAAACAATGGACATCATCTCATGGTGGTCATTGATGAATACTCACAATTTCCTTCTTCTGGAAGACCTGTCATCAACCACACATGCCAAAGTCATTGGGACATTAAATCACATTTTTGCAACATGGGGTGTTCCCTTCAATTTCAAGTCCGACAATGGCCCACCGTTCAACAACCAAGAGGTTAATGATTTTCTCACTAACATGAATGTCAAACATCATAAAAGTACACATCTCAGACCACAGGCCAATGGTGCTGTTGCACAAGTTACTACGTGTGTAACGATATATCTGTAAGAGACATTAGTTAGTGATAGATTCCTTACCTTAGAATATCCCCAGGCGTCAGACTGGATCCGGAAAGTTTTGCTAGCAGTACCCCTGCGCGTCAGTAGGTGGCGTCGTGCGGCTCCGCGTCCGTCGCTGGCGTCGTAAGCGCCAAGATGACATCACGGAGACTACTTAGGCGCCACCCATATGCGCTGACATCAGTTCTGTACACGACTTTCTGCGCCAGGAACGCAGAGCCATGCAAGAAACTGACACTGGTGCCAAGAAAACTAGGGCCCTGAAAGGGATGACCTTAACCCTAGAAATCAGTTTGCAGAACCGGGAGGATGGGTGGGGCGATAAGTAATCTATCACTAACTAATGTCTCTTACAGATATTTCGTTACACAAGTAGTAACTTGTGCATCTGAAAGAGACATGTTAGTGATAGATTCCTTACCTAAGAATAGATACCCCAGCAATACCAACCCCGGTGGTGGGTCTGCGAATAGTTTACTCAGAAAGTCACGGAGAACAGTACGGCCAAAGAAGCCGTCTCTCCGGACTGGACTGTCAAGGCAGTAGTGCTTGGTAAACGTGTGCAGCGAGGCCCACGTAGCTGCCTGACAAATATCCTGCAAGGGGACGCCGCGTCCCAAGGCAGTATTGGCTGCAGTCGCCCTGGTAGAATGGGCACGCAGACCCACAGGAGGCTCCTTCTTAGCCAACAAGTAACAGGCCTTGATGCAAGGTAGGCAAAGTGATGGTCTGCTCGATGTGGAAGGGCGTGACAACCTTGGGCAAGAAAGAAGGAATGGTCCTTAAAACCATCTTGTCCGGATGAACAGAAAGGAAAGGAGGTTTAGAAGAAAGAGCCTGGAGCTCACTCACTCTTCTGGCAGAGGTGATAGCTACCAGGAAATCCATCTTGAGAGTGAGAAGACGCAAAGGACAGGTATGAAGGGGCTCGAAGGGAGCGCACATCAGATATGTCAAGACAAGGTTTAAGTCCCATTGAGGCATTATGAACGGCACAGGAGGAAACGTGTGCGTAATGCCTTTCAGGAAACGGTTAACAACCGGGGACTGAAAAAGAGAAGGCTGATCTGGAAGCCGTAAAAAGGCGGAGATGGCCGAAAGATAACCTTTGATAGTGCCCAGAGCAGAGCCCTGCTGGGCCAAAGAAAGAGGGAACAGAAGGACTTCGGAAAAAGGGGCAGAAAGGTGATCCACAGTCTTAGCTGTGCACCATACTACAAACTTATACCGTTTTAGTGGAGGGACGCCTGGCTGCCAGAATGACATCACAGATTTCGTGAGCAAGATCAAAAGCTCTCAACTGTCACCGCTCAATCTCCACGCATGGATGTGAAGGCTGGACAGGTTCGGGTGGAGCACCGTCCCCTGCTGCTGCGACAGAAGATCCTCTCGAAGAAGCAGTCAGATCGGGGGATCGATCGCCATTCTGAGTAGCTCGGGATACCAGTATCTTTGTGCACAATCCGGAGCCACAAGGATGACTTGGGCCCGGTCGCGCTGTATCTTCTTCAGCACTCTGGGCAGAAGTGGTATAGGCGGGAAGGCGTACAACAGACCGCAACTCCACTCGCGACGAAAAACGTCATTGAGCGAGTGCCGCCTTGGAAATTCCAACGTGCAGAACTGATGACATTGCGCGTTCTCTTCGGTGGCGAATAGCTCTAACCAAGGCTCTCCCCACTGCTGAAAGATATCTTGCGCCACGTCCGAGCTCAGACGCCATTCGTGATCCATCAAGCACCGGCGGCTGAGTTCGTCCGCCCTGGCGTTCAGAGAACCTGCCAGGTGTTGAACCACCAAGGTAATGCCTTGATGTTCCAGCCATGTCCAGAGGCGCAGAGCCTCCTGACACAGGGTCCAGGACCCCACCCACCCTGTTTGTTGCAATACCACATGGCGGTGGTGTTGTCCGTGAACACCTGCACCACACTTCCTCGGACAGAGGGAAGAAATGCCTTCAGTGCAAGACGGATCGCCCAAAGCTCCAAAAGGTTGACATGGAGCCGGGCCCCCGCCGGAGACCAAGGCCTCTGATCTCTGCCTCTCCCAAGTGGCCTCCCTATTCCAGTTGTGCTCCAGTTGGGGAAGGGAGAGGGATCTGCCATTGACCCAATTGCGATTCATGAGCGGCCACTGCAAATGTTGTTCAGTGCCCTCCGAGATCTGGACATGATCGGACAGGTTGCCCTGATGCTGTGCCCACTGGAACTTCAGGTCCCACTGCAGAGCCCGCATATGCCATCTGGCATGTTGCACTAGCAGGATGCAGGAGGCCATCAGGCCCAGGAGCCGGAGGGTCATCCTGACTGAAACCCGGGATAGAGGCTGAAAGATCGGCATCATAGCCTGAATATCCCGGACTCGCTGCTCGGGAGGGTAAACCCGAAACAACGTCGAAACCAGAACCACTCCAATGAAGGGGAGCTTCTGAGAGGGACTCAGGTGCGACTTCGGCACGTTGATGGAGAACCCCAGCAAATGCAGGAGGTCGGCTGTAGTCTGAAGGTGGGTGACGACTGTCTGGGGCGAGCCGGCCTTCAACAACCAGTCGTCGAGGTAGGGGAAAGACTGACACCCCTGACCTGCGCAGATGAGCTGCAACCACCGCCATCACTTTGGTGAACACCCGAGGGGCGCTGGTAAGGCAGACGGGGAGCACGGCAAATTGAAAATGCTTGCGGCCTACTGTGAACCGCAGGTAATGCCGGTGGGCCGGCAGGACGGGGATGCGAAAATATGCATCCTGCAAGTCAAACGCTACCATCCAGTCTCCAGGGTCGAGGGCAGCCAAGACCTGAGCCAGAGTCAACATCTTGAACTTCTCCTTCCAGAGGCAGCGATTGACGTTCCTGAGGTCCAAGATGGGGCGCAGGCCCCCTTTGTCCTTCTAGGGGACCAGAAAGTAGTGGGAATAACAACCACGTCCTACTTCTGGCCCAGGAACGCGCTCAATGGCCCCCTTGGCCAAGAGGGCCGTGACTTCCTGCCGGAGAAGCACCAAGGGATCCCCCGACATGCGGTGGCACCGAGGTGGCATGGCTGGAGGGGAGGACTGAAAAGGAAGAGAATAACCCCTGCGGATGATCTGCAACATCCACTGTGAGATCGCGCCAGTGGGGGAGGTGGTGGCGGATCCTGCCACCCACCGGCGTAGGGTGCTCCATAAAGCTCGGATTAGGAAGGTTTGGAGGTAGAAGCAGCGGGAGCAGAGGTGGACTGACCCCCACGCTGATTCCCAGACCCGCCCGTGTGGAAGCCGTGTCCGCGCTGAGGCTGGTTCTGCACAGGCTTGCTGAAGGAACGTTCCTGGGCGCCTCTGTCATGGCCACGAAAGGAACGAAACCCAGGAGGGGCCGGGCTTTTTGCGGAACGACGCAAGGACTTGGCCGTGGCCCGCGAATACTTAAAACGCTCCAGTGCACTGTCGGCCTTATCGCCAAACAGGCGAGTTCTATCAAAGGGAATGTCCATGAGCGAGCTCTGAACATCAGGCGAGCACCCAGTGGATCTCAGCCAGGCGTGGCGACGGAGCGCCACCGTCGTAGAAATCGCCCTGCCGAGGGAGTCAGCGGTGTCCAAACCACACCGAATGGCGAACTTAGCCGCTTCCTTATCCTCAGCAACTGCTTGGGACAGCACCGCGTTGACCTTCTCAGGACACTGAGGCAACAGCTGAGCAACCGTATCCCACACCACGTGGGAATAGCGGCCCAATAAGCAGGCGGTGTTCACCGACCGCAGCCCCAAGCTGTACGAATATAACAACTGCTTCCCGAACTGTTCCAGCTTCTTAGAGTCCTTATCAGGCAGAGCCGTGGGAAAGGCACTCTGCGACGTCGAGGCTTGGATGACCAGACTCTCAGGCGTAGGATGAATGGTCAGAAACGCGGGGCCACCAGGTGCAGGGCGGTGACGCCTGGCGATATTCTTATCCACAGGAGCCCCTGTGGCCGGTTTCGACCAAGTGCCCAACAACACGTCAGTGAGGGCGTCATTGAAGGGAAGCAGGGGCTCCGACAAAGTAGACGCTGTCTGGAGCACCTCAGTGAGGAGATTAGTCTTGAGGGACACCGTAGGAAGATCGAGGTTGAGGACCTCAGCTGCCCGACGGAGCACCATCGTGTAGGATGCGCCCTCCTCCATGGTAGGCGGGGGAGAAGCAAACCCCGGGTCAGAAGAGACATCGAGGTCGCCGGCGTCCTCCAAGTCGTCCACCCAGTCCTGCTCGGTCACACTGATGGGCAAGAGGGTCCTCGGACCCCTCCCAGTCATCCTCCACCTCTGTTGCAGGGGGAATAGCCCGCAGCGGCAGAGCCGGAGCAAGAGAAGGAACATACAGCGTCAGAAACGGCGCCGTGAACAGCGCCGCCTCCCAATGCGGATCCCAGGTAGGAACTAAATGGTCTTGGAACCAGGGCAAGGGTGGAACAAACAGCACGTACTGCGGCGCCGGTGGCGGAGCAGTGGGTGGTGCTGGGGCCGGAGCCGGCAGCGCTGGACCTCGTGGTGCTGGGGCCAGAGCCAACAGCGCAGGATTCTGTGGCCCGAAGCTGGATCCGTCGGCAGCGCCAGTGGGGCCGAAGGCCTAAAAAGGTGGTCCATGGTGGCAAGAAATTTTTGCACCTGTTCGGGAGTCGCCGACGGACCCAGGTCAGGCAGGTAGGCCGCGGGACTCCCAGGCTCCAAAGGAGCCGCAGGGGCAGAACCCCTTTCCCCCACGTCCGCATCCGAGGACCGGCGGGGGGACGTCGGAGAGCGAACACGAATCCGAGGGTGAAGACTTGGAGCCCGAGGAACAACGATGGCGGCCCCGCGAGCGTTCCCGGGTACAGTCCCAGGACCTGGAACGGCGTTGGGACGAGTGCCGGACCTCCAGCAGCTTCCGGCACCGCTCCCTCAAGGCCTTCGGGCCTAGGCCCGACAGTCCCGGCAGGACCGGGAGTCGTAGTCAGTCTCCAGGCAGTAGAGGCAAACATCGTGGGGGTCCGCTACCGACATATTGTGACGGCAGGCCCCACAAGACTTAAATCCAGGCATCCCTACGTGCACCAAGGAGAAAAAGGGGAGACAAAAAGTCTCAAAAGTGTAGTCAAAAAGTGACTAAGGTACGTGCTCTAACCAGATCTGTGCTTGCTGACACGGAAAAAGAAAGAACTGACGTCAGCACGCATGGGTGGCGCCTAAGTAGTCTCCGTGACGTCATCTCGGCGCTTATGACGCCAGAGACGGATGTGGAGCCGCACGACGCCCACCTACTGACATGCAGGAGTACTGCTAGCAAAACTTTCCGGATCCAGTCTGATGCCTGGGGGTATTCTCAGGTAAGGAATCTATCACTAACGTGTCTCTTTCAGATGAATGATTCATGGGCACCCTAAAGAGAGTAGTAATCTCAAATCGGCTCTATGTTCAGTCCTTCATGCTTACATATCACCTCCTCATTCCACTACAGGAGATAGCCCTGCCACCTTGATGTTTGTAAGAGCCAAGGAAACCAAATTGCTGCAATGGACCACTACTAGGTCGACCGATGATAAAAAAGAGGTCCGTACGGCGGATTCCTTGCACAAGTCCAGAATGAAGACTTATGCTGATAAACACCGATGTGCTGGGGACATGGTTTTCAAGGAAGGAGATCATGTCCTGGTCAATCAAAAATGGAAATGGAAGTCTGATGCTCCGTTTGATGCCATACCCCTGAGGGTTGTGACGAGCAAAGGACATATGGTGATCGGTCAATGTCCCACAAAATCCATCATGAGAGACTGGTCACACTTCATGCACCTGCCTCGATGTTTGTCGGCTCCAACTGTCCGAAATGAGGTCTGCCCACCAGAGAGTTCCGACAGCCAACTCCTACACCTACCTCTGCATCCCCTGTGCCCGAGGTAGGCCCTTCTCCTCCGCCTCGTCAACCTCATGACTAAATCTGGAAGACTGGTTTGTGTACCTCGACGACTCCTTGAGGAACTATAATGTATATATGTCATATTAGGACTTTTTATTTAACAAAGGGGAAAATGAAGTGTCTTATGAGTGTGAATAGCAGGACCCTTTGGGTCCCTGATAGAATCCATAGGAGAATGGTATAATCATTTGGGTGCGTCTGGGTGTGGTTGATAAAGTTTATGAAGCAGTGCTTGCAGTTAATGGTTGCACTCTGAAGAATAAAGATGTGCACTACAGAACTCCGTGTATGGAGTGATCATTTGCATGCTACCGGGCTCTGGAGGATGATACAGAAGGGTGATAAACACCAGGAACAACACATGCTTACTTGATGTTGCTGAGGTTTATGGAGAAATCTGATGGTGAATGTGATCGCCCTCCCCTGTCTCATCAGTTCTCTCTAAGTCCCCTACCTCTTCCCTACCCTGGTTCTCAGAAGACAGCAGAGTTACACTCGACCACTAATGCCAGTCTCTCTCTCTGAAGGCTTTGTGATGAATTACTTCCACTGCTGTAAATCAGCAGAAGGCAGCCACACAACCACAATGGTGGAATTAACAGTGCAAGGTGGATGCAACCACTTATGTTAGGTGATTGCAATAAAACACATTTAAAACAAAGAAAGGATTTCATGTATTTTTATGAATTTCTTTCTACTCCACGTTGTATCAGTAAAAATAATAGGAAGCAGTTCAAAACACATTTTGATAATGCCCATTTGTTGAGACAGATGTGTTTGTTTTTTGCCTCTACTGAATATTTATTCGATCTGTAATTTGCTGGTAAATTAAGGTAAACTTTTTAAATAATTATAATCAGTACATAATTATGGACAGACTCGTTAATATTATTTTTTAGAAATATGCGTGAGCTTGCTCCCAGCCCTTCCACCCCACTCGATTGTCCGTGTCGCCTCCCGCCCCGCTCCCTGTCTCCCTCAGTCTCATCTGGCAGCATTATAGCATTTTCTTTATTTTTTTTTTTTTTACTTTCAACTATACTTTACCCAGTGACTAAGGCGTAGACAAAAGGATGTTCACAGTTTGCACTGGCGGCTGAAAAAAAGACCAACAGATAGGTTTCCACAAAGGCCACTGAACCATGCCTGGCAGAGTTCCACTGGTTGACATCTCGGTCCTTGCAATGCCTGCCGGACGGGTCGCTGCCTCAGTAGTACCATTGTAAAGGGACCCACAAACACTCCTGAATGGCTTTCCACCAAAGACTTCTACTCAATGTCAACCAAGCCTTGTTACCAGAGCCTCATCTGAAACTACAGGTAACTAAGAATCCGTTATACTTGTAAACCTGTCAATGCCATAAAGCATGATTGTTAGGTCGAGCCTAGCGAGGCATGCTGTATTAGAGTATGCACTATAAGCCCCCCCCCACTCTACGCCCATATTTTTAATTGGCTTGTGCCATTTTCCTTCCTGAAAACTGGCTTCCGATTCATTATCAGGCTTGTTAGTCCCTCATTGGTACCGCCCTGTCTCCATTTGTTGCCGCCCATAAGGACTGGACCTTTTACTTAGCTCGTTACACGGGATGCTTTATTTAGTATGTGAGCACTATTTTCTTTGATGAATAATATGGGACAATGGCTGCACTTGAATTTGCAGCACGCCCACACAGCACTCTCGGGAAAATGGCGGGCGCTACTTGTATATGGAGCACGCAATGCGCTTTCATTTTAATAATGGCGGACGCCCCACAGACTCACGGGACGCCAGCTTTGTGGATGGAGGAGCATCACTATCTCTGTTGCTGCTTGGGGTGCTGCTTGCCACCAGCCTTGGTGCTGGACGTTTTGGAGTGGGCCGAGCTCGTCGCACCGCAGTTGCCTACTGTTGCTGGCTCCAGTCCTGTGAGTACATAGACATCTTTGTGCACAGGATCCTGGGCAGGGGCGCTCTGCTTAGAAGCACCGCATGCTCTCGCTTTTGTACAGCTTATTTGAACAGTATTCTGTCTGGGTCGTTTTGTTCTAGCAGCTTGTTTTGTCCTGTTTCTTGTTGCAGTACAGTGCAACCAACCAATAACAGTGCGTTATAATCATCAAATTCATTTTTTTATTGCAGATTTATATAGCACGAACTCGACCCGAAGGTATTGGAGCGCTTTACATGAGCACCAGTTACGTTACACAAGGACACATTAATTATTAGGTCGAGCATTCGAGACCTCTTGTATATACTTTTGTATATACTTACTATATACTTATTTCTATTGTATGTACTTTGTGGGCTCTGGAGATCAGCCCTAGGACTTGTCTGCTTCCACTTAGGGACTTTTTTTCTGTTCAACTGCCTCTATTTAACTGCCTTGATAGGAAACAACCAGTAGATGTCAGTTAAATACCAGAATTGCTTTCTGCAGAGAGACTTTTTTTTTCTTTTTCTGGCAACTGCCTCTATTTGACTTTCTTGATAGAAAACGACCAGCAGAGGTCAATAAAATACCAGAATCACTTTAGCATTCTCTGGATTCCAGTCCATAGAAATTGTCTTCCACGGGCACCCATAGACAATAATATTTTTTCCAAATCTTGTTTTTTCAGCGATATGACCACCGAAGGCCCTGATTTTATATTAAAAACAATGCTTTGGAGTATACCATTTCCCGCTGAAAGACAATATTTCTCTCCATGTGTTTCCATACCTGGCGTCTCACGCAGTTTGGTGCTTACTTTCCCTCCATGTTAAAGAACAGTAGACGTTTCAGCACCCAGGCTAATGTGCTGCATAGCTAAATACATATAAGGTCCCAAAGACGAGACCGATTGCATTGCAAATGCTTATTTTTGGTAGGCACAGGGAGATTAAGTGATTTGCCCAGAATCACAGGATGTGGAGTCGACCCTGAGGCTCGAACCTTAGTTTCTCAGCTCCAAAGTCGGCAGTCTAGCAGTGAGACCACATCCTCTCCTCTGACATTCATGGCGTTCACAGGGTGTTTCGTGAGTTCACACTTTTATCAGGCCACAACCCGTTATCTGCACGTTTGACTTATACGATAAGGCACTGTAGAGAGACAGTTCCTGTGTTTTTTTAAAGTTCTAAGACAAAATGGCATTTGCTGCTAATTATGAAAAGCAAACACATTTTTTCAATACTTTTTGCGTGATCAATGTGAAATGAGGCTTGTATGTCTAACCGTTACCAGCCCCTTTAATGTTTCCCAAACACCGGACCTGACGGGGAGCTTTCCACTAAAGCAATAGAGTGTGTCATTTTGCAGCTGGTCAATGTACCACAACGCAATCTTGGTTAAGGATTTTGTACCAGCGTTGTGGTCTTGGACTTTACCCTTTGCATAAATAAGCGTAAGGTAGATTGTGAAGTAAGTAATTCCTTTCCGATGTGAGCTGGAGTGCCAGCAGTAAAGGTCTTGGCAAAGTGGCGTCGTTTGCTTTTATACTTGAGATTCTCTTAGGTGCAAACTGTGCCAGCTCATGGATGTTTGCCTCCCAACTTGCCCACTCTGTAAATCTTATAAATGTGTGGGAGCACAATGTGTTGTGGAAAAGTTCATGGACCTATTTTGGGCCAGTCCAAGGAACTGTTTGTGTTTCCTGGCACGGATATCTATTTTTTAAACAGGCTTTTATTGGTTTTCAAAGGCATACATACAGCCCCTTGGGCATCATGAAAAACGAATTGGGAAGGCGATATGCAGTACAATGGTATACATTAGCAAACTTGTGGTCCTCCCAGAGCTGGCTGCAATCAAAAGATCTCTGAAAGGGATCCCAGGAGCACACTACTGATTTCCATCCATCCCCCCTCAGGTAGCCCGACATACTGCTCAGTTCATTTTTATGCATGGTCCAGTCCAATATTGTAATTCAAAATAAAGAACTCCCAAACCCCATCCCGTCCTCCCGATTCTTAAACACCCCAACAAAGTCCCCCCACCCCAACCACCCTCCCAAGCATGCCGCCGGTCACTAAAATACTCAGGGAGTCCATCAGAGTTCTTGCACCACCCATCAGAATTTCTGTCTCACAGGTCGCAGCCTAGGGCAGATCAGGAACACTGGGGGAAAGTCCCTGTCAGGCTCCTATTGGTCTCATCATGCCCTTCTTCTCTCAGACGGGGACCACTCAAGTGGCCTGTGTGTCCTCCCCCTCGTCAAGTGCGTTCTCGTCTTCTGCAATCTGGCACGAATATCTTTATGACAAACATTTGAGGCTTGTTTCTTTTCATCTAATATCTGACGCAAAACCTTTGCGAGGCATGCTGTATTCAGCTATGGCCTTCCACAATGCTGATCATACCTAACAATATTACAGCACCTAAACACAAAGCCCCCCCCTCCCCAGCCCATGCCAAAATGCATTTAGACTGCCCTTCCACCATCAATTACATATCTAAGCGAGCAAGCCAAAACAACCTAGACACATATATTCACTCCATACAAAAAACACTTCGGTAAAAGAAGTTGTCATTTACAATGTCAATAGCTCTAACCAGGGCTTTAAGTGGGCCGGTTCTCACCAGTGCTGAGCACCAGCAGTTTTTTAAAGGGGGGACTCAAAACGGGTCTCTATCAGGCTCGGTTTTGTACCCTGGCGGTCCGTTTTTCCCCAGACTGCAGTGACAGCAGGCACATCGATGTGCGCGTGCTCACACTGCTCACTTCTCACTAGTGGAGAAGTTACGACATGACGTCATGCCAGTGAGCGTTGTAGGGGAAGGAAAATCATTTAACGAGAGTCATTTTCTCTCTGAATTTCCCTTCTCTTTTTGAAACTCATGAGCAGCAACATTGTCATGGTGTCACCAGGGCTTTAAGTGGGAGCTTTTTAATATTATATATTAGCCATAGTTACTGCTTATTTATCATATGCAACTAACAACCACTGACAAAGCCAATAGTCCTGGCTTGTTGTAGGTATGATGTTATTTGTATCATATATCTGGATGCAATGACAAAAACAGCAAAATACAACTCGAGCAGCACACTATGCTAAGCACAGATTTTTAGCTAACGTGTTTTTCAAGCCACACCCTTAATTATATTGGTCACGCCCCTTTGGGAGACCCCCCATTTTTTCATCCCACTTAAAACCCTGGATCTAACTCACACCAATGCAAGGCCTATTGCATGGCAAATGCTTGTTTTGCTTCTGTTGGCAGATGCATCCTGAAGCTGTGGGGGACACCCTACAAACCATCAAAAAACATGAAGGATAAAAGAAGCATGTCACCTCTATCATGTAGATGATTCTCAAAGTGGGCAAAATGTATCGGTGATTGATGAATATCTTTGAGAAAAGTTCAACACATCTGTTGGGCAGGCAAACCCACATTCAAAGTCAGGCTCTTGTGACGATATTCTGAGCTTATTATTGGGATCACAGAGGCTAAATATTGGTGTTCCCCACTGACAATCACATGGTGACAGCTTTGATTATAGAACAAAATGCCTTAGTAAACGGGGTGGTTTGGATATCACAGGAAACGCATGTGTCTAATGGGTGAAAAATTAGGAGATTGTATCCAGTCATTTCTGGAGGGCCTTTGGGGGAAATTGCTTACAGGATCAGTAAGGTTTTCAGCTTATCAATGAGACTATATGATATACATTGAGACTTTGATTTTCGAAAGCGTCTAGAGGTGGAGCTGTTCGCAGTGAGAGAGAACTTGGGTGGGAGCTCCTTTGAGCTCAGCAGGGTCTACTATCTTGTTTTTTTATCTTTGTTTATTTACTCCAATCTAGTATCACTGATGAACTCTGGGCTCTCTCTCTTTTCTCTGCATCGGGTGTTAAAAGAGCTCCTGTACCCTGCTCCTACTTCATTTCACCACTCAGGACTATTCAAGGTGCCAATGACGGGGACCTTGTCCTAGTGGGATGTGGGGTGGGTGATTCTAACCTACCGCAGGGTATCGGTAGCCGATAACAAATGTAATTTACGAGCAGGGGTGGGTGTAACCAGAGGTTTTTGGGGAGACAATATTCTCAAAAATAAACATTGGTATTATAAATGTACTGATCAGTACACTACAGTTTAAGTAATTACAGGACGCAGTCAAACTTTAACCTTACTGGTCTATACTACTAGTTAATAATCTTCACCCTTGACATGGGTTCAAGCAAGTGTGTATAAGAAGAGTAATGCACAATAACCAATGTTATTATCCAATTGTCCCCATCAAGTCAACAAGAAACGGCCCAGACATCGGCTGATTGACAGAGATATCCTGTGTTATTCCACTTTGTATGGGAGAGCCATATGGCATTACTTGTAATCATGAGGTACTAATTCTACTGTAATGTGGGTTTAAGTGTTTTAAAATGAGACAATAATGGATGTTACCCATCACAATACATTAGTATCTCTTGACTGGGGGTTAATGATTTGATTTGTTCTGCAATCCGTCCATCAATTGTGTGTCTTTTGCTTTATCGCCCTAAGTGTGCCAGGTATGCCCAGATATGGGTCCCGGGCTCACTGTGCCACTGGAATCAAGCTATCTTGGCTGATGAGGGGTGACACCTCGAAACCGGTCCCAGGATGCTTGTTTCTGGTCCAGGAAGGATCCAGCTTGGCAGTTCGGGCTGGACTGTTCCCATGAGGCACAGGGTCAAGACTGATTTGCATATGGCTGGGTTCAAACTGAAATGACATGGTGAGCAAAAAAACAATTGATTTAGGCCCAGATCTCTGTACTGGGGTGAATGTATGACATTGTTCTGCATTCTGTCCATCAACTGTTGTTTTTGCTTTGTCACCCCAAGTGGGACGTGTATGCCCAGACGTGGGTCCCGTGCTCTCCATGCCACTGGAATCAAGCTATCCTGGCTGATGAGGGCTGAAAGTCCGAAACCGGTCCCTGGATGCTGGTTTCCAGTCCAGGAAGGACCTGGCTTGGCAGTTCGGGCTGGACTGGTCCCATGAGGCACAGGGTCAGACTGATTTGCATATGGCCATGTCTGTACTAAGGTGGTGGAGTGAGCTAAAGAATGAGGATGGATTAAACCCAGATCAGTTGACTGGGGTTGAGTGCTTGCAATGTTCAACGCTCTGTCCATCATCCCCTTTGGTTTTGCTTTGTTCGCCCTAAGTTGGCAGGGTATGCCCAGACGTGGGTCCCTTGCTCACTTTGCCACTGGCTGATGACGGCTGTTTGATTAATTCAGCATTCCGTCCATCATTTGTTGCCACAGCACTGTTAATAATTTCCGGCACTAGAGATTAAAATGTTAATAACCAGCATAAGATGCTGGCCCGTGGCTGTTTCTTAAGGAGGCTTCACATTCCTAAGCACAAACAGCGGATTCAACTCATTTAGATAACAAAAGATCTTTTCACTTGCTAAAACGTAATCGGATCATAAAGGCCTTTGCAAGACAAAGCCCTACTTTTGTAATGTTTGATCGGCAGCCGACAGACTTGGCATGAGTACATTGCCAGATATGTTCATGTAGAGAAAGCATTCAGGCATTAGCTTAAATTGCGCTGGACAAACAGATTTACTGCAACACCCCCAACAGATTTATGCAAGTGAGTAACAGATGCACGTCTCTGCAAGCCAATGAGACTGGCTGGTAACTGCAAAATCAGCAGAATTTCCAAATAGTGCATAGACTTACAGGAACCACTAAACTGTAAGGCAGTGGGCCGTAAGCACAATCTCTCGTCTAATTGAATGTAACGAGTCTAAACAATTAGTAATAGCCACAAATCAATAAATAGTCTGTTTTTAAAAAGCAGACAAATTACTATCTGACAACTAAATAATGAACAATAAGATAAAAATAACCTAGCAGTGCAAGAATGAGGGCGGGCCTGTAATGTTCAACGGGGACATATCACACGATTGATCGTGCGGTTCATCTATTTGTTTTCGTACTTGGAAAATATCTGCAAAGTTCTACAAAAAGCTAAACAGCTGTTGGCAATGCCCTTTGATTTGGCAATGCCCTTTGATTTTGTACAGGAAAAAGATTTTCACACGCACACTCTCTCTCGGACATACAACATTGGCGTCAGCTTCCCTCATACAGTACAGGTAGAGGTTGTGCAAAAGTGCAAGCTTCTGTCCAAGACAAACGGCCACCACGGAGGGAATGCTTCATGCTTTCAAGACATAAACAAACAATGCAAGCTTTGCCTGCCTACACCGGCTACAGCCTAGGCAGCAGAAATGTAACCTTTCACCTCCCTCCAAAGACACACACAGACACCAGGCTGGAGTGTTGCTCTGCACGTGCATGGGTGGTTCACTCCAAATGACCATGCATGTGGTGGCCCTCCTGCACAGAGCACACTCACCTGGTGGCTCCCCCTATGACCCTGTCACAGTAGTGACTTCCTCCTCGCATGCCAGATCTCTGGTTCTGGCAGCACAGGGATGGAATATAACCCTCGGGCCTCGGAGGAGTCTGTGCCAGAGTAAACCTCTGTTATGCAGCCTTGCTCTGCTAACAGTGGAGAGCTTTCTTAGAGAGAAAAGGAAAGCTTTCAGTACAGCTGGAAATGTAAAGGGGCAGTAAGGAGGTTGGCAGCAAAAACCTTGGAAGTTGGAGATCAGAATGGAGTATCAGGGCTGGTGAAAGTGACACAGGCAGTCTGCAGGAGAGGGAGAGGGTCAAGCTCTAAGCTACAAAGGGACCAAGCGGGACACAGCAGCCAACCTGCCACTGCAACAGCTTCAAGCACCGTTTTCAACATGGCTGCCCTGCTTCTTCTAGGGACTTTGAATATGCATTTGACTTAATAAATGTGATTTGTTCATGGCAATGGGTAATGCAGTACAAATTCAGAAAAGCAAGCATGTGTGTTGGAATGTAAGGAACTCGGGGATTGTCACTTCCTGCCGATGGGAAATACCCTACAATGGTTTCCACCTAGTGGTGTTTCTGCACCAATACAACAAACATAACAACCTAGCAGAATCCTCTGTAGAGGCAGGTCGTAGAGCACACACCTTACGTTTTCTATTATTCCTATGCGTTGTGGGTTTGTCCCTCTGTTGCTCGAGTAGTGCTGAGAAATACTTTGCACAGTTACAGTAACTAAATGGTATCTTGAGAGTCTGAGATCAAGGAAAACCAATTTGCTGCTCTGAATACGTTCCAATCCCAGTGTCCTAAAGCATTTTCCTCAAACTGAGGTTGCTGAGAGGGACTGTACAGATCCTTGTAGAGTTGTCAAAGTCTGAGATCTTCTCTATGGGAACTCTGGGCCAGATGTACTAAGAGTCTCTTCGCAAACAGTGACCACAAATTGGGTGCAGACTTTTTAGGAACAGCCTCTTGATTTTGCTCAGGGGCCTATGTACTAATAGGTCGTGCTGCAAAATCACCATTCGCTGGGGGTCGCAGAATGACCTGACTAATGAAGGTTAATCAGGAAGTTCATAATTTGTGACCCCCTTGGGATTGGCTACAAACACAGGGGGGTGATTTGCAAGGAGGAAGAGGCCAACATCACTATGCTTGCACTCCCAAATGGAAAACTATTTTTTTAAAGCAGCCCGCAGCCCATCGTCTTTCATATGAATGATCTGAGATTTCATAGAGATGTCAGAGATAAATTGCATGTCAACTATTAGACCCACAGTGTGCATATTTGGAAAAAATGACTCCACTGCTGCATAAACGTTTATTTTGAAACTTTGCAATCTTTGTATGCTTCAAAAACAATTTTGGGATAAAACGTTACTTGAGAGAATTTGGCAAACTACAAAATTCAATATGCGAGTGTCAGAACCCCTTTCAGAGGACCACTGGGCATGCAGGGGCTACCGGGTCTAAACTTGGTGGTTGAGGCCTTGTACTCATGATGTCCAGGGCCCGACCTGCTATGGTTCTTGAGCAAGTGTCAGTAGGATAAAAAACGCACCTTGGAAACAATGTGTCACATAATTAGTTCAATCATCCACACCACTCTACCAATTGGCCCCACATCCACTATGGGTCTTATTATTTTCAACAAGTATCACCAAGGTAGAGAGTTACATAAAGCTTTAAAATCATAAAAATCACATGTAAATGCCCAACAGTTGTGTCATATCACCACAGAGCATGTTAAGATATCTGTATCAGTTAAAAACAGTACCATATGACATGAATGAAAAGCAACTCAATTCACTTCTTAGACCGCCCCACCAATATCGGCGCAACAAGTCACACAATGCGAGATAAAAAGGCAACAATCAAAATGAGAGCACCCTCAGTACTATGTCTGTAAAATTTGCTGATCCGTTATTTCTATGAGTCAAGAGTCTTGAGGAAGTAGATATTCTTCATCTGTGGTAAATTGTTGTGATCGGATTCAGCGTAAGGAATATTTTGACATGTTTCGGTGGATTTGGAAAAGATTCAGCCACCTTCTTCAGGACAGTATATTTGGGTATAGGTCTCCCTCTGTCGAAAAATAATATTTCATTCAATATCTTAAAATGAACTGTTGGCTAGATCCAATCTGAAGGCATACGCCTCTCACCACAAAGAGACCTTGCTCAGGATAGGGATTCACTCTCTATTTCTCAGGCCTTCCACAGTCCGGATTTGTAAGCGCTCCACCTCTGACAATCGTATCTCTCAATGGAATGCTGGTTCTTCCAGATTCTAGATACAACAGATATTGTTTGTAGAGATTGCTTAATACTCTCGTCTTGTCATTGGCTCGGGGTTACAGCACTTCCTCCAACGTTCAAAGGCAAGTGTGGCAATTATCCCTTCTGCACTTGACTCTCCGTGGAAGCTGTGGTCTAGCAGTCAAGGCTCCATAAAGGGGAGTGTAGAAACTGATTGGTCAACACGACTCATACATCAAAGTGCAAACAGTAGAGCCAATAAATCAATGTCTAGTCAAATGCCTGCTTTTGGATAATAAAAAAAGAAGTATTACATTTCTAACTCTATACATGCAAAGGTATATGACACTCAGAAGTAAAAACCCAATCCCTCATTGAGGTTGGGACTCTACTAGTTGTCAGGCAAACCCCTGTCCCAACCTCCTTCATGTACCGTGTTTGGAGTTATTCCCTATTCACTGGTTACCACATCCAGGAAATGCCTACTATTAGGCCCAGTTCTCATGTTACCCACTCACGCAGCACGTATGAGTTTGGCAGAGCAGCGGGTACCCTCAGAGTGGGCACCCGCGTGTCCTGACCAGTTCGGAGAAGGCGGGCTGTTCGCGACCCACGAAGCAGCACCCAGCGGCGCAGGCTCTGTCTCCTGAGCGGCGCTGCTGGACTCATTCTCTGCCACCGCAACCTTGACAGCCCTCCAGTCAGTCAGGTGCAGTTCCCTTGCAGAGTGAGCCCAACTCGTCGAATGTAGCCTCAGTCTCACCTTTGGGTAATGGCCCCAATCCTTGGGCACGTTGGTACCAGCAGCCCCTCCTGGCATACAGTGTTGCCCCTGTACTTAGATTAACACGAGTACCGACTTCCTTAGCGCAGGCACCCACACTCAGATGGTCACGGGTCCCAGCGAAGCAGTGATAACTTTATTGGTGGCCCCCTCTTGCATGCAGGGTCAACACAGTGTGGCAGTACCAGTTTGACCATGTCCATATGACGGTTCGCTCTCAGCTCAGTCTAAAGCAGGCCTGGCATATGGAGATCACAGAGCCGACACGCCACATGGGCAACAATCCGATCAGTGCACAGCTTTACACTTTGCTAAGGGAGTCCTGTCACAGGGCTCCCCACTGGACCTGGCTTCCTCTAACACTCTCTTCTTCCTCACAGGGCACACTGGTCATGGCAAGCAGGCAGGTGTGGTGCTTCAGGCAAGGTGATCTTCCTGTCCTGGGTGATGTACGGTCACCCAGCAGGAAGACTAGCAGGCTTTTGTCCCAATCCTGGTCACAGGCAGAGGTCTTGCAGAGATTTCCCTTCTCACACAGCCCATCTGGCTGCTTGGCTGATGACAAAGTTTGGCGCCTCAACCTCCCCTTCTTATAGTCCATTTCCAGACACAAAAATGGAATTTAAGGTCAGCGTCATTGAAGTTTTAGGCTAGGGTTCTGCTTCTTTTGAAGTGGACGCTTTCTCTTCTTTCTTCATGAAAGCCTGTCTGTTAGAGCAGGCAAGAATCCGAAGCTGATTGACCCACAACACAATTCATGGAAGTGGCCAGAGTTCACACCTGGATGCCAGCCACAGTGATACGTTCATCAAAAGATTAATTCCAGAATCCCAGCCCTACTCTTTATAATTCCTTTATAAGCCCCATCTCCCTTCCGGAGATGTGACCAGGCCCCTTCCATGTGATCTGTCACTGAGTCAAGAGGACTCTTTTGAACTGTTAAAGGAGCTTCTTCCTTTCTGCCTCCAGTGTGTGTCCCACCCAGCTCACATGAATGTAGCAATACACAAATCTATCTGGGGGGATTCCTCTCTCCTCCTGTCCTCAGCAGGCCGGCCTGGGCTTCCCAAAATGGAACCCAAGGTCCACAATGTAATGTACCATTGAAGGCACATTTATTCAGTGTACATTCACTGTCACAATTTGCTCCCTGTACTCTCGTGCCCACCAACAGGTGGGTGAATTGTGGGACTTTCCAGTATTCTAATAAGCTTCTGGATCCTCCTCTGCATGCACATACTGACTTTCAGCCATTTGGACGCTACTTGGAAAGTGCCAGTCCATGCCAGGTGTTGTGAAATCCTGCCTGCTCATGCTTGAAGTCAGCCTGCTAATGCCCGAAACTCCATTACCTAGCATTCCCTGCTCACTGCTTCATCTCCACCCCTGCAGGCCAAGGATGGGTGGAGAAATTCAGCTCGCCTGTGGGTGGCTGCTGCTAGCCTGCTCACACTTGATGCCTGTGATTACTGTGAGCTCTTTTTAGCCCCAGCGCCTTTCTGTCCAGTGTTGCTCATGCTGTGTTCTGCTGAGACCGATCCTTGTTTCCTGAGCTTTTGATATCCATGTTTCCTAAGCTTTTGATACTCCTTGATTAATGAACTAGAGATATCCTTGTTCCCTAAGCAGCACTGCCTACCAGTGTAACCTTGATTCCTGAGCTATAGCTATCCTTGTTCCTGAACTAGCACCACCTTCAGTCTTCCGTTGATTCCTGTTCCTGAGCTATAGCATTCCTTTTTCCTGAATTAGCACTGTCTTCAGTGCTACTTGACTCCTAATCCTTAGCTATTACTTGTTTCCTTGATTCCTGAACTATTACTATTTAATGCACCACTGAATCCGCTCTCCTGTATTTCCCTTGTCCCAGTTCCTGCTTTTCTTCCTATTACCTCTATTTCAGTCCCTTGTTTGCTGTCTGCCTGTTCTACTGTCTTGCTTCAACTTTTTTTGTATGTTTCTTGTTCACTGTGAGTATTCTCTTTGAGTTACTTTTAGAACATCACCATATTTATCAGCTCCACAGACCCTGCCTTTGCATGTATATCCTATATGTGGGCATTTTCAGTCAGTATCTGTAACAACAACTGTGGGTGCGGAAATTACTGAGCTTCAGTCTTACCGGGTGGCGCTCCCGAGTGCTTTACCCCACACTCCCTTTATTGTGAATGCTGTTATATATATATATATGTCTTGTCTTGGGTGCCAGTTATTTATTCTGAATGCTAAATCATCTCTTAAGTGCCTATCTTTTCAGAGTCTTAGACATCTTGTTCCCTTGTGCAGGCTTCCCCTTTTGGATCCCTTTTCTGCTCTGACTTCCTGTGTGATCCAGGGCAGCTCTGTACTCAACTTTCTGCTTACTTTTTCTACCCAGCCACCAGTCCTGGCCCAGGTCCCTGACAGTTTTCCAGACATAGTCCTGGACAGTCCTTGACATTCATAGCACACTTACTGTTTAGCACTAATACCTCTATGCATTGTACCTTTAGCACACACACTGAGTCTATGCGCACTGAAGTTTATCTATATTCACTAAGGGTGTGCTATTTACAAACACACACCCTGCCAGTACACACACACTTACCATGTGCACTGCACAGCACTTCACCCTTCATGTATTATACTTCACGCAGGCATGCTTAAACCCAGCACATGCTCTCAATGTGCACGCACAGCACAGCACAGCACAGCACTACATCTCTTATGTAATGTATTCCTCACAGTCATACATACACCCAGTACATGCACTACCCACACATGCACTGCATAATACTGCTCTATCCCTGAACTGTACCCTTCCCAGGTACACACACATTAAGCTCAAAGTCACTACTCCTGGTCTGCACAGCACTCCACATCTACCTGATGTAGTCCAAGGGTGATTTAAACACACATGAGCAGAACTTTAAAAGAAAAGTGAGCTGGCCTGTCAGCCTTACTGCAGGGACACAGGGTAAAAAGGTCATGTGCACTACTACTGATCACTACACAGTATGCTGCCACTGATGCGCTGGTGCTGCTTAGCTCCTGGTGAAGGCGGTAGCCTTTCACCACAATGAGAGTATCGCTTTGGGCGCCCCTTCCAGTCCAACAACAATGCAATTCGTGAGACTGGCCTATGTCAGGGCACAAATGTATGATCCCTGTCCATTATGTAAAATAAAAACAGCAATAGGGGTCCAGAAAACAGTACAGTTTGCCACTCAGGGCAGGGGTACATGACTTCAAGCATGCAGAGGACTCTTTCGACCCAACAGTGAGCAGAGTGCAAGCTTCGGCATCTTAGCAGGCGAAGTGTGAAACTCTTTCAACCCCTAGCTCAGAACCTCCATTTTGTTGGGATTATGCTTGTTATTAGGCTTTGAGCTAGCTCTAACCACACAGCCTGTCCTGAGGCCAGCAATGCTTTCCCTTGTGTAACTCCATCTAATCATTCCATTCTGTGAATTTAGCCAGCAAGCAATCTGGTTTTATAAAGAGCTGGATCGTGATAGTCCCTTCTTTCCTGATCGTAAGGTGGTTGCTGCCACATTTGTGCCCCTTCCTAATCAGAAGAATGCTTGAATAAAGCCACCAGCAGCAAACTTAAAGCTACATAAATCACAAGATTTCACAGCCTCGCCTTGGTGAATCACAACTAATCCGGATATCAATGGAAAACTAGGTGCTTTGCAGAACCAAGGGACCCGATTCACAAAGGTAAACTTACACTTTTGTGTAAGTTTACTACTATTTTTTGGTATTCACAAAGGTAGACTTAGGCTAAAAGTTTAACTTTACTAGTAGTAACCTAGCTTCGGGATTACCAAAACGTAGTAAAGTTAGACTTTTGGTCTAAACTAGACTTTTGGTCTAACTTTACCTTGTAAATCGGGTCCGATGTTAGCAAGTCCGACCATTACTATGCGGGTATGGTGTTCTAATCATACTGGATATGGATCCTACTCCTTTTATCTTCCTCAAGAAGGACTTCTGCTTTTTTGTTTGAGGCTCCATGTGCATCAAACATGATAGAAGTGTCAGACTGACTAAGCCCAGCCGTAAATTGGAAATTAAATATTCATTTGTCTGATGAAGGTCCTGATCATTCAATAAAAATGGGGCCACATATGTTAGCTGATGTTCAAACTGTTGCGAAAACCAACATCCTGCAAAAGGAACAGATGCTGCATTTTTTTTTTTTTACTTTTTACATTGTTAGTGCTTAGTTTGCAATTCTTTGTTGACACTGGGTGGTCGGCAATGGATTTTCTTTAATTATCCTCCTCTCCTATTGAAATAATGTGCATAACTTGGCACTTTTAAACACCCCTCCCACACACACTATTTTATATAAATCAATTGTATCTTACAAAAGGTACAGAGCAGCTCCTGTTTTTATACACGGTGGAATATGCTGATGGAGCAATCCGCTCATTCTATTCGGATGCACATAAAAGTTAAGTGCAAAACACAGAGAAAATGGATCATCATTGGGAAACATTTTGTGTTCTGCTTTATGTACCCAGTTTCTCTTCGCCCCAAAGAGTTTACTCAAACCTTCTTTTAAAGGAGCATCTGTGCCATGAACCAAGTTTCAACTGAAGGTGTCGGGTTCAGTGGAGGGATCACTGGTAGCAACTGTGGGAAACAAATGTAGATGAGGGTCTGGCAACTTTTCCCCAGAGCCTGTATTCCTAGATTAAAGGCCAAGCACGTGCAGGTCAGAACCTTCCAGGTATATAATGGGCGAAAAAAAGAAGAAAAGTGTGATCTCGACGTATTACAAGGACACGCTGGTGGTGAATGCCTTCTATGCCAGAACCAGGAGGGCATGCCACGAGGCAAGTTTCTGGTGGGTGGAGGATTTAGACAGCAGACAGGCTGCAAAGAGGCAGGAGTAATCTGCCTGTTGGCATCAAGAAAGTTGACAAGAAGTGGGTTGTAGGTCTTCTCTGAATGATAAAACTAAGGGGTGCAGAGTGAATGATGGTGCAGTTAGTTCCGAGGTCAGAGGTAAAAGCAGACAAGGCTTATTTACAAGGCGTTTTTCCTTTTGTGCCTTCTGGATTATAGCATAATGTGGGAGGAGATGTAAGTTGCAGAGAGTTCTCCTGAAATACGTTTTTTTCAGTGGGACAATCTGAATTTTGTATGTGTACTAACTTACAGGGCACTTAACATGTTTCGAATTATCATGAGGGATTAAGAACAATGCTTTCAAATAGGTGAAATGTAGTCAACCTTTCACTTTTTGACAATGTGCCAAGCAAAGTCATGGAGAACACATTGGAGCAGTGCCAGGAAGTCCTGTGAGCCGGGCCCCACCACCATCTACATGTGACAGGATGAGGGCCTGGAAAGGTGGGCCAGGCGTCACTGAACATGACTGAACCCTGCACATGAAACCCTGGTAGAACCAAGCAGTCCAAATTTTGTTCTTTATGAAGTTAAGCTGGATACAATCAGAAGGTCCAGAGATTTCGTGCAGGTGGTGATGAAGGTGGAGAAGCATTCGAGGTACTTGTGTGACAGCCATGGCTGGATTAAAAGGCAAACCTAGTCTTATTGGGTCAGCTTCCTAAGGATGTCCCATATCAATGATTGGAGACGGTTATCGAACAATCTGAGTTAGTCAATACTGTTCGATGATGACACTTTCAAGTGAAGTTATATGTCTTTAGCAAATTGGTGTAGGGCGATGCTGCGCTGGGTAAAAAGATCCCTCTGCATGTGACTGAGTATTAAGGATCTTGCACAGATCATTTGGATGAATTATTTAATTTTGTAGACCAAGAAAGTGGGCTGGGCAATATCAGTGGTTTTCCTGCAGGTGAAGAGGAATGCCTAAATGGTCTGCCAGTCAACAGTGTCGGCCCTGTAAGCATCCTTCTCTACGTCTGCACATAGAGCTAGGTGGAATAGGAGGTTGGATTCATTTATGTCCGCAATCTTGAGGCATCACTGACCTGCTCTGTGGAGGCTGCTTCTTGGCTGAATTGGAATGGGATGGACTGATAGGACTGCAGCAGGTGAGGACGATCAGTGGGCTTCTTGAGTTGGATGGTGATAGCTCTCTCTCGCATTCTCTCTAGGTACGGAGTGGGTGATAAGGCAGTAGCTGGAGAGCTCTTAGCTTTGAAGTTCGTTTTCTTGCAAAGATGTACTATTGAACCTAATTTCAGTGTGGAAAGGAACTTGTCTGTCCAGGCTGAATTAGTACAGGGAGTAAAGGCTCCGACCCCAGGGGTCCAGGAACATGTCTTGTGGTGGCAGGCTGGTGTTTAACAATCAGGGAACCCACTAGAGGCTGGTCGGTTTTCAAGGGACATCTCTAAGATGCCCTCTGAGTGCATTGTATAATAAATCCCACACTGGCCACAGTGTGGGTTTATTATGCTGAGAAGTTTGATACCAAACTTCCCAGAATTCAGTAAAGCCATTATGGTGTGTGCAGTTCGTAATGACAGACTCCCAGACTATATACACTTTATGGCTTTATTGCATTTACGATGTCTAAGAATGGACTGAGACACCGTAGGTGTACAGTGCTCATGTAACTGTACCCTCACCAGTGGTATAGTGCACCCAGCTGGAGGGGTGTCTTACCTATACAATAGGCAGTGGGTAGCAGGCATGGCACACAGGTATGTGTGCCATGTCAACTCCTCACTTTTCTCTGCACCAAAACACGGAGGCTGCAATGGCAGTGTGTGTGTGTTAAGGTACAGGACCTCTAAGGGTGGCACACAATGTGTTGCAGCCCTTAGAGGCCTTCTCTGGTCACAGTGCCCTTGGTACCCATGGTAACTTTTACAAGGGACCTACATGTGGCCAGAGAAGTGCCAATTTGGGGTACAAAGGTACAGTTTTGGGAAAGAACACAGGCCCTAGGAACCTGATTGGCAGGGACCCAAGGCACATCAAGTCAAAGTGCATCAGAAATCTGCGAAAAAGTATGGGGGGGTCGCTGCAACAGAAACCCAGCTTCCTACATGGGCATGTTCTTGCCCGACTTGAAGCTGGATCGGGTTCATCGAGTTGGCCCAATGAACATTGGTGGGGGGAAGCGCCCCATAGATGTATTCACGAAGCTACACTCTTTCAAAGTAAAGGAAGTGCCCGTTCAAGGAATGTCATGTCAATATTTGAGGACATTGCCAGGCCACTTAAGCCAGAAGACTGCCCTTCAAGCCAATCACAGACAAACTGAGACAAGATAACATTAAATACAGATGGGCATACTCATTTGGCCCGGCCTTTGCTCACCAGAACAAAGCACGCCACTACACCAACTTCTCAGACACAGCAACCTTATTGAGAGTGCAGATCCCTGAACCAGACCACACAGCAGATGGCAGAGAGACACTGACTACCAGCTCTGAGACAAGTACAGACTGCAGATGAGGGCTATCGCAACAACACTTCCAAAAACATGGAAATTTAGAACAATTAATTGACTTAGCCATATCCACTTATGTTTTGGACATTCTTTAGTGCTCTCTCTCATTCTCCTCTTTAGACCTACACAATTCTATTGCTGCCGATTTATCATATGCACGGTAGGCCCCACTTGGGGGGAGTGTTCTGTATGAATTTTGATATATGTATCTTACTATAATAAGACATAATGTACACCATTAGTCAGTCCCTAGAACACACTATCCTAGCAGCTGAATGTCATCTGAACGTGTTATCCGATCTGGGTCTGACAGTGGACTCGTGGGCCCCTACCCCTAAGCTCTGTCGCTGTTTTTTTCCACGGTCTCTTACCAGAGACTGACTTTTTTGGGGTGAATGACGCCAAACAATTAGGAAATTCTTTCGTGAGAATAAATCCCAAGACACTGATTTGTCCTCTACTTGGGATGCCTTTAAGGCAGTCGCCAGGAGAAAATGCATCTCCCTCTTGTCAGGGCTCACCAAACAAAATTCGCAAGACAGACAAGCACTGGAAACAGTGCTCCGATTGGCTGAGCGAAATTATAAAGATACCCCCCTATTTGCGCTCCAATGGAAAGTTACGGCCCTGAAAGGGAAATTAGATGCAATTTATACAAACAGAGCTGAATTCACCTTATTACGCCTCAAACACATGACATACAATAGAGGGAATAAAGTAGGCACCCAGTTGGTGCGCCATTTGCGAATCAAGCACGAAAAAGACTACATTAGCCATATCCGCAGAGAGACGGGGGACATAGTTACATCTAAATATGACAAAGCACACACCTTCCAAGAATTTTATAAATGTTTGAACAATCAAACATGACTTCAACCTCCAGTATCGGGAAATACAACAATATGCACAACAAAGGTATAGGGTGATGAACCCAAAGATAAAATTGGACACAACTAGGATATGCACACTTTGAATCATATACAGCACTTCTGAATCATGTTTAGCCATTGGACCTACCTCCTCAGCCATAATATTATCTATATATAAATAAACAATTACTTCTTCAGATGCTAAATAGTGATGCATGAATAAATGGAAACTGAGCTTCTAGCACACAGAGTGCCTCGGATAGGCTTTAAGGTGAGAGTAATCATAGCACCACATGCATAATTGAAGTGCACTATAAGCTACTGGAAGACAGGTATAAAACACTGGCTAAGCTACCCTGCAGGTACCCGCAATGACAACAGTCGCGTTGGAAGGTTTGTGACGCTGTAAGTGAGAAATTACACAAAGGTGAAGATGCTCTAGGATGACTAGATGTATAGAGAGATACTTGCTGCAATATCCTGACTTTGTTCAAGCTAGCATTGCTGGGCTCAATATCAAGGATTGAATAATACTTTCCAAATGCCTCGCTGTTGCAAATTTTTCCATAGCTGTACTTAAGAAAAAAACAGGCCTTCCCACTTTGACCAAGTGACTTTAGAGCCTGTGGGAGGTTGGGAAGATTAACAATAATTTTATTGTTGAATGCTAAAGAGTTGATTGGGTTGTAAAGCTTTCACGTGACTTATGGAGGCGCTTATCTGAAGGTGAACCTGCTTGCTCTTCCCCAACCTAGGATCCCAAGGAATTTTCTCCTGAAAGCAGAAAAGAGAAGGAACTCAGCACTCTGAAAGAAATCAGTGTGCCTTTGCTTACTTTGAAAGGAGAATTCGCGTAACAGGCATAAGGGCCCCGAAACCACCGTTCACACATTGTACTGATGTTATGGTCAGGGGTCGGGAGTACTGTTTCAGGTTGCGTGTCCTGGGAGTGAATCCTGGAGCAAATGGAGAATCTTATCCAGCATATGCTGGTATTCCTTATCATTATAATTATCTTTATTTGTAATTTGTTTGCATTAATTTCCATATCAAAACAAGTAATTAAGTGTTGTGAGAAAATGTGGGTTCATTCCTTTAACACACTGCCCCATAACAGATGATTAACAGACAATTCCTTTCCAAAAGTGTGAATTAACATTTGCAGAGGTACAGCATTTTAAAATGCCAACCAGCTCAGAGGAAGGGCATTTTTTCAGTTTTGTGCCAGCTATGAATGAGATTGGCTACAAGAGTTATTTCAAATGAACAGGCCTATATTTCTTAGCAAGAGTATATTCCCATAATAGTTCTTAGAACAATATTTCTTACCAAAAGTTCTTCACCTGAAACTCCTCGATTGTTAAATACAACGCACCTACAAAATAAAAAGTTAATAATCAAATATTTGATAAAATGCAAAGTAATCCAGTAATATTATTGACGGATAATTAGAATTCATTATTTTGTTTATCAGAGCTCAAAGCAAAAAGAACAAACGATAAGGAACAGACAAAAGAAGACCATCCCCAGAACTCAACATGGTCACCAAATCACTAATGATAAGTCATGCTGGGTCTCGACTATATCCCCATTATTGTTCTGTGTGTACCAAAAGTACAGTTGCCGTATTCACTGTGTAGCTCTTCCGTTCTTCAGTGGCTTTACACAGTAGACCTAATCAGTGGCATAACATACAATGATTGCCCCCCCTGCAGAATGTTAAAAGAGGCTCCCCAGTCTCAATTTTTCACAGATACTCATTGAAGTTGGGTTGACTGGGATACCCTGAAGGGCTAGGGGGCTGCCGAACAGTTGGGGGTGGGGGATGCGTTTGGTCTCAGGACCCTACCATCTGATGGCCACCAAGAACATAAGTCAGAGGAGCAGCCTCCCCCTCTCCCCACTAGAGCCAATAATTCCAAACCAGATGTATCTTTTACAATATGTAGTGAAGAGAAAACACAAATATATATTTGGCAGAATTTAAACTAAAACATTTAAGCAACATACCAATAGTGGGCCTTTTTATTACTTCAAGTTGGTAAAATGTAAATTCTGCCTGCATAGTTTTGCTAAATGTATAATGTTTTCCCTTTACCAACGTGACCATGCTTTTTAAACGTAAACTTTTTAGAGTGAGAATTTGGTTTTGCTGAGGTTTAGTTTAGCAAACCCTGCAGATTTTTTCTTGCAATTAAAATTTTGCCAAGGAGGTTCTGATCCTTGAAAAGTTTTGAAATCTTCACAAAGTTTGGGAAGGAAAATGTTTGCAACCTCGTACAACCACACATTAGCTATGCATCCAGATGTGAAAATATGTAAAAAATGCAGTGTGATGTCTAGAACCAGCCCCATACCATCACAATGTGGTTTCTGCAAAGTAGTCTGCTCTACAGCCCCCATGCCAACTATTCCATATACAACAATCCAAGTTTATGATGTTCCTGCTACAATACTACTGGTCTCAGTAATATATTCAGCTACTCCTCGTGGCTAGCTCTATGGTAAACTAAGTCATTAAAAAAATGTGTGATACAAATAGCTCTTACTAGTTCCTTGCATGGAAGCAGTAGTATCCCCTTATCAGACAACAACTACATAATTTGCACATTTAGTTCTTGGTGTGAGTTTATGAATGTAGCTAGTTTTACTCATCAAAAATGAAGCATTATGAAGGAAAGTTCAGAATAATTAGGCCAAATGAATTGCTCAATAGCCAAGTATCCTTTTTAGCATTGCTAAACTGATGTGTAAAGTCAAGACCAGAAGCTCTTATAACTTAATAATTTACTTTACTTACTCATGACTATCAGAAAAGACCAGCAATAGTAAAAAAAACATTTTCATGATAACTGTGAAATAAACAATACAAACTGATTTCAATCTGATCATCACTATACTGCCAACATGATGGAATCTCTAAAAAGCGATTATCTCTTTCTCACAGTTCCTGAGCTGGCATGGACACAGGCATCCTCTGCTCACGGCCCGGCCCAACATTTATGGTGGTAGCGGGTTATTAGGAAGTGCGCCAGTTGTGTTCCATGGCTGTGAAGAAAGCTTGCCAAAATCCCCTCTGTTGAAGGTGGCGCTCGCCCATAGCACACCATCCTGCCACAAAGCCATCTGGCTTTGACAGGCCCCTCAGTATAGCGATATAGCTACCTTTAGGGGATTTGGCAACAGGTGGTCCACAGGAAGCATGAATGGACAATACTCTCAATTAAGGCAATCTCCTGATTAAAAGCATATGATAAAAAAGCAGATTTTAGGTGGCCAAAGAGCCCCTTGTTGTGCCCTTGAGTCATTGAATGAGTAGAAGGGAAAGAAATCCCCTCACATGTGCAGTATTACTGCTGGCAGGGAAATGTAGCTCAAAATCAACTATCAGAAAAGCAGTCTAGTGCATTCCAACTTGATAAGGTTTCCAAAGTGTAATAATAATATGTTAAGGTGTGTCTACCCTACAGTACTCACACTTTGAGGAAACATCTATCCATAATTACTATGGTGGATTTTCCAAAATACTTAATTGTAGGGCTAGAGGAGAGAGGATGGTGAGGGGTGTGAGGTGGCAATGTAAACGGCAGGAAAGGCCCACAAACTCAAGTGCTATTTGATGTTCATGAGCACTTTTCAAGGCATTTCCCGTCCTGGAAAAAAGCATAGAATGGCTCCTGTAAAGGATAAAAGTATGTTTGTTACCAGAGGGTAGAACAAATGTAGGGAAAATGGTTTTCTCAGAAGGAGAAATATTTTTCCCATGGAGCAAAATATTTAAGCAATCTAGTGCAATAACCCTATTGCATACACAATTGTGCAAGACGAAGGTCAGCCTACAAGATGGCAGAAAGACAGATCAAGTACTTCTGGAAGTATGTTCTTATCCGGAAATATGGTGAGGGAGTGGCTGGGTAAGGCAGAGTCTTGGATTATTAGGCAATCCATCAGCTCCATTGATGGTGTGTTGTGTTAAGGATGTCATGGGCTGAGTGATGTATGACAATCAGAGTATATTAAAGACATTCTCAGACGGCTACAAAGAATTGCATCTCCAGACACAAGTCATTGAAGCAACTCAGATAGCCCAGTATATTGATCATGGTTTATATAATACAAACAGAAAACAATAGCCCGGGTGGCAATTCGAACTAGTCACCAACAAAAACGTTTGCTGAGCACCTGCTGAAATTGATTGTTCAGGACTCTTGGTCCCCACCTACATTAGAAGGCACCCTTCATCACTGGGCAGGCTCCTAAACCACTGTGAATCAACTTTTGCTGAGGGTGGGCTCCCTCTCTCTCTCTCTGTGAAGCTTGCCTTGGACGGACGAGACTAGAAGACATCAGTTAGTTGAGCCCAAAACACTGACCTGCTGGCAATCCCTCACAGGTAGAAGACAAAAGAGGTACGGTGTTCCTGGGTGGCAAGTTGGCCACCTGGTGAGTACTCAGAGTGGTAGGGAGGTGGGAAATACCTCCTTTCGGAACTAGGACCCTCACACACCCAGCAAGCTAGGTGTCATGCTTCATCATATGGGTCTGCTCCTCTTCGAGCCGGCGCTGCAATGCTCGACGGGCGCCCATAAAGGAGCTCTTTATTGGAGATCTTTTGTTCCTTGCCGTATAGGTGCCGTAGGTGTGAGGGGCCTGGTAAGATGTAGATGTGGTGTGTGGGTTAAAACAGGTAAGGGAATCCTCTATAATTATTTTTATTCTGGAGAGGTCACAACCTGATTAAAAAGTAAAAAGAAGAAGGAGGGCGACTATTTTGTTTTAATCTGACAAAAATTACGCTCTACCCCTTAGTTTCTCGCCTATAAAATGTCTCTAATAGATCAGTTGGCCATTCCTCAGGACCTAGTGACTAAATGAAAACTATCTACAGTGTGTGGTGTGGTTCTATATACCACTTCTTCTCTCGGTAGGATGTTCCCCCGGACAAAAGCAGCCAACCTCTTAAGGATTCAAGTGCGGCTTCATCAGACCGCAGCGGAGTATATGGACACTCAACGTAGTGTCGCTGCTCTCCGCTCCTCGGAGCAGCGACACTACGTTGCGAGACCTTCTTTCTTATGTTTGGCCATATAAAGTTTCATTTCACAATGCCCGATTGCCTTCAGGTACATCAGGGAGAATTTGTCAAATATTTAAAGTTTTATTTGTCACTTACAAAAAAAATGCATTTGGCCCCAAAACCACAGACAGACATCGTGCAGGTCCATGACTGATGTCTGTTTCGGAACTGTGCAGTATATTTGAAGCCTATAGTCTTTGGTGGTGAAATCCCTGCAATACCACAGGAATTGTTTTAATTCTGAAAGTTAATCGATAAAACCAATCTCAGCAGGAGTAGAGCTCCAGATGTGCATCATAGGACATGGAAATAAATTAACTAATTTCAACGTGTATGAGTGAGCCTTCTATGCAGCTCCATGTCATTACAGGAAATGAAAACAGGACCCCGAAGAAGGCATTTTATTTCATTAAGGCAAAAAAGAAAGGCGGTATGTGAGCACAGGGTTCCCTGTGGAGAGATGGTGGTCTTGTTTTGGAAATTACAGCAATCAAATTGGATAAATTTCGGAGAAGGTGTTCCAGCTGTTAGCAGATTTTCTGGGAACGTTATTATGGCTTAGGTCGTTTAATGTAAAAATGACATCAGGTTGGAGGTTGGCCTGGATATATCTAATAAGATGTCAAATAGTGTCTAAAGGGGGGGCGTGATTAAGCACGGATGAAGATGGCCGCTGACTAGCACAGCTCTGACGAACGTCTAACCCCTTAATATCCGTTTAATTTATCTGGAGTGGAACCTAAAGAAACAGTGGAGTGTCCAGAGTCAATGCTGGAGCGAGTCTGACGGCGGAATCACTCGAGGCGATCGAGATATCCGAGACCAGAGGTTGGGCCTAGCTGGTCTGCGGAAGCCGCGAACTTGTGTGAACTGCGTAGGCGGAGTTAGACTGGTGACGGAAGCTGCCAGAAGCATAGAGGTGCCCCTGGAAAAAGGAAAGGGCTGAAGGAGACCGGCGCCCATCCAGAGAACTTCGGCTGCCGGAGGTACGAGGGCGGGATCGGGGTCCCAAAGCATGCAGCCGCTGAGATAAATTGAGTGAAGAGGTCCCCCCTCCCCTGTCCTGGAGGCGAGCGGCAACCCAGTGAAGGTGTTGCCTGGATTGAGACACGGGTCGCATTGAGAGCTGTACTGAGAAGCGCGAGCAGCGGGGAGAAGTGAGGTGGGGGCTATTTTGGAAAAGAACTACACAGAAGCAATCGAAACAGACAGCGACACAATGAAGCTAGCAATAAGAGCTTTACTTGAGGGTGTTCAGATGGATGGTAAAAACATTGAGCTAGGGGTGATAAGAAGAAACCAGCCGCTGAAGATATTTCTCCCTCCCCCCACGCTTTTTCAACAGCGTCGGGGCACCATTGAGAAACAAAATAAATAAACTTTATTTTTTTTAAAGACGCCCCCCCACACCCCCCAATTGCGTGAAGGGGTCGAAAGCCCAGCAGAGCAGCTGGTGACGCAGGGGCAGAATAAACTAGGGGACATAGTCCCCACAAATGAAGTACTGCCCTCCGGCCTCAACTCCCAGCACGCAGGAATTGGGTGGAGCGACTGCCCCCCAGGTGGCAAAGGGGACATCGAGGCAATTTTCTACGACTTGGCGAGTGCCCGGGTGACGAGGCTTCGAAATATAGGGGCAGACAGCTCAGCACTGGCGCATTTGACCTAGAAACTATTCAGACCAAACTGGACAAATTAGCGACGAGTTGAACCCACACGGGAGAGGTGGAGAGTGTGCCCCCGACCTCCTTAAATGCCAAACAGCCTGCGGATGTAGAGGAACCTTCTCCTAAGGACATTATGAAGGCTATAATAACAGTGCAAACATCCTTAGAGCAACGAATTGACACTTTCAGGAATAAAGTTGCTTTACTCAGAGCAGATTTGGGACAAAAAAGAGACACAGTAACCGCAATGTTCGACGAAGACCTCATTACTAATCATGTGCTGCCCAAGAATCTCTCCAAGTTTTTCACGGTAGAACAGGCACATCGAGTCTGGGGCGGGAGGCCCAGACCCGGAATGCCATCCAGACCCATCCTGGCCCGTATATTCAACTTCAGACATAGGGACAGTATACTACAAACAACAAGAAGTGGGACACCTATTCGATACGAACACAGTGTGATCAGCATTTTCCCGGACTTCATAGTAAGGGTCCTTCACCAAGATCAAGCAGGAACTGAGCAGGCGAGAAATGAAGTACTCCATGATCTTCCCAGAGAAACTGAGGGTGGAAGCAGAGGGTAAAGCTTGGTTCTTTGAGAGCCCAGAAACGGCGAAGGAATGGCTGGAGGGTTGTGGGTGGAAGTAGTCCCAAAGATCGTTGTGAGAGACACAGGCAACCGCTGCAGGAATCCGAGAAACAGTTGAAAAGCCCCAACAGGGTTACCCGAAGCCCAGAGAGAGACTAATAGAGGTCGATGATTTGCCTCGAAACAACAGAATGGACACAGCTAAGTAAAATAGGGTCAGGGGTGTCATACATAGAATTAAGCGAGATTTGCAATGAAAAAGTGACATATTGATGCAAAGAGACTCATTTATTAACCTGATCATGCTGGGTATTAACGGGTTCCCTTAAATACAGAGGGGGTGACAGGTGGAGGAAGGGGTAAGTCTTGCAGCCCCCACGAGATGATGCGGAACAAGAGTGGGCGACAGGCACTCTGCATAGTTGGGGTATCAGGCAGTTCTAGGCCTGGATTGCAGGGAAGCAGGGAGGGGGGTAATTGTTGTTCAGGGTTTAAACTTAAGATTGTAATGGGAAGGGAGGGGGAGGGTGGGTATGGCACCATTAGAGATAGGGGGTTAAGAGACAGGGTGAGTGCTTGCAATGTTCAACACTCCATCCATCATCCCCTTTGGTTTTGCTTTGTTCGCCCTAAGTTGGCAGGGTATGCCCAGACATGGGTCCCTTGCTCACTTTGCCACTGGATTCAAGCTAGCCTGGCTGATGACAGCTGATTAGCCAGAAACCGGTCCCAGGATGCTTGTTTCCGGTCCAGGGAAGACATGGCTTGGCAGTTCGGGCTGGACTGTTCCCATGAGGCACATGGGCAGTCTGATTTGCGTATGGCCATGTCTGAACTGGGGTGGCGGAGTGAGCTAAAGAATGATGATGGATTAAACCCAGATCAGATGACTGGGGGCGAGTACTTGCAATGTTCAACACTCCGTCCATCATCCCCTTTGGTTTTGCTTTGTTTGCCCTAAGTTGGCAGGGTATGCCCAGACGTGGGTCCCTTGCTCACTTTGCCACTGGATTCAAGCTAGCCTGGCTGATGACTGCTGATTAGCCAGAAACCGGGCCCAGGATGCTTGTTTCCGGTCCAAGGAAAACATGGCTTGGCAGTTCGGGCTGGACTGTTCCCATGAGGCACAGGGTCAGACTGATTTGCATATGGCCATGTCTGAACTGGGGTGGCGGAGTGAACTAAAGAATGATGATGGATTAAACCCAGATCAGTTGACTGGGGGTGAGTGCTTGCAATGTTCAACACTCCTTCCATCATCTCCTTTGGTTTTGCTTAGCTTCTTGATAGGCAGACAGATAAAAGCTGGGATAAGTAAAACAGCTGGTAGGTATGGTGACAGGGATCATTTTGGGTTTCTCCAGAGGCGACGGCAAGTACATCCGAATATATAGTGGCATAATAAATGGCACAACCATAATGAAAGTGGATGACGGGGGCAGAGGCCTGAGTATGAGACTCCTCTCCTGGAACGTGAATGGGCTGGGAAATAGGATAAAGAGAGGAATGGTAATCCAATATATAAAACGACACACCACTGATATAGCTCTACTACAAGAGACACATCTCGTAGGTAATACCTGTAAAGCCCTAGATAGATGGGGCTATAAATTAATTGCCCATGCGGGATTCACTACAGGCTCCAGAGGGGTGGGGATACTACAAAGAAAGGCCTTTTCCTTATAAGTCGCACGAACCTGGGTCGACACCTTGGGACAATACGTGGCGATATCCTGGTCCTGGAGTGGGAGGGTGATAAATATCGTATTGATCCTTGCCCCCCCTGCAATGCACACACAAACATTCCAAGACATAGGGGACTTATTGCTGGAGCTTACGGAGGGAGAACTCCTGATCCCAGGAGAATTTAACTCAGTAGTCATAGGGAGTGTAGATAGATATCCACTGCGACCCACACAACAAACTAATTCAAAACTGTCTGGGTTTCTGAACGCAATGGGATTGGGAGACGTGTGGCGTACTTATAACCCCACAGTACAGCAGTATACATTTTTTTCGGGGGCCCATTTCAGCCTCTCAAGAATAGAACACATCATCACAATGCCCAACCTAATGGGGAAGTTCAGAGAGATACGGCATATGGCAAGGGGAATATCAGACCACTCGCTGCTATGGGCGGTCTATCCTGAACGAGCCAAAAGAATAGTCACCACCCTACCCTCTAAGGATGGTGAGCAACTCAGGGAGCTCCAAACCATTGCAAACGAGTTGCGCATCCGACTACACTGAGGTGTATTCGCCCTCCGAGCTATCGTCAATGGAAGAAGCAAAGGAATTGTTGAATGACATGACCTTGCTGGCCCCAGATGCAGAGGTCCTGACTCTAACAGAGGGAGACATAACAGAGGACGAGATAGCACAGGCGATCCGAAATATCCGATCTGGGAAAGCACCAGGACCAAATGGCCTCCCGATTGAGCTATATAAAATCGCCTCAACCATGTTGACCCCTCACCTCAAAAACATGTATAATGAGAGTCGAGAACTAGGAGCTCTGCCTGAGGATCAGCGTCTTGCATCAATTTTGGTGATCCACAAGAAGGGGCAAACCAAAAGACAAATGCGCGTCATATAGGCATATTTCACTGATAAACGCAGAAGCAAAAATCCTTGCCAAAGTACTTGCCGATCGCCTCATCCCGGTCATCCCGCGATTAGTATACCTGGACCAATCTGGCTTCATGCCGGGTAGGAACACGACACTCAATCTGCATAGGCTTAACGGAGTGCTGGGAAGGGTGGAAACAATACAGGAGGATGCAGTGGTCATGTCCCTTGATGCCCGGATGGCTTTCAACACCATAAAGTGCCCATATATGTTCGCAGTGTTGGAGAAAATGTGGTTTGGTCCTAACTGCAGGGCGTGGGTCAAGCTGCTATACACTGACCCTATGGCACAAGTGGTGGTCAATAGTACAACATCTCGCAGATTCCCCCCGAGGAGAGGAACGAGACAAGGGTGTCCTCTGTCGCCCCTGATTTTCGCACTAATGTTGGAGCACTTGGCGTCTTGGGTCCTTAGGGACCCATTGGTCAGGGGATTACATTGGTCTCATGAATGGGAGGACAGAATATCCCTATACGCCGATGACATCCTCCTATATCTGACATCCCCTAAACACTCAAATGACAGGGATTGGAATATTTTCACTAATTTTGGGAGAAACTCAGGCTATAATATAAATTGGTCCAAATCCACCATCTATGTGTTATGGGGTACACCCCCGACTATTCCCGCTTACTGTGAGGCGGAGGTAGTAACAGAGGGCTTCCGCTATGTGGGCATGTTTATAACAACAGATCCAAACCTTTTTTATGATCGCAACCTATTGCCCCCCCTGCCGCATCTGCAAGAAGACGTGAGCCACTGTTGACAATGCCTCTTTCTCTGCTCGGGAGGGCAGCCCTCTTCGAAATTATTGCACTCCCCCGTTTTCTCTATATTTTACAGAATACACCGCACGTGATACCCGCTAAATAGTATAGGGAGATAAAAAATGAACAAAGAAAGTTATTATGGGAAGGAAATCCAGCAAGAATTGCGCACCAGAAAATGGTTCGGGGATGGTACGATGGTGGAATTGCATTGCCTGACATACAGAGACACTATTGGGCGTCCCAATTGGTGGCCATTAATCAATACATGTACTATTCGCCGGAAGCTTCAGCGTATCATATGGACAGATATGTGCTGGGGAAGGGGGGATACATGAGAGCGTTGTACACCTCACCACGGCACATGGCATTAACAGGATCAACAAAAACCAAGGTTCAACTGTGGCATATGGCCCAGAAACAGACAGGGTGGGAAAATAAGATCATGCAACACACCCCACTTTGGGATGCAGAAGTACTAGGACACATGGGCGACTATCGGGAGTTCGATAAATGGGACCTTATAGGGATGTCCCAGGTGGGAGATCTGTGGCTGAGGGACGATGTACGATCATTCGCAACACTTCAACAAGACTACAAGCTATCTAGTGCAGAAACATTTCAATACCTACAGATTAAACATGCATTGCAGACAGCGATCCCCAAAGGAACGGTGTTCGCGGAGTCCTCTGCGCTGGAAGACAGAATTCTAATTGACCATAAGGCTAAAAAAGCAATATCTTTAACTTACTAGAAATTATTAAATAACTCCCCAGACCCCCTCGCCAGTCTTAGAGACAGATGGCAGACGAACATAGGTATAATTGCAGATGAGGGATGGTGAGACGCATTGTCGTCTCCGAAAGAAGTGGCAATATCGAGCTAGTTCCGATTGGTGCAATTGAAGATACTTCACAGAATCTATTACTCACGTAGTCGCTTAGCGAGTATGGGAGAGATAGAGGTTGCCTCCTGTGGGAAGGGTGCGGCATGGTGGAACATACTTTCACATGATCTGGGAATGCCCTAGAATACAGCAATACTGGACATCCACCACACAAAAGATTTCCGAAGTCAACGGGATAGATTTGACCCCCACTCCCGGCTGGTGTCTCCTCAGCATATGGGAACCAACAGATCTTAGTGAGAAAGGGTGGATATGGGTCACACTGGGGCTCATAATCGATAAACAAAATATTGCCCGACATTTGGGTGCCCTGGGGATGCCGAGCTTACGAGAATGGGAGAGAGACCTAGATTGGTGTATGTTGGCAAAGAAGATGGTATATACCAGTAGGGGGTGCCCCAAGAAGTGGGAGCAGATTTGGGACAAGTGAAATGTATACCGGGGTAATTTGTGTCAGAGCCCTAGAGTGGAGATGCAGAGGAGAATAAATTGTATAAATGACTCCCCCCGTAAGAGCGCCAGACGGAGTATAGAAAGTGAAAAGGTTGGACGGGAAAAGAGATATACCCAGCACAGCAAAATGTATAATTAATGACAAAGTGCCTAAAAATGTATAAACTGTTATGTTTCCTGTCAATTTAATAAACAGATTTCAACAAAAAGAAATTGTGTCTAAAGACTATTTTTAGCTTGATCTACCGCATGTTTTGTTTGTACTTTGAGACTGCTAATCAAAATAGGGGCAGGTTTCTTCTTGATAGCTTTTGCTGCCAACTTCGCTCATTGTTTCTGAGCACTCTCCCTTCTTAATAATTTTTTTCCAAACCGAGAAGGCTGAGTTTTTTTCATTTTTTTTATTTTCAGTATCTTAGGAAACAGGGTGTCTGCAAGCCTTGTCATAGGTTCAGTACAGTGACTGATACAATTATTGACTTTGGGGGAAGTCATGAAATTCACAATACATTTCTGCTATGAGACAGTCAGTGTCTAAGTCTCTCAAGACTCTTATCTAGACTTTTGGTCTTTTTGGCCAAGGTTCTCCAAAGTTGGTCATGCCACATTTTTGGGAAAACTACTCTAAATGGGGATATGCTAAAAATCGGTCATGGGTCTGGCCCTCCAGGACCGACTTTGGAGAACCCTGTTTTAGGCAGATGTTTGATTACTGTTTTAGTTGAGTTTATTAAGAACAAAATCAGTGAGTGCTTGGACCAGTCAACTGGAAGGTGATCTTCACTTTTTCATTTTTTGCAATGATGAGATCTAGGGTGCCTCCCCTTGAGTGAGTTAGTACAGAGCAGAATTGCAGAAGATTGTTACTGTTCAGGAAAGTAGAGAAGAGAGATACTGAGGGATTATTCTGATCACCACAGCAGAAATTGTCGCAGAGTAATATGTTATTGGCTCAATTGGTCTAATTTTCAGTGAGGATCTTGAGTAGCTGATTAGCAAAGATGGAAATATCTCCTGGGGGTGGTATATAAGGTGCAGGGTGGGGTCAATCATTTTGAGCTGAAATGAAAGATATTCGAGAGGGGGCCATTCTTTGTTGACCTTTCTGCAATTTATAGTTTTTGAAGATTACAGCCTCTCCCCCTTCTGTTCTGTACATTCTGTCCACGTGGATGATTGAGTTTTCTTTGAAGACCAGTAACTCCAACACTGCCTGTGAGGCTTCATTAACCCCTTCGGTGCTCATGACGGAACGGTTCCGTCATGAGCCACGGTTGAGCTGTGCTCATGACGGAACCGTTCCGTCATGACCACGCCCGCGCAAGATTCCGTCAGCACAGCGGCGGAATCTGCGCAGCATGGAAGGGGTTAAGCTGGGTTTCTGTTATAAGAGGGATGTTGAGGTTGCTGATCGACTATTTGTATATTATGTTGCACTGCAGGCGTGCGGTTAAGATGCAGGTAATTTAGCGTGGATTGAAGCATAACAAGTTCTGGGGCAGTGGTGGGTAGAATTGCTATCAGGTTGTTGTGCTTTGTTCTTTTTGATTGGTTGGGCTGAAGTTTCCTTTTTTTATCCCTGATTCCTATGTTCTGGAGTGTCTCTGCCCAAGTTCCAGCTATCATATTCGGTAAGCAATTCTCGATGGGTTTTTTTTTGGAAAGGAATATGGACAGTTCAAATAATGCAAGGCTCCTTGTTGCACTGAGAAAGACTGTTCTGAGTGGTCTCTGAGGGTTGACTAGTTTGCCTGAGTGGGGGAGATGTGTGAGTTTACAGTGTGTGGAGGTTGTTGAGTCATTTTCTGAGTTCTTTGGCCAGGGATTCAATTAGGTGTACAAAAAGGTGATGGGTAGAATGCTTGAATTAGTCTCAGCAAAAGGTAATTACTCGGGCCACATCCCAATGCATCATTATTTTGCACACCATGCCACCTCAATTTGGACCCAGCCATCTATAAATCCGTCTAGACCCTGCTCCGATAGATGCAGTCCAAACCGAACTGCCAAGCCAGATGCTCCCTGAACTCCAGTTCGGGGAGTTGTCGAATCAATGTCCCTGCACACAAGACCATTTTTCCTTGGTTAGGGAGCTTTAGTCAATTGCAATTTGGCTCGAGTGGCACATTGAGCACAGGACCCACGTCTGGGAATACATGTCACACTCGGGGTCACACACTGAAGTATACAAAAAACTGATGGTGGAATGCTTGAATTAATCTCGGACACTGGTAATTACTTGTGTCCCAGTCCATAGTTATTTTGCACACCATGCCACCTCCTTTTGGATCCAGCCATAAGCAAATCAGTCTTGACCCTGCTCCAGTAGGAACATTTCAGCCCGAATGGCATGGGGTTGCTTGTGGTCCCTTTTGGAAAGGGCCTAGCATGGTAGTTTTGGACAGACTGTGTCCATGAGGAGCACGGTCGGTACTGATTTGTTAAGAGTGGCATTATGAGTGAAAAACAATGGACTGAATTGCAACCTGAGTGATTGCCAGTGGCTGAGATTAATTCAAGCATTTCATCATTCACATTTTGCCATTGAGGCCCTAGGTGAAACGTGTACAGCCAGACATGGGTCCCATGCTCACTGCACCATAGGACTCAAGCTATACCCTAATGACAAGCTACAAGTAGTGCAAAACTGGTCTGGGGTTGCTTGTAGTCCCTTCTGGAGGGGGCATCGCCTAGCAGTACACAATGGACTGTTCCCAATAGGTGTAGGGTTGTACTGATTTACATAAGACAGGCTTTCGTTTAGAGTGGCACATTGGGTTAAGCAACACCTAGCTGATAAGCCCCGAGAAAGGCGAGCCGGTCTGGAGTTGCATGTTGTCACTTCTAGAGGAGGTTTGCGACAGGGGGTGTGTCGGTAGAGAGGATGGGAGAAATGGAGTACGGGGTCACAGAGGATTGAATGTCCGATCAGTATCATTGGGGAGGACCGAAGTTGCTGAAGACACTATTGTGAGCTTTTTCTTAATGTTTAGGGGCATATTAAAGTGGGAGTCAAAGAGTTCCAGGTTGTCATCTGAGGCTTGTATCGTGATTTTACCATTGTTGTTGAGTGAAATGGCAAGTTCTGATATTATTTAAGAGGCAAAGAGGGGCTTAGTTCTATAGAGGAGTTTGATGATTTTTTGTAATTTATAGTGTTTTAACGAAGTTAGTTCACATGCAGGTTTTTTGGGTGAAGAAAAGTAGGTCTGTTTTTATACAGACTAGTTTAGCGCAGTGGTATTTCTCTTCCAAGGGTGTTTCTGAGAATTATGGCACCTGGGGATGGCACTCCTTGACTGACATCTGAGGGAAAGCTCAGATAAGTAGAAAAGGGTGGCTGGTACTGGAGGAAGTTTACTGCACATCTACTCTGTACTGTATAGATAAGGTACTGATAAACTGCTGAATAATACAAGCTGGTAGCAATCACTCTGGTTCTTGCTGTTTACAAACTGTATTGGAAAATGGCAATAATCCGATTTTAAGACAAAATTCTTGAGTGTTAGTTGTTAACAAGTTTTTTTTCATTCATAGGGTGGTGTGTGAGGCAGATAATTTTAAAAGGGAACAGTCCAGCTTTCTCAAGGATGTTATTGAAAGTCATGGTCAGGACAGGAAAAATGCCAGAAACAGTCACACTGTATTCAAGCAGGTTAAACCAGCTGCGGCCCGTGCAGGTAAAAGCGGTGGGGCCAGGTGAGAGGTGGGATTTCGACGGACGATGACCAGGGAATATTAAATAAATAAATAATTTCCCCTCGTCTTCATCAGTCGTACCCCTCCCCCCCCCCCCCAACCTGCACGGGCCGCAGCTGGGTTAAACTTCTATTTCTTTCAGGTTCTTCGTGCAGCCTCCAGTGGAGTAAGAAGAGAGAATACATATTGATGGATGTCCAGGATGGTAGGCTCAGACTGCGGAGTGTGAATGAATCATGTAGAGGGTACTGCTTCTGAAGATAGAGTCTGCTGGCCTGATTCACAAAGGTAAAGTCAGGCCAGAAGTCTAACTTTAGGCCTGAAGTCTAAGTTTACAACTAAAGTCTAAGTTTAGACCTGAAGTCTAACTTAGACCAAAAGTCCTGAACTTGGGGTTACAAGAGGGATATCAGACCTGTCCTCTCATCCAGAGATTCACGGGGTGATAGGAGCAATTAAACCTTGTAAATTATTAGGCTGCAAAAAAGGAGTCTCCATCAAGCGGATGCTTAGAGCAATGAAGTTCCTGTTCCTATTTAATATACTACAAGGGAGAATGAGATACATCTCAGATGGGACAGAAAGGTGGTTTACCTAGTTTCACCTCTAGGAAGACCAAAATCAGTTGTCCGAGGCGCAGCTGGCTGCCTCTACTGCAAAGCAGGAGGGAATCATGTGGAGAATGTACTTGAAATTTTAACTGACAGCAGTCCTGATTCTGTATGATCTGCTGAGAATTAAAGACCTCCTCCAGTTTGGGTGAATTGCTCGAACAAGAGATAGGCATAGTTCTGCTGGTTTGATCTCTTTTATCCATGCCCTCTATCACACTGACCTGTCTCCTCCGCTACCTACCAACCACCAATTCCTGTCCTCACCCATCTGCTTCTAAATCGCAGCACGTTTTGCAAACTACTATCTTTTCATTTCTACCTCTCACACACACCCCTTGTGGCACTCTTTGTTGTAAAAGATAACAGATCTCCTTCATCAATCCCATTCCATCTCCATCAAAATCTTCAGGTACAATAAGCCACCCTCTCCTAGTCTTCAATCACTCATAACATTCACCAAAAGTGCAACTCTTGTTAAAGACTGCTTATAATATCCATTCTCCAAACTGATCTATAAATAACTCTCAACGCCACAGTACCTTCTTGGTAACCAATGGAGAACTACAAGACAAAGATACTATCTATCAGACTCCAACACTGACATAATCCGTATTACAGAATCTTGGCTGAGAATAGATTTCTCACCAATTCTACAAGAGGCCCTCCAAATGGCTTACCTAAACACAATCAGTAAAAACCTAAACAAGAAATGTACTAGTGGTATGCTGGCTGTATACAAAAGGTTGTTAGTGTTGTCAAGTAGCGAAGATTACTCAACAAGGGAATGTGAGAACTTGTACACTGCTCACCTTTTCTCTGCTTCTCTGGTGCTCATCTACTGGTGACCCTTACGCAATGCAGCTTTCTCAGTTGCTCTCTTGGCTTCCATTTCAGAATTAATAACCAAGATCTCTTCATCTTGGGTGACAACAACATCTGAAGTGACAAATTTAAACTAAGAGATGTCATATTGCTTGGAACTACCCTTGAAGCTCTTGATAACTGTGCAATTATAGCTGCAACTGGGATGATCTCAGCTACAGGAAACACCACCTGGAGTGTTCAATACATCATCAAATTCAACCTCAACCTCCCTGCTGAAGCCCTTCTCTGCAGCCCTCCAGCACAAATTCACTTACCAGATCTTGGAAGAAACTCAATCCTGACCCCTTTCAGTCTGCTGAAAGAGTTTTGATAAAGCTGTTCCCCTCCAACCCTCACACAACCAACAACATTAGAAGGCTGTATAGGTTAACCAGTGTGTAAAGCTATGGAAAACTATGTATAGAATGCGTTCTCCACAGTCTTTAAAGAATGAGGTGAAAAATGCACAAACAGAATATGAAAAGGCAACTCCAATAACAGTAAGGAATTAATAAAACAACTATATATGTATTTAGGGGTACTTAGATCACACAAACGTAGAGGAAAAACATTGGTGCAGTTATCAAGAAAGTCAAGACCTTTCACTACTCGCAATACATTTCTGATCCAGCATGTCAAAGCAAAGACCTCTTCATAATCACCTGAGACTCCAACTTGATCTGTGAGAACCACTCTCAGGAACCCTGGCAGAGCATTACATCATAAAAGATAAGAACATGGAGGATCACTTCTAACCCCAACTATTTGCCACTCAAGTTGAATTATACCACCAGAGCTATTTAACAAGATCTCCTGAACTAAGTAGGGACATCTTCATTGCTAGACTGCCAACTGCCCTGCACCCCCAAATATATTCAAAACATTGCCACAGCATCGTCTGCTACCATACAGGCCCTGTATCCCCAAATATATTCAAAACATTACCTGCTACCATTCAGGCCAGAGTGATCATAGACTGTAATAACGTTGGTGCTGCTAGATGACCAGTTTTCGGTCTTTGGCACAGTTGATCTGTTTATTATCAACTACTAATCCAAAGACTAAATCACACGGAAATTCAAAGTAGCATCCTTAATTGGATCATGACCAATATGGCAGACAAAGTACAAATAGTCATGCTCCATCTTATCCTTTTTTGCTCACCACCCTTTTCCCATCGGGCAGATTTTCCTCCTGCATCAACAATTTCCACCCTGCTTTTCAAGTATATCTGTTTATACTCCTAATGCTCTTCAAATCCTTTGAGTTTACCATCTACAATTACACTAACTACACTTAGATAATTTGAAAACAAAATGTTAGACCTGGATACACTAGGAATTAGCCAATACCTACAGTCAGCAGACATTTGGAAGCCACAAACCCACTTGAAGTTCAACTCCTCAAAAACAGAGATCCTCACTTGTTGAAAATGGCAAAAATATGACCCCTCATAATCATCTGTCATAGCGAAATTTCACTTCTGCCAAATACCGTTACTTGGATTAACCTTCTTTCTTTGACAATAGTTTGTATTGTAGAAAATTAGTCCTTATCCAGTGGATTGCCTGTTGACTGTGGAGAGCTGTGAGTGAGATTTTAGCAACTGGTACCCAGTACAGGGCCCTGGTAGCAGGAGTGATTTGGTCTAATTTGGTCAGGTTTAGCAACTATATAGCTTTGGCATTCTGGGTTTGGTGGTGTTTGCTGATAATATGCTTGGGAGTCCAATGTGGAATCCACTGAAGTGTGACAGGACTAGAGCAAGGAACGCATGGGCCCAATGGAGGAGTGTGACTGAAAATGAAACGTAGTAAGGCCCTTTTGGGAACTTGGTTAACCTGAGGTTGAAGTGAGTGGTTTAATTTTCTACAATACAAACTATTGTCAAAGAAAGAAGGTTAAATTCAAAATGGCCTCATAAAGGAGGAAAAGCTCTAAGTAAATATCAATACAATAAAATGGAAGCCAATACATCAACACTGTGGGTATATATAATGTGGAATATTAAGATAGAAAAACTATTTCTGAGTGCTCGATTTCCAAATGCATTTTAGGTACCATTGCATAAAAATATGAACAGCATCTTCCAGAAATCTCTGAAGTTGCATTGCATCATGGGTAACCCTTCTCGAGGAAGACATGTGAACCAACCTAGGGTTTCACAAACAGATTTACTTTTCACAGCTATATTTACGAATTTTCAAGTCATGTGAAATATTGTGATTGATAATGAAAAGCAAATTTAAGGTATGCATTTTAGAAGCATTATGTAAATCGATGTTTAGGCCCATTAGCAATTGCAGGTGGCAGAAAGGGGTGTTGGTGTCCTTTGCATGTTATCCTTCGTTATTTCTCTGCTCTGTTACTGTATGTAAGATGGTATGTTATGTGTATTTGTAAAGCGCAAGTGTATCCAAGCGCTTAGCAGATATGTGTGCCTAGCCCTCCTATGGTAGGCTGTTAAACTGAAAAGCCAGGTCTTCAGTTTCTTATGGAATTTAGGAGAGGAGCAGGCTCTGATGTGGAGTGGGAGGTCATTCATGCTTTAGGAGAAAAGTAAGAGAATGACTGTCCTCCTGATCTGGTTCTGTGTATGCGAAGACTGTGTTCAAGTAGGAGTCCTGCGGAGCGGAGATGTCTGGGTGGTTGGTGTAAGGAGATGTGACAGTTCAGGTAGATGGTGCCTGTGTTGTATAGTGCTTTGAATGTGTGTGTGAGGAGTTTTAATTGAGCGTTATTTGTATACAGGAGCAAGTGTAGTTCCCTGAGGTGTGGTGTGATGTCATTTCTTTGTGGGAGATAGAATATAAGTCTAGCTGCTGAGTTCTGGGTTGTTTGTCGTCTTCTGGAGAGTTGCTTGATAATCAACAAGTAGAAGGTGTTTCCATAGTCCAATTTCCTGGTGACTAGGGTGTGAGTGAGTTTTTCTTGTGTTACTTGGGAGCCACTTAAAGATCTTCCTTAACATCTTCAGGGTGTGGAAGCAAGATGCAGTGACAGGGTTGACTTCTGCGGTCATGTCTAGTTTGCGGTCAATGATGATTCTGAGGTTCCTGGCGTGGGTACTGGGTGTGGTTCCAAGTTTGGCTGGCCATCAGTTGGAGTTCCATGGTGAGGTGTTCTTGCCGAAAGATCACTCCTTCTTTCTTGTCTGTGTTGCGCTAGAGACTGTCGGCTTTCATCCTGTTAGCAACTTCGGTCATGTAGGCTGTGAACTTGTTTCTTGTGTTTAGGTCTTGTGCTAGAGGGAGAGTATGAGTTGAATGTCATGTGGATAGGAGAAGATGTTGATTTTGTTTGTGTGTGCAGATGACGTTGGCCAGAGGGATCATGTATGCACTGAAGAAGGTGGGGCTAAGCGATTAACCTGGAGTCACTCTGCAGATAAGTTAAGGTGCCAGGCTTACAGCTTCTGTTCTATCCGTTAAAAAAAAGCGGATGCAGCTGAGAGCGGGTCCTTGCATTCCAATCTCGTGCAGGCACCTGAGGAGGATGGGGTGTCAGACAAGACACTCGGCTACTTGTGCAGCCAGCTCCGGTGGCATCTAAAGGACATATAGCAAACAGTAATTGGATGAGTAAATGGGGTCCCTCTGCATAAATAATGATCTCAGCTCCCGAAAGCCTCAAAAAATGGGGCAAGTTTCCTTAAACAATGTTCTCCTTGGAAGAGGGAGGAACCACAGAGGTAGTAGGCCACTCAGCTGTAGTGTGTATGTTTGACCACAGTCTGAAAGGATGTTGTCCAAGTTTATGGCCACAAGACTGTAAGGCCTCTGTGAGGTCAGCCTCCACACAGCAAACCAGTGCTGTGTGCAGTGAGGGTCTTGGTGTAGATGGAGCTGAAGTGTGGCACCATTCCCTAGCTCTTCCACTAAGAAGAACAATTGCAAGCAAGGCCATTTGATGCAGTGCCTTAAAAAATATTCCAAAAGTACATAGGTAGGCACTTTCAGGAAATGCTTCAAACTGTGCAGCTTTCACAGTCTGGTAATGTGTGTCTAAGTTTGACTAAGTGTGTACTGTGGTTGAGTATATGTGTGCCTTTCCACATTAGTGCCAACAACACAAGGTGCCATCCCAAATAAAGCATGAGGTTATGTTTGTATAAAAATACACAGCCAGATATGTGTGTATTGATATTATTTATTAAGCACACGAATGTCCAGAGGCATCTTGGCGCTGGCGTTTGCAAGGCTTGAAGCAACAGAGACATGAGTGAGAGAATGAAAGAAGCCAGGATTTGAGTTGTTTTCTGAAACGGGTGAGATTCTGCTGGTTTTTAAGATCCCAGGGAAGTTTATTCCACAGTTTACAAGTGGAGAAGACAAAGCTCCTACCGCCCCAAGACACTTTGTTACATTTGGGGACTGTGACTGTTTTGGATGCAGCTGAGCGCAGAGCTCTCCTTGGTATGTACCATGTAAATTTCTTCCTCAAATACTCTGGACCTTACCTATGGAGTGATTTATGTGCCGTACAGAGTAACTTAAAGGTCGCTCGTTTCTTTTCAGGGATCCAGTGACGCTCCACTATGGCATGAGAAACTGATTGTAATTTGGGTATTCTCTTAAGGAGATGGACTGATGCATTCTGCAGTAGCTAGAGTTTGTTTATGGAAAAGTGATGAATGCCCTGATAAAAGGCATTACCATAATCCAGCTGGACAACCCCAGCACAATGATAACTGACTTCTGAATATCGAAGGGGATAAATGGAAGTATTTTTCTAAGTGTTCTTAAGAGGAAGAAGCAAGAGGAAAAGAGTTTGTTGATCTGATCTGCAAATATAAGGTTGGAATTGAAGATCACCCCCATATTCCTGACTTTCGAGACGGGGTAGAAAGGGGGCTAAGGGGCTGGGCCACCAAGAAGGGTTCCAGAATGAGGTGTCTTTTCTAAAGAGAAGATCCTCGGTTATCTCTGAGTTTAGTTTAAGGCTATTGCATTTCATCCAGCTGACAACTTCACACATGCAACTTTTGAAGCGGTGAGAGACCTCCTCAGTGTTGCTGGAAATAAGACACTATATGAGTGTCGTCGGTGTACGAAATTGTAAAAAAAAAAAACAAGCTTCGGATCAGTTTGGCTAGAAGAACCACATATATATTAAAGAGCATGAGGATCAATGATGACCCCTGAGGGACGCCACAAGGCAGTGAGAAGGATTTTGAACTAAATTCTCCAAGGTAGACCGACTGCTCTCTGTCAGTGAGGAAGTATTGAAGAAGATCAAGAGTTGTTCCACAAATCCCTAAGTTGGACACGCGATCTATAAGGACAGAATGGCTCATGGTGTTGAAAGCTGAGGACAGATCCAAAAGGATCACCGCAGCCTTCCCACCATTGCCCATAATCGATCATATCTCCTCAGTAGTTACTACCAAGGCCGGTTCAGTACTATAGTTTGTTCTGAAATCATGTTGAGCACCGTCAAGGATCTCGTTTCTGTTTAAGTACTCCAAAAGGGCGGTGTTGAGATGCTTTTCAAGAATTTTCGCAGGCAGTGCCAGACGAGAAATTGGACGGTAATTTTTTTCTTCATTGGGGTTAAGAGAGGGTTTCCTTAACAGGGGAAGTATGGAAGCCTTTTTCCATTCAATAATGTCCAGAAGTGATGATGCTGTTCACTAGGGTAGTGAGAGGGGCTGCTACTGTCTCAGCTACATCATGTAGAATTTTTGGGCATAGTGGACTGTGGCAGCCTGATTTAGTATGTACAACATGCTTGAGCACTCCTTCGTTGGTAAGAAGAGGGAACTCGACAAACTCAGTATTTCTATGGCCTAGTTATTCATCTCCTCGAGCACAAAAGTTGGTATTGAGGCTCGAGTCAAACTCTCGATACACTGCCTCAACTTTATTCTTTAAAAAACTGGCTAGATTGTTGCAAACAGACTGGCTAGGAGTCACTGCACTAGTTGAGTAACGGCTGGAAAGCGTTATTACTGTTTGAAAAAGTTCTGTTGCAGAGTTTTTGCTAGATTCGTTTTTCAATGAAATACCTCGTTTTCGTGATGATGATTAAATTTTTATAATCCTGAATATATTGTCTATATATACTTCTTTCAGTTGAATTATAGTTTCTTCTCCAAAACTTCACTGGCCAACACCATTTTTGTTTAAGTGCCCTACGATTCGGGGAGAACCAGGGAGTCGCCAGCTTGGTTTTATGAGTTTGAGAGGGGCCAATTTTGAACCTGCTGCATTGATCCAACCGGCATACTTGGGTGTATCTACATTTGATCATTTGACAGAGGTGGCTGAGTAGCTGTCAAGATATCTCTAAGTTCTGCTTTATTTTTTTATTCCACACCCATGTTTTTATGGCCTGCGATGTTCTGTTAGGAAATGAGTTTGAGGCTGAGATTTTTAGTCGGAAGCCAACGGCTTTATGGTCCAACCAGGTTATCGGTAATCCGACTTCTAGCTGCAAATCTGGGTGGCTTGAACAATTGCAGTCTAAGACGTGGCCTGCCGTATGTGCAGCAATATTCACCAGTTGTCTAAGATTGAAACAGCTCAAATTATCGATGAGTTGTTCTGGTTCTTTGTTGGTGGTATATTTCACATGGTAGTTAAACTCGTCTAAGATGGTATAATTTGGATACTGCATGCAGGATTCAGTAAACTCACAAAAAGAAGTTAAAAAGTTGGCTTTAGGGCCCAAGGGCCGTGTAGATGAAGAGTCCATTAAAGGTTGAATTTTCAGTTTGCATTTAAAAGTGGGTGCATCACTGTCAATTATGGTTGTCGGCTCACATAGAATCTTGAGATACTTTTGGTAGGCGACAGCTAAGCCGCTTCCGCGTTTAGAGGCGTAATCTAGTCTGGAGATGGCACAACCAACTTAGATTTCAGTGACTAGGTTGGGGTCTGATGCCTCATCCGCCCAAGTCTTCGTCAGAAAGGCTATATCCGGGGCATAAGTATTTAGATGCTTGAAAAATTCATGCTTGTACTTAATGACTGACTGTGCATTAATCAATACACAGTTCAGCGTCAGTGCGCCAGTGGTTGGAAGAAGGGCTGGTTTTTTTTGTTTAATGGCGTCAGCTGCCCATAAAGGCTTGATTTGACACACAAAGTGACAGTGAATGCAATAAAGATTCTTTGATCCCTTATTAAGGTCCAGGTTATTAGATAAAATGTGCTAAGATGCTTGTTTTTCAGTCTGGGAGAACCTGGCCTGGCAGTTCGGGCTGGACTGTTCCCAAAGGGAGCAGGGTCAAGACTGATTTGCATATGGCTGGGTCTAAAATGGAATGGTGTGGCGAGCAGTGAAACAATGGATTTAGGCCCAGATCTGTGACTGGGAGTGACAATGTTCAGCATTCCGACTTTTTGTGTTACAGAGCAGCCTATATCAGAATAGTAGCAGATTGGACTGCCCAGGAAATGGAAAAAGAAGCTCCCCAAGGGCAGGTTTTACTCAGAAGATCAATATTGGATTGGTTACACAGGTTCCAGAGACCATTGAGCACTTAGCATTACCGATGAAAACAGTTCTAAAGATATGGGCCAGAGCAACAAGCGGGGGTAGACTTATGTCCTTCCCTTTCTTGGTACGCCAACCCACAATAATCCATCATTTACACTAGCGAAAGGAACAGATACCCTCAAGAGATGGAGTGAAAGGGAATGCCGGGTGACCTTAAATGGATTCACAAGGGCTTAATAAAGTCCTTAAACGAATGCAGGAAGGATCACCGAAGCAGAGAGATTCCAATATCGGAAACTCAGACACTTGGCCGTCAGGGCTGGGGCTACCAAAGAACTAACTCCCAAGTAGAAATTTGCCTAAACTAAAGTTGATAGAGGGGGCACCCGAGTGAAAATACCAAAGCACCCCAGTATAAATACTCACTCAGGACCTACCAAACACACATTGTGAAACACTGTGGAGAGACATCCAGAGAATGTACAAAAGTATCTCAATTAGGAAGTCTTCATATAAAATCCAATACCGAAGGTATATAACACCCCAAAAGTGAAAACAGGTGTTCCAGAAGTTTCGGACAGATGTTGCAGCTGTGGCCAGAGCCATGGCTCAATGATACACATCCAGTGGGACTGTTCAATACTTAAGAGATCATGGGTAGAAATAGTAAGTATTATCAAAGGTGTGTTCAGCTATGACTTTCCAGAGGACCCAGGCATGGTGTTACTGGGCTCACTCCACGGAGACACAGGAGCGATTAACTTTAAACATAAAACATTACTGACGGCAGAATTTCTACTAATAGCGCTGATACTAATTCTGGTTCAATAAACACAGATAATACCACAGATCATCCTTTATCACAGCAAGATCAATCTGCCCATGCTAGAAATCCCGGTACAAGGGGCTATGACGGATGTATCGAATCAGTTTGGTGAACTTTTTTCACTAGAGGACACAAGGGCAGTTATTCAGACCCTGAAGCCTGGGAAAGCCCCCGGTTTGGATTGCATACCGGGCGATGTGTATCGATTTGAGGTCATTATTTGGGCCCCTTACATTAACATTTTGTCAAATGTCATTATGGCCGGAGCTCCCCTATCTGATACTTGGAGTGGCGCTGTGATCATACCCATTTATAAAAATGGGTGTTGGATCAGAATCCAGTAATTACATGCCAATCAGCCTCATTGATATATTACAGAAGGTGTTTTGTTGTCAGGTTCTCGACAAACTCCAGGGGTGGATTACTGATAACAACATCCTTTCCTCCTTTCAGGCTGGATTCAGGTCTAGGGTGGGAACAATTGATCAGGTTTTTAGATTTTCTATGATCCTCTGGAAATACATTGTTACACTGAAGGATCATTTATACCTAGCCTTCATTGACCTGAGAACTGCTTTTGATCTGGTCCCTAGATCCAAACTTTGAGACTGCCTCAGGACTATGGGGGCTCCGTCACACCTGTTGTAGATCTTAATGAGGCTGCAAAAAGACAATTTTGCTCAAGTTCAATGTCGGCTAGATGAGGAACTAACGGAGAGGATAAAGGTTACACATGGGGTGCAGTAGGGATGCGTCCTTGCACCCAATCTTTTTTCATTGTTCATTAATGATGCATTTGACTAGCTCCTGGAGTGTACTCATAATGCCCCTAAACACGGTGGTACCCACATACCTGGTCTATTGTTTGCAGATGACACCTTGCTTATCTCAAGGACCCCAGATGGATTACAAAAGTTGTAAAATAAATCCCAGGATTTGTGCAACCTTAGAGGGCTTGAGATTAATGTTGCAAGGAGAAAGTGTATGTATATTAGGCCACACAGATCATTTAGGGGGAAACTGAATTTAGGGTGTCTATTGCTAGAGGAAGTCAAATCCTTTGATTATCTGGGCGTAAGAATCAGTAGTTCCCTTTCATGGCACACAGCAGCCAGAATCAGGAGAATGCTTAGGGCTATCAAAAAGAGGGCAGTTTCTCCCACAGTAGAAGTATAGGGTTGCAGTTCAGTCCGCTGCCTTATACGGGGCTGAGATTTGGGGAATTACTTCTTTTGATCAGTTATCGGTGATCAAAAATCACTTTATAAGATGTTTAATTTCTTTGCCGTGAGCTACGCCACTTGTATTATGATCTAGCTCTTAACAGGATTAGTTATTTAGCCATTCTAAGGCCATTGGCTTACTGGGTGAGAATCTGGTCCACTCCCAATTTATGCTTGGACGGTGAAGGCCTCCTTGATCACATCCGGTTGGATAAAAATACGGCCACTCCTTGGTTGGGTCACGTCAAATCATGGCTTTTTAAGCTGGGTTTGGGAGAATTGTGGACTAAACCCTCAATCATTAATTCTGCTGCAAAGTTTCTTTTAAAGAAATTCTCATGGGGGTATATGAATTTCAATCTCCATCAGACTAATGGTAGTGATAGTCTTAGTGGCAAGTTTGTATTTATAAAATCAATACTACATTTTGAACGCTACTTGGATGAAATCACCCTGTCCCCCTCACTATTCTTAGTAGCACTAGAACCCCTAATTAAAGACATCAAGATCAATGAAAAGATGAAGGGGTTTGTCATCAATGATGTAACAACGAAACTAGCTGCATATGCGGATGACATTCTTGTTGTCACTGAAAGCCCTAAAGCCTCCATCATGGCCCTTATGGACTCCATAAACAAATATTCGGCCCACTCCGGCTATAAACTCAATAAGGATAAGTCGTAATGTTAACCTCTCAATTTACATACCACTAGAGACATATTGGGTGACTCGGGCCTCACTTGGCAAACCGGCTTCATTAAATACCTGGGCGTCTATTTTGACAACGATCTTAAAAACACATTGGAATACAACGAAAAAACGTTGCTGGACAAGATAAAAAAGCTGCTGGAGGGATGGTCACCGAAATGTATTACCTGGTGGGGGAGGATTGAAACAATCAAAATGATGGTAACCCCGATGATCAACTACCTTACTAATATGCTCCCTCTAACCTTTACTGTGGAATTCCACCGCAAAATAGATAAGATGCTAAATAAATTTATCTGGCGAGACAAAAAAGCAAGGATGAGCCTTAAAAGACTAAGATTGGCGAAAATTCGGGGGGGGGCAGTCTTTAAGACTTTTCAAACGGCCTTCCTGGCAAAACAAGGTAGCTACTGGATTCTACCAGACCAGGAGTACACACCGGCTTGGCTGAAAGTTGAAAGAGCTATACTAAATAACCTTAAGCCATTAGCACTTCTAACAACCAGCAAACACAAAACGTTACTAAACCCTATATTCACAAGCACCAGAAACGCCCTACTGAGGGTAGACCGGAAGCTAGAACATAGAATAATAAACTCGAGATGGGAATCAATATGGGCAAACAAGAGGATAAAATATAAAGGCAAAACACTCTCTATGAATACATGGTTGAAAACAGGGATTTCCCTTCCCATCCAGCTCGAGGAAGGAGGGAGACCTACCACCTTTAGCTCGCTCAAAACCAAAAACAACTTGCCAGATATTGAGCTTTATAATTTACTAAAAATCAAAGCAGCACTGTCCAAAGCGAGACTGTCTAATACCAAACCCTCAATCTTCCAGTATATGTCCAACCTCAACAAAACAGGTCACCAGGGGTCACACATCTATAGACTTCTGCGACCAAAAACTTCGAAACTCAACGAAAAGGCACAAACTTACTGGGAATCACAGCTCCGCAGCTCATTAACCGAGAAAGAAGCCCAAGTACTATGGCCCTCTCCTACACATAGTAAGATAACCCCGGTACTAGCTCAGACAAAATTCTGGACCCTACACAAACTACACTGGACCCCAGCGCGCCTAGCGAAAATAGGCGTGAACACAAATGACCTATGCTGGAATTGTAATGGCGGGAGGGGGGACCTGGCTCACCTCATCTATCACTGTCCTAAAGTCAAAACTTACTGGGAGAAAATCTTTGCCTTTCTAAAAGACATGTTAGGATGTTCACTTAAAACAGAGTTTGCCACCCTGGTAACAACCCCTATTAGAACAGAACCACTCACACAACGAGATAGCGAGCTACTCGATCTCTTACTAACAGCAGGTGTTAAAATGATTCTAAATAAGTGGAAAGACACATCCAAGGCATCATTTAAAGGATGGCTCAACTGGGTGACATACCTTAGAGGTGCGGACGCGATGTCTCTGCGAGACTCACCGTGGAGACAGCCAGACAGAGAAATGTGGGCATCTATGAACAAATACCTAGGTCCCTATGAACCTCCATGAAGAAGGCGAGATCAATTACTTGTCTCCCACCTTTCTGAACAACCACGAGCAAGTTTTCTCTCTCTCTACCCTGCCCTGACCCCTTATCTCCGCTCTGGTCCCTTCTCCCCTCTCATACCTGCGACTCCTTACTAGAATAGAGGGGGTAGGGCAGCCTGTAAAGAAACAGAAGGAATCGAACTGTACCTCAGACTTAACACCTTACAGGCTTAGCCCGGTAACATCACGCGAGACAAATGTGCATGTTTTATGTTTTTTATGTCTACTTGTTTAGTTTTGTGAATTTTTGTTCTTTTTTCTTTTTATTGTTGTATATGATAAAATCTCAATAAAATCTTACTGAAATAAAAAAAAATAAAAAAAATAGTTAAACCTGTAAATGCAGCAAGGAGAGCACTGGTATTAATGTCATGAATAGGTGCCCTCTTTGCCCTGATAACATAGAAACCATGGAACATGATTTATTTTGTTGCCCATTGTACTTCCGTCATGGAGCGAAATGGTTATAACATTATTGCAGGAATGTGGGGTTCTAGCTAGGGGTGGGCGGAATTTGCGTAGTCGCGCTACGCAAAGCTCCGCGAAACAGTAAAAAATCTCCGCGAGCACGCAAAAGTTCAGCGAATACGCAGAATTGCTTGTTCCGCCCGTTCGCGATGCTTTTTTCCTGTTCACGAACGCCGTTTGCGTGCTCGGGGGGAAATATCTCGCGAACACACATTTTGAAAGCGCGAAAAAGCAAAAAATTCTGCGGATTGCGGAATTTTTGGTAATTCCCCATTCTCCGCGGAACGCGAAATTACCCAAATTCCGTAAATGTCGCAAGCGGAACTGAATTTACCGCCCAGGCCTAGTTCTGGCATTTTTTTTTTATTTAAAAAAAAAAAGAAGTTTTTGGCAGATTTATATAGCGTGAACTTGACCCAAAGGTATTGGAGCGCTTTACATGAGCTCCGGTTACGTTACACAAGGACACATTGATTTTTGGTAGGCATGGGGAGATTAAGGGCCAGATGTAGGTGGCTAAATACCGGTCGGTAACGCCGAAATTCGTTAAATTTCTGCGTAACTGACCGGTATTTACCCATGTGCGATGTAGGTATTACCGAACGCCATCGCTAATAAGGAATCGGTAAAAATAAGGGAAACCAGTTACCGATTCCTTATTTAGCGATTGGCAGACACCGAAACACTAAAATACCGAATCGGTAAATAAAAAAAATCGGTAAATAATCGCAAATGCGATGTACCAAAAATCAGTAATACCGAATTTGCCAAAAATCGGTATTTAAGAATCGGTAATTACCACTGACTCCAAGCAGGTGGTAATCAGGTGCACTGCATAAAAACAGCCCCAAAATGCAACAGTGTGAACACAATGGCGGCCCTCTACGTTATAGCAAGGCGGCTACGTTTGCGAGCAGCAGGACTGAGGATCTGGAGACGGGAGGAGCGCGTGTATAGACTGCGCGTTACACTGTCCTGGCATCTGGCAGTTACCAAGGGCTAATAGCTGTGGCAGGTGGAGTCTCACAGAGTTGCCTGTCGTGTTTTCTCAATAAATTCCTGGACGCCATGTTGCAAAGGATGCCACACTACATCAAATTCCCCAGCAAACAGGCAGAACTGCTGAAGACCAAGATGGACTTTTACCAGAAGGCCCAGTTCCCACACGTCATTGGTTGCACTGACGGGACACAAATACCAATCTGCCCCCCTGCTGCGACTGAGTACATCTACCGCAATCGCAAATCCAAACATTCTATAAATGTCCAGGTCATATGTGATGCGTATTCCATCATCACCGACATAGTCGCAAAATTCCCGGGGAGCATGCATGATTCATACATATTCAGGAACAGTGGGATCTATACCTATACCCGTCTCCTTGCAGGAGAATTTGGCGAAGGCCACCTGCTAGGTAAGTACATGTGACACCCCCTGAAGTATACACCTGTTGCTGCGATTGTTGACTGTGAATGACTTACTTTCTTCTCACACACAGGTGACAGTGCCTATGCGGTGCGTTCTTTCATCCTGACTCCGTACCTGCACCCATCCACCCCAAGTGAAAGGCGATACAATGTTGCACATAGATCGACGCGCAATGTGGTTGAGCGAACATTTGGACTCCTCAAAAGCCGGTTCCGCTGCCTCCACAAAAGTGGAGGTGCACGGCAGTACCAGCCCCTGGTCTGCTGCAAAATCATAGCTGTATGTGCCATGCTGCATAACCTTGCCACTAAGAGAGGGACACCTGTGGAAATGTGTGAATCTGAAGAGGAGGATGAGGATGAGGAAGGTACACAGCCACAGCACAACGCAGCAGGCGGCGCAGCTGCAGCAGATGGGAGACAGAGACGGTCAGAGATCACACAAAATTATTTCTGAGTAAGTAACGAGACAAAGCCAGTTAATGCATTTGTGTCAGGGTGTTTAATAGACCTTACAACGGGCAATTGTCCAGCACACCGTAACACCAGCTATGTGTCCAATGGGTTACGTCACCCACCACACAATGGAATTTGAGGGCAGTGCCTATCTCCTGCGCCCACGCACACCTCTGCATGAACTCTAAGGCACCGGTGACTGTGACCAGGCCCTGAGTGACCTCACGGCTGCACTTTGCCATTTCCAGTTGCATGGCCACTGATCTACGACTGAGCACATGGGTTGCATTGCACAGCCTGTTGACAGACTTGGTGTAGCCTGCAAGTACCTGCCTGTCTCTCCGCCTTGCAGCACGCTCACTATCCATTCTGCCGCATAATAGGCTCACTGCTTCTGACATCTCCTTCATTCCCTCTGCCACAGTATTGCTGAGGCAGTAGATGGCCACCTTCATGCTGTCCACCTTTTGGTTGTTAGCCACCATCTGTCGTTGAATGGCCCTCATTGTCTTTCCCTGCAGGCGCTGCACTTTAAGCATCTGCCCCTCCAGTCCAGAGAAGACACTGGATTCATCAGCGTCCGAACTCTGTGCCCTCTGTCGCCGTCTACGGGCACCTGTGTTGGTATCCTTCAAGGGGGACTGTGTCACAGATGCATGTGTGTCATCGCCCGGCGTGGTCTGTTGGACTTCCTGGCTGTCCTCCTCTGTGGCATCTATCTCCTGGAGGCTGGCCACTGTATGCCTCCTTGATCGTGCTGGTGGTGGTGGTGGGGATGTTGGTGTGGTGTCTGCAGGTGAGATGACTTCCTCCTCAATTGGGTTTTCCTCCCTTGAGGCCTCGCCAGTCTCCCCTTCTGCAGCCTGGGGCGCTGTTCCGCCTGTGGATACAGAATGTACTATTACTCACTTTTCTGCCAGCATTTGTCTGCAAATAAATTTCACAACTGACATTCTAGCTGTCTGTCCTCCGCTATCTCATCTATTGATGTGTGTGACATGCCTATGCTTAATGGGGACTGGCTGATTTGATAATAGTTGATAGGGACTACATCTCCCATGATGCATTGCTGATCTTACACAAAACATGTTCTGGAGTGGGATTCTTGCAGGGGGATTGGGGTTAGGGAGGGGAAACAGCATGCTGTGCATGCTTCTTACCTTGTCTGTTGGATGCTGTTGCTGAGCTATCCACGTCCCCGATGCCACTGACGCTCTCTGGCTGGAGGGTGGACTCAACCATTTGCTCTAGGGCAGTTGGAGCAGGTGCTGTGGAGCTTCCCCCGCCTGTCTTCCCCACCTGTTTTTGACGGTCAGCCACCCTCTCCTTCGCACGTGCCCTCAGGTCGCACCATCGCTTTTTTAAGTCCTCAGTTGTGCGATGTGTGACACCAATCGCGTTAATCTTCTGCTGGATTGCCAGCCCAAAACTCCTTTTTTGAGACTCAGGGACGTTCAGAGATCTCTTGTCAAAGAGCTGGTCATGGTTTTTGACAACTTCCTCTATGAGGACCTCCAACTCCCTCTCACTAAACTTGTGCTTCCTTTTCCTTCCGCCAGCATCCTTCCCCTTCTCCTGTGAGGCCATAGTGCAGTTCCTCTGTGTTATCTGGGTGGTGGCTGAGCAGCTCCTCTGCTCTTGCTCCTGCTCCCTGTCTCTCCAACAGCTACAAGATCAGTGCACCTGCATGGGTGTGGCCACTTCCTGGTTGTGAGGTCATGTGGAAGCACAGGATTGGCTGAATCGACAATTACAGATTTTTTGAAATACCGATTCGCTAATTACCGAATCGGTATTACAGAATCGGTGATACCGATTCAGTAACGGGTAATCGGTAATTTATTTAGCGATTTGTAGGAAATCGGTAATTTTTAGCAAATAAATTTTACAAGCAGACTTGCGGTATATGTAGGGGAAGATTTATTTATTATGAATGACGAGATCTCATTTTTATTGTAGTACATATTTTAATCTATTTTATTGAAAAATTCTTGTTTTGTACATGCTTACTCTATATGCGGAAAGGCTATGTTAAGTCAGTCCTGTGGATATGCGTTTTATTCTTAAGCTCACTGTATTTTTATCAACAATCTGTTTTAACTTGTGTCCTGCTTGATGGTCTGTAACCGAAATAAAGCATTATACTATTACTACTAATAGCGCTATATTGAAGAAAAAAAAGAGCCATCGACAGTAGCTCAGTACTTTGGGAATGTACGGCAAAAAATTGTGCATGAAAAAATACCCCACGACATAGTGTGTACGCGTAAGAAATTCACAAAGATATGGGTCACGATAGCATAAAACTCGAAGACAGTTGACAGGAGTACAGCTCTCAGTGGACTGAGAGAGCTTCAGCTGTTTAATCGATGTTAATGCACTAGTGGTGTGATTGAAAAGGGCAAGGTATAAGGAGTACTGAATAAAAAGATGTATACACACAAAACATTAATTCGTCAGTGGCTTGCAGATAGTTTCGGTTCTAATTTCTTAGTCAGATGAAAGTTACAGTGATAATTCAGTTCTAGTGTTCTCTTGCACAGACTTTTCCCAAAGCTGTTTCTGTTAAGTATCTGTTATACAGATTTATTTTTGGGCAAAGAGTTTGTGCCGACATGAATGTGCACCAGTGTCTTCTAGCACAGAGATACCAAACTGTACCTGAGGGGCCCGCATGCGAAACCATACATTTACGATGTCCACAGTAAGCTATTTAGTGGTGGGTGCCAGCCCTCCACTGACAGAGGTTATTGGGGGATTGTGGAGTTTCTGTTTTTGCATGAAGTTTCTCGAAAGAGTGAATTTATCTTCAGTCTCCCTTGCACAAGAGAAGGTTACAGAGGAACCTAAACCCGGACTTGCATCTCTATGATCACGCAGAGTATACCTGACTTAAAGAGACCTGTGGTAGTGGAGTAACAGAAAATGATTGGGTCCCCTGCAAAACAGGATGTAGACCCCCCCAAGTCTCACATATATCACAGATATCAATTGGCCTTGGGATGAATAGGTCCACCCTGAAGGTTTGGGGGCCCTTGAAAGGTTGCCCACCCCACGCCTTAGTTACTCCCCTGGACCCTGTGGAGGGGATACAAGCACACGGTGCTATTATAATGTTGGTGCAAATGAGCTTTAACTGCTGGATAGTAAATTTTGTGCATTACCTATTATAAATACGCAAAACGTTTTGTGATTTAACAAAATATCTGTGTGTGTCTGCGCGCAAGTGTGTGTCATGAGAGATAGGCTCCGCTTTGTTTCACTATCCTCTATTCCACCCTAGGGTGATATTAAGTGGCTCACAAAAGTACGTCAACCATCTCAGTGTCTCACGTCCTGTTCCCATCAAACCATCCCATTTCACATAAATATAATTATTTTGGTATGGGGTAAGGTAGAAAGGACCCAATTTGGGAATATTGTTCATGCCTCCTATTTTCCACTTCCGTATCCCCGACTAGTCAGAGGCAACAAGTTGAGCAAAGCGCGGGACAGAGACGTGGCGAACCCGTATCTCAGTAGCATTGCAAGCAGTTCTTCAGTGTGGCTAAAGAGGACAAAACGCTGAAAAGCCATTTCACTCAAGGGCAGGATGCCAGGCTACTCTCACGGTGGCCAGAGGGAACGATGCAGGCAACCAGGGGGAGCGAGGCTTTAGCATGGCTCCCCCTGGGTGACTTTGCACAATGGAGCGGGCCATGGGGGGCAGCACAAGATGGCCGCGTGAACGGAGAGTTTCGCAAGCCATCATAACTACTCATAAATAATCCTCACATCTGAAGCTGCTACCGCTTCATAAACGGGAGGAGGTAGAAGAACACAGCCCAAGCTGTCCTCTGGTGCCTCGTTTGGAGGGAGAGCCCTCGGTTAAAGGGGAGAACGCGATCGAGGCCTGTGTTGCTGCCGGCCGCACCGCGCTTCACCAGCGGCGGTTTCTCATTGAGGGCGTCGGGGCTCTGCCCCCTTTACTTTATCGGCCACGGCCAATACAAAGGCAAACTGATTTATCTTCAGGAAATGCACACAGTGACAGCCTAAACACGCATCATTACTTAATTTTTTCGGGGCCGGGGCTGCTGCGCACTGCCTGCCACTCACTGTGCAATGACACTGCAGTCTACATTGACGCGGGCGCAGAGTGAGCAAAGGCTACAGTGTTTGCCGGTCTGACGATCTCACAGCCCTGAGGCCTGTGAGGTCCTCAGCTCGGCAAAGACATAGACTTGCAGACCAGTCTTCTCGCCCTGATGCCGTGGGGATAAAATTAGCCCCGGGCATCTTACAGTGAAGCCCTGTAGTGCCGGGGCTTCACATCAATCAGGGAGTGGAGAATATGGTCACCCCACCCTTTCCCAACTCTTCACTGTGACGAGTTGGGAAAGGGCGGCGTAGAGGCTGCCTACGTGATTGCTGTTGGCCGGGGCCCCCTGCTCTTCCCAGCGCTCCCACCGCAGGCCGCACCCCTGGCTCTCACCTCAGAAGACATGGCATGCAGCACTCTCCGCCCTGTCCTGGAATCAGGTCACGGAATGATGCCCAAGGGTGCACAGGAATGCCGCTCCGCAGCGAGCCTCCAACCCGTGTGATCAGGCCAACGGCCGGCTCCAGGCCCATCACGGGAGGCCCCAGAGCAAGTGGCGCACCACAGGGAGCGGCCGGCAGATGCACTCCGCGTCCATCGCAGGTCTCGGGGCCCTCGCCGCGAAATTAGCAAAATATTGGGGGCCGGGACCTTCAAGCCGCAGCCGCCAGCTGCTCCGCTGCCAGTTCTCCGGCCAACGGGCACGCCTGCAGTCAGTGAAGCGCAGTGGCGGCCGGTGAAGTGATATTTATGCTGCTGGTGTTAGAGCGCATGGGGCTAGGGGACCTTTTTTTTCCGTCTGGTGGAAGTCCTTTATTCCTCCCCAACGGCCCGAGAGAGAGTGGGAAACATTGTCACTTCCCCTTTAGAAATCTCCAGGGGCACCCGTCAGGGGTGCCCGTTATCCCCGCTACTCTATGCGCTAGTCGCGGAGCCATTGGCGTGTGCTCTCAAGGAATACCATAGTCACAGGGGGAAGCGTTCCCCCAATTATAATTTGATAATCTCCTCATATGCGGACGATACAATCCTATACATTCGTGACCCAGAGTCTAACCTTTCCCCAGTGTTAAGGGAGGTAGTGAAATTTGGGAAATTTTCGGGGTTTAAAATCAACTGGTCAAAGTCTACTATATTTCCCCTCACCGCCGCGGTGTCTCCGGTAGATCTGGAATTCCCCTTAGCTTGGTCCACAGACTCGGTACGATACCTGGGGATCCAAGTGCATACGTGCTCGGAAACAGTATTTAAGGAGAATTATGGCAGAGCGATCGCTAGAATGGAAGAAGATATAAATAGATGGATTCGACTCCTCTTATCGCACCTCGGACGGATATCTCTTATGATGATGGTAATGTTACCTAGACTCCTTTTCTTGTTTTTAAATATGCCAATTGTCCTCTCAGCTCACTTTTTCCAACACCTTAAGTCCCTACAGGTCAAAATAACTTGGGCCGGTAAACAACCACGGGCCAGATGGGATTTCCTTACTCTCTCCTACTCTATGGGTGGGCTGGGAGCCCCAGATATGGATCTCTATTATCGGGCGGCTCAATGCTGGCACACCTTTAACTGGTTACATCAACACCACCCCCTCCCATCTTCACATTAAAAGGTAGCAGTATCTCCTTCCCACTTGGCTACAGCACTGTTCCGCGCAGCAAAACGACGCACTGGCACTTTAGACTCAATAAATGCTGCCACACACGCCTGGCATAATCTAACAAACTGTCAAGCAGTCTCTATCCTTTACTCTCTCTTAACACCCATTGAGTGGTGCGCCTGGCTCCCAACCATTATAGAACCAGAAGTAGTTCGAGCCTTACAAACGCTGGATATATCTGTAATTGGAGATTTATTTGCAGATGGGATGGGACAGGACTGGGGAGAACTAATTTCTAATAAGCATGATGTTTCCTCACTAACGATATTCCACTTTTATAGAGTCCGACGCGCACTTCGAGAGTTGCTGGGTGAGGAGTTGTTGGAACCTCTGGAAGTTGTGCCCCTTTCTACAATGTTACGCACAGACTCCCTGAGTAGACTAGTCTCACAGATTTACAGCAAAACGCAGGAACTTCGTCAGAATCACTATACTAAGGCCAGGCTAGAGTGGCAATCAGACTTAGAGGTCCCGTTAGACAATGACACTTGGAAGTACTGCTGCGAGGCAACACAACGCATATCCCTGAACGGTCGACACCATCTCATCCAGTTTAAATTCCTTAATAGAATATACCATACTCCTGTCAGGGTATACAGGTTCGAGCTGTGGGATACTGATAAGTGCGAAAGGTGTGGTGAAGAATCTGCTGGCTGTGTGCCCCTCAATAGCTAGCTTCTGGATTCTAATATTCTCAAAATTAAGTGATATCACTGGTGAACTCCTGAGACCAGATCCACTGCTAGCTCTATTGGGCTTCTCTAAACGGGTTCGTAAAGATATAAGGCGCATAATAGACATTGGGTTATTGATAGCGAAACGAGTGGTAGCTATGCACTGGGCGCGTGGTCCACCCCCCACTCTGACGCAATGGTCCAGAGATATGTTGTTTTGCAATACACAATATGAATCATATAGTGAACTGCTCCCCCCACAAAGCCACCCTAAGAACTTTTAGAGCTTATATAAGAGTTACTTAGTAGGCCAGAAATGATCCATTAGGAGCGCGGCTCCCATACAGGGGTGTGTGACAGAATTGGTAGGTAGCCACTCCTGATACTATTGTTGCTATGACAGGAAGGTAAGATCAAGTAACTACAGGGCAATAAGTGTCCTGTCCTGTACTCAACTGAATTATCACCTATATACCGGGCTCCTCTGGTTATCCTCTAGCGTGCATATATGCAGGAGTCATATGATAAAACTAGATTTGAAATGTCTATAGGTATGACTCTGGTAAATCAATCACTGTATCATGCAATACCCTACCAGTAATATTCTTTGGTGTATACTCAAGATCGCTGTGACTAACTGTGAATTTGTTTATCTTTTGTTTGAATTGTATGTACTGTATGTTTTTTTTTTTATCATAACAACTATTAAATAAATTTAAAAAACAATGGTGCGGGCCACATAACAGGATAGGTTGAGGCAGGTAGTGTGGGCGGGGCTCAGCGGTAGGTTATATAGGTAGGTTTTTGGGCAGAAAGGCATTCGCTGGGGCAGTGCCAAGGGCGGTTAGCTATTTTTAGGTGACATGAATATTTTAGTCAGGTGAGGTCTTTAAACATTTTGTTTGTTAGAATACTTTCTAAATGCGTTGGGATGGTGGACAATGATGATATACGAAATGCGATAAGGATTTTATGTGAGGCAGGCACGGAGGACCTTCTAAAGCAGGGGGTGCCAGGAGAGGTGTGGGTGGGCTTAGAGCATCCTGAGAGGAGGTCGGCTGGGGGAGTAGCGGCGGCAGTGGCAGAATGTTTGCCTGAAGTCAGTAAAAATAAAGCTAAGTCAGAGCCTGGTAAAAAAATGTGAACATTACCATCAAAGGCTTTTGAGCCCGGGTGTCGGTTCCGATCAGCAGTTCGAGGTCCCAGTAGTAGCTGTGGAGGATGACACAGATTTGCGTGCGGTGAGCGCGCAGCTGAGGCGAAGTCATGCTGTTTCTCTCCCAGGAAGAAGGCGGACTGTGGGAGGAGCAGTAAAACGTAAGGGAGGGGCCGGTTTTGTCAGCCACTCAAGTCAGGAAGAAGCAGCCAAGGGGAGTGGCGCTGCCAGAGTCTAATGGGCCTTTATTGGAGAAAACGCCCCCCCTTTCTCATGGGCGGGTCGGCAATAGTAATTCAGGTGGCAGTGGTTTCTCATACTCTGCTCTTGCAAGCCTTGCAATCTTTGGGAGTGACTGGTGTGGCACTTAATTGGCTTAAAGATTTTCTGGCTGATCGCACATTCCAAGACTTCTCTACCACATCCAGTTCCAACACCTATTCCTCACCCTACGGAGTTTCTCAAGACTCGATCCTTAGCCCTTTATTATTCAACATCTATCATACGCTGATGACACCCAGAATGTTTTCTCTTTATCAGCTGAAAGGGCGTCCAAACCATCCTCTCTTCAGTCTGGGTTGTGGAATATAGCAGGCTGGATGCAAGCCAACCTGCTTAAACTCAATAGCGACAAGACAGAGGTGTTTATATTGGGCAAAAATAAAGATCGGTGGGGCCCCCAAGATTGGCCACCGGAAAAGGGTGCCTTGCCCCAGCCTAATCAGCAGGTCCGGAACTTAGGTGTCACAATCGACGTCAACAAGCAGTAAAAGTGTCCTCTACCTTCTTTACTATCCTCAAAGGCTTAGGAAAATCCTCTGGATGTTGCCTCTGTCCATGCAATGCACTGTGGTCCGTGCTCTCGTTACTTCAAGGCTCGACTATGGCAATATTCTGTACTTAGGAGCCAACAAGGATGTGGTAAGGAAGTTACAGTTGGTACAAAGTGCGGCGGCTAGGTCGCTCTGCAAGGTCCCAAAAACATCTTCCATTTGAGGCGCTCTCCGAGATCTTCACTGGCTCAAGGTTGAGAACCGTATAAAGTTCAAAGACCTGAGCTATATGTTCAAAATCAAATTTGGTAAAGCACCCCAATATCTGAATGCTTTAGTTCACCCCTACCTCCGCACACGTTACTTAAGTTCTGCCACTCAGGAGAAATTTACGGTGCCCAGGACCAGGCTGTCACGTATGGGTGGTCGGTCCTTTTCCTATCTAGGCCCCTCCTTGTGGAACTCCCTTCCTATGGCACTTCGAACTTAAACCATTTATGAGAAGTATCGTAAATGTTTAAAAACCTGCTTGTTTAATATGGAGAATCTTAATCCTCTCTCTTTTTTCTCACTTCTTTTACTGATGGGCGGCGCCGGGAAACCCTTGGGTAGCTGTGCGCCTTATGAGATTAAAATAACAATAACAATAACAATGAGCGAGGAGAAATCCTTGCTGTTTACTCGCCTGTCAGCTGTGAGTCTGAATTAAAAAGGAGGTTGGTTGCGCCCCCTTTAGTAACCCCTTTCAGAGGTGAATCTGAGGAGACGTTCTTAGAGGCAAAATGGAAACGGTCAATCCCTTCACAGCGTCTACCAAGTTCCTTTGTGTGGGGAGTGCCTTCAATAGTGAACTGCCAGGGAACATAGCAGGTCACAGTAATGTCACAGGATGTATGGGAAATGTAGTTCCGCCCAAATCAGTTAATTTTGATGCCAGTGTTGATAATAAGAAGGTGGAGGCTCCTTGTAAAACAATTCAAAACAACATAGCCTATCATCAGACCATGTTTTTGATTTGGGTCAGCACTTTAGGGACCTGGAAGTTGAGAAAAAAGCAGAGCAGATGTTGTTAGATCATGAAACAATGTATGGAAGTTTTCAGGGGTTTGGTGTTGAAAAACAGCAAATTTCTAGAAGGGGAAAAGTAGGTATTATTGGTAAGATAGGTCAGTGGGTATGGGTGGAGAAGCCAGATTTAGAATTAACGAAGGACATGGGACTTAATGCCGTTAGAGAGCTTGGCTCTGCAGTGCAGGCAGGTCAGTGTGACCTGAAGAACAGATCCTTAATAAAGAAAACAGAACAATCAGGTGGAGTGAGATGGATGCCAACAGAGCATGAAGCGGCTCTGACACGTTGGTCTGAAGAAAAAGGAAAATCACTAGCGGATTTTCCTTCAACCAGTGAGCAGTTCAAGCAGTCGTCAACATCAAAACGGAGGTTGTATGATGGGGAAGTGGGGGATGGGGAAAATCCGTGAGTCAGTGGTGGTGGTTGTCATAATGATTATGTTGAGTTGTTGAATTATGAAAATGATAGTGAAGAGTTAGAGGAAGGGGAATTGAGGGAATATTAAAGTGTGGTGAGTGAGAAAGGAGCAGGTGCAATGAAAAGGTCTGAGAAGGGCATGACGGGGCAAACAAGTGTTTTTAGTATATTGCAGAAGTCAGGAGCGGACAGAGCAATTGATCAAGATGGAATGAAGCGAAGGCAACACACTTCTGAAGCTGAGGAAATTCAAAGAAGGCCATCACAGCTGCCTAAAGGAAGGGCATCATGGTGGTCGGGAAAACAGACAATCGTATTACAAACAACACAAGATCTATTGGTGTGGGGGATGGTAAGTTGGTAAAGGATTGTGATACAGACACTCAAGGGGATATTAATCTGTCTAATGAACATCCTGAGAAAGGAGAAAGATCTGAAAGAAATAACTTGTGATACACATACTCAAAGTGAAAAGATTGACAATAAAGATAAGCAAGATAAAAATATCAATGACGAGGTTGAGGATAAGAATATACATAAGAGATTACCATATATGGGGTCTCATTTATACGATAAAACAAAGAGTAGCATATGGAGACACGAGTTTGTAGACGTTTTCAAATTGTTACATAGGGATATTCAAGCAAAAGAAGGTTCAAAGGAAGACGAGTGAGAGCTAGCAAGACGGCCAAGAGTCCCTAAGACTATAGAAAATTGGACATCTATGCAAGTATATATTGTGAAAAACACCAGGATAGGGCTGTAGCAATGTTTAAATATATTGACATTATTCGTAAAGCGCAAATGCATTTTGGAGGTTATGCCTGGTTGAGTTATGACGAGGAGTTCAGGGCCAGGGTCAGCCTAAATAATGATAAGCCGTGGGGCGATGTTGATTCTGAATTATGGCTCCAATGGATGTCATCTACCAAGCCTCCAGCCACGAATCATACAGCCAGTGGTTTACCTGTGACTTAGCTGGGGCGGGGTGGTATGGTAGAGGATAAGCATTATCTGCTGGGGTATGTTTGAATTTTAATAAAGGATTCTGCAATTGGCAATTCTGTCGCTACAAACATGAATGCTCACAATGTGGGGGGAAACATCAGTTTGTGGGTTGAAAATTCCGTGATCAAGGGGCAGAGGTCAGCAATTTCAGTATACACCAAAAGGCTCACAACCTAATTATATTTGAGGTATTGTCAACATGGCTCAGGGTTTTTCCAGATATTGAGGGAGCATCCAAATCATTTTGGGGTTTCAAAGTAGGTATTAGAATTAGGTATCAAGGGCCAAGACTGAAAAGATGTCAGATAATCTGAAATGGGCAAAAGAACTGCCTGATATAGTACAACAAACACTAAATTCGGAGTACAAATTAGGCTGGATTGCAGGTCCTTTTTTACAGTGCCCATTTGAAAATTTAATAATTTTCCCTTTAGGTTTAGTGCTAAAGAAGTCATCGGGTGAATATAGATTGATACATCATCTGTCATGGCCAGAGGGTCAGTCTGTAAATGATTTTATTTCTGAAACAGATTCTAGTGTATCATGCGCATCAGTGGGTGATGCTTTGAAACTGGTCAGAAAAGTAGGAAGAGCAGAAGAACTCACTAAGAGTGATATACAATCAGTCTTTAGACTATTACCAATACACCCCATTGATTATGAGTTACTGGGAATGCAATTTGGGCGAGTGTTTTATGTTGACAAGCTCCTCCCAGAGGGCTGTTCCATTTCATGTGCTTTATTTGAGACATTAAGCACTTTCTTGCAATGGGGATTTGGGGAGATTAGCGGTCAAAAACTGGTTTGTCACTACTTAGATGATGTTATGTTTACTGGTGAAAGAAACAGACCAATGCAAGACTGCTTTACAAATATTACAAAACATGGCAAAGGAATTTGGCACACTATTGGCTGTAGAAAAAACAGAAGGTCCAACTACAAGGTTGATATTTCTGCGTATTGAAATAGACACTATAAAAATGGTCGCTAGGCTCCCTGTTGCAAAAGTTCAAGAAATAATGTCTTTCTTGTTAGCAGCGAGCGGTAATAGAAAGTTGGAGCTCAAAAGTGTACAGAAATTATTGGGCTACTTAAATTATGCATGTTGAGTTGTTAGAGCTGGAAGAACATTTTGAAGCCGTTTCGGCTTGTCAATGTGGAGCTTATCTTCCTCAATACAGAATAAGAATATCCATGGCTATCAGGACTGATTTTCATATTTGGTTGAAGTTTAATGGTGTTTCGCTGTATTTTGTTGAGCAGGACATGATATGGCAGATTAAAACTAAATTCAGATGCTTCAGGTTCCAAAGGTTTCTGAATGTTTTGGGAAGGTCGCTGGTGCGCGGAGGTTTGGCATTGGTTGAAACAAGGGCGTAGTATTGCCTTTTTAGAGCTATTTCCTTTGGTCATAGCCTTGTATGTGTGGGGTGAAGAATTCAGAAACAGGGCAGTTCTTTTTAATGTGGACAATTTAGCAGTGGTAAATTTGGTAAACAAGCAAAAAGCGAGAGATTTGAGAGTCTTGCGTTTATTCAGAGCTTTTATGCTGAAATGTTTGCAACTGAACATTGTTTTTAAAGCTAGGCACGTTCCGGGAGCCAGGAATAATAAAGCTGATGCTCTGTCTTGCTTTAATTGTCAGATGTTTAGCAATTTGCCTCTGGGCGCAGACAGCAACAAGACACAGAGCGTTTGGGCCTGGGGGGAATGAGGATAGTCAAATTTGTACAAAACTCATTAGCTGCATCCACAGTACGGAGTAATCAGCAAGCATGGAGAGGATTCTTAAGTTATGTAACACAAATCTTTGAGAGGAAAGTACAAGGTTGAAAAAGGAACAGATTAGACTAGATTTCGTGCTTCAATTGATACAAAAAGGTTTGTCCAACTCAACCATTGCTGGGAAATTAGCAGGAATTTCTTTGTATGGCCATTTATGATGGGGTCATGATTCTGTTGAAGGCGTCCTAGTGAGGAAATTTTTTAAATGGGCTGAATAAGGAACAACATAACAAGAAACTATCGAGGGTTCCTGTCACGTTTGACATGTTAGAACAGTTATTATTATTTACCTTTCTGTTATGATGATTTTGAAATCTAGCTATTCAGGTTGTGCATGTCAGGGTTATTTTTCCGTATGTTTAGGGCATCTGAATATGCTTGAAGGGGCAAGCAGGCATTCTTAGTGATGAGATAGTTTTGGAGCATAACATAATAAGGATCTGGTTGAAAGCATCTAAAACAGATCAATTGGGAAGAAGTAAATGGGTGTGTTTGAACAAGAGAGGTGTGGAGGGTTGCTGCCCAGTGCTAGAATGGCAGGATTTTTTAATCCAGATGAATACTAAGTTAAGTAAAATATTTTGCCATGCTAATGGTAATAGAATCACTATATCAAACCTGTTAGCTGTATTAAGAAAGGCTTTAAATAGATTGAGTATAGACCCTAGACTTTATGGTATGCACTCTTTTTATATTGGGGTAGCAACTGAGGCCGCAAGATTAGGTTGGTCATGGTCAGAGATACGTTAGAAAAAGAACTCCTTCTGCTTTTGAACAATTTTAGCTTTTACCTTTTTTGCTAACCCCCTTTTTCTATTTAATTTAGGTTGGGTTCATGGTCCATTGTCTGTAAAAGTGAGTACTTGGATAGTGGGACATTCTTTCTTAAAATGGGCAGCTCTGTACGCAGAACAACAAATTTATGGTCGTTCCCTTGGATTCCCAAGTAACAGACTTGAGGTGGCATGGAAGGGTAAAAGTGGTATGCGATGGGGCAGTCTGCTGTTTATTTTAGCTTAACTTTGTTCAGTAAGATGATGGCCCGCTATGTTAGTAATTCATTTAGTTGAAAACGATTTCGTCCAGTTATCAGGTTTGACATTAATAAATCAAATGAAAGTAGGCTTACATTTTATTAAAAATAACTGGGGTGGTACGTGCTTAATTTGGACTGAATTTATACCACAAAAGCAGTGGAGAGGAGCAAGAAGTCATGCAGCAATTGAGAAGGCACGAAGAAAACTGAATAGGGCAATGCGAGTTTTCTGTTCTAATATGGGCATTACAGTTCTATCTCATGCAAATTTAAATGAAAATAATTATCATATGTTTCGTGATGATAGAGTTCAATTATCTACATTGGGGCAAGCATATTATTTGCTTGAAATGAGGGAATTGTTTGCAACCTTATGGAAGGAAAAATGATGATGGTCCAGCAAATAATTAGAAGCACAAGATAGCAGCATTTTTGGTGGGGCAGGAAAACGCTTTTGTTTTCCTGGGTGGCATTTTTTTGGGGGGCTGCACAGTGTGGAGCGGGCTTATCCATCCTTCTTGAGGAGGACAGAACACAGGGGAGGTGAAGAGTAAATGAGGTGGCTATGAACAACACTAGAGCAAAGCAATTTTGGATGCTTGATGGGAGGAGATCGTGAGATTGGGGTAAGCAAGGAAAAGGCGGGGAAGAAAGCAAGAATAGAAAAAGGTGGAAAGACATGGAGTTTTTTCTTTAAGCAATGTTGAGCAAATTGGGGAGTTTAAGGGTGAGGGAACAGTTAGATTTTTTCATGTATTAGTGAGGTTGCGTTATTTACAATGTCTTTGTATTTCATGAAGTATATCCATATCCATATCCATATAATAAAGTGGCCTTTTTTCCAAATAAAGAGTGTGGTGGTATGTGATTATTGTGCGAAGGAGAGCAAGAGAGGAGAGAGAGCAGACAGCCTGTAGGAAGGAACTGTCTGAGCAGGTCACAGTGTGCTGAAATAACACCCCACGCCGGAAGAGGGTACACACGTCAACATGAGTGCAGGCTATGGGTTGGTCTGTATATACCTAAGAACAGGGTCTATGGCAGATTCTCAGTCTGTAGAGCAGAGACTGCGTCATTCATTATGTAAGTTAGAGGTCAGCATGTAATGACCGTTGCGCAGCACTGCACGCAGCATCACCCCACGAGGAGATTACTTACCAGCTGAAATTTCATGCTGGCTGAGATAAACCCAAACCGTCTGGTCATTTAAACACACCAGGCCACCACAAACCTAGCAGTACTATGTAAGGAAAGGATGAAGTGAACAGAAACAAGTTGATAGCTTAATGATTTTACAAGAGAGTGAGTTACAACCACAAAGGTGTATCGTTCAACCCAACCCAGACTAAAGGCGTGGCTTGAAGTCTACACAAAGGGTGGCCCTTGCATTTCAAGGGTTTGCTGGGGCCATTGGAGGCCCGTTTTGAAAGCCCAAGGCCACCGCTGCAGACGCCTTTTAACATTACGCAGAATCCCCAGGATAACTACAGTTGACTGAATTTCATCGTTTTAAACAGTATGTTTTAAATGACATTTCCACCTAACTATAAAGTCGCTTAAACCATTATTTTTTTCTGTGAATTTCTGAGGTTTTTTTTTACTGTAAAGTAAGATATCATTACAATTCCTAACTATAACGTTACTTAAATCTGCTTTTTCCAGTGAATTTCTAGTTGTTTTTTAAATAATATTTAATTACAATATATAAAGTCAACCACACAGCGCATGCCTGACCTGCGGCCAGGCCCTGCATCCAACACCTGCAGAAACCAACCCCTCGCCGAAGGCTCTGCGAGGTGTGTGCCCAGGCCCTGCAGCCAACCTACGCAGGAGAGCAACCCCTCTGCCCCGCAAGGCCAGTTCCCGCGGGCAGTCAACTAACAATCCACTGTGCATGGCCTTCGACTGCGCATGGTTGGCTGCAGGGCCTGGCCGACCCTCCCATCACGGACACCTTTTTTTATATATAGCTTTACTTCTGCAGATGTCCCAGGAGAGAAGCACTCGTGGGACTCCCTTGGGAGTCCCAGGGTTCTCGCTGGCTCCCCCGGTACACCTGCGAAATTGTGAAAAAAAAATATTATTTATACAATTGGGCATGGGGGGACCCTCTCTGGGATCCTCCTACATGGTCAAGGGTGTCAGGGTACCCCTTCTATGACCATTCATATTTGTTATTCTTTTTATTTTCAGTACATAGGGACCTAGTCCCTGTTTCCTGAAATGACAGCTGCAACATTTCTCTTCATGTTGTGGCCAGCAAATCAGAGCACAAGCTCTCACAGGACTCGCAGAACCCTCTCGCTCCCGCAAGTGCATGAGAGATGATGGGAAAAAAAGATGCCCCCTAAACCAGCCAGCTGTGAGACTCTTGTGAACTCAATCATCTAGATATATAAATATGTTTTAATCTTAATTACTCAAAAACTACTGAACAGATTTATACCAAATCACAAAAAGTACGCTTTCTGGACCAAGATCTAGTTTCCTGCAAAATTTGATGCAATTCCATTTATCTGTTTTTGTAGTAGCCCTTTTCACGCTCAGACAGGAGTAGTGCATACTCCACTAGATTGACCTTGAGAGCAAGTGTCCAATGGGCCCCTTTAGCTTCCTTCTATCCCCTAAATGAACAGGGTAAAAAAACTTTTGCAAAAACATTAGAAGAAATGAGAGAGAAAAGCAAGTCCCCAGTACTCACTCAACTTGATTGCTTGCTGGTGGAGAACAGTTTTTCATTAAAGAACATCTGCACAGTACATCTTGCTTGTCATGACACAGGCCCGACTTCCTATGTTACCAACAATACTGCCCTGCTCAGAACCCCTGTTGTTTAGGTCAGGGTCTTCTTCAGTTGTGTTCCTTCAGCAAAGTAAGAACTGTGAGACAAGCATTTGAGGTCTAGGCTGCTAAAATGTGGAAATCCCCGCTTCTCTCTTTGCCTAGCATCTAACTTTTCAAAGGGTTGTTTAAGGGGTTGTTCTTGGCCTAATTTAGTCTCTTTCAACTTGTAGGTATATGTATGTGGGATGTTTTTCCGGGCTATTCCTTTTTAGAGCCAGGAATCCTTTGGTCAAGGGAGCACTTAATAAAAACAATGAATAAACATGGAAAAGTAATGAACAGATGTAAGAGAACATCCTGTTGTAAGGAAATTAGTTTGCCCGGTCATTAGAGCATAGTTTGAGACAACCCTGATTTAAGTACCCCAGTCTAATCCACATACATGTGGGAGTGACTATGTTTATCCACAGGTAAACTTCAGTTACAAAGAGGAAATTCTTATTCAGGTATATCACTAACTAACTTGTCTTTACTTTGAGTGAGACAAAATATTCCTTTGGAAAGAGTTTTAAAAAAATCAAGATCCTGCAGTCTAGTTTTACAAGGTGTGTTTTATGCAGGCATACCAATTCTGTCACCTTGTTGGAAAGATACCAGAAAACCCCTAGCATCTATTTGTGAGTGTTCAATATACTGGTGTTAAGTGTAACTAAATTAACAATGTTCCAACCATTGGAGAGCTGTGTTTGATGGTGTGCCTTCAAAAAGAGATCTCTATAGACCAGGCTTCTCCAACGATTAGCTCATGAGAAACTGGTAGCTCGCCAGCAACCTATGCAGCCCGGCCTGCTGAATTAGAATTGTTTACTTGATTGAATTATTATATGTATACCAAAATTAAAAAGTGTGTATTTCAGACGAAAATGTGTATATTCAGAACTAAGAGCTGATGTTTGAATTTCCAAAATATGTTTAAAAATTATATTTCAGTGATAAACCGTGTGGCATTGGGGGGGGACATATTACTAATATTACCTTGGAGTTAAAAGTATTTCAACTATGGCCGTTACGTAATACCCATGTAGAAATACTGCACATTGGCAAAGCTTTATTTTACATTGCTGCTGGCAACCATGCTTGATGAACTGAGGTGATCACTGCTAGTAATCTTCCATGTGGCTTGCTGAAGTTGGTCTAATAGCATCTGGTTAGTATTGAGAGGGCTAAAAAGATCATCAAGGGGTGTCAGCACTTTTGCAGTTATCCCTTCTACCCTTCTATAGCAGCGGTCTCCAACCTTTTCTTTAATACGGCTTGCTAAATGCTTTTCAGTTTGGCTTTCGGAGCCAGCACAGCACGAAAACTGCTCTTATAGTGGCTGCTAAGAGCATAAGAACTATCATTGACAAGGGAGACAATGCTGCCTTGATACTTTAAGATCTTTTAGCGGTATTTGATACCATTAATCATCACATCTTGATAAAACGTTTGTATGAGCTAGGTATCAGAGACACGGCCCTCTCTTTATTGACATCCTTCCTTGCAGATAGGGAACAAAAGGTTACTATAGACAACTTTGCCTCCATAACGCGGAATCTTCTCTGTGGCGTCCCTCAGGGGGCCTCATTAAGCCCTACTTTGTTCAATTTGTAATCAGTCCCTTAGCCAAGCTTATTAAAACTTTTGGATTTTCGGTTGTATCCTACATGGACGACACACAAATTGTGGTGTTTATCACAGGAAACCCTGCCCACTAAGCACCCCAATTTCGACTCTGAATGGAGAATGTTGGATCTTGGATGGCTGAGAACTGCCTGAGACTAAACTCAGGTAAACTGAGATTTTACTTTTCGACAATAATAGCAATTTCTGGTTTCCAAATTGGTGGCCGCCAGATATGGGCCCAGTCCCGTCCCCAGTAGAAAAGGTTAGTAATCTGGGTGTCATTTTTGACAAAAGACTTTCCTTTGAAAATCAGGTTAACCATATTGTCTCCTATGTTTTTTACCTCTTGAAGAGCTTGAACAAAATTCTCCCCTACAGTCCCACAATTTTTTTTAAATCTGTTACGTCGGCATTAATTCTGTCCAAACTCTTCTATTGCAATGGTCTGTACTTCGGTATCACAACAAAAAATGTTAGTCAAACTTCAAACTTTACAAAATGCTGCAGCACGCCATTTAGCCAAGTTCATTGGCTGCCTATGAAAAAGAGGATTGTGTTTAAAGACCTATGTATCGCCTTTAAGGCATTACACAACACTGGACCTGCATCACGTATTCAAGGATTTCGCTGGTACACCCCTCTCAGACCTTTAAGCTCTTTAGTCATGAAAGAAATTGAGGTTCCCAAGTTCAGACTGGCCCACTGGGGTGAAAAAGGCTTTGTGGTTTGTACTGCAAAATTGTGGAATTTTCTTCCCTTTGACATGAAAAACTCTCATAACCTTCTGCATTTTAGGAAAACATAAAAACATGGTTTTTCAATCAATAATTGGGCCTCAGTCCTCTTAGTTACTAGCCCTTTCTCAAGACAGCTCCAAGACACCTTCAGGTATTCGAGCGCTATATAAAACTCAATAACATAGCAAAATAAGAGCAACTTGTGCTCCATGCCAATCATCCCGAGCTGCTTATATTTTTTGTGTTGTAATAATGACAACATCAGACAGGATGAAAACACTGGCTATTATATTTATTTATTTGGTCATTTTATTAAGCGCCAATTACCCCAGGGTGTCCTAGGGATAATATAAGGCAATAAGACATTATTGGCCTGGATTCCCTTTCCAGGCCAGTAAAGTCCAATCCCTGCTATAGACTTTCTGGATAAGTGAAAACAAAAAGTGCTGACACCCCTTGATTTCTCATTAGCCTCATCCCTAAGTACTCACCAGATTCTATCAGACCAAACCGAATAATAATTAATGGTGGTTGACAGACAATCAAAGAAAAGGAATCTGCCTCCTCCATGAGCTGCATCCGACCACCAAACAAGATTAGTTACTCTCGGTCAGGCATGCACAGCTATTTATTTGCTAATATATATAAACTTGACGCCTAGAAATCCATTACTTTGAGTGATTACAGTGCAAGGTAATGCCCACTCTCTGCACTTTTCCTTCCTTGACCCAATATGTCCTAGATGGCAGCCCAGAAAAAACAGAATTACCGATGGTAGCTGTCACTAACAGGGTTGTTTTCCAGCAACAGGTTCTAAGTGATATCAAACGCTAAAGAAGTGGTCCAGAATGAGCAGTCTGTGATGTCACTTGATACCTTGAGGTATACATTGCTGTTTACTATCCTTCTACAATGTATATGTTGTGATTGGTCGCCCTAAATCCTCTTCTCAAATCAGCAGTGCAGGGTTAGAGAATTCATGAAGGAGACATGCACAAAATGGCTTTACAACTTTCAGCCATCCTTTAAAAGGATCTGGTGTCCTCCACTCACCCCGCCGCAACTCTCATGAGAACAATACCCTTGCCTGCTCCATCCCAAAAAATATACCTGCCATTATGTGATGCCCCCCATCCTCGCCTAGTAATACCCTCCCCTCACACTTCTTCCAATACAAAAAAGTACCTTACATGTTGTTACTCTACTTCACTGCCCTCTCCACATTTTCTTCCCATTCCTAACCAAAGCTGTGGACTCCTCTCTGAATGCGAGATGAACTGCAGGCTTCATGCAGACAGCTGTTTTGTGAGAGTCACATATTAGTGTTGCCTGCCTTCCCTTGTCAGCCGTTGGTGTGTGCAGACTTGTGGTTGATATGGAAGACGGTGGTTGAAGGCGCAAGAGTACCAGCCGCATTCCTCCCTTTATTGAATCTTGGAGAACAAAGGGAGGTGGCAGGTACACATGCATCAGAGCACCAGCTCAGTGTTTTGCTGATTTGACGTCAGAGCAGTAAAAAATCAAAGCTTGGTGGCTTACTGTTGTGACTTCAAGGAAGTGAATGACTGGGATTCTCAACTGGTGTTCAAGCTATTGCCTCTTAGTGAGAGCCACACACAACAGAGCTCTCACTACCAACAATTGAATGTACTAGGCCATTCTGCAGAATGTTCAATTTGGTGGTGTTGCTCCCTGTGACACTTCATGCCCCTTCCCCCCACTTTAATAGGGCCCACAACCCGTCCATGTATAACATATGAGGAATTGATTCTCAAAAAAACACTCAATTGTACATGGCTTTACCACCCACATTTCTGTTAGATGAGCCCTGCCTCAGCTCTATCACTCCCCTACTCACGACAGAGACATCCAAATAGGAGCCTGGGTTGTGCTGTATAGAACCACACATACAGCACAGATAAAAAGGACTTTTGTTTTGCGCATTTTCTCCCTACCCATGTAAATGACTGAAATATATAAATAGACAAATTGGTGACTATCTCTATAGAAAAAGATGAAGAGTACTATCTACTACCAACGACCAGGTTATGCTGGCTTCACAGATTGTCTTCTCTTCTTTCAGGGACCTTCTGCACATCAGAGAACCCCTGTACAATGGCATGCAAAGTTCATCAGTCCTCCAGGTCTCACAAGATGCGACAACCATAATCCATACCGCCTTAATTTGAAATTTTAATGCAGCTGTGGCCACTTCATGTCCCATCCCCATCCCCATCTGATTCTGATTCATACATACATTCAAAACCTTTCTGTAACTGCACTAAATTTCTGACATGGTTTATCTTTAGAAGGTGTAGAATCTTGATTCAACACATTATTAAAGTAATGTAAACAAAACACAAACAAATAAAAAGTTAATCTAAACTTCCTCTTGAATGATTCACGCGGCACCAACCCCGCTATCAACTAGGATTATTTTAAAGCTGTGCTCCGCTGTAAATGCATTGCACCGACATCGACACTAAACAAGCAAAGAACACACGAAAGGCTAACTTTGGAGACTGAACTCCAAACTGCAGAACAGGCGCATAAAGAAAACCTAACCCTAACCCTTCAGAGAAAACTCACTGCACTTAGAGGCAAACTCAAGGCAATTTATAATAATAGAGCTGAACTCACTCTTTTGCGACTCAAACACACGACATATGAAAAAGCTAATAAAGTGGGTTCTCATTTAAATAGTGAATTGCAGATTAAGAGGGAGATGGAATCTATAGGGAACATTAAGCAGGACTCAGGAGAAATAGCAGTGTCAGACCAAGAGAAGGCCCAAACATTTGGGCATTTTTATAAGAGCCTTTCACTGATGAAGGATATGATGAAACAGCGCAACTCGAATATCTGGATAGGGTGAATCTCCCAAAGGTGACGGCAGATCAGAATGAGCTGCTGAGAAAGCCCATAAACGAGGAGGTGGTCCTTAGAGCAATAGCAGGTTTTCAACTTCATAAATCCCCAGGCCCAGACAGGCTTACCGTACACTTTTTTATAAGACCTTTGGCTCGGAACTCATTTCACACCTGGTGGCTCTTTTTTATTCGGTGGCAGCTTCAAAGGCGGTTACCCCATACATGAATGAGGCACTCATCTCGGTCATCATTAAACTAGGGAAAGACCCACAATACTGTGGCTCATACTGTCCTGTGGCTCTACTCAACCTTAACTCTAAGTTATAAGCAAAGATCATTGCCTCTAGACTCGAGGATCTACCAAAGGCAGACAAACCCACAATAACCCACGAAGGGTGATCCACCTGCTTAAACAAGCTACAAAAAAAATCTATCTCAGCAGCCCTCCTGGCGTTGGACACTGAGAAAGATTTCGATCGGGTGGATTGGCCCTTCTTATTCCACACTTTGAAGAGATTTGGCTTTTGCGATCAATTCATAGCCATTATCAAAGCCAATTACGCGCTGCCTAGTGCCAGAGTCCTAGTAAATGGAGTGAGCTCTGATCTTTTTCACGTAGGGAGGGGAATCAAACAGGGGTGTCTCCTTTCACCACTACTATTCGCCCTTAGTATTGAGGCCCTTGCGGCGAAACTACGAATGACAACTTCCACTTGAGGCCTTTCTTTTGGCGTGGAAAAACACAAGATTCCCCTCTTTGCTGATGATGTGCTGATGACTTACCTCCCCAAGATCTACCCTAGAAGCATTGCAGGTGGAACTACAAAACTTCGAACAAATGTCGGGCTTTTGACTTTTACTATCCAAATACTTTGGGCTCAATCTTAATATGCCTCAGTGCAACATGGAATCTGTGGTGGCGTCTACTCCCTTTTAATGGGCTAAAAAAGATATCACATACCTCAGCATCAAGATAACCCCCAAAATCTTGAACCTTTTTAACGTCAATTATCCACAGCTTCTTCAACAATTAAAGGCAGAATTCCGAAGATGGGCGCCTATGAATCTCTTGTGGCTGGGCCGTATGCATGCCACCAAAAAAAACTTTTACCCAGGATTTTGTATCTCTTCCAGTGCCTGCTGTTCAGACTAGACCAAGGTTTCTTACCCACCTTATGCTCCATGATCATAAGTTTCATCTGGCAGGATTAAAGGGCCTGTCTTCCATACAAACAACTACGGCTCCCGAAGAGCTCTGGGGTCAAACACTGCCAGATTTCCATCTTTATTTCAAGGCTTCTGAATAAATGAATGATCTATGAAGGGTCAGCATAGGAGCCCGACAAACCATTGCTCCACATGGATAGGGCAGTGGCGAGTAGATACATCTGGGATCTCTTATGGAAACCAAAAGCGGAACGCCCACTGAAAGCTTGCCTTAATACTCCCATGAAGACTACACTTACAGTTTGGGGCGAGATCAACCAGACATCTGCATGGGCCACCTTCCCCTCCCCATTTACACTGATACATTTTAACCCCTCATTTCCCCCAGCCTTACAACCGAAACCCTTTGAAGCATGGAGGGAAGGAGGATGTCTTACCATCGCGGACCTCTGCCATAATTGGGATATCCTTACTTTCGAGCATTGCCAAAGGGTCTTTAATCTACCAGCGTAAGAATACTATCACTACACCCTACTAAGACACTGGGTCCTTAACCTTAACATTAGAGAGGCTGCCACAATGGACCTCACCCCCCAATGAACGATTTGATTAAAGCCAGAGTGACTCAAGGGGCTGTAACTCCTTTCTTTATTCCTTATTGCTTTCAACCCTCATTTCCCGCGACACAATGCCTTCTGGGAGAGGACACTGGGTAACACACTCTCAGATGCGCAGTGGAGCAAACTTTGGAGAGACAAACCCAGGATCAATCACTCGATGGGGTTACAAGAGGCTCACTATAAAGTACTATATGATTGGTACCTCTACCCTATCAAATTGCGAAAAATCTTTCTTACTACCTCAGATTTATGTGGGGGGGAGGGGGCTGTGGCATGCTGGCTGATTTCAAGCACATCTGGTGGGACTGTCCTATGATCCGCCCATTCTGGTCGGAAATTCTAGCCCAGATCAAAGACATTTTTGGCAACCCAATACCGGATGATCCGAGCTTCGTGCTCTTAGAATTGCGCAATGACTCCCTCAAATATCAGACCTTATCAGATCAGTCAATAATTTGGGTATGTCTAGGCATTACAAAAATGTTGGTTGCTTCAGCTTGCAAGCGAAAGGAGGCGCCTTCACTGATACAGTGGCATGCCCGACTGCGTCAGGTTCACAAGATGGAGCGCATGCAGATATTCTCTCTGACAACATAGAACATTTTGAGTATATTTGGGGCTTGCTGGTGACCTATTTCTCTAGAGGTCTTCCTTTGTGTGCATGTCCGACATGAACATGGGCACTTCACCTCTTTCAATTCTAATAAGTCAATCCACGCCAGAGCGTAGGGGAGGAAGGCCTATACTTGATACATACTGCATACACCAGTCTCTCTCTTGAACGCCAGTGATATTCCCATGTACCTTTAGTTCATGGGTTATGGGGTGGGGGGAGGGCTTGGGGGAAAAGTTGATATATTGTTATATGTACTAACAGTGCCATATAGCAAGAACATGTCTGTTAGAATGACAATCCTAAGTGGAGTAGCAATTTATACTTCCAATAGAGACCTTGCATTATGGATGTATGGATTGTGATAGTATGCAGTGTACTGATGTGAATTTTGGGAAAACCAATAAAGAAAGTTTTGACAAAAAAACTACCTGTAGCCTAAGCGCTCGCTCTGATGAACCATATGAAGTATGTAGGATTCCCGGCTGGTTCCGGTCAGGCCAGGCAACAAAATGACTGTGGGTCTTGAGCAGGAATCAGGATAAGAAGTGCTGCCTTCGTTTTCAAACCAGTCCAGAGAAAGCTGCCCTCCATCTGCTGTCTTGATCATCTCACTGCAAAATACAGGTGAAACAACAGTACATTGGACACCTAATCGCAAACAACACAATATTACATTTTAGAACTTCTGTCACTTTGTAGCCAACAAAATACACACATGGTTACAGTTCTTTCCATACCAAGAACACAACTCTATTTGCCTAAACTCCTCCCCCTCCCCCAGTTTTCCTCCAGCCCAGCAGAAAATATTGTCCTTTTAAATGGGTATCCAGCTGGCATATAAATTAAACATGCTTAGATTTGCAAAGCACAAACAGTAAACGTCATTGGCACAGCTGGCAGTGCAGGTTAAATCAAACATAGGTATCATTATTAAAGAAGAGATGACACTGTTATGCTGTAGTTTCAGAGATTGACAACAGAAGTTAAAGGGATGACTTGGTGGCTGCGTTCTCAAGTCCCAGCTCTCAAAACAGTCTTGTACTGCTGTTTGGTTAGAGTAAATATAATCATAGAAATTACAGACATGGGCAGATTTCCAGGCTCAAAAACAGCTAAGCTGCATTAGAGAAAAGGGAAGAAAGCAAGAGAAAGAACAGAGAAAGGGATGGGGGTTGGAAGGTGTGGAAAGGTGGAATGAAAGAAGCAGAAATTACCACTATATGACACAATGGTGGGGGAAGATGTGGAAGATTTATGCAATAGATAGGTTCTCAACAACTGTTCATGATTCATACAGTTCAAAGGGGTTGGTATGCCATTTAAATCGTACATGAAATTAGAAACCTCATAGGGCGATGGTCCTGTTAATATGTCAAGGGTTGCCGACCATGCTCGCTTGTGGATTATGTCATCTTGCACATACGTATGTATATGGTACTTCTATAGCGCAAACCTAGCAAAGAGGCAGAGGAGCGCTGTATGTGGTAATAGACAAGCATAAAGTCGGTCAGTAGTAAGAAAGGTACCTGGTTTGTGAAATGTTAATGCATTATGATGTTGTAGTGTTCTTTAAAGAGGTGAGTCTTCAACCCTTCCCTAAATCTTCTTCAGACAGCTAGGCGGCTGATGATACAACATAATTAAGGCTCCCTGTTTTCCGTTTTTACGGATTTTTACAGATAAATACAGATAGAAAACAATGCGTTTTCTGCCTGCATTTATTTTTAAAAGTGGATAAATACATAAAATTGTGTTTCTTAAGTGACTCTCTGTGCTGTCTTTCATGAATTAGAGGCCAGCAGCTGAGCAGATCAACATACATTTATGGTATAATGCTAGTATTTACCACTGGCTGTATTGTTATGTAATATATGGCAGCTTAACCCCTTCGACGCGCTTGACGGAACGGATCCGTCATGCACGTCGGTTGGGCTGTGCTTATGACGGAACCGTTCCGTCATGGCCCCGCCCGCGCACGGAATCTTCAGCGTGGCGCGGAAATCCGCGCCGCGCTGAAGGGGTTAAATAGCTAAAACACGACAGACTTCAAAGTATGAGTGCACGTCTATCAGTAAAATAGATATGGTAATGCACAGTTTTACAGCTTCATTTATACGCAAAACACAAAATAAATATGGATAAATACAGATAAAATGGCCAAAAAATAAATATGGATAAATACAGACGGAAATGGACAAAAAATAAATACCATAAAATCAGGAGCCCTAAACATAATATAGGTGTGTAGACTGTTTAGGTAATGTTTATCACATTTTCGGTAATCATTACAATAAGATTGGGCGAATAATGATTGCTATAAAACTATCATAAGTGCGAGCGCGGAAATCTTACAAAAACTTCCCATAAATGTTGTTACCTTAAAACTAACTCAGAGACCCTGGAAGATCCACGGTTTTAGTCAATAAAGAGAGGGTTGGTGAAGTTTTAAAAGTTTATTTTTTCATTTTAGTAGATTAGTCAGTGTTTTTGTTCTTTTTATTCATATTAGTGGCAAATCGATTACACGAACAATAAGAAATAAGATTGGTTAGAACAAGCATAGAGAAATCAAAAAAGCTTGTTCCATTCAGAATATAGTCCAGATTCTAAACTAAAAGACCTATCCTACCCTAACAAGAACCCATAAAGAGTTTCTCCTGGAAAAGAGGAAGTAGATTTTGGAGCAAAGTCAGATAACTAAGGAAAAGATCGAACTCCCTATAAAGGGCAGTTCTGGAGAACCAGACGAGTTCTCCGGACAATTAACATAACATGTGTATTTGTAAAGCACACCTTCACCCGTAGGCATCTTGGCACTGAATAACAGATGTTTATTGTTACCCAACTCAATAGTACTCATTTTATCAACCTCAGATTGGTAAAGGGATGAGTGGACCTGCCGGGATTTGAACCTGTGACCACAGGGTCAAAAACAGGCTTCTGCAGTAGACGCATTAGTCCACTGAGCCACATGACCTGGCAATTGCAGTAGCAACGGTCTAAAAACAGAAAATCTGCTCACAAAACATAAAGAAAATAAAGAAATGACTGTAAGCAGTAGCTTATGGCAAGTCAGGCTTGTTGAAGCATTACTGGGCTCTTTTGATCACTAACGTTTTGATCTCTTATCACTTGCCTTGGCTCTTATTCATTTGGTCCTCCAGTGGATCTTGGTTTGTGCCGAGAGAGGTCGGACATACGGGATCCAACTTCTGGCATCCAATTAGGACAAGGAATTGGATAACTGACCTTAAACTCGTAATTAGATTTATGTATATAACTCTCAGAACTAAACTACACAAGTAAAGTATTATCACTGCTAGACCAAATCTCCAGAAGAAATTCTGTCGAACTAAGATCATACAAACCAATAATTCTGTTAGAGCTCTGTAGAATAATACCATTAGAATCTGTCCAGAGATCTCTCTGCTAGAATTCCCTCTAAAGCTCCATGACAACAAAATCAAGTAAAGTAAGGAAAAGGCAGGCCGATGTTAAATTCAGCTCATGGAAAATAGAATATAAAATAATGGAAATATACATTTCATTCATTATCTCTGGGACTCAATATATTTCTTACATCTTATTTGCACTCATAAAGCACTTTAGTTTATTTGTAAATGGCACATGTAACTATGACTATGTAACTATGACATATTACTGCATTTTCAAAGTACCAAAGTATAAAAGTATTTCAAAACATAAATTATTAATATCGTTTGCGGTGATTCATATTAGTACACGCATGAAGATTATTCCCTAAAAGTTTCAGAGCATTTGGTTTTAGTATAAACAGGTAGCATCTTTTCTCTTTTCTCACTTGGTGCACAATTTCACATGTGCAAAACATAGAGTTTAGGATGAGACTCCTAAAACACACATAATGTCATCTAGATTACATTGGTTTTCATAAATTCTTCCCTCACATTATTATTACGAAAGTCTAATTAGAAAAATCTTAGACTAGGTAAATTCATCACTTAACATCTTCTATTACGGTTTGAAACTATACACCAATACTAGTAAATAGAGTACAATCTATGTTATTCAAGTGACTATTTTTCATCTAATTAACTCTTGCCCACATGCTTTTATGACGCAGTAACAAAGCCTTCAAGGTTTTTCTCAAGTTTCTTCAACCTATAGTTAGCATAATTGGTACACGTTTTTATAATTTTCTATCAAACGAGTCATAAACGATTTACGTGTCAGTTAAAAGCCCAAAAGTTTAACTGCTTTATCAGGCTAGAACTGCACCGTGCCAAGGGGCATGGCAGGGTAAAGATGCATAGAATGAGAAGCTCTAGTTAGGAACACGTACTATAGATAAAGCAGCTGTTGGAAACAGCCCACTCCCACTCCGCAGGGTGGTGGTGGACTCCCCGAACACACTGTGGTAGCTTGGCTCGAGTGGTCAGGAAACAGGCGCAGTGCTAAGCATACAATATACCCATACAATAACCATGCGTGCATCCGTTCCAAAAACGACTCTACACCGTAAAAATTATGAAAATATTCTTTCTTTATCTTTTTCTCTTAGTTGCTGATTGGAAAAATAAATAGGTCAATCACAATATACAAGTTTCAATTAGTGCAGGTCAAATAAATATTGGCTGTTTGATGAAATAAATAGGGGTGATCATAAATAACAGGGCATAAATACAAGTGCAATATATACAGACAATTAAATACTTTGAGGCAATAAATACTGTACCAATAAATATTGTACACCAACAAGTCCTGTGGACCTATAAATATAGTGCAGCAATAAATAGGTAAAAACTCAATAAATACAGTATCCCCAATAAATAATTAAAAGTATACCGCAACCCTCATATAATCAGATGACACTTCAATTCTTAAGGGCTGATATGGCCCAGGCACAGCTTGTAGGGTTGTGGAAGGCTTGAGGGGGGCTACTCCCTGGCTGGGACAAGGCTGAGGCCTAATCTGAGGTAGATCAAAGGGGGGAATACCAGTGCCCTGGCTTTCTCTCTCCACACAACCTCTCTAGGTTAGTCCCAGTTCACCCCTTGCACAGTCAGGTTGGTTTCAGCACCTCCCTAGCCCCTTAGAGCAGTCTCTCAGGTCTCCACAGGGCCTTAGGCGCCCTCTACTCCACTTACTGCCCTTTTTCTGATGTTCCGACGCCGCTGGAGTCGTGTCGACGCCGTGAGGCGGTTCCGGTTCGGTCTCGGCGGCCTCGGCACAATGTCAGTTCTTTGACAACGCCGGCAGGCGGTTCCGGTCCGATGTCGGTGGCCTCGGTTCGATCTCGACCTCCGATTCGACGGCGTCGGGCAGTCTCTTCACGATGTCGACTTCGGGCGGCTCCGGTCCGATGGCGCTCTCGGCTCCGATGACGTCGGCCGGCCTGGCCTCGATGTCGACTTCCGGCGACTCCGGGGTGCGATCCTCACCCCCGACCTCCGGTGCTCCTCCTCACCGGCTCCGGGCGACTCCGGAGTGCGATCCTCACTCCCGACCTCCGGTGCTCCTCTACCTCGGTCTCCGACGACTCCGGAGGGCGGACTTCACTCCTCCGATGACGCCGCTCGCTCGACCTCGGTTCACTTCCTCCTCGACCTCTGGTATTCCTCACGACCTCCGTCGGCGCCCTCTCACGACCTCAGGCGGCTCCGGGTACGACGTCTGCTACTTCAGTCAGCGCCGCTTCTCCACCTCGGGCTCCAGGTCTTCAGGCTACTCGACGCCGGACTCCAGGGAAACCAGTTCTCAGGTCAGAATCTTGCTGTTTTCTTGGTTCTAAGGCCTGTTCCTGCTGTCCAGGTCCTTAGGATAAGTTTCTTCTGTCTTCTTCCCACACAGGGCTATAGGCTGGGATCCATCAGTAGGGACAAGTATCAAGGGTGGGTTTATGGACCCCACTCCAGGCACAAGTTTCCACCCCTGCTGCTTCACTCCTTCCTCCTTCACTGTTGTGCTCCTCTCTCTTCACCAGTCAGGTGCCAACTGCCAGCTTCAACTGCCAACTGCCTCTCTTATCCTCCCAACATTCTAAACGGACTCCAACTGTCACAGAGTTCTGGAATCTCCTGGAATGTTCTGGAAGGTGCTGGTAGGTTCCAGTGGATGCTGGTGATGTCACAGGTGGCCACCATCTTGTGCTCCAGGCCCTCAGACAGAAGTTTCAGGGGTAGCTAAAATGGCTCCCTGAATCTGCAGCAACACTAAAAAGTCTGGTGGTTCCCAAAAAGGAAAAATTCAAACTGGGTTTGAGGCAAAAGTGGGACAAAATAAATAATGATGAGGAGGGACCACCCAAAGGGCTGACAGGTCTAACACGCGTCCCCCCCAGCTGAAAGTGGGGAGAGCTACCCAACCCCTTGGGAGTTCTCATCACTAAGGCGGAAATACCTTGAGAGACCGTCTGCATTGGCGTGGTCCACTCCAGGCCGATGTTCCACCTGAAAGTCCATCCCCTGTAGGGAAATAGACCACCTCAACAACTTGGGATTCTCCCCCTTCATTTGCATCAGCCAGCGAAGGGGTCTGTGGTCGGTCTGAACCAGGAAGTGCGAGCCAAACAGGTATGGCCGCAACTTCTTCAGAGCCCATACCACTGCAAAGGCTTCACGCTCTATTGCACTCCACTTCTGTTCCCTGGGAAGTAGTCTCCGGGATAGGAAGACCACGGGTTGATCCAGACCCTCTTCGTTGAGTTGCGATAACACTGCCCCAATGCCATGTTCTGATGCATCTGTCTGGACAATGAACTTCTTGGAAAAGTCTGGGGCCCTTAAGACCGGGGCCTCGCACATGGCTTTCTTCAATTTCTCAAAAGCTTGCTGACAAGCCTCCGTCCAGACTACCCGTCGAGGTTGTTTCTTGGACGTGAGCTCCGTGAGAGGGGCTACGATGGTACCGTACCCCTTCACGAAGCGGCGATAGTATCCCGTGAGGCCCAAAAATGCTCGGACCTCAGTCTGTGTCTTGGGGGGTTCCCAGGCCATGATGGCCTCGATCTTCGCCTGGAGGGGTTGCACCGTTCCCCTACCCACCAAGTGTCCAAGGTACACTACCGACCCCTGCCCGATCTGGCACTTGCTGGCCTTGATCGTCAATCCAGCTTGTCTCAGGGCCTGGAGAACAGCTTGCAGGTGACGCAAGTGATCCTCCCAGCTGCTACTGAAGACGGCTATGTCATCCAGATAAGCAGCAGAGAAACTCTCCATCCCGGTGAGGATCTGGTTTACCAGGCGCTGAAACGTGGCAGGTGCGTTCTTGAGCCCAAAGGGCATCACACAGAACTGGTAGTGGCCATTGGGCGTGGAGAAGGCTGACCTTTCCCTTGCTCCATCAGTCAAAGAGATCTGCCAGTACCCAGAGGTAAGGTCAAAGGTACTTAGATATTGGGCAGCTCCCAGCCGGTCCATCAATTCATCCGCCCTAGGGATCGGATGTGCATCAGTCTTTGTCACTGAATTCAGTCCCCGGTAGTCCACACAGAACCTCAGTTCTGGTTGGGCACCCGGTGGTGCAGCTTTCGGTACTAACACCACCGGACTGGACCAGGGGCTGCTAGAAGGTTCAATCACTCCTAGCTCCAGCATCTTAGTGACTTCACTATGAATGCTGGCCTTCACCTTGTCTGACATCCGGTAGATCTTGGACTTCACAGGTGGGCTGTCTCCTGTGTCCACGTCATGGACGCACAGGTGAGTCCTACCCGGGACAAGGGAGAACAACGCAGAGTACTGCCCCAGGGCCTGGCGACAGTCCTCCTGCTGTTCAGGAGTTAGAGATGGGGAGAGAATCACTCCCTCCACCGACCCATCCTTTTCCTGAGACGCAAACAGATCAGGGAGAGGCTCGCTTTCCACGTCCTCTCCTCCGTCAGTCACCATCATCAAGATGACTTCGGGCCTCTCGTGGTGGGGTTTGAGGCGGTTGGCATGCAGCACCCGCAGGGGCTGACGAGGGGTCTTCAGGTCCACCAAGTAGGTAGCCTTACCCTTCTTTTCCAACACCTCAAAGGGTCCTGACCAGCGATCCTGGAGGGCACTAAGCTCTCCTGGTTCGATCACCCACACCTTCTGGCCAGGCTCCAACTCCACCGGGTGAGCGTTGTGGTCATACCACGCCTTCATCACTGCTTGGCTGGCTTCCAAGTTGTCAGAAGCTTGCTTCCACAACTTAGCCATTTGGCTCCGGAAGGCCAGCATGTAGCTCACCACATCCTGGGGGAGCTTTCTGGGAGTTCTTTCCCATCCGTCTCTCACCAGGTTAAGAGGTCCGCGTACAGGGTGCCCATACAGAAGCTCGAAGGGGCTGAAGCCCACTCCCTTCTGTGGCACTTCCCTGTATGAAAAAAGTAAACAGGGTAGGAGGACGTCCCATTTCCTCCGCAGGCTTTCAGGCAGACTTCTGATCATGCCTTTCAAGGTTTTATTAAACCTCTCCACCAGACCATTGGTCTGGGGGTGGTAAGGAGTCGTGAACCGGTAGGTCACTCCACACTCCTTCCACATTGCCCGCATATACGCTGACATGAAGTTGGTCCCCCTGTCGGACACAACTTCCTTGGGAAAACCCACTCGGGTAAAGATTCCCATCAGGGCCCTTGCCACAACAGGTGCTGTTATGGTCCTCAGAGGTATTGCCTCTGGGTACCGTGTGGCATGATCCACCAGAAACAGGATAAACCTGTGACCAGCTGTAGTCGGTGGATCTAATGGACCCACAATGTCGATGCCCACCCTTTCAAAGGGGGTGCTAACGACAGGAAGTGGTTCCAGGGGAGCTTTCAGCTTCACCCCTGTTTTCCCACTGGCTTGGCAAGACACACATGTCCGGCAGTAGGTATCGGACGACACTTTCATCTGAGGCCAATAAAAGTGTGGGACAAGACGGGCGAAGGTCTTGTCTTGCCCCAGGTGTCCTGCCAATGGTATCTCGTGAGCCAACTCCAGAAGGAAGGCTCGATAACGTTGAGGAACTACCAAGGCTCGTGACGATCCATGTAGGGGTGCCTTGGGTTCACTGTAGAGGAGGCCATCCTCCCAGTAAACACTGTAGTTCCCTTCAACGTTCCCTGCTGCCTGGGCTTCGGCCTGTCGCCTCAGCCCCTCAAGGGTAGGGCACTCCCTCTGGCCCTGGCAGAATTCCTCCCTGGACGGGCCTCCCTCCACGTGCCACTCGGCCGGGATGGGTAGGTCCTCCAGGTTGGTAACGTCCCCCTCCGCAGACTCCTGGTCCACCACCTCCGGTGGCCTATCCGTCCTACGGGGTGGAGACGCCGAGGCAGGCTCCTCCTGTCCTCGGTTCTTCCCTTGACTGGCAGCTGGCTGGGCCTTTGTTCCAGGCTCCAGCCGAAATGAACTCCCTCTTCGGGTAGTCGCGGACCTTGTGCTAACACAGGCCCAGTCAGGTGTACCCAGCATCTCGGTGTGAGTCCGGTATTCCACCTCCTTCCAAGCGTTGTGCTCCATGTCATTGCCCAGCAGACAATCGACTGGCACGGCAGGGCTTACGGCAACTCGAAGTGAACCTGCAACCCCCCCCCATTCAAAGGGAACCTCGGCCACTGGATAGTGACCTGTTCTGCCGTCAGCCATCGCGGCTGGGTGGAGTACATCGGGAACTACCTGCTCTGGAGACACCAGCTGGCTACGCACCATAGTCATACTGGCTCCTGTGTCTCTCAGAGCCTCCCCTCTTTGGCCGTTGATGGTGATCCACTGCCCATACTTTGCGGTATTTGCGGGCACCTGGATCTTAGGAACCATCTCCCGTTCTCCCAGGGACACTAAAGTGACACCCGCCCACTCCCTTCCCTTAGTTAAGGGCATCTCCTCCCCGAGCACTACACTAGCTACTCCGGGGGGCTTTCCTCCAGTGGGAGGGGGTGATCGTTTCTGACACTTCGGATCTCCTTTATAGTGTCCTACGCCACCGCACTCGTAGCAATGGACAACCCTTGGCTGCTGACTCTGGCCAGGATTAGGGTTTCTGGGTGGGTTAGCCTTAGAGGTGAATCCTGTTCCCTTCCCTTGGAAGTTATTTTGGGGGCCTTTGGAGAACTCCTTTTTCTTTTCCCCTCCCTCTTTCTTCTGGGGGGCGCCCTGTCCGGCCTTTTGAGTATCCCCTCCAGTCCCCCTTGTGGACACCCGGGTACTAGCCCAAATGTCCGCCTCCTCAGCAAGCTTCCGGGGACTGGTCAGCTTGCTATCCACCAGGTGTTGCCGCAGTTCAGGGAAACATTTCTCGAGTAGGTGTTCCTTCAGTACTAGGTCAAACAGCTCCTCGTAGTTCCTTACTTCACTGCCCTGAATCCAACCTTCCAGTGCCTTCTTTGCATAGTCCAGGAAGTCCACCCAATTCTGTGTGCCCAGTTTGTGACTACCCCTGAACTTCTGTCTGTACTTTTCAGGTGTTAGTCCAAACTTTCTGATGAGCGCCAGTTTCATGGTGGGGTAGTGGGTCTGCTCATCCTCTTCGAGGGCCAATAAAGCATCCCTACCAGCTGGAGGCATGTACCTATACAATCCTCCTCCCCAATACTTCACTGGAACCCCATGGGCCCTCAACGAGACCTCATAGGCTGCTAGCCACTTGGCGATGTCGTCACCCGCCCCATAGCTAGCTACTATGTCCTTTGGCAGGTAAGGTTTGGATTCCCTGGTGATTTCTTGGTCTTTGCTGCCACCATTAGGAACAGTTGGTGCCCCAATTCTTAAGATCTGAAGCTCTATCTCTTTCAGTCTTATCTCATGAGCCATCTTCTGTTTCTCCGTCTCATGAGCCATCCTCTGTTCCTCCTTCTCCTTCTCCAGCTTTGCTAAATCCCATGTGAGCTGTCTTTTCTCTCTCCGATCTGCTAACTCCACGCTGGATAAGCCCCCGCTAGAGACAGTGCTGCCCTTCCTAGAAAGTGTCCTGGGCCCTGCTGACAGGTTCCCCACCTCAGGTTGGTACATCTCAGCCCCCTCGGGGTCAGGCTCTCCATCCCTGTCTTCCTCCTCAGCCTTGCTTTCTCGGCGTGCCTCCCCCCAAGCCCTTAAGCTGGTTTGGAGTGCACCCTTCTTTGCTCCTGGGGGACAGTACACCCCCTCCCGCTGGCAAAACTCCCTGAGTTGGGCCACAGTGTACGTTTCTAAATCTTCCAGTACAAACTCCATCTTGCCCACTCAGGTTAGAGGACAGGTTTTGTGCAGTAACAATGCAGGGTGGTACCTTTAGTAATACCTCCTCCCACCACCAGAGTAAATTTGGAAAAAACAAAAACCCACAATTAGGAAGGCCGCTCTTGAGAAAACTCCCGGTGTAGGCCTATGGACTCCCCACAGTTATTGTTGAGTATGCGTAGGCACAGCTCTATCCCACCGCTGAACACCAATTTATGTTGGAAACAGCCCACTCCCACTCCGCAGGGTGGTGGTGGACTCCCCGAACACACTGTGGTAGCTTGGCTCGAGTGGTCAGGAAACAGGCGCAGTGCTAAGCATACAATATACCCATACAATAACCATGCGTGCATCCGTTCCAAAAACGACTCTACACCGTAAAAATTATGAAAATATTCTTTCTTTATCTTTTTCTCTTAGTTGCTGATTGGAAAAATAAATAGGTCAATCACAATATACAAGTTTCAATTAGTGCAGGTCAAATAAATATTGGCTGTTTGATGAAATAAATAGGGGTGATCATAAATAACAGGGCATAAATACAAGTGCAATATATACAGACAATTAAATACTTTGAGGCAATAAATACTGTACCAATAAATATTGTACACCAACAAGTCCTGTGGACCTATAAATATAGTGCAGCAATAAATAGGTAAAAACTCAATAAATACAGTATCCCCAATAAATAATTAAAAGTATACCGCAACCCTCATATAATCAGATGACACTTCAATTCTTAAGGGCTGATATGGCCCAGGCACAGCTTGTAGGGTTGTGGAAGGCTTGAGGGGGGCTACTCCCTGGCTGGGACAAGGCTGAGGCCTAATCTGAGGTAGATCAAAGGGGGGAATACCAGTGCCCTGGCTTTCTCTCTCCACACAACCTCTCTAGGTTAGTCCCAGTTCACCCCTTGCACAGTCAGGTTGGTTTCAGCACCTCCCTAGCCCCTTAGAGCAGTCTCTCAGGTCTCCACAGGGCCTTAGGCGCCCTCTACTCCACTTACTGCCCTTTTTCTGATGTTCCGACGCCGCTGGAGTCGTGTTGACGCCGTGAGGCGGTTCCGGTTCGGTCTCGGCGGCCTCGGCACAATGTCAGTTCTTTGACAACGCCGGCAGGCGGTTCCGGTCCGATGTCGGTGGCCTCGGTTCGATCTCGACCTCCGATTCGACGGCGTCGGGCAGTCTCTTCACGATGTCGACTTCGGGCGGCTCCGGTCCGATGGCGCTCTCGGCTCCGATGACGTCGGCCGGCCTGGCCTCGATGTCGACTTCCGGCGACTCCGGGGTGCGATCCTCACCCCCGACCTCCGGTGCTCCTCCTCACCGGCTCCGGGCGACTCCGGAGTGCGATCCTCACTCCCGACCTCCGGTGCTCCTCTACCTCGGTCTCCGACGACTCCGGAGGGCGGACTTCACTCCTCCGATGACGCCGCTCGCTCGACCTCGGTTCACTTCCTCCTCGACCTCTGGTATTCCTCACGACCTCCGTCGGCGCCCTCTCACGACCTCAGGCGGCTCCGGGTACGACGTCTGCTACTTCAGACAGCGCCGCTTCTCCACCTCGGGCTCCAGGTCTTCAGGCTACTCGACGCCGGACTCCAGGGAAACTAGTTCTCAGGTCAGAATCTTGCTGTTTTCTTGGTTCTAAGGCCTGTTCCTGCTGTCCAGGTCCTTAGGATAAGTTTCTTCTGTCTTCTTCCCACACAGGGCTATAGGCTGGGATCCATCAGTAGGGACAAGTATCAAGGGTGGGTTTATGGACCCCACTCCAGGCACAAGTTTCCACCCCTGCTGCTTCACTCCTTCCTCCTTCACTGTTGTGCTCCTCTCTCTTCACCAGTCAGGTGCCAACTGCCAGCTTCAACTGCCAACTGCCTCTCTTATCCTCCCAACATTCTAAACGGACTCCAACTGTCACAGAGTTCTGGAATCTCCTGGAATGTTCTGGAAGGTGCTGGTAGGTTCCAGTGGATGCTGGTGATGTCACAGGTGGCCACCAGCTTGTGCTCCAGGCCCTCAGACAGAAGTTTCAGGGGTAGCTAAAATGGCTCCCTGAATCTGCAGCAACACTAAAAAGTCTGGTGGTTCCCAAAAAGGAAAAATTCAAACTGGGTTTGAGGCAAAAGTGGGACAAAATAAATAATGATGAGGAGGGACCACCCAAAGGGCTGACAGGTCTAACAGCAGCTAAACAAGTTGCAAAAATAGATGAATGCGTCATCGGAGACAATGGTGAAATCTTTCGATGGTCTGTCGTCTTCGTCCTCGGTTCCCACAGTAAACGTTCATATCAGCATGAAGTCTGTCAGAGATGGCTACAACGTATTACAAGAAGTTACATATATGAAGGTTCTCATGAGAACCTTTGGCAAGCCTACTCCCTTAAGCTGCTGCAGTCCCATTGCATAACAATGAGCTACTCTATTGTCGTGTGTTTCTCACATGGCCCATTGTAATTTTCCCCATTAGCCTAATCATGCATGTTGTAGGCCGCTTCGGTTTTGCGCACATTACTAAATAATCACATTTTTGTACCACAGTGTATTTTCACACAGAACCAGCACATGTTTTTGAATTTTATTCTTGCCTGGGATTTATTCGGAACAGCCTAAGCAGGGTCAAACAACACTGCCTCTTGTTATTGTTATGTTATGGCTGGACACTAGCACCTAGACATAATAAAAGAATGCAGCTGCTGTTTTTAAATACACATATCTTGTCATATAACTGAGGGCAGGGGTTCTGGAAAAACACACACAGAGCAAAGCTCCTGAGACGAGAGTGCTGTGTCAGCTGAGATGTAGACCATCCACCTATGTATGCTAAGGTACGGGGTCCGCCACTGAACCCAGAGATCTTTACTACAAAACCAATTAACTTCAGTAGTATTGGAGGGGTTAGCAGATCTGTCAGATAACATGACAGGGCTTTTCATGGTATGTGCTTTATTGACCATGCTGATGATATTATTGGTATGTATTTGTTTTTGAATTGTGGCGCATTTATTGCATTTTAGAGCACAATAGTTTAAATAAACATTGTAAGCTTCCTTCATGTCTCTTTCTTATCTTATTGTGGACAGGTACGGGCCAGAGAGCGAAAGAGTGTGTCCTGTTACCACGATCCCTGAGAGAGTCGAGAGTGTTGTGTTCTGGTGTGCCAAATCACTTGTCTCTCTGGGAAGTTTAGAAGGGCAAGTGATGCACTATAGCTAGTCAGACTCCGGCTCATAGATACTGAGGTAGTAGTATGGTGACTCAGTCCCTACAGGCTGATGTTCTATGGTCCCAAGCATAGTTCTGTTCCTGAGCAGAATCCCTGCAACACTACAAAATTAAACATTCAAATTTGGGAATTTCCTGGTTATATCACAAAATGTAAGCTGCAGCAAACATTTTCTTTTCATGAATACTCTTGATCATATGTATATGTTGAAAGAAAACAATTGAAATACAGTGAAGTCATATGATGTGAGGAAAGAAGGAATACATTTTTTTAGGAAACAGCACATTTCACAAAAAGCCAAACCCTAGAGTTAGATTATAACATTAAATCACTTTTTTAGAAAAAACGCTTTTTTCTTCTTAAATAGAGTAGAATAAACGAATTGTGCGGCCCAGTAAGTGGAGAACGACAGAAATTAAATCTTTCTGCAGAAAATAAACAAAAAATGGTCGCGGTTACACATTAAGTAAAGGCACATTTTCTAACGTTTAACTTGTGCATTTTTCATGTTACTATTTTATTGTGTGGTGACATTTTTGTAAAAATGTTCAGCTTCCTCATAAGCATCTGCAAAACGCGAAAACCCAAATACAGTTGTTAAAAAATATATATGATCATATGTTCACATTTTGCTTTATATGTGCAGCTGTGAACAAATACTGAGGCCCGAAGTGCATCAACAGGTAGCCTTGAAAGTCCTGAAAAAACATAACATTGCTTGTAATGGTGCACAACAATATAGAATAGGAATCATACTTGAACACGCTTCCCAGATAAACTTGAGGGGAAACCGTTTTGACACAGGAGCTGCACAAACACCTCGGCAGGAAAAGAGTAGACATGCAGGCCTCAAAAGAGCAATGTCATTGTGGGATTCAACAAGTTAACTCTGCAGAGCATCATCAAGAATAGAATCCTGTTGGTAGTAAGGAAGCTGTGCGTGAAAGATCCTCCATGCATCACACGTCCAGGGCTTTCAATACATTAATGAGCATGTGCAGTGAAGAGAGAATACTGTTTTTGAGATCATTGGCATTTGCTGAATGTGCACGGTTGTTGAAACATTTGCTTTTAACCTGACGTTTTCATGCACTTACACATTTTTTATGCTGGTGATCACTTATGCTTCAGTCTACATATAGTATTGTGACCAAATGTAACTTTGTGGGGAAGTTTTTTGCTCTAGATACAATGTTAAATTTCATGCAGTGATCGTATATTGGAGAGAAGATGGGCAGAACTTGGTGCCAATTTTCAGTGGCACCTCTTTGATTGGAAAGAGCTGCTTGCACAATCTGCGCGAGACCCATTCAGTTGATCAAGTCATCCGTACCCCAAGTAATTTCGTTTATTCAGTAGATTAATGTTTTTAGCTCCAGTTATCTCACAGTGCAATAGCGTTGCTCTCTTTAACGGGGCCATGCCTACTTTTTATTCAATAATGACATGATTAGCACTTGTGGGTATGGTGGAAGTGATCAGTGACCAATGCTCAATGCTGGGGCCATGAAAACATCCAATAGGATGACTCCCAGGAGTAAAGGACGATGAATCCCCCTTCACCTGATAGACCAGTGAAACTGACTGATCAGAAAGCCCTCTCCTTAAACCTGCGCCTCCAAACTCACGTAGAATATGGCACACGCGTGGTGTGAGTCACACTCAGAAGAGGCTGGTATACTGAAAACAAATGGGTGGTGAACCCAAGGTGATGAATTTGATCAGGTGTCAGTGAGCCACAGTGTTGGAACAGGGGAGCCCAGTGACACAGAGGGAAGAGGCTCATTATGGGGCGAATTTACTAGAAACATCCGTTCCCCTAAAGACCTAGACCACGTGGATGATGAAGCCGTGAAAACTAAGACTGGCTGAGACTGGTACACAAAGCAATGAGGAAGTAAAGCCAGAGCAGTGCACTGGTGGTTGGCTGACGAAATACCAGAAGTGAGGAAGGAGGGGAAGAGTCCAAAGAAGGCATGGTAGAAATTCATATAAGCAGATCAGAGGAACAAATACATTTTTCTGATGGATCAGGGCAAGGCCATTTGAAAGGAGGGACCAGGGTGGCCAGGCCCCCATGATGTGTGCTTACACGTGTAGTAAGGAAAGTGAATATGAACAGGGCTATGCGTATGCAAATGTCCTGCACTTGCCTCCGATTGCATTACTCCATTTCCAAACACATTATGTTGCAACCTATTACGTGCTGCTTTAACCCCTTGTGTGCCCATGACGAGCTGGACTCGTCATGGGCCGCGGTTGCGCTGTGCCCATGACGAGTCCAGCTCGTCATGAACCCCGCCCGCTAATGCAACGCCTGGCACAGGGCGGGGAAAGGGCGAGGCACACAAGGGGTTAAACCAACAACTGTAAACAAACAGCAGCAGCTAGAAGGGGACGCAAAGCATATGGAGGAATGAGAGGACCAGCCCTGCAGTATAATGGAGCTGACTACTGCCATTTGCAGCCAGGGTGGGGGTTGGTCCTGGCGGTTGTTTCCTGCCCTCTGTAGGTGCAGATGTAGCTGTTACCTTCGGCCATGATGAAGAGCACAGAAACACAGGAGGTGAGGAAGAAATACACCAAGCAGTCAATCAACCATGCTTTCAGGGACCCCTTGAAAGCTAGCGGAGCACACCCCTAATTTCTGAGCTTCCTTTAAAAAGCAGCAGTGCCGACATGTGAAACCAGCATCATTTAAAGGGAGAGTCCGTCTCTCAATACCTAGGTGTAATAAGAGCTTTATAAATACAATTACAGCATAATACAATGCAAAAGGAGAAAGGGAGGATGAAAAAATTCTTCAAGAGATAAAAAGACAGGAAACAAAGGGTGGTGGAAGAAAGGGTTATGAGTTGAAATCAAGACTAAGCAGCCTTGGCATTCAGCAACCCCACCATTTTGCAGTGCCCGTAGCGGTCCCGAAGAAACACTTTAGGCACTTGAAATTTTTTTCCTTACAAATTAAGCAACTGCATCTCATCATTTTATCCGTCAAATGGACTTCATTGACTTTACTCCTAGAAATAATTATTTGCAATGCTACAAAATGGCAATATGTGCTGTAGCAAGTGCTACATAAAACATGCTATTAATACTCAAATCATGTTTGCTCCTGTATACTCATTTAATGATAAAGCAAACGTTTTAATGAAAGTTAAAGTCACAACCACTGCTATAATACAAAAATCAATAAGTCACAAAATAACTGAAACATCACATAAAGTGCTTCCGACAAAAACACATACATGCATATCACATATAGAGCGCTACAAATAGCTTACCAATTCCTAAATAATGAATGCCTGGAGGCATGCTGACGACTATTGTTAATTATTCAGCAATAGTTAAGGATTTCGTATTGCACAATTACGTTTTTTTTTTTGCAGACGCACTTCAGTGGAAATATTTAAGTATTTCTGAGATATAGGGGCGTATTAACAAATACATTTTGGAGTATGTAAAGAAGTACTGCTGAAGCACACTTTTACGTCCTCCTATATGTCTTTTTGAATTGGCACAAAAACATCTAAAATTGTATTAAAATGGGAATATTCAGAGCATAATCATATACAGTTAGAGCAAACAGAAAGGCCTGTGCCCTCTGTGCACTTTTATTTATAGGATGTTTCAAGGCCAGTTCTCAAAGGCATGTAAGTGTACTTAAAATATTCTCCTGTAGTACTGCTTCCTGTGGTCATAAATGTTGTGTGAATCGACCCCATACTTGTTTAAGTATTGCTATTTGCATTCATTGTCCCCTTCATTTCTGTTGAAAAGTTGCATAAGTGAATGGCTTTGACCGAGTAGAGTTGTGAATCGCACATGCAGGAGTTGTCCAGTCCAGTCACTTACACGCAATACTGCTTCCTTAATGAATACAGCATCTTTTATGATCGGTTCATGTTAATTGAATCCAGTACATGTGATGTTATGCAGATGCTTAACAAATATGCACTTGGTTGGGAATGTACATTCATTGGCCCAAGAAATGTACATTCTTAGGTTGCAATTTTACATTTGTTGATTCAAATGTACTTCTTTAGTTCAACTGTACATTAGTTCGAATGAATCTGCATTTGATTATCCACATACACATTGACTAGAGCAGCTGTACATTGAATTAGGCTCAGTACCATGTGCTCCAGATAGTTACAGAAGTGGATTTTGGATCAGTTTATTGAAGGAGTTCACATTACATTTTGACTGGACAGAAACTGAACTAATGAATATGAATTTCTTCTTACCTCCACACTTTAGACAAGTCTTTAAACACGTCTTTAAACACATTCAACGTGGGTTTTTTTCTCTCAGATACTGGAGTCAATGTATAACATGTATTACTGTGGAGTTGGGACAAATAGATTATATGTGCATTTCATGCTTGGTGAAATGTTTTCGTATTGTGTTTATGCAGTTGTATAGCACATACAACCTCTCAGGAGTTGATAAACCACCTTGCAGGGAGTCGCACATCAGTCCAAAACCCAAGGTTAGTGGTTAATACAGTCGTTATTGATTATTGTTGGTTACAAGGATTAGTCGTGTGCACTCAAGGAAACCGTTTCATGCATTGACTCCAGTTTTTTGTGGAAAATTAAATGAAATTGAGTCAGTTCTGCTCATTCGTGGGCAGTGTGTGAGTTTACACAGATAGTAGATGGTGTGAAAAGACAAGCTAGAAAAGATGAACTAATGTTAGGCTGCAGAGATATCGTTTCAAAGAAGGAGAAGTTGTGAAGAAACAAGGTCTGAACAATTTGAAGTAATACATTTTAAAAAATGTGTGCTTTATGCATGTCACCATTGTGCAAAAATGCATTTTAAACTATAAATCCTTGATCAATGTTCACAAACTTTTTTTGAGTTAGAACATGTGCATCCCAGGAAACTATATGAAATTTGGTATAACTTTAGTCAGAGGTTTCAAAAGTTGAGCCCAAAGTGGATCTCGAATTAGACATGGAAAGTGTAACATAAAATTATCCATTGTTTTGATGTCATAAAGGCCTTCCAGGTTATGTGACGGGCCTCTTTGAGAGCCTGTCAGCTCTGCTTGTCTGCTTTGACTGAAAGCAGAAAGTACAGCTGCAGAAGGGGAAGGAAGACAGGGAAGGTGGTGGGGGTTGGTCAAGGATGGCAGATAAGTTGTTTTATTAAACTTTGGGACAGGGTTACATAATAGAGGCCATGTCATTTATGGCTTTCACATTACTCCTCTGCAACATGCGTTGCGGATGTATGCAGGAGCAGATGATTTTGGAGGCCATACATAACATAAAATACATGGGTAGAAACGGTATTAAGGGGATGTTCTTCACCTCGGGATTCTGAGTGACATCATGGACAATTCGAACTTCGCTCTCTTTGTCTATTTCATATCATTCAGAATCCATCAGTGTAATACATCCCTCGAGCCGGTGGAGCTGACGAGCTCATGGATACGCACCTGCGCGCCACGAGGGGTACTTTACTACGCAGCAACCCTATACACTCACCTACTCCCTGCTGACGAGAGGCAACTACCTCGAAACACTTGTCCAGGGATGGCTAACGCAACACTTACTTTCACTCAAGACTTGGGCAGAGGCGTACCCGCCGACGCTGACTACATGGACCACAACGCTTTGGGGTAAGATGCTGGTAGGACGAGCAGAGTGCGGCCAATTAGATTGTTGTTAATATTCAGGCTCCCTCGAGCCGGTGGAGCTGACGAGCTCATGGATACGCACCTGCGCGCCACGAGGGGTACTTTACCTGAGCAAACCTTTTCTGGCAGACTACGCAGCAACCCTATACACTCACCTACTCCCTGCTGACGAGAGGCAACTACCTCGAAACACGTGTCCAGGGATGGCTAACGCAACACTTACTTTCACTCAAGACTTGGGCAGAGGCGTACCCGCCGACGCTGACTACATGGACCACAACGCTTTGGGGTAACACGCTGGTAGGACGAGCAGAATGCAGCCAATTAGATTGTTGTTAACATCCCTGTAGTTCACTGTTAACCCATCTATATGTGAGGCTTAGCACTTCACAGCTTTGAATATTTATCTTATAAAACCTGCTCAGCATCACAAAGTGAGAAGCTGGAGACGGTTTCTTTTAAATCCTAAAAATTAAAAAGCAGATATAAAGACGCAGAGCATCGCAGGCACACAGGTAAAGAAGGCCACTTTCCTTTTTCCGGAAGTCCCATGGGGGGTATTTAGGTTGCAAGGAAATACAAATATAAGGCTAACTGAGCTGTCAGAATTGTTTCCCAGCTGCTACTCGGGAATGACAAATCTGAAAGCAAGAAAAACAATTTCCTGCAGCCAAATGTCCCACACGACTCCAGATACAAGGAACAGGATGGGACGGGACAATACACTGGCAATAATGCTCACATTGCTGGTTCTATGATACCTATGTGAAGCTTTAGTAACATGATAAATAAACATGAGACAGAGTTGTGTGTAAATCTCACTGTAATTCGCAATTTTGGAAATTTTGGAAATTGTAGGTGAAAATGTATTATATCTACATTCTAAATCCTAAAATATAACTTTTACCATTTGCAGTCAATTATAGTACCAAAGCACACTTAAAATCAGAGCTCATGTGCTTCAGAAAATGAAACGCAGTCAATATGACAGTGCCTTGTAATAATCTCTGGACATTGAGCATAGGTGCCCTGGTACCTGTACCCACTGAACATGCCTTGCAGCTGTGCTCATTGGGCACTGGACACAGTGTAAAGCTTACACCCATGCTGTGTGCCCAGCTCGCAGCACAAAGTGGGCACAGGGCATGGCCAATGTCCCTAACCCATTAGACTCAACATTATTGAAGATATGCAACTTTGACATAAACAGCATAGGTCCCACAAACGTTGGTTGATTTTCGTACTCTCCTCCAAACACCTGCATTGCTCACCCTTCCTTCTTCATGGCCTTATCAAATCCACATCTTGATGCATGGTCGGGTTCTCAAATTAGAAGGTGATGGGCAAAATGGAACAACATGCGACTTAAGAAACGTCTAGAAATAGAGAAAGTCCCCTTAGCAATGTGAAATTTATATCTCCCTAAATTTGATGGTAAGGGGCTGACAGGGCCTCATATGAAAGGTCTGTCTCTCAATGTAACACTATCCCATGGAATTTAAGGAAGGATGGTGTGCACATACTTTCAGGGTGCAGTGGATGTCAACATTCCACTGGCCTCAAGCACATCCTAACTCAAAGAGTCAGCTTCAGACAAAGTGAGCTCAAATAGTCAAGGGCTGTCCAAGACACACCTTCAAGAAAGGCTTACTGATGTAAAAAATGACAAACAAATTGCTCGCTTTTGGTCTACAGCAACTCCAAAATAAAAAGCCTCAGGAAGGATAAAGGATATGAAAGCTATATATGTCCTTCTCAAGTACACAGAACAGTTTGCCTCTATTACAAGCAGAGCAAACCACTCCCTTGTCCATCATAAGTGTGGAATTAAAGACAAAATATCTGCCAAAGGCGACAACCCAAACAAAAAGGCCCGGTGTGACAATAAAGGTATCAGAAACCTCGAAGACAACCCAGAGACTCACAATATAGAAGAATGACTCTAAGAGCCATTTATAAGAATTCTGATGGTGGAGTCACGCTCATGGTGTATGCAAGCTTTTAAATCACTACCAAGATTGTGAAGCAGGTCTTAAGAAGGAGAGGCACACTAGGAGACAGGTGTATGACATGTTAACCAAAACAATTTCACATCTAATGAAAGAGAATTCTGAGAGAAGCAAACGTGTGGTATTTCTACCTTGTTCTGGGCAGTTAGACTCAACAATATAGAGATTCTACCATGTGTACACAATTCAAAGAAGCACTAGATGATTTCTAGGCCCATCAAGATCAGATGGAAATTCCTTGAGGAATTATTCTTCACAATGAGCAATAAAACTATTTTTATAGATATCCGAAGAAGAGGAAACAATGTCTGGAAATTCAGAAAGCACAGAGGCAGAGTGCAGTGAAGTCAGAACATAAAGAGACCAAAGATGGGGCATCAAGAGAAACCATAAACCACCATCAGAATTGACAGCAAAGTGTTTGGAATTTTTTTAATTTTATAAAATACTTGTCTAAGGGACTGGAGGGTTCCGTAATCTACCTGTATGGTAAAATAAATCTACTTGTCACTTTGGGCGACAAGTGGATTTGTATAGCCTCTCAGATTTTGTAGTGGTTGGATTCTAACAAGGACCTCATTTTCCCATTTTGTTCTCAAATCGACATATAGGAGTTGGAAGTAGGTGTTAAGCAGTAGTCCAGTGGTTGGAATGTCATGTGAGTCTGTGCACACCGACAAGGGCAAGAGTACATCTTTTTCCAAGATAGGAAAACAGAGAGTGCAGGAAAAGTAAATTTGCCATCAATCAGCAGATTTTTGCACAAGCAAATGTATGCACGTGTATGAATAGAATTACAAAAATTTGCCATGAGTATGGTTTCCAGGCCTGCTTCTGTAAAGCCTTGTGAATTCCTGAAAGTTATTAATCCTCACCATTTGTGGCGAACTGGGCCCCTATTTTCTTTTCTTATTGTTCATGATGCTGCCTTATTATCTACTATTAATTTTTTTAAATTTTATTTTGGAATACATCAAGCACGTTTTACTAAATGATGTCTCAAGAAAAATGGTATTTAAAGTTCTACACTAGTTTAGCAATCCATTTTTTCCCCAGAGTTGCAATTTTTTGTGAACATTTTAAAGCAATCACCAGTCTTGCTCTCATCCTTCTGCCAACAACGAATCAGGGAACATTCTGGGATCATTATAAATTGTTAGATTTCGCAGGTTTGCATGCATGTTTTTATAGTGGAACCAATTTCAGTAATGCAAGCTGAGCTCAATTAATTTCCTTACAGTGCAACACCGATTCAAAATACTTTGCAATAATGAATCATATATATATATATATATATACGTTTGAACAACTTACAGATAAGGATACAGACCTCACCTTAGTGACAGACAATCTTCTTTCACATCTATCTGCTTTAATAATGTGAACTGATGGCTAAAAAGTCCACTGAAAAAAATAAACAGTGTGGTCCATGACTCCAAACAAGATGTCCTAGGCATCTGGCGTTAAGAATTCTGTATCCCTGTAGACAAATGTGATCAGGAATCAAGTGCTCAAAGAGGTTCCGCACTTGATTAATGACATACCATTATGACTACATGAACATGTTCAATGGATTTGTTTAGATGCGCTCAAGTGGGACAAGTTGGTTGTTAGACCTTGCATTCTTGACGTGGTTTCCCCAGTCTTTTTGCCTCTACCCGGTTTTTAAATTGTGTGTTTGAAAATGCCACTTTTAGAAAGTGGGTATGTTCTTGCTTTACCATTATGTGTCTCTGCCTACCTGTGGAATCAAATCTGGTTTTAGACTGACAGGGGTAGTTTGTGCATTCACTCTAGACAGTCACACAAAGATAGCCGAGGTGTGCCCTGCATATCCTGATGGCCCATCACCAGGCTGATGGGCCTTCCTGAGCTAGAGTGGTGGGAGGAGTTGTCACAGACACCTGAATAGGTCTGTGTTGTCCTCTCACAATGCTGTCTACACCCCCTGTAGTGTGCCTGGAGCCAAGACAAGTTCTTGTGAACAACAAAGAGTTTCCTTTGAAGTATGTCTACTTCAAAGGCCAAAAGGGGATAGTATTGGACATGTAACGCCACATTTTAAGAACACTAATGGATCAAGAGGAGACTCTACCAAGAGGAAAAGCTGGAAAGCTATCAGGAGGAGTACTTCCCCTTTGCTGTGTTGCTTTGCTGGGTGGGCCTGCAGTTCCTGCTTCTGTCTTGGAGAGGACAAGGACTGGACTTTGCTTTGGTATCCTGCTTAAGGAGATTATCCGAGGGCTTGTGTGTGTCTCAGTACCATCAAAGACTTCAGCTGCCCAGAACTCCTCTACTGGGAGTTCTGACCTGCCAAGTGGTGCTAATTCCTTTTCTGGGCCACTGGCGGTGGTTTGGCTGCTTTAAAGACTCCAAGTCCATGCAGCACCCTTCCAGCTCCGTTTTTCCAGGCGGAAGCTTGCCGTGTGGTTGAAAAACCAACAATTGCCACGGTGTGGCTGAAAAATTGATGTAGCGCCTGTTTGCGGCCAGAAGAACTACCGCAGAGCACCGTGTCTCCGACGTACGAGACCCCCGCTCCGACTCCAACACAGGCTCTACTGTGCGGCTGAAGGAATCGACGCATCACTGGTCTGCAGCTGGAAGAACCGACGCAGCACCTGTTTCATCGCCGCCGCATTGTCCCCAACACGTCCGGATTTTCGCGCATTGCACCTGTTCACCAAATTTCCAATGCATCACCCCGCAGAAAGGACCATCTCCAGAATTTGACGCATCACTTCTCCTCGCAGAAAGGAGTCGACGCAAGACTTCTCCTGCATGCAGCAGGACGGGCGCCTCTATTCCTTTTGGACTCAAGAATCAACGCATTGCTGTGTTTTCTGATACTTTCATCCTCTGCGGCTGTTTTTCGTCTTGGATTTTGACACATCAAATGTACTTTGTGCTGAAATCACCGCATTTAAAAAGTGATATCTTGAGTTCTGCATGTTGGATTTTTCTCGTTTTGGTCTTGTTTGGTTTAGATAAAGATTGTTTTTTTCTAAACTGGTGTGGTGTTCATTTGTAGTGTTTTTGCTGTGTTACTGTGTGTGTTATGAACAAATGTTTTACACATTGCCTCCGAGATAGGCCGGACTGCTTGTGCCAAGCTACCAAGGGGGTGAGCAGGGGTTATCTGAGGATAAGGGAGTTACACACCTGACTAGAAGGAAGGGTACTTATTTGGACAGGGTGCATACCGCTGCCAGGTAGAGACCCCCTTTTCTAACATTGGTAAAATCAAGTAAAAAAATAACAATGTTTAGACTTTACATGAATTATCCAAAATGGGAGATACAACAAATTGGACAGAGATGAGGGAGGGAGTTTGCTCGAGTATTGGAGTCCATGCTGCTGCTACATCAAATGGGACTTGAGGAAATGTTTTCAGACCACTTCATTGAGATTAGCAGTTGAGTGATGACTGCTTGCATAAATCTCCACCGAAGAGTTAGAGTAACTTGATAGCGGTAATTTTCTGGTTATTGCTTCATTCACTCAGGTTAGTAATATTCATGTTGTCAGGGTCTAAGGGGACAATAAGTAGGGTTAAAGTTTCATGGGGCGATCGTCATCCTTCAGATGAAAACAATGAACATTATAAAGCATGAACACTCTGATAGATAAAGTAACTTCCCTGAATATGAAGGCACTTCAAATGGCACCAAACAGTCCAAATGTTAAAGTTCATTGAGAAAAACAAATACACAGATTGTATTAATATGGATAGGGTCGGCCTGGCCTATATGGCAATCTGGCAGTGCCCAATGGGTTGGTGTCTCAGATCAGATTGTGGGCCATTTTCTTTAGCAGTTTGTAAGCCTGTTTTATGATCTGGTGCATCAGTTTTTACTGTTGAACATACCACAATCATTGCCTGCAGCAAACACAAACGCATGCACTCTCACTCTCTCATACCTTGCACAATACACATGCAGCTTGTCTTTACAAGTCCAAAAATGGCCTGATTGATAAATGTGGGCCACTTTTTTTTAGCTCTCTGGTCCACTAACGTGGGCCAATTTTACTTTGGTGCCTGGGTCTATTTTGCGCCCCAGTCTGACCCTAAATACAAGAAATGTACTTGCTATGAACATGTCAAGATAAAATGAAACATAAAGAATACTCTGCCAAATACCTGGCCGCGTCCAACACTAAAGACCTGGTGGTAGCAATGAACAACTCGCCACTCCAAATAAGATATATTACGCTCAATGGAAAGCTAATGGAGCATGTCATAGTAACACTGAGAGTACACCAAAATCACTTTCTTATGGCATTCTTATCCTGACAGAAGTGTCTTCAGTTTGGCCTGGGAAGGTAGCTTAGACTTCTGAGGCAGGAAGTTCGATGTCCAAAACTCTGAAACTTTATGGTGGAAATAGTTCTGGTACACTTATTGTCTTCCCTGTACTCGGAGGGGTAGGAGTATTACCTTCATTAGACTCTCTACTGGCAACGCAGTAGGATTTGATCATGCACCCGTGGGCATCGACCTTTACTAGTACCTTTCAGAAAAGAAGCCCTTTCTATGATACCGAGGAAATGTTGAACGACCCAGTGTTCCGCAAAGAAATCAATGGGCAGATAAGGGAAGTTTAAGAAATGAACAGAAAGAGGGAGATCTCAGAGTAAAGGCAAACAAATGGGCTGAGTTCCAGGCGGTGTTAAGAAGCAGTTTTATTGCTAAGAAATCATAGACCAAAAGCGTAAACAGAATAACTACATAAGGAACGATCCCAACTCAACAAAGTTAGAGTGATGGGAAAAATCAATAACAAGAGGAGACAGAAATCACTGCTTGAATAAAAAAAAATACCCCTTTTACAAAAATGGAAAAAGTCGAATAACATGACAGGCAAAAAGGAAGAGATTAGAAGAAAATAGATAACGAAAAAAAACGACTTAAGACATTTTATAGCAGACTCTGCATTTCTGAATATAAAAAGAGGTAAGGAGCAAGCAGACCTACAGCGAAACCAGACTTTTCCTCAGCTCGCACTCTATCAGGCCGAAGCCTTAGAAAGCCCAATAATTGAGCAGGAGGTAAAATTAACAACTAATTACCCTCACCTAATAAGTCACGAGGGTCTAATGTCCAGACAACGCAACTCTAGAAAACGTTCATGGGTATTTAAGGAGCGCGACCAGAAGGATTTAAATGCCTTAGTCCATCTTAGTGTAACTAGAAGCAGTGCTTTAAATGGAAAAGTGCAGGTACTCTATACCAGAATACCTGCTTATTTCTGAGAAATGCCGGCACTCTCCAATTAAAAGTATTCATTTCTCTTGTGAAGTGCCGGTACTCTCCATCTCAAAAATAAAATGTGCCGGTACTCAGTACCGGACAATACCGGCCCATTTAAAGCACTGACTATAACCTGCTAATGCCATGTTTTTATGCTCATGCTAACATGGCCTCGGGTAAGCTGTGTTCTGGCACGCAAGACTTGAAAGTTTGTAAGCTGCCAAGTTACTCAGATAAAACTGTTAACACTAATTCTCATAAGCTCAGGTAGGCACCCTCTTGTTTACTTGGTGGGAACTTTGTCATTTGATCGATACTAAAACTGTGTGGAATAGGGTGTATATTTGGGTTCTGCCTTGTATCGGAGAGCCCTGCTCCATTGGTGATCGATGGGTCATCCCCTGTTCAGTGTTCTCAGTGATTCACATACTATTGACCTGATGGCAATAAACACTTTGAGGCTCGACCAAAAATTTGAGACAGTGCTACGCAGGGGGAGAGCGGGAGAGGGAGCGCGGGAGAGGGAGCGCGTGAGTGTGGGAGGGAGAGAGAGAGAGCGAGAGAGAGAGAGAGAGAGAAAGAAAATACAGAGAGAAAGAGGAGAGAGAGAACGAACACTACTGTCCTGGCTCTTAGGAGGAGGAAGACCCACAAGCACACATTACAACAATGAAACATGTCTGGTGATTTGTGGCACATATGTTGGAGGACATTAATTGACAATTTTGCAAATTATGACAGACTGACATTCACCCTGGCCGTCTCGAACAATTAGTAACACTGACTGACTGTTAGAAAACTGCTCACTGACTAAAGATACAAATCAGATATACTGCTGGCTAAGGATGAATTTCCAGTGTCAATTCGAGAGATGAATATGGGCGAAACATGGAACTTTTCAGGAGAAAGGAGTATATACTGGCAGATAGACTACTGCTAGCACTTGGAGCTTTGGAAAGGGGAATTCCTAGAAACCATGAGCGAGGCAAAGGTAGTTATGATCCCCAAACCAGGGTATGGCTTCACTGATTACAAGGCATACTGTCCACTCTCAATGGCGAGCACAGATAACTGGAAATCTGGCAAACCTCTGGTCAATCTGCTGCAACAGGTGATCACATGCTTAAAACTTCTGGGCCAATGTGTTTTCATGACACACACATAACACACAGAAACACAGAACAGAATATGCACAAGCTATCCCATATCATATAAGAAATCATGAACAGATAAGAGGTATTTCTGCTGTCTTTCCATGCCCATAAGGTATAATACCTGTTCTAGGTGTTGTGTAGATGTAATTTTGGCCCTAAATTTATAGCGTGAGTAAAGCTGTTGTACATTAAGCCACTGGTTACAGTCAGAACTAACTCCACACTATCAGACCAATGGTGCTTGGGCCGCAGCACGAGGCAAGATTGTCCATTATTGCCAATCCGATTTGTCTTTGTGACAGAGTCCCTAGCTCACATCTTGAGAAAAAAACAAAAGGTTCAGGTATTTAGACAGGGTGCAGAGAACATTAAATCTTGCTTTCAAGGATGATATGTTGATTTTCCTGCTTGATCCAGCATGTTTTATGGAATACGTGTAAAGGTTTGGCTCAATTTCCGGCCTAAAGATGAACTGGTATAAATCAGTTATTTTCATAATCAGCTCCATTGAACACATAGACACTAGTGAACTCCCAGTTAGACCTATGAGATATTCCGTGGAGCATGCTTACTTAAATTAATTTTGCTGCCTCCTATAACTCTAGCTGAATGAAGTATGCTTGCACCCCACATTACTAAGCCGATTTACTGAATTTGACCCAGTGCTCTATTTAACGATTTTCAGTTCTCTTTGACATTTAATATTCTCATTTCAATTTGGGAGTCTATTGCTGATCCGGTTGCCGCAATGCCAACAGATTGCCTTTTACCCCTTCGGTTTCTCTACCATCACTCGAGCGACAGGGTTTGTCTTCCCCGCGTACGAGTTACCATAACAACCACGTACGAGTCCCTTCCTATTCACACTCAGCGAGGTTAGCGGCCCAGTTGTTATTGCGGGGGCACGCATCTCTCTACCGGATGTTCCCGCCCTCCACGCACCCGCGCTCCACGCCGTGTTCTCATAACCAGGAACTAGTCGGTCGTGCGAATACCAGACTGCAGTGGCTGGTGAGGTTTTAGGTGCACGGTAGTTTCCTCAATACGGAATCGTGAGTAACGAGACATATAAATCTCTCTTACCATCAGGCTGTGCCCGCATAATTGAATTGTAATCTTCAGAGCTCTGGCCAATAGAGGCTGTCCGTATGCGTGTATCGTATGCGTTAGGTCTGGTTGATACCTCCATGATCAATGGCAAGATACTATCGCTCACATGTTATTCTCTGTTCTATGAGTGTGCTGACGTAGAGCATGACTGGTTTTACGCTAATAAGCGCCACTTGCTGTATTGACAACGTCTAAAGTTTTTTTCACACCACTATCTCTTCGCTAATCTGATGCGTGTTGAAGACACAAACGTGTTACTTACAGCATTACTACTCTCGTGACGGTCGCTGTTAGGTACTTGAGCGACTCAACCCAGACCCTCATGTACCCTTTGTTCAACGGGCAATTAACACAGTCAAGTGTATTTTAACCCTCTAGTGACATTGCATTATTTACCACTCGAGTTGCTTATGCCTTTGCGGGGTCTCAGTTGCAGACTGTTTCCTCTGTACCCCAATATACCATGAGGTCTAATGCAACATAGGTTTCAATACCTTACAATGTTTTTTCTTCTTACTTTTCTCCTCACCTGTCCGTTGTTTTATCTGCTTTCAATATTCTAGGACACGAAAATTTAGTGCTCTCCCACCCTGGCCTCGAATTCATCACAGCCTATGAGGGTGAGTTTTGCAACACTACTCTTGATAATTTGACGCAGCCTTTCCTGGGCTGGTCTTTGAGTTGGTTTATAATTATCTTGCTGCTGATAGCCCTAAGTAAGTCCTACAAACAATTGCTCACAATCGACGCATGTCACGGTTTCATTTTGACATCACCTATTGTCTAAAGTTAACCTGATGTCTCGGATTGGTTTTTATTATAATGCTTTCACTTGTAATTTTCCTTTTTCTTCCGCAGGTGGTGTTTTTTTACTCGCGGTACCACACATTTTTAGGATGCTGTACGTGTGTCCACCATTGATACCTCTTAGAGGTTGTGGCCACCACCAAAAAGGTGCAGGTAGCCGTATCTTTTTCTTTGGTCCCGAAGAATTGCCATTTAATACATTACAAGGCAAGAAACATGTTGACCCTTTGATCCCTTTAGCACGTTTACTCACACACCTAAAGGTGAGATATGTGCGGATTATTTTGATTTTAATCAGGATGGTGACCATGCTTTATTAAAACTGTTTGAAGTGGATCACCTACCCCTGTTTTAGTACACTTACCTTTCACCTCACATGCACCTACACCAAATATTAAAATTAACTCTCCCCCACCCACCTCACTCATCGGCATTGGAAATAAAGATCTCCGATAGGAAGGCCCCATTGGGTGCCTGATCGGGCATTGCACCGCCGGCCCGATAAGGAGCAAAGACCCGGTGATGAAGCAAGACACCCGCTTGTTGGGTGTGTGAGGGTCTTCTTTTCCAGAAGGAGTAACCTTCACTCCTGCTTATTTCATCATTTTCACAGTATCACCCTGGTATCTTTTAGTGATTCTAACACATCTTGCGTTAACTTTAGGAACTGCATACCTCTTTGTTTTCAACAATATGACGAATGACCCTGCTGATCGCTTCAAGGAAAATCTCAGCGGCGGATGAAACCCCAAAGCTGAGCCATTTATATCTGAATAGGCCTTAATAAGTAAAAAAAAGTGGTGATATATTGTGAACTATTGTGGAGTTTGAGCTGGTTATAGCCCGTGTTAAGGTCCAACTTAGAAAAGATTTTCGGCCCATTCAACAGCGTGATCATATCAATGATGTGGGTTTACGGGTGCCTTTCTCTTCCAATGGCACTATTTGGGGCTCCCATGTCTACACACAGATGCACTTCACACTTGGATCGTCTTTTGGGCACCACAAGTACTGGGGACACTCAGGGAGTAGGTCCAGATGTTTTTTCAATGACTACCGGTTGGAGTCAGAAGCGCCAGGAGGCGTACCCGTGTCGGAATGATGTCTTGGTAGACACACACACGTGTCTCCAAACGATGCAAAGAACCCTGTGATTTTGGAACATGTATTGATATCTATTGGAAGGATCCGTGTTGTTAGGATATTGCACTGGTGTGACTTAAGTGGATTAATATCTCTTCTCCTGAGGATCTTGTTTATAGCCATATGCCCAGTCTTTTTGTCTTACAAGGCTGATTGAACAATTATTCGTGTCTTGATTTGACGTATGAGTATTATATTTTTCCTGTTTTGGATTACTTCCTGTTCTTTAGCCCTGAAGAGTCAGAGTTTGACTATTTCTCTGACGAAACACGTGTCGGCTGGCTGTTTGTGTTCTTGCCTGATGACCTATTAAAGGAAACATAAAGATTGCCAAGCTTCAGTATCTTCATTTCATACCGAAGACACACATACTTTGTGTAATTGATGATTGTATGAGTGCACGGGACTGTTCTTATATGTTCAAGTGTGGGTTTTCCCATACTGATTGAGGGGTTTTAGGGCCTTCCCCTCCCTGCTAGCACCATACTATTTACCTATTTTGCATTGGTGATACTATTGCATATATCTGGTGTGTGCGCCATTATCTTCCTGTCCATAAAACCCTTTCTTTGTGGTATTTAGCTGTTTTTTCAATGATGTCTGCCCGGAGGAGATCCCACAACTCATCCTCCACGGCTTGTTGGAGATGAAAAGGCACATTCCTGTGATGCTGAGCTACGGGTTTCACTTGTTCATTAATGTGCAAATGAACTTGAAAATTAGCCATTTTACAAAGTCCTGTGAATAGCTTCGGGAACTTGTGGATAATGTCAGGTTCATCATCCACTCGGTACAGTATTTATACCAGTTGGAGTTGTTCAGCGGTAGATAAAGTGAGGAGACAATCTGCTTCTGGCCCCTCAATAACGTAAATGCGAGCTGGAATGGTTATGTCTTTATAAGTGTAAGATGTCTGAAATTGTCAGAGACAGGGAAGAGGTTCTTTAGACTTCTAAGAATAAAGTTGCACAGCGGCTTTGTGCAGTGGAGGTTGCGGATTCATTTTGTTGTATTCTGCGAGAGAGATGAAATTGAGAGACGCTCCACTGTCCAACACAAAGTCAGCATGGTGTTCTCCCATTTGGAGATATAATCTTGGGTATTTTTTCAGTCTGTCATGATCTGCAGCCATGCAGACGTACTCCTCGCTGCCTTGAGATATTGGCGTGAGGGATCTTGACTCCCGGGATTCGGAGCGCCATGACTTGTAGGTAACATGCGAATAGAGGGTTGATCGTGATGAGTTGGTAGAGCATTCTCCTTGGTCGCGTACAGCTTTTGCATGATGGCGAGAGCTGGATTCCTTCAGCTTTCTATGAATATTTTTTGTGATGCCCTGCCCTTCTCAAAGTGATTATATTTGCTGCACCGCCGACATTTCTGACCTACAGCAGGGCATAACACGGTGCGCAGGAAGTCTTGTCCACAGCAATAGTATTTCAGCTGGCACTCCTGTCTCTTATCAGCCTGTTTGGGACGGCGACGGCGACTTGCTCGCTTAGGATAGTCTGAGGATTTGGATGGCTGCCGGCCTTCAAAGGAGTGATGGTCTTTATGACGAGATTGAAGGCAGAAAGCCTGTTCCTGTTTCTCTAACTTTCCAGCCTCCATTTTCTTCATGCATGTTCTTCCTCTTGACCGTTGACTCTCGTAATTCTTCTGTTTCATCCAGAGAGTAGCCTTTCTTTAAAAGACTGCTGGCCAGGGACTCTGACTGATATCCTTCAATGATTCGTAAACGAAGGGTATCTTCAGTCGTGAAGGTGTCAAAAGCACAGTAGCGTGCTAGCAGTTTGAGTAGCGAAATTAATTCTCCCATGGATTCATCTTTCTCCTGGGAGGCCAAATTGAAGGTGTAGCGTTCAAAATCAATGTTTCTTTTGTGAAGGAGTTTTCTGTTAAGTGCCTCACGAACATCTCAATAGAAGGAAGTAACATCTGCCGGACGTTCCTTGATGATCTGACCAACTTCTTTTCCAATGAGATAGCGCAAGGCAATGAGCTGATGATCTGGGTCAGAGACCTGTGACCCTTTCATGAAGTCTTCAAAATCTTCCAGCCATTCCTGCCAGTGAAGACCCATACCACCACCAGATATTAGAGCTAGTGATTCCACCGGGCACATGAAAGGAACTCCCAGCATGGCTGATCTGTGCCCCACCTGCGACGAAGAGCCAGGGGACTCCAACCTGGCCCCTGCTGCATTAGGACCACTGCGTCGCGGTCGGCGATGTAGACTGTCCCTGGTACAAGGAAACAAGTTTGCTAATGATTACTAGGCAGGAGAAGAACTGATGTCCCAGAGGCGTAAACTGGGAAGCAAGTCACCAGGTACAGGCAATGCAGTTTGAGGTGGTGAAGTAAAGGCACTGAAACACTGATGTATAGAGGTTGTACATCGAACCGAAGACGTTTGGAATGAGGATTTGCCACTGTCAGTAGAGGTCGATGGTACGAAATGCACCATATGCACAGAAGGAAGCAGTATTCCAATTGCACATGACTGCAAAATGGCAGCCAGTCATTTCTCAATGCTCATTGGGGGAGCTGTCAAACTCCGGACTCCAAGATGGCCGCCGAGAGGAGCTGTATACTTGCGCAGTTTCAGGGAAGAGCAGATGACTCCGAGACATATAGGAGCAACAACAGGCAGGCAGGGCTCCACTCACAGCTGAGAAGAGACACGGGCAGTTGACCTCCAAGAATGTATGCGACCAGGGTAAGCTCTCGATGTTGCTTCGCAGGATTCTCCCGCTCTTCAAAAGGTGCACGCAACCGGGGTAGGCTCCCAAAGTCACTTCCAGCAGTACTCTCCCGCACCTTCACAGAAGTTTCATGCGACCAGGGTGGGCTTCCCAAGTTGGATCAGGCTCCAGGTGCGAGATGCGCAATCGGGGTGGGCTCCCAACTCCACGCGCCCTCTGTCACAGGCAGAGTGCTCACGCCGCGTTCCACGCCAAACGTGCTCCACAGCAGAGAGGACCGGAGGGCACAAACCTGTGCACGGTCGAAGGGTGTCATGACCACCGTTGTCGCCAGTTGTTTGTTCAATGTGCCCATGAAAGAATCACACCTTGAAAGTATAGGATTTGTTATTATTTACTCTCATACAGAGATCATCCCACTCTATTCCTACTTCTCTATCCCTCTACTCCTATCCATCTACCACCCCCTCCCCCCTTTCCGGTTCCTGGTTTCACCTTTACTATCCTGCCTTCTATTTGTCTACAGGGTCCTGGTGCCCCATAAGTAATGGCGCCTCAACATTACAAGTGGGTTCCCTCTGCTACTAGGATCAGGAACTTGGAGAAAATCACTGAACATAGACTAATGTATGGACTTAGAAATTCAGTGGATTTTTCAATGAAGAATTCCCAAAGAAGAGAATTGCCATGAGAAAAATGGTTGCACTGCCACAAAATGTATAAATAGTACAAGGGTGTATGTGTGATTATCCTAGAGCTTGACAGCATAATCACATGTATGGTGCGGGGAGAGAAGAGGTATAGAGTCAAACTAAACATACTGTTATGGACATGTCATAAGGGTGGGCAACAATTGCCTAACATGGAGTGTTATTAGCTAGTGGCACAACTACAAAATTAAGACAGCTGGTAAGCAGTTAGCCACAGTATGGGCAATGACCTCAGAGGGTATGCCTGATGATGTTCATCTGGGAATTCTCTCTTTGAACAATACCCCTTGTAATAAAATTGGCCGCATAACAGTGATGACACCAAACCAGACTAATACACACTCAGAACACTTACACACAGGAAGCCCCTTTTACCAATGTTTGTTTTAAAAGCATTGCTGAAATAAAAGTAAATGAAAAATAAAATACTAGAAAGAAAAGCAAATACATCTTAAGGTATGTCAGTGACTTCAATATTTTCAATCTTTATGAATGGAATGATTTATTTTTCAAATTTTTTTTACTCAGGAAGCTCTAGACAGAATTTTAATATTAAAAAGGAGAACATTTGCCAAATAGTAAATTACGCTTCACAGAACTCAGAACTAAAACAAATGCAGCAATACACCACACCCTTGTTGCAACATAGGCAGTGGGACGCCCTCGTGATGGCGAAGTGTACATGAGCTGTACACTAAAATCCTCCTCTCTTTTAAAAAAGAAGCACGACTCTAGTGAGACACATGATCGGGCATGGTGTTGAGTTTGTGGATTTTTAAGTGCAATAATTAATTTGCTTCCTTAGGTACTTCGAAAAAAACAAACGAAAAAAATTGAAGAAATACTGAAAAAATACAATTAAATATGTGCACTGAGTGTCTTACTTAGAGCAGATAGTGCGTCTGTCTTGAGTGACCGAGTATTTATAGCATTAGATCTCGGATGTCTGAAATTTTAGGAGTCGAGATTTACAAGAAGGTGGGGCAGGCTTGCTCAAAACAAAATAATTCCGCTGTGTCGGGCTTGCTTCTATTTGGTAAACCCTACACAACAGCACATCAGTATGTTCTGAAACACACCCAGGATTACCTGGGAGTTTAAACCTTCGATCTTCTATGGCTGGTCACTGACACAGCCTCCACCATTCCATTCAATCCGAGCATTCCCTAAAAAACAGAGTACTTCTCCAACCAATAATTTGCAGATGTCAGTAAAGAAATTTCTCTTTTCTCACCCAGTTCTTGTTTTAACAGACTTGTAACTTGTTCTTAATACTGTGTAAAAGGGCAACATTAAATTGAAAAGCATCCAGTTACTTCACATTTACCAATGCAAAGGTGATAAAAGCACATCATTCAAAAAGAAAATACTCAAAAAAAGATGCAAACACTCTGCGCCTTGATTTACTTGTGAATTGTGTTACCATTTCCATTTGACCATTTTGGGAGACCATAGGTAGATCACCTCATCTCCTTGTACTTCACTTTTTCCAGGTTTCCATAATTACTGTAACAAGTCCTTTAAAATGCTGGACATTTCAATGAATGTAAAAGGATTGTATACATCACATATATTTTACCTTTTATAATCTTTCAAGATTCTATTTTCCTTGTATGGTTGGAAATAATACCTATTTTATTAAATACATATTGTCATGCCCAAAATGGATCTTCTCAATGTACACCTTTAGTGAGAAAGCCAATGTTACACGAATACTAAAACTTTAACCCCTTTCCTGCAAGGACTTTCGCAAATTGAAAGTGATCATGTCTCACATCAGCAATCACTTAAATTCCCTGGTGCTAAAAGCCCCATGTGCCCCTGCATTGTTCTCAATTAAAAACCAGATCTATTTTGCATTATTTGCAATACTGGGGCCCAGAAGTCACAGACAGGTTGCAAGACCACTTCTTCACTGAAGAGTTTATCATTGTAACATTCATTGGCAGGCTAAATGGTCTTGCAGAAATACTTTCGCCAATGCGGTGCAGCACTGACAAAAAACATGTCATGAAGCTAAATACGCATTGTGCGTAAATATTCCGGTACTACTGGGATCATTCAGTAGGAGCACGCTCACAGCAAATGACAGGAGCCTGGCCCTCCCAATTATTTTTTCCACTTTAATGGATACCAGGGGTGGCGGAGCTACGAATGAATGGATGGATAGAAGCAAACAAGAGCAGGAGAGGGAGCAATAGATAGGAGAAAGAGTCATTAAAAACACAGAATAAAAAAGCTTAAGAGTAGGAAGCAATATATAGGTTGTGTAGGAGGGCAGCAAGTTGCAGGAGCTGTACAGAACACTCTGAGAGGGGAGTACAAGGGTTTTGTGGGGAGGAAGCAGCACACAAAGGAGAGATCCAGAATGCACATGCTCTCTCATGAACTGCTTAAAAGAAGAGAAAAGAAAACAGTAGTTCCCCAAATGTGAGCACTAGAAGGATGCAAGCCGGCTAATAAAGAGAGGCTATGTTCCAGGGGTGGGAAAAAGACAAGAAGAGGAAGGCAATCTGCTGAATAAGAAGCAAGTAAATGAGAGTGACAATAAAGCCAACCAATGGTAAACAGTCAGTGATCTCTAAACTCACTTTGAGTTTTTGGTATGTCCACTGGTCAACATATGTCAGCCACCACAAATAATCCAGAACCTCCTTCCATACCAAAGGAATTCACTTATCTGACCTTACTCTTTATGATGACGTCACAATGCATATGTGGTGTGGGGTATATGCATGTATGATTATAAGTCAATAAAAAAAGCAAAAACTCATGGTTTGAATTATCCACTGCAAAACATACCTGCAAAAGTACTGGAGTGTTTCGTTTTTTAAGTATGACTCAAATCATATCAGTGGACAGAGAGATTAACAATTCTCCCACATGGGGGAGGAGCCTAGCGCTTGACCAAGATGGCCGCGTGAGCTTAGAGCTCCCGAGACCCTCGCGCCCTCCGTCGACTATCCTGACTCAAATCCTGATGGTATGCATGGCACCGTGTTGCTGAGTTGTCAGGGAGGCGATTGATGCTACCCGCGACCGGATCGCCCACCGGGAACCGGACTTATGACTGGCGAAAGATTGCGGCCTAACTCCCGGAGATGCCAGGGGCTAGAGTTGGCAGGATGCCCGACTCCTAGTTGATCAACAACGGCCTGGTGAGGTGTGAACTACCGGACGGAGGCCCTCGCTCTTTCACTTTCGGTTTCGTTCACTTTGTCTGCCTGGATACTGTAGTGCTCTGGGTGGTTCTATAACCCCAGGGACGCTCGGTGGGCTATTTTGGAAGAACAAGGCGGACCTGCTCACTCTTTATACCTCTCTCTGAGAGGGGACGGTCCTCTCTGCATTGGACTGCTTGGAGTCCATTATGTCGGGCAAGGCAGAAGGAGATAGGTTGAAGACTAAGTCCACCAGGCGGGGAACGTACTCCCAAGTCAATAGTATGGACCGTTACGCCCTCCTGAAGACATCGCCGAGTGGATCGAGCCAGGCGCCGGATGCCCAGAAGGAGGACTCGCCTGGGACCCCGGAGCTCTCCCTGCAGGATGTCATGGGCGCGCTTGATGGGATGCAGACCTCGATGGGGAGGCAATTCGAGGCCCTGGCGCATAAGGTGGATACCATCCTGGTGGATGTCAACTTGATCCGCTCGGACCTGGGCAAGACAAACGAGCGCGTTAAGGACCTGGACCACAAGACCACGGGCCTCACTGATGAGGTCGCGGAACTGCAGAACGAGGTCCGGAAGCTGAGGGCCGAGAGTGACCTCGCCGCCCGCCGGCTGGAGGACTTCGAGAGCCGGTCCAGGCGCAACAACGTGCGCGTAATCGGGGTCCCGGAGTCCTCAGATGAGGCTTCGGCGGACCTGCTTGTGGAAGATTTGGTCCTCAACCATCTGAAGCCTAAGGGCCTTGGGAAGTTTTTTGCGGTGGAAAGAGCCCATAGGGTGCCAGGCGGACGGCCCAAGGCGGGTGCCCCGCCGCGGCCGATTGTCGCCCGGCTCTTTCATTTCCGAGATCGGGACGCTATCCTGCAAGCTTCGAGGGTGACGGGCCCAGTCCCCTTCCAGAATGCGTCGGTGAATTTTTACCCGGACTTTACCCAGCAGGTGCAGAGACAGCGACAGAGCTTCCTGGGGGTGAAGCGAAGGCTTCGGGAGCGGGACCTAAAGTATGCCATGCTTTTCCCCGCCAGACTACGGGTGGTGCATGAAGATCGGACATTCTTTTTTGACTCTCCTGTTATGGCCGATGAATGGCTGGACGCCTTGCCCCGGCGACGGACCGGGGACGACACAGCTGAGCATGGAGACAGTGGCCGGGATGGCCAGGGCTGATAACTCAAAGCCGGCCTGACTTGATTTGACCATATTTGTAGATTTGAATAGAGTGCAGTAACTGTGGAGGGTTGCGGGAGGACGAGGGGTGCTCTTTTCCTCCCTTGGGGTACTTTTTGTAGATTTTTGTTTTTGTAGGGCGACAGGCACACTGCAAGTTGGGGGGGCTTTTTAAGCAGCAGCAGGGGTGCAGGGTGGGGGGAGTTATGGGGAGTTTGAGTTTGTTGTTGGGGGGTTTATTTCTGCAAGGCATGATGATTATCCTCAGGGCTGTTCCATGGTGGCGCCTCGGGTGTGGGGTGGGCCTCTTTCCGTTTGAGGATGGGGGGTAGAGGCCTAAGTGTTATAAGCTGGAATGTTAATGGTTTGGGGGATCGCATTAAGAGGGGGATTGTTTTGCAATTTCTGAAACGCTCAATGCCAGACGTTGTACTGCTGCAGGAGACGCACCTCATAGGCAATACGTGCTATGCCCTGAATAGGAAGGGGTATAAATTCATTGCACACTCGGGATTCTCTTCTGGGTCCAGGGGGGTGGGCATCCTCGTTAGAGCCTCGCTGCCTTTTGAGGTGGACTCCACCATTGTTGACGATAGGGGGAGGTTTGTGGCGGTGGCGGGGCGGTGGGAAGGAAGGACTTTGGTTTTGGTTTCGGTTTATGTCCCGCCGGCCCTGCAGGCCGCCACATTTGCTGAGTTGGGCAGGGCTTTGCTGAATCTCCCGGGGGGCATGCTGGTAGTGGGAGGGTATTTCAACGCTGTGGGTTCCGGCCTGCTGGATAGATACCCGCCCAGGGACACAGGGGGGGCTCAGAAATGGCTTCCAGACCTCCTAGACACGTTTGGCCTGATAGACTGCTGGAGGCTCCGGCACCCCACACAGAGTCAATACACGTTTCACTCCGGGGCGCATGGTAGCCTCTCCAGGATTGACTACCTGCTCACTTTGGCCACACATGCCTCGTTGATATCCGAGGCGAGGCACATGGCACGTGGTATCTCTGATCACTCGCCAGTGTGGATCCGGCTGGATCTTGGTCGGGAGGGAGGAGGGAGGGTGGCCCCCATTAACCCTTGGTATTTCCGAGATCCCAAGATGCATAGCGCCCTGGTAAAGAAGGTAGATAATTACTTTAAGGACAATCTGGGATCTGTGGACTCGGCGATCTCGCTGTGGGAAGCTTTTAAGACCGTGCTTCGGGGGGAGGCCCTCTCCCTGGTGGTGACTGCCAAGAATCGGAGGGATTGCGAAGTGCGGCAAGTAGAGGAGGAGATTGCAGCCCTTGAAGGGGATATGGAGGAGGAGGTCACAGAGTCCTCATTGCATGAGCTTTGCTTGAAGCAGGCGGAGTATAGGGACCTGGTGACGGACGCCGCCAAGACCCTCAGCAGGGAACAACAGGGCCGTCTGTATGATGTTGGAGATAAGGCAGGGAAACTCCTGGCGTGGCTGGACAGGAAGGAACGGGTCAATAGAGTGGTGCCAGAGTTGATTGGAGAGGGGGGAGAGGTGATTGTGGAACCTGAAGGGATTGTGGAGTGTTTCGCGGAGTACTTTCATAGGGTTTATTCCTCTGTGTCGGACAGGCCGCCCGAGGACTCGTCTGATCTCCTTCGTGATATCGAGTTGCCCTGCCTCTCTGACATAGATAGGGACGATTTGGATGGCGACATCACGGTTGACGAGGTGGCGGGGGCGATTCGCGCGTTGAATTCGGGTAAGGCCTCTGGACCGAACGGACTGCCGATCGATCTGTACAAACTGTTCCCGGATAGGGTCGCCCCTCACCTGCGCGCCATGTTCTTGGAGGCGCGGGGAGATGGGATCCTTCCGTTGGATCAGCGGCTGGCGTCGATCGTGGTCATACACAAAGAGGGTAAGCCCCGAGATAGATGCGCCTCCTATCGGCCCATCTCACTCCTCAACGCTGAGCCGAAAATTCTGGCCAAACTCCTGGCAACCCGTCTGATTAGAGTACTTGGCGATCTGGTCCACCCGGATCAATCTGGCTTTATCCCGCACCGAAACACAGCATTGAACCTTAGGCGTCTTCATGGCGTCATCGCCAGGGCGGGCACGCTGCGTGAACCGGCTGTTGTGGCATCTCTCGATGCCACGATGGCCTTTGACACGGTGGAGTGGGCATACTTATGGGCCGTGCTGGCCAAGTTTGGGTTCGGTCGCGGGTTTGTGAGTTGGGTCCGGTTGCTGTACGAGGGGCCACTAGCGAAGGTTGTGGTGAATGGTCGGGCATCTGCTCCGTTTCAGCTTGGAAGGGGTACTCGGCAGGGCTGCCCCCTGTCGCCTCTGTTGTTCGCCCTCGCCCTTGAACCGTTGGCTGCGTGGATACGTTGGCACCCGGATATACGGGGCCTTCGGTGGTCGCCTGATCATGAGGACCGTATTTCACTTTATGCCGATGATATCCTGCTTTATCTTGCCTCACCTAAGAAGTCACTTATAGTGGTCTGTGACGTACTCGCATCGTTCGGTAGGAACTCGGGGCTTGTGATTAATTGGGGCAAATCGTACTTGTACGTTCTTAGTGGCGAGGTCCCACCGATCCCTAGAACATGTTCGATACAGGTTGCCCAGCAAGGTTTTGTGTATTTGGGGATTTTTATATCCATGGATCCTGCTGTGCGCTATGAGAGGAACCTGCTCCCCCCCTTGGCACGCTTGAGGCGAGATGTTGAGGGTTGGCGGAGGCTGCCGCTCTCCCTTGTTGGGCGTGCGGCCCTGTTCAAAATGATGTCTCTTCCCCGCTTCCTCTACGCCCTCCAGAACACCTTGGACTGGGTACCGGCTAAATATTTTCGGGAGGTCGAAGGCCTCCAACGGACGTTGCTGTGGGATGGGCGGCCGCGAATAGCTATTTCAAAGTTGACGCTCCCATGGTACGATGGGGGCATTGCGCTCCCAGACATCCGACGGTACTACTGGGCCACGCAGTTGAGCGCGATCAACCATGGGTTTTACGGCCCTGCCCTCAGCCCTGGGTATGCCATGGATAGGTGGCTGCTGCGCGGCGGCAACTACTACAGGGCGTTGTATTCGCGGTCCCTAGACTCGTCCCTCACGGGGCCCACAGGTGTGGCGGTGCGCGTGTGGAAGATGGCGACCGACTCGCTGGGCTGGAAGGACAGGCTAACCCTCGCTACCCCATTGTTTGAATCGGAACGGTTGGGAAGACTTTGGCATACGAAGGGCTTTGATAAGTGGGATCTGATAGGGATATCCAAGGTGGGGGATGTGCTGCATAAGGGGAGGGTGAAGTCTTTCGAGGAGTTGCAGACTGAGTTTGAGCTAGGGCCTTCAGAGTATTTTAGGTATATCCAGCTGCGCCACGCCCTCCGGTCAGTCCTAGTGGAGGGTGAGAAGGTGCCGGAGTCCTCTCCCCTTGAGGACCGAGTCCTTGATGGTCATATGCCCGAGAGCACGATTTCGCTCATATATAAGAAGTTGATAAACGTCCGGGCGGACTTGCTATTGGGGCTGAGAGAACAGTGGACCAGGGATGGCCTCGAGTTGGATAATGAGGACTGGCAGTCAGCGGTTTCTTCGCCTAAGGAGGTTGCGATCCCGTCGCGTCTGAGGCTGGTGCAGCTCAAAATACTGCACCGGGTGTATGTTACGGGGCCACGGCTGGTCCACATGGGATTCTCGGAGGACGGCCTGTGTAGAAGGGGATGTGGTATGGTGGGTACTTTCCTGCACATCATTTGGGAATGTGGGGTCATCGTGGAGTTCTGGAGGAGATGACGGGCAGTTATGGGGGAGGTGACGGGCATTGTGGTACAGCCGGAGGCGCGGTGTTGCCTCCTGAACGTTTGGGGGCCCACTGATCTCGATGAGGCACAGACCCAATGGGTGACTCTGGGTAACATGGTGGCTAAGAGGGATATCGCGCGATTATGGGGCTCCTCGGGTCCCCCTACACTGACCGCGTGGAAGGAGAACATGGATTGGAGCATGTTTAGGGAGAAGACGGTCTACTGCTCTAGAGGTCGCCCCCGGAAGTGGCACGCCATCTGGGGGCGGTGGAACCAATATAGGGGGGGAATATGTCTTGCCCCGGATCTGGAACCTCCCGAGGAACAGCTTTCCCCCGGACCTACCGTCCAGCACAGTTTGGTTTAGGTACCCGTTCTGGGCCTCTGCGGTTCCCCTTCTTCCTCCGCACACAGTCTTATACTTAGTAGATGAGTGGGGTCCTGCCTCCCCTGGGGGCTTTCGCCATGGGTTTTCAATGTTCTGCCTTGCTGGGGTTAGTTGTGTGTTTTTTCTGTGTTTATTTAAAATTGGACCTTTGCATTACACTTCGTACTGTATCCGGGACGCATTACTGTATCTAACTTGCAATGCTGCCGAACCTTCGGGCTGTCGGCTGAATAGCTGTGTCCTGAATTTCGAAATAAAGGTTTTCAAAAAAAAAAAAAAAAAAAAAAAAACCAATTCTCCCACATGACACAGATTTTTCCAATCTAATCTTACCAGGGTAACTTGCATAAAGATGCATTAGAATGACCTCAGGGTAATTCTACTATCCCTTGATATTTTACTGGATCTTACCTACATAAAATATCATATTTTTTCCTATACACTTTAATAGAGTTCTCACAAGAGATCCATATTTTTGGAGCCCAGGTGGATTGGTTATGATGCCTGATCCGAATGAGGAGGGAGTCCTGTGATGAAGCTGACCACCATTGGTGGATGAGGGTTTCACCTCCTATGTAAATAATGCCTTTGAATGACATCTCAGAGTTCCTAGTATTGCTTCTGCATAAGCTTTGTGAACAGATGGTGCTCTCTTATCTGTATAATAGATCAAGACATTAAATGACGCCTCAAAATCCAAAATGTTGTTATAGGATTCAGTAGATAGCTCGCTCAACCAGTTCTAGGAATCTATTCGGCAAAAATTCAACTTAGAACTGCGATATTGTATAATCGGCAGGTATTCCACCAGAATATTGACTACAGAATATCGTGGTCCCAAAAAATTCTAACAAAAATATAGAGGACCAAAACATCAGGAAGGTATGGTTTATATAAGCAAGCATAGCTTTACTATACATAACTCCACATGTGTGCACCTTGACGATATATATCTTTAATGTGCGTAGATTTGAAGTGAAGAATAGTAAATATGTATTTTCATCTTTTTACATTTTGTCATTATTCTTATAAGATTTTCCTTAATATGTTTTATTTGTAAAAAATCGGATAAACTGTGGTGACCTCAAAAAAGCTGTCCCCGAAGAAAAAAAAGGCCCTGCCTTTATAAACCAAGGAGTAAATGTCTATTTCTGTATACTATGATGAGTCATTATAAAGGTCAGACTTTCAAGAGTTGAAGTTGCCAATCCTCTGTAAAATAAGAAATAACATTTCTAGCCAAACATAGCTGTGTGAAACATTTTTGAGCCATTCTAAAATCTGCATTGCCAAACAAAGTATCAACATTTGGTGCGTATTTGTTGTCTGTAGTTTGCCTGGTCAGGTGCCAATCTAATATTATATCCATTTCCGGGAACAAGGGTGTTGTTAGTTACCGGAATTTTGTCAAATAGTCCTAGACATTTTTGTCACTGGAGGCTTACTAGACTGAGTGGCTGAAAACGCCAAGGCACAGCAAACAAATCCTTTTTTATGGATGTATTACGAAGAACACAAGCACAAAATATTCCTCATTAGCACAGTGACCCAGAAATATAGAAGTCATCCAAGTTAAATTACCCCACATCTTTCTAGAAAACGAGCTATATCTGTTTTTGGTCTCCAGCCTGTGTATGTGGAGGGGTGAATGCGCACAGAGATCTCACTACAGAGATGATGTTACATGCAGCTCGCACAAATACCAGCTGTCGTGAACAGATCACTGAACAGCTTCATAGAGTCAAAAATAGAAAAACACACGGACAAACGTATGTGTATTGTTCCTTTATGAGCGGAAAAGGCAGGGAATTAAAACGTAAATAAATATCATGGGGTGATTCCACCTGTTTCCAAGGTTTCCCCACACACATGGCAAGATGGCAGGGTTCACAGGGTGGTTGGGGTGCAGAGGTCACGAGTTGCATGCTCTTCTGTATAGTCTTGTTACATGCAACGGGAATAAATGAACCGAAGCTGAACTGTAACAAAACTGGAGTGGAAATGTGACTCCCAGGTTGAGGGTGCAGCGGAGCGGTTAAAATAAAAGGGCACAGAAAAAGATTGGGCGAAATTGATTCAATTTTTGATGCTTCATCAGAAACCACATCTGAAGTTACCCCCTTAAAAAAGAGACAAGTTCAATTATAAAATAAAAAGAAGTGTGTCTTAACTGTATATAATCGCAACACACTAAGAATTGTTTGTAGTCCAAAGAAATGTCGTTTTGGTGGATTAATTTTCAGACCACTGACAGAATATCAGTAACAAAAATATTGTGTGTGTACCATCCACCCCAGCTCTGGAGCACGCAAATGACTACGCCAAACATGGAGCTCTCTAATACAGGTCTTTATTCTTCAGCATGCAACCGTTAACTGAACGTACTGTGTCGTAGACTTTATTGACCACACTGAGACACCCCAAAATGCCTCCCTACTGATTATGTAACTTTGTAAAGAGTCCACCTATTACCACAAGGGACCTGCTGCACATGATCACACGACACTACAGTGTGGACAGAAAATCACATCAAAAGTTTTGAGGGCCAAGGTATCAAGAAGGTGAGTGCAAATAGGTCAGTATAAATTTACTATTCTTAACTTCACATCTACGAACCTTGAAGATATATATATATATATTGTCATGGCACATATATGTGACGTTGTGTATATTAAAACTTTCCTTACCAATAGAAGGTTAACTTCACAATATTTTTGTGCTTGATGTTCGTGACATGATATTTTTCCAGCATGTTTTTTTTTCCTGATACTTTGTCTAAACTCTTTAATTTTCACAACAGATTAAGCTAAACTTTTTAACCTCATCTTCCACAGAGGTTTTACAATTTCTACTCAATGTTTTGTTAAAGAAAAACCAAGGATGTCCATTTCAATTGATAATGGTATTTCATTCACACATATGCATTTTCTGTATCAAATGGTAATCGTTTATTTTCACTTTTTCATTACGGAAACATCCATATTTCAGACTCAGCCATTGTGTCTCACTCCTAACAGGTGTATAGGTAGGCCTGGCCTTTAGCAGATGTGAGCTGTGCCCACGCCCAGGGCGATGACCGCCAAAGGGGTACAGGAGCTGCTTGCATAAGTCTCGCATGGGACACATAGATGATTAAAGCAGATGAGTTGGGGGGGAAATGTGGTTTCTTCCGGGGCACACTGAGCAAAGGCAGCTCTCTTTACAGGGACAGACAGTCTTATTTGTGTAAATCAAAGTTGCAAACATTTCATACAAAAAAAAAAATCAATCTGCGATTATTTTCGATGGGTCTGTTAAAATTCATAATACATTACAGTTCCCATGAACATGTGTCTTCTTAAATGACATGGTTTTCTGAATGAAGTCAACTCTTACTCATAAGCCATGTTCCTATGCTTATGTGCAAATGCCACTTTCACTTTGGAAAGAAATTTGCTTTCGTTCAAACTGCATTTATGGAAACTCTCTCCCACTGAACCTCCCACTAAACCTCTTACCCAGGCGATATATTATTCTGAACGTGGTGCCCCATCTTATTTCGGATCTCACCCAGTCGCACCTCCATTCTTTTGCCAAGTCTTCACTGGCTGCATGTTGCTGCTGTAGTTTTCAGATGTCTCGGTTTATGATATCAAAAGACACACAGATGATGGACGGAATGCAGGGCAAATCAAACACTCACCCAAGTCAATAGATCTGGGTTACATCCATCATTCTCTTGCTCACCATGACACCCCAGTTTTGACCCAGCCATATGCAAATCAGTCTTGACCCTGTGCCTCATGGGAACAGCCCAGCCCGAACTGCCAAGCCAGGTCCTCCTTGGACCAGAAACAAGCATCCTGCTACCGGTTTCGGGACATCACCCCATATCAGCCAGGATAGCTTGAATCCAGTGGCACAGTGCGCTGGGGACCCACATCTGGGCATACCAGGCGCACTTATGGTGAGAAAGCAAAAGACACACAGTTGATGAAATAATTGCAGAGCAAATCAAACATTCACCACAGTCAATAGATCTGGGTTAAATCCATCGTTCTTTTGCTCACGTTGCCACCCCAGTTTAGACCCAGCCATATGCAAATCAGTCTTGACCCTGTGCCTCATGGGAACAGTCCAGCCGAAATTGCCAAGCCAAGTCTTTCCTGAACCGGAAACAAGCATCCTGGGACCGGTTTCGGGGCATCACCCCTCATCAACCAGACTAGCTTTAATCCAGTGGCATGGTGAGCCCGGGACCTACGTCTGGGCATACCCGGCGCACTTAGCGCGAGAAAGCAAAAGACACAGACGATGGACAGAATGCAGAGCAAATCATTCACCCCCAGTCAATAGATCTGGGTCAAATCCATCGTTCTTTTGCTCACCATGCCACCCCAATTTAGACCCAGCCATGATAGGGTTATGATATTTCTTAGTAAACGCCCCACTTTTGTGCAAAACACTTCCCTACTTATATACCTTTACACTCTTCTCGATTTCAATTTTTAACCAAAGGGTCGCAATTCCCCTCTAGCTGGTTTTGTATTTCCCCTTATGATTGTCAAATGTTAGATGTCCATACCAACCACCAACCTCCCCAACAAACTTTTTTCTTCTTAAGGAAAAAAAACAATTGACCTGCAAAGAACAAAAATCATGCTATTCACAGCCATCATCTAACGTTCTGCTAGGCTTTGTAGGTGAGAATTAACAACAGGACCTGCTCTTGCGTTATTGTTGACTTTATAAACTTCAAGTTAATTCACTCAATCACAGTGCTTCAAATGGGCACCCTCCATTCATTCTATACAGAGACACACTTACACACACAGATGTCGCATATGGGAATAGGGAACAGACCCCCAACTATGCGAAAATTGATGAACCTTCAACAGAGAGAGCCTGTTACCGACTGGCAGTCTCCTGAACTATAAATTATACTGCAGCCACCACCACTCACCTCGTGGTGTGGACCTGCAGATTTTCAAGTTCAAGTAGAGGATGACCGCATACATAGTAAGACACAATTAAGAGGGTAGAGCTATAAAACATTTTCAAGACATGCAAATGACTTTTGTCACAACACAATGCAAAGTATTTTAGTTTCATAGACAAATTGCTACAGGCAGACTATGGTATGGTAGCTTTACTTTGGCTATTATGGATTAGTGATTTTGGTTCCTTTCAGTTGTGTTTTAAATGTCTTTTCTACGTGTATGTTTGCATTGCATCAATAAACATTGTATTTTTCTAAATCTTTGGCTTCTTCCATTTACATTGCAGTTTTTAACCTCTTCAGCGCTGCGCGGATTCCCGCGCGGTGCTGAAAGTTCTGAGCGCGGGCGGGGCCATGACGGAACGGTTCCGTCATAAGCACAGCCCAACCGACGTGCATGACGGAACCGTTCCGTCATCGGCGTCGAAGAGGTTAACATCTCATGTGCCCTCTCTGATAAGATAGGAGTACTTTTATTGACAGCCAATGCCAACCCCCTCCACCCTTCAATTAAGAAAATCACTAAAACCAAAGAACAAATCAGTGAATAAAAATACACCTCAGGTTTTCAATAGAATTCATTACCTAACCACATACTATAGGACTTTGCTTTTGTTAGAAGAAAGATGAAAGCCTTCTATGAACTCTGGAACAAATTGTTCATGGAAACTGTGGCATATTCAAGCTTTTAAGCAACACCTTAACGTTGTAACATAAATAAATTGTGTGACCAGGTTGGCAGCAGGACAGTTATTTCTACCATTGAACAGGTGCCATGGGATGATCACATGAATGGGTGATTGTCATAGGTAGCCGATAAGCGTTTCATTAGCACTGCTAATGTCCCTACTGCTAATGTACCTACTTGGTATAATGTACCCGAGGCCTGCAGGTGATGAATGGCCGGATGAGAGTCTGAGCCTTGCCTTCCCAGCACCAGGGAGTGGGGTAGTAGGTCTCCTGCACCACGGGACAATGCATCTCCAGTAACTGGGCGAAGGTCTTCCCACTAGCCACTAACTGAGGCTTCTGCAGAGGATAAGGAAAATGTATAAAAAGACCAGACAACACATACTCTCTCGTAGAAGACACAAATTATAAGAATACTTTTTGTACCACATAGAAAAAACAGCAATGGGACCGAGACTTTCATTTCATGTACTGTTATTTTCACAGTAAACATGCATTGCATCCATTTACATACTTGTGCCAGTAACAAAAGCTGGGTCTGGGCGGAACTTTGATTACGGAGGAGTCATTTTGGTAATTTCATGTCACTCCTGGATGCAAAATTACCGATAATTTTGCGATTACTCCTGCTCACATTATTAATCCTACTGTGAAAGCACATTTAGAGAGCACGAGGCGGGTCGTGTTCGGCTGCATTTAGCGATGTTTCTTTGCACAAAATGCATCCTTACATCCGTTTTGGACGGGAGTGTGCAATTTTGCACTGAGAAATGGCGCTAAATGCATATTTACTTTTCTCACGGACATTGTGGATTCCAAAAACAGTCGGCCAGGCAGTGGAAGATCTGGACCCAGATTACAAGTAAGGGTCCAGACGTGAACAACCTGTCCCCTATATATATTTGCACTAAGGTAACCATAACTCGCGCCCCGCCATGCAGTTTTATCATCAATTATTTTACAGTAAATGTTGCAGTGATAGGCCACGCTTGTTTTTATTTCACCGTGGATCCTCAGTGAATTCAGGGTAATTTTTTTTTTTTTACTTTTGTGGCACCCCGTGGGATCTATGTGGGACCCTACCGCCGGGCCTAGGGTGTCAGGGTATTTCTACCCTGCCCTCTTATCTTTTTCAATGTGACCCTCCGTGTCCCTAGATATACAAATTTCCTTTTTCTTTAATAACTCTAAAACTACTGAATGGATTTACACCAAATCACACAAAGAGATCTTTGTGGTCCAAGATCTAGCTTTCTGCCATATTTGGTGAAATTTTGTTCAGCGGTTCGGGCTGTAGTCGTGCTCAAAATCCCTAAGGGAAATTGTATGGGGAAAATGTGTTTTGGGGACCCCCCTTTTTCTCAGCCCCAGCTTGGCGAATCACCCCGAACCTTTCCAAACAGCAGCTAAAGTTATTAGCAAAACAAAAAACACTTTGTCTTTGGGAATTAGGTAATATATATATATTACCTAATGGCATTCGCCAGTAGGTAGTTATAGGTAGGATGTAGTTAACATAGCAAGAGTGCTTTTTCATTTCCCAATAACTTTGACGTCCTTTGACAAATCTTCACTACATTTTCAAAACTAGATTGATGCTCACTTCAGCTGCTGTCTTTTTGGGGTGATCTGTCAAGCGGGGGCCGAGAAAAAGGGGGGGTCCCAAAACACTTTTTATCCACGTTAATTTTCTTGGGAAAGTTTAAACACGGCTAAAGGCCAAACGGCTCAACCGAATTACACAAAATTTGGCAGAAAGGTACCTCTTAATCCAGAAAGCACTCTTTTTGGTAAATGGTGTAAATTTGTTCAGTAGTTGCTGAGAAATGTAAATAAATTCTCAGTTGTATATATAGAGACGCGTGGATCCACGACCCCTCCCGATCTCGTGCTGAGATCTGATTGTCTGCTAACACTTCAAACCAGGAAGTGTTGGCAGCCATCTTGTCACTCAGTTGAACCGAGTCACAAGAAAAAAATTTAAAAGAAAGAAAAGGGGCAGGGTAGAAACTCCCTGACCACCCCAGGCTTCCTTTTTTGAAAAATTTCGGCTGGAGTTACGTTGGATCCGTGACTCCTGCTCAATTTTTTTTAAACAAATTGCGGTCTCCTGCCCTTCCTTAAATAAAGGCGCTTGGCTTGGCCAGGTCCTGGGGGCAGTTTATGTGGTAATGCGGGGGTGCCTATGCGGCACGTCCCGGGACTGCCACCTCCCCGGGGCAAACATAATTAAATAGGTGGTGGAGACCCGCATGGCCCCTGCAGCCTTGGGGACTGACCAAACTCCCTGGGGTTAATGTAATGGGGGGGTTCTCGAACCCCCCTGCCCCAGGGACCACCACTACCCCGGGGCTAAACTGTATTTAAAAGAAATGGAAGGGGGGCCGTGTGGCTCCCCTCCAGGGCCGTCCTCGGCCCCGGGTGCCGCCACCTCCCTGGGGTAGGCCGCCCCCCTGCTGGAGCCGTACATAGACCTGGGGCTCGCCATCCCCCAGAGACAGCTCCAGCAATGTCCCGGGGTGCCCACCCCCGGGACATTACAGTTTTCTATGGCATGGTGGGAGCATTGCTTCCGCCATGCACTAGCAACCAGTGGTCCGTTTTGAGCAAACATGAGCATTTTGCTCTTGCCTGCTCAAAGCGGAGCACACTTTGATTTTTACATGCAGGGAGCGGCATGTCAGCAGCTCCCTGTAGGTAAAAAGCAATGCTGGCTCCCGCGGGGGCCTCCAGGCTCCCCCCTCCGCGGTCCCCAACTATAAAATGTGGGTGCCCTGGGCACCCACACCACAGGCTGGGCCCCAGGGGATGGGGTTACCGGTGCCATCATCTGGCCGCGAGGGGCGCTGCGTGGCCCCCCTTCTATTTGTATTTTGTTTTTAAGTATAGAAAGGGATTAGGTTTTGGGGGATGGGGACCACAGGGTCTAAAATGGCCCGGGAGAGGGGGCTGCTCGCCCCCTCCCTCAAAATAAAAAAGAAAATGCTGAGCCCCGGGGCCAACATCGGCCCAGGGATGGGGGGGCACGGAGCCCCCTCCCTTAAAAAATTTTTACAAATATGAAAACTCCAGCAAGTCGCTGGAGGCCACACCCCCTTCACCACTACTCTGCAAATGTGCCACCTGGCACAGTGGTGGTTGGGGGATGAAGTCCTCTATGATGTTGAGGGTCCACAGGGTCCAGGAACCCTTTCCATTGCCTCCAGTAACTCCCACACAGCGGGATTACTGATAGAACTTGGACGCCACACCCCCTCTCTGCAAACGCGCCGCCTGGCATGGTGCTGGTTAGGGAATGAATTCCACTGTACTCCTGAGGGCCTCAGGACTAAAGCGGATGTCTTTCCCCAACCAGTAACACGCCATGAAGCGCGTTTACAGTGGTGGAGAAGGGGGCGTGGCCTCTGACAACCTCTCAGCAATCCAGCTGTGTGAGTCTTATTGGAGGTAATAGGAGGGCTAGTTGGCCATCAAAGACACTCAATAGCCAAGGGGACTTCATCCCCCAACTAGCAGTGCACAAGGAGCCGCGTTTGCAAAGTGGTGGAGAAAGGGGGCGTGGCCTCCTATAACCTCTCAGCAATCCAGCTTTGTGGGACTTACTGGAGGTAACAGGAGGGGCAGTTGGCCCCGAAGGACATCCTTGGGGGCCAACTACCTCTCCTGTTATCTGCAATAAGTCCACACAGCAGGGTTACTAAGAGGTCTTTAGAGGCCACGCCCCCTTTCTACTGAGGGACCTTGGGGGCCAAGAAGCCCTCTTGGTACCTCCTGTAAGTCCTACACAGCAAGATTTCTGAGAGCTGGTCGGAGGCCTAGCCCCCTTTCTCCACCACTCTATAAAGGTGACTACTAATTAAAAAACCTTAGAAATTTACTAAACAAGCATTGGCATAGCCAATAGGTCTCGATTTTGGGATCTTATAAGTATTTAGTTATGCAGTACAATATCCTTGGTGCAACAACATCAACTGTTGCATGGCTAAACACTTGTAAGGTCCCAAAGGCAAGACCTATTGGCTATGCCAATGCTATACAAAATTGTATTGTGTCTTATGTAATAGACTATAATGCTGTGCTTATAAGAATCTGACAGTCATACAAAGCACATGAAAACTGACTTGCCTCTTACATAATTAATGGCACTGTCTCCGGGGAGAAGGCGGGACAAAAATAAGTTCCTCTCAGTGCAGTGGTAAAAATGTGACTTAAGAAAAAGCTTCCGCATGTTAAAGAAATACACTTGTTTGACTTTTAAAGAGACTTTACCATATTTTACATGGTCTTGTTTCATAAGTTACTTGGCAATCGTTTTCAGGGCTCACTTCCGTGCATCTGCATTTGTAAAACCCTCTCTTGACACAAACAAATGAAAGCTCAACATTCATTTAATCCTGTGGGCGCTGGAAGAGCGAGTGCCTTGAGGCACAGCGTGAAGGGGGGGGTAGCCACGGGAGTGACAATTAGGAGAAAGCTGGAGTGATGGCAAGAGAGGCGAAAGAGACAGAGAGGGAAACAGCATTGGCAAAACCAATAGGTTTCACCTATGTAACATCATTTAGATTTGCCAATTATTTTTAGACGTGTTGCACTGCACAGCAAAGCAGGCTGCTGTGCAAGATAAAAGCCCTATGATACAGTCAATGCTCAGTTGAAAACAAACATATATTCCCTATCCATGGTTGCTCGTTGTGTAAATGCTCACTCAGTCACTGCAGTGCTCAGCGAAGCTTCAGAGATTCCGTACCTGCTTGCAGCCTCTGAGAGAATGTGGTGGCGTAAGTCAGGTGCGTTGTTATGAAATGTGTTGTGGGTGAACAGCGTGGGCTTACGCCCCACACCTCTTGAATTTGTGCTTGAGTGAACAGACATAGCACTGGTGTTGTCCGAGTACTAGCGCTGAAGTGTACGTGAAATTATTTATTGCAGTGCTCAAGTATGAGAACAAGGAAACACAACCAGTTTTACATGAAATAACAACTGCCCGAGGGCGCGTAGCTAACAGTACAAGACATATTAACAGAACAGTACAGGACATCTGTGCTCTATGTACAGCCTACTCATGTTGTTAGTACATGTGCAACTGCATGTCTGAGGACACTGAAGGGTACCCTGGTGCACACTCAACCCCTAACAATCGTTGTACCGCATCACAAATCTATACACGATGTGCAATTTCTTCGAATGTATATTTTAATGTGATTATGTGTTTTAAAACGATGCTATAAAAAAGAATATATATCATAATTGTGTGTAGAGCTTTATAGCACACTTTATCCAAAAGTAAGTGCTCTAAATTACAGGAGTGACTTTACTTTTACTCATGCGTTGCATGCAGTTACCAGCCTCAGAAGGGTTAATCACGGAAGTCTGAATTAGTATTGACAACATTTGAACTCGTAATCTCCAGATCTACCATGCATCAAAGGTGAGCGTTTAACTCTCCAGGTTTTACTGCCAGCATTAACCTACGTTCTTCATGCATGGCCAGTATGTGTATCACAAATATTCCCAGGCATCTCCGTTCTCTAGCCATCTCAATTTATTTCGGCAATATGTGCACACCACAACGACCGCTGCACAGAGACGTTTTAAGGCATGGGCAAAGTGGGCTCTGGCCCAGGGCCCCAGGCTTTCAGGGGGCCCCCCTGATAGATTGGGCTCTATTCTCCACAGAGTCCTGCCCTAATGACATTGAATGATTTTTGAAACATAGATTATTTTAAATCCCACTTTACTTTATTTTTAATACTGGTAATGTGTGGGAGTCTATTACAGAAACTTTGCAGAGATATGTTGTGCTTGTTTTTCAACACCATGCAACATCCTTAAAAAAAAAGTTCCTTTTAGATCAAAACAGGACCTCACACATGAGAAATGGGTGTGGGCCTGCGGCTGTGTTACAATATTAAAAACACACATCACTATTCCTAAATATTAAATGGAAACACATTTAGAATTTGGATCAGTGTGCCTATGCAGTGTAGGTGACCTGGCCAAAGTGGCCACAAAAAAGCTGAAATTGGATCGTAAATCCAAAGTTGTTCCCAACGGGAGGGCCCCCAGGATATGTCTGGCCAAGGGCCCCCAAAATCCTTAAGATGTCACTGCCGCTGCCGCTTCGTATGCTGAAAGGGCTTTCAGTGATTTTTCAAACGTCTTTAGCCGGGTCGTAACACTGCTTAAAGCAGTTTAGCAATTTTACTGCCCCTGTGTTCTATAAATAAAAGTGGTACTCCTTGTTCGTGAGCTGCATGCCCCTCGTTTTCAAACACAATGCAGCGGGTTGGGCTGGGCTCCTGCACCCAGCCACCCACGGCACCTTTAGCAGCCCGCTTTGCGATGGTCATCATGAATCTGGGATCTACAGTGGCTTTTATTCACTGTGACTGCACTACATGAATAGGAACCCTGGGCTGAAAGTACACATCCCACCCACCGTCTGCTCTAAAGATGCATGCACAGGCGTCAAGCAAGGGTGGCATTGGGGACAAGAAACCCTCAATAAAATTATAAGTGGAAACCAAATGAACACTTGATGCACAGGGAAAGGGTGGGGGGAGAGAAATGCTTCATTTGCACTCGGAAGGTGGGGGAGGGCTGAAAGCGAATCGGGACGGCATAGCATGAGAGCAGCCAACTTTAAAGCTCCAAGGTGTGCTACCAGTACAAACAAAAAATAAAACGGCAGCCGTGAAGCACTTCTGTTGTAGGAGAAGCCTGCCCTTATGTTTGTAACACAGAAATGAAACTTTTCCGACGGAGATGGTCACTACATGTAGAGAGTCGATTCAGCAGGATAACAAACGCCACGGGAGAGGGGAGCAATAGGAGATCGGCGGAAGCAACAGAGGGCAGGGAATGCATGGGGGAAGGAGAGCAACACGGTGGGTGGAGGGAAGGGAAGCAAACTAACAGGGAGAGAGTAACATGGAGCAAGCTGGCGGCTGCGCACGTGCACGCTTGCGTGAACGCAAGCGCTAGGCCAAAGCCTGGGGTAGCACTTTTAAAAGCACACTACAAAATGTCTCACAGAGCAGCAAATGCGCTGACTCAGCGAGACCTAAAAAACAAACGTTACACAGACGTTATAGTTAGGAATTAGCATTTTAAAAAACCTTAGAAATTTACTGGGAAAAAAACAAAGGTTACAGAGACGTTATAGTTAGGTTAACATTTCCCTCATACAAAAGCAGAGAAATCCAGCCGGTATAGTTAGTGAGCTAAAAATAACTCGCACCCCCACAATACACTGCTTATGACCTCACATATTACATCACTCATGACATGGTCAGTGACATCACTGATGACCCTGTCGAAGGCTACGTCTGAAACGAGTTTGTTTCATGTCCGCACCGATGGTGAAACTTACTACATAAAAATAAGGATTCTACGAAACCTGACTGTGCTGCTGTGCTGCTGTACCCTTGCTGCGTCTATGGTGAAGAGCGAAAAGGAGAGGCTGCAACGGAGACAAATTTCGAAAGAGATATATTTATATATATATATATATATACACACGCACACACACATACATACACACACACACATCCCTAATGCACCATAAGCGCCCCATATTTAAAAATTACCTCTGGTGTACAAAGACCAGAAGCTGATGTACGTGCCCCTATACTATGCGGGCTCTCTCTAATGTCAAGAATTACCTAAAATATGGCAGAATCAGCATTTTGCCATGGATTCCCCCACCTACCAAGAATTATATCCAGTATGCCAGTATAAGTATCCACGTGTCAAGGGTGCCTTGCCCATTAGTCAAGAATTACCTCCAGTATGCCAGGGCCAGGAATACAATCCCAAGCATAAAACTCACACCCTGCATTACTCACATACACGAATGTATAATGTTTCTACGCCACACATTACCACGCAGTAGGTCACAACGCGGACGTTACATCGTCCGCGTTACCACTCATGGCTTTACATCGCAAGTCGTTTCTACGACTTGCACTAGATGGCGCGCTGGACTTAGGAATAGTATAAATTACTATTCCTACTCCAGTTAGTGCAACAGCAGGGAATGTGTTGGAATTAAAATCCAACACATTCCCTGGTGTTGCTCGCCATCTAGCGCAAGTCGTAGAAACGACTTGCGATGTAATGCCATGCGTGGTAACAACGTGGACGATGTAACGTCCGCTTTGTAACCTACCAGTGTGGTATTGACAGCGTTGTAAACGCTGTTTCCCCACATACACACACACGCTGTGCGCACACACTCTCACATATGCTCAAATTGTCATGCACTCTCACATGCTATCTCACACTCAGATTTTCTCAAACACACTCTCTCATGCACGTGCCCATTGACACTCACACTCCTCTTTTTCCAATCTGCGTGTGTTGTTTTGAAAATACTTGCCCTGCTGCTGCTCCTGCTATATCTGTTAGTGAAGCTTGGTAAAACCTTTTCTCTACACACTATTCAAAACTCAAAACAAATTGCTTTTTCGCTTCTTTTCATGCATGATGAGAGTGGAATCTTACACTTCCATCAAATAGGGGAGCCAGAATAATATTTTGTTGTATATACCGATTAAGAAGTAACAATGTAAATGAACTAGACCACTTAATACATTACAAACACAGCTTTCAAGTAATCTTACGTCAAGTGTGACTCCTTCAGACAGTCTTGGATTTCTAGCCGGCAAAGTTTTTCATTCTGGCATTATTAGTCGCTTTGTACACGGTTAAAAAAAAACTACAAGTCCCAATGTGCAACTCTTAGGTGCCTGAAAAGCCATGACTGGCAGGTTGTGTCACATAAGACAATGGGTGTGTCAGAGTTTAAAAAATCAAGTTTCAGTTTGTGATTTTCTTTGAAGCAATGAAAGGCCAATCAACCAAGCAGTGAAATGTCAGTGCCTGCATTTCATGCGCAGATGTTCGAATTTCAGTAATAATAGGTAGACATGAAATTCACAGTCCTCTAAATCAATAGAGCCTGTTCAAAACTTTACTACCCATTACAATAAAAACACCCTAGGTGTGCGAACCCTGTGTCATAACACATCTGCAACCTCCTGCAACTGCTGTCACGTTGTATAGCAGCAGCGACCGCCTGTTCTGAATTGTTAAGTAAGCCTCGCTGTTGGCATCTATATTGCCTTGAAGAACCTGGGGCTTGGTGCACTTTTATAATTAGCCCCTCAGCTGAAATATTGCTGGAGCTTGAGGACTTGTGCCCCACAGAAGTTGTCGCCCATGACTGATACCCCACTGCGACTCCCTCCAGTCATGAGCCAATAACACTACACTAATACTGTCAGAAACAACTGACTCCTGCGAGGGCTGGTCACACAACCTAACTACTATCATAGACTACTACTTGACATTTGACAATTCAGACTAGGTGGACTATTATTTCTTTTTACATCAAAGGGAACTGCTTTGATTTGAATTACTTGTGTGTAAGGATTCAGCGTTGGAGGCACGCAGAAGCCAAATGAAAGTTACGCTCATTTTGGGTTCAACGGTCCAAGACAGCCTCGAGCTGAGCCAGAGCAATGTTCCAGGTTTCATGGACTTACTTGCCCAGCTATTTTAAAATGTATTCCGATAAAACGAGGAAATGGCTTTGTCTCATGCTGTATTGAAAGCATCTGCCCGTCTGACATCTCGTTTAGGCGGTGCTGCCTCCATCTCTGCCATAATACTGTACATATACATAATACGACCCCCCCCACCCCGCCCCCTCACCACCCAAAACAACGAGTCGAGCGTATGTATATCCGGGGGTGGGCAAGAGCTCACCTTGGCGATGTTGCTGAGGTAATAGTAGGCATAGGCAGCTCCGAAGCCCAGCACCAAGGACAAGCCCACCCCAGAGCCGAAAAGCCCCGACCGGACTTGCTGCTCCAGATAGAGGGAGAGCTCCCGGCCCAGCACCTGCAGGTTCATGCCCATCACCATCATCCTGCCGCGTTGCCCGCTGCTGCATGCATGCACCGGCGGGAGGCAATGCTGCTCAGAGGGCGCGCGATGGTCCCGGCCTCCCAGCGAGCCGACGAAGTCCAAAGGAGAAGCCGGAGCCGGGGCCGCACAGCAGTAGCCGCACCGGCTCACCGCAGCCAATCCAGCGCGCCTGCAGTGAACAGCACAACCAATCGGGGTCGCTATCAGAGCGGCTCGTGGGCTGCCTCATTAGCATACACTGTCACATCGCTGAGCGTGTCCTCCTCCCATACTTCAGTCATTTAAATACAGTACGGTCCATTCGTTTGTAGCCACGCCTCTCCATCCGAATTTGAAAGATGGCTGCTGCAATGGCCGTGGCTGCCAGTGAATAGCGCCCTCATCAGTCCAACCGGTTCCCTGCAAGTGTATAGTGCTAATGGGCCATGAATACATTTGTACTCTCCATCTGATAATTCTCAGAAAGATAAATCAACACCCCCTCCCGAGGCACAGTTATTGTTTTTTTCATTTTATTTCTACAAATCGTGAGCAATGAAGTAAAAAATCCAACTTTTAAGTCTTCCGGGCGCACGAAATAACATGCTAAAAGGTCTTACTCTTTTCTTTAGTTTAGAAAGAAGAATTTCTTTAGTTTTAGGGAGAGGGTGTTGCTTAACGGCTAGGGCGGCCGACTTTGAAACTGGGGAACCAGATTCGAGTCTGGCGGGAGGCTCAAACATCCTGTTATTCTGGGCAAATCACTTTAATCTTCACGTGCCTAAAGTAAAATGAATGGGTCTGTCTGTAATGCAACTGGTGCTCATGAAAATCGCTATGATACCTTCGGGTCAAGTCCGTGCTATATAAAACTGCAACAACAAAAAAACAAAGTTATTTAAATGTGGATTGTCCTGATGATGGGAATATGGCAAGCTGTCACCAAAGAACCACTGGGCAATTCTTTGAGTTGATCTTTCCACACCCTTCACACTAAATGCAAAAATCAGTGGTCTGTACACAAGACAAACAGTATAAACGAAAGAAAAAAAATGGATGTCTTATCGCCTATAACATGCAAGGCTTCCCACTCCACCACCATTTATTTGGCTTCAGCATCTATCAGAGAAATAGGCAAATGCGATCAGCCTATATTTCTCGCCAATAATTTTACTAATGATATCCCCTTATCCTTTAGTATTTGCATCAGTGGTAAGTATAGTATGTTTCTTTACATCGGAACAGACCATTAATAATGTTTTTTTTAATGTTCAAGAAGGTTCTTGACATGTTTCTACTCAAATAAATTTCTAATGTTTTTAAAAGCCTTCTCAAAGGTACTGTTAGAAATCCAATTATTTTACAAATTTGAAATAATATTCCTTAAGTCTGATGATGGATTTTATATCACACTTATTACTTGGAGGTAGGGCATTCTTTATGGTATCCACCAGATCATGCTTGTATTTCACTCCATCTTTAGATAGCACATTACCCAAGTATGTAACTAATTCCAGTTCAATTTGGCACTTCTCTTTTTATAAGGAAAGGCTGGCATCTTTTAATCTACTCTGAACTGTACTGAGAACCTCATTATGTTCTTTCAAGGTGATACCTTAAATAAAGCAATAACATTGGAAACACAAAACATTATTAACCCCCTTTGGAATGTGCAGCATCATCCTCTGAAAGACTGTTGAGCAGATGCAAGCCTAAAGGGCATCCTGCAGAATCTATAAGCCCCAAATTGTTTAACAAAGAAGATGAGAGACTTACTATCTGGGTAGAGCTCCACCTGATGGTACGCAGCCGATAGTTGTATAACAGAAAAATAACTGGCTAACCCAACCCTGCTTAACATTTCACTGATTATGGGCAATGGGTGACGGTCCACCAAAATGTTGGCATTAAGATCCAGAACGTCTATGTACGGCTTGTTCTCCATGTTTCGATGCAATCGCCATGGTGGGGCACCTCTATGGGTTTAATTACGTCTTCTACAGTTAATTTATGTAACTCTTTCATCAAGGGGTTCTTAATCATGAGGGGTACTGATCTATATTTATGTATCACAGCTATGGCATTATCTTTAAAGTTTATCTTATGTTGAAAGTTTTTAAGACGTCCCAGTTGATACCCAAAGAAAATCAAGAAATTCATCACGTTTTCCTCCTGCAGATCGATCTTTTAACAAGCAATAGTGGTTCTCCCTCGTTGCTGTATAATCTTATTCCAAGTACCGTTGGTTCTGTTGACCTAAAAGGTTGGAGCCATGTTTGGCCACATACACCTTTCCTACATTGTTTCTATTCTTAAAGAAAATGTTCATCATGACCATATTTTCTAAATGTATACAGCTTTTATGATACCCAGCCGGGTTGATGTCTTGTTCTTGTAATATATATAAGCACCTCTTATCAAACCTAGAGTGGAAAACCACACTGTCTATCAAAGTGAACGGTGTGCACAAGTCTGCATAAACCATTACATTTTGTTCATCTAATATAATTACACAACTTGGCAACATCAAACTATCCTCCCCACCACTTACTTGAAACACATATTTCTTCTCTTTTTCCACTGTATTCTCTACAGAATTCACAATTTTGAGTTCCGCATCTCTGCACACTTTAGTAAAATGTCCTCTTTTATTGCATTTCCTGCATAGTGCATTCTATGCATCACAAGTGGGGTCATTAGCTACATGCTCAATCCTTTCAAATCTGAAACACTTCAATTTATTTTCTTGAGATACTTCCTCCCTGTTATTGCCACTTTCCTTCCCCTTCCAAATATTTACTTTCTTCAGTTGTTCCTTTATTTCACATACTTGATGCTCTATGGGCAACTTTGTCTCCTTTACACAATCCGCTGCATGCTATGTCCATTGCATCTGTCAATTTCTTGCTAACGGCATTTCTTGAATTCTCGGGTTATTAGTACAACATACCAATTAGTCCCTTATGAGAGAATTGCATAATTCTCCAAAATCAGTGGTTTTAGCTAGCCCTCTCAAAACAGTAATTTAATTTACTATTTTTACACTGTTAATCTTGGAGAGAGCCATTTACGGAAGGGTTTAAGGTAATCTTAATCTTTTCTCCAAAAAGGCTCTTCTAATTTTGTGAATGTAGTTTGGTACCAATATGTACTCTGTTATAGAGTCAGGAGGGTTTTGAAACACTTTTCTACTTTCACGACCAAGGTCATGTAACAGGATATGTTGTTTCCCAATGGGTGACACCTTCTCTCCCCTTTTAGCCATTAAATATGACTCAAACAATCTCACCTATTGCTTTCACAGTGAGGATCGTCCACCAGAATCAGAAATTAAATGTAGGTGGTTGATTCATACTAGCTGCTGCAATGTGACTATAAAATGGTACAAAAAGGTGTCAGTGCAATGTAATTACTATTATATTATTAGTGATAGAAAATATGAAATTCATCAAGGATCATCTTATAATGCCATTGTTTCAGAATAAATATGTCCTAAAACTGGAATTATATTAGTAGTTAGGTGCATGAAATAAGTCTTCTCTGAGTCACTAACCACAAAAATGGTAAAAAAAATACTATCAGTATGTCAATTGTTTCTGAGATAGAGAATTAAAATGCAGTAGTTATTATAAAAAAGACTCCAACGAGGCGAGAAATTGCACCAGTACTTGCTCTACAGAGAACTCCCATGTGAGAAATGCAGCCAAAACAGTCTCTACCTTTAACATTAGCAACCTTTAAAATTAGCAAAATCAAGTGGAGAGTGTCAAATATTGTAAGTCGGTGAGTGTGGCCATCCGCCGATCAAGATGGCGATGCCTTGAAGGGGCTCCCGCTCGCCGTGAAAACTCATTAATATCCATATATCCACAAACTGCTGCGCTAACGCATTGAGAAGGGTGCGCACTGTTGAGAGTAACCAGCAGAGTCTTTTTCCCGTCTGTCTCCAGCCCCGATGTCAACGTTAGCTGCTGGGGCCTTGCTGGATGAGCCCACCCCCGAGCTAAAGTGAGCTAAATGCTCGGGAAGGATGGCACTGCTAATGCATACATGCCAATAGACCCGATTCCGGCGGGAGACTACCGATTTTTCAAGCCCCAAATCGTTTTATTTTATCTGTCTCCCGCCTGAAATTGCATTTTCTACAATAGAAGTCAATGGGGAATTTTCACTCTCCCGATTTTTTGTTTTAAATTTCCCACGTCCCTGTCCTAAAATGTTGGCATGTACGCTAATGATCGGACTCACGGTGTGGCACCACACGAGTCCAGGTACTGACCTGACCAAAACGAAAATTGAAGTGCCACCGGCAGAGACATGGTGAGGAGGTGTGGCGCCTAGGGGCCTTGCTGTGTGACCGGTCAGGCCGAGTGCTGGGTCGGAGACTTGACTGGCGGAGGCTGACCTGTGAAGAGTGATGGTCTGAGTGAAGGCCTGTCTGGATCCGAGGGGCAGCGAGTGAGGAGTCAATGGAGAAAAGTGCCAGTTAGCGAATAGGCATCTACCTGTTGAAGGCCTGGCGGATCTGTGTGGCCGCCCAAGCAGCAGTGCTACCGGCAAGGAAAGAGAGACCCGGCCTGCAATGTACAGGGGCCCAGGAGGTCTTGGTTCCCTGAGCCAGCAAATGGATGGTATTTGGCCCTTGGGGGGGCGTTTGCAGTGACGTGGTGGAGATGTGGAGCCCTGTTGCCTGCAATGCTTGGTCCCCCGTACAACTCAACTAGCCCATGGTATGGACCCCAAAACACGCATCAAAAGGATCCATTTCTGCTAAGTGAACAGCACAGCTGTAGTGACTCGGTGTGTGAGAATCGGCGTGGGAGGGCTTCCACTCATTGGCCGAGGGGAGAAAAGGCACCCGACAGGCCATGGAGGTGTCACCATTGCCCTCTGGTAGGTGGCGGGGACTCTTCGGTCCCCCTCTCCCTTCCCCCCTCCCCTGCCTTTTCAGCCGGATTCCCACCTGGAGCCCGACGACAGCACCACCCAAACTAGAGTTTGCAGCGCTGTAGAAGTGCCCAATGTCTGGCGGTAAGGAATTCCAAGAGACCCATCAAACTAAGATGGACAAATATGCACAAGCCAAACCCGAGGTGCCAGCCCCAATTGGAGAGGAGCAATGACAGTCATCACCTGCACTGGAAGAGGACTTAACGCTGCAAAATATCATGGCTGCAATTCAGGGCGTTCGTACCGCCTTGGAGGGTAAGATAGATGCAGTCACCTCTGAAGTTAGTCAGGTGCATGCTGACTTGCGAAATCTGGGTTCCTGAGTCAAACTTGCAGAGGACTCAATAACACCCTTACAGACCGAAACCAAAATGCCCAGGACCCAAGTCGGGGAACTCCAAACCAGTACAAAAGTGTTGGAAGCCAAAGTAGAAGTGTTAGACTTGGCATCCTTGATTGCCCCATATATTTGCCGCTACCTCCTGTATTTTTTGATGGTATGCTGGATTTCGTTTTTGCTGGTTTAGTTGCTTTGGGCACTTTGCCACTGCTGCTCAGTGTCAACGTGCAAGTGATCCCTGTGTAAATTGTTATCCATGATTTAATGATATGTCCATAGTACAGTGCACTGTGTGCGCTCAGGACCTGTAAATCAAATGCTACTAGTGGGCCTGTAGCACTGACTGTACCACCCACATTAGTAGCCCAGGAAAAGTATCTGAGACCTGCCACTGCAGTGTCTTCATGCGCAGTTTAAAACTGCGATGTCAACTTGGAAATTGCACTCACTTGCCAGGCCCTAACATTCCTTCTTCTTATATGTAAGACCCCTCTAAGGTAGGCCCAAGGTACCCCCATGGGCAGGGTGCAGTGTATGTAAAAGGTAGGACACATACTGGTGGCTTTACATGTCCTGAGAGTGAAATGCTGCCAATTTCGTTTTTCACTATTGAAATACTACCTGTCCCATAGGCTAACATGGGAGCTGTTTTGTAACATCTTACAAGTATAACTTTCCATTGGGACAAGAGGGAGGAATGGAGTTTAGGCTCTCTGAACTTGGAATTTAATAATACATCTTTTAGTAAAGATGGTGCTTAAATTGTGTGACAGTTTCCATTTTCTTGTTTAACCATTCTGTGTGCCTCTGCTGTTTGTGTATTGACTGTCTTGTTTTGGAGTCACGGGAGCAGGGGATGTGCATTCACTGTAGACAGCCACAAGGGGGGTTGAGGTGTGTCCTGCCTCTGCTGGGTGACTCATAGCAGGGCTTAATAGACCTTGTCTTTATTTAGAAAGATGGGGGAAGTTTCACAAGCACCTGAATAGGCCATGTCTTCTCTGCACAATGCTGTCTCCACCTCCTGTAGTGAAGCTAGGCCAGAGAAGGCAGAGCTGGTTTGGACTGGGCTCAGAGACCCTTGCCACCAAGAGAAGAAAGAGAAAATGGGGTATAAATATTGTACCTTAAACTTCAGAGAATTAGATCACTTCTGTACTCAAGAGGAATCTCTGCCAAGGAAAACAGCTGGAGAGCTCTAAAGAGGAATACTGCCCCTTTGTTGTGCTGCTTTGCTGGGTTGGCCTACAGTTGCTGCTTCGGCCAAGGAGAGGACAAAGACTGGAACTTTGCTGTGAACCTGCTTGAAGAAGAATCTCCAAGGGCTTGTATGTGTTTGCCTCCTGTTCTGAAGTCTCGGGCCCACAAAGACTTCATCTGCACACTCTGACCAGCACCTGGACTCCTCTGTGGACTCCCGTATTCAAAAAAGCACCAATTCCAGTTCCTGGGCCCTGAGAATTGAGTGGTTGGTGCTGCAAAGCAAGCAAAACAACTCCAAACCCGTCAGCGCCGCCGCCAGTGATGCTGCGACCGGCACCAAGGCTGGAGGCACCACTCATGAAGTGCACTACACACTGCCCCACATGCACTGCATCTCTGATGCCCTTCAACACCTGCTGACAGTTGCAGTTATCGGCCTTGCCAACCCCAACGCTTGCATCGACTCCGTCACCACCAGCGCCAGCATCCCGTTATCGGGAAGCTGATAACCGACAAGGGTGACTTTACAAACTCTTCGACGTTGCATCGCCTCACCAGAACCGACGCCTCACTGCCAATGCTGCCTTTCTTTTCTGTCCTAGACTCAACACCTCGCCTCCTCACGGACTCAACGCCTCGCCTCCCCTGTGGCAGAAAGAAACTAACTTTGCCTTGGCACCGACACATCACCTCCACAACTCAATGAATCACCTGTTGGCTTCGTTTTCTAGGGTACTGTTGTTTGGGGTTCTGTGTGGCTCTGTGCCCGGCCTGCGCACCTCACGGTTGGCGCCATATTTTGGATTTATGCCTGGCACGGCATCGTAATAGCCCCAGATGGAGCTATTTTGTTTATACAGTTCTATTTTTGAAGTAATCTTTATAAATGTGACGTCTTGATACATGTATGTTGGATTTTTGTCGTTTTGGTCTTGTTTGGTTTAGATAAAGATACTTTGGTGTGGTGTCCATTTGTGGTGTTCTCACTGTGTTACTGTGTGTTTGGGTACAAATACTTTACACATTGACTTTGGGATAAGCCTGTCTGCTCATGCCAAGGTACCAAGGGGGTGAACAGGGCTTATCTAAGGTGTGTAACTCCCTTACCCCGACTAAAAGCACGGGTCCCTACTTGGACAAAGGTGCATACCTCAGCCAACTAGAGACCCCCATTTCTAACAGAAAGACTTTGATGGGCGGTCACGCCTAAACAATGTCTGTATTTTGGGAGTGTCAAAGCGGACAGAAGGCCCATCAACGGATCTATTTGTGGAGGAACTAGTACTGAAACACCTGCAGCCCTACGGTCTTTCCAACGACTTCTCAGTGGAGTTGGCACACTGGGTTCCGGGCATCCGCCGAAGCCTGGGGCTCCTCCACATCCAATTGTGGTACGAATCTTCAATTATAGGGACAGAGATGTAATACTGCAAACAGCATGGAGTGCACCCTCGCTCAAACTTGAAAATGCCACTATCACATTTTACCAGATTTCACCATCTGAGTCTATAAGTTGAGGTGTTCCTTCCTTGAAGTTAAAAAAACACATGCTTGATAAGGAAATAAAGTATGCAATGGTCTTTCCAGCCAAACTTCAAGGGAAAGGTCAAACTTTATTTTTTGAGACCTCCGAGGAGGCATGGAACTGGTTTGACAGCTGGCGGCCAGTCAAAGACAAAAGATCCCATTCACGGCGAACCCGGAATGTGAGAGAGAATGACTACAGAGCCAGCGCCAGAGCCCAGTGGACGACAACCCAACTGGAGAAAACCCCAGAACTGCGACGCCTTAGGCCTAACTCATATGTACTGGTTGATTGGAGCACTACAGTGGGAATTGATTGACTCTTGCGCGGATCATAGAATTCGCCAAGGGACAGGGGCAGGCGGGGGGGGGGGTCTCCCCCCGCCAGCTGACCTAGGTGGGGTTGATCCACCAATATGAATGCCCAGAATGTACTAGTGGGACTGATCTACAACAGAACGGGACCAGTCTGTATTTGTTATGTGGGGAGAAGCGGTAAACAAGCTCCTTGGCGGGCCTGCGCTCCCCTACAATAAGTTATGAGGGTTGGGTTACCAGGCACTCTGCAAAGTTGGTGAGTGGGCAGTTTTGAGTCCACTGTGCAGGGAAGCAGGGAGGGGGGATGTACTATTTGCACTATTTATTTATTGCATTTTTATGTTTTTGGAGTGAATGTTGGTAGCAGTGATGGTGGCCTCTTAAGGACGAGGAGCTAATTTAAGACAAGTAGATTGTACCAGACCTTATCGGACTACACTTTGGCACCACAAAACTACCCCATCGTCCTAGAGACAGATGAGCGGAGGAAAGCCCACATGGTTTTCACCCTTGCCTTGGCAGCAAAGCGCCCACTACACAACCCCGATAGCTACCCTGAAACCGACATATAACTTTAAACTCCTCTCCTGGAACATCAATGGCCTAAGGGACAAGGTAAAATGGGGGGTAGTCCGGCAATATTTGAAAACTTGGCAGTTTTTTGGCAGCCACTGGGCACTGGGCGGGCTGGTTGCTCAATATTAATTCCCTCTACATACTCCTCAGACCTCATACTTCAGCGCTCACGGACTTGGGGTTCCTTTCTCCACCTCCCAGAGAGGAAATTATTACTGGGCGGTGACTGTAATGCAGCCCTTTGCAAAGATAAAGGCCACTGACCCCCATGCAGTACAAGACCTCTGGGAAATCCCTGTCAGATTTTCTGTCTGCAATGGGCCTACTAGATCTATGGCAAAGGGTTAACTCCACTGTCCGTCATTATACATTTCACTCAGGTGCACATGGGAGCCTCTCTCAGATCGATTATATATTCGCCCTGGCCCAGCAACTCCCGGCATTCAGCGATGTACAACATTTAGTGCAGGGCATCTCTGATCACTCCTCAGTCTGCAACCTATAGAAGGTGATCTAGACTAAGGGGAATACATACCAACACTCAACCACTCGTACCTTAATGTGCCACAAATAAGGATGGTCCTCCAGGTGGCCACTGATTGCTACTTTGACGAAAGTGAGGGATTGATGGATTCAGCTCGGGGATTGTGGGAGGCATATAAGGCTGTAATACGTGGTCAGGCTATCGCCCTGATCACTGGTCACAAAAAAGAAAGAACGGCGAGGTTAATATCCCTTGAGAAGGAAATTCTGGAACTGAAAGCTGACCTGGCACTTAGATGTAAGGAATACTGGGATATTGCAGAAGAGGCTGCCAGAGCCAGGCACCGCGCGAATCAGAATTGCCTATATGAGGTTGGTGTTAGAGCACGTAAACACCTGACGTGGTTAGACAAGAGAGAGGCGATGTCGAGATGGGTGTTTCTAATGAGGAAGGGACTCTGGTAAGAGACAGGCAGAGCTTAGTGTACACCTTTGTGAGCTTCTATGCCACGCTACACTCCCCTTCTTCTACAACAACTACAGATGAATCGCGCGAACTGTTACCAGACCCCCGTGTGCCCTGCCTTACGTTGGCTGACAGAGACCTCCTTGAGAAAGACCTAACTGATAGTGAGATCTCACAGGCCAATTGGGTGTTGAATGTTGGAAAAGCAATGGGCCCGAATGGCCTTCCCATTGAATTATACAAGCTCACCACATAGAAAATAATCCCCTTTTTGAGATGCATGTTCCAGGAAAGTCAAAAATTTGGGAACCTACAGGCAGATCAATGATTAGCCATGATTGTAGTCATCCATAAGACCAATAAACCACCAGATGTTTGCACGTCCTACAGGCCAATCTAACTGCTGATTGAGGAGGTTAAGATCCTGGCAAAGCTACTGGCTATTGGACTGTCCCTTTTGGGGAAAATGGCTGTGTTTAAAATTATGGCCTTGCCTCGTTTCCTTTACATCCTTCGCAACACTCCGTATCTGATTCTCCCCTCTTATTTTCAGGCGATAGAAACTGTAGTCCGGAGGCTCCTCTGGGATGGGAAAGCCACCAGAATATCTTTGTCGAAGCTGACTCAGGGCTGGTATGATCGAGAGATAGCGCCCCCGGCTCTCCAACAGTACTAATTGGCAGTCCAACTTACAACTGTGAATCATTGAGTCCACTTTCCCCATTATGGATCAGCGGAATATGCAACCAGGGGGTTATCTTCGAGCTCTCTATCGGGGTAAGCACACTAAATTATTGCCCAACCTGACCTCAGTAACAATTAAAATTTGGCACATCGCGTGGGCATCACTGGGTTGGCGAGGTATAATCACCCAGGCTACGCCGCTATGGGAAACCGCACAATTGGGCCTACTGGCTAGATACCAGGGTTTCCAAAAGGGGGAAAGCATCCCACAGGTCAGAGACTTGTGGGCACATGGAGAGGTGAAGTCCTTTGATGATTTACAAAAGGAATACCAATTAGCTCCTCTAGAGACATACCACTACCTCAAGATTAGGCACGCCTTGTGGGGAGTGATACCGAGAGGAGAGGAGCTGCCCGAGTCCACATAGCGGGAAGACAGGTTGCTTGATGACTACATGCAAAAATGAGCAATCTCCCTGACCTACCGTAAAAACTCTAAATAATTCCCCTGATCTCTTGTTGCAACTCTGAGAAAGATTGGGGGTGGATCTGGAGCTATTGGAAGACGACGAGTGGCAGGAAGCATTGGCATCCCCCATAGAAGTGGCCATCCACTCCCGCTTTAGGCTAGTGCAACAAAAAAATTGACACCGGACTTAATATTCCTGTACAATCTTGGTCAAGATGGGTAGGACTGAGTCACCTGTGTGCCCTAAGGGATGTGGTCGGGAGGGTACATTTTTCCACATGCTGTGGGAACGCCAGATACTGCAGGCATACTGGATTGCAGTGACATCCTATATGATCAACGTATGTGGAGGGGACATGTCCATCTCAGCAAAATGGTGTATGTTGAACATGTGGGAGACAACAGGCCTCCCAGCTGCAGATTTTTGTGCTCATGTAAAATAAGGACACTGTATCCCACTTCCTGTAGACACACTACATTCATACATTCATTAGGTGACCAAGCCCTTCCTACGCACATCCTTCGCTACGCACACTAGTTTACAAGGAGAGTCCCCCACCTCCAGACACTGTAGCCCTATTAGATTCCAAAGCTCCTACTGCACACTTTCTTCACCCTGTGCAGAGCTCTTCAAGGAGAGCCTACTCCCTCCAGACTCTACATCCCCATTAAGTGGCCAAGCACCCACTACTATACACAGCCTTCACCCTATGCACAGATCTTCAAAGAGAGACCACTCCTGCTAGACAACCAAGCCATATTAGCTGCTCAAGTCTCTACTGTGCACTGCCTTCACTCTGTGCATAGCTCTTCATGGAGGGGACACTCTGTCCAGATACCCAAGCCCCATTAGGTTGCCATGCCCCTACTACACAAAGCTGTTGCCCTGTGCACTACTGTTCCACTACCTACAGACTCTCAAATCCTGTTAGGTAGTGAAGCTACTGCTGCAAATAAACTTCGTCCTGTGGACAAGTCTTAATGGAGAGCCCACCCCATCCACGCACTCAAGCGCCATTAGGAAGCCAAACATGTTGCAAAAGCATACACTCCTTATCAGTACATGACCTATAACATATTTGCTTTAGATGTAGTTCTCTATATATCTTTTAATGTTAGAAGCGTGTACCAAACTGTCAACTCATTGGATAATGTAATCAATGAGGTAAATGAACATGTCATATGTGATGTAATATTTGAGATAATAAGCGGTGGATGGCGGGGCACACGTTATAGTTAGCTCAGTAAGCTATTACTGGTAATTTTCAGGTTTTTATATTTAAAATTGTACTTTTAACAGAAATGGTTACTTAACTACAATCTTTGTTCTTTCAGTGTGAATAGATAGATGGATAGACAGACAGATAGATAGATAGATAGATAGATAGATAGATAGATAGATAGATAGATAGATAGATAGATAGATAGATAGATAGATAGATAGATAGATAGATAGATAGATAGATAGATAGATAGATAGATAGATAGACAGATAGATAGACAGACAGATACTGAACTCCTACACCCAAATATATATATATATATATATATTCACTGAAAAAACCATAGGTTTCACACACGTTATAGTTAGGAATTAGCATTTAAAAAACCTTGCAAATTCACTGAAAAAACCATAGGTTTCACACATGTTATAGTTAGCGGAAATTTTACTGATAAAAAACCAATGAAATTGCCCCGTTATAGTTAGTGCTGGCAACTATAACTCATGCGACCGCAATCCTCTGCTGATGCTAATACTGTATTTAGACACTTATTTGCCCATGTCTTCTTCCATACATTTTTAGCTATACATATATTACAAATATTTTTTTTTCATAAAGACACATATGTCATCAGCAGAAGATTGCGGTCGCGTGAGTTATAGTTGCCAGCACTAACTATAACGGGGCAATTTCATTGGTTTTTTATCAGTAAAATTTCCGCTAACTATAACATGTGTGAAACCTATGGTTTTTTCAGTGAATTTGCAAGGTTTTTTAAATGCTAATTCCTAACTATAACGTGTGTGAAACCTATGGTTTTTTCAGTGAATTTGTACGGTTTTTTAAATGCTAAGTTACTTTACGCCATTCGTGGCGTGCGCGCCCACTTAACGCAGTTCGTTCCGTGCGCGCACGGTGCGCTTCGCGCACCGTGCGCGCACAGTGAGCACGCGGTGCGCTTCGCGCACCGCGCACCCACTTTACGCAGTTAGTGCCGTGCCCACGTTACGCTAGATGGGCCATGTACGCACGATGCGCTTCGCGCACCGTGCGCACATGGAGGACATATTATGCGCTTCCTTGTGATAGGTAATCTGTTGAAATTTTTTTGGGAATTTCTGAGCTCTGATAAGCCATGCACAAATGGTGGCCTTCGGCCACCATTTGCACACGGGGTGGAGAAAGTGTGGATTTTTTTTTTTTTATAATTTTTTACCGTACGCTTACGGTAAGCGTACGGTAAGCGTACCCCGCGAAATTGCCGAAAAAAAAATAATGCCGTTTTTGCTCTTGGGGGATGTTTGGGGACTCCCTCAACATGACTATGTGAGAGGGAGTTGTCAAAACATCCCCGTAACATGTTTTTGGCCATCATGTTTGATAAACAACACTCAGTGCGAGAGACAAAATGGCGGCCGCTGCTTCCTGGTTTCGGCCGATTCGAATGTTTACTAAGATCTAAGAGCCAATCAGAATCGCGCTCGCGCACGCCACCGTACGCTTACCGTAAGCGTACGGTAAGCGTACCGTAAGCGGGCTCAGATATATATATTGATTTAAAGGCTATTTTCTCAGAATCTACTGAACAGATTTACACCAAACCTACAAAAGGCACTTCCTTGACCTAGGGACTACCTCTCTGCCAAATTTCTAGTAATTCTGTTCAGCCGTTCGGGCTGTAGCTCGTTCTAAAGGTCCTATGGAAAAATGCATGGGAAAAACGCGTTTTGGGACCCCCCTTTTATCTCAGCCCCCGCTTGACGAATCCCCCCGAGACTTTCAGGGTAGGAGCGGAGCGTAGCGCCCCACCTATTTTGAGAAATTCGCGAGGATTCGTCGACCGGCGCCAAAGTTATTCAAAATAGAATGTTGAGGTTTTCCTATGGAAACGTGGTCCTAACTATAACTACCTACTGGCGACCGCCAGTAGGTAATATATATATATATATATATATATATATATATATATATATATATATATATATATATATATATATAATTCACTGAAAAAACCATAGGTTTCACACATGTTATAGTTAGCGGAAATTTTACTGATAAAAAACCAATGAAATTCCCCCGTTATAGTTAGTGCAGGCAACTATAACTCACGCGACCGCAATCCTCTGCTGATGCTAATACTGTATTTAGACACTTATTTGCCCATGTCTTCTTCCATACATTTTTAGCTATACATATATTACAAATATTTTTTTTTCATAAAGACACATATGTCATCAGCAGAAGATTGCGGTCGCGTGAGTTATAGTTGCCTGCACTAACTATAACGGGGGAATTTCATTGGTTTTTTATCAGTAAAATTTCCGCTAACTATAACATGTGTGAAACCTATGGTTTTTTCAGTGAATTTGCAAGGTTTTTTAAATGCTAATTCCTAACTATAACGTGTGTGAAACCTATGGTTTTTTCAGTGAATTTGTACGGTTTTTTAAATGCTAAGTTACTTTACGCCATTCGTGGCGTGCGCGCCCACTTAACGCAGTTCGTTCCGTGCGCGCACGGTGCGCTTCGCGCACCGTGCGCGCACAGTGAGCACGCGGTGCGCTTCGCGCACCGCGCGCCCACTTTACGCAGTTAGTGCCGTGCACGCACGGTGTGCACGCGGTGCGATGACAAAGCAAGAAAGCACGTCAACAAATCTGTTTCTGCTTTCCTCCGTGACTATGGTATGGGTGCCATTTACCACAACAACTTGCGTTATGACATGCAAGACATTTATAGAGGAGATGGTGTGCACTTCAATGATGAAGGGAACAGAGTCTTCCTCTTGAACCTTAGACTCTGCATCGGTACTTACTTGTAGGTACCACTAAAAAATCATTTCATAAACACAACGGCTCTTTTTAGAGCCCCCTAATATCTAAACACTTAAATCTGATTTTCATTTTTTTTTTTTTTTTTTCCTACCGTACGCTTACCGTAAGCTTACCGTACGCGTACCCCGTGATTTTTTTTAAAATCAATAAATGTTTTCTTTGTACTTTTCTGTCCTTCTTTGACCCCCTTACAAATGTTAGGGGGTCTGTAACTCTCCTCATTGCCCCCTTTCCTTGTTTTCACTCTTTTTTTTCAGAGTGAAATACACAAAATGGCGGCCGCCGCTTCCTGGTTTCGGCCGATTCGAATGTTTACTAAGATCTAAGAGCCAATCAGAATCGCGCTCGCGCACGCCACCGTACGCTTACCGTAAGCGTACGGTAAGCGTACCGTAAGCGGGCTCAGATATATATATTGATTTAAAGGCTATTTTCTCAGAATCTACTGAACAGATTTACACCAAACCTACAAAAGGCACTTCCTTGACCTAGGGACTACCTCTCTGCCAAATTTTGAGTAATTCTGTTCAGCCGTTCGGGCTGTAGCTCGTTCTAAAGGTCCTATGGAAAAATGCATGGGAAAAACGCGTTTTGGGACCCCCCTTTTATCTCAGCCCCCGCTTGACGGATCCCCCCGAGACTTTCAGGGTAGGAGCGGAGCGTAGCGCCCCACCTATTTTGAGAAATTCGCGAGGATTCGTCGACCGGCGCCAAAGTTATTCAAAATAGAATGTTGAGGTTTTCCTATGGAAACGTGGTCCTAACTATAACTACCTACTGGCGACCGCCAGTAGGTAATATATATATATATATATATATATATATATATATATATATATATATATATATATATATATATATATATATATATATATATATATATACAAAATGTGTTGCCACTTGCTTGGAGGTGCACTCAAAGAACAAAGCAGGACCCCTTTCCATTTCAAAAAGGTCCTTTATTTAGTTGCAAAACTGGCTTTCGTTTCAGAGTATTCAAAAAGGTCCTACGCGTTTCAAGGCTCATGCCTCTTGATCACGGACCGGCTGGTTACTGGCAGAGATTACGTCCTCTTTACAAGCCCCACATTTAAATAATTACCTGCCCCCAGGTGGGCTGGCTCTGGTGCTCAGTTCAAAGGGTATCATGGGATTTGTATTTTGTTCAACGTTACCGCCATGTAGCCTTGCTTGTAATTAGTATTTGCCCTCCAGTGGGTGTTTCAGAAAGGAATCCGGTTTGAATTTAAAGCAGAACTTTGTCTTTCTGCATTTAGCGAAATTCCAGTATCTCGCTGCAGTCCATTAAGTTTCATGGCGGTGCTGCTCCACGACCGAGGCTGGCCGTATTACATATCCAAAATGTGTTGCCACTTGCTTGGAGGTGCACTCAAAGAACAAAGCAGGACCCCTTTCCATTTCAAAAAGGTCCTTTATTTAGTTGCAAAACCGGCTTTCGTTTCAGAGTATTCAAAAAGGTCCTACGCGTTTCAAGGCTCATGCCTCTTGATCATGGACCGGCTGGTTACTGGCAGAGATTACGTCCTCTTTACAAGCCCAAATTCAAACCGGATTCCTTTCTGAAACACCCACTGGAGGGCAAATATTAATTACAAGCAAGGCTACATGGCGGTAACGTTGAACAAAATACAAATCCCATGATACCCTTTGAACTGAGCACCAGAGCCAGCCCACCTGGGGGCAGGTAATTATTTAAATGTGGGGCTTGTAAAGAGGACGTAATCTCTGCCAGCAACCAGCCGGTCCGTGATCAAGAGGCATGAGCCTTGAAACGCGTAGGACCTTTTTGAATACTCTGAAACGAAAGCCGGTTTTGCAACTAAATAAAGGACCTTTTTGAAATGGAAAGGGGTCCTACTTTGTTCTTTGAGTGCACCTCCAAGCAAGTGGCAACACATTTTGGATATATATATATATATATATATATATATATATATATATATATATATATATATATATATATATATATATTATCTACTGGCGGTCGCCAGTAGATAGTTATAGTTAGGACCGTGTTTCCATAGGAAATCCGCAACATTCTATTTGGAATAACTTTGGCGCCGGTTGACGAATCCTCGCGAATTTTTCAAAACTAATGGGGCGCTACGCTCCGCTCCTACCCTGAAAGTCTCGGGGGGATTCGTCAAGCGGGGGCTGAGAAAAAAGGGGGGTCCCAAAACGCGTTTTCCCCATGCATTTTCCCATAGGACCTTTAGTCCGAGCTACAGCCCGAACGGCTGAACAGAATTACTTGAAATTGGGCAGAGAGGTAGTCCTCAGGTCAGGGATGTGCCTTTTGCAGGTCTGGTGTAAATCTGTTCAGTAGGTCCTGAGAAAATAGCATTTAAATCAATATATATATCTGTAAGCGCGCTCCGTGCGCTTACGGTAAGCTTACCGTACGCGTACGGTGCCGTGCGCGAGCTCAATTCTGATTGGTGGTTACATGACTGTAAACATTCGAATCGGTCGAAATCAGAAAGTATCGGCCGCCATTTTCTGTCTCTCGCACTGAAAAACAAAGGTTGATAACATGAAAAGGGGGCAACGAAGAGAGTTGCAGACCCCCTAGCGTTCGTCAGGGGGTTCACGAAGGACCAAAAAGTATGAAAAATAAATGTAATAATTTTTTTAAAAAAATCGCGGAGTGCGCGTACGGTAAGCTTACCGTACGCGTACGGTAAAAAAAAATTAAAAAAAATAAAAAATTAACAATCACATTTAATATATAAATCTAAGGACCCCCAAGGGAGAAAAAAACAATTGATATTTTGTAGGAAATGGCGAGGCGTGCACGGTACGAAATGCGCAACGTGGGCGCTCGGTGCGCGAAGCGCACCGTGTGCCCACATCGCGCGCACGGTGCGCAAAGCGCACCGAGCGCGCAAAAATTAAAAATAAATACATAACTTAGCATTTAAAAAAACGTACAAATTCACTGAAAAAAACATAGGTTTCACACACGTTATAGTTAGGAATTAGCATTTAAAAAACCTTGCAAATTCACTTAAAAGACCATAGGTTTCACACAAGTTATAGTTAGCTGTACATTTCACTCGTAAAAAACCAATGAAATTCCACGTTATAGTTAGATCAGGTAACTATAACTTGCGCGACCGCCACTCTATCAAAAGGATGATGTCATCAGTGATCTCATGAGTGATGCCACTGACCATGTCATGAGTGATGTAATATGTGACGTCATGAGCAGTGGATTGCGGGCGCGCAAGTTATAGTTACCTGATCTAACTATAACGTGGAATTTCATTGGTTTTTTACGAGTGAAATGTACAGCTAACTATAACTTGTGTGAAACCTATGGTTTTTTAAGTGAATATATATATACATACATATATATATATATATCCAGTTCCGACTTGCACCAACACTTGAGAGGCACTCTGCGCGGACACGGGCCTCAAGCGGCAGCCCTTCTGTCCGTCAGGAACCCCGGACTGATGATGTCTTTAGCAGCCCAACCACCATTGCCTGACGCGTTTCAAAATCTTCCTCAGAGGCTTTCAGTGTAAAGGAACATGCACAGTCCGGAACTACAGGTAAGGAACTTCCTTTATTGCGCGCCCCCTATAGGCTGCTCGATCGAGTCTGCACATTGCCTATTGGTACCTGTAGTCCCAGAGAGATGTAGATATCCCCTCGAAAGTGCGTTCAATGTCCTGCCGGGGCTTTAAATTTCCAAAAGTCATTATAGGATCAAGTAATCCGACACTTGTGGTAGCTTCGCTGACACATCAAAGCTCAGGCTAAGCACCTTTCAACACATACGTTACAGCCAGCCAGTAATCCCTTTTAAAAGAAGTACACAGGGTACATAAGCATAAACAAACAGATTTGCATAGCTCGGATTTCTCATCCACTCTTGTATTTACGAGGTGTTCAGGATGCAAAGATTTGTCGGAATCTCGAGGTGACTCCCTGTTTGCACCCTCCATTTTGGCAATACGCGTACATACCTTTAGCGGAGGAGTTCTCAAAAATAATACCCTAGAGCATTAAGGTGCATGGCTTCTGTTCTTTTTCTTTATTATCTAGTTAATACTTCTTTGTTTGGAGCAGGAACTGCGGCAGCTTTACTATGTCTCGTGTGACATGTTGGGCCAATTACTACCGGCCCCATGGCCTGGCTTAGGGCTTGGACTCCCTTTGTCTATACCGTGCTGCCATACGCCCTTACTATTCAGTGCCATGTTCCTGCGCTATGTGAACCTACTTTGTTATTTGGGCTGCTAACTATGAGCTGCGACTATTTTATTCTGCCAGGTATGCCGCTTTTTAACCCTGCTAGGTATACTGCGCTTTGGCCACTCACTATCTGCCCTCTGATTTGATTTGATTTATACTGAAACATTTTTCGCAGGTTTCCCTTTGCTTGTACAGTTGTGTGGACGTTTCAGGGAATACAAGCATTAAAAATGCAAAAGGTCTCGCCTTTTTGTAATTCAATGAAGCTCTCAGAGTACAAACCAAGTGAAGTAAATACTTTATTGGAGCGCAGAGACAGCGTTGACAATCCCACAGAAGTCAGCTCACAACTGGCATTTCCACATACCATAGCAACCTTAGAACTATAAAAGAATCTTACATTTAAAGCAACAGAACATAAAAGAACACTAGTGTTATAATCTAACAATATAAGATTACAACACATCCTCCTTCCTTTATCTTGTTTACAAATAATACCAGTAAAGTATAATGCTAAACCATTGTATAACACATAAAACAAACCTAGTAATGGTAATAAAATAAAAGCATAACTAAAAGCGATTGATAAACAGAGTAACATAAGAAAAGAATTTTGGAAGTTCTCTCAGACTTGATCTTGTAAATTCTAAGGAGAAACCTTAATTCTCAAGATCAAGGTAACTCCTAGAAATCCCCACAAACATAATCTTGTAGGTATCTAGGAGGACATCTCGGTCTTTGAGGTCTTGTTCTATTAGTGATATTGTCGCCACACCCACTCGGGGATATATCAGAACATCCACCGCTCGCCTCATCATCACTCATGAGAAAATGAGGATTGAAGTTCCCTTCTACTTCGCTCCTATCATTCTCCTCACATGATTTACTTTTTTTGTAAAGTGCCACTCTTCTAAGTTTCCAGTTTTCTCCAGTATACAGTGTTACATGTCTATTGTGAACCATCTTCACTTTATATGGACCACGAAATTTGGTAAACCCAGCACCCACACGACCAGGTTTAACTTTGACCCAATCATTAGGTTTTATGTTTACACGACGTGTAAGAACTTCACTGTCTCCTCCCATGTCACAATTAAGATTTGCCAAACCTATCCTGCTCTTCAACCATGCTGGAACTAATTTAGTGCCTACAGGGCGTCCTCTCATGACCATGAATGGTATTTTCCCTGAAACAGTATTTTCTGTTGTGCGGTAAGCCCATACCAATTCGTCTACCATCTTTTGTATGTCACCTCTGCTTGCTATAGCCATTTGGATCACCCCTTTTATCATACGGTTTGCCCTCTCAACAATGCCATTTCCCTGTGGGTTATATAAAAATGTTTTTGTGTGCAGAATGCCACATGACCTCAAAAATGTGGTCATTTCAGTAGAAATTAACTGTGTGCCATTATCTGTGATCAATTTAACAGGATAGCCTTCTTCCCTAAAAATCTCTGATAAAACCAAAATAGTGCTTCTGGTAGTAATTTCGCTGACAAATTTCACAATCAACCATTTTGACGTGACATCAACCATAACTACAGCAAACTTTAAATTATAATTGATATTAAAGAAAGGGCCAATGAAATCTAAACAAACAGTGTGTAAAGGTAGATCAGGTTCAGCTATTTAACCAATATCTAATTGGTTACCTACTTTCAATCTCTTTTCGCCTTCCAAACACTCCACACATTGCTCTACCCATTCACACACTTGTTGAGCCATCATGGGTCACCAAAAATGTTCCCTTAGTACTTTTTTAGTAAGGGATTGACCCATATGACCTTCATGGGCAAGTTTGAATAAAGCGAACCTAAGATCTTGTGGAGGTACTACTTTATCTTCTTTCATAATGATGTTACCTTCATTATCCGAAATAGATAAGTCTTCAACGACTTTAACAAAAGGTCTGACACTGATGGGAAGAGTGCTTTCTCTCCTACCCCCTTTAACAATTAGATCTCTCACCATCTTTAAAGTATCATCATTGGCCATACATGTACACCATTGATCCTTATCAATCACTCCATTGCAAAATTCCACTAGTTCATCAATCAAGGCAACTGCACCTTCACCTTGAAAAGATTCGAGATTAGATTTGTCTACCTCATACCATGGTAAGGGCAACCTCGATAGTCCATCAGCTTGACAATTCTTCCATCCTGCAATATATTCTATCCGATATATATATTCCTGTAGCCGAGCAGTTAATCTGGCTAGCCTCGCTGACCCCTTATTGGCACCTCCAGGGGATAAAATCTTAATAAGAGGTTTGTGGTCTGTTTCTAATGTAAAATGGAAACCCCACAAATACGTTCGAAAATATTCTGCCCCCATGCTGCAGCCAACGCTTCTTTCTCTATCACCGAATAATTCCTTTCTGAACTAGTAAGGGATCTAGAGGCAAATGCAACTGTTTTTTTTTCAGAAGTATGGGCCTGTGGTAGAACAGCTCCAATCCCTACAGCGCTAGCATCCATGGTTAAAATTGACCTCAACTTTGTGTCAAAAGGAGTCAAAATCTTAGCCTCACAAATTTCATTTTTAATTCTCTCAAACGTATGTTGTTGCGTGTCAGACCAAACAAATTTCTGCCCTTTCCTAAGAAGTACCTTGATTGACTCTGTTTTCTCTGCAAAGTTTTGAACAAACTTTGCGTAATATTCTATAAGACCCAGAAAGGATCTAAGCTGGTCTTTATCACACGGAGCAGGAGCTTTCCTTATGGCTTCCAGCAAATCTCTTTTTGGTTTAACACCATTGGCCGATAAAGTGTAACCCAAGTATTCCACTTCTTCCACTGCAAATTTGCATTTTTCTTTCTTAAGGGTTACCCTGCCTTATCCATTTTACTCAAAACTTTTTCAACACCAAATTATGATGTTCTTTGGTATCACCAAACACTAATACATCATCTTGAAAATAAACTACATTTTCTGTGCCTTTCAAAACTGAGCCCATCATTCTCTGAAACACACCAGCAGCTGATGCTAGACCAAACGGCATCCTAGTGAATTGAAATATGCCCTCTGAAGTGATAAACGCCGTTAAGGGTTTAGAATCCTCATGCAACTTAATCTGATGGTATGCGCTGCGTAAGTCTAATTTTGAAAAATAGTTCCCTCCTTTTAGTGATAGGATCAATTCATTTATATTAGGTAGAGGCAAACTATCAACAACTATATTTTGGTAAAGAGTGCGCAAGTCCACACAGAACCTGTAACTGCCATCCGATTTGCTCGTGATAACGACTGGTGAAATCCAACTGGATGTCTCTATTTGTTCTATGATACCCTGTTCGATCATCTCTTCAAGCATTCTTTTTACTTCTTGTCTAGCAATAATGGGAACTTTTCTTACTTTATGTTGAATAGGAACAGCATGAGGCTTGAGTAATATTTTGTGAACATATCCCTTTAGTTCACCAATTTCATCTGAGAATATACCATTCATGCTTTCAACAATTGCCTCTGTGGTAACCTCATCCACAACCATCACTTGCTGGTTTGCTCTGGGATTTATAATAATATGTAGATCATATTGGTGTGTCCATCCTAAAATTGGTGGACCACTGCGAGCAACATAAACTTTACCCTTCACGCTCCTTCCCTGAAAGGATATGTCAGAGATCATGTACCCAATGATGTCTATCTTTTCTCCTTGATACCCTCCTGGATTGAAATCCTTTGGGAATAATTTTACATCTGTCCAATTTTTCCCAAATATAAATTGTGGAATAATAGTCCAAAATGAACCCGAATCTACCATTAGTTCTGTGTCTTTCCCACCTATTTGAAATATAGCTTTGGGTCTCATCCTCCTCCCAGGTGCCATTGTTAACCCGTCCTCCTCTACGCACAATATTTTATTTACTCCTTTTTCTTCACAGGTTGGCACAACATTATCTAAAACATTTTGTACAACCGCCACTTTAGATCTATTAATAGATTTACACATTTTGTAAAAGTGCCCTTTACGCCCGCACTTTTTACATTCTTTACCTAGGGCATAACACCTTTTATATTCAGCTGTATGATATGTACTCCCACATTTAGTACACATTCTTTCCTGCATCTTATTGTGTTCTGTATTACCTTCAACATTGTTACCTGTTTTCCTAAAAGGTAATACCTTCTCCCCTATCTCATTACTCTTGTTGTTACCTATTGCTGCAACTTCTTCCTGGATTATGCTAGTTGTACCTGTGGCACTCTCTTTTTTTTCCATCTCTTTCATACACGTTTCTGTTGTTCAACTACTTTAGCTATATCAATCGCATTACTTAACGTGGGATTTTTTGCAGCCCAGAGTCTTTCTTGCATTTTCTTATTGCGGCATTGCACTATGAGTTGATCTCTTATCATCTCTTCCCTCATCGCTCCAAAGTGGCATTTAAGGGACTATTCACGTAGTCGTATAACAAACTGGTCTATAGTTTCAACACATTTTTGAGGTTGTGTATAGAATTTGTGTCTGCACATCACTATGTTTATCTCTTTATCGTATTGTTTCCTTAACCTTTCCTTCGCTTCCGTATAAACATTTGCTATTACTCTTCCTTCATTATCCGTACCTACGGGTAAGAATCTGAATGCATGTTGACCTTCTTTCCCTAAAGTACTTAAGAATAATGCTTTCTTTCTTTCGGCATTGAAATCTTTACCATCTAATGCTATGATATAGTTCTCAAAAATCTCTATCCATTCATCCCATTCAATAGGAGGGTCACCAGGTTGCTGTAGAAATAAAGGTGGTGGTATGACATTATTGCCTTCCATGGTCTTCACACTAACGTATTTACCTACGTGAAATTGGCGGTATATACTACTAAATGCTGTATATGAAGCAACTTATACTGTCCTATAATCCTTTAACAATGGTGATATGTGTTACCCAATATCGGATATGATGCAACTTGTACACAAATACAACCTTAACCTGTAATAATGGTGATATGTGTTACCCAATATCAGATATGATACAACTTGTACACAAATACAACCTTAACTGTTGCTACTACTCGATACCCCAAACTATTCAATATCTAGAGAATCAACTTAGAGCAATGTTTATGTCTCCATATTCCGAAATGGTTATAGTAGTTATGCTTGGCCTTGGAATTGTCAATATTTCTTGTACTAGTCGTTGTTTTTATATATTTTTTTCCTTGTGGGAAAATCTGTCTACACGACATTACCTATATCTTGAAGTCTTTACCTATATTTTGAAGATAAACCTCACGAATCGTAATCCATGTCCCTAACGCTGACACCGGAGTGTTCACGACCGATGTTTGCCAGTTTCTATGACAACCACTGCCGACCCACAATATGGCCGCCGATGATGCATACACATAGGGACGTGCGTGCTCACGTTGCTCATGTAATGGTGCTCGTCACGCTGGTCACACTCACTGCGGTCGTCTCGTTGGTTCGGACTGCGTCACGATGCTCTCACTTCAGTCATCGCCGCCGAACAGGATCACGTCACTCAAGCTTCGTCACACTTTGATTATGCGGTATTCTCGACTAGTAGAAACGGTAGGATATGCGTTCTTTGTTTATGTTCCAAATAATTGCTCGTGCATACGTACTGGTCAGCTCCGCCGCAATTCAATTCTCTTAAAGTTTTTTTTTAAAGATTAACTTTTGTTAAATACCTTGCCAAGATGAAGTCTTCCTTTGTTAAATACCTTGCCAAGATGAAGTTTTCCTTGTTTTTTCAAACTACTCCACATGTGGTCGAGTGCCGCACTTCCCGATGAACACAATGGTCGTGTGGAGAGAATTAACAGTCTCAGTTTCTCAGTTTCGTGCGTTGGGAATAATACAAATTTTCCTCTTTCCTTTCAATGTTTTCTTACTGCTGCTTCTTACTTTCCGTTTTTTGCACGCACGTTGGGTTCTTTTATGTCAACAGAACAAATGTTCACTCTGCGCTCCTCCTCCTTTTTTAGAGTCTTCTTTTCTTCAATAAGCTTAAAATCGTTGCCATTTGTTGTAATTCAATGAAGCTCTCAGAGTACAAACCAAGTGAAGTAAATACTTTATTGGAGCGCAGAGACAGCGTTGACAATCCCACAGAAGTCAGCTCACAACTGGCATTTCCACATACCATAGCAACCGTAGAACTATAAAAGAATCTTACATTTAAAGTAACAGAACATAAAAGAACCCTAGCGTTATATTCTAACAATATAAGATTACAACAGAATACAAGCATTAAAAATGCAAAAGGTCTCGCCTTTCATTAAGTTAAAGCCATTTGCGTTGCTATACAATACCACTAGCAAAGCAAATGGCTTTAACTTAATCAAAGGCGAGACCTATTGCATTTACAATGCTTGTTCTTTACTACTAGCCACATAGATGGTTATAGGAAAGTCTCTCACGTCCCTTTTTTACCATCCAAGCTTGCCTTCAACTCCAGGAAAATTGCACAAATGGACGGATGGATGAATGGGTAGGCTAATGTGCATGTCTTGCAGACTGGTGAGTAAATGATGGACAAATAGATTGAATAATAGATTAATCGATAGATGAAGGGTGGTTGGGTGGGTGGGTTGAATGAGGGTGGTTGGATGGATGGACTTTATGGGGTTGGATGGAAGGGGTTGTGGATGGGTGGATTGGTTGATGCATGCATGCAGGTATGTATATATGGATGGACGACTGGTGATGTGGATGGATGGGTGGGTGAATGGATGAATGTGTTTGAGCAGGATGGATTGATGGGTACATTGATGAATGGGCAAATGTGCTGGTGAGCTGATGGGGGAATGAATGGATGTGTGGGTTATGGATGGGTGGATGGATGCAGTTGTGGGGCGAAGAGACGGATGTAGGAAGGATGGGGTGGATGGATAGATGGACAGATGGTGTTGTGGATGGATGGATAACCTGGTGAATGGAAACATGGCATATGGATTGATGAGTGAATTAATGGCCAAACAAATAGTTTTGGTGGCAAGATGGATGGAGAGGATGAAGGAAGAGGTGGATTCATGGATGGATCCTTAATGGAAGGGTGGATAGATTCTTGATGGAACGTTGAATAGATGGATATGTATATAGTACGATGGGTGCACAGTGTCAACTGAGGTGGACAGTGATGTGAAAACTTGTAGCATATATCTACCTATAATCGTCATTAAACTGATTGGATGTCAAAACAATAATATTCGCATATTGCACTATGCGACGTTAAGAGCCACTGGCTATTGAGAAGCAAGACTTCTTTCTCTACCAAATCACTGTATAGATTGCATGGCAAGCGAGGTCTGCAACTGACGCTTTCTGGCCACAGAAACGCAATGTTTTTTAACTGGCTAAACACAACCTTACTATATACTTGTGCTGACATGCATAGAAGGAGAGGGGACCAGAATTCATATTTGCCCATGATGCTACTAACAGGTGGTGCATTATGCTGGTGCACAGTGGTATGAATAGGAGACACATTTGTGACTTTTGGTGGTTAATGCCCATCTGAGTCTCCACGTAGAGGCCAAAGAAATGGTGTGTATAGTTAAGTAGCATCTGTCTCTTACTGTAACCTGTTATGCGCCTCACTGTACTCTGGTTGAGATATTTGTCAAGCAGACGCGTCATTTGTGTGTTGATAAACATTGCCTCCTTTAATTCGAGCTGTGAATGTAAAGCCTGGGGCCAGATTTGCATAGGGCCACTTCAAGCTGTAACATCCATTCCATGCCATGGTGGCAGATGAACAATGAACAGGCCCCGCTGCCACAGGTAAGGTCTGAGGCGGCTGGTACAGAGTCCAGAAAGGACATTTCTCTGGACCACACTCGGCCACATGAGAACTCAGGAGGAAAAAGATGGAGGTAAAAGGGCCTCCTACTCCCACCTCATTCATTTCACCCCACTATGGAATGTAGAGATTAACCAGAAACATGAGTCACCATAGAGCGAGTTCACATGCATTTCCATTACAACTGCATACATCATTTTAAGAATGATTCGATGGCTCGAGCGTGTCCCTTGTATGCATTAGTGGCAGGCAGAGCCGCTGAAATTGTACGGTTTTTGCGGCCGCAGCGTTTTCTTCATAATCATGGATTTGCCTCATTTGTAATCCATGCTGTAATCCAGCATCACATGCATAATCTGCCGATTAAAAAAAAAATAGCTTCTAGCTCGAACAGATCAAAAGTTACAAAAAATGCAACAATGGAGACAGGAAGAGTGTTAAGTGCAGTGCTTAATTTGAGCCGGTGGTTTCTAGTGGGTGGCACTGGCACTTATTTTGCCACATCAGACATTCCCCTAGGGCCTAGGCCAATAGAGGGAAAAGCAAACAAAATGAAAAGACGGACGAAAAGAAACACAGAAAATCCGTCACCAGGGGAGAAAGCAGACACCTTTAAGAGTGAGATAACATGGCAGGGAGTGACTGGCAGTGAATTAAGGAAGCCTGAGGCGGATTCGGGACTGGAGCCCTTGCTATTTGGGCTCTGACATTTTATAGCGCCAGCCACGGGTGTCAGAGCAGCGCTTTGAGCACCGGCACCTATTGTTTTACAAATACAGCACTAGTTAAGTGCCCCAAGTTTAGTGATTTGGGACGAGTCCGATACCACACCTGGATTTGGAAGTTGCAGCTCAACAACATATCTATAAAAAAAAGTATAATTTTTAATCGTAGAGATATCTAAGAAGCTCTATAAAAAGGGTTCCCTGACAAAATAGGTGCATTATTCTATAACTGGGATCCCTGATCTAAAAAAACAATTGCCCTGCCTCTGTCCAATACCTACAGAGAAATGGAATCCCAGGCATACATTACATAGTAGAACAGGCCACCTGGGAAGGAATATAGGACTGGAAGTTCCTTTCCAGGCGATATTTGAGGTGTTTAAAGTGGAAGTGCTTGTGTACATTATTGTATAGCTACTAGACACTGTTTTATGAATTCTGTGAACTCTCATAACATGAGAACTATAAAGACTCGTTAATAGCACGTCTTTAGGCGCTGCGTTCATAGCTCACTATCGAAGCACCTCGAGGGGCCTTCTTATCCAGACATGTACAAGCCATTTATTGCACACACGGGCCCTAGCCGTACAATTAACTCCATCTATCTCATTTTACGATTACTCGGCTGTCACCCATAAACCATCCCCAGGCCACCACAGACATCTTTTGTAGATAAGTGACCCCCAAGATTGCTTCAGTGTCTTTATCCCTGCCCGTATAGTGCTCTACTTGAACAGGAGCTTCGGTGAGCTATAGCACTCTCCCTCCACCTATAAACCAGTGACTGAAGCCAGGCACACAGACAATCGGGCAAGGGGCAGTCTAGCACAGCACAGAGGAATCTCTGCATGCATCTCTTTCCCATGTAAGGGGGCCCTGCGGTCTGTGCTCGGGAGCACATGGTTGCGGTTGCACTTGTAGCACATATCCCTCTGCCCATACAGCTCTCTCCAAGAACTGAGCTATAACACGCTCGTAAAGAGACGGTCTAGCACAGCACAGAGGGATCTATGCATACATCTTTTTATCACGGCCCCCTGCAGGGGGTCCTGGGGGCTGTTCCCAGAAGGAGAGGCTTGTACCCTCTGGGCATGATTATGAGTTTGGCCTTGGGGGAGCGGACCGCCGCACACGCAGCCCGCTCCTGCACTCCCATACCCGTGGTCGCACCGCCCACCAGATTGCGAGTTTCCTTGAGTCTGGCAGGCTGTTTTTGGCAGTCCTGACCGGTGCCTCTGAAAATGGACACCGCAATGGGAACGTCATAAACAGTTCCTGCACGACTGGGACTGTAAAGTCTATGCCATGCAGGAACTGGGGTGCATGCACACTGGGGGGGGGGCATATGTTGTGCACCCCTGCATGCATTCTCATGCACATGGGCAACAGGGGACCTGTAGGGCCCCCTTTGTTTCAGGACCACCAGCCTTTTCATGGAGGAAAGACCTCCACGACACAGTTGGCGGTCCTGAAACTTGTAATATGCATGGAGATGCGGCACCACCAGCATATTCCTGAGGCCCTGACAGCCGTGCCAATGCCAGGGAATGGCGGTTTCTTGGTGGTTGCAGCAGTGCAATGGCAGTCTGATCCCCAAAGTTGTGATATGGCGGTTGAACCACTGGAGTGGCGGTGGCTGGACCGCCACTGCCGCACTTCTGTGAGTCTGGTAGTCCTCGGACCTCCAGGCTCGTAATTAGGTCCTCTGAAGTGATGCATGTACACCATTCTCCCCCACTCTTGGCCTTGGTACCCGAACAATGCAGAGATTAAACCTAAAATACGATTTTACAGACTGATTCCCAAGCCTTGGGGTATGGTCTGCTGCCACAGTGCTTATAAACTTCCCCTGGAGTGTATTGGCTTCGGCTTCACAAGGGTAACTTTATGGCAGCTTTCTCATTCATTTTACAGATATCCGGCCCTAAATAAACCAGCACTTCTCCTTTTAAAAAATGCTCCCGTATATCACTGCCCCTTAAGTCCGGATACGCGAAAGGGGCTCAGGGTCGAAACACGTTCATGGAACACCTTTCACCCGGGTGACAAGTAGACGTAGAGCAAGGCCCACAGTGTTTTCTCTCACACAGCAGTAGCATGCTTCTGGTTTTCCACCATGTCACATTCACACCATCCAGGAGTGACTCGCCACAGAGTCAGAAGAACACTTGTGACTCTGAACTGTCTCCGGGTGAGAATGGAAGTTGTTACCAGCTCAGCTCTCCAGTCCCAACCCTGCGTCTCCTGAGCCACTATAGATGCTGCTCCTTTGCTGTTTATGTTAGTACACAGCATGAGAGAAGCACAAGGACTGGCTCAGTCAGGCGAACCCTGTGCTCCTTAGGAGACTTGGGGGCTGTGGTTGTAATCTCCCTTGATCCTAACATTGCGTAGGTAGGAGAGGGTTCAAGTGCGCATGTCATTCTGTTCACAGCAAGGCACCCGTCCAACCTGACATGTGCACTTCGCCTTATGGCCCAGCTGAACCTGTGTCAATCGTTCAATTACACTCCTTCCCCTATATCACCCCTGCTTTCACTCATGCAAAGAGGCAAACTCTACCCAGGCTATGCCAAAATAAAAGCAATCCACTGCAGCTAGGGAGAAATGGAATCAAAACATTTAATATAGGGCCCGGGGGCCAACAAAACAAACCAGAGGGCAACACCCTCCACGCTCCAAGAAAGAAACTGCTGCTGTGCACATTCTCAGATTTACCATGAGTGGTAAACCTGGGAATGCGTCAAAATGCTATGCCTTCCCAGGGGAGGTGTAACAAGGAGAAATATCTTTATTTCTCCTCATTTTTGCCTCTTTCTATGTGTGTAGCATTCTGCAGCACACGTAAAAAAGGTAACAGCTTCAAAGGGTTGTTTTGTGCCTTCCTACACAAAAACAATCCTGCCTGCAACGCAGACACCCTTACACCATAGTGCAAGGGTGCCTGCATTGGAACTAGGCAGTCAAAAGTGCACCAGCGCAAGGATTGCAGGAATGTGCCATATCTTGATGTGCAGTGCATCAAGGTCTCTTACTCCATTGTGTTGCGTGAAAAAATAATAAATATGGCCCCTAGCGTATACTACAACATGTTTGAACGGATGTTGTCGAAAAATGAATTATTCAGAAGTGCAAACAGTAGCACTATGTCATGTGAGCAGCTGTTCTTACATAGGACGCCTGCTTTGGTGTGACTCCAGTTGGTTCCGTTGTCCTTCTATGATCCTCAAACCAACGCTGACTGGGTCGAAGCGCCGCCGACAACACTCGCAATTTTTATAACAATTTCAAATCTCCATAAATCAGATGATTTCCCTCTGCAGCTGATTTCACTTTCATTAAATGCCGTCACCTTTTATGGTATACATGTTTATACTTTGTAAATATGTACTGTTTGATCACCATATGCACTGAAAATCTTTCCACTATATTTGTAGAGGGCCAAGGGAAAGTGATCCGCACGAGAGCACAGTTTTATGCCAAGAAGCCTTCGGGCTAGGCGTTCACTTTATTCTTCTGAGCTGTAGAATTGCCCATGAGCACCAAAGAGTGTGAGTTACTGTCATGAATCTGGATGTACAGTAACATAGGCATATATTTTAACTGGAGAGGAGTGTCCCCTGTGTGTGTGCAACAACAGTGACAGGCTGGAAGAAGAGAAGTGGGAATTGGCCAAGAGGCCCAGAGTACTGGTCCAGAGGCCCAGGCCAAGAGGCCCAGAGTTCTGGTCAATATCGAGACCCGCACAGCTGCATTTGCCATTTATGCAAGGGTAATAGGCAGGGAGTCACCTGAAAGAGTTTGCCATTTTCAAATGCATGAAGACATTAGACGGACGTACACATATTTTGGAGGGCTTGCACGGCTGTATATGGCGAGCAATTTCAGTAATGGGGTGGGGGATAATCCAATCATAAGTGGAAGTTGCTCATGAGCCCTGGGCTGTGGTGGATAGCACTAACCATGCTACTGCCTGCTACAAACACAGCTAGCTGGCCATACCACCCTTTTTGTGCTTTTGGACCTCACCGCAGCCTTTGATCCTCTATCTCCTCACAGGCTGGTGGCTCGCCTTGAGAGATAGGTGTTGGGGGCACTGCTCTGGGTCTCCTTGCATCCTTTCTTAGTGAGCGATAGCAGATGGTGGAGCTGGGCCAGTTCTTTTCAACCCCTAAATCTTTGCAGTGTGGTGTCCCTCAGGGCTCTTCTTTGAGCCCTACACTTTTCAATATCTATGTGGCCCCGCTTGCAAAAGTGGTGAGATCTTTCGCGCTGGAGGTGTTGTCCTATGCGGACGACACCCAAATAATGGTTTCTATATCACATAGTGTAAAAGATTCTGCCCTCAATTTTAGGAGCTGTGTGGAGGCAGTTTCCTTTTGGATGTTGGAATTTTTTTTGAAACTGAATGGACAGAAGACCGAGGTCCTGATTTTTGGGAGTAATCGGGAAATCTGGTCCAGTGACTGGTGGCCGGATACGCTTGGTGTCTGTCCCTGTCCAGTATCTCATGGGAAGAACTTAGGGGTGATTGTGGACAAAGCCCTCTCTCTTGACCTTCAGGTCAATAGGACTGTTTCCACCTGTTTCGGGAACATCAGGATCCTCAGAAAAATCTCTCACTACCTCTCTTTCGAAGCACGCAAGCAGGCCGTCATTGCTTTAGTAATGTTCAGATTGGACTATTGCAATGCCCTGTATTTGGGCATTAATAAAGGCCTTATTCATCGGCTGCAGATGGTGCAGAATGCCGCGGCCAGGCTGGTATTGAACCTTCCTAGACATCATTCAGTCACGGCCTCGATCAAGTTTTTGCACTGGCTCCCGATGGATCGTAGGGATTCTTTTTAAGATCCTATGCTTGACTCATGAAGCCTATTATGACTCTGGCTCAGAGGGCATCAAGTCGATTGTCCATCATTATGCTCCTATCAGATCGCTCCGGTCCTCGGATAAAAACTTACTCACTGTTCCCAGGTTTAAGAAGGCTAAATGGGGTGGCAGAGCCTTCTCTATGGCTGCGCCCAAACTGTTGAATTCCCTCCCAGAAGAACTCTCTAGTCAGGTGTCCCTTGCGCTTTTTCATAAAACCTTACAGACCTGGCTTTTTCTAGATTCTTCAGTCTGAACATGTTCCCTCTCTCATCGCTTTCTGATGCTTTGCATTCAGCGCCTTGACGCCCTTGGGCTAAGTTTACGCTTTACAAATTCAATATTCATTCATTCAATCAGTGCTTTTTCAACCTCCTTTTTAATGATACTGCAGCCATGGCTGGGTGGATTTATACCTGAAATCAGGATCCCATGAACTGAGCCTGTTATGCGAATGCTCCAAAATGTGGGGAACACACATATTGTCTCCAAGGGGAGGCTTCCCAAGTGCAAGGGTGTGGGTGCTGAGGAAGGGCTCTATACTCAGTTAGAATGGGGTCATTCACTTACTACCCTGACAGAATAACCACCAGCAAGTTCAAGAAGATTTGAAAGTATGTTTTAGGATACCACACAAAGGTCCTAGAGAGGGCAGATGGTAGGTGGGCTGAGAACTTGTCTTTGGTGAAAGAAACAAGGTAAATAGGGCAAAGCTATGAAAGGAAATACAGCAAGGGAGGATGATGAGTTCTTTCAATTATCCCCCGTCGAAGGCCAGATGAAAGCGCCACTGTGCTTCGTTCCCATAATGTCCCCAGGGGAATTTTTAATGATAGATAACTTATCATGGCCTAAACAGGTTCAGTAAATTAATTGTTATACGAGATGAATGATTAGTGGTATATAATAGAGCAGGGTTTTCCAATGTCGGTCTTGGAGGGCCGGATCCATGCCAGATTTTTTGCATATCCACATTTAGATAAATATAGTTATTTTAAACATCTGGCATGGATCCAGACCTCCAGGACCAACTTTGGAGAACACTGTAATAGAGTGTCAACAAAGTGACTGAGATTGTGAAGAGATTGTTGCTGCCCAGTGACTTATCTGCGTGAACGTCATTGTATCAGGAGTGATGTGGCTCGATCACACTCTCTTCCACCTACACTCACTCAACACTACTGCGGTGCACGTGAGTGGGGAAAGGAATAGGATGAGAAAGAGAATTAGAGACTACAAATGCTGTCTTCATCTGTGCTGGACTATACGCAGTTGTGACAAGTGGCCCATCGACAGCAGGCTGCAACAAGTAAGCCAATCAGCAACAGCGAAATCAATAGCTGTAGTCATTGGGTGTCTTCACTCAGTGCAACTCTCTACCAGCTAATACTACATACTTTAATATACAATCTATGATACTCTAGTGCAACAGGGAATCATTTTAGTTGTACACATACAGAAGGGAAAGAAAATGGATTAGTTCTCCTAAAATATCTGTAATTGTTGTCACAAAACACATGAATAGTGATTGTCTTCTCACTTCAACTCAGAGGGGCTCATTCAGACACAGGTGGATGTCTAGTCATTCTGCCCAGTCGGATGAGACCATGACCTGACTCCCCCTTAGTATGTCATCAACCCCCCACATTTAGATTTCCTCTGCCTGTATCGGACTCCAACATGGAAATTGAGTGGCAGTGACCCAGCTCTAAATAAAGTGGAAATACTTTATGGGGCAACCCTGTATTCCTCAGAACCTGGGTATACGGATCAGCAATTTAACAATGGTTCTTAAGGAATTGTTGGTCAAAAACTCCTTGCCATTCAGAGAGTCTGATTAAGTTCCCGGTAACAAATGAATCCGAAGCAAAGCGAAGCTCATAGTCCAACTCGTAATCAATCAGTAAGTACTTTATAGCATAACCATATGATAAAAAAACCTGCTCCACAAACAATAAATCGTGATGCAGCAGTGCATGAGAGCTGTGAACAAAGTGACCTAAGGTGAACAAAAACTCAGGATGGGTAACTATCTTTGGCTGCAGCAAGTGCAATAAATGATTGGGAGCCATGGTATCACACCTTTTTTATCCTCAATAAACAATATATATGAGAAGAAGTCCAAAGGTGAGTTTTGATGACATTAAACAATATAATTTCATATCTTACAACGAAGGTAACAAGGTCAAAGGAGCCTCAAAGTTCTTTATACCAACTCTACTACAAATGTTGGTAATAAATCCCCAATAAGACAAGCGCTCAGCAGCAGCAAATGAAGTTCTTGATGTGTACCATTGCAGGTCTTTTCACATACCTGTGTCTTTTTTATATGTTTCCTCCAACATGGTGGGGGCATCCTAAATGTTTCCTAACAGTGACATCCTGGCTAAATAGTCTCACATGGGTCGAAACCTTCACTTTTGGACTGCTTCACATATACATTGTGTACTGAGGATAAATAAGGCGTGATACTGCTCAACATTTGCACATGTCACAGAACAAATACAGATTACTGTATATTTAAAGAATCTGTGGAGTTATTAAGACTGATATGCTTATTCGGTGGGAGAGTAGTCTTTTCAAGGCACTTTTGCTGCTACATGGTCTATCGGCTGCAGAGGTCTTCAGAAATATGGCTCAGTGGCCACTCAATAGTGAGCAGACAGGTAATGTGTTGTAATCTACTGCCTGGTATAATGCATCCTCCCCGTTGATGTTCTCTGCCTTGCTGCTCAGCCCGCGTGTGAGGTCATCAAAATCCTGAGAGTGTTTGTGCTTGGATAAGAGTCAGCTGGAGTGAGCAGCAAGGAGGCTGCTCCTGGTGAGGTATGACATTGGAACATACCATCTTCCTGTAACTTGTAACTGAAGATATAAGTTTGAAGAATAAACCTACATCCTTTATCTGCATGACCTGACAATGTGGCTTCTTTCACTTTAAGATAATGACACAAGACACAAGAGGTAGATCTTAAGGATGGCAATTGGGTTGCTAGAGTGAGAACACTACATGACTACTCAGCAGGAGGTGGTATGAGGTGGCCACAGCTATTGCTGATGTTGCATTAGCAGGGATGGGCAAAGAGAATGCTGGACTCATAATAGTCCATAGTGGGAAAGGGGGACAAAGTGAGGTACATAGTAGGTGGACACATGATTGCTACTGATTAGTGTGTGGCGGAGTGCCAGGAAACCAGCAACTGTTGTCAAAGCCTCAGGAGAAATTAACAGAGAAATAAAAGGTTTGGAAAATTTGAGGTTAATTTAGGATGACAGAAAACTCAGATAAGGTAAGATTTATGGCAGGAGTAAAGTAGTTTTTTTAAAGTGAATTTTGTGAATAAAAGAGTAGGTGAATAGGAAGTGCAGCAATCTTCATAGAAAGGGTTAGGTAGTCTTAAGAAGCAGAAAATAGAAGGCAGCTACAGGCCAGCAGAACTATGCGAGAAGTGGCTTTAGATGAGTCACATACACATACCTAGACAGGGACCCACGAAATCAAAGGTTATCACAGCAACCTTGCTGGCACTCTGTTCGAAAATCTTTGTTGACACCCCCACAATTGACCCTTGACCTTTTCCACACATTCCCTCTTTAGTACCCTTCAACAGCACTGCTGTCTCCTCACAGCCCCCCATTCACGTATATTGAATTTCTTTTATAGAGTTACTCAGCTCAATTTTGGGTGTCAGAGCACTTTACATTATACACGCATATTATACATAGACATCCTATAAGTGTGTACGTCAATGTATAGGAAATATTACATCAAATAACAACTGCTTGTGTAGGACTGACATAAAATCCATACTGGCAGGTGGAGCAGTGCAATTTAAGGTCCACCTTTACACATCACAGATTCACAGGTTTTTTTGTAAACTTGACAAATATATACTGCGTTTTATTTATTTTGCCCAACCCCCTCCAAGTTCCCCTGCACATTCTGCCTGAAGAATTTTATTTGATTTGCTTTCTCCCTTTCTAATGGACATTTTTGTACTTAATTTATTTCCTAATACATAAATATTTTTCTTTAACACCATCTCTGTCTTGTGTTGTTCATTATATATGCTGGATTCAAGGTATGGAAGTCAACATCAGTAGGTATTTAGCTATGATTCAACAGGATACCTTGTTACACAGATTGTCCTACTAATCTACATTTCTCACTCACATACATTTATCGTCACATATATGGCCTACAACCAGAGTAACCAATTGACCATCACCAACTATTACACAACTCAGTGTTGACTTGTGAAGGATATATTGTTATTTACATATATTGGTGGTATCCATATTTACAGTGATCATTGGGGATCTCTCTTGCGACTTCCCAACTGTGGTGGGGCGGATCGCTGGGAGTAAGTGCATATACTGTGTTGTTGTTAAGGTGTGGGTGGGTGTGTTGCTTCTGCCTGTACAGCTGGTTGGTGTGCCTGTACAAAGGGTGAGATTGGCGGTACATGTGTGGGAGGTGCCTGTATAGGTGGTGAGGGTGGCTGTAAAGGTGTCAGTGGTGCCTGTATAGTGGGTGAGGGTGGCTGTACACGTGGGGCTGGTGCCTGTACCAAGGGTGGGGTGCCTGTACAGGTGGGGGATGTGACTGGGCATGGGGAGCATGTGCAAGGGCGGTGGTTCCTGTGTACTTAAGGGGGGTGCCTGTGCAGGTTGTGTGCAGGTGGGTGGGTGTGGCGTGGTGCAGGTAGGTGTGTTGGGTTCCCTCCAAGTGTTAACCCTGAAGGAAGATTTTGGTACAGTTTCAACATGTCCTCCATTATTTTCATGAGCAAGGCATGGTGCCATGCACTCTCTTCCCTATAGATAGCTATGATGTAATTTTGCCTCTTTGCTATTTCTTGGCAAGATTTCTCAATCCTATTCAAGACATGTGTCTGACTGTCAATCATCTGAGGGATTTGCCATATTTCCTGAAGGGAGTCTGAATTGTCAGACAGAGTAGCCCCTATGGCATAAATGTCCTCCCTCACAACAGCCTGCTGTTGGAAAAATCCTCCTCCCACTGGCCTCCATGACCATCTGCCAAGTGCCCTCCAAATGGGACGATCTCTGATATAACCGTCAGGTCTACCAGCACAAGGAAGGGTGGCACGTGGGGGGCTGTGGAGAGGAGATTTGTGCCTAGGGTATACCTGCTTCTCACCAGGGGTGTCAGGTCCCACAGTTCCCTGAGAGGCACTGTCAATTGAGTAGTGTGTAGGAGACACAACACGTTTGACCTGGACATGAGGGCTGTGAAGAGTTGATTATTGTGTTTGGGTAGATAAATGTTGTGGCTGGTTAACTGACTACTGGGAATGGGCAATCCCCAGAGCTGAAGTGGGAAGTGCAATGCTAACTGAACCTGGTGTAGGCTTTGATGTTTTGCTGAGTAGGCCAATAATGCACTCCAGGGAATCTGACTCATCCTTCCCAACTAGTACCAGATCACCTTCTTCATCCTCCTCTTCTTCCTCCTCATCCTCCTCTTTTTCCTTCTCATCCTCCTCTTCTTGTGCGGTATTGGCAGCTGACATAGCAGCTCCGAGGAGGATTGGGTTCTCTCCTCTGATTGCCCTCTGCCCTCCACTGGTGGATTGTGCAGCTTCCTCAAGCGACTCATCGTCCTCAGCACCTGAAAGACAGAGGTTGCAACAGGATAAGCAATTCCCATAGAGTATCATGTGCTACAATACAAGGGTTGAATTAAATAATATTTGTATCTATTTGATGTTCCACATGTGCCCTGGTTTGTGTGAACCTACACATGACAGCTAATACTGTAGCATTGAGGTATTAAATAGAGATGTGCAATGAAAATTCAAACTCACCTGCTCCAGCCACAGCTCTGTGGGGTATTGAGAACCTGTGTGATGTCATCTGCTGAACTTGGCTCCTTGAGTGTGCAGTGGAAGATGTGGTCCTTGATTTGGCAGCTTCAGCAGGAAGTGACACCATAATTAATGTTCAGCATGATTTATATGTAAACATGCAAAATTAACACTGACATCACTGATTATGTTGGGAACACATTACACACCAATTTTCGATGCTACAAAAATGTGGCAATAGATGCTAATATCCTTTTCACAAGTATTTGGTTAATGTGCACAATTTTGGAATCAATAATTTACAACACTATATGACACGCTTACCACCTGACGGACAGATGGTAGTGGGTCTGACTGCTGCAGTCAGGATATGCAACAGGATGTGGGAGCACACCGCTGACCTCTCAGGCAAGGTTCGGCCCTGGCATTCTGGTAAATGCAGTCTCTTGTAGCTCGCTCCGATATTTTAGAGTATTTCGCCAAGGTTGGCGCAGATAGTCCTGATCTCTAGACACGTGTTTCTGGTTTATTTACCATCATCAGTAGAGAATACAGTCTTGTATTTTGGGGATTGCTGAGTAGGCTGCCAAACATTATATCAGGTCCAGTACCTCTCACTGGCGCGCAGGTGCTTCATCCACGAGTTCGTCAGCTCTATAACTCACAGGAGTACTTTTGAATAGACAACAGGATGTGGGAACACACCGCTGACCCCTCAGGCAAGGTTCGCCCCTGGCATTCTGGTAAATGCAGTCTCTTGCAGCTCGCTCCGATATTTTCGAGTATTTTTACCAAGGTTGGCGCATATAGTGCTGATCTCTAGACATGTGTTTCTGGTATATTAACCGTCATCAGTAGAGAATACAGTCTTGTATTTTGGGGTTTGCGGAGTAGGCTGCCAAACATTTTAGGAGGTCCGGTACCCCTCACTGGCGCGCAGGTGCTTCATCCACGAGCTCGTCAGCTCTATAACTCACAGGAGTACTTTTGAATAGACAACAGGATGTGGGAGCACACCACTGACCTCTCAGGCAAGATTCGCCCCTGGCATTCTGGTAAATGCAGTCTCTTGTAGCTCGCTCCAATATTTTAGAGTATTTCGCCAAGGTTGGCGCAGATAGTGCTGATCTCTAGACACGTGTTTCTGGTTTATTAACCGTCATCAGTAGAGAATACAGTCTTGTATTTTGGGGTTTGCTGAGTAGGCTGCCAAACATTATATCAGGTCCAGTACCTTTCACTGGCGCGCAGGTGCTTCATCCACGAGCTCGTCAGCTCTATGACTCACAGGAGTACTTTTGAATAGACAACCGGATGTGGGAGCACACCGCTGACCTCTCAGGCAAGGTTTGCCCCTGGCATTCTCTTGTAGCTCGCTCCGATATTTTCAAGTATTTTGTTGTTTAAAAGTACTCCTGTGAGTCATTGAGCTGACGAGCTCGTGGAAGAAGCACCCGCGCGCCAGTGAGAGGTACCTGACCTGATGTGATGTGATGTTTGGCAGCCTACTCAGCAAACCCCAAATTTGAAGTCTGTAATCTCTACTGATGACGGTTAAAGAACCAGAAACACGTGTCTAGAGACAGCACTATCTGCGTCAACTCTGGCGAAACACTCGGAAATATTTTAGCAAAGCAAGCAACATGAGACTGCATTTACCATAATGCCAGGGGCGAACCTTGCTGGGAGGTGAAGCGGTGTGCTCCCACCCCTGTTCCTGCTGCAGTCAGGATGTTTCCCAACCCCCTGTATGGTGTAGTCTGGATCACTGAGGAAGATCTGGCAGCAGCTGTAATGTTAAATACAAATCCATATTTCAATACGAAGGATGATGTTATCATTTTACATGTATATGTCATTGGTATAGACTTTTAACCCAGTTGAGGCTACTCCTCTTTAGATGAGACAATATATGCAATTTGTTACATACTGTATGAATTTAACATAAATTTACAGTCATCCTTTCATTAGCCAACATGTTATGAAGTAGGATACACTTATGAGCCCTATCGCAGCATATGGAGATGAGTGACAACAGTTATATTAGACACACACCACATACTGCTGACATATCATCCAATATTTAAGTGCATGAGCATTTTGTGAAGTACTTATTAGGTGTACTTACCAGGATCTACCATCTGCCCAGTATGTGGTGCCTGACCAGATGTTACCCCCATATGTGAAGCAGAATTCGCTGTGGGCTGTGTTTTTCTGGACAACGTCACAGGGCCTAAAATGATGTGCATGGGCCCGATTCACAGAACTAACTTAAGACAAAATCCTAAACTTACTACTTATGGTATTCACAGAAGTTAGGATTTTGTCCTAAGTTTGACTTAAGACAAACTTAAGACAGACTTAAGACAAACTTAAGACAAACTTAAGACAGACTTAAGACAGACTTAAGACAGACTTAAGACAGACTTAAGACAAACTTAAGACAAAATCCTAACTTAAGTCTGTCTTAAGTCTCTCTTAAGTCTGTCTTAAGTTTGTCTTAAGTCTGTCTTAAGTCTGTCTTAAATCTGTCTTAAGTTTGTCTTAAGTTTGTCTTAAGTTTGTCTTAAGACAAACTTAAGACAAAATCCTAACTTCTGTGAATACCAAAAGTAGTAAGTTTAGGATTTTGTCTTAAGTTAGTTCTGTGAATCGGGCCCAGTGTATTTAATTTACATTCTAGTTGACACATGTAACGAACAATATTTACTACTTGATTTCACATGTTTGAGACGATTGATGGATTCTATATAAAATATCTATGAGTTGTCTAATCACAATGTAGTAGATGGCACCCCCTTCTGGCCATATTTATGTACCAGTTTGTGCTGATGGTTTGTTCTGGTGGTATGGGTTGATACCCCATGATTTTGTCCCAGTGCAAGTCTAGGAACCCCTGCTCCAGTAGGTGAATCTACCCTGGCTGTATGTGACAATAAAAAGGAGAAGTCAACAGACAATACCAACAAATGATTATTATGTACAACTTGTCACATATTTACTCAATTGTATATACAAGAGAACCGTGATGGTTACTAAATCGGGCACATTTTCTAGTGCCATTTACCAGTGTAAGAAGTAGTCACCAGCATTGTGGGGCCACTGTTTATGAATGAGAAATCAGAAGTTACCATTTCATTCACAAAGGATGATGGGACTTGTAGTGTGTTGGACTTGGCCCTTCTGGCAGGTTCACCCCTAAACCTTTTTGCCTTTTAATGTGACCTGATGTTAGTTGTTTTAGGCCTCTAGGCACTTTAACACTGTGTCCCAGTGTAAAGTGCATGCGCTCTGTGTTACATTTAGTGAGACTGTCCTGCCCTCCCATAGGAATGCATGGGGGATCTGAGTGACTGTGTTAAGTCCTGATGTGAGAGGAGTGCAGGGTCAAGTTTAGTATGTGTGAACTCGTAAGAATAAATGCTGCGCAATGATGTGCGCGGATTTATTATAACTATAGGAGAAGTGCCGCTATATTTGCACAGACCTGGAGCGACTTCCATAGTAACATTTGTAGTGGATCTTACACATTTATCATTTGAAGTCATTGTTTAAATCATCACATATTACCTGTCACCACATTAAGGTCATCATTCACAAGATGCCCATGCAGCAGGTTGGGGTGCATGGTGGAGAGAATGTCCTTCTCAAGTGAGGTGAGTTGGAGGCGGGTTCCAGTTAGTCCACCAGGGAGAGCTTTGGCAGCCTTTATCCTTGAAAACTTCTCCTTCACCCACCTCTTCACATACCTGCCCCTTCTTCTTGACGTCTGTGACAGTCCGGACATCCTCTGCCGATGCACTAACTGCTGCCATTGGGCTGCCTTCTGTGTTGCAGGAGGAAGGCCATGCAATGTTTTGTAGTTCCTCACTACAAATGTGACTATCAAATTGTTGTCCTCCTCTGTGTAATTCTTCTTCTTTCTTTCTCAAAAGAAGCACGATTAAAGCACAGCACAGAGCAGGCAGGTGAAATGTTGGTGTGGAGAAACCAGAGACTTGAATGAGTGCTGCTTTTGTGTGGTTTGTAGTGCAGGGGTTGCAGGTGGTGTTAATTGTCTGCATGAAATTACACTTACTCTGCCCCGAGGGTGGAGTTTCCATCCTGACTGCAGAATTTCTGCCCCTAGTGTGGAGATTTCACCCCAAGTGTGGAGATTCCACCCCGAGTGCAGAAACTTCACGCCAAGTGTGGAAACTCCGCAGTCATAAAGCTACTACTCATAAGTCTCTTTGTGAATACCGAAAGTCGTAAACTTAGACTTTTGGTATAAGTTTATCTTTGTGAATTAGGCCCTGTGTGTATAATTTTACTCACATGAAGTCAGACATTCAAATGTATAACTGAAGTGCATTCACTTTAGAAAATTAGACTAATAAAACATGTGCATATTAATGTCTAGCTTAACCATGAAGATATGTCATATTCATATGTATTGACACTTATGTCTTAAGTCATATTACATTGATTTGAAAGCACATTGCATATGTAATCATGAATGCATTTATTCACGTTTGTACTTATATTGAAGTTATAAGTGTATCTATAATCATGTATTCGAAATGCACATTTAAATGCTTTGACTGAACTTACCTAAACTAAAGGCCTTAATTTGAAATCCATTTTGCTTGCTCTTTGTGTTTTTTTTTCTTTGCAGGTGCATTCTCGTGATTTCATAGCTTTAGAAAAGAGTAATATTGTGTTATTCATAGTGAGGCCTGACAGAGAAAATCTTGGCGGGAGCATGAAGAGGTACCAAGCTGAAAAACCCTCCTGTTCATCACGGCCAGACTGGGAACCAAAACCGGCCCTGGCAAAGAGCTTGGCGGCACCCCGGGGTGCCGCCGAGCTCTTTGCCAGGGCCGGTTTTCCGCCGATTTTGTTACAGGGCCGATTTTGCAGCTATGCTACAAAAACGGCCCTGTAACAAAAACGGCCCCTGGGGGCCCAAAACCGGCTCCCACCCGTGAGGCGCACCGGGGGATTGCCCAGTGCCCGCTACGGCCAGTCCGGCCCTGCTGTTCATCGTTTATCAGGAATGGAGGTTACCGTGACTGTCCAAGTTCTGTGGAATCGAAGGCCTGGTGATGTTGCCATTGCACAATGTGTAGTTGCAAACCATTGGTCCCTGGAGAGGTGGAGAGAGATACGACTGCTGTTGAAGTATCTGTGTGTTTTAATTAATGTATACACTGTTAGAGGTTAAAGCAGATCCCTTTGGATTCCGAGAGGTGCAAACCTTGTTTTTTCCTTTCTTCTTCCGAGTGTGGCTTTGTGCTAAATACTTGTTCCCTTTAGGAGACTTATACTTAAATCTTCACTATGCTGAAACCTTCCCACCTTTCTGATTTTTTTTAGACCTTCCCTTATGACCTGATCACAATTTAGATTCAGAAACCCATAAATGTTTAGGAAGGAGGAGCGGAGTTTCTTAAAGGAACACCAATTCCTAATTCTTTGTATCTGTATTGTTATGACTGCATTTATTACATGCATATGCTATTCAGTCGGAATTTGGTTTGATGCCTTAATTTGCTTTTTATAATTCTTTACCTTTATGTCATGTTCCTGGTGGAATGATTATTAACTTGGAGTAAACCCACTTAACTTTAGTCAGCGATTCCTGGTCCTTTTTGTGTGGCAAATGGGTTACACGAACTTTACATTTTTGTATTTGAATGTCGACTCCCTTCTGCCTCTCAGTCAACCAAGAAGATTTGTCAGGTGAGAAATGGTCATCACTTTCCAGCGCGCTCCCAGAGGCATTACCCGTTATGAGTGTTTTGTCTAGAGAAACATAAGCTACAGGTTTAACAAGTAACACAGTCGTTGGGATTGTATTTACAAAGAATGTATTACTGCCCAAAGAACCTATTTTAGGAACCTTCGATTAATGAAAGATTGTGAAAAAAATAATATATTTCTATACCCATGCCTTGCAGTTTGCATACAGCTCCTTGATGTCGCTTTATAGCTCACTGTGCTGCATTAGAAGAATTCCAAATTATGAACTATAAGTAACAAAAAGATCTTTGTGAGGAAAGCAGAAACCAACTGAGCTATCTACATAAAATACAAGTCTGTGATATGCAGGTCAATTCGGACCCGGAATTTGAGTCCCTAATCCAGTAGTACATATAATGTTGCTAGTGGTTTAGCATATTGTTTATTATACTATGAAATCTGTTCTTATCTTTTTAGTGGCTACTGATTGTACCAGTCGTAAGTCTTTGTATTGTATTTAATAACTTTTTATCTTGTTTTTAGTATGTAATTTATTTATGGATTTTATGGACAACTAGGACAATTTATTATGGATTGTGTTTTATATGTATAACATGTCTTTTATGATGTAAATCGAAATAAAGACCTTTTGACTGACTGACTGGCATGTTAAATGTTTTGCTTTGCAGCAAGCACATTAACACTCTGCGCCTCATTATGAAAAGTCAAAGTTGTGACTAGACAAAACTCAGCTCTTTCCAGCAAGTACATTAATTGCAGTGTTATCTTGACATTTTATATAGTCTTAAAATTGCAGGGGGCAAGAAGAACTCTGCAGCTGGTGCCTTTAAACGTGTAAGATATTTAAAAATGCTGCACCTCCCTGAGCTTGGACCCCAGTACAGCGGCACTGGTCACACTGCCCTTAAGCCAGCACTTACAGCAATATGTGAGGACACATTTCACACATAGTAGTTGGGATTTTTTTAGGTGAGGAAATTAAGCATTAGGGAATCTGGGAGGTGCAGCTGGCAATGGTGTCCACAGAGCAGCACTGCAGACAGAAGAACATGTTCGCTGACCGCTATGGATTGACCTCTCATGTGCGACAGCAATCTCGAATTTGCCTGCTTAACGGAGGGTGGTGGGTGGTGGTGGGTGGTGCTGGGGTGCTTGTAGAGCCTCAGGTCAACAGCACAAATGAAACCACAACAACTCCATAGTTGAATCCAGCTCCCTTTTGCCTTTCAGCGTGCATGCTCTCTACTACGCCGTGCCAGGTAGCACACTACATATCTCAACTTTATAACGAACAAAAGAAACAGTCACAAACTTTTCAGCAATATTCAAAGACTTTTTATGTGCCAAATGTACACACCATTTTGTGGTCAGAAACGGCCAGATTTGCAAAATCGAGCCGTTTGCACCTGCAAAAATGCTTTTTCAAATGTACAAAAGCACAAATTGCAATTGGAAGGGGCTTGGTTAGGGTTCGCTTTCCAAATACTGAGTCGGTATGGTGTGTATTACTGTTTTGTGACCGAATTCCAGTTGCAAAACAGTAATACTTTACCACCAGTTTGAAACTGTTGGTTACCCATTCACAAAGGTGAAGAAGTAGCCTGGAGACCACTTTCCCCATTGAAAATGTAAAAATACGCAAATGATCCGCAAAACTTTGTCAAGCCATACGAAAACGTTGAAATATGGAAATGGAAAGCTCTGACCAGAACCTAGCATGGGAACTGACACCAGAAGCTGGAAACAAGAAGACAGAACTGACCTGCAATACAAGACCAGGGTAGAGTTGTAAGACTTGGAGGGCAGGAAGAACAATAAGCGAAAGAGTATTCATAATGTGCCACCAATAAGCATAGAGAGAAATGAGCTACTCAGTGAAGACCAGCGACAAGAGAAACTACTCCCAATGAATAACCAAGCAGCTATTGGGGTAAGCCGACTCAGGAGCTTCTCTTGGCCTCTATCATGGAACAGAAGAGTCATGGGCTTCCTCCCGCCCAAAAATCATCCTGTGCAGCATGGAGGATTATTCAAGGGATACAATGGAATTGAAACTAGACAGAACCAAAGCATTATGGCAATAGTAAGAAGAAGTCAATGGAGGAAAAATCAGTCTGTGACACCAGCTTACAGTAAGTCCAGACAACCTCTAACCCAAGTAGGGTCACCAAGGTGACTACTTCCACAACCCAAGCAACATAATACCAGCCCAGATGCCAGCAGGATACGAATGGAGTGGACGAATGCTGCAGAGGGCATACCACCACAAGCTAGAGCCGATCCAGGAACACCCGCATTTGGAGAATGGGGAAATCAAGCTCAGCTCACCAGGGTCAAAAGAGTTAAGAGCCAAGGTTGTGAGCAGGTCCTACCCTCTCAGTAGTAAAATAGACTCCCACCCGGCGTCCTGAAATTGCTCGCCTGGGTCGGTAGCCCTGCTTTGGTGGCTCAAAGTGTGTCCCCCACGTACTTCCTACGCACAACCCAACAGGTCCAATTTAAAGTAGCTCCTCTCCATCCACTGCTTCTCATGCATGCATTGCTTAATGGCCGTGGGGAATCTGTCTCCTAACGGTTTCAATTTGATTTGACCTAATGCCAGACTGCCCAACCTCTAGGTCCTCAATGGTCCCGTCCGTTCTCCCTGAAAAGACTCCACTTTCTCTCTGAGGTACTCCCAACACAAGGAACTTTTCTGCTCCCTGCCTTCCATGCCCTGTGGGACAGGGCCAAGGCCACTGTAGGGCCACGTAAAGTCCAGCGAAGCATAAGCACTTTATAAATGTGCCTTTATATATAGTTTCTCAGCATTCCCTTCTGGAATCTAGCAGAACCACTTATCCTTCCCTCCGAAGGACCTCCCAAGCTAGGCTTGCCAGCTGCGCCTCCCACAATCTTTCTCAAAACACTACAATCCAACTTATATATACATATATATGTGACTGGTAGTCTGTACTTGACACATCCTAGCGTTAAAGACCCCTTTTATCTATGCACTAAGCACAGATGTGACATTGTAACTAATTGACAGGAGAGGGAGTCTCGACCTTTGCACCTCTTGTGAGGATCATTGACCTGAACTAGTTCATGCACAGCACCTGCCAGGTGCCATTAAGACTCATTATCGAGATTCTCATATGTAAGGAGCATTTGCTCCTGTATGCGGATCATCCTGGCAAATCCTTTATTAATCTCTCAATCTTTATTTAAGTGTCTCCACTTTAGCTAGTTTATATTTCAGCTTTTTCAAAGTAATTTGCACAATTTTAATTACTAGTAAGATAGAACAGTGTACACATAATCTGGGTCCATTTTTAACCTAAATAAACAAAAAGCAAAAAATGTACTCCTAAGTACAGTGAGGTTGCAATAAAGTACTCTGCCCTTCCAAATCTAGCTTTATTTTGGGCCTCGGGTTGGGTCTTTCATGCCGCCCCAATTCTAATCCAGTTTGGCCCCTTGCAGGGTTCTTCACTCCCAGTGTGCCCTTTGATGGTGAAAAATGTAAGGCTAAAACAGCACTGACTGTGTTTTTGAGTTTTGCTGTACCAGACCAGGAGCTATCACTCTTCTACGGTCAACCTGTGCTAGGCTATCATCTCCATCACTCTAACGGGGTGTCGTTACTTTCAACACTCTGACTGCACAATTGACCCTATCCCAGTGAATTATGACCCTTTTGGTCCCTGAGCCTCCCCACAAAGTTCACCTCAAATTTTTGTGAAAAGCCTATATCTCCAAGGGGCTAGGGATCTCATCGCATCCTCCTTTGTCCTCTAGCTCGCTCTCTTGCTGTTTCTTTCTCTGACTTCCCATGGTTAAGCACTTTTTCTGTAGAAACATATGGTTTTTTTTTTTTCACACTGTCATTTCCAACTTGATGTTTCTCGCTAAAAGGTGAAGAAGTATCTTAGAAGAGCGGTGCTTTGTCATAAGTCCTCCCCTACACTAGTACTAGGGCTCACAGGGCTTCTCCAGAAGCATTCGCTTTCCGCTCACCTGTCATTCATATAGCCTACCTATTGCCAATGAACACCTGAAGCAAGAGTTCCTTGAAGCAGTAGTTCTTAAAAGGATCCTGGCAACCTTCCTAGATGCCAGTGCTTCAGGGGCTGTCCTCTCATTAGCAGCTATTTACCACGCAAAGATGAGACTCAACCGGTTTGCCCAAGGCTCCACTACCCAGAGGCGTCTTCCACACTATTTTTTTCAATACTCTTATTAGATGTTTCAATTAAACCAAATAGCAAAGCACAATTTTTTCACCAACAGAGTGATGTATACGGAACATTTCCTAGTTTCACTCATTTGATCTACATATAGGCCCTTTCTACCAGATCCTGCCTGGACATCCTCATCCACCTCCCATCCCCCTCTCAGGCTTCCCCTCTGAGTTCCCTTTTCAGGGAGGCTGATCTGATCCATATTGCAAGGGGCTCAAGCACTAGCGTATGAATCAGGGTAAGAGTGGGCATCCGTGGCTGGTCCGCCTAGTTAATTACCAACATAACAGCATTCATCCTCACCATTGGCAGAGTGTATAGCAATCCCACCCAACTCCTGAACTTCAGGGCGAAATACATCCTCTCCAGGACTACTGAGATGTAAGTCCATTCCAGGGTATCGAATGCCGTTGTGGCATCCAATGACATTACCAGTGTGAGCTCTGGGGTATCATCTGTATATCCCACACAGACAAACAATCAGCGCTGATTTACTTTTGTCCCCCTATTTGGCATAAACCCTGACTGGTCTGAGTGAACTAAAGGGGTAAGAACCCTGGTCAACCTGGTCGCTAACACCTTTGTGAGAAACTATGCCTCCACATTCAAAAGCAATATGGGTCCATACGAGCCACTTTCCTCAGGGTTCTTCCCCTTCTTTAGTACTGTTACAATTGTGGTCACTCTTTGGTCATAAGGGAGATAGCCCTTTTCCTTTGCTTCAGCTAACATGTGCATCATAGACGTTTTTAGTATACTCGTCGCATTATTATAGAGATCCATGGCAGGCCATTGGGTCCCTCAGTTTTCCCGATTGTAGCTCCCCAATGCCATTTCTAATATCTTCTGGTTCAAGTGTGGTTTCTAGCATCTGCCTAAGGTTACTTCTTCCTGTGATTTCTTATGCATGGAGGTATATATTGTTCGAAGGTGTTTCGCAAAGGCTTCCGCTATCTCCCAGCTTCCCTTCACTTGCTGTACTGAGTATGTTTTGACTGTTCCTGTTTTGCACTTTTGCCCTAGCCCTGGCAAAAATGTGGTTATTTCCCACCTCATGTAGTCAGCGTGATGACATCCACGAGGTCACTTTCTCATATATAGAAGCAGAGGTAAGAAGGCAGAACAAGCAGAAATAATGAGAGAAGAACCCACCCTTCCCATTAACAAAGAGAAAACAGATTGGAAAAGAAAAGAAAAGAAAAGCAGAATACAACCCAAACATCATTGTTGTGTACCTTTCTTGGTGCATTTCCGGGCTCTGGAAAGGTTTTCACTACTCTCTTCTCCATATTGACCAAGAGGGAGTCACCATAACTGAACTGGGGATTATCTAAAGCTGTGGAGACATATTTTGTTCCATGCCTAGTAAGTCACATATATAGCTAGAAGTCAATTAATCATCATTGTTGAAAACAAACCTTTCAGGAAAAATGCCATAGGGAAGATTTTCTTGAGGAAATATATAGCAGTGATCTTGATAGCTCTCTCCATAAACTTAATTGCAGGCCATTTGACGTGAAAGTCACTAAAGACCAAAGCATGCTGCACATGGGCTGGCAATGATCGGAATGATCCAGCAGTAGCAAAAGCTATTTTCTGCTACGTGTTTTTTGGCCAATTCACAAGTTGGATAGGTTCAGGGAACACATTTAAGTTCTTGTCACTAGAGGCACATCAATTCCAAGACGTGATACGTTGGAGATCCGCAGTGTCTATCTTAGTTCCCCAAAAGTAAGTTCTGAAAAGGGTTTAAGGGCTGATTTGACTAACTGCCTTTTTAGTCTTTTTTAGGAGAGTCTCCTGTATGCCTTCTGGGAGAATACATTTGTCACTCTTTATTATAAGATTACTGTTAGATATGGGGTTGCTAGTTGTCAGAGGTATGCACCCTGTCCAAGTAGGAACCGCCACTCTAGTCAGGGCAAGCTAGATATGCAATTAAAGATAACCTGTACTCACCATCTAGTCGTGCCTACACAGAGCAATCAGACTTATCTAAAGAGGCAATGTATAAAGTATTTGTGCAACACAACACACAGCAACATAACAAAAACACCACAAAAAAAACTCCACATAGGGTTCAACAACTAGATAACAAATTTCAGTAAAACAAGACCAAACGACAAAAATCCAATAAGTAGAACTTGAGTTATACATTTTTGAAGAATAGAAAGAGATCTAGCACTTAGAAGCAATAAGCGTCAATGGGTTTAATGTGGTCGCGCTGGACCCTGGCAAAGTCAACAGGCTGACCACAACGGACAGTAGCTCAGAAACAGGAGCCACGCAGGCCCGGTGAACAGAGTACCTTCATCCTGGTCACAACAGCGAGATGCGGTGTCCAGACGAGTGATGTGTCGATGTAGAGGAGATGCAATGATCTTCTCTACGCAGTAATGGTGATGCATCGGTTCCGAAGAAGAAATGATGAGCCAAGATGCGTTGGCTCCAAAATGAGATGCACCAGGTTTCTCCATGCAGTTTCTCCACACTGCAGCAGCGGCAATGCTCGGTTCCAATGCATTAGGCTCTCAAGGCGATGCGTTGGTTCCGAGAGCGATGCGCCAAACCTACTCCTTCAAGAGGGTTAATGCAACGGTTCTGCTACACACAGTATGGAGAAGCATCAATTTATCTGGTGCAGTTCCAGTGAACCAGGCACAGAAGCAGGTGAACGTTGATAGCCCTGAGATTCAAGCAACAAGAGGCAAGCCAACAAGCCCTTGGAGATTACTTTGGTTGCAATGCAGAGTCCAGCTCCCCCTCACCAGGGTCAGAGAGCAGCAGGCAGCAGGGCAGCATAACTATTTCTGCCACTTGACAAAAAGCATACAAAGGACCCATTATATTCTTGCCGGAAATACCTTATTACTTATTTAAGTGTTCTGTCATTATTAGCAGCTTGTAACTATTATTCTGTTGTTTTTTATTCTTCAGATACATTACCATTCTGTTGGTTTCCATCTTCGTGAATAGCAGCAACCACATCTGTTTCCCCACATTCATGGTCGCCTTAGGCTCTTGACAGTGCAGGCACGAAAGCCCATCTGCTACTAACTTGATTTTACATCACATTAAAGCAATATTCTTGTTATTATGAAGAAAGTCAAGTATACCATGTAGTAGAAGTAAACTCTCTCTACAGCAGAGTATTCAACATGAGTTTGTGGTCAGTTTTAAAAACAAATGTGTTATCCCTAACATGGTTATTGGCCCACACCCTTGGAAGGGGGTTATGCTTGATCACAGTGCGTCTTCTTTCAGTCTCATTGAGCATTATAAATGTAAAAGCTATGTTTTATTCAGCTGCATAAAATAGCATCTCCAGTGATGATACAAGGGCTGGTAACACAGGAATGGTTCAAAGTGTGGCAGTCATATGTTGATTCTTGGTGTATTCAAAACCTTCCCATTTTCAGCTGCTACTTCCAAAGGGGCTTCATAACTTCAGTGTAAATAATTACAAACTTCCTATAATATTCACAGAGACCAGCAAAGGACACAATTGTGTCTTTACAGTTAGTGAGAGGTCATTTTTGTATCATCAGTGGAGAATTCTTTGGGTACGTCACCTTTCTCTGGAATGGAATGGTTCAAATGGTCTTGGATTGAAAAAAGGAAACATTGCTCAGTGGAAGTCTGTTTCTCTCAGTCTGGAACAAATCTCCATATGTATGTGGTAATGTGTACCAATATTCCTTGTGAATATGAATATATTGGCTTAAAAACATTCAACACAGTTGTCTATACCCTCGAAAAAGTGGAGCACAACCCTTTGAAAAATGGAAGCTGACAGGGCTAGACCAAAGGGAATCCTCTTGAAGCAAAACAATAAGTATGAACTAAAAAAGCAGGTAAAGGTTTCTATACTGTGGACAATTCAATCTGGTGATATGCGTTTTCTCAAAAACAGCTACCTATCAAGTATATTGTTTATTTTAGGTAGAAAGTGCTTATCAATCAAGAAGGAAAAATTCTCTTTTTAATGTGTTTATTGGCAAAGAAATACCATCAACATGGCAAGGGCCACGGGGAAGGGGCGGGAACAGAAAGACATGTAACAGACGGTACACATCGAATCATGTTTTCTCATATTGAAGATAAGGGTGAGGATACACCACAAGGGGGACGCAGCCAAATTAACCAGGAATACAAATGTCATGAGTCACACAGCATGTTGATCCGTCTTTTTGCCAGAAGCAGTAGCATATCAGTGAGGCGTCAAACTTTGGTGGGGACATTTTTGACATATCTCGGTAGGCCTACCAATGGGGTCTGCGGTGGTGAGTGGCCAGTAATCTGGGCCAGGTCTCTATAAACAGCAATCCAGGGCTAGCTACATACGGGCAGTCCCATGCAAGGAGGAGGAACGTGGTCTGCGGGGCAGCGCACCTCAGGCAGCACGCCTCCTCAACTAGGCCCATGCGGTGCAGTTGCATGGGTGTATGGTATAGGTGATTTATGACCTTAAAGTGGATAAGCCAGAGTCTGCAATTGCGAGACAGGGCAGCCAATTAACTGCAGCAATATGTCCATTGCCCTTCAGAGATGGAAAGGCTTGTGTCAAGTTCCCATGCTGCATGGACAATAGGGGCACACACCGGTGCCTTTTTGTGGATCGTGGAATACAGAGGAGTGACCAACTTGCAGGTGGAGGGAGACGGATGGAGACGGAAGAGTTCAGTGCCTTCAAATCAAAAAACAAATTCCATTTTCCATTGGTTTTCTCTAAAATTAAAGAAACCTACTTGGAAGATATGGAATTTTAATATCTTTTCCGACTATATTCTCTAGGACTGCTTTTTTAAATTTATTTATTTATAAATTTTATATAGCGCAAACTGATCCCGAGGGATATCTGAGCGCTTTACAATTTGGAGAAAGGAAGGTAACAGTTCAGTACATGAGTCAAGTGGGAATATAAAACAGACAGTGAATCAACTAGGGCTCACATAATAAGGCCAGTTGCACATCCTGGGGGTCAGCAAAGAATGGGCTAGTAACTGATATATAGCAACATATGAGGGGAGCAAATGATTCAACAAGAGAGAAAGAAGAGAAAAGACAAAAAAAAGTAAAAAATACAAGATTAGCATCCAGCTTTAGAGCAGACAATCGCGCATCCTATGAAGGTAAGAACTTATTCATGAGGAATCTTTTTACTTCCAATTTGAAAGCAACCTTGGAGGAGATTCTACGAATTTCCGGTGGAAGAGAGTTCCAGATTTTCGGTGCAGAGCCGGAGAAAGCTTGTTGGCATGTTCTCTTTTTGCGAAAGATCTGAGCTTTCATGTGTTTCTGGACACTGATGAGTATGCTCTTCATTTTTGGTTAATTGGGTTGGCTTCCTTCTTTAAACAAATCTTGTGTACAAATCCTTAAAGTGTGACACCAAGTACCTCTGCAAATGACTTAAAGATTTGGGAGCTCATGTTTGAATCTTGTATACCATAACTGGCTCAAGTGCACATAGATTTAGAATCACTTTCAAAAGTTTTTCATCTCTCCAGCCACACACATAAGCCTTTTCATGTGATATGAGCATTTATCCAGGTTCATCTAGTTTTAAAAAGTAAAGTACATTGATAGAGAGAAGTTCGTGATATGTACGACTAAGGTAAATATCTTCACATCAGGTTTTAACAAGCTTTTTACTTGGCATTTTAAATCGTTATCAAATTCCTTCTTAGTTGTGATAGTGCACCAAGATCCTAAGTCTGCCATGACTTCTTGGTCATCATTTTTCATGATTTATACCTAAGAAGTTCCTTCTCCTTAAATTGACTAGAGGTTTCCTTTTTAAATTGAGCAAATCTGGACCTGTAGCTTTTCTTAACATTTCCACAAGCTTTGGCAAAACAACTCACAATTAATCTAATCCTTTCCAAAGGCAGGACCACCTGTGAATAATGGTAAATTGGAAGAACTACTAGACCTGAAATAAATACATTTAGGTTCTCCTCTTCTTCCTTAGCTACTTCTGTTACTGATGCCAAATACATAACTAAACTTGTTATAATTTTTTTGTCATTCACTTTCTTAACTCAATTGAGATTACTCAATTACATTGGCAGCAATGATTACCTCACCAAGTATAGGGTCACCCATCACCTAAAGACTTTCTGTGTTTTCTTTGTGTTCATATTAATCATAAGTTGATCCCTTAACATCTCTTCAAACTATCCATATCACATTTAGGGTTCAGTAGGAATTCATTGCCCGGCACCTCTAAATGCAGCACTAAAACCCTACTGGTGCAATTCATTTTTTGTGCTTCACTGGAGGTTACTATTCCCAATTCGCTCATTAAAGTGCAGGAATTCAAATACACTCCCTTGTCCGTTTCTTTGAAATTGTAATTCTATATTCCTAATCTGCATCAAGTATTGGAATGCATTTTTAGTCCAATTCCTAAGGAAAAGATCCAAAGAAAACAGCCAACAAGTGTTTCAGGGAGAGCCTCTTCCTCGAGGCTGTAAACAAATACAAACAGACACAGTATGAAAATCCCTCCTAAAATTACAGATCCCAATAAATGGCAAAACATACAATTTCATAACTTCTCTGACAATAATCAAAATTAACAAAAGTTTAAAATCTTAATAATCCGCATCAAGTCCGAATCCATTAATTACACTCATTTTAACACATGGATTACATACAATATTTATTCATGCATTCCATTATTTCATATAAAATATCAACCAACATTTATTTCCGAGCCTTCTTACTCTCACTCATCAGATTTCAAATCATCATGCATATCTTCCACATTTACACTCATCTATCACATTGATAATTTGAAACCAAATTCCAAACAGGATCCCTGACTCATTTTTTCTAATCACTATAAGTCGGCTAACATACGACTATACTTATTCGAAAGTGTATAATTGTACATCAAGGCTAATTTACACGTATAACATTACTTATTACAATTATCACAATTTCACGAAGTCATACACATACGGTTCAAATTATAACTCACCCTATCCCTCGATAGTGCTCTAAATATATCCAATTTCAATTCGACTTCAATATATTTCAATAATTCCAAATCAAATCAAGTAATTGCATGTTATGAATACCTGAAAAAATGTGCGTAAAATGACCACTTGTGAAATTGACCCAGAATTTCAAATAAAGTAACAAAAAGAATGATAGTTAAATTGACCCACTCAACGGCTTCCTTATATCCACATGAAATTCTCTAATGGTACTTCATCCTACGAAAAAAAACCCTCCTTCATCGACAGCGATCCACTTCCCCGCTGCATGGTATCTAGGAATGAGTATTTAAATAAATCCCAATCCATTAAAACCCACAGCAGTCTAAAACAGTCCCAGAGATCGGGAAATAGCGATTAATCAGTCATAACTCTCCGGAAGTTTCAAGATTTTCCCATTTGATGCAAAGTGGATGATTAACAGGAAAAAGATTCAGCCAATATGAGAATTCCTATTTGTATTCTTTTGAAAATGCCAGCCAAACTCACTCAATGGGGTCTGACCCGAAAGTTAAACGAATTCAACCATTCCTACCGCCTGAAAAAATGACACTTTTATGATCTCAAATCTTTATGGAGCAGCATTCCAACAAATGTACTACCTTTTTTTTGCCTCACAACAAAATTAAAAATAACACAAAAAATAAAAGCAAAATATATGTGAAAATAAACTCAAAACACAAAAAATGTTCACATTGTTTTGTCATTCACTGTCTTAGCTCATTTGAGACTGCTCAATTACACTGGCAGTGATGGCTACCTCATCAAGTATAGGGCCTCCCATCACCTACAGAAATGTATGTATTTTCTTTATGTTTGTATTAAGTTGATCCCTTAACATCTCAACATACTAAACTTGTACCAAATCACAAGTCAGGATAACCCAGACCGGCATGCCCTCCATAAAGGATAAAAAGGAGCTCGCTAAAGGTGGCCTTTCATTTGTAAATCCATTTACTCATGGGGATTATTGCCTAGAGAGCTTTCGAATAGCTGCAACACTTGAGTTTGTTGTTATTCATTAACTACAATGGGAGTTACTCCCTTTCCAGGATGGTAGCAGAAAAGAACACTCCTAGATTCATGGAAGTGTGGCAAAAGTGGTTTCTCCAGGGAAAAAAAAAATGTGGAATTGCACAAAAGAGATAGTATTTCAGGAGGTATACAGGTACAATTATGCAAGCAGAAATTCAAACACACAGGCATAACTAGGATTCCACAAAATATTTTCTAGAGTAATCCTGGAAAGGTGTGACTGGTGCAATTTTCCAGGCACAACGTAAACGAAAAGAGTTGAAAATTTGACAAATTCTTTATTTGGTCAATGGGGTCTAATATACTGACCTTTTCCAGCAGTTAAACATGGACATTCGTACAAAGTATGGCATAAGTATTCAGGCAAATTTCTTAGATAACCCACAAATGTCTGACTTTTAAATATATAGCTCCATGTACCAGTAACACCAAGTATTGGCATATGTCTGGGACTATGGTGCTCATTGTGATGGGGGCGTACTTTGTCCGCCCACCACCATCGCGGTGTTTGGGACCGGCCGCCAGACATGCGGCGGTCCCACCACTGCAATTAGGATGCAACCACCAGTATGGCGGTCGCATCCTGGCCTCTTAACATTGCGGACAGTGCTGCTGGCTGCAGCACCGTTCGCAATGCCAAAATGCCACGATGCCTGCCACCTTGTGCATTGGAATGTAGGGGGGTACCATGGGTACCACCCCAGTGCACCTACACCCACCCCCCACACAGAGGGGGCCCGCAACAGGCCATCAAACCCAATCCCCGCCAGCCTTTCCATGGCGGCATCGCCGCCATGGGAAGGCCTTTCATTTCCCACATCCTAATATGGCGGATGGTGCCCGCTAGGCACCGCCACCATATTAGTGGCCCTGCTCCGCCCGCCCGCCAGGCAATCGTTACGATTGCCGCCGACGGAAAAGCGGTGGACAGACTTTCAGTCCGCCGCGGTATCCACCGCCATCCTAATATGGTGGTGGGTAAATCACTCATTGATGGCGGAATGATTGCCACCGCCAGCCCGTCAGTGGCGATAGTTCCGCCAGCCTAATGAGCCCCTAAGTAACTTAGAGCCTGAGTTAGATATAGGTGGACGACCCATGGGTCCACTATCGGGACAGAATAAAATACTATGTCCCCATGGTGGAGAGCCCACCCAACTAATTTATAAATGACTGCCAAGCAGGTGGTCATTTATTCAAGCATTGGCAGGAACTGCCATCATGGCGGTTCCTGTCAATGCATTCTACTGTTTGCTGCAGGACTGCGTCAGAAGGACACAGCCCTGCTGCAAACAGAACCCTTTTTTTCTTTATAAAAAGAAAATCCCGAAACTGGATTTTCTTTTTAAAAAGAAAAAAGTAATACTCCCCTCACCATGGGAGGCATCTTCTTTGACAGAGGGGAGCATTAGAATGGTTTTACTGTTCCTTACTTGCAGGTTTTATCTGGCGGTAAAGAACAGTAAACAAGCATTGACATAGCCAAAAGGTCTCGCTTTTGGGACCTTATAAGTGAATAGCCATGCAACACTTGATGTTGTCTAATCTAGGATATTGTGCTGGATAACTAAACATTTATAATGTCCCAAAGGCGAGACCAATTGGCTATGCATTGGGGGGTCTTATAAGTGTTTAGGTAGAGCTATTGACTTTTGCAATGTTTCTAAGCTGTGCTGTAGAGAAGTGTGTCTGCTGTGCAGCATGCTGAGAAGTAGTAATTAAAAAGTGTAAGAAGCACTGAGTGATGCTGTGGTATCGTTGAGTGATGCTGTGCTGGCCCTGAGTGATGCTGTGGTGGTGCTGACTGATGCTGTCGTGGTGCTGAGTGTTGCTGTAGTTGCGCTGAGTGATGTTATGGTGGTGCTGAGTGATGTTGTGGTGCCCCTGAATGATGTTGTCGTGGTGCTGAGTGATGCTGTGGTGGTGCTGAGTGATGTTGTGGTGGTGCTGAGTGATGCTGTGGTGGCGCTGAGTGATGCTGTGGTAGCGCATAGTGATGCTGTGGTGTTTCTGAGTGATGCTGTGTTGGTTCTGAGTGATGCTGTGGTGACGCTGTGTGATGCTGTGGTAGCGCATAGTGATGCTGTTGTGGTACTGAGTGATGCTGTGGTGTTCCTGAGTGATGGTGTGGTGGTGCTGAGTGATGCTGTGGTGAAGGTGAGTGATCCTGTGGTGGCCCTAAGTGATGCTGTGGTGCTGCTGAGTGATGATGTGGTGGTGCTGATTTTTGCTGTGGTGGTGCTGATTGATGCTGTGGTGGTCCTGAGTGATGCTGTGGTGGTGCTGAGTGACGCTGTGGTGGTGCTGACTGATGCCGTGGTGGCGTTGAGTGAGCCTGTGCTGGCCCTGAGTGATGCTGTGGTGGCCCTGAGTGATGCTGTGGTGATGCTGATTGATGCTGTGGTGCTGCAGAGTGATGCTGTGGTGGTACTGAGTGATGCTGTGGTTTTCCTGAGTGATGCTGTGGTGGTGCCGAGTGATGTTGTGGTGAAGGTGAGTGATGCTGTGGTGGCACTGAGTGATGCTCTGGTGGTGCTGACTGATGCTGTGGTGGTCCTGAGTGATGATGTGTTGTCGCTGAGTGATGCTGTGGTGGTGCTGAGTGATGCTGTGGTGGTGCTGAGTGTTGCTGTGGTTGCATAGAGCGATGCTGGGGTGGCACTGAGTTATGCTGTTGTGGCCCTGAGCGATATTGTTGTGTGCTTGAGTGACGCAGTGGTGGTGCTGAGTGTTGCTGTAGTTGCGCTGAGTGATGTTGTGGTGGCGCTGAGTGATGTTGTAGTGCCCCTGAGTGATGTTGTTGTGGTGCTGAGTGATGCTGTGGTGGTGCTGAGTGATGCTGTGGTGGTGTTGACTGATGCTGTGGTGGCGCATAGTGATGCTGTGGTGGTACTGAGTGATGCTGTGGTGTTTCTGAGTGATGCTGTGTTGGTGCTGAGTGATGCTGTGGTGCGGCTGTGTGATGCTGTAGTAGCGCATAGTGATGCTGTGGTGGTACTGAGTGATGCTGTGGTGATCCTGAGTGATGCTGTGGTGGTGCTGAGTGATGCTGTGGTGAAGGTGAGTGATGCTGTGGTAGCCCTGAGTGATGCTGTGGTGGTGCTGAGTGATGATGTGGTGGTGCTGACTGATGCTGTGGTGGTGCTGAGTGATGCTGTGGTGGTGCTGAGTGATGCTGTGGTGGTGCTGATTGATGCTCTATCACACAGTACTGAGAAACAGGCCCAGCAAATTAATTAGTCAACAAAAAAAAACGTTTTCAGAGATTTCCCAAAGCACAAGTAATGTGCAATGAGGTGAAGCGAGAAAGGGGGAGATTTCCATAACCTTGCTGCTGCAACAGGAAAAAACACAGCGCCTGATTCTGCTTCATCTTCTTTATGAATGAGGTGCTGTTGCCATTTGCTTTATGACAGATACATTGGCTTTTGAATTTAATGCCTTTGTGAACAGGAAGCTAATGTAATTGATTCAAGTGGTCGGTGATAGGTGCCCATCTTGGTAAGCCAAGGAATACTCAGCGCACATTTTTTTTAAACAATTTGAAGCTTTTGAATTTGGTAGTTGTATAAAACCAGATACATATGTTTCAGTAATCAAGACACAATCCCACAATTATGATGCGTGCCCTTGGTTAATCAGTATCTATGTGCTCACAGTCACACATGGCAAGCGTAACAGAAGGAATAATCATTTTGCCGTAGTACATATGTGTATCAAACTGACTTTGGGAGCTACCCTTTTCAGATGGTGCACCAGAACGCCATGCAAACCGGAGTGCTTCATAAACTCGCTGGGTATATGAAGCGCTATATAAATAGTGCAATAGGACCATCCTAAAAGTGGTTTGGGCTTTCAAAGGGTAAGAAAGAGCTTTACAACTAGCAGTACAATACAATCATCCATTGCTGGAGCCAGAGGCTAGTGTGCATGTATTGGTGTCATGATTTACACGGCTGTGCTTGTTTTCTCATATTTTCACCACTGTAAGGCCTGCTTGTGGTAAGTGCAGTTGATGGTAGTGAATGAAACAGGTACCACTTAATGAAACTGATAGCTGTGGTTGCAGCTAGCAGCACTGGATGCAGCTGTTAGGATGGACTGCGTCTTATAGGACTGGATGTAGGTGATGTCATTTGTGTCTGCTTCGGTCTGCCATTTTAATGAATCAAAGACTGTGCAGTGCAGGACAGTAAAAAAGACAGTCTAAAAGCCCACTTAGTGGTGGGGTGTGCCGTCTTTTAGCATAAGCGATCCTAGTTGTGGGGTGTGCCGTCTTTTAGCAGAAGCGGTCCTAGTGGTGAGGTGTGCCGTCTTTTAGGAGAAGCGATCCAGCTCGGTTTGATTTCTAGTAGATGCTGAACCTCAGGCTTGGTGCTGTCACTTTCTCATCATGTTGGGGCTCTAATATGAACTCTGGTGGCTCAGTGACGGAGCGTGGTGAGACTTGCAGTGTTTGACTCTGTTTACGCTGTGAAATTCCAAGAGAGGACGTCAAACTAGACCCCATAAACCTTGCTGGCTGGCAAACACCTGGTGTAGATGATGTGGAGCTAAATTTTGAAAGGCAAGAAGGGTAGTACCACCTCTTGGATGCAGAGGTATAGCCACTGTTGCACTGGAGGGTGGCAGACACTCAAGCACAGAGGAAGCAAGTGCCCGGCCCAGGAGTTGTGTGCACGCGCGCGCTGAAAGAAATTTTTTAAAAAGCACGCGAGTGATGCGCGTGCACACGCACAGCATCAAAAGTGAAAGCAGGCTGGCGAGTGGTGTGCGATGTGCATGCACCATAACGAGAGAGAAAAGCCAGATGGCGCCTCTGCTCGTAACTGTGCGCGTAACCGCACGCTCTATGCCAGACAGAAAGCTGTGGCTGGCTTTTTAAAGCCCACACACTAAATGTCTCGCCAGAGCAGCACATGCGCTGGCTCAGGCGAGACCTAAAAATGACTATATGTCTGCCCATGTAAATTAGGTGAGTGGCCATGTAGCCATTTCTCAGATGGCCTTTACTGCCCAGGGCTGGCAGAGAGGTTTGACCACAAAGGAGGCTGAGTAGTCTTCACTGTGCCCACAATTAAATTTGTCTGGCAGACCACTATATTGGCAGGGACGGAACTCTATTGCCATTGTGATGGAGTACCCCCTCCACCAGTACATGAGTCAGGCCTTTAAATTACGTTCTTGTGGTTATATTTCTTAAATTCAAGGTAGAATGGATGATTTCCCAAAAATCTGCATCTCATTGGAAAGAGAAATTGTTCATTGACAGTAGCTGATCTTAGCCATCTGGTCCGGAAGGATGGTGAAGAACAGATTGATGGAAGATAAAAGGGATCCTCTTAAAATGAAATTTCTCCTCACATTGATATTTTCATTCAAATATGGCTCAATTCCCTCAAAGTCCTGCCCGGTAAACTTGAGATAAATTAATACAAAAAAATCCTCACTTTCACTCTCGAAAAGAGGCAGAGGGATCTGGAGTCAGACGGACCACCATATTTCCACCAGTGGTGTCCCCACTGCCTCCATCAGTGGAAACCTCACACTGAAGGCCTGATGAACTTGAGATTTTCAGACTGTGGTGTAACACAGGCCCCCACAGCCCCCACGGTGCGGGGGGGGGGTGCAAGCTCCAGGGGGCCCTCTCAGCACAGTCCCCTGGGCGGAGAGATCCTGTTTGAGTCCGGAGGGGGCCCTTCCACGAAACTTGCAGGGGGCCCTTTCTAGTTTCGTTACACCACTGTTTCCAGTGTAAGTACGTCAGCTCATCAATCATGTTTAGAGCAGGCAGTCTGATGGACCTTTTTTTTCCCCTTAGGGACAGGCAGGAGAAGTCTGGCAGCTCCAAATAGAAAACAAAGAATTACCCCCACGCCCTGGGAGAAAACACGCAGGCTGTCAAGGTCATTAGCCTATTATTTTACAGAAACAAACTGTAACAGAGCAAGAAAGCTGAAGATTTCATAAAGTACCAATTCACTGAGTATCCCCAAATCTTTTTCTAGCAGGTCTGCTGTTAAAGAAACAATGCACATGACCCAATCGTTCAATGTCTATTCTGTAGAATCTGGAACTCTTTGTCGCACTACCTTCATACTGCCTCAGCACTCTACTTCTCAAGAAAGCCTTAAACGTCATATTGAAAGTCATTTTTAAATTGGATGTTTCTAGTCCTTCTGTCCCCTTCATCACATCAGCTGTCTCACTGATATAAATGGACACCCCCCAAAAATTTCACAAATCTTAACTTGCTTTTATTTTTTCACATTGTGTAGAACTTTTCAAATGTCTTTCTATACCTGTTTTGCATCAACTACCAATTTCTGAAATATGTATTGTTATCCTTATTTGCCATTGTAATTATCATTGCACATCATACTGAAATTATTTTCTTTTTCTTCTTTTGTGATATTTTCAGTAGTGTCTTAAATCTAGAGCGATTTTAAAAGTATTCTGGTCCCTATTGGGCATTATTTATACTATATAACACCACAATAAATAAACGAATAAAAGAGGCAGTTGGAGAGGGGGAAGGAGGTATAAGGAGAGGAATGACACTGAGAGGAGTTGAGATTTAACTGAGAGTTGAGAATCATGGGAAAGGGTTAAAGGGACGTTGGGGCAGGCCGGAGATGGCACCAGGAAGCAGGAGAGCCCCCCTATTGCTCGCTCTCAACAGTTTTAAACCTTTCCTTTTGGCTACCTAATCAGAGATGTCAGGTTTCCAGATTTCATTAGAGAGTAGCTATTCCTGTCCAGGAACACTCTATGGATTTTGGTACTTCAAGTCCTGTTTATCCCTCTACAAGCGCAAGAATACAAGTACCACCGTTTAAAGTAATAAACGTTAATGAAACATGAGATTGGGAACCTTTAGACCTCTAACATTAACCTGCATGCCCACAGTTGAAGAAGGAGTTGGTAGGAAGATAGGGCCAATTAGGCACCCCTCGCTATCCATTGTCTTTGATTTCTCAAATATCTTGAAGGATATAGACACCTTAGGTTTTGATTAGCGGGTACCCGCAGGGTGTGGCAGTCCAGGCCATGTCACTCATCTAGTCAGTAGTGGCCTAGACCAGGACTCACCCAGGTTGCCAAAAATGCTTCTCTGGTATATTCTGGTCCTTTTAGCCCACTGAGGGGTGTATTTTTTGTTTTTAGGTCTCGCCTGGCTATCGCGTAAGCGATCGCCAGGCGAGACTTATGTAGGGGCTTCAGAAAATGCTCCCAAAGGCTTCCCAGGCGGATCGGGTGGCGGTTACGCGCACAACCACGCGCATTCCATTTGCCACCAGCTACTTCCTGCGCGTGCGCCGCCTCACGCATTCAGAGATTTAGTAAGGGGCACAAGACCTTAGGAATGCGGTTTATGGCCAGTGCATGTGAGGCATTCAAGCGCGAAGCTGGCATCTGGCATCGGACTTGAAAGCAGCAGACTGCTTTCACCAGCGCGCGCTCGGCCTCACTTCCTGCATCCCCTCTTACAACAATTAACTTTCGTTATAACTCACACCCCATATGCTCGTTCTCTCCCACCCTTCCTTTGATGTCCGCTTTTCTTGTTGTTTACAAACCACGCCACACACTGCTGCACGCCGCACACTGCTGCACGCCGCACACTGCCGCACGCCACACACTGCTGCACGCCGCACACTGCCGCACGCCACACACTGCTGTGCACACTGCTGCATTACACACTGCTGCATTACACACTGCTGCATGCCGCACACTGCTGCACGCCTCACACTGCTACACGAAACACTGCTGCACGCCTCACACTGCTGCACGCCACACACTGCTGCATGCCACACACTGTTGCACGCCACACACTGCTGCACGCCGCACACTGCTGCACGCCGCACACTGCTGCACGCCACACACTGCTGCATGCCGCTGCATGCCACACACTGCTGCATGCCACACACTGCTGCACGCCACACACTGCTGCATGCCACACACTGCTGCACGCCACACACTGCTGCATGCCGCACACTGCTGCACGCTGCACACTGCTACACGAAACACTGCTGCACGCCACACACTGCTGCACGCCACACACTGCTGCACGCCACACACTGCTGCACGCCGCACACTGCTGCACCCCACACACTGCTGCACACTGCTGCATTACTCACTGCTGCATGCTGCATGACACTGCTGCACGCCGCACACTGCCGCACGCCGCTGCACGCCACACAGTGCTGCATACCTCACACTGCTACACTAAACACTGCTGCACGCCACACACTGCTGCACGCCACAAACTGCTGCATGCCAGACACTGCTGCACGCACACACTGCTGCACGCCTCACACTGCTGCACGCCGCACACTGCTGCACTCCACACACTGCTTTTATGCGAGTTTATGCTACTGACATTGTAAATGACAATGCCTTTTATTTGTTTTAAAACCAAAACATAAATAAAAGGCATTGTAATTTTACAATGCCAATAGCTCAAACTCTTATAAATGCGAGACCTATTGCATTGCAAATGCTTGTTATTCTGAGGACGAGGGTCGCAGAGGATGCAGAGATTATTCTCAGAGGGGGTTCCACGAGCGGCCCTGGACCTCTCCCAAGTCTAGGGTGATTGGAAACAGATTATTTTCTATTCATCTCCAGACTCACAGCGCTTGGCAAACGTTCGCTCGACGAGGCGCTCTTTGTACGAACAGAGAGTCCTCTCTCCAGAGTCCTCCTCACTGGTATCAGCAGCACCAAGAGCTGGTTAATCACACCCAGAGCACGAGCCTCAGGGCAATGAGGAACTAAGGGCCCCAGAGAAAATGTGAACTTAGTTCCTGCATCAGTGCTTAGTGTTACTTCCAGTATCTTTGCAGTGCATTATGGTCGTTGCAGTCACCATTATTTTTCCACGGTGGAAATGCCAGTTATTTTTTTATATATATATTTAGCTTACCAAGTCATGCTACCTCAGCCCTCAAGCATTAAAAGGTATGAATAGTTACTAAATTTGGCCGCGCACTGCTGACGTGCGCCGGGTTGATTTTTTACATTTATTTCATAATTTAGAGACCCGGAGACCCCCTCAGTTAGTCTGGGTGATCTGTGGGGTCTAAAGGGGGTCCAGGATCCACAAATATGCAAAGAATCCATGAACCCAGAGACTAAATCTATTTTAAAGCAAAGCTAAAGAACAGGAGGGGAACATCACTTTGGGACTCACACCCCAAGGATCTGGGGGGACAGGAGAACATGGGAATGCCCATCCTCCTCTCTTCTTTTTGTTCCTTACACTGTGCTCAGTGCACCTCGTTGAGTAATGGCAGCAGCAAAAGACATGTTTCTGTGAGGGTTAGCCAATCAAAGTGTACAGATTCTGCTGCAGGTGTGCAGATTTGCTATGGACAATGTGAACAAAGGCTCCCTCGCCAATGAGGTGTTTTTTTTTTTTTATTTTGATTCGCAGATCCGCTGCGGGAGCACAAACCTCCAGCGGAGCCCCAAATCAATAGTTAGATGTCTCTCTAACCATCTGAAGCCCCCTTAACACCTTTCTCTAACGTGAACTTCTCAAAAACTACTGAACTGATTTACACCATAGCAAGCAGAGGCACACCTCGGAGTAAACTTCTAGTATTATGCCAAGTTTAAAGCAATTTTGTCCAGTGGTTTTCGCTGTAGCATAGAATACATTTTTCTATGGAAGTTAAAATGGAAAACACCCAATTTTTATAGCCTCTTATTTTCCTCCTCCCCTGGGACTGATCAGTTCTAAACTTGACGAGCCGAAACGTATCCACCACTGCTATCTATCTGGATAGTTTCCTGCAGATTCAGTAAACGGTATCACATTATAACCAGAACAAAAATGGACTCTTCAGTCATCCGTTGCCACAACTTGAGAGTTGCTATAGCCTTAGTGAGCTGCAGTGTGCCCGATACAACATTTGTTTAACGTCAAACCCCATTTTAGCCGTCGTTGCTCTAACTAGCGTCCATTTACTAGAGTTTGGTTTAAACAGTATACAGCAGATTCCCCTGTATCAGGCTCCATGGTAGGCTGCACACGACACTCACTTTGCCTTAATCATAATTTTTGACAATATTCCAAGAGATCTAAGCCCAGGGACTATCTTTATAGCACACTTCTAGATGGTATTTTTCATCATGAGGTTAAAGTTTCTATAACTGGATCAAAATAGACCTTCCCAACATTTGTTCCGGCAAAACACAGCCCCTGACGGCTCCCTTCTCGGGCGAAGTCTCCTTTGAGCCTTCCACAATCAAATCTTGGAACTCCTTTGGAAGAGTTGGGGCCTCTTTTTGACTCATAATTGCCCAGTTAGGAAACTCTTACTTCGATATTCAGTTGTATTAATCCCTGTAAAGAATTTGCATACAGCATTCCATATACTACACTTAAAGCCCCACAGAAAACTCCCTTTCTGATCCTTCTCAGACTCTCAGCATATTCAGGGCTAGAAAAGGGGCTCTATAAATAAGTAGGGGTTATTTTCCAACTTGGGTCTTGATTAAAGATGCAAATGAATGATCCCAAATCAGAGGGTTGAATCTAAGCCTACCTTCAATTCCCAATTTTTCTCTGTATCACCTGTGACCAGTCAAGCCTTTCTCCACTCACAACTAAAACAGTTTCTTTGCCTTCTACTTGACATTGAACTAGCCACATACAGGCAGATTCAGTCACTGTGCGCAATCTTCACTCACAATTTCAAAATATCCAACTGGTCCAAAGCAGCTGTTAAACCTGTTAAACCATAATATGGCCTTTTACACACCACTCATCCCGCCTCCTCTTTCTGTGCAAAGGTCAAAGCACCCGTTTGTATTCCTTGTGAAAACCGACTTGTCCACCTGGTAGGATAGATCTGTGTGCCCAAGATCTTAAATTCCTATTAAACATTTCTGCACAGATTTTAGCTGACGAACACAACAAAGGGATTAAGCAGCAAAACCAGGCAATCTCTCTTCCTTCCTTTGTGTATTCAGTAGAAAGGACTGTCCCTCTGGAAGCAGAGATCAAAGTCCACATAGAAATGGCATTATGTGAAGTTTTCTACCACATTACCAAGTAGCAAAGAATCCCATAATCCCCAAAATATTACCAGAAAAACCATAACCAGAATTTATTAGGTGTGAGGTGTGGCAAGATGTCCCGCCCCATAAAATACAAGAAGCAAAAATAACACAGGGAATACAAAAGTATTTGGTAGATATTTCTGGGTCATGGAGGTCAAGTAATGGGTTTTTCATATTCACATTGATCCTTTGGAACAACCCTTAAATATCAGAGAAGAGACCACCGCCCTGGGCTTCATGTTTACTAACTGTGCTCCCATGCATCCGGCATGGAAGACTTTAGAGTCTTTCAACTCCCATGTTGCCTCTCTTAAGCCCTTCACATGGAGGGTAAATAATTCCCTTTTTTAGTATTGCACGGTGACTGCTTTCCTAGTTCGGGGTCAAGATGCAACTGAAGAGAAATCCCTGCATCGTGGTTGCTTCATAACTACTATCAAAAAACAAAGAAGGGAGTGAAGAGATATATCAGTTATGGACTCAATCTCCTCTGTAAGTTATAAAAAAACAAAAAGAGCCCACTCAGAATTTTCAAAATAAAGTGCTAACCTTCCAAAACGTAATTAAACCCAAGTGAACCGTTTGGCTACTAGCATGGGAAAGCAATAAAGTTTTTTTAAATAAACCTCACCCACCAAAAAGTCCTTTGGTGTCATGCTTCATCGTCGGATTCTTCCCACCCCACTGCAGGACGGGGCGTGCTACGACCGACGAATAAGTGGGAGCACTTTGGAGTGAAGTAGACTATGTGTATTGGTGTGAGAGTGGAAGGGTCAGGAATGAGTGAGTTTAAAAAATACCTGGCTTTATGGAAAAACTAAACTTTAATGCTCCCTATAGCTGGTATTGATAAAAAACAGAGAAAACAAGCATTGACATAGCCAATAGGTCTCGCTTTTGGGACCTTGTAAGTGTTTAGCCATGCAACAGTTGCATAACTAAATACTTATAAGGTCCCAAAAGCGAGACCTATTGGCTATGCCAATGCTTGTTGACACTAGTGGTGAACTCTGAACACTGAAGCCTGATCATTTTAAATCTGCAATTACGAAACAACAGCAAAGAGGCAGATTTACAAGGAGTCAGATTTGCAGGACGTGAATCTTATGACTAGAGGGATGGAAGCTCAAAAGTGGGAGAGCCTGCTTGTAAGAGACATGTTGCATTCATGTGCAGCGTTCTCCAACTCTGTCTCAGATTCTGTGAATCAGCATTGTTTGCCATTTACTCATCTGTGAATGTGTATTTAATTTTGCATTAACTTTCCTGTCTACTCCTTTGACACCGCCTTGATACTCCAATTTTACATACTCAGTTTTCCTCATTTAAGGAAGACCCATGAAAATGGCCATTTTGTGACACTTTTATTTTTTAAATTTTTTTTTATTGAGCGTAAAAATAGCAGACATTATAGCCAAGGTACATGAGGCAGACAAATTTACCCAATCTCCAATCTCATATTAAAATAGACAATAAATAGGACAAATTAATAATTCATTTGTACATGATAAATATGATACACCAGATATACAAAAAGGAGAAAGATTAAACCTGTAAAATATCCAGTCTCATATCTAAAACGTACAGTAATAAAAAGCGCAAATTCATATCCCTTTTTTCATGATGTACAATACCAGCATTGTAAATAGCAGCACACTAATAACATGCAACCCCTAACTTCAATGACCTATGGGATTCCGGCCAACATCTTTGAAGAGGGGTACTTCATAATTAGTTTGATTCTACACCCTAATCTCTTTCCTGTGGACTACGCCTCTTTATGTAGTATCATTTGTTTGCGTGGTCGTAACGTAACTAGGGGTGGGCGGAATTTGCGAAGTTCACTTTCACAAATTATCGCGAAAATTTTAAAAATCTACGCAAACACGCGGATATATCGCGAAGATGCGGAAGTTTATTTTCCCGCCCGTTCGCGGTATTTTCTGCGTGATCGCGGCTCACCAACTTACCCATGCGGTTGCTCGCGGGCGCGGCCATCTTGTTTTCACTTGTCTCGTGGTGCATGATCGCGAGAAGAAAGACGTGATCGCGCGACGAATGACATTACTGCGGACGCGAACTGTCGCGAGACAGCGCAAATTGCTACCAACAATCCAACATCTCGTGGAGAACGCGACCGGATCGGGAAAACTTGTCGGCGAACGCGGGGATTCATGTAAGGCGATCACGCGCACGCGAGAATGTATTATTTTACAGCGCGAGCAAGCAAAAAATTTACGGTAAAATGCGGATTGCGGAAATTTTGACATTTTCGCTCTCTCCGCGCAACGCGAAAATGTCAAATTATCGCAATTTCTGCGAGCGGAACGGAATTTTAGCCCAGGCCTAAACGTAACCTTCCCAGGTAAGCGCAAATCTCCGCAATGCCCCTATCCTCTTCGCGTAACCCTCTTCAAATTTGTAGGTCCGATCCAGCTTCATTTTGTGACACTCAGTGAGTGATACATTAATATTATGTGACTTCCATCAAGTCAAACTTTATTTCGGTTACACGCGTAGCCGTAAAAGTACATCAAAATCACATCATTAGTATGCTCACAACAGCCCGTGGCACAAAAATAAAAATATCAGCAAATAAATAACACTGTTTAAACAACAAGCAAAGAGATAAAAGACCTGTAGAGGCCACCAACGTAACTAACACGACTAGCTCAATCCTGCCGGGTCCTTCCTACTTCGAGATAAAGTGATAGCAAATAAAGTGTCAGTGACAAATAACAGAAGATTTCTCAAGGCCCAGTGCACATTCGCCAATAATAATAAAATAAATAAATGAACTTCACATAACCTACACACCATCATTTCATAAATAAACGTCAGCCACTGCAGGTCCCTAAGATATTCGAATACTAAGGTACACCCAACAGAAAAAAACTGCAGTTGAAACAATGTTGTTTTCCTTCGATTTTTTTGTGTTTGAATTTCTTTATTGCCATTTAGTCTAAAGCACAGGAAATTGTACGGGGCACAATAATAAGTAATGTCTATCAAGTGGACAGATAGATACATTCCATCGTGTTATACATTAACAATATTTTGGAAGCAGGAGCTGCAATATTATGTATAGTGACGGGGAGCGCGGAGAGATTAGGATGCTTGCCCAAGTCTACATATTACACCCTTTACCATAGAGGAGTAGCCAATGTGTACATCATAAATAAAAAACTTAGTAACTTTAGAAAGCAGCCAAATAAGGCTGCGACCTTATGAATGGAGGAGTACACTGCCAACAAGGAAGTATAGGCGAGGCAGGGTTGAACAGGATGGGCAGGATGGGCGGGGGTAGCCGCTCCGTAATCCACCCCCCCTGAGCTCGGGATCCCTAGTGATATCCAGGAAGTGTGTGTGTACAAGGATGCGGGTTGCCATTGGCTCCGTTCGGCTATCTCCGTGGCACATCCCATCAAGCTCTACAGCCTAGAGGGGGAGCGGGTTCAGACTGTCAAATAATTTGAGGACATAGATGACCCATAGCGTAGCCGCCTCTCCCCCCTCACAACCCACAATCATGTGCCACGGCCCGTGCAGGGTGGAGCGGTCGGGTGGTGGGGCCAGGTGGGAGCGGTCGGGTGGTGGGGACAGGTGGTGGGGGGTGGGGGGGGGGGGATGTTGACACATGATAAGGAGGGAAATGTATTATTTATTTAATTTTCCCTCGTCATCGTCCATCGAAATGATTACCGGCCAGTAAATCCCTGTCCCTCTGGTAAACATTCACACCGAGGTAACGAAAGATTTTGAAACTCCACGGGAGACACCCATCCACCAGCACCGCCCGGTAAAATCAGATAACATATTGAAATTTGCAATATGGTCAGGCTCAAAATACACATTATAAAACTTAATTAGGACAAAATTCAAGCCATTACGCCACATGGATAAAAAAACATGAAATAAGTTGCAACCCTCTCTTTTCACAGGGCAAAGAATCACGCCCCCGTGCAACAAAGGTAAGGACAAGGCGCCATACACTACTGATCCAAACACATTTGCTTGTTTTCCTTTAATTACATCTAACAACACATTTCAAGCACTGTTCCTCATTATCTTTCTAAATGACATCTGCATATTAGTATCCCAAATAATGTATATCCTTTGTATTTTACCTTTACATGTGGACATAGCCTTCATCAATTTGCAACTCACTGATTAAAAGGGCCTCAGTCCATGTTTCACACAATCAAAGTGCTAATTGTGCACAATGTAATTATTAATATAACCGGGTGTGGTATTTTCCATGGGCACCATTTGCTCATCATTTCAAGTTTCAGGTTTCAGAGCTAATAGTCGGGATAACACACTAATCGTGCACAAGAATTTACCCGGTGAAAATCCTGTGCACCAGCACCCAAGGGGTGTGCAGTTTGGGCTGGGTTAAAATCCTCAGTCGGGGAGTGTATCCCATTTGTGCCCGCATGGGGACGTGCCCAAGGAAGAGAATGAGGCCACGGGGATTCTACATGAGATCTGACATTTCCTCTTAAAAGGACTTTCTAATTAGCCAGTCCTGCATCTCTAACAATCACCAACAATCGGCATCCCAGAATGTTACTTTGTGATGTCTGCTTGGGTTTTGAAACCTATTGTGGCCCCCTTTAATGTTTGTCCCTCAGGCTGCCCGATCAGAATAAAACAATTCTCTTTTTCAAGTTGGGATTGCTGAGTTGGTTCCATTTTTTTCTCGGCTAGTGAGCTTAATAATATTTTTTCAACATCATTGCGAATTTTGATTAGCTGCCGGCTTGCCCGCAGAGAATTTATCTACTGAGATGGCTATAGAGACAGGCTCTAAATTGAACTGTATTACTATGATAATATTATGCTGAATATATAATGTCTCGTTCCAGAATTGATCTTTAAATTGTAATCTTTGGTCAGCGAAACCGAGCAACGGTGGCCGGGCTGGCCCGCCTCCAGCGATCATAAAGCATATTGATTTCAAGCCTGGAAGGGAAGTGGGCTCTGAAACACCGGAAATGTCCACTGGGGACAGACATGGTCCTCTTACATGGAAAAAAGTCAATGTATTTATATAAAGCCTCATAAAAGCTACCGAAGCGCAGCGTGCTAATTTTACCGTAACCCCTCTGGTTCTTTGCAGTCATAAACCACAATATGCGCATGCGTACACTGCACCTTTAGCAGAGCAATGCACAGGAGGAGTGTACCCCTTAATATGTTCTACGTGTGCATTATGTACAAAATGCATACATGCACCGAGCACGTCCTTGTCAAATGGTCCCAAAAAACAGGTTATACGCGGGACACACAATGTATTTATTTAATTTAATTTAATTTAAAATTTTAATTTTAATTTTAATTTAAATTTAATTTTAATTTTACCACACACCTTGAAGTGATGAATGTGTTCTCGAGCGTTCACAAGGGTTCAGGGTTTGCACGTTATGTGAGGGGTTCGTCGAGGGCTGTTTTAAGTCTGACCCTACATCTTTATCGACCTCGTCAGCTTCATGCAAGAAAAAAACATACATTTAAAAAATCATAAACAGAGGGCCTGGGTGTAAGTGGCAGTGAAGTCTAAAGTGGTGTGTTAGAAAATGACTGGAGGGAGAGTGGGTACTATTTATTAGGGTGATCCCTCTGTCATTGTTAAAACAAAGTGTGTAGTGCTGCTCTAGGGGATATTATGTCCCTCTGTAGCTGGGTATATGTCCCCAATGGACATATATAACAGTCATTTTTTAACACACCACTTTAGACTTCACTGCCACTTACACCCACGCACCCAAACGGCTTCTCATCAAAAGATCTCCGATAAAGAGACCCTTCGGAGGACCTGTAGGGCATTGCAGCGCCGGCCCAACGAGGAGCAAAGCCCAAATAATGAAGCATGACATCCTTCGTGGTGTGTGAGGGCATTATGATGAGGACACACTGTCCTCTACAGATAGAGTAGAACACGACAAAAGTTTCTTCCTCTTTCATCCTCTACAAGGAACAGTGCCTCACTATAGTTATGTATATCCACATAACTTTGATACTGGGGTTAAGTGGACTCCACACCAAGTTATTATTTATGTATCTAATTATCAATAAGTGGTTTGTGACAGCAATGTATGTATGTCTTTCCAGCCCTGAGGAAGTCGCGGGTGTTCTACCCAGAGCGACGAAACACGTGTTGGCGGGAACTACTGGAATGAAGAATAAAAGAACAACATCCGCTGATACTGTGTTCTGTGAAAAATTGACGCACTATTGAAGATGTGTATTAGGATTTTGTACATGTTTGTGTGCTAGGGCATAGCAGAATTAAATATTTATAATGTATCACTCGCAGCCTGCTGCTGGCCGAAATCTGTGCCGTTTGTAGACAGCAATATTGCCACTGGTCATTGGTTATCTCTCGCCCTAGGTCCTCCCCCCAATGTAAGCGAGACGGGCTAGTGATTCCTTCTCTGTGCATCTGTATATTGTTGTATAGGCCTGTCACTAAATGGTTTCCATCAGTGGATCCTAACATTTGGTGTAATGGGATGAGGTATAATGGTTCTTGTGGGAAATCGGGGATGATCGATCGAAATTCCTTGCCTTAGGCGCACATAAAGGAATACGTCCAAGGGTGTGTATTGTACTCCTTGTAGAAAATGCTCCAAGGAACGAAATACCCCTGCATGAAAAAGGTCTCCCCATGTGTCAATATGAGCTAGTTTACATAAGCTTAGAAATCCCTTTTTCTGCAACAGTGATAGTCTGGGATGGTAAGTCAATGGTAGCCTAGGTGAGTAAAGGAGGGGTGAAGCCAGCAGAGAGGTTATCTGATTCCATGCGTCAACCATACCGGCGACAGTGGTGGGCGGCGTCGTATGAGTGCGAGTAGGCCCATGTATCAGTCCACTCAGCGGCACTGGATCTGCAAGCCAATCTTCTATAGCTATTTGTGGCATGTAACGAGGGGAAGTACCCAATAGTAAGCGTAATGCGCCTGTGCGCTCAAAAAGTATATTTCAAAATCAGGGATGTCAAAGCCCCCTTGATCATTCGGTCTGATTAGTGTCGACCATTTGAGTCTTGGCTGTTTCCCTCCCCAGAGCAATCTGGTTAATTCAGAGCGTAATGTATGAAAAAAATGACGTCCGGGGTGGTAGGGGATATTGAGGAATAGATAAAGGAATTGCGGGAGTATGATCATCTTTATAAGGGATGCACGCCCCGCAAACGAGAGTGGTAGCGATATCAAACGCGTAATGTTAGTGTTGAGTCGTGTTATAGCCGTACCATAGTTTGCCCTTATCGTTTCTTCCCTATCTCTGGTTATCTGTATACTGAGATATCGCAGATATGTATCGCACCATTCTAGCGGGAAGTCAAGTGGAAACTGAGTCACTGCCGGTGTGAGAGGAAAGACTTGAGATTTCCCCCAATTGATGTGAACACCGGATAACCTGCCAAATCTTATAAATTCTTACAATATGGGGTTCATATTCTGTTGGGGGTCTCTGATGTATGTCATGTCGTCCGCATATAGTGATATTAATATTTGGCGTAGATAGCAGCAGAATGCCTTATCTCGGTGGACCTGGACCTGACGTAATCTAGAAGCCAACGATTCTACTGCGATGGCAAACAAGAGCGGGGATAGCGGGCACCCCTGTCGGGTGCCTCCTGAGATTGTTATCAACTGGGATAGTTGGCCATTGATCAATATCTTGGCAGTGGGCTGGCGATATGGCAATTTAATCCAAGATAAATAAAGAAGTGGGAAGCCCATTATCTGTAATACCCCAAATAAGTAATCCCACTGCCTTGGTGGCATCTAGGAACACTGCGGCGAGTGGGAATTCGGGTGCTACTGTTTGGATCAGGGAGTCCTGAGATTGTGGGACGTGGCTCTGCCCAGCACAAACCCTGATTGGTCAGGAAGTATTAGTTTGTCCATTAGGAACGTTAGTCGGTTGGCCAGCACTTTTGCCAAGATCTTTGTGTCACAATTTATCAATGATAATGGACGATATGAGTCGCAGAACTCAGGGGGTTTTCCTGGCTTCAACAGTGACGTAACAATTGCTTCCCTCATCGAGGGAGGAAGTATGCCTACCTCCAGGGATTCCTCGGACACCTTTTTTAACACTGGTGCCATGATGTCAATGTAACTTTTGTTAAATTCAGCCGGTAGGCCGTCTAAACCTGGTGCCTTCCCGTTCTTTAGTTGCATTATTGCTTCCCTTATTTCCTCAATCTCAAATGGGTGACTTAGGAATTCCCTTTGTGTATCACTGAGCCAACCGAGTACTACTTCTCCCATAAAGTAATCTAGTTCAATTGATCTGTGCCTCTGGGATGTATATAACATTCTGTAATGTGTGACGAATGTGTCTAAAATGGTTAGTGTGTCTCGTTGCGGCAGTACCCCAGGTCCCTGTATCTCTAATATGTGAGAAGTAAAGCGAGGGCATCTTGTCACCTCAGCTAGCGTCTTACCCGGCCTTTCACCCTCTCCATATTTGCAGGCCATCCAGTAGTGTCCCTTAAATTTCGACTCTCTCTGTGCCGTGTCCTCATATTCAGATAATTTTTCTCGGAAATCTTTTTGCACTCGCCCTGCCTCTCCTCGTCCCATTTTCCATTCCAGTCCTCGTAGTTCCCTCTCCAGTTTTTGTAGTGTGTTCTGTATATCTTTTAGTACCCCAAAACTCTTTGAAATGCAAAATCCCCTAATCGTCACTTTAAACGCCTCCCATATTAATTCAACGCTATCCACAGATCCTTTGTATCTGACAAAGAAATCCCTGATTTCCTCACCTAATTCTGCCTGGAATACTATCTCTAACAGGGCCGTGGGTTGTAGTCTCCAGCTCGGTCTGGGTCTGTCATAGCCAGGTGGGGTGAGCGACACCTTCACAGGACAGTGGTCCGAGAATGTCCATATTACATATGGCTGGCCCGAAACCCCTGGAAAGAAGGCAGTAGTCTATCCGTGCCCATGTTCCTCTGTGGGACGTAAAGTGTGTACCCTCCTGTATTTGTGGATGCGTGTGTCTCCAGCTATCAATCAGTCCCCCTTCCTCACTTATGCCCCGCACTGCCTCCTGTGCGTTGGTGTAGTGATGTGTAGCCACGTTGGACCTGTCTTGATGTGGATTGCGGACGACATTGAAATCCCCCCCAAATAATGTGAGTAGAGCCGATGGTCAATATATTGCCCCACAGATTAGTGAAAAATTTGGGGCTGTCCGTGTTGGGTCCATAACAATTTGCCATTGTAACCGAGTCACTACCCAATCGTCCTCATGTAATGACATATCTACCCTGTGGATTCTCTATCACCCCGCTAGTTCAAAACAAGTTTGTTTTTTAAAGAGTATTGCAGTACCGCGGGCATATGATGAATAGGATGAAAAAAGCCGACAGCTCGCCCATTTGCTGGCAAACGTGTATAGGGCCCTTGGGTTAAGATGGGTTTCTTGTAGTAAGGCCACATGTATCTGCTGTCTATCTAAATAGGCCAGGACTTGCCTTCGCTTCCTTGGATCTCCAAGGCCCCTGACATTCCAAGATATCACCCTTAATGTGTCATTGTACCACCCTGTCACCATCCAACCAATGTGTTGTGAATGTACATACAACGGCATTTGTATACACAAAGAGACATACATATTTTAAATAGGCCGCGTCTTTGTGTCACTGTTACTGTTGAACTCCCATCCCCATACCTCCCCCTCCCACTGAAACATCCCAAATATGCCAGTTGTAAGTACCCCTCCCCAACGCCCAGTAGCTTCTCCATTATAACAAGTAGGTCCCTTTCTTCCCATGTGGAACTTGAGAAGAGGATTGGGATTGTAAACAATACAAAAACAATAGTGGGGTTCTATCAATTTGGGTAATGCAGCTGGGTGACCCACGAATACCTCTCGTCAGTCCAGGCGTATTGCATCGTGCTGCTAGTTCCTGGATAGACTTCGAGGTTGTCCGGCTGCAAAGTGGCTTCACACTCCCTCCTTTATATTCTTCAGTATTAAGGCCTTGTTCCTCTTGTGCACAGTGTCTTATCCCAGGGATGTGTATACATTTCTACGAACGTGACCATGTCCACTGGTCGTGAGATGTGTCGTACCAGTGAGTGATGGCAGTCTTCATCGGTGTTCATTCCTCTTCTGGTGAGTGAGATCGTGGTGAGCCTTCTGGTGTCGGTGTCAATCTTTTCTGTTTTTTAAGTTGCTTAAAAAATTCTTCCACTTGTTGAGGCTTTGTGAAAAATGTTTGGGTCCCTTGGTGGGTGATACGAAGATGGGCTGGGTATAATAGGGCGTAGGCGATCTGGGCCTTTCTCAGTTTTTGTTTCACTGCCAAAAATGTACGTTATTCCTCCTGTACATGCCTCGTGAAGTCAGGGAACATGGTGAAGGGTATCCCATCGTAGTTCAGCTGTTTTTTCTCCCTGGCCACCCACAAAGCGACATCCCTGTCCCTATAATTTAACAGGCGGGCGATAATAGGTCTGGTCGTACTTCCAGAGGGTGGTCGCGGTCCGAGAGATCGGTGAGCCCTTTCCACTATGAATTGAGGAGAGAGTAGTTTGGTGCCCACCACAGCTACTAGTAATTTCTCACTGTACTTTTCCATCTTGCCCGTGTTTGTACTCTCCGGTATACCCAAAACACGTATGTTGTTTCTCCTGCTTCGCGCTTCTATGTCCTTATTCTTAGCTGCTATGATCTTGAGCAACTTATCTATCTGCGCCGTTGTTTTTTGTACTTGGGTTGTGGTATCTTTGACATCGGAGATGCGTTGTTCCGCTTCTTTATACGTGTCTCGTGTCCTTCAATCTTTCGGGCTATCGCGCCCATTCGTGTGGTCATCGTGTCCATTTTATCCGCAATGGTTGCAAATCCCTGCCGCACTTCCATCAGGATCGATTTTAGGTCTTCTCCAGACGTCGTTGTTCCTGCTGCAATGGTTCTGCTCCGTTGTCCGCTTCTACTTGCTGCTGCCTCGTGGATTTTTTGCCATCAAATGTCAACCGCGGTTGGCGGGCATCTAGTTTCCCCATCTTGGCTCTGTCTCTGTTGGCAGCAGCTAATGTTTGTCCGGTCCCAAACCCTGAAGTATGGGGCGCCTGCGCTGTATTGTACTTCCTGGTGTCCTGTCTGTTCTGGCAATGTGTGGGAATATGCGCAATTGTTCTGCAGCCGTTCGATAGGGGTTCTCTCAAGGGCACTGACCTCAGATTGAATAGATTGGTCGTTTAATCTTGCAGGGGGGCGAGGGAGGCAGTGGCATCGTGCTGTGGCCCCAGTTCAGGTGCTGTCCGTAGATAATATCCCCCGCTGCGTGCACCTTTGGCCTGTTTCCGGCTTTCCAGTGTTCAAGGGGGATGATACTTCACAATAGCCCCACCGTGTTCCAATTGCGAAGGGTGCACTCGAGTCCCAATGAGCCCTTCTGCGATCGAGTGCTGATGTCAGATGCAGCGCGTCCCCAATTTTCGTTTTTACAGCGCTGTGTGGGCTGATTAGACGAGTGTTGGTGTGCTCTTTCCCGTTATGGCCGCCCCGCTATCACTGTGCATCCCCGCGGTGCTTCTCCGTACATGTTTCCTCCCCCGCCGCTCGGATCCCGGGCCTCACAATGCCCGTCTCGCTTACTTATTTTATATTGTGCCAGACGGTGATAGCCGATGACTATCACATCTCGCCGCAGGGGGTGATCAGTGTGCGATTCTCCCTGCCATCACCTCGCACAGGCCTTCCAGCCTCGTGGAGACCACGGTCCTTGCGTACTCCGCCCTGCCGTGCAGCGATTCCAGGAGCGCCAGACGCCGTCTTCAGTTGGCGCTTCTCCTTGCGAGTTGTTGACACCAGACACCTCGAGCTGCTCAGGACTTAGCACCGCTGTGTGCCTAAGGTTGGCGGTTCCATACCCCACGCAGTTTAATGCGTTTTACTCTGACAGGAATAGGAGTAATGTCGGATTTTAGAGCCGGTCTGCGGGAGCCTCACGTAGTGGCGGCCATTCCGCTTGTGCGCCACCTAGCGCCCCCCATGAAACTATCATTCTGTGAGTGAAATATAATGAATTAAGAAATACACCTGGCTGTATTGATTGATTTCTTTCTTTAAATAATACAGACTATTGTGCTTTGAACATGTTTCTTGATGTCATGATTAGATATCTTACAAGTAATTAGAGAATTCTGCCTAAATATACTTCCAAGTAGATCCCTTGAGTACAGTAGTGTGGCATAGAGTGCAGTGACATAGAGGTGCAGTGATGTAACGTGCAGTGGCGTAGAGTAGAGTGCAGTGGTGTAGAGTGCAATGGCGTAGACCAGAGTACAGAGGCGCAGAGTAGAGTGCAATGGTGTAGAGCTCAGTGGAGAAGGCTAGAGTGGTGTCCCGTAGAGTGCAGTGGCATAGAGTACAGGGTGGGAAGAAAAACAAGCAACATGGAAAGAGGGCAGGTGGTAGGGAATAGAAGCTACATGGACAGGGATACGGAAGAAGGACTGAAAACACAAGCACTAATATTGAGTGGTTGAACACTAAAATAAAAGTAGCTCCTAAAATGGGTGCTGTGGAAGGACACTAGTACATGGTCTATGCTCCAGAGCAGGGTCAAACACAAGAAGATGACATGATGTCCGCTTGCCATGACAAACTGGAGTGAAGCATATGAGAGTGACGGTGAAAGCTAACAAATGGTAAATTATTGGTGGGCTGAAAGCCTCCTGTATGTAAACAAAGGTTTTGTAGAGAGAACACGTGTGCTATCTAGACGATATAAAAAAACAGCGGATGGACTGTTTATCAACTTTGAGTTTCTCCATCCATATAGATGTAAGGGAATCCTAGTAACTACCCTGGACGGGGTCAAAAGACTCCACTAGTGGAACCCTTTGACCTGGCAGCCAGTCCACCACTGAGCCTTAAGTTCACACTAATAGTCGCCCTTTGCATAGGCAAAGCCTGTAAATTTGTGTGCAGTACAGGCTTTTGAGATATAGTACATCTGACCATGCATTTCTCTCAAGGGCTCAATGTTGGTTTAATCTTTAACCGCCCTCCTGGGTTCCCTGTAGTAAGGATGATCACTTCTGGCAGCCTCTGTGTCAGTACACTGTCAAGCATGGGTATCTTTCAAATGCCCCATAAAGATACTGCTTACCTGTCAACTCTTCAATACCAAAATGAGGATAATGGCAGCACTGTGCTGTGTGTTAACACTGACAGAAACAGAGAAGGGGGGCTCTCCAAGAGTTCTTTTGTAAATTGTGGGAATTAGGGCATTATTGAGCTTATAAAGCCGTAACACTGGTGATAACTGATATGGCTAAAAATTTAACTTTGTACTGGGGGCATTAGGTCACTTCCTGTGAGAAATATTTTTTAAATGTTGTTAGAATAATTATAGAGCATATAGTGCCAGTAGCATTGTCCACAACTGGGCAGAGCTTAAAATACTTGGGGGCTGGAGGCTTAACCCAATGTTTATTTTAACTCACAGCAGGCCAGTAAAATGGGAAGAACTTGAGATGAATAGGATTTTAAGACACTTTTGCAAGTAGGTGGAAATTGAAGTGCCCATCCAAAAGATGTCTGATGAATTTCATGCTTGCTTTAAAGACGATTAGATCTGCAGGTGTAGGTGTTTCATCAACCCCATCATGACCCACTAAAAGGGCTGTTGTAAACTGGCCATTGTGGTATGTAAAACCACTGTAACATAACAGGACAGTGTTTCACTCAAATAATAACTTTATAGTTACAACTGGGGTCTCTCCCAAGGTGACACCTCTCAAAAGTGCTCTATGGGCGTCTCATAGATTTTGCAACAGCTGTTCAGACAGTCATGCTATGAGCCTCCACAACAGAGACTGCAAAAGTGCAACACATTTGAGACAGTTAGGGAGACTGTGTAATACCTCCTCCACTTCACCCTCAACGGCTCAGACATTCACTGCTTAGCATGCCTGAGATCAGTGCTCAATCAGACTATCTAAGGGTCAAATGCCACTAATGGACACATAGGTCTTCTGTTTACCATGTCTCCCAAAATACAAAGCAAACACCTTGATAGGGTAAGCTACTCACACCATAACCGGGAATTCTTGCAGACAAAAAGCGCCATCAAGATTAGCCATTCTGCTTAAATTCCTTACCAAACAGACTGGGACAGATGGTCAAAAATTACTACCGGAATTGAATGTTGTGTCCTTATTTTCTGCTAGAACGTCTTACACTCCTTCAACCCTATCTAAATATTTCCTGCGCTCTCCCTCATTTGCCCCAGCATTTATTTTCAACCTTCATCCCAGCTCTTCTGTCCCTATTCTGAGAATGAATGCGCCCCTTTCGCCTTAGCTCCTCTATAAGAAATTGGATTATTAATTGTGGTGGGTGACTGCCCACCTCAAGGAACAATCACAACCCTTTTCAGGGTAAATCCTCAAAGTCACTATATTACCCTGAACTCATCCCAAGGGTAAAGTGTAAAGTATTTATGCAGTACCTCAACAGTAATAAAGTCAAAAGGCAAAATAATAAAACCCTCAAACTGAATTAGAAAAATAAAGTAACATTTAGTAAACAAATTGACACAAAAATGGCAAAAATCCAATGTGGGAATCAGAGATATTTGTTTTTAAAATTTTAGATAGAAGTAGTGCCAAGAAGCGCTGTGATAATCTATGATTGTGGTGGATCAGGACCCAATTGCATTTTGAGGCAGGCAGCGATGGAGCGTGGGTCGAATACACCAACAAGGTTCACCCCTATCAAAGAGTTTACCTTCTGACTTAGTGGCTTTATTATGTGTTTGGCGGTCCATGGACTGCCGTACCCGCAGTCGGACCGCCGTGAGCTCGGCAGTCCGACCACCGTATTACGAGATGGAAGTATTGCCTTTGCAAAGACTGAGGCTAAACCGCCGGCACCATAAACATACTGCCGACCACCGGGATTGCGGTTAGGGTAAGGCAGCTGCCAAAGGACAGTACATAGGAGCAACTCTGCCGTCTGTATTACGAGTTGGCTGTCCCTCGAGCCGACTGCGGCAGTAGGACCGCCGTCTAAAGGTCGGCGGAAGCTAAGTATTTGGGTTCCATACTCACCCTTTTCATGTTTTTCCCAGCAAATTTTGACATGGATCCCTTTCTCCAGCCCCCCCCCCTTCACAGCAGCATCTTTACCCCGAGGAATAGGACCCTGTTAGTGGTGATACACAGGTAAGTGCTCTTTATACCATATACCCATTGCCTGGACTGCCCACATATGAGGTGGACACCAGCAATGGGTAGGTGGTATTTTTCCACATGATCGTGTATATGTGTGCATTCAACACATATGTGATAATGTACACACAGACGTCGATATATTTGGAATATTAGTCACCACTGTTGCAAGACTGCCACAGCCACACCGCAGACACTCATAATACAAAGTAATCCTCGCAAATACTCGTAATACGCCAGTGCTGTGGTCTTCTCACAGTTGCAGTCTTCAGGCCGTTGGACCATGAAACTCATAATCAGTCCCTTAGGGCCATATGTAGGTAATTTGGAAATACCGATTCCTAATTACCGAATTTTACTGAATCTGTATTTAGAAATCGGTATTTCCGATGTACGTAATAATTCGGTAAATATTACTGAATCGGTAAAAATCAGTAAATATTTACCGAATCCATAATATCGATCGTTACCGAATCTGTAAATATTACCGAATCGGTAAATACCGAATTGTTAAATACCGAATCGGAAATTCTAAAAAACTGCAATTGAGGAATCAGCCAATCCTGTGCAACCACCACCCCTCACAACCAGGAAGTGGCCACACCCAGGCAGGTGCACACAGTCAGAACCTTCTGGAGAGGCTGGGAGTGCAGAGGAGAGCAACAGAGCTACTGCCTGAACTTTTTCTGCAAATCTTGCACAATGGCCAGCCAGGACACAGAAAGAGAAGGAGGGGAAAGGAAAAGGAAACTGAAATTCAGTCAGAAGGAACTGCAGGTCCTTGTGGAGGAGGTAGGGAAGCAGCGCACAAAGCTGTTTGGAAAGCAGTCCCTTCAAGTTGCAGATTCAGAAAAAAGAAAAATCTGGCTTGGAATCCAGTCCCAGGTGAATGCCATTGGAGTGACCCCCGGGACATTGATGTGCTCAAGAAGCGGTGGTATGATATCAGGATCATCACCAAGAGGAAGATGGCTGATCTTAAAAAACAAGCCAGCCAGACAGGAGGAGGAAGGAACACGGCACCTGCCCTGACTGAACTTGAGCGGCTCGTGGAGTCCACGATAGAGCCAGAAAGTGTCTGTGGAATCGGGGATGCAGACAGCTCTGCCAGAGCTGCTTCAAACAAGGTAAGAAGCATGCACAGCATTGTGCCCCCCTTCCCCTATCCCAAATCCCCAATTGGGCTATGTGAATCCCACTCCAGTACAGGTTTTTGTTCAGACCAGCAATGCATTATGGGAGATGTAGTCAGTGAAACCCCTATCATGGCAGGAATCGCACTGAACAACAAGGTATGTGACACACATCAGCGATAAGCAGGCAGAGGACAATGAGATAGTGTGGCAGAAATGTATTTTAATTTTTGCAATGCAGGGCTGCAGGTACACTGAGCTAATGTACAATTTCTGTCCACAGGTGAGACATCGTGCAGGACTGCTCAGGACAAGGGAGAGAGGGCACCCCGGAAGGACATCACTGAGAAGGCCAGTACGAGTGCAGGGCACACAACACCACCACAGCCAGCCTCACCACCACAGCCAGCCTCACCACCACAGCCAGCCTCGCCACCACAGCCAGCCTCGCCACCACAGCCAGCCTCGCCACTACTGCTAGCCTCACCAGCATCAACACCACCTGCAGTGGTTAGACCTAGGAGGTGTGCTGTTGCCAGACTGCAGTAGTTTGAGTCCTCCTCAGAAGACTCGAGGGAGGGGGAAACATCTACTGTGCCACTGGATGGCAGCAATGCTGGTTTGCTGTCCACTTCTGAGGGAGCACACACAGGTGCCAGATGCCGCCGCAGGGCTCGTGTGAGCAGTCCACCTCCACAGGGTGAGAGCCATGGTGTCTTCGCAGGGCTGGAGGCAACCATGGTGAAGGTGCAGCGCCTACAAGGCAAGGCAATTCAGTCAGTCCAGCGACAAATGAGGCGCCTCAATGACAACATGACCAACATTGACAAGGGCATTAGCTCAATGGCTGAGGGCATGAAGGAGATGGCTGCGGGCATGCGGAACATGTCCCAGTCTGTGATGCTGCTGTGCAGCAAAATGGATGAGGACAGAGTAACAGGGCGCAGGGAGAGTCAGAAAATGGAGCACCATACGAGGGAAGTGAACCGCCTAGCAGCTGCCACTTCTCTGCTCTGCAGGCGCTCCGTGGCCATGCAGGAGGGGCTGGCGCAATGCAGCACTGATGTCTCTAGGGGGCTGGTAAAGGTGACCACTGCTCTTGAAGTGCTGCTTACGAGTCAGTCTGCCACTACTGGTGCTGTGGAAGTTGGGGACAGCGAGGGCACGACCAGTCGGTGCAGCATTACCCCCCCTGTAACAGACACCCAGAGGAGCAGCAGACGGCATGGGGCTGCCACTGGTTCCACAGCCAGTGAGGACAGTCAGTTAATGGCATCCAGCACTGTTGTGCGTGGCTGCAGACGCTGATGCAGCCCACACTTTCAGGACAGAATTGGGTGAAGTAACCCATTCAATCAATCATCAATCAAGAAATTTGTATAGCTCGCTACTCACCCAGAGGGTCTCAAGGCGCTTGGGGGAGGGGGGGGTCCGTTACTGCTCGAACAGCCAGGTCTTGAGTTGCTTCCTGAAGGAGAGGTGGTCTTGGATCAGACGGAGGTGGATGGGGAGGGAGTTCCAAGTCTTGGCTGCCAGGTAGGAGAAGGATCTTCCTCCCATGGTGGCTCTTCGGATGCGTGGGACGACAGCGAGGGCGTGGCTGGTTGATCGTAGCTGGCGAGTGGGAGTGTAGAAGGTCAGGCGGTTGTTGAGGTACCTGGGGCCCAGGTCGTTGAGGGCCTTGTGTGCGTGGGTGAGGAGTCTGAACGTGATCCTCTTGCTGACGGGGAGCCAGTGCAGGTCTCTCAGGTGTCCGGAGATGTGGCTGCCAAGTTTGGCCATTTGTGTTGTGGCGTAGTGCCCAGAGATTAAAACTATGTCATTACATTCACCAACTGGCTGTGTCTCCTTACTTACTTAAAAATAGTTGCATGTGATCTCTGCCTGTCTCTGTCTCCCATTTGTTGCTGGTGGCACTCCTGCTGCGTTGGGCTCTGTCTGTGCAAATTCATCATCATTGTCCTCAAAATCAGTTAATTCCACTTCTGTACCTTTCTTTGTGGCAAGGTTGTGCAGCATTGCACAAGTTGCAATGATTTTGCAGCAGATGATGGGTGTGTACTGACGTGCGCCTCCGCTTTTGTGGAGGCAGCGGAACCTGCTTTTCAATAGTCCAAACATGTGCTCCACAACGTTGTGTGTTGATTTTTGTGCCAAATTGTATCGTCTCTCTCTCAGGGTTGCTGGGTTTAGGTAGGGAGTGAGGATAAATGACCGCACGGCATATGCACTATCGCCTAGGTGAGAAAGCGAGTGCCATTAATCACATACACCAATACCATTCATCTGCAGTAAGTATAAGGGAGTGTCACAGCGATTTACCCAGCAGGTATCCCAAATTCTCCCGCAGCCAGGCGTGTGTAGATCCCACTGTTCTGGAAGATGTATGAGTTGTGGGTGCTCCCAGGAAATTTGGCCACGATGTCAGTGATTATGTTGGCAGCATCGCAGATTACCTGCACATTTATGGAGTGGGTGGACTTTCTGTTCCTGTAAATATACTCAGTGGCTGCTGGTGGGCAGATTGGAATGTGTGTGCCATCAATACAGCCTATGGCATGCAGGAACTGTGCCATCTGGTAAAAGTCTGTCTTGGTTTTCAGCAGTTCCGCCTGTGTGTTTGGGAAGCTAATGTAGTGATGCATTCTCTGCATCATGGCACCCAGGAACTTTCTGAAGAAACGGGACAGGCAACTCTGAGACACCCCGCCTACCGCATCTATCACCCCCTGGTAACTGCCAGATGCGAGTAGATGTAGGCTACAGAGCACCTGTACATGTGGTAGTATGGCACAGTGGCGTCACTAGGGTTGGTGTCACCCGGTGCGGGTAACTCATGGTGTCACCCCCTCACGACTTACCGCATGGACCTCCTCCGCTCCGAGTCCGCTAGCCTACAAGCCCTAGATTAGATTATATCTACTTGCAAACAGTCACCAGTATACAACGGATCAATTCATGTATAATGATTGGTACAACTGGTCAGACAGTTCGGTAATGACGGACATATTTTTTGCAATGTATGTTATATGTGTGGCATGACAATTAAAACCTTAATAAATATATTTAAAAAAAAAAATACAACGGATCAATTCTGTGGAGAGTTATTTGAAAGTAAGAGCGATGTCTGGAGGTAAGTGCAAACTCTCAAATTCCAACAGGCCAGGTTTTAACACAAGTACTTCCAGGCCCGATTATCCACTTTTCGACCATCCCGCTCCTGTGTACCTTATCTCACAGCTGACCTTCGGGCCCCAGCCCCATATCAGCCCCATCCAGCTCTACTTTCATTATTCCCGTAAAAAACATTAGCAAAATCACCTTCAAACTTAAAACATTAAATATAGCAGTAAATATAATTAGCATGCACTTTAAAATATGTTCCACAGTTGCCCTAATGCCCTGATTGCTAATTAAATAAAAACAGAAAGGCAATGACAGGGCCGGTTTTATCGCTAGTATGTAATTCCGTCTACAGGGAATGTCTCATGAGCCAATGAGGATTACAAGATGTAGGAATCACATGGCATCCATACTGGTGGGCAGTAAATTTAAAGAGGGTTTGGGCTGGGGAAGCACTAACTCAGGATTTAAAGCATACCGTAGTGGTTGGGGCTTGGCTTTACTAATAAAAATGTATATCGGCCCAAACTCTTTTTAGCAACATTAAAATAATGAAAGACTGGGGAATTTCTAACTTTATAGTAACACAAAAAAGTGAAGTTCTAACTATACCATTCATGTTTGTCTGCAGCTCTTTGATGACAGTTCATAGCCACTGTCCTATTTAGGATTGTAACTTTTGAACTGAAAGTAACACAAGAATCTCTGTGACAAAGGCAGTAACCCACTGAGCTATCCAAATAAAATACAGTTTATCTGCATTTCAAAACTACCAACAGGCAAAGGACTGCTCTCCAGCAGGATCATTAATCACCAGTTCTCTGGACATGTTTTATTGTTGCCTTGCATCCATGGCCATGATAATGATGTGCCTTGCTGGGCCTGTGCAGATTTTTAAAATAAAATAAAACAAACAGTAACACATTCTCTGACCTACTCCTTGTGTCACAGCCTGATCTGATAAGCAGCTGCAGGAGTCAGGAAAGGTGAATCAGAATAAACAAACTTCTTTGCTCAAATGCTGAACAAAAATGGAAATATCCATGCAGCAGCACAGGACGGTAGGCAAAAGTTACTCGGTGTCAAATAAAGCATTTGTTCCCTTTGCCATGCCCCGCCCTATTGTACTTGCACACACAGCCAGCCCGCCCGAGCCCAGGCCCAAATTAATAACGCATCTCCCAGATTGAATATGAAGAAAAACAACGTTCGGAGGAACGTTTTAAATTAAAGTGCCCAGTATTTTCTATTGGCCTTCATATCCTCACTGCGAGGGTTAAGGCTCATGTTTGGGTGGGCTTGGGCTGGCCCACCCGGTGACCCGGACCCCCCTAGATTAGAACCGGGCCTGCTGTCAATGTGCACCGCCAGGCGCCAGCGTGTGAGCAGTGTTGTTTGACTCTTTTGTTTCCAGACCAGGAACCTGACCTGTGAAAATGAAAATTAGTAACGGGCCCGGCACTCGTCGGTTCCATTATACAAATGGCGCCCTCCGGAACTTGGCATCCGGTGCGGCGGCACCGGTTGCACCGCCGGAGGTGTCCGCAGAGCACCAAGGTGCGCCGGATGGTTTAACCCTAGGTCTGCCTGCCTTCGCTGGCAGGATGCTCGCCATGTACGCTGCTTAAAATTTGGAAGCTACACTACAGGAGATGAGGACAGATGATCGCTTTTTGTTGGATCGTCTCAATTCCTTGTTGTTGTAGAGGTCTTGTTACCTTATGTGCATCCCTATTTCTACCCTTTTTCCTTATTTTGTTCTCCTGCAGGAGAGGTATTTGTGAGAAATTACCCCCCTGTTTGTTGGCACATTGGAATCGCAGAAGGCAATCCACAGCCATTACCAACGGGGTCCCTTGGTGTACGGGGCCGTGGTGATGGTTGGCGCCTAGTTACTGTTCCTGCTGGAGAGCGAGATTGAACAGGTGTAGCAAATCTCACTTAATTGTCCAATTAGAAGTCAGCTTCACTTATGCAACACTTGCGCCAACACCTAAACACCCTGACTCGAAATGACTGTTGCCCCTCTTTCATGTTTGCAGTTTGCTTTTATTTTATTGTCTTAGTTTTATTGCGTTCCTATGGTTTTCACCTCAGTGAAATTGTGAAGGTGTTCAGGCAAGGTTGTGCAAGAGTCACACAAATTTGAAAACATGGCCTGCATTTAAAAGATGTTTTAAATTAGAAATCTCACGAGTGACATGTCGGTCTGCAGTCATCCTGAGAGACCCGGCGGCCTGTGAAGGCGTGCCACCTGCTCCCACCTTCCTGCTGCCACACTGAGTAACTCGGCTTTGTTAATTGCTGAATTTGTTTCACATATGCTACGTATCGGCGTGGAGCCATTCGGAACACGCGTGTCTGTCTTCGTAATTATGACGCCCTTTGCAATACACATTTTACATATTTTGTACTGCATGCTTTTTATTTTAATTAATAACTGCGGCGAACATTCGCCCAGATTTGCTAAGGCGCGGGCATGTTTGGGGATGTCCAAAGATTAGCATTTTCATCGTGTGCAGATATCGTACAGTGTGCATTTTTCTCCCCCTCAAATTCACAAATGCCTCGGGCACGTGTTGTGGGGGTGACTGGAGGAGGCCGACTGGCACAGCCGAGCCTGATTGCGTCCTCACATATGATTGGCTCGCAGGCACAGTGGTGTGTTAGTGCCATCTCGGCACGTGGTGCCACATTACTCAGGGCAGGCCTTACCTGCACATTTGAAAATTAGATTTACTCTTACTGGAGTGGTAAAATAGGTAGGCAGGGGATAGCGGAACTCAATCCAGACAAGAGTGCAGCTCACAGCAGGGCAAGGGTTAGAGTGAGGCCTGCTGTCCCTGTGATCAATTATTAGTGGAAGGAACCCCGGGAGGTTGTGTGGACGCAGAACAGATGTGCATCCCTCAGTAAAGGAACCAGAAATGTTCAAGGCCAGAACGGTTTCACTTTTATGCACAATTGCACAGAAGTTAATCTTCTGTGCACATGTGCATCCATACATAAGATTAGCAAGATTAGCAAATATTCACACGTTTGTGAATTCAAAAATGTGAGCTGCAGGTGCACAGACATGTAGTAAGTCTGTCCCGCTGTCCCCACTCTTTACCAGATGTATCCACTAAACACTTTAAATTAATTACTGCAAAATGTTCAGGTCCCTTATGCACAAATGACGCGGGCGTTTTCTTGAAACGCCCGCATAAAAACCCATTCATGTCATATGTATAATTGTAAGTATTTGTCACGTGCCCACCCTGCCCTGAGGCCATTTCAGGGTGCGCGAGAGTGAGGGGGATTGGGAAGAGAGCGCAGGTTCTGCAAGTAACATTTTTGAGGCAACAAGACAATCAAGCACTTCCTATTGACAGTTACACCCGACCGCCCTAAAGCCGGCACTGTGAATAGGCAATATACGTAGCGCAATAGGCCACTCACCTGCTGAGTTGGTGGCACTGGCAGACAGGGGGGGGGGGAAACCAGGCTCCGCTCCTGTCCTCTTGGAATAAAATTAAATTATAGTGGCGACGGCGACCTGAGACGAGACGAGACCTCCTCACCTCCTCGTCCCTCGTGATGCCAAGTCACACGCACTTGGGGCCCAATGCGCATGCGGGATTCGGATTCCCGTATTCCAATCAACTGACAACATCGCCGACTGCACCCCTCTAGTGACGACGTCACTGCCGAGGCGCGCAGACGCGGCAGAGGAGGAGACAGTGCGCGCTGCTGAATAGTTAGGTAACGGTTGTGACGCATCGTTGCTTTTCAGCCGTTTCTGGTTTCAATTTTGCACCTGACCGTCACTGCACCCCACCACACCGACCGGACCGGCCCTTTGGTGTCACCCCCCGTGAGGGTGTCACCTGGTGCGGTCCGCACCCCCCGCACCCCCCTAGTGACGCCACTGGTATGGCATGCGTCTTTGGTGTTGGGTGCTCCAGGAGTGGGTGCAGGTCCCTTATCAAGTCCAGGATGGTGTGGGGGTGTAGCCTGTACCTTTCATCGATCTCAGCCTCAGTCTGTTGGAAGAGTGTGATGCGCTGTCTGTAAATGCGCTCCTCCCGTCTCCAGATCCTCACTCCTGCTGCCTGTAGATGTAGCCGCCTTGCAATCACATAGAAAGCCGCCATAGTGATCACACTGTTGCATTTTGGGATTGCTTATAATACAATGTAGCTGATTACCACCTGTTTTTAGTCAGTGTTAATTACCGACTCTTAAATACCGAATTTCATGAAATTCGGTATTACCGAACGTACCTACATCTCTTTTCTCGTTTTTACCGTTTCTTATTTACCGATTCAGTAAATAAGGAATCGGTAATTCAGAATCGGTAATTTTGAATTCGGTAATGATGAATCAGTATTTACCGATTCATAATTACCGAATCCTTATTTTTTGGCCTCCTGCATCTCAATTGCCTAAATACCGGTCGGTAATGGGAAATTTACCGAATTTCGGTCGTTACCGACCGGTATTTAGCTACCTACATATGGCTATTAGTCTTTTAAGTCCCAATCCAACAGAGAGTACTGTCAGACTCCGTTAAGCACCTGTATAGTATAAGCACTAACCTGTGTAATCCAGACGGCGGGGACGACAGTGTGAAGACAGTTTGACCTCTCCCCTCTGTGAACTGCCCAAGGAACAGACTTCGCTGCAGACAGGAACAGAAGAGGTTGGGCAGGAAATACCCAGCAGGTCCAGAAGCTCTTGTTGGTGTGAGCGTTTGCCGTGGGCACACATATTCATATATAGGGGTTTGCCCAAATGATCCCACAATACCTGGGCAAGGAATAATCTAGACTAGAGAAAATGGTATTCTATGGGACATCATTATTACAAAAGTACTTTCCATCGAGAACATTTAAATTAGGCACTGGTGATGTATTTGATTATGCAAAACATTATTTATTCAGATTTTCTGAACAAGCATAGTAATCTTCACTCCGGATACAGGTACCTAAAGTGTGCATAATAAAACACTTATGACATACAGTTATACATTTAGTACACAAAATGAAGAAACAAAAAACAACAAAAGATAATTATACTGTGTTGTACAAATTCTGAATTTACAATTTGCGTAGCAACTAGAAACTTTCTTCAATCTTCCAGTTGTTTGTACATACTATGGCTGTGCGTCTTAATTTTTTCACAGTCCATATAGGAGGTATTCTATAACGGGAACACCCACGGAGGACAAATCTGCCCTCTGTTTCCTAGTGCGTGTCCACAGAGCTATATATTTTGAGAGATTAATAAATTGAAAAAAGGAGTCACACCTCCAACTGGTGGTGTCGATGCATGTTGGCCCTTTAAGATTTAGAGCCTCTTCAGCACAGGGGTAGAATGAACAACCTATAAAGAATAATACATACTTCAACATATAATAAGGCGCCCCATACATTAAGAGTGCACCACCAAAAGGAGAAAACAGGTCCTGTTAATGAGATATCGATATAGAGCATGCAGAGCTTTAAAACCTTATGTACATGAAAGTGGTTGTTGTTCGCCCCTGAAATGCACTTCCATCGTGCCATGCATACTTTAGTGTCAGCGACTAAATGCTTGTGCATGTGTAGGAAATTATTCCTATCTCTTGCAGCATGCTAGAGGGTAGCTTATGCATGAGTTGCAAAAGGTAAAATTAAAACGAGGCGGTTGTGGACATAAATATTAAAGAAAGAGAGAGGCACCTCACAGGCCAAGTGTACAGAGATCGCATGCAGAAGGGAAGTAACCACTAATATAGGCGCATTACCTGAAAAACTGGGCATGGCCGAAACAAAATTTTGGGTACCTCTCCGATGCCGACCAAATGTGGTCCCTGATTTAATTATCCAGAACAAGTAGCCACTGCTACTTTGTGGACGGTTGATAGGAAATGCCTCTGCTCATGTGCCCCTAGATGTACCACTTATGGTCCTTCTAGGTGGACACCCATTATCTTGAGCACTATATTTGGCCGCTCAATGTGTGCTCACTTAGGCAAACCTTTGCTCACTTTTATTGCTATCGACAACAGTTATGTGACAAGCATTACATCTGTACCGATAAAGGGCAGTGACTTCTAAATCCCCCGAGACCATACAGGAGGCACTTAGAGACTCACAGGGTGCCAGGAAGAGGCCAATAGTGGGGCCCAGTCAAGGTCCAGCTGCACTGGTCAACTGGGTGGTTTCCAGGAAAGGGCCTATTGCAGCTTGTTGTCTCCCTATAGCCACACAGGAGGTCAGCAAACTAACCCTTAAAGACCTCTTCTTTGTCCTGGGTACTAGAGTGAGCAGATCAAGCCCTTGAGGGCTCCTCTCAGGTCACAGACAGCAGGCCCAGTTCTTTTCTGATCTTCCACAAGTCCAGAAAGTGTTCTCAAGTGGATGCCTGGAGACGTCATGAGATAGTAAGGTGGGTTGACTCCTGGTCCCTCACTAACCAATGGGGTAAAAGATGCTGGGGACAGCCCCACATACTTTTTCAGTAGTTTCTGTTTGCCTTACTGCAAACAAGTCCAAAATGCAATGTGTCAGGGCATGGCAAAAGTCTTCAGCCACACTAAACTTGAACTCTGAGGACTAGGTGTGTGTGTGTGTGTGTAGAGTGTACCAGTGCTTAGTTTGTAAAAAAAATGGTCCCATAGTTCTCATCAGGAGACCACTGCAGCTTGCACCATACATTGCCCCTGCCATGCTGCCAATGATAGTAACAACAAAACAACTAACCATCTCACTCCTACAAGTGTGACAATTCGGGCTATTCTAGGCCCCCAAAGCTATAAGAATGGCTTGGATGTTAGGTAATTGTCATTTTTTATGTATATTGAATTAATAATTGACTGTTGTTGTCATCTCAAAATTAGCTAGACTGCGCCACCTTGTGGCAAACTGTCACACGCGCTGGTGTTGGCAATTAAGCTCCTGTGCCGAGCACTAGAAACCACCGGCTCAAATTAAGCACTGGAGTGTACTATGTTAATCCTAGTATCCTCCCACTTCTAATGCTAAAATATAGTTTGGAGCCGGTACTGTACCCACAACAAACCCTTAGACGGAAGTCTGGTAGGACAAAAGCAGGGTCCTTCAGCAGCAAGAGAGTGGATGCACAAGAATTGTCTTGGCATCCTATTCTCTCTCTTTCCAGTGAGCCCAAAGTGTGAAATGCAAACCCAGCAGACCTGTCAAGCATGATTTGACACTGTAGTGTCAAAATGTATGCCCACAACACCCACCCTGCATATTCTATAGAGTTCAGTGGAGTCATCTCTGCCCATTTTGGATAGTCTATTGTTTGCTCCTCCTGCGAGCGATTTCACACCTTTTTTATGCCTATGCAAGGCTAATTACTGGATAGGAGAAGCCGGAGAGCCAATGCAAATTAGCTTCCAGGAACTCTAGGCTTGGGAAAAGGTAACTTCCTCAAAGCTACTTTTCTTTGATACTGATTAAAAATACAGCTACACCACCATTGACTTGAATTTTAATAACTATTGAAAATGCAGTATTATTATTTTAATCTGCTCACTGTTTTTTTAAATTGGGGAGAGCTAGGCCTGCCAGAATGAAAATAGATTTTGGGTACTAATGACTGTAAGGGCATATTAACATTGCATTTCACATGTCCTATTTTCAAATACCATGCAACCTGCCTTCTGAGCTTCAAGACCTACATGGGAGGGAATTATTAGTATTTAAAAGGAAGGTTTTTAACCTGTCAGAATAGGTTTCTTTTAACAGATCACTGTACATATTTTGCTCTGTTACAGCCTAGCAACAGTGGAAGGCATGATACCATGTTTGCACTGGCACTATAGTGGATTGCATAACAGGTGCTGCAGTCCACTAGTGGTATTCAACTTCCGGCGTTTGGGTACACTTTGTACCACATACTAGAGACTTATAGGCAAGCTAAATATATCAATTAGGAGTATGCCAACTCAACCATTTTTAAAGAGGAAGGACGGGCACTTTACCTCTGATTAGCAGGGTTAAAGTCCACAGAGTTAAAAAGCTACCAAAATATAGAGTCCAGCAAAGTGTGAACAATCTGGGGTAAACACGCAGAAAAAACAGATTACCTGCATCACTCTATCTTTATCCCAACTTTTATTTTCCCCCACCCACACCTGCTGCTCTTGTACCCCTTTTAATGTGTACCCCTTTTAGGCCCTGCTCTTCTTTCTCTTCTTTGGCTCCAATTGGCCCTGACGGTCTCCCCTTCACTATCGGCTCTCTCCCTCTGCCAGTCTAGCTCTTTTTTCCTTTGTCAGTTGACCTTTCCTTTCCAAAGTTCCAGCTCTCCTTTTAGTTACAGCTCTGACTCCCACTGACCTTGAAGGCTAAGCTTGTCCACAGCCGCTGCAAGAAGACCTTGAAAGAGGGCAGACATGTGAGGGTCAAACAATAAGTTTTGCAAAAAGAAATAAGGTTCTGGGTGTCAAAGAAAATCTTCTAACATGCCAATCAAAGTCTGTAGTTCCATTACAAAAGAGAAATTAATAATGTGTGAATCACAGAATCAACCAGCCACAATTTCTACCAGCAAGGCTGATTGGAGCAAGCGCATGGAGAGGTGGCAGAGAGCACATTTATACAGCAGCATCCATAAGTTTCAAATATGGTCATCTGCTTACTTTTTAGAAAAAAATACACGCAGGTGCCTAGTCTGAGCACACGAGAACAAGTGAAATGGCCCTTAAATTGTAATGCTGATAAAAAACACATTAATGCCATACAGGCTTGTCTTCATTTTCTTGCACGAGGAGCCTAGAGGTGGGTGTGTCTGAATGAGAGAGACAGACACTTCCAGGGAGCATGAAAACGTGGCTGAAGCATTTTAGAGTTACACCAATTCAATTTCTTCATTTTCCACATGGGAGACTTCACATCAGCGGCACCCGGCACCGGTAAGCGGTGTGCGGCGCGGGGGAAGTCGACAGACGACAGAATAGGTATTATTTATTTATTTATTTAATCGTACCTATTCCGTCGTCTGTCGACTCCCACGCCCACCCCGCCTCGTTCCCGCCCAACCCCGCTCACCCCACCGTGCTTACCTGTGCCGGCCGTCGCTGCTTCACATTCAAATGTAAGCAGACCTCACAGCACAGTGAGCTCAGTTACTATATGTTAAAGAAACAGTGTTGATTCAGTGCTGCACAAACCCAAAACAAGGTCTGGAATTCTGGGGTTGTGCCCTGAGACAGAGTCAATCATACAAAAGACGATTCATAGGTTGAGAGCTATAACTGAGTCAAAATCTAATTGTCTATTTTTGTTTTTTTTAAATATATTTTCATTCAATATAACAAAAGAATCATCCAACATACACAGGATATCAGATACCTACATCTTCAAGTTGGTCTCCAAATGATGAGAGATTTCCAGCTTGTCATACAGTTCCGGGCTGCTACGATATAGTTCATAGTTATAGCCATTAGTCCAATATATCACATAAGAGCTCCAATATTGGTGCAAGACCATCATATCCAAGTCAAGATAATAACATTCAAGTCAGCAGCTTACAAAGAACAAATACTGAATAAAACCAACTCAATACTCCCCTCCCCCCACCCCCAAAATCTAATTGTCTAATCCTGTTGAATTCTCTTTGATATCATTGCTGCCAACTTCTGAGGGGTCTTCATCCACATACCACAGCTGTTACAAGGCGATTTTTAAGAGGGGAAACCATGTTGCACATAGTGGACACAGGTAGACTGCTTGATGGTCACTGCTTACCATCTAGCAGTCACTGAGACTAAGAGGTTAAGACTCTGTTGCAGGATACAATTGCACTACAGAGCCAAGATTATAAGCACAGTAAGTCATGGGTAACTAGCTGCTCCAGTACAGGATTTTGTTTGCATTTTGTGACTTGCATTTCTGGTTTTATAATGGCATAAACAAAACTAAAAGACAGAGAATGCAAAGAAAATTCCTGGGCTGGAGCAGCAAGTCATGAATGGGCCTGAAAAACTTGGCCGGGCTGGCTATACCAGTCATTAATTTCCGTTTACTAGAGTTAAAGGCCTGAGCTGCAGGTGAGGGCCTATATCGAGGGAGAGTGCCTTTAACAACTGGTATAACCTGAGGCAGAAGGGCTATAATTCTATTAGAACAGTACACCAAATCCGGATAGAATGTTCGAAATTAACAGAAACAGGAGGCGCATTGGAATGTTGGAGTAGAATTGACCCTCTTTCACTCCATTGCGCTTTAGACCTCACAAGCGAAATGGAAACAACTATAGAAATAACAATACATTACAACAGAGGTCTCAACATTCCAATGTTCTAATATTTTATTATTGTGACCAGAGCAGTCACTAGACCTCCCCATGGCTTTCAAAGTGATTCTATTTGTGGTCAATGCCTTAAGGAAAGATCCTGCGACCAGGCCTAGCTTCACATAATGACCACCAACTATGCTGAGTATTAATAGTACAATTATCCTCACCAATACAGTAACAATACAATACAATACTGCCCTTATGGCGCTTGTTTTGTCCCTATGCCCTTCAATCAAAAAATAAACAAGCATTGGCATAGCCAATAGGCTTTGCTAATGTTTTTAAGCTGTGCTGTAGAGCAGTGTGGCTACTGTGCAGTATGTTGAAAAGGTATAATAAAAAAGTGTTATAAGCATTTTTGTTACCTTAAATATAACCAACATTACATTATGTACAACTGAACGACCCTATTAAAGAAAGAATATAAACATGTATTCTAGTTTTTTTTATCTTTGCAGTGCTGACAACTTTTTCCAGTACTCTAGGCAGATATTCAATGACAGGCATTCGCTATTGGCAAATATTTTGGCAGTACCTGATGCTGTAGACTTTTTTATAGCAATAAATAGTACACTGTAGCTCAAAAAGAAGAGCCCCTCCCTTACACTACATGTGCAGCTGCGTGATAACGTTTGATGAGGCTTATCTGCAAAGTTGTTGCTTTCCCAATTTGATGGGAAACTGGCCGCAGTTATTTTTACTAAAATTAAAAAGTGGGAAAGGATGTTTCAAAACAATTTTTGGTTTGTGGTCGAGGTCAGAAGTTAAGAAACCTTTGTATAACGGGTCAGAAACTCTCAGAAACATTTATGCAGATGCTAGCTAGTGTGCCAGTGCCAGGTGGAATTCATTCCAGCATACTGTTCACGTGAAAACACACCAGCCCCAGCTACCCATATTTAAAGAAACTGCTGACGCACCTCCCAACATTTAGCGTTTGTGTAAATAAGGCTGGGCGCTCTTATTTTTACCTTTCCAAATTCACCTCACTTGTGTGATACTGCTGCAGATATGCGTGCGCTATATATTACACTGAAAACATATTGTGAAACAAGGGACTGTGTGGTGATATATTTTAATAGTGATCAAGCCCACATAACCAACAGGTGGCACGGGGACCCGCGCTCCTATCATTCCAGTCACTTCTGACACTCTAGCTTGAGGTCTGGACATGGACCGTTTTATGAAGACATACGCAGTGTGTCCCACTGGTGTCCAGGGAGCGTCCAAACTGACATTTTGACAGCAGTGAAGCAAACTCTGCTTGCCAGCAGGTCACATGCACAGGCTTTGGCTGCTGTCCTCCGTAAGTTTGGGGGGGCAGGTTTCCTTCATACGTGGGAGAGGGGGGCTGTGTCTCCATGGAACCCCTGAGCCTCACGGAGGCCAGGCTCACAATGCAAATGCAAAAACAACAATTGATGGACAGAATGCAGAACAATGTCATACATTCACCCCAGTACAGAGATCTGGGCCTAAATCCATCGTTTTTTTGCTCACCATGCCGTTCCAGTTTGAACCCAGCCATATGCAAATCAGTCTTGACCCTGTGCCTCATGGGAACAGTCCAGCCCGAACTGCCAAGCCAGGTTCTCCCTGGACTGGAAACAAGCATCCTAGGACCGGTTTCTGGCATTTCAGCCGTCTTCAGCCAGGCTTGCTTGACCGGTCCTAGAATGCTTGATTCCGGTCCAGGGAAGACATGGCTTGGCAGTTCGGGCTGGACTGTTCCCATGAGGCACAGGGTCAAGACTGATTTGCATATGGCCATGTCTAAACTGGGGTGGTGTAGTGGGCAAAAGAACGATGGATTTAACCCAGATCTCTTGACTGGGGGAGAATGTATGCATTGTCAGCATTCCGTCCATCATTTGTTTGTTGTAACGCTTTTCGCCCTAAGTGGGATGGGTATTCCCAGACGTGGGACCCGTGCTCACTACGCCACTGGAGTCAAGCTATCCTGGCTGATGACGGCTGATAGCCAGAAACCGGTCCTAGGATGCTTGATTCCGGTCCAGGGAAGACATGGCTTGGCAATTCGGGCTCGACTGTTCCCATGAGGCACAGGGTCAAGACTGATTTGCATATGGCCTTGTCTAAACTGGGGTGGTGTAGTGGGCAAAAGAACGATGGATTTAACCCAGATCTCTTGACTGGGGGAGAATGTATGCATTGTCAGCATTCCGTCCATCATTTGTTTGTTGTAACGCTTTTCGCCCTAAGTGGGATGGGTATTCCCAGACGTGGGACCCGTGCTCACTACGCCACTGGAGTCAAGCTATCCTGGCTGATGACGGCTGATAGCCAGAAACCGGTCCTAGGGTGCTTGATTCCGGTCCAGGGAAGACAGGGCTTGGCAGTTCGGGCTGGACTGTTCCCATGAGGCACAGGGTCAAGACTGATTTGCATATGGCCATGTCTAAACTGGGGTGGTGTAGTGGGCAAAAGAACGATGGATTTAACCCAGATCTCTTGACTGGGGGAGAATGTCTGCATTGTCAGCATTCCGTCCATCATTTGTTTGTTGTGAGGCTCACAATGCAAAGCACGCCTCACCTACCCTCAGTTCCGAAGATACTGTGATTTCCCCTGGTGACAGGAGTTTTTATCACTACCGACCTTGTGGGAACATGACATCAGTCAGGAAAAGTCCCCACCGGCCCACGAGAAAAGTAACACCCCGCCCCCCCCCCGCCTTCAGCCTCCCCATGTGTAGCGTCCTAAGGTGGAGCAAAAAATGTCCTTTCTCTGTGTCATGTCGCTGTGAAGCGAGCAGCTCTCTCCCAGTGAATTAAATGAGAATATAGAGTGCCTGCTTCAAACTGTGAAGTGCCAGTACTCTCCCATATAAAGTATTGAAAATCTTGTGCGAAAGGACAGAGAAGTGCTGGTACTGACGGCAAAAAAAATTGGAGTGACGGTCTTTCTGTGTTCGAGGAGGATCCATTTGTAGGTCTTACGTAGGAGTCGGAGGGTGTGGAAGCAGGAGGACGAGAAGGAGTTGATCTGGCGGTCCATTTTGAGCTCTGAGTCCAGGATGATTCCCAGGTTGTGTGCGTGGTCCGTAGGGGTGGGCGGGTTTCCGAGGGTGGGGGGCCACCAGGTGTCGTTCCAGGTGTCAGGGTTTGGGCCCATGATGGGTACTTCCGTTTTGTTGGTGTTTAGTTGTAGGCAGCTGTTTTTCATCCATTTGGTAACGGCTTCCATACCTTCTCGAAAGTTGTGTCTGGCGGTGTTGGGTTCGTTGTATAGGGAGAGGATGAGTTGGGTGTCGTCTGCGTATGATACAATGTTGAGTCCGTAGGTTCTGACGATGGGGGCGAGGGGAGCCATGTAGACGTTGAAGAGCGTAGGGCTGAGGGAGGACCCCTGGTGGACTCCGCAGGTGGTAGGTGTAGGGTCCAAGAGGAAAGGGGGGAGTCTGACCCGCTGCGTTCTGCCGGAGAGGAAGGAGCGGATCCAGTCGAGGGCCTTGTCTTGGATCCCTGCGTCGTGGAGTCTGCGTATTAGGGTGCGGTAAGAGACTGTGTCGAACGCCGCTGAGAGGTCAAGGAGGATGAGGGTTGCTGTTTCACCTTTGTCCAGTAAGGTACGGATGTCGTCTGTTGCGGGAAGGAGGGCTGTTTCCATACTGTGGTTTTTTCTGAAGCCCGATTGGGAGGAGTCGAGTATGTTGTGCTCTTCGATGAATGTGGCGAGTTGGCTGTTGATGGCTTTCTCGATGACTTTCGCTGGTAACGGGAGCAGGGAGATGGGTCTGTAGTTTTTGAGATCGGTGGGGACCGCCGAGGGTTTCTTCAGGAGGGGGATGATCTCAGTGTGTTTCCAGTTGTCAGGGAACGAGGCGGTTGCCAGGGAGCGGTTGTTGGGGTGGCAGAGCATGGGTGCGATGGTGTCGGCTTCTCTGTTGAAAATGTGGTGGGGGCAGGGGTCTGTGGGGGCCCTGGAGTGGATTGACTTCATCGTCTTCAGTGTGTCTTCGGTGGTGAGGGCTGTCCAGTTGTCGATCGCTGGCTTCAGGGTGTCGGGGGTGGTTGGTGAGGGTTCAGTGTGTTGGTTGTCTTCGTTGGGCATCCAGTGGTTTGATTATTTCTGAGGACGCCTCTCCTAGTGATCTGGTGGATAAGAGAGTGGACGGTGCTGCTAAATGTGCCTACTCCGCTGCTAACTTTTCCATCCGGGCAGGGGCTTATGCCTCGTATGTGGTCCAGTCTCTTTTTTACAATTTTCAGGTCTTGTCTGAGGCCCTCCTGCAGGGGGAAGACGTTAATTCCAGTCTGTCCCTTATGGAGCAGCAGGTTCGCTTTTTGTCAGACATCACATTTGACTCTCTGTCTGCTGCTGCTGCTGCCATTTCTGGCTCCATTGTTTCTGCTCGCCGTAACATCTGGATGAGATCCTGGAAGGTGGATGCTTCACAAAAATCCCTTCTATCCCGCTTGCCCTTTGATGGTGCTAAGTTGTTTGGGTCTCGGCTTGAGGATCTCCTTAAGATGTCTGTGGAAGATCGTAAGCTTCTGACACCTCTGCAGCCTCCTCTGAGGGGTGGGGGCTTTGGCTACAGGCATGCTTTTGGGAATCCCCATCTGCTGTGAGGGGTTTCTCCCAGCCGTAAGGGTCGTGGCCGTGGCACCTCCTTCTCTGCCAAGTCCCGGCAACAGCATGCCGGTGCTGCCCTTCCCGATGCCTCTGCCTATTCCTGACTATTGCAGGGTGGTCGGCCGGATTGGTCTGTTTTCTTCCGCTTGGGCTTAAGACGTCACCGATCCCTGGGATCTTCGCCTGGTGGTAGAAGGCTATTCTATCGTCTTCTCTTCTCCTCTGCCAGAGTTTTTTGTTCCCACTCCCACAACTCGGAATCCTCTGAGGCTGCTGTGGTTGCAACGGGGGATCCAGGATCTTCTCCGGATGGGTGCCATTGTCCCTGTTGCCAAGCCAGAGATGGGTCAGGGTTGCTACTCTCTGATGTTCCTGGTGCCGAAGCCTTCGGGGGACTTCCGCCCTATCTTGGACCTCAAGGCCTTGAATTTCTATGTGCCTTACCAGAGGTTCAAAATGGTGAGTTTGCAGCGGATCCTTCCCCTTGTTTCCCCTGGGGCCTTTCTGTCATCCTTGGACCTTTTGGATGCTTACTATCATGTTCCTGTCCATCCCCTCTCCCAGAGGTTTTTGCGGTTCTTTGCCTGGGTCAGCACTTCCAGTTCTGTGTACTCCCTTTTGGGTTGGCTTCTGCCCCTTGGGTGTTTACTAAGGTCTTGGCTCCCCTGGTGGGTCTCTTGCATGCTTAGGGTTGAAGTAATCTAATAGTAATCCCAAGGGCCACACTCACCAGTGGCCCGCAATACCAAATCAATAATAAGCAGTTGGCAACGAAGAAGGTTCAAGCGCTTATTGGCCACAACAGAACTCTACATAGAGGAGCCCCATCGAACCTCACCCAGAAGGTGTGCCGACGAAGACTGCTGGCTCCTTGACAGAACAACACTTATATACATTACAGATTCAGCATACAAAGCATTGCAAGTGGAAAAGTACCAGTTAGTCCTAGAGCTCCTAAAATGAGCTCATACCATCTGCCCGTATAAGGTTACTATCTTGTTCAAAGAAGGTCAGCCGCGTGACTCCCTTTCGTCTCGGGCACAGAGGAATTTAGCTTAGTACTCCCTTCCGCAGATGTGACCTTGAGCCTCGGCCGTAAATACAATTCACCCTGTCTTTAGGCTGGTACAAGCTAAATCATACAGATAGTGTTTACAGAGAGTCATGTGACTTAGGCCTAGTCAGTCGTGATCCAATATGGCTGAACTGTGGCTTACCACCCTGCAAGACCTCCGTAATTCTCCTGGGGTACTCACGACCCCTCAAATCAAATACAGTTAACTGCTCCAAATGCACCACCCGACAGCGCGTGCTTCAAACCAAAGCACCGCTCAACAGCGCATGTTTCAAACAAACAAACTACTCACCGGGTGCACCCAGGTACGAATGTTCGTTCTTCGCTGCCAACTTCTTACCATCAATACGGTCAGCTCCTGGGTCTAGCCCGTAGGACCCCGGTGAAGGGTCACTAGCAGCAGAGGGTGCCCCGAGCGGGAGCGCGGAGCGGACGTAGACTCCCCTCCACCCGCCCGGCCAAGACGCCCCCGATCCTCTCACCCGTTTACGGGGAGGGAGAGGACCCTGTCACGGGGTCCCTTCGTGGTCGCCAACTGAAGTAATCTAATAGTAATCCCAAGGGCCACACTCACCAGTGGCCCACAATACCAAATCAATAATAAGTAGTTGGCAACGAAGAAGGTTCAAGCGTTTATTGGCCACAACAGAACTCTACATAGAGGAGCCCCATCGAACCTCACCCAGAAAGTGTGCCGACGAAGACTGCTGGCTCCTTGACAGAACAACACTTATATACATTACAGATTCAGCATACAAAGCATTGCAAGTGGAAAAGTACCAGTTAGTCCTAGAGCTCCTAAAATGAGCTCATACCATCTGCCCGTATAAGGTTACTATCTTGTTCAAAGAAGGTCAGCCGGGTGACTCCCTTTCGTCTCGGGCACAGAGGAATTTAGCTTAGTACTCCCTTCCGCAGATGTGACCTTGAGCCTCGGCCGTAAATACAATTCACCCTGTCTTTAGGCTGGTACAAGCTAAATCATACAGATAGTGTTTACAGAGAGTCATGTGACCTAGGCCTAGTCAGTCGTGATCCAATATGGCTGAACTGTGGCTTTTCAGCCCTTTCTATCATGCCGGATACTATAAAGAATAAGCCATCTTAGGAAGCAGTTCTATGCACATATGAGGGGGACACAACCCTAGATACGTTATGCTAACTTCATATACTGGCCTGAATCCCACAGGGTGCTTTTATTTCCTTACCTTGACGACTGGTTGATTTCTTCCTCGTCTTTTTCTTAAGGCCCTGGCAGATGTGGCGCTGGTGCGGCTTTGCCTGGAGTCTCGTGGGTTCCTTGTGAATGTCAGCAAGTCCAACCTTGTCCCTTCTCAGAAACTTCAGTTCATCTGAGCTCTCTTCAACACCAGGTTGGGATTGGTGTTTCTGCCTCCGGATCGCCAGCTCCGTCTCCGGTCTCATCTGGAATCTCTCCTGTCGACCTCTTCAGCATCCGCAAGGAACTGGTTGCGGGTTCAAGGGAACAGGTCTGCCTCTCTCTTTCTGGTCCCTTGGGCTTGCAGACACCTCTACCATCTGATGTATCACCTTCTGTCCCACTGGGATCCAGGGTCCCAGGACTACGAGGCCTCTGTTCCTGTGACTCCAACCATTTCTCTCCTGCTGCGGTGGTGGTTGGTGCCGGACAACCTGGCAAAAGGGGTGCCCATGGACCCTCCCATTCCCTGTACCCTGCCTACCGATGCCAGTCCTTGGGGTTGGGGGGCCACCCTCGGGGTTCTTTCTGCTCAGGCAGCTTGGTCCCCCCCGGAGAGATGGATGTCCTCAAATTGGAAAGAACTGGCTGCTGTGTTCAAGGCTCTCGTGCACTTTGCCCCTCACCTGAAGGACATGTGGTTTCAGGTCCGGACAGACAATCAGGTGGCCCGTGCCTACTTGAACCATTTGGGGGGCACTCGCTCTCCCCTTTTGGCTCTCCTGGCGGATCAGATTGGGTCTTGGGCGGAGGACAATCTGCTGGGTCTGACGGCTGTCTATCTGCCGGGGAAGGAGAATGGGCGTGCGGATCAGCTGAGTCACCTTCTGCCTTCTTCTGTCTCTCTGTCCCTGTCTCCTCTGGTCTTTCGGGAACTGTCGGGGAGGTTCGGGAGGCCCTGGTTGGATCTCTTTGCATTCCCTCAGGATGCTCTTCTACCGAGGTTCTGCGCCCTTCTGCCTTACGTGGAGGCGTAGGGGGTGGATGCCTTGAGTTTCCCTTGGCCTCAGTGTCTTCTCTATGCCTTTCCTCTTTTTCCCTTTCTCAGCAGGGTTCTGGCAAAGATCAGGTCAGAGAGGGTGTTGGTGCTTTTGGTGGCCCACTTTGGCCTCGCCAGTCTTGGTATCCCCTCCTTCTTCATCTGGCGGTTGCTCCTCCGTGGAGGTTCCCGCTGTCCCCTTCTCCTCTCCGCTTTCCTCACCTGTCTCGTCAGGCTCTCAGCCAGTTGGCGTTGGGGGTTTGGAAGTTGAAAGGCGTCGGCTAGTTTCCTTGGGTTGTTCCTCTGCTGTGGCGTTGTCTATCCAGAATTCTCGGAAGGGCAGTACCCTTAAGGTCTACGACCGTCACTGTCGGAATTTCTCTGCTTGGTGTTCTTCGCGGGGGTTTCTCCCTGATTCCTCTGAGGGTGTTCTGTTCTTGAGTTGCTCCGGGATGGGTTTTTTGCTTGGGCTGTCGGTCTCTACTCTCCGCAGCCATTCCCTTTGAGTCCTTGGCTTCGAGCCTTCTGTGCAGTTTCTTTCTTCGGCAGCCTGTCGTTGCTTCTCCTGTCCCTCCCTGGGATCTTCCCTTGGTCCTTCATGCCTTGCAGGTTTCCCCATTTGAGCCTCTGCCTTCAGTCTCTCTGGAGTTTCTCACACTGAAGGTTTGTTTTCTAGTGGCCATTACTTCTGGGCGACATTTGAGGGAACTTGGCAATTTGCTTTGTCATCCTCCTTTCTTGCATTTTTTCCCTGACAAGTTAGTCCTTCGTCCTGACCCGACTTTTCTTCCCAAGATTTCCTCGGCTTTTCATTTGTCCCAGGATGTTGTCCTTCCTGCCTTTGTCCCTTCCCTCTCTTCAGAGGAGGAGTTCCGGCTCCATTCCCTGGATTTAACCAGGGCTCTGGTGATCTACCTGGAGCGTACTGCCTCTTTTGGCCAGGTGGATTTTTTTTTTGTTACCTTTGGGGTTGCCCGGCAGGGCATCGCCCTACCACAGCCACTCTTTCCCGTTGGGTTCGATCCACTGTCTCCCTGGCCTACCGGCATTTGGGGGTCTCTCGTCCCCCAGTCATTCAGGGTGTTCCACCCGGGGTGTGTCTTCCTCCTGGGCTTCTTTTAAATGGGCCTCCTTCGAGGATCTTTGTGCTGCGGCGACTTGGTCCTCCCCTCACACTTTCGTCTCCCATTATAAGTTGCGTATGGAGTAGGATTTTGGTTCCGCTGTCCTTGCGGCCGTCCACTGATTGTGTGTACTTGTCTGCATTAAAGTCTTTTTTTTCTGACATCTTTGGGGTCTGTTTCTTTGTTCGTCTAGCGCTTGGGTATACACTCCTTAGTGACTGTGACGAGGAAGACGGAGGAGGATGGTAATGACTCGGTTACTTACCGGTAATGTTCATTACTCCGAGTCATAGTCTTCCTCGTCACAGTCATGTTCCCTGCCGCCCGCCCTTGTGGGTGGTGGGACGAACAAATTGTTTTCTTTCCCTTGGTTTTTGCTTTGTATTTCAGGATGTTTCCTGTGTTGGTCCCACCCTTATAGGTCAGGTGGCAGGTACTTCCTGCCATGCGGCCATATTGGGTGAGGACCTTTAAATTTATGGGTGAATGTTGTACCTGGACCATGGGGTGCTCCTTAGTGACTGTGACGAGGAAGACTATGAATCGAAGTAATGAACATTACCGGTAAGTAACCGAGTCATGACATTCTGTGATCCTGGGCAAATTGCTCAATCTCCTCGTGCCGGACAAAAATGAATGTGTCTGTAACGTAACTGGTGCTCATGTTAAGCGCTCTGATCGGTCGGGTCGACTTTGTGCTATATAAAACTCCAAAAAGGGGGAAAAAACTAGACTGCCCAACCTTGGTATTGGTAACCCCGATATTCCATGGCGGATTCTGAGCTAAACTTTGGGCACCGGCGCTTAATCTTATACAAAGTAAGCACTGCAGGTAATGTCTTTCGAATGTTCACTTCTGACTAAAAGGAGTGCAACAAATTCTGTCCGCTGTCCTCGGGCCTGTAGGTGTACAGAGACTCCCAGTTGCCAGGCTGCCAGGGAACTGCAGTTTCAGGGGTTTGTAAGTGTGACAAATTGAAGTGTCGAACATTTTATGCTTCAGGCAGCATTTATCATCAATCACCCCAGGGGATTGCTCGCAGTAATGTTTGCAGTTCTCCCTGAAGGCGTCCTTTCTTTTTTTTTTTTGCTGCGCTTGTGTTTACACATGCTATTTTCAATTTATTTTTCTCATAACGTTTATCATGGCGATGGCACGCTGCGCTCTTTTGTTTCAACGTTTGGTCTTATGCAGAGAGATAGTGTGTGTTTGGGTCTGCTGTTCACTTAGAAATATCTCGCGTCCTTCCAAAGATGTTAAGATTTATTTTCAGAGGGATGAACTAGAGCGAGAAATCTCTTGTGCAAAACCGTTATATTAAATCAAAACTAGGCGAACTTCTACAACCGAATTTGCCTTTTTTACCCTTTGGTTATATATTGGTGGGAAGAAGTGGGCAAAGTGGTAACTGAAGGGAGGGGCTGCAGAAGGCAGAATTGCGTTTGCAGGGGCTGTTCAGTCGACCTGAGGGGTTAAGAGCACACTATGGGGCAGATTTACAAGCCACTTGCGCCACTTTTGCGTCACTTTTCTCATGTTAAAAGTGGCGCAGGGGGCTTGTAAATCGGCCCCTACATTTGTAGATCTCTCTCTTCTGGTACCAAGAAGGCAATGACTATGATGTGAAATCCAAGGTGGTGCCACCACTTACTAGATATTGGGCCAGCCGAGATCATGCTCCAGTTGACACCTAACCTTACTAACGTGCCCAATGTCCCCTTTTGTTAACCTGAGCTCCCCTGAAACTCCAACTGGGACTAAAAGGGTCCCCCATGTTTTCGTGATGCTTTTTAACATCGACCCCATCTAATCCTCACATTGGCGCAATTCACAGAACTAATCTGAGACAGAATCCTAAACTTACTACTTTTGGTATTCAAAGAAGGTATTTAGTAGTAGTAAAGTTAGGATTTTGTTTTACGTTTGACTTAAGACAGACTTAAGACAGACTTAAGCCAAACTTAGGACAGAATTAAGACAGACTTAAGACAGACTACTAACTTTACTACTACTAAATGGCTTCTGTGAATACCAAAAGTAGTAAGTTTAGGATTTTGTTTCAGATTAGTTCTGTGAATGGGGCCCTAGATGACTCATTTTGAATACTGTGTTTAGTCAACAGTTTTGCCTGTTAGAAACTTCCTAGGATTTGTATTTTTTACCTGGCTGTCGCCAAAATCACATTGTGGGAGGCCTTGGGGCTATGCCCGTAATCCATCTACGGGGCAATAATTGCATTTTAGTTTCTCTATGCACTTTAACACCTGCACTTTAGATTAATGTATTTTTAAAGGTATAGTGACTGTTTTAGCCCTATTTGTTTCTCTTTTTCTGGTTTTTAGAATTTATTTGCTTTATTTCAGTGCCCAAGTGCCCAAAGACCCTCCAAGATTCGCTACACTGTTGATATGTTTGAATGCACATTTGGTTTTATTGTAATGATTTTTAATAATCGCACTATAAAAGAATCTATCTATCTACTAGATATGAAATGCAGGGGAGCACTAGGCAGGAGCGGAGATTAGGGTGCTACATGATGCGAACAACAAGGGGCTCAGAAGATGCCCGACAGCACAACAAGTGCTCAAGTGAACAACAAGTTTTCACAACGAGCACTCAGCAGAGGACAGAAACCCATAAGGCCAATGCAAGGTGCCTGTAAAATACAGTCAGTAGTTGATGGGTATATTGATTAAGCGGGTCTGTGCGATAAACAGATGGGATAGCTAGACCAGATGGGCAGATTGCAGATGTGCAAGATGAGCTATACGTCCCCATTTGAATCCCTTAAAACTACTATGTGAATGGGGGTAAGTACTCATCAACCTGCACCATTGTCCTAATACAGAACCAGCACTCTGCAGTGTTGAAATACAAGCACAAATGGATGAGTGATTTTACAAAAATGTTAGATGCCCACTAGCAAAAGTTTGATAAAAAAATATTGAGTTGGTAATTTATCCACCTCTGCTAAATAAGAATATGTGTTGCAATGATTTATGGGAATGGCACATGACCAATGTATGGGAACGGCACATGACAATGGGAAAATTAGTATGAAGTGTATTAATGGTAAAGAAAAATTAAAAAATCAATGTCTTATGTAATTGAAAAAGCCAATGAAAGATTTTGTAAAAACTATATGAGGGCGTAGATCTCCACCACATCCCATACCAGGGGTAGAAAGTGGTCATTCTAAGGCGTGGTTTGTCTTTAAAGTTTGGGAATGTCACAAAAAATGTACTTTTGTGCGCAATCCCAAAACTCCTCTCCCTCCCCTTTCCACCCTGGAAAAGGTTGGAAATGTACTCAATCACAGGGCTGGAATAACTCCCTGTCTCTGTGAGTTTATTCCAGCTCAGGGCTGGCATAACTTTCATCCTGAGTGGGAAGGGAAACGGATCACCCCCCCAGACACTGGCAGCCCTCGCGGAGCAGCACCTGCAGCACCTGCTGCCCCATCTCACGGCGGGTCACAGGCAGGTGCTCGGTAAGAGGGATGGATGCCAGCACACAGCCTGTTTTTTGTATCATAAATTATCTGCTGCTTGCATTGTTCTGAAAACAAGGTCTTTTTAGCACTCACACATACAGGACCGGTACAACACATACAACTAACACAGTATTTATTTTTTATTGTATTTATTTATTTATTTACTTGAGTTTTTTATAGCGCTGGCTAGACCCGGAGGTATCAGAGCGCTTTCCATGAGGCGAGTTACATAGGTTACAAATTACACATTGTTACAGAAGGTACATAAGTTACAGGTTACATCCATTGGTTCAAGGCGTGTAAAAGGTTAAGGGGGTAATGTAAAAGGGTAGGGGTGTCGTACTCAATGGTGTTCCCATCTAAACTCCGGATAGTACATGCAGAGAAGACCACATTTTTTACCACGCCTCAAGACATCTGGGACTGGATCGAGGGGCTAGGGCCACAAGACCGGAGGCAAGAAAGCAGAGACCAGCCGGAGGAGAATCACACGCGATCCCCTGGAAGGGGGGGGAGCCCAAAGGCCACCCAAACCCAGACTAGGCACAGGGAAAGAGCGGTGGCAGCAATAGAGTCCCTGAGTGCAGCGGGCCCGCAGGGTGCTTCCTCCCTATCGGGGGAGGAACAGAAAGACTCTGACTCAGATGCCAGCTCCAGCACGGTGAGTGAGACCAGCCAGATAATGCCGGAGGTAACTCCCCGAGCGGCGGATAACCTGATCTAACCTAAGCCAGACACGCAAGTACCTGCTGGACTTTGGGGTTCGGGGGGAGAGAGGGCACAAGGTCTAGAGACTGGATGGAGAGCTAGAGGGGCTCAGGATGAGCACTATGCAAGCTAACCACTGGAAGGGGGGACCCGGTGGGGCAAAGGGGAAGGTCTTCCTCGCAGAGAGCTGTAGTCTAGCCACCACCTGCAAGTTGGGCTTTAGCTTGTTTGTATGCCAGAGTGCCGTTTGGATGGGAGAGAGTTGCTCACTTGTCCTGGGGAGGGGGAGTTGGGGGAGTTCTATTGTTTTAAGCTGGGGGCATTGCTGTCTATCCTTACGTGGGGTTAAGAGCTGCTGTGCGGCGGTTCCCACCATGCAACACAGGGAGCCGGGAGTCGGGCGGGGCCGAGGAGGCCAGACGGAAGTGGAAAAGATGATCTGTAATGCCCAATCAGAGGGAATATAATCTCCTTTCCTGGAATGTTCGGGGAATGCACTCCATGCACAAACGCTACAAAATCTTCTCACATCTGAATAGGCGAGGGGTTCACATAGCAATGCTGCAGGAAACGCACACATTGACTTCCGAAGGGGCGGCACTACACCGTAGATCGAGAGGCCAGGCATACTATACTACATTCTCGGCATTCGCCAGAGGGGTCTTGATCTGGATTAGGGCGGGCGTCCCCTTCCAACTCACTGGCCACAAAGTAGATTCAGAGGGCCGATATATGGTGGTCACAGGGCGCCTAGACAGGCAAGACATCACACTGATAAATATTTACGGCCCGAATACAGACCAAGGAACATTTTTTGAGCAATTATCTGGCTCTCTGGTGCCATACATGACGGGGTCAATTATTATGGGGGGAGATTTTAATTGTATAGCAGATCCAGCCCTAGACCGTTCCCACCCACCACATCGGGATGCCCCAGTACATAGGATAGCCAGGACGTTCAGGGAATGGCAGTCTCATTGGAGGCTAGTGGACACGTGGCGACGCACGCACCCACTAGATAGTGATTACTCTCTCCTTTCCCATGTACATGACTTACACGCCCGAACAGTGTCAGACCTCAACCCCCTATTGGTTCGACTACAGTGGGGAATCACACGGCAGCCCATCCCCACCTGGCGCCTCAAGCCTGAGGCACTAGAAGACCAAGTGTTCCACCATGAGATTAAGGAACAAATCATCACCTACTGAAATCTCAGAACGCGAAATTCGGGTAGCTATTAAGGAACTGGCAAGGGGGAAAACAACGGGCACGGATGGGCTCCCCAAGGAGTTTTATGAGGCATACGCGGAAGAGCTGTCCCCCAAATTGGCGAAGATGTATGCGGAGGCGAGCAAGAAGGGTCAATTACCAGGTACCACTAGGGAGGCGGTCGTAGTCCCGCTGTTGAAGCCGCACAAGTCCCCCTTGGAGTGCGCAGCATACAGACCTTTGTCGATGCTAAATCTCGACTTTAAAATTTTAAGCAAGGTGCTGGCAACATGGCTGCTCTCCTACATGATACCTCTGGTGCACCAAGACCAGGCAGGCTTCATTCCTCACTGGAACACAACCTTAAATATTCGTCGACTGCTGTCCGTTATCGAACTCGGGGCAACATCGGACCAGGGAGGGACAGTGTTCGCCATTGACATGGAAAAGGCATTCGAGAGCCGTGAATGGGGGTTCTTATATGCCGTGTTGAACAAAATGGGCCTAGGACAGGGATTCGTATGTTGTGTGCGGCTACTATATACAGATCCGGTGGCAAGAGTCCGCACGCGATGCACAATATTGGAGCAGTACCGGGTGGAGAGGGGGACGCGCCAGGGGTGTCCTCTCTCTCCACTGCTTTTTGCCCTGGCGGTGGTGCCATTAGCTTGCGTAGCGTGATCTAGAGGGGCTTACCGGGGGCTCCAGTTGGGGGAGCAGAGGCATCAAATAGCATTATATGCGGATGACCTCCTCCTATTCTTGAAAGACGCGGAGGAAGAACTGGTATAATGGAACGATTTGGGTCATTGTCAGGTCTGCGAGTGAACTGGCTGAAGTCCAGATTATTCCCTTTGGTGAGGGACATGCGGCCACCTTGGAACTTAGGTGATTTGCGGTGGGAGCCCTGTTGCTTCCGTTATCTGGGAGTATACTTCTTCCACACCATGGAAGATGTGAAGGAAGGCAACATAGGGAGGGCACTGCGCTCACTCAAAAGACACTATGGCTTTCTGGGGTAGGCTTCCCCTCTCAGTAATGGGCCACATCTCACTGCTCAAAATTGTGGCTCTTCCCCGGCTGCTATAAATCTTTGTCACACTTCCTGTGTGGATATCAGCGGCATGGTTCCGGGAGCTGGACTCCTGCCTGTCGGTGTTCATATGGGGGACAGGGCATTGAGGAGTAGCCCTTAATACTCTAAAACGGCCTAGGTCGGGTGGTGGTTTGGCTGTGCCTGATAAGGAGGCCTACTATTTGGCAGGCCAGCTGCAGAGGCTCACGCAGTGGGTGGCAGGGAGCCGGACAGGGGGGTGCCACCTTTCGCCCTGCTCAGGACTACCAAGCCTCAGCAGGTCCGCAGTAATGAACATAGAGTGATACGCCGCTGCTGGGGCAGATGCCTGCAGAAATCCAGAACAAAACTCCCATACTCACCAGAAATGGCGTTGTCGCTGTTGGAGGCCCTTCCCCATTTAGGACAGTGGCAGGTACTAGACGATTGGGTACAAGCAGGGGCAACAACAAATGTGGGGGATATCTTCCGGGACAGGGAGCTTCTCTCCTTTGAAGATTTCAGAGCTGACCGAGATATACCATAGGGACACTTTCTGCTCTATGGGGCGGTCACGGGGGCCATAAGACGACACTGGGGAACAGGTACGACGGAACTGCCACGACACCCCACCTGTGACAACATAAGCCTTACTGGGGGCACTATCAAGGCTGTTGCATGCCTCTACAGAGCTACAGGGCGAGATTCCATAAAACCGCTAGACCGACTGCGCCACAAATGGGGGGACTACATTGACAGACCACTAGACGACAAGGACTGGGACAATATTCTAGAACGGACCACCAAAGAATTTCGAGACGCCCGGTTTAGCCTGATAAGTTTCTATATTCTTCACCAAGTACATCTGACCCCAGAGCGTATCAACCGCTATTTTGATGACGCAGATGCCCGAGATGTGACATGCAGGGGGCGACTTTTACCCATATGATGTGGAGCTGCACCTCCTTAACACAGTACTGGCAGGAAATCACACGGTAGACGGCTAGAATAACGGAGAGGGTGGTTCCCTGCACACCAGCCCATGTATTGCTCAACCTGTTCCCACACGCTGCCAAAACCAAGACCACAGATAGGTTTCAGGACCTTGCATTTATCCTCGTGAAATGGGAAATTACTAGTAGCTGGAAGAAACCGGGAGGCCCAATGTGCACAGATGGAAACGAGCGCTGGTGAAATGGGCCGGGTGCGAGGGCAGGGTCCTGCTTAGAAATGCAAGACAGGGAGTGGGCAAGCCGGAACGAGCTTAGGCATGGGAGGCCATTATGAAGAAAGGGGTGACCCAGTGGTTCTGGACCTGGGTTTTAATGTGGTATGAAAAACAATGGTCCTAGACCTAATTTCGATGATGAAACAAATCACAACCTACAATACTAAAATGACCAATTATTTACTGAGCCCATACCCTGTTGGCTCACAGTAATTAATACATACAGTTTACTGAAGTGCAACAACCACAAACCTTTTTTGCATTACAAAGGGTTTTATTCCATCATATTTAGCGCAACAGTATATCCTTTACTGTAAGTGGCAATGTTGGACAGAGAAGGAAGGGAGAGGTTGCTCCAGGGAACGTGCAGAATGAGAAAATGCTCTTGGTGTGGGAAGGGTGAATAGAATTCAGATAATGTGGTGAAAGAATAAGTTAAAATTGTTCATTCATTAGACTGATAGATAATTCTCAGTCTTTGTACTACCTGGCCACATTTTATCATTCCAAACCAATTTACATTCGATTTTGAAATACACAATACAATTCAGTCTAATGAATGAACAATTTTAACTTATTCTTTCACCACATTATCTGAATTCTATTCACAGATTTTGAGGGCTTCCGTCAAAAATAGTATTTTGCTTGTTGGAGCTGTCCTCAATCAGTGAAAAACAGGCTATTTACACTGCCAATAAGTGGCATGGCTACATGGCCTCACCTTATGCGGGAGTAAGCGGTAGACGGATAGGGAGAGATAGAGGAAGAGCGAGAGGGACAGCGAGAGAGGTGTCATGGGGTCTTTTCCAGGACACCTGGGCCATTGGCATTGCCTGGTATGAGGGTGAGACCTAGAGTACACCACGGTATTATGTGTAGCAGACCAGGGTCATGCCATGGCATTGACTGGTAGCTGAGCTTCATTTTGGCTTTGCCCAGAACATGGGATTTTTTGGGCACCCCATGGCATTGAAAATTTGAATACCTTTAATCATTAGTGAACAAACACTGGCAGCTAGGGGACCTGCTGCTGCACCACCTGAAGTGCTCACTCTGGACCCGATTCACAAAAATAATCTGAGACAAAATCCTAACTTTACGACTTTCGGTATTCACAAAAGGCACTTAGTAGAAGTAAAGTTTGGAATACTAACTTTACTACTACTAAATGCCTTTTGTGAATACCGAAAGTCATAAAGTTAGGATTTTGTCTCAGTTTAGCAGTAGTAAAGTTAGGAATCCTAACTTTACTACTACTTAATGCCTTTTGTGTATACCGAAAGTCGTAAAATTAGGATTTGGTCTCAGATTACTTTTGTGAATCGGGCCCAATGTTCCATACAATAGTTGCCCACCTCTAACGACCAGATACCAGTTGGTCATACATTAGATATATTTGAAGATAACAGAGGCAACAAAACGTATATAAAGTTGTACTGAAACAGCACAAATATGAATGGGCCCTTTGCTCGTGTTGTCTTTTTAATCATGTTCTTCTTCAGAAAATAAAAACAAGCGCAGCCAACACGTTTCGCCTTATCACAGGTTTCCACAGGGCAGAAATGTATTGAGTGGCAATGTAGGCAGATCTGAACAAAAATAGCATTGCAACGGACAATCATCCTGAGCACACTTGTTTTTAAAACTCAAACCGATTACGTCATGAATGCTGTAGTATAGTCTGGTTAAAGCGCTCAGAGTTTAAGGAACGCCCGTTACATTTGTGAAAGTAATAAAATTGAATACGTTGTTGATTTTGAAGTAATATTATAGATACATTTCAAGTTCAGAGTCTTAAGGAACTGCTGTCCATACAAAGCTGTGTTCGCCATTCCTGCCCTGAGAAAGCCTGTGATAAGGCGAAGCGCGTTGGCTGCACTTGTTTATATTTTCTGAAAAAGAACTTGAGTAAAAAGACAAACACGAGCAAAGAATCCATTTATCTTTTTTTGTTGTTGTACAACTTTCTATATGTATACTCTGTTTTGTTGCCTCTCGATTGTGTTTAAATATCTGTAATCGTTATGATTATGAACAACTTGACAGCACTGCAGAAACATTTCAGGACTCCCTCTGTAAGGCTGACAGGGTTGGAGCAGAGTCATGGCATGTCAGGATCAGCCAGAAAAAGGCTGACAGGGCTCTGGGGGGTTAGTAGTATTAAGGGAAAACCCGTTACATTCCACCAAACCCTCTGAAAGTGGAAGTCACATGCCAGATTTCCCGGAATGGCTGGTAGGAGTGAGCCAGAGTCAGTCATGTGAGCCCATTGAAACTGAAACGTGAAAAGGTCTAGGCAGTCAGTAACATGACAGGCTCAGCAGTGAAGTGGTCCCAGCCGTGGGTCAGAGTCACTCACTGCCGCTAAAGCGGCGATAATGGGCTTGATAATATGCCGCAGAGAATTCCCATAGAAGCCCATGTTGACACCAGAACATGAGCTTCTATGGGAATTCTCATGGGCATATTATCAAGCTCATAATCACCGCTTTAGCGGCAGTTTTCTGCCGCTAAAGCGGCGATAATTTTAACGCCGTTTCTTGATAATATGCCCCAAAGTGTCTTCCTACTCCACCTCTCTCTCCATCCTTTATTCTGCGTGTGCTTCCTATTTTCTTCCTTCATTCTCATCATGACCAACCAGCTTTCTCACCAATCCTTGCTGACTTAGTCGTCTTTTATCTTCTCTGCCCCTTGTCTAGCCCTTGTTCTTTTGTACTACTCTTTCCTTCTTTTCTTCAGTCCTTTTCTTCTTCCCGTCCTCTTTTCCATTCTTCATTGTGCATCCATTTCCTCCTGTTCCTCATTCTCCTACCTTCATCGCAAATACACGCGCCATGATAAATACAGTCAGCCTTGGTAAATACCGACAAGATGGCTCAGCGAGTTAACATTCACTGCTCATATCTGCTGTGATTTGCAGGTCACGTGTCTGCTTCCCAGGAAGGCCAGCTTCCACCCTTCCAAGATCGGTTCAATGAGTACCATTAAAATTGAACATAAGGATATATTTATTATTTATAGCACTTAGAAACATTAGCAGTAGGGCACGAATCATCATATAAAAACAAGTTATTATTATTTCAGGCACTAAATTAAGACAGCAATAAATAGATGGTGCAGAGGGGCAGGACTGGGGACTGTGTTAATCAGCCTGACCAGAGCAGGGGTGGTTAAACTCCACTAGCTCAGGTATACAACACAAGAACAAATTAGGAAAGCAATTGATTTCTCCTAGCTCTTCAAACCCCTACTATCTGAGGACCTGTGCTCACCTCGACATGTACATGTGCTGATTGTGTGCCAAATATTTTGATATTGATTGAAAACTAAAATGTCCACCCATAATTCTTGTCATCATCCTTCCCTTCTTTATTGAAAGCCTTGCTGACACTCATATTTCATTATTAAGAATAATGTTTCGCACATGGTGCGTTTGTTTCTTGTATTGCTTTGCCTTTTTGATCACTGTAGCTGCTGATCTAGGGATATTCCATGTCCAGATCGGTTTTGAAAATCCAGTCACCCTACTTGCATCTCCTGTGTCTGTAGGCACTCTTATCTTCCTGGGCAGGGCAGGGAAGTGGGGAGTAGCGCCGGGGATCGAGCAAAACACGTTCTTTGTGTGTTTTTTCCTCCGGGCTCAGTCCTGCACATAGGCAGTTCAGGATGAAATGCTGCATGCTGCAGGCATGCAGAAAACACAGGGCAGAGCCGGCCTACAGGCCTCCCCAGCCCCCCGCCTGAGGGCTAATGAATTAGGACGCCACTGAAGCAAGAGATGGGATGGGTAATGCAGACACAGAGTACTGTGCCCTACATATTGCGGCTGTGCTGTGACTGTGGCCAGAGGGGAGACTGTTCTGTGGTGTGAAAAGGCATTGTAAAGTCACTAGAGGAAATGTGGAGGGCCGGACTGGCTATAGTGGGCATCGGGTCTTTCCCCAGGAGGCTGGAAGGGTGGGGGCCTGCTTTGCAGTGGTGGTGGCCTGTTTTGTGACAGGGGGACAGTTTGAGCCCCAGTAACAACAGCTGCAGTGCTTCACACTTGCACCTCCCACATGCCCTGGGTGGGAGAGTGTGGGGTGGGGCGACCCAACAAATTTGTCAGGACTGCTTTGGGTTCCCAGTTCGGCCCTGTCAGATCACTACAGTCACAAAGAGGTTTGCTCTGCATGTCTTCCAATGTTCAGACTAACCCGAAAGGGGATTGAAAATGATGTACCGTAAAGAGAGAGAACATTCTGGTTACTGCTGGTGACAGGTAGGTTGTAAATTATGCCACTATGGTCTGAGAGGGGACTGCGATGTTATTAGGGTCAGATTATGACCATTTGGCCTGTTTGGGGATGAAGGGTGTGGGAGAAATGTGATGTCACTGGAGTCAAAGGTAGGATTTTATTGATCAAACAAAAATTAGAGAGGAGGGGACTGAGAGTGGGTTAGGAAAATAGATTAGGTCCAGAACCAATACTCCCAAAAATAAACGTTTTTTTCACACTGTGGTATCTGTTCCTTAAAGATGAGAAGAATCAGAGATCAGACTCCATCACTGAGAAAGTGAAAGAAGGAAAAGGAAAGATGAAAGGCAGTCTCTGTGAGTGAGACAATTCCACCCTAAGGGATCTCTCCTTTTGGATATTGGTGCCCTCACACACCCTTGCGAGTGTCATGCTTCATCATCGGGCGTTGCTCCTCGTGGGGGTGACGCCGCAGTCCCCCACGGGCCCCGCAAGAGGGCTTTTTGTCGGAGATCTTTTCGTAAAAAACGCCGCAGTTGTGCATGTGGATATGAGGGACTCAGAAAAAGGGGAAAGTGATGGTAGTGTAAGTGATTGTGTCTTAAAATACCCTTCGGAACCGTGAATATTGTTGGAATTGGGCGTGAATGTTGTGACACGGGTGAGGATGTCATTCTCTTTTTTGTCTTTTTTGTCTTTGACCTCTAGTAGGGCTTCTCTGGGATTGTTCCTAGCTCGTTTCTGTGCTCTCTTGATTGATTGTACCGGGTAGTGGCGATCCTTAAGATTGCGTGAAAGGATGGCAGATTGTTTCTCATATTCACTGGTGGTGTTGCAATTCCGTCGTAGTCGTAGGAACTGTCCTACTGGGAGATTACCTCTCAGTGCCTTGGGATGATGGCTTTCTATATGAAACAAATATATCAAAAAACAATCAAAAAACATTGGAAAATTTTGACTACAGGCACTTTTGAACCCGGACCAGTACCGCTCTTTGCGTTCAAGAGGACCCAGAATTTAAAAGATCTTCTTGTCCACACACGACCCAGACACACCATGAGTAAACAACCCACATTATGGTCTTTACCACCGATTGTAGGACACTACCCCTGTGGGTCATGTTCCATATGCCCCTTGACTACCCAATCAAAGAGCCTAGATCTAGGACTTACAAGACCTTGGGTAAAGAAACGCCACACGAACTGTAACACAAAAAATTGTGTTTATCTTATAACCTGTCCTTGTGATAAACACTACGTGGGGATGACCACCAGACCGATAAAGATTCGTATCGGGGAACATAAGAGCACAATAAGGTGTAAAAAAATGAGTACAAAACTTCAAAACCATTTCATAGAGAAACAACACACGATAACTGACTTGAGGTGGACCATTATAGAGTCCAATCCGAACTGGACTAGTACCACTCTGTTCAAACAGGAACAACGTTGGGTGTTCCGCCTAAAAAGTCATAACCAAGGACTGAACGATGATATTCCGTGGTCTGAACTTGTCACCTAATACACACAGTATTAATCCAGGATTTTCCTTTTAACCCAGAATTATGTCCACGTTTGGGTAATGTGTTGGATCCGCCATCAGAACCGCTCAGGCGACCAAAATAACAGAGATAACAACAGTTCATAATTTACTTCTACTTATATTTGTCTCTCTTTAACAACTGAGTTTGGGTTACCACAACCTTGCCCCTCTCCTTATAGATACAACCATTTTAACCAACGCCCCTAGCACTACTCATATTGAGTAATGCACTTTTGGCACCATTTTCTCACATTTCTTTCTCGCATAATCATTGTTGTTTCCATATGTCCACAAGTTTATATACAATAACAGTCACCAGATCGAACACGGTCATACCTCAACGATATCATTCTCATATCTAATTTTTAATATGCCACGAGTCTCCTCCATTTACACCGGCAATTGCCAGAATATAGACGATAACCCCTCTTATTTACACCGACTGTTTTACGAGTCCCAACCCAAGAAGGCCACCACACTTTCCCAATGCATCTCCTAGGTAACGCTTCTACGCACCGTAGGGACACGCCCCCGCTGGGACAGACTTCCGCCATTATCTTACTCTTAACACCGCAGCGACTCTGGCACAGCTACTCCGGAGTTCGCTTTCGGCTGGGCAGGTTAATATACTTGAAGCGGAGGTGACCCAAGTGAGTATTACTCCGTTGTTCCTGCGCTCTATGATATAGAAGGTATGTGTACAACAAAACATTTTAACCATCACCGTGTTTTACCTTGACAGCATACCACCCCCACTGCTGGACGAACTCCTGAGTGGGCACTTTTCCTTCCTCTTGGGGTATTCAATTTTTACTATATGTTCAGTATATTTTGGTGATACAATTGCACGCCCATGGCTTTGGCGTATCAGTCTCCCCTTCCCCCCTCCTCCCCTCTTTAACAGACACGGAACTGTGCTCTGATCTGCATGAATGAATCAATTTTGAATCCGCAGAGGTGACTATGGTCCCCGGGCTCATTTTTCACCGCATAATCTGTTTTATAACCAAAAGGCTCAGTCACCAATTGTATAGTTTTATGTGTATACAAGTGTGCTTAAGGATGAAAAATTCACTTCTGTCTGTGTTTGTCGTTTGATGATAAGTGCACTACATGACAGTTTGTATCTTTACATTTCTCTCACTCGAGATACAACGTGAATTGCAACTTAGTTTTTAAAGTCTCTGCTTGTGTGTTTATCTCTCCCCCCCCTTTTTTTCTCTCCCTCCTATCTCCATAGGTCTAGGCTGGGACAGACCACGTGCAGGCCCTCGCTGCAAAATTTGCATGCACAAAGACCTGACAAAAAGTACTTTAGGGATTAAGAGTGTTTTACTCTTCTCGTTATACACTCATTTTTCTCTCACTTCTTCTTGGTCCTGACGAAGCGCGAAGGGATCCAGTAGGGACCCGTAGAAGGCGCGAAACATGTTGACCAGTGCACACCTCTGTCACACACGGCCCTAGGAACAACGGAGCAATATCCCGTCCTCTATGCTATCTATTAATAGAGGTTCTTCTAAGGCCCTGTCTTGTTATTGTTATCTTTACCCTCGGACTGACGAATAAAATTAAACCCACGGTTCCGAAGGGTATTTTCAGACACAATCACTTACACTACCATCACTTTCGACTTTTTCAGAGTCCCTCATACCCACATGCACAACTGCGGCGTTTTTTACGAAAAGATCTCCGACAAAGAGCCCTCTTGCGGGGCCCGTGGGGGACTGCGGCACCACCCTCACGAGGAGCAACGCCCGATGATGAAGCATGACACTCGCAAGGGTGTGTGAGGGCACCAATATCCAATAGGAGAGATCCCTTAGGGTGGAATTATCTCACTCACAGAGACTGCCTTTCAGGATTTTATTGATGACAGATGACAAAATGGTTGTCAGTAGAGGGCTGTGATGTGATTAGAAGAGAGATTGTGGAATCACTGCACTGTAAAAGGGAATTATAGTGTGATTGTAGCAAAAATGTGGATTGCAAAGTCACTGTAACAAAACAAAAGGGAACGCAAGTGCACGGAAGCAGTAAAAGAGGAGATGTTAAGCCACGCAGAGTTAAAAGGCAGCTATGGCTAGAGAGGGATTTGTGCATTCTGAACCACAGACTGAGTAAGAATTGTGGTGTTGCTGCTGTCACGGGTTGGTACGTTTGTAAACGATGTCACTGTGGACATAGGGGTGATGTATGTTGTCACTATTGTCAGACCCGGAGAGAGAGAGTGATCTACAGACCTAATTGCCCATTCAGTTCTTAGAATATGTTGGTAAAAAATGGTGGGCGGGTCAGAGAAAAGGGTGGGGTGTGAAATGGTCGGAACGTGTGAGGTGTGGAGCATGTGATAAATGAAGCTCATAAGGTGTGGAGCCAAGGAGAGGCACAATGTGTATTCACCTAAAGTACCAAACATGCCTACACTGACCCTGGTACAAGGTAGCAGTGACCGACATATATTGACATAATAGTAAAGACAGGCTTCTGGCAGGGATACCTGGGAACTTAATGGCTATGGCTAACACGTGTATTTAATAAAAGTGAAAGAATGGTGTTTGGAGAAAATTGGTGTATTTACAGAAACGAAACGGAAAACTAATATTTGGGGCAAATTTAGTGTATCTTAAAAAAAATGGAGAGCTGCCTTTTTGGTACAAACTTAGTTGATTTATTAAAAGGGAAAGTTAGTTCTATGGGGCAATGATTGTAAGTTGATCTCAAGCTGACGTGGAGACAGAGAACAGCATTGGTTAATAAAAAAAAAAATGGCAAGCATATTTTGGCACAAAAGGCATTCATGTACAAAATATTTCAACTTGATGTTTAATTTCTTTCATTGTTTATTTTTGAGTATGTTTTAGAATATTAACATATACAAACATAAAAAATCATTGTCAATTTCATAATAAACAGTCAGTAAAAAAATGCATTTCAGTTAATCAATTAACAAGAAATACCAGTGAAACTTATTGAGAATACAATAGTGTCTCAGGGAGTATCATTATCCCACAAATATGCTAACTGATCATGGAACTATATAAAAGAGAATTGATTTTTTTAAATGTAATAATCCGAGTCAAGGTACAAACACACATATATACCAATAATAAAATTCCCTACAAGCAGCAATAGACCTCAAATATCATAGAATGACCTCACCTCCTTTTATGAAGTCTGATTGCAAAATCATAATTTTTTTTCAAATAATTGTTTCCTAATAAAATGTATATTCTCTTATTGCTAAAATAGGATACATCTTTTTTACACTCAGAAACATAGGCTTCCATTGTACTTTTACGTAGCACAAACACATAGACCTCTTCATACACTCACAGCCAACACATGTTTTGTGTATTCCAAACATTACCTTAAGGGTTAGAGTAGGGTGAGCTTAAGTACATAGAATAGAGTTATAAAAATAATAAGAAAAATAGAGATAACTGAGAAACAAAAGAAAATAAAGCATACAGCTTAACTTTAAACATACTTCTGTTTCCTCTCGTGCCATATTGCGGTCTACTGTAAAGGTTACTGGAGTGACCTTCTCTGTCACCTTATGAGGCACCTGCTGGTGTTTGGACAAAATATCGGAAACATATATATCGTGGGTCAGAAAATTGTGTCAAAAATATTGAGGACAAGAATATCTTAAAGTTCATTTTCTATGGGTAAGTAAAGTTTTACTATATATCACTTCATACATACCTTGATGACATATATATATCTATATCTATATATCTATATATATGTATATCTTCAAGATACATAGATATCTGGAGTTGAGAATAGTAAATATATACTTATCTGTTTGCACTTGCCTTCTCGATATTATTGTCCTCGACATTTTTTACAAAATATTCTGTCGGCACAATATTTGTGTTTCTGATATTCTGTAACTGATATCCCCATGCCGTTCACTTAACATTTTATTTTCTGATGTGAGGAGTAGGATTAAGACAAAGTTACCTGGCTTAAACTCTCTCAATATTGTTTTCTGTCATATTGTTCTTTTTGAATCTGCTGATATTGTCCTAGGTTTTAGCGTACAATTTCTCCTATATCCCCTAGATGGATTTTCAACTGGCTTACATAACCCAATATGGTGCTATTACCATCCCCCTCATTTTCCAAAGATGCTTTAGCCATATCCAGCAATTCAAATAGAGAATGCCCACTGCTACTCTCTTCTTTACATCTGATAGCAAGTGGGAGCATCTGATCTTAACAATTTGTTTTGTGCGAGCATCAGGGTTGAATTGTATCCCTCCACAAGACCGTCTGTTTGAGGATGATAAGCTGCTGCTCTAATTTGCTTTATTTTCTAACTGATCACATATCTGTGCCATCAATTTAGACTTAAAGGGGCACCCTTGATCTTTTAAAATTTCCCTAGGGAAGTCCACCCGGTAAAAGATCACAATCACAGCATTTGCTATCTGTGACGTATTAGGTTGTTGTAGGGGTATAGCCTCAGGATATCGGGTTGCATAATCTACCATAACCAACACAAACCAATATCCTTTCTTGGAGGGTATTAAAGGTACAATTCAGTCAAACCCTACTATTGACAAAAGCTTATTAACAATAGGTAAAGGATGTAAGGGTACTCTTGGAGGTCAAAACAGGCTGTTCTTTTGACACGCCTCACATTCTGTACATTGCTTCTTTATATGATCAAAGATACATGGCCAGCAAATTTTTCCAAGTATGGCTTTTTCATTTTGTTCTCGTCCAAAATGTCCATCCAATAAGTGACTGTGTTTTAAATACATGACTTTACCTCGGAAAGGCTCAGGTATGAGAACTGGCTGGGTTTTCTCCCCTTTTCTATTCAAAAGTCCTCTTTGTTTAAAGAATTGTGGACCTACCTCATTCAAGTCTTTTTCCCTCTGTTGCTTAAGACTAGGCTTCCTGGAGAGTTGGGTCTTCTCTTTGTGCTGCCCAGAAACTCCCATCTAATTCCCATACCGTCTGATCAGCTATCACAGGTAAAATGGATATCTCTTCATATTTGTCACTTTTTTATCTGCCTTCTACTTTTTCTCTCTTTAGGTGTTGGCACATCATCCATGTCTTCCTGAGCATGTAGAGCCTCTAACCACCAAGATTTCCCCTTCAGTGAAGGCTTTCTGTGTGATAGATTCCAATTTGGGGTAACCTGCCTCCAATATTAAGGTTTCCGGTAAACGTGGGACAAACTCTACTGTCAATGAAGGAAGAGCATCAGTGTCTTTCTGTACCTCCACCTTGGCTAAAGGATATTTCCACTGTTCACTGTGTACATATTGAATCTTCACTGTGCCCTGTAACTGTGGGGAATTACTTTGTAGCACCTGCCATTTTATAACTGACTGGCGGCACCCAGTATCCAAAACAGCATTCACGGGGTTACCATTAACTTTCATGGAACATTGGAGATGGGACAGGTTGGAGTGCCCTGTATACACAATTCTCTGTGTCATTCCAATAGCCATTGGTTCCAGTTTTTGGGGACTAAAGCGTGCTATATCTCCCAAATCCCCATAATTATAACATTGGGGACCAGCATTAGTTCGGATGCCTACTACGCTAGGGACTATTAGCCCCTCCTGTCTTCTTTGTATCATGGACCTGGGCAGTTTGTCAGTATTAGTTGTTTTTCCCTTAACCCCCCCACCCCCTTCCTCCTCTACCCTCCAGGGCCCTATTGCAGGCTACTGCAATTTCCACTGCAGATTCCAAAGTTAAGTTACTGTGGGGCATATTATCAAGCACGGCGATAAAATTATCGCCGCTGCCGCTAAAGCGGCGGTAACGGGCTTGATAATATGCCGCAGAGAATTCCCATAGAAGCCCATGTTGACACCAGAACATGGGCTTCTATCGGAATTCTCAAGGGCACATTATCAAGCCCATTATCGCCGCTTTAGCTGCAGTTTTCTGCCGCTAAAGCGGCGATAATTTTAGAGCCGTTTGTTGATAATATGCCCCTGTGTTGTATCACCCATCTTTGTATGGGAGTATGTAAAGAGTTCAACAATTGTTCTACATATGTTTACTCCAATAACTCTTTAGTGGCACTCTCAGATTTCAACCTACGATCTGTTAAATCCTTTACACAGTAACATAAGGCGCGAGTTTTTTTTTTCTCCCAGGCCCTCCTTTATTTGTCTTAGTCGGATTCTACACATTTCATCATCTACTCTCAGCCTTCCAAAATGCTTTTCTTTATATTTGCATTGGGGTTCAGCCACTAGGATTCTCCACCGCACCTAATATGCGGTTTGTAACTCTACTGTTAAAGAGGCGGCCCCAAATATTTACCCCACCTATCTGCAGGACATGCAGCAGCCTGGGCGATTCTTTCAAAGTTAATGAAAGGAAATCGCGGCCTTCTCTCGGGTATTTCTGAAATACCTTTGAGGGTAAAGCTGTATGCCCTCTTTGTTATCCTATGGCATTCGCCAAGTTTTCCTATTGCTGTGTCCTGATTTAGGGCTTTTTTAAATCTAATTGTTCTGATTGTGTCTGGATGGTTTTTTTGTCTCTCGATCTGCTTGTGTACTTACCATAAGTTTCTCAAGCGCTCTCTCTCTGATGTATGCTGGCCATCAGCAAGTGTTTCCACAAAATCCTCCTTTTTTGTCGCATCCCACATTTGATACCATTTTGTAGAAGGATGTGCGGAAACATGGCTGCCTTAAGGAGCTACATCGGCACGGTTTTACAAGTGATGGCTTTATTAATATCGTGAAAAGTGGAAAGGAAAACGAATACAAGTTCTGTATTTGTAACAACACTTCTTTAGTTTTCTTCTCTCTCTGTTGATTAAACTGTCAATAATTGTCTCTCTCTTGCTCTAGTCACAACCAGGGGCGGCTGGTGGATTTTGAAACTGGTGGGGCGAAAAATTTGTACCCTTGTACAATGCGCGAGCGAGCCCGAACTGAAAAAAGAGAATTTTGCAATAAATGTATTCAAATGGTGGGTTTTACACCACATATTTACTGTAAATTTTTGCAAAAACGGGATCCAAAAATAGCATTTTAAAGCACAAGTGTGAAGAAAACATTACAAACATCAAAAATGTGCCCAATCCTCTAACTGGTCTGCTTGCAAAACGACCCCCAAGCCAAGCACACACAGCCAATGGGAAGAGGCCCTCTAAGTGTTTTCTACCTGTAACACATCTCGTCCTCTTTACTGTATTGGTTAATGAAGTCATCAAGGCTCACACCATTGGTAAGACCGTACATTGCAAATACTTTGAAAATTAGATAGCGGAAGAGATCCATCCCAGGAATACAGTTCATCCTTGATTTTTTTAAGATTAGCCAGACAAACAGAAATCATATTTCAGCAAACTGTGTTTATTTTGCAAAATATAGCATTTATATACTATAAATGTACACTGACAGAAAGTCCACATAACAGAAATTGAGGTGCAAAACATACAAACCTGACGACAAGATTTTGGGTGGAAAGCAAAGATATACTTAAAAAAGACAGATATGGTTTATAAAGTGTTTCAAAATTTACAATAGAGAAAAAGGAGTTAACACAATAAGTTTAATTTTTAAATTGAAACATAAATAATAAAAAATATAAATGTAGAGCATTACAAGAAAAAAAATTGAAATCAGCGAAGAAAGTAATTTGCATTTAGGGCCTCATTTATGAGGTTTTGCTGTAGGGCAGAACAGTAGGCCTTCTGCTGCCCTGCCCTACAGCAAAAGAAAAGGGCACAAATGTACAGTATCTATCAGCAGATACGGCGCATTCCTGTCCTTTCCCCATGCACCGGCACACAATAAGCTGCTGTGCGCCAATGCAGGCACTGCTGCACCATGGGACACTGGTGCCTGCATTGCGGGCAATTACAAGAGGCGTTTTCCTCTTTCCCTGTGTGCTGCAGAAGGTAATATGCATAGAAAAAAGAAAAATGAGGCGAAATAAAGAGATTTCCCCGCGTTGTACCTCTGTAAATATTTGGTGCTGCTTCAGATTACCGATTTCTAGTAAATCTGGGGCAGTGTCAAAAAGCCATGGATGTTGCTGGGAACGCCCCCAGCAACACGCATTGCACGCAGAAAACTGCGTTAAAGGGGAACATATTTACGAGGTAGCATTAAGCCAAAAAAAGTGGCTTAGTGCTGCCTCGTAAATAAAAATCTTGCACCACGGAACATTACAAAAAGAGACATTGCGGCAGCGCAAGGGGCCTCATAAATGAGGCCCGTAATGTACAAAAGAAAAGTGAAGTATAAATTGTAAACTTTAATTTGGCATTAACAAATAAATAAAACCACACCAAGAGGTTAACATGGTTAAGAAAATATTGTTAAATAAACACAAATATGTTAAAGTGTCAAAGCTTGGTCTCCACTCTTTACATTGGAACAATAATATTTAACGAGTAACAGTAATTTATAAAATGTAAACTTTTCAGCAGCATCGGCAAATAAAGATGACACACACAGAAAAATAACTATGCAAACCCAAAAGACGGAAAAATGAAAAGTGCTCAAATCTTTTTGAGGAATACAAAAAGCTTATAACAGCAACTGATTGTGATTTGTAAAGCACTAGGAAAATGCTGAAAATGTGTCATTGTGATTTAGCTGTATGAGTCAAACCCCTCCAAAAAGGTTATTGGGTGTCAACCATGTTCACTTTTTGGACAGAAATTTTGCACGGTGATCTTTAAGAGTGACAAACTTCTCTATAGTACGCTTATTAAATTCTGGAATGTCTCTGATAAGTTCCTGTTCCATAGACAACATGGCCAATGCATTCAGACGAGTCTCTATCATAGTGTTCCTTAAGAATGTTTTTATTCTCTTTAGAGTTGAAAAACACCTCTCGGCCTCTGCTGTGGTCATGGGTGTGGTGATCAGAATCTTCAACAGATTCATAGTCTCTGAAAATGGTTCTTGTAGATTGTTTTCAACAAATAAACCGAATAAGGGAATGGCACCAGTAGCTCCTCGAAATTCATGCCTCCCATATATGATTGATAGTTCAGAGTTCAATTTTTCTTTGTTTAGCATGGGATATGCCTTTATAGTTTCATTGAGTATTTGATTTGGAAATGATTTGTCATATTTTTCAAAGTGGTCACTTTGGAGTAAAGTAGCACTGACAAGATGTTTGGTAAATTCAAAGCGTTCTTTGGCGTGGACAATGATAGTATCACAAACTTCTTTGGCAACTTGGACCAAGACCTTTATATCTGTTCTGTGGCTTGAAAACACAGATTCCACCAGCAATCTAGCATCGAGATTGTCAACAGATGCCCTTACATGGGTGATGTGGGTGACAAAATCTGTTGTTTTTGTTTGCACATATAAGGCATCTATGGCCTTCTTTTGTAGCTGGTTATACAAAATGTCCACATGGGGCATTATGTCATGAAATAAAAAAAGGAAGAAAAGAAACTCTCTGTCTTCCAATATTCTGATGAATCCATGGGCCTCGCGTACAGCAACTGATTCAAAATGACCGCTACTTTCAATGGCCCTAAAGCATTTTTTCAAGTCTTCTCTGTACTCATAGATCATATTGACAGTGCGTATGTGGAAATTCCAGCGAGTTGTAGCCCCTCTTGGGAGTCTTCTAGAAACGATGTCTTGGAGAACTTCAGATCTTTTTGGAGATCGTGAGAAAAAAGCAGGAAAGCCACCCAGAATAGCAAAAACATTTTTTACTTTTGAGATCCTTGATACTGCTTGCACCATAATCAAATTAAGTTGATGAGCATAGCAATGCACATAATGTGCATTGGGGTAAACATCTCTAACTTTTTTCTGGACTCCCCCAGAGCCGCCACTCATCACACTAGCTCCATCATAGCTTTGAGCAATGACTTTTTTTTGTCACTGGTCTCTGGAAAAATATTATTAAGTTCCTGAAGCACAGTTGTGGCAATTGCATGAGCAGATGAATCTTTTAGTTGATTAAAACAATAGAATCTCTCAACAACTTTATTGCTGACATTAATGTAGCGGAAAACCAGTACAGACTGAGTCTGTCTGGATACATCAGTAGTATCATCCACCTGAATAGCCACAAATTCAGAGCTTCGTAGCTGCTGTATTATGACGTCTCTTGTTACTTCCAACATACAGTCCAGGAGTTCGTTCTGGATGGTTTTGGAAGTGCCTTTAAAAACTGTTGCTGATTTTAAGTGAGTGTCCATTGCACTGTCTAAGCTGGCAACAAAATCAACTAGGCCTCTAAAGATTCCTTTATTTGGAGAGCCTTCCTACTCGTCGTGACCACGTAATGCCAGTCCAAAAGCACCACAAAAAAAAAGCACACAGTCAATCAATTTAGATAAAATGTACCTGTTTTTATCAACTTCTAGGTTATGATTCCTTATTCCAATGCGATAGCCGTCATCCAGCTGTGAAGCAATATTCGTTCTTCCAAACATGGCAAGCTTTATTGAGCTATCTTGATGAGATTTACATGATTTGTGCTTCTTTATTTTTTCAGAGAGATGTTTCAAATCCATAACTCCTGTTTTTGTCCATGGTACTTCACCACCAAACAGTAAGCAGGGAAAACAGAACAGCGAATTTTTACTAGTGCTAGCAGTAAGCCACATTTTCTTTGTATACCATGTAGTAGTGAATTTTCTAGTGTAATCTTTTCCACGATCTTTTGTAGACTGTTCAAGCTTGATTTCAGGCTTATCTGGTCCTAAAGTTTTGATTTGCATTTTCTCTTCTTCTTTCAGCCTAAAAAATGGTGTGAGGAGTAGCTGGTCAACTGTATTCATTTTGTATAACAGAAAATGATCTAGTGATCCAAGTGGTGTGATGGGGTAGGGCAGTGCTTTGAGTCTTTTAGTGATGCTGGCTGGCCTTTCTGCCAGTTACTGGGTCAATCGATGGCCCCTGTGAATAAGTAAAAAGTAGCTGTAAACTTGGACACTAGATGGGGTGCATCATAATCACATGTCAAGCGCACCCACATATAATCATGTTTCATGCAAACACGTGTGTTGGAAATGTAAACCATGTTAATGCATTTACATGCCAGATTTTAGCAATTATCTAGATGATGAACAAAATAACATAGGAAATAGACATGACGTCTGGAATTACTCATGTGAAGAAACCTGTGTTACATTCATAATGTTTTAGTTGTGGTTTAAACGAATGCTTCATTTTAGTTTGATAATCCGCATTAGCAGAATTATAATGTAGTTGTGCTAAACTCAATTTATGTAACATGAATGCTTGAAATACATTCTTATGTTACCTCAAGTTGTAGGCGTGAAATACCAGTCCTTGGTAGTTCTCTTTTTGATTGAACCTTAAATTTCATGTGCACTGTGAATTTGTACTATCTCATGTTTTCTTTGCAGGTGGAGAAGCTTTCTCGAAGGAATAGAAATGTTTTTGTTTTAGCAGCTAGTCAATGAAAGGAGAGGTTAGAATTTTATGCTGTAAGGTGATATGGGACAATACTCGGGAGTCAGTTTCGCACAGAAAAAGGCATGGGAAACAAGGGCAAAAAAAATATTGCCGAAGAGTAACCTGGAGAACACCGTGGAAAAGTCCATCCTAGGCTGTGTGACCATCATTGGAGTACGTGAATGACGGGGATTATGGGAAAGAGGTTTTTTTTCCCTCTGTACCTTTATACCCTTGTACTGAGGTTTATGTCCTACTGTTTTTGGCATTGTAATAAATCTAACTAACCTGTTCCAGTTGTCTGTGAGTTATTAAGTATTGAGGTGTGTTACCTTGAATTGGTTTGTTGACTCAATTGATTTTTTCCCCTTCACACTTTCGTGCTGCTTAAAAGATTCATCCGTTGGCATTTCTAGAAAGATCCAGTACAAATGGGCCCTGCCCTTTCACTACCATGAGGCTTACAGTATCTGTGCTACATACAAATGATAGCCAGCAAGGAGATAATATGAAGTAGGGAAGAATGCAGTTAGAAATCCTGACTTGAAACAGCAGCGTCTTAGACAGACCCAATCTCCAAGATCCAGCCTTCTCACATGGTGAAGACCAGTCCTGGTGAAGACATTTTCTGAGGTGACAGGTCTGAGTAACGTTCCACTTCATTGGTTTGCATACTCTGTAAGGGTTAGTGTTTCTGCGTTGTAAGCGATTAACTACAAGTGCGTGTAATGACAGCAATAAACCTCACTCCTGAGTCAGGCCAGGCCCTGATAATGTTCTGCACTGGGAACCAAAGCACACGAGTACCATCTAACCCTCATATGTCCACTACACAGTTCCCAGGCATGCGGCTGGTATGAACTCTGGCCTTGCTTTTAATCTGTCACAAACCACATCATGCTCTACCTCCTTCCCTTCTGTTGATTTACTCCCCACTGCTTTACTCCCTACTTTTGGTTGTTCCCAAAAACACATTAGGTCAGTTGTCAAAGCAAATTATCCTACAAATAAATAATCACAATATGTTGCTAAGCCTCTGTAAAGCAAGCTAGCACCTCCTAAATTTTGAACTTGATTTCTCCAGGAGTGTGGGCTAAGCAGGTGGTTACTGGTCAGGGGGTTCCCAAAAAAGAAATTCTGCATGCTATGTTGACATAATCTACTCATCTTATGGTTTGCAGTGGCAGTCATGGCAAATGTCTGTATTGCCTAATGGTTTGTGCTACCTTCAGTCTGGGCTAGGTCTTTAACTCAAGCCACTTTGAACGCTGGGACTCTTGCACCCAGGCAGGCAATTACAGTCAACATACATGTGTTAATAGTGTTACATACATTCAGGTGATTTATTTGGCTGCAGGTGTCAGGTATGATATCAGTAAAGTGTCTCAGAAAGTGCAGGGGAAGACAAAGAATTCAATTCACTGGAAAGAATCCTAAAGAAAATGTGTCCCTAAAAGTTAAGTCAATGGAAAAGCCCTCCAGGAGTTTAATTTATACACTGCCTCCTTCCATGCTATAATTTCAAATCACTCAACTTCAGTGGTTCTGGTTCAACACTTTAAATGGCAAGAGGCAATTACAGCCTTTTAGGACATTACTCACACATTTCCTTGCAACTAAAAAAAAGAATCAAGCCATCTGTGTGACGAAAATAACTCCTCCGGTACATATTACACATTTTCCCTCCTTTTTCTCTTCTATATGATGCTATTAATTACATAAGGTGCATATCTGCTAAGCTAAAAAATAAAGCGCCTGACATGAAGTTATTAGCTTAATACAATTATGCATTAAAAAAAATAGACAACTTTAGAAAGCATTCTGCAGGTGCACGAATTGTGTTTTCCCCTGGCATTCTCAGCCTTTGAGCCAGGCCCTGCCTGCTGGCGCACATTGATAGGATATTAAAAGCTAAAGGTGGTGAAGCATGCAAGTATGCAAATCTTTCATCATGTATTTTAAACGCAAACCTTCCATTGTGTATTATAAACTATAAAAAGTACGGGAGAATTTCTCTGTACTTTTTATAGTTTAAAATACACTATGAAAGGTTTGCATGCCAGGATTGTTGTATGCCTGCAATGGAGCCTCCTTTACTTATTCGTTTAACCTAAGTGCTTCGCCCTGCCCTTTTATAGTTAATAATGTTCTTTGGCAATGTGCTGGTTTAGAATACATGCATGTCAAATCACCAAAATGTCAGGGGGAGCGGAAGCGACATCACATGCCCTTTGACCTTCAATTTTACTCACATACACATGCTTACACATACACACATTATTCACTATTAGTGTAATAAACAGTTTGAGAGAAAACAAAGAGAGTGGAGCCCCATCCAATATCCATAAGGACGAGCTGACACTGTGTTCCTGGCACTGATTTTGCCACCTCTGAGGTCCAGGGTCGCAAAGACAGTGCCAGGGGTCATAAGGGGCGATTCAGGGGTTGCAACTGCAACCCCTGAAGATACCTAATGAGGTACATACAGAAAGGTTGCACGCCTGCTGATGATAAACTAAATACAGTATTTACATACAATCACACACATTAACACATGCACTGGGCAACCAGTTACGATTTCTCAAAGCGTGGAGCCACAATACCAGCAGTTCAGTCTAATGCGACAAGCAGGGGGCTGTAGTGCTGCAGAAAGTTGAGCAACACCATGCTGAGCGCTGCGCAGGAGGGAAATCTGGTACACCCCCACATGCCTAAGGCAGTAGTGTCTGGAGTATGTGCCAAGTGAGATAGTAAATAGCCCAAGGACCCGGGCGTGGCCAGAGTTGAAACCACCACCTTCGCACCTGTGTGCGTAGTCTTTATTGAAAGGCCAGGGTCTGGCTGCCACTACACTACTGGGAGCACTCTAAAAAGGAGTGTGATTTCTCACACCAAGATCTTGTGAGAGTTTTGGAGGAGGCCATCTTGTAGTCAGGTCATCATGCCCAATTAGCCCCCGTTCAATCATTATTCTATCTCATATGTATAGTTTAAGAGTGCTTGGTGTGGAGAAGCACAAACTCAGAGTCGAAAAAGAAACAGCATAGTTGGGAGTTTTTTGTTAAAAATAAGAATCGATTTCTAGCCAAATTAACCCTTTTTGCAACATTAATCAATGTTCTAATAATGTATACTTTGCAGTGTGTATGCAGTTCTAGGATGAAAGTTAATAGCTCACTATTCTATATTTGGACTTTAAGTTATAAATAAATTGCAAGTAACAAAGGATTTCTCTTTTGAAAGCAGTAACCTGCTGATCTGTTTACATCATACGCTCTCAGTAATCTACTTGGTACACGTTCTTTGCAGCAGGCATATTAACCCTCTGCACTAACTTCACCTAAGTCAAAACCTCAACTTTACAAAACACTGATCTCTTTCCGGGACGATAATTAATCACAGGAGTTTTCTTGACATTTATGTGAGGCCTGGTAATTGCCGGGGGGAAAGGAATGCTGCAGCAGGTGCTTCAAAAGCATAATATACTTTCTTTTTTTTTTTTTTTTTTGGAAAACCTTTATTTAACAGTATGCGCAGACAGATACGGGCCTACAACCCTCAGGCCGGCCTCGACAATAAAGGGCACATCAGCAAGCAATTATACGATTCAGCAGCATATCAGTACAAGCACGAATAGACCAGATTACGTTTATACACAATTGTGCCGCCGAGCGCCAGGATGATGAGGTTTAAGTTTTATAAAGTTTTGAAATAAGTCCATAGCAACAGGTCTGGAAGGATCCGAATCAGAGCAATGCAGTTAGGACTATAGTGGGCAACGATCATCAGAAGAGTCAGCAAGCATTATCCGTAAGGTAATCAATCGCACTCAATGAAATCAGGATAGAAAAGAAGCATATCACATGACGATCCCCAAGCACTACCCACAAATTCCCAATCCTCCCCTCGACCCCAGAAATAAGAAAGGAAAGAGCAAACAAGAAAGGTAAAGAGTAGAAAGGGAGAAGAGAAAGAGAGAAAAGAAAGAAAGGAAAAGGAGGCCCATAGAAAAAAAAAAACCAACAAGGAAATATACCCCCCACCCTACACGCATGCAGAGGCTACGGCCTACCCCCCCTAGCAGTGTGTCTGTCGCCCCAAAAGAGTACCCGAAATGTAGGAGAAGAGAAAGAGAAGAAAAAGAAAAAGAATGTCACGGTTGATCGGAGGAGGGCCAAGGATCTATTCAATACAAGCAAAATCGTTACCCGCGGTCACCCAACCCCAGGCCCCGACCTAACACCCTGCTACATGTACCTCCAACAGTCACAAGTCCCAGTCCCAGCCATATACGTATCAATGTGCAACAAGAAAAACCCCCTCCCTCAGCCTTGGCCCCTTCGAATCTGCAGTCCAACAGAATCCAATTGCAGTACAGCCAACCTGGACGGGATGGGCCACCATGGAGTCCGTTGCAGCAATCGAGGGGTAAGAGACAAGTCAAACTGGAGCGAAGCTCGATAGTAAAGGACCACAGAATGCGCCACTGCTATGCGGTGGCTAGTACAACAGGGAGCAGGACGATGCATAAATCCCAGAGTAGCGGCCGGCCGATGTACAGGAAGCAAGTCCAGGAGGACGCTCAGAAACGTGGCACCAAAGGACAAAGGAGATGGGCAAAACGGCGGCTGAGGCACAAGCTCCGGCCTTACCAAGGGAGCAGGATTGTCAGACTCCTCCAGGGCAGAGCCGAGGAGTACCGCAGCGGGCACTGGGACACGTCCCCCCGTCACTGCCACATACCTCAACTCGGGTGATCCACCGACAGTCGGCTGAAGATGTGGCTTAACATGCCGCACTGGAGAATCATCATGGCCAGCTGAAAAAGTCCGATCAAACCGGTCCTCCAAACCAGTGGCAGAGTCGCGGAAGGCCAACCACAGGTCCTCCAGAGCTGCCAGGATGTCGCGAAGCCCCAGCGGTGGATCAAGGATGGAGGGTGCTGTTGCGTCCGCCATCTTAGGCAAGCAACCATCGAGCGCCCCGGGAAGCAAGCCCCCTTCACCGGCCATCGGTATCTGGAAGGTGATAAGCTCTCTGCGGGGCCCCGGCGGTGCAGGAAACGTGGAGGCAGCCGGTCGTGGAAGAGCTTCAAGGACAGGGGAATCTGTGGTGCAGGGAAACCCACCGGCGAGACCAGGGCTTCCGATGCGGAAGATGGCGTCCGCTGCTGTAGGCTGCAACAAAGAAGCGATCCCGGCCCTCTCCCAGCTGGGCCGGGATACAGTATACGGGAGCTGGATACAATGTTGCGAGCGGGGCGCGCTGGGCAGCCGAGCATGGAAAAGGCTGCTGTGAGAATCCCAGCGCCGCGCTCCAGATCCGGTGCACCGGCTCCTCCCTCTCCACAGCGGCCGCTGCTATCGTTGTCGCCGCCGGCCGTCCCCACTAAGCAATGGCCCGGCTGCGACCGCTAGGAAGGCCGGAATGGAAACCGGGGCCCAACTCCGCCGGGGCAGCTCCGTTTTCGACCGGAGTCAAAGTATCGTGGTCAGGAACGTGGCGCAGGTACGCGTAGGGCTCGGAGGCGCAGGATTCTTGCCAGGATATCGACGAAGGGCGAAAGGGTCGGCGGAGCCGAAGAGCTAGGCGGCCATCTCGGCTGCAGGCTAGGCTCCTCCTCCCCATAATACACTTTCAAACACTGCGCCCCCAGGAAGCCAGCACCCGGTGCGGTGGCACCGGTCGCAGTAAAGCCGGCCCTGCTGGGACGTGTTTAACATTAATGCCAGTAACATTCACACCTGACGCTTTTCTAAATAGAGCGAGATTTCCGACCTTGTCACGTGTCTCGTGCCATCTATTCGTGACCTGCACCCTGGTGGACACGAGTGCCTTTTACAATCCACACAAGCTCAGGTGCAATGCACGCATCAAACAGGTTCCTACAGCGCTGCAGCCTGAAGAAGGCCTTGGAGGGTCCCTGTCTTGGGGTCTGAGAGTCAGTGCAGCTCAGTGGGTTGTGCCCTGTCCCCGGAAGGTGTCACTCACCATCTCTCAGCACTGGGCCCAGGAGTGGCTGCCGAAGGGTCAGCGCGACGGGCGTCTGTCAATTAATGAGCAGCGCCCACCACCCCCAAGCGGCTTAGCGGAGTTTAACGCTCTGCTTCCACAGTCCACCACGACTCCTTCACTCCAACTGTCTCCAACCGCCCTCTCTGGAACACTCGGCCCCTCTATGGAACTGGAACGTTGCCGTCATTCTAGAACCCTCGGGGGGTCCTCTCAGGAAGCCAGTGCCTGTAACTTGCCTCGCTCTCGCCTGCTGCTCTCTCTGCCTGTTTCACCGACCTTACTGCCCATTTATCTGCTCCCTTCCTGTGTCTCTCACCGAGTCCTGGCCTGTCTTTGAATTCACTGCTCGTGTTTCACCTCAACGCCGCGGCCTCTGTCTAATTTATTATCTTGCCTATTTTACCCTCGCTGATAAAAACCCTAAACAGTGCCCCTATAATTAAGAGGTTATTGTGGGTGGTGGCGGCCGGCATTTACTTACCCGTGTGTTCCGACTCCGAGGTGATGATGCAGATGACCGGCGCCGCGCCACCTCGATGTTGTTCAGTCCAGGCCTGGTGGTTGTGTCTCAGACAGTCCAACTAAGCCGGGGCTCCGTGACCAAGAGGAATCACTGCACCAGGTCACTCTTCACAGCGTGGCAATAGCTATGAGAGCACGCACGCACAAGCCACGATGACGAAGCAAGCCAAAAACCAGAAAATACTGGATTTTTTGGCTTTGGACTCCTCCCCCAGACCCCAGCAAACCAATCACTTGAAAGCAACAACAACTGTTGCTGGGTCTGGTGGAAGAGGCAAAGGCCACTGCCACACCCCCACAAACTCTAAGCTTGCCAGGCAGCCCCGCCCCCAGCCATTGGAATGAATGGAGGGTCTCCAACTCCTCCCTGGGCCAAGGGGAAAACGCCCAAAATCGAAATGCTAATCTGCAAATGAGAAACAGGCTGCACCCACCAGTGTGTCGTCACTGTGCTGCTTTCTGGCTCCAGGTCGAAGAAATCTTCGCCCAGCCAAAAGCATGTGCAGAGCAAAGGCCATACCCTCCACAACCCTAAAGAAAAACCCAAATTTACACATGTTTGTTCACTGAGCACTAGCAGCCAGCACAATTTATTCCTAGCTGCTCAGTGTTTTTCATCAGGCATTTTTTTTGACTCCCAGGGTGGGAGGGCGACGCCCATCTCGCCCCTATGCACCAGCCTCCCCTGGTCACAACCGGCATCCAGCAGGAAAAAGAGAAATAGCCCAGGTAATTCGATGTCCTCCCTCTCTAAGCAATTGTGGGATTTATTTACAAGCCCCTGGCGCCGCTGGCGCGTCACTTTTAACGTGGGAAAAAAGTGACGTAACGGGAGCGCAAGGGGCTTGTAAATAATCCTCTGTGTTTTTAACCTTTGTGGAGCTATGGATGTGTTCTCACGGTTAGTTATTATCAAGAGGAACTGTTGTACAGCAGGTTTGCTATTCCGCTTAAATTCAAGTGCTACAGCGCCCCCTAGTCGCTTTACCTTTGCTTCGGTTGCTTCTCGATGTTAACTGACACTTCAATGCAAATAAATAATAAGTAGATTTCGAAAAGAGAGTTTGAATCAGTGCCAGTTCTCATTGAGACGAAGAGATGCGGCAGCGTCATAACCAGCAAATCATCTACTTTGCTACAATTAATCAAGTCCCTTAACTTACATAAAGATCCCAGATGGAGGCATAGCATAATTCCAAAAAGCAAACATCCTTAATGTAAAAAGCAGTCATCTTCCAACAACAGGAGCAGCATGACAAACGTTTTCAAATGGTAATTTGTAGGGCTTTTAAGTGGGATGAAAAAACTGTGGGGTCTCTTAAAGGGGCGTGGCCAATGTATTCAAGGTCGTGGCTTAAAACTTGAGCTAAAAATCTGTGCTTAGCAGAGGTGCAACTAGAGCCAAATTTCGGGGGGGGGGCTAAGAAAAAATTTCGGGGGGGGGGCTGAATCTTTAAGCAATAGGCAGAGTGGAGCTGCAGGGGTTCTTAGAAGGGGTGAAACAACAGCAAGGCCTCATTAACATGCAAATGGTATTATAAAGACCTGTGAAGTGCTCGGGTGAGGCTGTGTGTGTGCCCGGGAAGCTGTCTCATCCCGGGCTGCCACACATGACTGGGAGGGGGGGGGGGCTGAAGCCATTTGAGTCCAATGAGTGTTGCGAGCCTGGTGCTTAGCATAGTGTGCCGCCCGACTTGTATGTTGCTGTTTCAGTCATTGCATCCAGACATATAATACAACAAGTAACATTACACTTACAACAAGCCAGGACTATTGGCTTTGTCAATGGTTGTTAGTTGCATAAGATAAATAAGCAGCAACTATGGCTTGTATATAATATTGAAAAAGCTTCCACATATAGCCAACAATGTTGCTGTTCCTGAGTTTCAAAAAGAGAAGGGAAATCCAGAGAGAAAATGACTCTCTTTAAAGGATTCCCCTTCCCCTACAACGCTCACCTGGAATGACGTTGTCATATCGTGCCACATGCAAGGATCACGACACAATGATAAGATTGTATAATTCTTTTATTTCCTTATCTGTACAGATCGCATGCGACCGTTGGTCCTCTCTCCTTGCCCACTTCCTGAGTTGTGTGTCCCCCCACACCCCGACCGGATGTGGTGTCCGATGACCTTCCTGGCCATCGCCCATCCCCAGGTCCTAGTGTCCACTTCCAGGACACTACATCTCCCCCCTTTGTCACAAAGATGTGACGACAAACTGCTACCCAAATATCAGACATGCGACAGCTCGGTGAGTTATAGTTATTAGTAATATAAGGTGATATGGACAGATGTGAAACATGGAATGGTACCCAGAGAGGTGTATCACATTTCTTCTATCAGTCTCTTTGGTCTCGTTATGTCTCTTCTCGGCCTTGTCTCCAGTTCTTGGTCTTCTTTTGGCCATGTGTTGCCTGCTGCACCCATTCCACATCGCTCCAGTTTCTTCGTCTCTTCGGTGCCTGATGCTTGCTCTTCGTCCATTTCTTCCTTTAGACCTTTGAAGTGTGAACTGTTTCTCGTTATTCGTTGGCGTTCCGATTCTGCTGTAATCATTGTTCCCTTTTTCTTCGTTATCGTCAATGGTTCTTGTGCTAACAGGCTGTCAGATTTCCGTTGCTGTCTCTGTCGCACTACTACAGTGTCTTCTTCTTGTAGTTGCGACCTGGTGGCGTGTCGTCGGCTGTCCACATATTCCTTGATTTTTCTCTTTGCCTCCTTATCTCTGTCTGCTATGTTCTCGTGCCCTGACGCTGTCTGTTCTTCTACTTGCATCAGCCTCGTTCTGCTTGTTCTCCCCAGTACCAGCTCCGCCGGGCATTTCCCTGTGGACCCATGTGGCGTGTTTCTGTAGTCTCTCAGTATTTGGCATATCGCTTGGCCCAGGGAGATCTGTGACAGTTTCGCTCTCTGAACCGCCTTCTTGATGTTTCCCATGAACCGCTCGACCATACCATTTGCCTGTGGCCACAGCGGTGTTATCTTCCTGTGTTGTATTCCAAGGTAGGCCATGAATTTGCAGAATTCATCTCCTGAGAACGGAGGACCATTGTCTGTCTTCAACGTTTCTGGTGAGCCCCACGCTGCAAAGATGTCGTCTATTATTGGTAGAGTTGTTGCTGCTGACGTTGATGAGACTGGCCTCACGATTGGGAATCTGGAGTGCTCGTCCATTATCACCAGTAAGTAAGTTCCTGTCTCTAGCGGTCCAAAGAAGTCAGATGCTAGTGTCGTCCATACAGCCCTTGGCACCTCCAACATGTGCAGAGGTTCCTGTCTTGCTCTCTGGCCTGTTGTTTGACAGAGGTGACGGGCTGCAATCGTGTTTTCTACTAGACGATCTAGTCCAGGGAACCACACCTTCTCCCTCAGCAACTTCTTTGTTGCAACGATGCCCCGGTGCGATTCATGTGCAATGCTAACTACTTGGCGCCGTAGTGAACTTGGCATCACTATTCTGGTACCTCGCATTATTATTCCATTATTTGTCTCTGACAGTTCCCTGCTGATCTTCTGCAGGGCCAGCATCTCTTCTTTGTTTACTCCTCTCCTCCACGTGCAGTTGTTGTTGACATGTCTCCACCTTTGTTGTCTCATTGTTTCTCTGGCCACTTGGAGAGTGGCATCTTCCTCAGTTCCTCTGTCTATCTCTGCTAGTGTTATTGGTGCCGGTGTGTTTTGCTTGAGCACGAAGTTTAGGTATTCCTCTGCCACTGAGGCCTTTTCCTCTGCATGCGGTAGTGGATGTCGCGACATGTAGTCCGCCAGATTATGTTCCTTCCCTGGTTTGTGGACAGTTGTGAAATTGTAGTCCATTAGTTTGATGCCCCAGCGCTCGATCCTTGGCGGCATCTTTGCCGCTGGGTTGCCATATATTGTTACCAGCGCTTGGGGGTCCGTGATGATGGTAAACTGCTTCCCGTACACGAATATGTGGTAGTGCTCACATGCCCATACCACCGCTAAGCTTTCTTTCTCTGGTTGTGAGTACGCCTTCTCGATGTCTGTCAGGCTTTTGCTAGCGTAGGCAACAGTTTTCCTTGGTGACTCTTTTCCTGGCAGGTGCTGTGCTAGTATCGCTCCTAGCCCTACTGGGCTTGCATCAACCATCAGCTCGGTGCAGAGCAGAGGGTCGCAGTATGCGAGGTGCTCCACAGTCATCACTTCATTCCTGATTTTCTCAAACGCTTCATTGCATTGTTGAGACCAGATCAACTTCTGGCCTTGTTTTGTTAGTTCTCTTAGCGGTGTGCTCACCGTGGCAAAGTCTTGTATGTATCTGGCACAGTAGCTTGCCAGGCCCAGGAATGATCTTATTTCTGCTACATTTATCATTGGCTTTGTGTTCTTTAATGTCTCTACTTTGCTGGGATCTGGCCTCATCCCTTTTTTTTGAAAATATGTGTCCGAAGAATACAAGTTCTTTTCTCCCTAGTTCGCACTTTTCTCCGTTCAGTGTCAGCCCTGCCTGCTCCAGCTGTTTGCACACTTGCCGTAGGGCACCATCATGTTCTTCGTCTGACTTCCCGAATACTAGGATGTCATCGCTGTAGTTAAAACTGTTGTGTACTGGCCGTATCACCTGCCTTATTGTCTCCTGGAACATTTCAGCCGCTGACGAGATACCAAAACTTAGTCTTTTGTACCTGAACAGTCCTAGGTGTGTGGAGAAAGTTGTTATGTATCTCGACTGGGGATCCAGTTCTAGTTGGAGATAGCCTTTGCACAGGTCTAGCTTTGAGAACCTGCACACCCCTGTCAGACGGCTTATCATGTCGTTTAGATGAGGCCCTGGGTGACGTTCTCTCAAGATGGCGGTGTTCGGTATTCTCATGTCCACACAAATCCGTATTTTGGAGGTGTTCTTCTTCGGAACCGCCACTATCGGTGACACCCACGGTGTCGGACCATCTGCCGGCTCTATTATATCTTGCTGTAGTAAGTTATTTATCTCTTCCTCCACTTGCGGCTGCAGATGAATTGGCACTCTCGTGTGGTGCTGTGCCACAGGACTGACTGCTTCATTTATGTGTAGCGTAATCTGCTTGACTTTTAGTTTTCCCAGACCTTTAAGTATTCCTTGATATTCTTGTAGTATGTTGCCTTTTTCCGCAATGTGATAAGTCATGGCCAGTAGCCCCATGACCTGTGCTGTGACGTTGCTCAGCAAGCACGGTGCTGGAATGTCCCCTTTCAGCACGTGTATCTCTTCTTGGCATGCCGTATATTGATATGTGAGAGTCTCGGTGAATTTTCCCATGTTTTCAACCGGTTTCTTTGAACCCCACGTGAACACATCTACAGTCGATGGCGGTAGTGTTTGCTTTATTTTAATTATCATGTATTCTGACATGCACATTATGTTGCATGTTGCTCCGCTGTCGAGCACGAACTTCGCTCTATGGCATCCGACCTCGATGTCTACTGTGGCTGTCTTTTTTATTTGCTGCTTCTCCACCAGCTGGATGTGTTCTTGTTCTCTTCCTTCTTTGGGCGCGTCGGACATGAGGTATAGCCGCGCTTCCCTCCCTGACGCTGTCATTCCATCCAGCTCCTCGGACGAGCCTCTCTCTGCCGTGTCCATGTGTCGGGCGTGTCTTGTACTTGTCATCCTTGGTCTGGCTGTTCGTCCCCTCTCACTCCTGAACTGCCTGCTCATGCATATGCTTGCAAAATGGTTGTCTCTATTGCATTTTCTGCACTTCTGGCCCATGGATGGGCAGGTGCCGACGTGCGGAAACTCAAGGCCACACCTGTAGCACGTGTTGTTAGTTTTCCTAGTAGGTGGCTGCTCACGGTTATTATTTCTTTTGAAGTTTTCCGTGACACGATGCGCCATTGCCATTCCTTTCTCTCTGCCTATCTGTATTTGCTTGGCATGTTTCGTGGCCCGTGCGTCTGTGCGAGCCGTCGTCAATATTTTCTCAAGTGTTGTCGGTTCCTTTAGAATGCGTGCTCTGAAATCTACCAACTGACACCCTTCGATGAGGCGTAGACGTATTGCTTCTTCGTTGTCGAACTTTTCGAATTCGCAATACGTCACCAATTTCCGCAGTCTTGTCGCAAAGTCATCCATGCTTTCTTCTGTTTGTTGGCACGCCATGTTGAACGTGTACCTCTCGAAGTCGATATTGCGTTGGGGGTCGAATTTCTCTGTGAGGCATGCTTTTGCGCCTTTGTAGTCTGTCATCCTGTCACTCGGGAATGTCAAGAGCAGGTCCTCTATTTCGTCCCCCGCAAGCTTTACAAGCAGATCTAGCTGTTTGCTCTCCACGACGTCTGTTGTGCGCATGTAACGTTCCAGTTTCCGTATCCATCTCTCCCATCTGATGCCTGCTTGAGGTTCCGATGTGCTGAATGGTAGCGGCCTGCGGAACACAGCTTGTGTGCTCTTTGTGTCTTCGTCACTCATCTTCTTTCTTTATTCTTTCTTTTTGTTATCTTCTTATGTGTCCTTAAATGAAGTTTATGTGCTTTTTCTTTTGTTATTTCCCTTGTTGCACGTTCTTTGGCCTTTGTTTCCTCCTTTTCCTTTGTTTTTCAGGCTTTTTCCACTATTGCCTGACTTTAAAATGGCCGCTGTCTTTCTTGAAAGCCTATTGGTTCTTTTTGTCTGACTCCAAGATGGCCGCCTCTTCTCGCGAGAGTTCGTTGAACTCACACGCGAGATTCTTATTTCCCTCGGCTCTTCAACGCCTCGTATTTCGCGCGCTGTGCTTACTTCAGTTTGCAGCACCGGGGTGGGCTCCTGCATCGATGTTTCTTTCCGCTGGGCACTCCGGACCAGGGTGGGCTCCTGGCTCCGAGTTAGTCGTCACGACCGGGTGGCACCGATGTTTCTCTCAGCTGGGCACTCCGGACCAGGGTGGGCTCCTGGCTCCGAATCAGTCGTCGCAATGCCGATCCCGCCTTCGTACGCCAGTTGTCATATCGTGCCACATGCAAGGATCACGACACAACGGTAAGATTGTATAATTCTTTTATTTCCTTATCTGTACAGATTGCATGCGACCGTTGTTCCTCTCTCCTTGCCCACTTCCTGAGTTGTGTGTCCCCCCACACCCCGACCGGATGTGGTGTCCGATGACCTTCCTGGCCATCGCCCATCCCCAGGTCCTAGTGTCCACTTCCAGGACACTACAGACGTCATGCCGTAACTTCCCACTTGTGAGAAGTGACCAGTTTGAGCAGCCCACATGGATGTGCCTGCTGTCACTGCAGTCCGGAAACAAGCATTTAGAATGCAATAGGTCTCGCATTTAAGCGAGTTTAAGCTATTGGTATTGTAAATGACAATGCCTTTTATTTTTTGTTTTAAAAACCAAAACATAAATAAAAGGCATTATCATTTACAATGGCAATAGCTCAAACTCACGTAAATGTGAGACCTATTGCATTGCAAATGCTTGTCTCTGTAGTTTAGAACAAGACCCGTTTTCTTGCGAAAATCTCCCCCTCTGCAGAAACTCCACTTCGCCAGTAAGAAAACATGTGAGGAGGGGACACACACCAGCGCTCTGCACAGCCCCTAAAGGTGGTGTGTGTGCCACGATGCTGCATCCAGAGTGGGCACCGTGTCCAGGGGCGGGCTTCCCTCGAGCCAGCTGCACACACACAAGCGCCCACGCACAGGAAAACCAATGTCAACAGCGGCAACAAATCAAAAGGCGCACAACCAGGGGAAAGAGTCACACCAGGGGAAAGAGTCACAAGAAACAGCGCTGCTATCACAATCAATCATAAGGTGTTGTAACGCATGACACACACACACAGACACACAAACACCCACACACATACACGCAATTTAGCAAAGTGTTGAAGAGGCCCCTCTTTAAAGAGCACTACACAAAGTAGCAAGAGTACACGTCTGCTCCCAGAACCCAGCTACCCCTCCTATCATTTACTGAGCGAATGAGTGCCTGCTGTCTTTTGGTTACAATTGTGCTACAAAGATAACACATATATACAAATAGCATAAGGACAGGGTGGATATGCTTTCTCTGAACGTTCTTTGTTCTGAGACACTTCCTTATATCAAAGAACTGCCAACGTTTAATAAAACAAGAATTGCAACAAAATACACCTTACTATGGTTAGGACTAACCCTCCTTCCTCCCCATTCCCCGCCATTTCAGTACTGTATCAATATGTTTACGTGTATGGGAGCACAACATATATTTCACTCAGTCAAAACACCAGAAAGGAGAATACAACTTTAGACCGAATCCATGCAATGAAGGAAAGTAACACTTCAAAAACGAAGCAAGGGGCATCGCTGAAGGATTCCCGAAGAGACGGAGTTGAAGTAGCATGAGATCTCAACTCTGCTCGGAAAGATCTTTAGCAGCTACAGCCATCACTTTCCCTGAGCAATCCGCTCTGCACAGCCTCTAAAGGTATTTTGTGTGCCATGATGCCGCATCCAGAGTGGGCACTCGGAAAGATCTGCAACAGCTACAGCCATCACTTTCCCTGTGCAATCCGCTCTGCACAGCCCCTAAAGGTGGTGTGTGTGCCATGATGCCGCATCCAGAGTGGGCACCGTGCCCAGGGGCGGGTTTCCTTCGAGCCAGCTGCACACACACAAGCCCCCACACACAGGGAAACCAATGTCAACAGCAGCAACAAATCAAAAGGTGCACAACCAGGGGAAAGAGTCACACCAGGGGAAAGAGTCACAAGAAACAGCGCTGCTGTCACAATCAATCATAAGGTGTTGTAACGCATGACACGCACACACAGACACACAGACACACACACACGCGCACTGCGGGTGCCTATGTTGTGCCACAGAGTCATGATCTCTGGCAAGTGGTCTGCTTGACAAACAAGTTTGCCCAATAAAGTGCGGCAAGCTGCTAATATCCCTACTGTGTCACGCCGCGGGTAAGAGATCCAATCCCGCTGGGCGTGGCTAAAAGGAGACAGGGTGGCAACAAGCACTGATTGCCATGCCTTCAGTGCAATCATTGCACTACCTTTAGCATAATTCGTGACGTCAAACGACGCACACAAATTAAAGCTGAAGGCAGAGCTAGGACGAGGCTTCTGGAATCGTATCGATTCCAAGAAGCCTCGTAAGACGAGAGCAGCGCATGCGCTGCTTACGTCACACGAGACCTAAAAATGGACCACCTGGGCCAGGACACAAAACAGAGCCCAATAGAGACCTGTTTCTAGGCCTCCTTTAAAAAACTGCTGGTGCTCAGCAACGGTGAAATCCTGCCCACTTAAAGCCCTGGTAATATGTCAATTATGCCTTCACAAAGGGTACAAAAGGGGGTGGTGATGGACGGAGCATCAGAACCAATCAAACACTCACACCCAGTCAACAGATCTGGGTTTGATCCATCACCGTTCTTTAGCCCACTCTGCCACCCCAGGTCAGACATGGCCATATGCAAATCAGTCTGACCCTGTGCCTCATGGGAACAGATTAGCCCGAACTGCCAAGCCATGCCTTCCCTGGACCGGAAACAAGCTTCCTAGAACCGGTTTCTGGCATTTCAGCCGTCTTCAGCCAGGCTTGCTTGAATCCAGTGGCAAAGTGAGCAAGGGACTCAACGTCTGAGCATACCCTGCCAACTTATGGCCAACAAAGCAGTACAAAAGGGGGTGGTGATGGACGGAGCATCAGAACTAATCAAACACTCACACCCAGTCAACAGATCTGGGTTTGATCCATCACCGTTCTTTAGCCCACTCTGCCACCCCAGGTCAGACATGGCCATATGCAAATCAGTCTGACCCTGTGCCTCATGGGAACAGATTAGCCCGAACTGCCAAGCCATGCCTTCCCTGGACCGGAAACCAGCTTCCTAGGACCGGTTTCTGGCATTTCAGCCGTCTTCACCCAGGCTTGCTTGAATCCAGTGGCAAAGTGAGCAAGGGACTCAACGTCTGAGCACAAAGGGTCCTGAACACAGCATTGTTGCATTGTTCAATGTGCATTGTGTGTTTTGTGCAGTCAGCCTGTATAACGCACAATGGTCCTCAATTTAAGGAATGAGGGGGATGAATATAGCACAGAATCGGAACTATATTTAGGAATGTCCAGCCGGACATCCAATTTAATTCTTCAATGAAAAAGATAACAATAATAAACAGCAAAACAAGGGTGGGACACAGTCCTGTATCCGTTGGGGGAAGAAAACAAATACAAAGCAGACAAACATTACAGGCAAGGCAAGCGAAGCTTAATTACGAAATCCAATGTTATAAGCTTTTTTTCTACAAACAGTGCACTTTTTTCCATAATAGACTAATGTGCATGCTGTCTAGATTGGGGTCGACGACGTTTCGATCCTATTACACGGATACAAGGATCATCATCAGGACGAGACAATGAACAAGCCTGGTGTTTAGAGAAATTGCCTGAGGAAAATAATGAAGAAAAGAAGGGAGAAAAGCAAGAAAATTAAGAAATTTTAAACCTGAATAAGGCAGCGCGGGATAAATATCCGTAATAGTGTTCAGTGCACATGCCACATGTGACTTCATGCAGTTGCTAGAATGCAAACGAGTGAGCTAGTGAACTAGATGGGACGATCTGGTCTCCAAGAATTGGCAGGCATTAGTTTAGCGCCGGTGGAGGAGTAATCTAGTTAGAACGTAAGGCCGTGGCGTGGCGAGGCGTAGAGTGTGTGGCCGCAATGAATATAAACAGCCGGTCTCGAAGTGTGCGCTTACCAGGGACTGTCGGCGTGGTCATGTGCCGGAATAAAAATCACGTCTGGAGGTGACAAGAGGTCTAGAGATGCTGGCGTGTGCGGCTAAGACCGCAACAATGGCTGGGGAAGGAAGGGAGGCAATTGAGGCAGGGGAGCGAGTGAGAGGGTAGTGCCAAGGTGACGGGATGCGGACAGAACAGGTACCTGTTAAATTATGTAGACGGGCAAAGGGGATTTCTAGCTCCGGTCCGTGGTCAAAGTGAACAATCTGCGAATCCAGGGTAGACACGCAATCATAATAGAATTGCGGGTAAGAGGAATCCGTGGAAATACACTAGAAGGGAAAGTTACAGTTAACTCAAGGGATCCAAAGTGAGAAAACCAATACGGGGTGGAGGTTCAGGTGCTTACCGTAATCAAGTGGCGTCCTCAGTTGACAATGAACGAGTGACGGGGAGGGCCAAAAAAGCACGAAGATATACATGCAACGCGTTCGTGTGGTACACTAGAGCGTGAGATTACGCCGCCATGATGGAAGAGGATAGTAAAAATAGAGGAAAGATTGACCAGAAGCGGACAGTTTGAGGGTACATAATTACTACGAAGAGACAATTTATGCAAATAAGACGAAAATACAATTAATTATAAAGCGAACCAAGGCTCATCAGCAATACATCATAATTACTTGGCTGAACCCAAGGAAAGCAGTGAAACAGAACATAAGGAAATAATAAAGTGCGAACATCAAGAACTGTGAGGAGTGTAACAACGAAGCAATCACATTTCCGTTATGTTCGAGTTAAGTATTGTGTGGTGAGAGGCATCATGTGACATTTGTCATAGCAACCGGCGTTCCGATTGAATTATCTCAGGAAACAGTCTGAGAGAGAATATGGGATCAAAGTTTGTTGTTCAAATGAGATTAGTCCAGTCCTCATTCCGATTGAGACCATCCTTGATGCTGTTCAAACGAATGATCATTCTCAGCTCTTCTTTATTTAGAATCTTGGCGATGTCACCGCCCCTTGGGGGTAGTTTGACGCTCTTGATGATTGTCCACTTAATGTCATCCTCGGTGTGTCCCATTTCAGAAAAATGTTCAACAAGGGGAGCATTGGGGGTTTTACAGCGCAGTCTGCTCCTGTGTTGGCCAATGCGTAGTTTGATCTTTTGGGTAGTTTGGCCAATATAAACTTTGTTACAGGGACAGGAGATCAGATAAATGACATTACTGGTATTGCAATTAGAAAATGAAGTCAAGGTGATAAGTACATTATTAAATAGAAAAGTTTTTCCTTCAATAGTCATGCTACACACATTACAATTTCCACATTTAGCATGACCAATGAGGGGCGTGAGCCCCCAGTGTTCATCCAAGGTAGTCAAGGGACGAGTGGTTGGCAGGGTGGCCCTTACCAAGTGATCCTTGAGATTGCGGCTCTTTCGGAAGGCAAACAGGGGTCGCTCTATGGAAAGGTTGCCCGCATTTAGCACTGGCCAGTGTTGCAGGATGGATTTTCTGATTCGATTGGAGGCGGGGGAAAAGGTGGTGACACAGACTATGCGGTCCGTGTTGCTTTTGTTTTTAGGGGAAAGAAGGACTTCCCTAGGGCAATACCATGCTCGTTTTTTCGCATTGCTTACAAGTCTTTTGGGATACCCTCGGTCTCTGAGTTTGTTGCTAAGGGTAGTGGCCTCAAGGAAAAAATCTTCCTTGGAGTAGCAGTTGCGTCTAATGCGCAGAAACTGCGAGTATGGTAGTGAGTCTCTTAAGGCTCTGGGGTGATGACTCTCATAGCGTAGTAAGGTGTTTCTCTCCGTACTTTTCCTGTAAAGTTTAGTGAGTAATTCACCATTACAATGATATATGGTAAGGTCCAGGAAAGGAATGTGTGATCTGTCATGTGTATTGGTAAAATTGAGGCCTGAGCAGTTATTGTTCAACCAATGATTGAACTGACAGAGTGTTGCTTCATTGTGATGCCAGATTAGAAAAATATCGTCTATGTATCGACGCCAGAGGGTGATACCAGAGAGGAAAGGGTTTGTGGGGGAAAGGATGGAAGACATTTCCAAGTGATCCATATACAGAATGGCCAGATTCGGCGCGAAAACAGCCCCCATCGATGTACCCTTCACTTGTTGATAAAATTCATTCTCAAAAGAAAAGAAATTGCGAGTTAGACAAAGTTCTAATAACTGGATAATGAACAATGTGGGGACACAGTGAGGGCGTGGTCTGGAGTCTAGAACCTGTTGGATTACAAGGAGTGCTGGGATTTGTGGAATATTGGTGTAGAGGGATTCTACATCCATGGTGCATAGGAGATCATTGTCAGGATCAAACGGGTGGTGTTCAATAAGGTTAATCATGGACATGCTGTCTCTGATATAGCACTCAGTGAGGGGGACAAAGTCCTTAATGAAATGGTCTATATATTGGCCAAGTGGTTCGAGAATAGAACCGCAACCCGAAACTATGGGGCGTCCGGGTGGGTTACTCTGGTTTTTGTGCACTTTTGGGAGAGTGTAGATGACTGGGGTACGTGGAGCCTTAACATTAAGGAAAAGAAATTCCTTGGGACTGAGGAAGCCCTGTGCTTTAGCTTCAGTAGTAAGTTGGAGAATTAAGGTCTGTAATTCCTTAGTAGGATTAGTGAGCAGTCTGCAATAGTGATCAGTGTTTGATAACTGTCTCAGAATTTCAGCTGTATATGCATCCTTCTCTTGCAGCACGATGCCACCGCCCTTATCTGCTGATTTGATGATAAGTGATTGGTTCAATTTCAGCGAGGAGATTGCGTTTTTCTCGGGAAGAGTAATGTTATAAGGGATAAAACGTTTTTTAGATTCCAAAGTGGATAGATCTCTTAGAACCAATTTCTCAAAGGTGGGGATTTCACTCGGTACCATACTGGTGGAAGGGGAGAAGGTGGAGGGAGGCCTGAAGGGAGTGTTGCCAGTGGGTGGTGTGGAAGGATTTAGAAGAAAGAAGGTGTGTAGACGCAGTCGTCTAAAAAATCTGAGTAATTCAGTGTGCAATTCTAGGAAATTCGGATGAGTCGTGGGGACAAAGGACAACCCTTTGCTCAATAAGGAAACCTCAGGGTCAGTGAGTACATGCTGGGACAAATTGAAAATGGGTATGCATTGTGAATTAACCTCATTTACCATTGGTAGAATTTTTGGCGGGTTTGGCGTTCGCCTGGAGGATTGTACCATCTTTGGTGTTGTTTGACACGGCCACGTTTTGGTGGTTCGTTGTGGCCTCGGCCTAAAAAATTGCTATTGGGACCAGGGTGGGAAGGCCCAGGAGGGCAATTTGTTCCACTGGTGCCCTCACCTGGGTCTGAGTTGTCTGAGGATTCTGCAGATGTATCGGAAAAGCCCACTAAATTTTGGCGTCTGTTGTAGCGTCCCCAGGGTCTGCTGTTTTGTGGATTAGAGTATGCCCTGTTTGTGTAAAAGTCTTTCTGGAGGTATGGGTAGGTGCGTTCAATGTTGTATGTTCTGATATCTTTACGAACTTTCACTGATTTCTTGTTTTGTTCTATTCTTTGAAAGTCATCAACTGTCTTTTGAATTTGTTCAAGTAATTTCTTACTGTCTGCAATCGAACTAGACTCTTTGATTTGTTTCTCAATTTCAGAAATCTCTTCAGCTAATTTCTTAAGTGACTCAATGGCGGTGTCAATACCTAGAACCAACCAATGGCGGGAACAGGTGGTACCTATATAACTGAAGCTATTGATGTACTTGGGAATATCGGTGAATATACCAGGAATATTACGCACTTGTAACCCAGTTGGAATGATTTCAGCTTTCAAATATTCAGTGAGCATCCGAACCATAAGTTGAAGACGGACCTCTTTCTTTTTACATTTTTCTAGTTGTTCATTAAGTGATGCATTGGCAGTGGAAGGGGATTCTGTTGTCTCAGAGAATAAAGAGGGGCCTTCACAGATTTTCTTGATGTACTCGTCAGAGTAAAGGGGTGCGTGATCAGACATAACAGGGGAAAGTGAAGGGAACAATTTGGGCAGGGGTATGGACGGACATAAGAGGAAGGGAACCCACTTACTGGTAAAGGGATAGGTATCCTAACCCTTGCAATCCAGCGATTGCGCTTAACATATTTATACAGAACAAGGGAACCCAATAGGTAGTTGAGGACCTTGGGTAATTGTTAATTTGAAGCAAACAGTGGTCCTCAATTTAAGGAATGAGGGGGATGAATATAGCACAGAATCGGAACTATATTTAGGAATGTCCAGCCGGACATCCAATTTAATTCTTCAATGAAAAAGATAACAATAATAAACAGCAAAACAAGGGTGGGACACAGTCCTGTATCCGTTGGGGGAAGAAAACAAATACAAAGCAGACAAACATTACAGGCAAGGCAAGCGAAGCTTAATTACGAAATCCAATGTTATAAGCTTTTTTTCTACAAACAGTGCAATTGAGACCAAGGATGGTCTCAATCGGAATGAGGACTGGACTAATCTCATTTGAACAACAAACTTTGATCCCATATTCTCTCTCAGACTGTTTCCTGAGATAATTCAATCGGAACGCCGGTTGCTATGACAAATGTCACATGATGCCTCTCACCACACAATACTTAACTCGAACATAACGGAAATGTGATTGCTTCGTTGTTACACTCCTCACAGTTCTTGATGTTCGCACTTTATTATTTCCTTATGTTCTGTTTCACTGCTTTCCTTGGGTTCAGCCAAGTAATTATGATGTATTGCTGATGAGCCTTGGTTCGCTTTATAATTAATTGTATTTTCGTCTTATTTGCATAAATTGTCTCTTCGTAGTAATTATGTACCCTCAAACTGTCCGCTTCTGGTCAATCTTTCCTCTATTTTTACTATCCTCTTCCATCATGGCGGCGTAATCTCACGCTCTAGTGTACCACACGAACGCGTTGCATGTATATCTTCGTGCTTTTTTGGCCCTCCCCGTCACTCGTTCATTGTCAACTGAGGACGCCACTTGATTACGGTAAGCACCTGAACCTCCACCCCGTATTGGTTTTCTCACTTTGGATCCCTTGAGTTAACTGTAACTTTCCCTTCTAGTGTATTTCCACGGATTCCTCTTACCCGCAATTCTATTATGATTGCGTGTCTACCCTGGATTCGCAGATTGTTCACTTTGACCACGGACCGGAGCTAGAAATCCCCTTTGCCCGTCTACATAATTTAACAGGTACCTGTTCTGTCCGCATCCCGTCACCTTGGCACTACCCTCTCACTCGCTCCCCTGCCTCAATTGCCTCCCTTCCTTCCCCAGCCATTGTTGCGGTCTTAGCCGCACACGCCAGCATCTCTAGACCTCTTGGCACCTCCAGACGTGATTTTTATTCCGGCACATGACCACGCCGACAGTCCCTGGTAAGCGCACACTTCGAGACCGGCTGTTTATATTCATTGCGGCCACACACTCTACGCCTCGCCACGCCACGGCCTTACGTTCTAACTAGATTACTCCTCCACCGGCGCTAAACTAATGCCTGCCAATTCTTGGAGACCAGATCGTCCCATCTAGTTCACTAGCTCACTCGTTTGCATTCTAGCAACTGCATGAAGTCACATGTGGCATGTGCACTGAACACTATTACGGATATTTATCCCGCGCTGCCTTATTCAGGTTTAAAATTTCTTAATTTTCTTGCTTTTCTCCCTTCTTTTCTTCATTATTTTCCTCAGGCAATTTCTCTAAACACCAGGCTTGTTCATTGTCTCGTCCTGATGATGATCCTTGTATCCGTGTAATAGGATCGAAACGTCGTCGACCCCAATCTAGACAGCATGCACATTAGTCTATTATGGAAAAAAGTGCACTGTTTGTAGAAAAAAAGCTTATAACATTGGATTTCGTAATTAAGCTTCGCTTGCCTTGCCTGTAATGTTTGTCTGCTTTGTATTTGTTTTCTTCCCCCAACGGATACAGGACTGTGTCCCACCCTTGTTTTGCTGTTTATTATTGTTATCTTTTTCATTGAAGAATTAAATTGGATGTCCGGCTGGACATTCCTAAATATAGTTCCGATTCTGTGCTATATTCATCCCCCTCATTCCTTAAATTGAGGACCACTGTTTGCTTCAAATTAACAATTACCCAAGGTCCTCAACTACCTATTGGGTTCCCTTGTTCTGTATAAATATGTATAACGCACAAGGCAAGACTCAGTGCGCAACTGGCTATAATCTCATAATAGTCTAGTGAGAGCATATGGTAGTACATGGTGGGAAGAATCTTGACAACTAGTAGCAACTATAATGGCGTCGAGTAGGCAGAACGGGGAGTAAGCAGAACAGGGAAAACCAGGGGCTCCAAAGATGGTAATTTTGCCCTCGAAGAAAGTAACTGCAGACTTGTTAGTGCCAGAGGCCCCTCTACCGGTAGCTAACGAAAATTAGCATCCTGAAGGGTTCCAACAAATATAATCCAAAGGTATCTGGCTGCTACGAGACGAGGCATAGCTAAAAGCGTAGAAACGTAGCGAAAGGAAAATATTTACAAACCATTCAGGTAATAATTACGGACTTCCAAATTGGAAGCAAAAATTTCTGATAGAGGAACGAATGAGCCAACAAATTAATAGGGCTTTAAGAGCCCGTGCACGAGCTACACCTAGAAAGTATTTGGAAGGTAAAACAATCAACAAATATCATGTTATAATATGATAAGCCTCCTTAAAAATTCAAGTATATTTCCTTAACACGCAAAACATAGCTGCAGTGGCAGCTCGCATAGGGCGTGCTGCAGGAGAGGGGCAGGGCGGGGGGGGTAGAAACTCGGACATACGACGGAACGGAGGAACGTGATAATTACTTTCCTCCGTTCCGTAGTATGTCCGTGTTTGCTATCCCCCCACCCTGCACCTCCCCCGCCTCACCACCCCGCAGCACGCCCTATGCGAGCCGCCACTGCATAGCTGCCATGGTTTGAGACTGCTTATGTGTGACATTTTCATAATTTCAGTGTAATTATGAGTGAAATTCAACAACAATGCGTGACACTTTCTCACAAGGAAAATCAAGCAATGAGGACAAGGGAAACATACATTTTAGAAATTACACCCATTTGAGCAACAAGAAACTCTAAGAAGATCTTAAAACTGCTGCAAAGCACCAGAAATGGAAGGGACTGGGATATGAGAGAGCCCCAGGTCGGAGCCTGAGCCAGCCTCACTGAGGCTGAACTCAACTTTGTGCCGCCTGCAGACAGTGACTTCAATGCAGAGCTCAGTTCAGGCGCTGTAACTTTACTCATATGCCATTCTGGCACGTTTTCAGATTACCTATGTTTCCATGGTTAAAAAAAGGAAAAAAAATTATATTTATTTATTGGTCTTGCAAAAAGAAAAGAACCATAAGCAGACAAATCAAAATAGCACATTACTACACAACGCAATAGAAAAAGTAGCCATAGTGTACACACGTGTCAAATTTGTGACACATCAAATAATGTATAATACAATTCCATGCGGTACAGTTACAGTGAGGTATTCAGCCAACTAAACATGAATATCTCTAACCTTTCCGAGGCAATTTGACCATCCAAATGACCAGAGTTCTATTGGGGCCAATAGAGAAACAAAACTCTCCACCTTTCAAGTGGCCCTCTCTTACCTTCTCAGAAACCAGCTAGAGGGCGCGCCTGTGCAGTCTGCCGTGGGAAAGCATGACATCCAATGTGCCTTATCCTGTCCAAGGGGTAGTCAAGATCAAACAAATGCTAGCTTTTCCCAGCTAGGAAGCTCTGCTATGAGCTCCAGACATTTTTGGGTCTACTCTGAGGAGGGAGTAGCTCGCTATATAACTCAGTTTGTGTATTGCAGAACAACAAATCTCTAGACCATTGTGTGATAGTGGGGGGGGGGGGCGGGCCCAACGCCTAGCAACCTCACATTTAGCAATCAATAGACCTATATCCACCAATCTACGCATAGCTTTCGGAACTTGCTTAGAATAGCCCAGAAAAGCCAACATCGGGTCAGGTGCCAAGTGTTCCCCTGTGATATTACTCACATTTTGAAATATTGGCACCCAGTATTTAGCAATATCGGGGCACCACCAGGCCAAATGTATAAATTCTGCTTGATCCGCACTGCACCTCTCTCATCTCGCATTATCTCTGAGGCCATATCTATGCAATCGAGCAGGGGTGTAGTACACCCTGTTCAGGAATTTAAAATGAATGAGTCGATGACGGCCATTTAGTGATACCTTTCTCGTGGCCTCGCAGCAATAACGCCATTTGTTCTCATCTAACATAACCTCCAGGTCGGATTGCCATTCCAGTCTGGCCTTAATGTAAAAGTTATTCCGGTAGTCTTGTGCCATGCAATAGATCCTGGAAACAATTTTACAGGGGGAGTCTGAATGCAATAACAATGAAAAGGGACCCACCTCTGGAGGTTCTAACAGTTCTTTCCCTAACATGTCATGAAGTGCGTGCCTAACTCTGTAAAAATGGAACCTCACAAGTGGGGTTGTATCTTGCTGATCTACTACTATTTCCTCCCAACTACGTCCCCTGCCCTGGCAGCCACTGGCACATCTCCACCGGGGCGAACGGTGAGTACAAAATGAAGCCGGCCTGTCTCTTGATTAAGTTCTGCCAAGCATGAGAAGTGGCGTTAATAGAGTCTAAGAGACCTGTGCACCGAGATGGCGCATGATACAGCATATCGGCCAAAGGAGAGGGCGCTTCTGCAACCCTTTCAATATGCAAATGTGGAGGGAGGATTGTTGGTGCAGCCAATAAAAGGCATGGGAGCATTGCGCCACTCTGTAGTAGAGCTCCAAGTCTGGTGCACCGAGTCCACCCATTGAGTAGGGAAGTGTCAGTATTTCCCATGCGACCCGGGCTGTTTGGCAGCCCAGGCCAGACGAATCAGCATCAACCTTATGCATTTGAAAAAATGGGCAGGGAGGACCATTGGTATGTTCAAAACTAGAAACAGAAATCTGGGGAGTATCACCATTTTCATTAAGGAGATGCGGCCTAGAAGCGATAATGGCAAGCGCACCCACCTAGTTACATCATCATCCAACTTGGTGATTGCTTTACCAAAGTTTTCTCTGAATACTATTTTGGAGTTAGTGTGCACCTGAATGCCTAGATACCGCACAGATTCAGCAGTCCAAGTCAAGGGAAAATCTGGGCTATCGGCTACATGGCTGAAGTAAGGGGGCAGTTGATTTTAAGGTCGGAGAATTCTCCATAGCAAACTACTTTCCTCAGCACCAAAGAAAGGTTAACCTCCGGATCTCTGACAAACAATAAGGTATCATCAGCGTAAGTGGGAATTATTAAATTGTAACCAGGGAAGCGGATACCTCGATGATTATGGTACTCCCAAAGCGCACAGGCCAGGGGCTCAGCAACAATAGTATAAAGTAGGGGCGATAACGGACATCCCAGCCGGGTGCCTCTAGAGATTGTTATAGGAGAGAACATCAAATTTCCCACTCTAATCCTGGCCATGGGAGCGTTATATAGAACCCTCACCAGCTGTAGAAAAAGATCACCAACTCCCATACACCATAGCACTGCTTCCATGAAGGCCCATTCAACGGAATCAAATGCCTTTTCAGCAACAAGGAAGATGGCAGCTGCTTTTATTTCGGGTTTCGTATGTTGAGTAGCGCCAAAAATAGTGCGTAAGTTATGCGTAAGGGTGTGCCCAGGGACGAATCCTGCCTGTTCAGACCCAACCAATTGCGGCACTAGGGGGGCTAGGCGGTTAGCCAATACTTTAGCAAATAATTTAGTGTCCACATTTAGTAAGGACAATGGCCGGTATGATGTACAGTTTTCTGGGCTTTCCCCAGTTTTAGAAGAGTGACTATCAAGGCCACACGCAGAGACCGGGGCATCTCTCCACTCTCCCCCATCTCCTCAAATAATGTGATCAGGTGAGGTACCAGAAGCTCCCTAAATTCTTTGTAAAAGGAGACTGTTAACCCATCCTGCCCCAGGGCCCCACCAGACCTCATGGAGCTTAAAGCAGTCTGGACCTCCCAGGACTCTAAAGGCCTCATAAGATATTCTCTATGATTATCTGCTAGCCATGGGAGCTTGATATATTCCAGGTAGTCCAGCACTGCTGCCCCATCTGCCACCCCCTTAGTGAGATAGAGTTCTGCATAATATTCCTTGAATCAGTCTGCTATACAATCAGGGTCTCGTAACATCTCTCCAGTTGAAGAGCGCAGTTCTGTAATATTAGCTGCCTCTCTCCTACCCCTCAGTAAGGCTGCCAAGGTAGCTCCTGTGCGTTCACCCTCCCCATATGTTTTCGCTACCGCATATTTCCCCAAATACTTAACTTCCCTGTCAGCGGTCTCATGATATTCCTCTAAAGTATTTTTGAGCTCTTCCAAGATCTGATCATTCCCATTCTCCCGTGCCTCCCTCTCCAGCTCGGCCAATTTATTTTCCAGTGAATCCAATTGCCCTCTAATGGACTGTAGTACACCTGAATGTTTGGCCTTCACTATCCCTCTTATATATACTTTAAACGTTTCCCACACCGTGGCAAACTGGGGGCAGAACCAATATTTGTAGAGAAAAATGTTTTGATCGCCTCTGACATTTCAAATTTAAATACTGTGTCAAGGAGAGTGCAAGGAGAAAACCCCCAGGTGAACGGGGCTGGTCTTTTTAATGGACTTGTAAAATCAAGCTGGATAGAAGAATGATCTGAAAGCGAGCGGGGAGGAATCTCACAACCGAAGATCAATGCGCTTAGGGATCTATAAGTGAATCAGTAATCTATTCTGGTATGCAAGTCATGTGGCACTGAGTAATGTGTAAAGCCCCCCATCCCACTCCGCTTTGAGCGCCAGACATCAATCAGGTCTAACTCAACAATAGAAGCATCTATCGACCTTGCCGCTAGTGCTTTACGCCGGCTCGGCCCTCCTGAGCGATCTAATGCCAGATCTAGGACACAGTTAAAATCCCCTCCCCACACTTGAGGGACTAATGACAGCTTGGGCATGCGCCCCAGCAGATCACGATAAAATTGCGGGCAGTCAAAATTAGGGCTGTATACATTAACTATGATGAATTCCAGTCCCTTTCCTTTGCACCTGCCTTCCTTATCCGTCTCAATAGCCTCTAGTGAGATACCAGTTCACGGATTGAACCAGGTAATTATCCCCCGTGCATGAGTAGAAACCCCTGCAGTGTGAAATGTACCATCCAGTCTCCTGCATGTGAGCATCGGATTGTCTTCAGGCAAGTGGGACTCTTGTAGAAGAGCAACGTCCATGTTATGTCTAGTGATATAAGCAATTACCTTTCTAATTTCCCTAAAATCATTTAGGCCTCGAAAATTCCAAATCAGCAGTTGCAGCCTATCCACCAAATGTTAAGCTAGGGATCTCAGTCTCTGTATTATATTCCAACTGGATATTCCAGGGCATCTTCCAATTTCGGGGCAGTACATCTAAGAGCAATGGCCACGCCGTGCACACTACAGCCACAAGTACATAAAACAAAGCAAAGGAAAGAGAACGAAGAAAAACAAGAAAAAAAAACCCTACCAATGCCCCCCCACCGCCCACGCCATGCAATCCCCAACTCAGCACAGTCGAAATTCTCCGCCCGCCACCCCATCCCACCACAAAAAGATAGATGAAAAACCATAGAGTGAGTAACACGCAGGGGCAGATGTTACCTCAGCTTCGTGGAGAGCACTGTAGTACTATTCCCCACAGTGCCATCCAAAATTATCTAGTGCATCCATAACAACAGACAAACTATTCTTACTGTGTGCCAGTCAGGCTATCAGCCTAATAACTAGTTTAATCAAACAATACCTCGCATTATCCCATCAGAGCTGCATAACTAGAGCTATACTTGCAATACGTAGAGTCCTGAGGATCCAGAAGAGGAGACCGGGCACACAGAATGTTGTCATTAATAAACCTACTGCAGACGACAGGGCAATTCCAAGATCAAATCACGGCAACCCAGTTCAGCAAACCAAGAGTGAGTCTATCACGTAAATGTTCCTTCAGTCCTGTTCATCCATTCCGCCACCAACTGCCTCGTCTAGTCTTTCCAGTTCTTTATTCCTCTCCTCTATCTTAGAGTGCTCTTTTAAGGCTTTCTGCAACGATTTTGGGTCAAGGAAGATCTTGGACTTGACATTCATGGTTACCTTTAGTCTAGCCGGGTACAGCATGGCGTAGTCCATGTTTTGTTCCCGCAAACGTCTTTTCAAAGGAGCGAACTGTGCTCTGGCTCCTTGCACCCTCATAGTAAAATCCGGGAACAATTATATTTTGGAGCCCTCATACTTTAAGTCTTTCTTTTCTCTGGCCATTTTCAGGGTGGCGTCCCTGCCCCTATAATTTAATAATTTTGCAATCATTGGTCGTGGCGGGGCACCGAGGGGAGGTATAGGGCCCAGGGACTGATGAGCCCGCTCCACTACAAAATTGTCCGAAAATATTTCTCGACCTAGCAGAGCGACCAGTAGATTTTCTATGAAGGCTTCTATGCTGTCTATTGCTGTGGACTCCGGCAGACCGGTGATACGTAGGTTACTTCTCCTGGACCGCACATCTAAATCTTCTACTTTGTGCCGTGATCGTTTTCGCCATTTGTTTTTGAGTTGTGTCCACCTCTGTCTGCGCATCTTCCATCTCCGACACCCGTCCCTCCGTCATGTCGAGCTTTTCAGCATGTTTATCAATATGCTCTGAAATTCTGTCCATGCGATACGCAAGCGTATCTATTTTCACATCGATAGTTGCCAGGCTCTTCTGTACCTGCTTGATGTCCCTTCCATATCTTCTGGTGCAACTGGTCTCTCGTCCGAAGTTTAAGCATCCCCCTGGTCTCCATATCTCGATTTCTGTTGTTCAAACTGCAGCTTAGGTTGCGTCTTATCAACTTTGCCCATACTGGGGTCTGATGGGGGTCCGAGTATCTCCAGACCTCGTCTACCGGACTGTGCCCTGATCATGCACAGCGTTGAGCGTCTCCGAAAGTGCGCTCTGAATCGGTCAATGTTGCGCGCTATAATAACAGGTGTAACAGAGTGGGCTCCTTTACCTTCAGGCGAAGGATTTACCTTCGGACCAGGGCAGGAAATCACTTAAGGTATGGAATAATGGACAATCTGACGTCACCCGGTATGGGGGAAAAACTGCAATTTAACTGCAGCTTGGGATGGTGAGACCAAGTTATTGCTTCACCTGTCTCTACAGGCACCCTCCGGTCTAATCCACGTCACACCTCCCAGCTCTATTAGTGCGATTCACTGCGCAGGGAACATCCGCTAGGCCTAGCTAAATGGTATGGTGGTACGGCTCGTCCAGCAACCATCGTTTTAATGCAGGAAAGGCGTCATGCAGCAGCGCAGTCAGAATTCGCAGGGGCAGGGTCTAATCCCGGCTGAGCTAGGGGAATTCCCCAACTTTGATAAGTGAAAATGGTTTCCAGACTGCTCGTTGACTACCCCCCTACGATCACTAAAGTCCCACGGCCCTTCATTGCCTGATACAGGTGAAGCCCGGGGCGGTCCGCAAGTCGCATGCAGCAAAAAAGTCCAGTATCGCTGAGGCCCGCACCCGTGAATCCGCACCCCGCGGCACCACCAGGCAGTCTGTGATGTGACCGGCAGGGCCCAGGCAGTCAGCACCTAGTCAATACGTGTAACACTGTCGGGTCACACCTCGAAGGTCGCTGAACCGCCGCCGTCCACACGTCCAGGTAAGGCAGGTCACGTCAAGCGTCACTGCACACAGGAGACCTCGCCGGCAGCAATGAGCACTCCACCATGAACAGGCCGCAGATGCCGCCAATATCCTCCGCAGGGGGAGATATGCGCATCCAGTGAAAGCGTAATGTTTACGCCGCACAATCCACTCGTCTAGAATCAAAATTGAGTCGCGGACACCAGGATAATGTAGTATTATGTGGATGGCTCGCGGAGCTCGCTCAGAGCGTGGCCATCTTGAGCCTTGACAAGCTCCGCCTCCCTGGTTTCCGTACACTTACGAGTGACATACAACTGTTTAGTGTGTGACCCTTTTTGTGATACTTTCTTGCAAATAAAACCAAGCAAAGAGTGCATGGAAAGAGAAATACCAGAAATTATACACTTTTGAGCAATGAGTAGCTCTAAAAATATCTTTACTGCTGCAAACCCCCTGACATGGATGACTGTACACTGTGTAGTGTCGCGGTCTAGTTGACGCGCACTACGTAACGGCGGAAATGCGCGTAGCGGCCATATTGGACGCTACTGTGCATGCGCGAGTGAGCGCGAGGCGAGAGAAGCAATCGGAGCCTGTTGCCCGGCGCTCTCTCTGGTGTAAGAAAGAAAGTACTGTAATAAAGGTACTTATATACTAGTCCTGGCTCCTGCATGTTATTGGGGGGCAGTGAAGAACATTACAGTGGCGACGAGACTGGGACAGAGTGGACCCTGTTGAACCCCAGTGAGGGAAAAGCCCCCAACCAGCAGGAGAGCCGGAGGGGACGACGTCCTACAGTGCGAGCAGACCAGGGAGGCACAGGACGGACACCAGCACACCGAGAGAGCGCGGCAGTGGCAGACGGATGCCAGAGGGAGGCACGTGAGAAGTAAGTGTGCCGACCAGAGGCAAGGAAGCGTAAGCAGGCAAACCGTAGCGAGGCGCAGCAGAGACCCTGGCGGAAGCGGGTGGAGACAGCGCAGGCAGCTCGGAAGAGAACCACACGACCCGAAGAAAGGGGGAGAGGACGGAAGCGCCAGGCAGTCCGAGGAAACAGGCGGAAGCCAAGATGAGTGCGCAGGCATCAGCATTAACGACGCCAGTCCCGTTCCTGCCAAGGCCAGGGGAGCCCCAAATGAAATGGGAAGACTGGAGGGAGTACTTCAAAAATTACCTCGAAGCACTGGAAGACGAGAACGAGGAGGCATTCTCCAGTGGCAGGAGGAACAGGATACTCTTACATAATCTGGGACCAGAAGGCATACGTGTGTTCCAAAACTTACCACCGGTCACCCGACCAGCAGCGGACGACGATGTATTCAAACACGCCATTGAAGATTTAGACAACCACTATCGGCCCGCAGTTTGCACGTCCATCGACCGCTACAATTTCCGGCAGAGGAAGCAAGAAGCGGGGGAAACGATAGACGACTACGTGGCGGCACTGAGAAAACTAGCGATAACATGTAAATTTGGAGCATTACACGACGAATTCATTAAGGACCAAATAGTAATGCATACGACAAGCAAGACAGTGCAAGATAAATTGTGGGCGAGTGGAGATGCGACGCTAAAAGACGTGATAGCCATCGTAAAAAGGGCAGAACTAACTAAGCGATGCGCAGAAGCAGCAAAGAGAGACCAAGTCCCGAGACTCACGATAAACAAGGTGGAGGACGCTGACCAGTATGGAAGAGGAAAAACGGCGCCAGGAGAGTACAAAGGAACAAACAAGGGGAAAGGAAAGCCGGGACAAATGTGGAAGCAGGACAAGGAAGGAACGTCGAGGTGCTACAGGTGCGGAAGCCCGAACCACGCGGCGCATGACAAACGGTGCCCCGCCTTCAGAGCCAAGTGCGCATTCTGCGGCCTGGTCGGCCACTACGAGAAGGTGTGTCGAAGGAAAGGGAAACAACGCGCGGTGAAATTCGTGGCGCAAGACATAGGAGAGGAAGAAGAAGGTCAGGAGGAAGACGACGAAGTCCTATGTGTGGAAGACCAAGTACTGGGCATCGACGGAAAAAGAGCGCGCAAACCCCAGTGCGACATGCACATTGGAGGAGTAGAAATCACCATAGTAGCGGATTCGGGGTCTCCCTACACGATCGTCCAAAGATCCGTGTGGAACGCGAGATTCAAACCCACACTTGGCTCACATCTGGAATCGCCCGACATACGACCGGTCACCTACACGGGGGAACCCATCCCAATGGTAGGATTTAGAAAACTGCTGTTCCAGTTCAAAGAACGCAGCGCCCAGTGCAAACTATACGTCGCGGAGAAGGGACCATCAGTCCTCGGGTGGATGGACCAAGGAGAGTTGTGAATACAACTGAATCCGGGAGGAGACACCCAAGTGCTAGTGACGTTAGCTGGAGAATGGTCTATGGCAGCGAGATGGCGAAGCGAACACCCGAAAATATTTGGTGGCAAGATCGGTAAACTAGAGAAATTTACCCACAGAATCGTTCTCAAGGAGAATGTCAGCCCCGTTACACAAAAAGCGAGAAACATACCGATCGCGGTGAGAGAGGCAGTGCAACAGGAGCTACACAGACTGGAGGAAGAAGGAATCATTGAACCGATCGACAGCGCAGAATGGTTGGCGCCACTGGTGGTGGCCATGAAACCGTCAGGCAAGGTGCGCTTATGTGTGGACCTCCGAGAACTCAACAAATGCATTGTGGTAGAAAAGTTCCCGTTACCACGCATAGAGGAAATGCTGGCACGTACGAAAGGCGTGAAATGGTTCTCCACCATCGACCTCAAATCGGCGTACCACCAGGTTGTTCTGCACCCCACGAGCAAGAAACTGACGTCATTCATAACTCCGTTCGGATACTATCAGTTCTGCCGCATGCCTTTTGGGCTAGCATCAGCAGCGGCAGTCTTCCAAAAGCCAATGGCCCGCCTATTCAAAGGTATTGAGGGGGTACAATACTTCCAAGATGATATCCTAGTAATGGGGAAGGAGCTAGAAGACCACAATGAGAAGCTGGAAGTGGTACTTAAGATCTTGGAGGAAAACGGACTAACGGCAGAGTGGGAGAAATGTCATTTTGGAATGACATCAGTCACATACCTGGGGCATGAAATTGGAGAAAAAGGGATAACACCGAAGAAAGGGAATGTGAAGGCCATCTGCGACGCGCCCCCGCCCGCCTCCAAAGAAGAAGTAAGGTCTTTTCTAGGGATCGCGGAATATTATAGTAAGTTTGTCCACCACTTCGCCACGAAAACACACAACATGAGACAACTCACGAGGGAAAGACGGCGTTTACGTGGACGGAAGAGGCGCAAGAAGAGTTTGACACGGGAAAACGTGAAATCAGCCAGGCGATCCCGCTGCATGGGTACGATCCCCTGGGAAGATCGATTGTGATGACAGACGCAAGCGAAAAAGGGTTAGGAGCGGTGCTCATGCAAGAGAGACAAGGAGGTGTGACGGAGACGATCAGCTTCGCGTCCAGGACACTGACGACCTCGGAACAAAAGTTCAGCGTGATTGAGAAAGAGATGTTGGCCGTAGTATGGGCCATGGGAAAGTATCGCCAGTTCCTGTGGGGCACACGATTCCAGTTGAAAACGGACCACAAACCCCTAGTGAAGGTGTTGACGTCAAGTGGCCATGCCAGCGCAACACCCCGGATAGCGAAGATGATGCTAAAACTCTTGGAATATCGGTATGATGTGGAATACATACCAGGCTCAAGAAACAAGATAGCGGATTATCTCAGCAGGGCGTCAGCAATGGAAAGTGCCACCAGCGGCACCGAAGAAGATGATGAGATGGTAGCCCTGACAGATGATCCGGAAAGGGCAATAAGTAGACAGGATTGGAAGAATGCGTATGCAGCGGATAGAGACCTGGAAGAAATCAAGAAGTACATTGTACGAGGGTGGCCGGAAAGGAGACAACAGAAGCCCAAGGTTCGACAGTTCTACGAGGTTAGAGAGGAGCTGTCGGTGGGAAACGACGGTGTGTTTGTATACAGAGGAAATAGGGTGGTTCCACCTGTGAACATAATACCGGATCTGTTGTCTATAATACACGAAGGACACCTGGGAATCGTGAACACGAAAGCCAGAACCAAGCAAACGTATTGGTGGCCAGGGATGGATCTGCAGGTGGAGAGACATGTGAGAGACTGCGTGCAGTGCCAAGGAGCAGACAAAATCCTAAAACCTATGAGGCCTGCTCTAGGAGAGTTCACAAACCCCAGTAACCCTTGGGAAGATGTGGCAGTGGACATCTTGGGGCCTGTACTTGACAATCAGGGGATACCCAAGTACTTATGCGTGTTAGTGGACAAATACTCAAAGTGGCCAGAGGTACACATTCAAGAGGAAATGGACACTGACACAATACTGCGATTTCTCAAGACGGTATTCCTCAGGGAGGGCATCCCCAGAACCATAATTAGTGACAACGGTCCCCAATTTACCTCGGACAAATGGTCCAGATTTGCGGAAAGGAATGGCATTCTACTCAGACATACGTCGATATATCACCCGGCCAGTAATGGACAAGTAGAAAGGTTCAACAGGGCGCTAATGGGCTCCATACAGGCTGCCATCTCCAGGGGCAAAGACTGGGAAAAGGAAGTACAAAGCACGGTCTGGGCATATCGCATCACCCCCACCAGCACGGGGTACAGCCCCTTCCAAATCCTACGGGGAAGGCAACCCTTCACCAGAGACAATGTTGCTTGGACAGAGAAAACCATCACCAGCAAATGGTCTCCAGCGGTGGTACAACACAACCTGGAGAAGGCACAGAATATATACACTGAATACTACAATCGCAACAAAAAGGTGAAAGAGACAGCGTTAGAAAAAGGGGAGTGGGTCAGAGTGAAGCTGGCTGTTCTAAAGCGAAAGGGAGAAAGCAAATACTCCCCACCCCTAAGAGTGGGAGAAGTGTATGACCGAGCAGCGTTGCTCAGCGATGGAAATGTGTGGTCCCAAGACCTTATGGCCAAATGCAACAAAATCCTACAATGGCCCCGGGAGGACATGGAAGGGGTGACGCCACCAGAAGAGGTGACAAGGGAAGCAGGAGCTTCGAAGGGAGAGTGTGAAGAGAACATTCCTGAAGAGCAAAACAGTGAGAGACAAGTACAAGAAGGACCGGCCATGGAGGAAAAGACCCGGGAAGGGGGTGAGAATGGAGAGAGTGAAGGACATGGTACTCCTGAAGGAAGAAGGGGAAGCCCTGTCGCAGAAGGGGGTCAAGAAGGACACACTACCCCGGTAAGACACACCTGGGTTGGGCGAGCGGTGGTGAGACTATCCAAGTTTAGAGACTACGAAATGGACTAACCACCCCAGTCAGGTACATTGTTTTTGTGTGGTATAAAAGGGGGAGATATGTAGTGTCGCGGTCTAGTTGACGCGCACTACGTAACGGCGGAAATGCGCAGCGGCCATATTGGACGCTACTGCGCATGCGTGAGTGAGCGCGAGGCGAGAGAAGCGATCAGAGCCTGTTGCCCGGCGCTCTCTCTGGTGTAAGAAAGAAAGTACTGTAATAAAGGTACTTATATACTAGTCCTGGCTCCTGCATGTTATTGGGGGGCAGTGAAGAACATTACACACTGCAACTTCTCTGTGTGCAATACAATGTTAAAACAATAACCTGCATATTCACAGTGGTTTCAGTTACAGGCTGGGACGTCATGGCACTGTAATACAGAAGTCACTATACGCCCTGTGACAGAACTGAATTCTAGTTCTCTCTGATTACACACACTACATCTGCAGTGATTGCATTAACCAGTTGAGATTTTATAATGTAAAAGAGTGCATTTCCCTTATTCTTTCCTTGTTTCTGTTGTGAGATCTAGGCTGCATTGGCTGCTAGAGCTGCCAGAGCTAAAAGTCCATTTATTGCCTTATGACCGCCACAAATTTCACCAGATATTTGTTTGAAGACTGGGTTTAGTGCAGGGCATCAGAGCAGCACCATAGACCATGGGACACTAAAAGCTTGGGTTTTACAGGTGAAAGGAGTTGGAAATTGACAAACTCAATCTCAAATTGTTTCATGCGATTAATTCGCTCTTTGTGGATGGAGCAAGTTACCCTAAACCCATGACATCTTTGTGAGTTTCAAATGTCTGAAATATAAACAAAGAAAAATCTGCCTCTGCCTTACTTTTATGTAAACTAATTGGAATTACCGCCTAATATTGTTAAAACATATGCCTGCAGCAGTCAGAGTGAACTTCAGTGCAGAGTCAGAGAGGGTTTGTGGGTGACTCACCCAGGATGCTGGTTCACAAGTGCCAGGGGGAGTGAGTCTGCCAGGCAGAGAGCTACACTGGTGACAGTCTCAGTAGAACTTTTGCTGCTCGGCTCAGAGTGACACTTTCTAGCGAGCAAAATAAAGACCAGGGAAAACATGAAAAAAATCAGTAATGAAACCCATTTGAGCAACGAGAAACTCTAAGATTTTGAGAATCCTGCAAAGCACCAGAAATCGAAGGGCACTTACCTAGTGCTTTATTAACCTAAATCATCTGTCAGAATCACTGCGTCAGACTGGCTCAGCCGGCTGCAGATACTTGACTCTGTAGCTGCTGTAGAGATGAGACATTGGCTGTCTTAGTCACAAGAGACGCGGTGAGAGGAGCTCTCAGCTTAGTTAAACTGGTGGCTCCACTGTTAGAAGAGAGCCGTGTCCCGTGCCTTTTAAAGTCACTCAGCACCTCCCTGGTCTCTGACTCACTCAGCACATGTTTGTGGTGTTGCCTGGTGGTAGTGCACTACTGCAACAAAGTAATGGGGGCCCGGGCACAGGCAGGAAATTGAACATCCTGCAACCCCCCCCCCCCCCAGGTTGGACACGTGTTCTGTTGCTGGGCGGCATAGCAGCAATTCCTGAGGGCACAGGCAGGTCAATTATTGAAACAGATGCTGCCAATAGCTAGCCTGCGCTGCCAATAGCTAGCCTGCCCTGGCCCGGAACTAGTCCCTGGCAATTAATCTCAAACCTCGGTGCTAGTGCTCCTTCCCTAAAACAAGGTGTTGTCTAATTGTGCTACAATTGACAAAGGACTTTAGCACCCCTGTAAGTCCTTAGTAAATGGTACTCCAGGTACCTGGGGCATGGGTACTAAAGAGAGTCCCTAAGGGCTGCAGCATATCTTGTGCTACCCCAAGAGACCCACATACAAATTCCACACTGACTGACATTGCAGGTTGCATGACATGGTGCAAACCATGAGTGAAAACGTGACATGACACAATCCTGTGTGTCATGCCAACGTCACTGCATCTTATATATGTAAGTTACCCCTACAGCAGGCCTTGAGCCCTAAGGCAGGGTGCATTATACTTTTTTTTTTTTTTTTTTTTTTTTTTTTTGAGGCAAAAACTTTTAATAAGTGCTTAAAAGTTGCGATACATAGTTTATAGGGAAGTGGTACCTCACCCCTTAGGGAGGGCAGTCCACTTTAACTTTTCAATCAATGTATTTTAACATTTACATTCCATCAGTTTGGGATTCAGAAATGTTTGCAGATTGCGTATACGGTTTTTTTTTTTTTTTTTTTTTTTTTTTTTTTTGGGTGCATTATACTTTATGGGAAGTCATATCTGCATGATCACATATGCCCATTTGATGTCTAGTTCTATTGTTAGATATTGCAAGTGAGCAGGGAAGCCATCTTAAGGTATGTACTGGGCACTGGTCAACACGAGCTCCCCAGCTACATAATGGCTTCACTGAAACATATTGTGTTTGTATCAAACACCTCTTATTAATTAACCCACACTGATTCCAGTGATGGATTTATTAATTCATACACCCAGAGGGTACCTTAGAGGTACCAACTGAAGCCTACCAGCCCTTGAGTGTGCTAGCTGACTGGTTCAGTCCAGCCTGCTGCCACAGACAAGTTTCTGACCTCCTGTGGTGAGAGCCTTCACTCTCAGGAGGTCAGGAACAATGCCTGTTCTGGAGAGAGGTGCTAACACCTCCTCCTCTAGGAAGGCTGGTAAAATTGGCATTCCAAGGCATGGGTTTCAAAGAGTGCACCGCCTTTTGGTATGCAAGTCTAGCTTCTCTCACAGGAGAGGATGCTGACCCCCCCCCTGCCCTGAGCCATCTGACATCAGGATAGGCGGAAAAATTAGCTATGCAGGAGGCGTGTTGCACTGCCAGGCAAGGCACACCTCGTGTGACCAAGTCTGACGTGAACACGACTTTAGATATTCCCCATATTGTGTGTGGTAAATTAAGAATTCTGGGACAGGGTGATATCCACTCCCCACAGTAAGTGGTCATTTAGGGAGTGTAGTGACGCCAGGGATAAGTAGCCCATTGTCTAGTACTGCTCATTCCTCTTAAAGCCCTTTTACTTGGCGCCAACCCTACCGGCCTGCCTGCTGCACCCGACCCTCATCAAACTCTTCATGCCGCTGTGCGGACCTCAAGAATCCTGGAGGGTTGTCAGTGCTTTGCAAATTGCCATAGAAACTCCCTTAGAGTAGAAGAGCTACTCCTCTGCAGCGGCAGGCACCAAAGACGCAGGGTGAGGTCCACTGAGTTGCCGCTCCTCAGCCAGCCCAACACAGTAGCTCCCCAGGAAGAGAGCCCTGTGCTCCTGAAGGTCAGAGCTGTCATCCCACCAAGTAAGAGCACACAAGGACCAGCCGGAGCTGCACAGGAACAATACCTGTGTACAGGACCCCTTGATGCAGCCAAAACTTGTTGTGCCTAGACCAGACACCAACGCCGAGGACAACCGACATGCAAGTCCAGGGACTTCAGGAACAGTGAGACCCACATCGAGAGTGGCCCAGCAGTCCTGTTTGCCCCTCTGCAGCAAGACAAAGACCAAGACATGAGTGTGACCACTGCCACCCGATGCCTCAAAGCACCTGTACACCCGCACTCCGGAGCCCGAGTACAAGGGAGGTGATGGTACCAACAGGGTCCCCAAACCCAGAAGAGCCAAGCCCAAGCTTGGGTTTGCCCAGACTGTACTTTCAGTTGCTGTCTGCAGCCTCTTTCTGTAGACCCCCAACCACGAGAGACTCCTGCACCGGAATCCGATGCCAAAAGACACCACTGCTCCCGAACCCCATAGCCCTAACCTATTCTGATGATACTGGTATCTAAATTTATATAAAAGTATGTGTTATTTTTATAAATTGGTGTTCGATTTCTATATTGAGTGTGTGTCTCATTTACTGCCTATGTGTATGTAATAAATGCTTAGCACTACCCTCTGATATGGCTAACTGCTTGCTCACACTACCACAAAAAAAATCATTTGGGATGTCATTTGTGCCTCCATAATTCCTTTGGGGTACCTCTTTTTGGACAACTTTATGTAGAGCCAGCTTCCTACAACATGGACTTGCAGCATTCACACAATCTGTAAGTCTTTGCGACGTGCTGGCTTCAGGATTGTTACACCAAATATGAACTTGTGTGGCTTCCTTTCACATTGCCATTGGAGCAGTTCAATTTCTACTTTTGAGGTATGTAGAATGCACCCTACACCTCCTGTGTGTCCACTTCGGGGGTCACCAGCCCCGTATTCCAATGCCCTTGGGCCAACGGCTGTGGTATGATGACTCTTTTTTTACTCAAGTTCTGGTAAGCATGAATGTATTCTCTTTATGTTTGGTGGCCGCCGCTTCTAATGTTTCTCTGCTTTCATAGTTTCTTTAAGTTCACCTGCTTCTGTACATAGCTTTCTCTTGCACCTGGCTGTCACCGCTCGCTGCGCTTTCTGGACCTGGTTATTACTGCCTTCAGTGTTTCTTGATGTTAGAAATGTTTTTGCTTTTAGCGCTTTCTCGCAAAAAACTAGCAAAGTCTCTAGCGCTTCTCTGTACCTGGTTGTCTTCTGCCTTTAGCATTATCGTACTGTATAAAAGACGATTCGGTGTCATGTTGTGGCATAGTACCTCTTGTCTCGACTTTACCATCAAATTTCTAGCCAACGACAAGCACACTTTCCATAAGGCCTTCACTTTTTTCACAGGTCTGGCACTGGCTGGAGTGTCGCTTTGACTCCACTTAAGCCAACTGTCGATTTTAACTTCGATTGAGGAACACATGCGCAGTTTGCTGGACCATTCCAAACTCTCCAGGAGAGCATTCTCAGTTTTTCAGGTTGCAGGGTTTACATAATCCCCTATCTCGTCGCCACTTGCAGTACCCTACCCTAGTCTGGGTACTTGTAAAGGACCATGCCACACACAGAGTTTGGGATTACACGTTTTTAATCATCAGCGTGTAACTGTGAACTGAACATTCTATCTCATGAATTCTATGAGCCATGCACTTACGTCACTGTTCTACGGAGTCCATCAGGAACCAAAAGGGTCCCATCATTTTTAACTCAAACAACACTACAACTTATCTGTGATAGAGTCAGATTGTTGAGAACCCTAAATGCACCACACAGAAGGTAGTGTTGGCATTAATGCTGATGACTCTAGAAGGATTGAGAGTGAAATGGGAAAAGGATTTTGAACCCTCGACGTGACAGACTGGAGAGAAGTTTTTTGAGCTCTTAGGGAACCTGTAATCCCCACCTAGTTGAAACTAATAAAACTGAAATACTTGCATGGGGATATTACTCCATAGTAAGGTTTCAGAAGATTTTAGGAGCCCTAAAATGACCGGTATCTGCTGCAGAGATGTGAGGGATTTATTTCATACACTATGAACATGTAGAAAGATTTGGAATAATGTGTGATAGTTCTGAAGGTTATATCTCGGATAAGGGGGTGGACAATAGAACCAAACTCAAAACTGATTCAGCTGGGTATTAGACCAAACTGTGAAGAGTTGTAGTATTGTAGTTTTCTGCAGCTCAGCACCAACATTGAGCCCCTCCAGAACCAAATGGCTTCACAGTATTCCATTTACTGCACTGGAAGCCAGAAGGAGCTTCGCTGCTGAGATGCGAGGAGTGCTATTGCCTGGGTTGCAAAGAAATTATCTTCCTCTTTTGCAGTGTTCAGCTTTTACTCTGCTGTCATCTCCTGCACCACATTGCCTATGTGTCATAACATATAAGGAGGCAAGATGACCAAAATATGAGTATTAACAACCTTTATTTATTTCTTGACCCCAGTTGTCAAGCCAATCTGCCACAACTCTCCTCGTTCTCCTTAACTAGCATTCTCATGGTGGGAGATACTCAAGACCAAGTGATCTCATAACTCAAGGAGCTACTTTGCACTGGAAGAGACCAACTGAGAACGGATACCAAATGAGGAGGGAGAAAATATAACATATCTCCTTTCTTTGCTACAACAAACCAAGACATTACCTTACAACATATCTCAAAATACAAAACAATTATAACCATAACTATGAATATAATGATTTATAATCAATAAAGCAAATAATATATGATGTCCTCGGACAAAATCACAGTTAATATCAGTCTATCCAATCTTTTCATCCCAAATGCTTTTTATGTTCTCTTTGTGGTCTTTCGATTACTTTTGTGATATCAAAATTGCCAGGAAAATACAGCAGCATTGGACAATTCATTTATCAAATCTTCAATACATGGTACAGGAAAGGTATCAACCCAAATAGCTTTGATTCTATTATTGTAGATCAACATATATTCTTAATGCTCCATTTTTCTTTCTGGCAGAGACTAATGGAGATTCCCAAAGTGAGGACTCTCTGGGCTCTATGATAAGATCACTAACCATCATTCGAATTTCAGAAGATAATTCTTTTCTAACAATAAGTAGAACATTTCACTTGCAATGTTTAACTGGAATACAATTGTATTTTAGTTTGATGGTGTTTGCGACTCCTTTCAATTTGCCAATTTGTTGGAAAATACCCCTGGTTAGCTTCATTAGTGGTGCACTCATAACCATGCATTGAGCTAATACATGTAGTTTGGAGTGATGGGTAATAACTTTTCTGTTTCTCAAGTACAGCTAAAACTTGCTCTTTTGCACCTGGTTTTAAGGCAAGTTTGAACTTTCTTGCATCAACCTTCCAAGAATATCTGTCCTCTTCTCAGCAATATACAGTTTTCCTTCTATTTCCTTGTTGTGAAAAATTATTTGTGAAATGAAATAACTTAGTATTCTAAATTTAGTATGTCCACCATATGTACTAGGATGTACATCACCAGGAAAAAGTTGAAAACCCTTCTGCCATTTACAATAAAACATAGCATCTGATACTATAGTGATTTTGGAACCAGAAACAAGAAGTAAATTCAGGTTTATGCCATCAATTTGCTCATTAAATTAAGAGTCATTGTACTCAGTCTCATCATGTAAACTGGCACTATCTGAGTTATTATGCATATTATCCTTACTTGATTGGAAATAAACTTCCATAAACTTAAGCGTAAAACTATGCAAGACCTTTTCGCTCACAGGATCAAATTAGCCGATAACTCAGCAAAAGCATTATTCAAAATTGTTCAATGTTTCATCAAACCTGCGGCTCTTAATAGTACTGTGAATCCCTGCCTCTCACTCTGTGCTGAATTGTCGAACTTTTTTCAGGACTGTGACAGGGGGCCCTCGGAGAACGACTATGAATGCCCCGGGGGTATCGAGAAGGCCCGTTTACAGACACCGCTTACGACATCAGGGGACCGGAGCCCAGTGGCGCTTTTGAAACCGGAAGTGGTGCCGGAAAGGAGTTCATGGAGCGAAACGTAGCGGAGAGGGAGGCGCGGTGGTCACTTTCGGGAACTCGAGAAGACCACATCGGATGGTGGAGACCAGACGAACAACGAGGAGAACGAGACAGAGACCTTGGAGCAGTCGAAGGGCGAGTTCATGAATGGCCAACCAAAGGCAGAAGCATCCCCAGAAGAAGGCTCTAAAGATGAGGTGGCCGTGACCCTGTCAAAGGGTCACGGCTACAGGCAAGTGCTCTGTGTAACAGGGCGTGTGTTGGAAGGATAGCTGGTTAATCACGCCTTCTTTACAGGCTTGTAAAGAGAGACCACGGACACCGAAGGAATGGAGATGGATCCCTCTTTTGGTTACTCACATATTGTTTTTGTTTAGTGGTGTTTCTCTAGGGAACATGAGGCCATAGTTAGGACTGGTACCTTAAACCTTGACAGGAAGCCCCCGCGCACCCCATCACGGCACCAATGGGTGCCCCGTTAAATCCCTTGTGGGTACCTTACCTTCCTAGTCGGGAGGACGGAAAAGTTGAATATGAGGCGGAATCTTCATCTGTAACCCAGGACTTTCCCTTCCTCTCACAGCCTGGGGAAACTGACCCAGAAGCAGTCACGCCGTCAAGGGACGGGACAGAACTGCAGGTCCTCCAATACGAGGGAGGGAATCAATCACCGGAGTGGACAATAAAAACAGACGATGAACTACCAGGGTCGTCGACATCCGGAAGCAGGAGAGAGCTTGAGACGTGAGGAACTGCTATTGCAGAGAGGAATGCCGCGGAGACGGGTACGAAGGACATTGAGGAGCTCAAGCTGGAAGATGACCGAGACCCGGAGAATCCAGAAGAGTGGTCTGAGGACTGGTGGATTCCGGAGGAGGTGCCTGAGCCGCCGCAACTCAGGAGAGTTGCGGCAGGAAGTGGTACGTAACCAGGGACGGGGGCATATGAACGGGAAAGGAGTAGATAAGGGGATTTTGTGCCAATAACTCCCATGCCCCCTCACGTCCCACTGTATCTGCCTTAAAACCTCACAACCCTATATAAAGTGCCTGCCTTAAAGCTCACAACTTTGTACGTAAGAGCATTGTCAATTGGATTGCGACCATTCCGGTTGATTCGTCGGGGACCCAGTGGCTTATCTTCCCCAGCACTCCCTTTTCTTTATTGTTATGCCGCTCTTCTCTTTGTTTTTCCCTCACTACGTTTACCTAGCCCCTCACGAGGTGCGGTAGAAGCTCAGGGCGTACAACTGGGCACAGATATTAACCGCTGCCCCTGTTCTTTCTTTTCTTTTGGAGACAAACTCCGTAATTCCACCCATCAAACCACCGAAGTGAAGAGGACTCCACTGACGGACCCTTCCAGAGTGTACCCAAGACCTTATTGTGCTGCACCAACTGAAGGATCACTGTTGTTACTTCCTCATTCTCCTCTTTGTGTTTACCCGTACTTGCAAGAAATAAACCCACTATTCATCCCATACGGCCTCCTCGCTTCTGTTTCCGACCATCCCTCCGACAAACCTTTAGAAGGGACATCAGAACAAGATCCGCTCATCCCTGAATACGGGGTCACCTGAAGTTTAGGTCCCCTTCCATAATCACTCCCAGCGGTGCCTCCTAGTTAACCCTAGAGCTGTTTAAAACTTGGTAAATGCAAGGGCAGACAGTAACGTACTGCTAGCCTCTCCTTTTCTTTCTTTCCTCACAAGGGGACAACCAACGCCAGTGAGGCCAGGAGTAGAAGCAAGCGACGAACAAGAAGAAAAGCAGCTCCATGAGAGAGAAGGGCGCAGAGAGAACTATAAACAGAGACCGCACCTTTTGTGAATTGTACAAACCTACCTAAGTGATTACAATAAAGTCGTTTCCACCTACATCCCAGTGGGCCGTGGTCATTGGGTCGGTGACAAGGACACAATTCAATCTATCTACTCCACTTTCCCATCCAACATGTCTCTTCTTGAGCAAAACGCTATACGGGACGGTCTTGAGTCATGGTCCGAATTCTGTCCACTTCCACTTGATGTTTCCCTAAAAAACACAATTGGAATGCAAATCTGGCTCGCCGAGCGATCCCTGAACAGTTCTTTAAACTTCTGCCCCCACGTCTTAATGCCCCCCTGAACCAGATCTGGAACTCTTCTCTGAGTTCTGGGGTCTAGAGGAGCAAGACCCCTGACCCTCGGTCAGAGATAAGGCACCAGGTTCTGGCTGCGGCGGTACCAGTCTCCGTACTGAAGTGTAACATATCAGTTGATGCACATACTTTCGAGATTCGAACCACCGACCCCAAGCTACTGTGATGCCAGCACAGGGCGCGGAGAAACTGCCCATTCAGGTAGGTATGTTTCCTTATCTCGAAATAGAAGTGAGAATAGCTCAGCAGGTGGGGACACTTCTTGCTCGATCTAGCTGGAGCCCTGTGAGCATCAGCCATGAAGCAAAGGACGTGCATGCTTCAGAATATTACCTATCAGTACATAAATCTGAATACCCACGCAGTGTATCCGCTTTGTGTATTCAGTCGCTACTTGTTGGAAATGATGCATACCTGTCTCGTGCAGACATGAACACGCAGAATTTCAAACGAGTGTGGTTTATATGAACTCCGTGCTTAGCCTTGATCACAGTGCCCTCTAGTGGGAGATGCAGTGACATCCACCTTCATGAGCTTCTTAGCAAATAGATGCGTGTAAAATAGCAGCACGTTGATTGTGCAATTAACACTGCCTTCTTTTCCCCGGGTAGGTTCCAACATCTCTGGGACTCTCACAGACTTCCTTGCCAGACTAATAGGTATCGCCGAGCTGTGGAACAAACTCATTTAAAAACAGGAACAGCCAATGCCAATTGATTGGGCTTTTGTATAGTGGATAATGTTAGTCAGCATCAATGCTTCTCAGAAGGGGTAGCACAAAGGCAGCAATGGAAGGCGTTTGCTTTCCCACACTCAGTCTCGTTCTGCTGAGGAACAGGGCTTTAAGTGGGCCGGGTCCTGCCGGTGTAGTTCTAAAAAGCATGCACTTAGACGAGTCCCTATCAGGCTCTCCATTTTTGCCCTCACCCTCGGGGTGAAAAAAAAATCTCACCTCTGCAGCAGTGCCACCCTTCGCTGCCTTTGATGCAACTTCAAAGAGCCTCGTTATCGTTCTTTCACAGTCTCATCATTTCAGAACTGAAGCATTTTCAATATTATAAACTACAAAGCCATAGTTTTCGCTTATTTATCTTATGCAACTAACATCCATTGGCAAAGCCAATAGTGCTGGCATGTTGTAGGTATAATGCTACGTGCTGTATTATATATCCTGATACAATTACAGAAGCATCAAAATACCAGTCGGGCGGACACACTCTGCTGAGCACAGGCTTTAAGCTTAGGGGATTTAAGCCACAGACTCAATGACATCGGCCACGCCCCTTTGAGAGACTCACCCCCCCCAGTTTTTTCATCCCACTTAAAGCCCTGCTGAAGAACATATTAAACCTGTTGCCATGATCATGTTAAACAATCCTAGGCCTCGGCCACAGACGTAATTTGAGGCCCCGCCATTTGAACCTATACAATTTATAAAGACACAGAAGCCAAACCAGGATGTCACCCCATACACAAGATTAGAAAGAGAAATTGTTTGACGATTTATTAATTTATTTTTGTCCACCTAGAGAATATTCAGGGGACTCAGAATTATGTAGTTCTAAGCCAGGAGAGAGATTTTCCCGGTTACAGAGGACTACTTCCAGGCATCTGACAGCAAAGCTATCTCTTGGGTAACAGGGTCTTCAGGCAACCCTATAGTCTTCAAGATGAAGCCCAAAGCTTTGTCTCTTCTGACCACATTCTGCGCGACCCCTAAAGGCCTGAGGACCGCCCCAGTCACATGACACAATGCTGAGGGCTAAGCGGGGATTTGAGTAGAAGGCTGTAGAACAGCTTATCATGGAGGTCGGGCTGATTCAGTTCGGGAACCCCACAGAAGCTCTACATAGTAAGCAAAGCATTTGGAGCAGGATGCACTGGTAGTCTTCATACTCGCGGATGTGATCTGTGGACCTCTTTAAGGCATTAGCTACTCAACTAAATTGGAATAAATGCAAGAATTGAGACTTCAAAATGTAGGTCATACAACCAGGAAACTCGGTTGGAGAATAATAATAATCACCACAAACAATTGAGTAAATGAGAAGATTTCTAATTGAATACAATGTCCTTCCTTTATTTTGTTTTACACTACCTGTACATTTTGTGGTGCTTTCTGTATATATAATGTGGTAACAAACAACGCACATGTTGGGTTAAGGTGTTTTGGCAGGTGTGGCGGAGCTATACTTTCATTTTGGGTCCTATTCTTCAGCCTTAAATCTGCCCTGTGTCTTCACCAAGTCTCTGAGCTCATTCATGGGACTTCTCAACAAGCTGGTGATCTCTGTCCATTCATGCCTGAAAGACTGGATGATTCATAAAGGGTCATGCAGAATGTCACTTCTTGGGTATGCAAGGTGCTCTGTCATCTTTGATTCTTTGTAAACTTGTCCAAATCACCTCTCATTCCAAGTGGGCTCACCCATTTATCGGCTCCTTCTCTGGGGCAGATCTGTGTGCTGTATTTATACCCAATGCTCTGGCTTGCCTTCAACTCAAGCATTATTAAAATAATTTTGAACAATGCCCTGTTGTCACTAACAGTAACAGCAGCCTGGTGGCTCTTACAGCATCAGAGGCTCGTGTCTCGTTGGTGACAGTGAGGCCCGTGCTGTTTCTAGATGCTGCTCTGCACTCTGTCACGGACTCCGGGACTCGTATTTGCATAAGCTGATCCCTCCTTTAAACATGGTAAAATTGGCTTACACCAAAATGTAGTTCTACATGTACCCAGGGACTGTAAATTAAATGCTGCTAGTGGGCCTGCAACACTTATTGTGCCACCCACGTAAGTAGCCTATTTAAACATGTGTCAAGGCCAGGGCCTGTCATTGCAGTCTGCCTGTGCAGTTGTAAAACTGCCATTTTGACCTGGCAAAAGGAACCTTTTGCCAGGCCTAAAAATATTCCCATTTACTACATATGTCACCAGGATGTCACCACTAGTGCAAGCCCTTTCCATAAGGCAGGATGCAGTATACAGAGTGCAGTGCATTTAAATGGTTTGGCATATACTTTTAAGTTTTATATGTCCCGGAATAGGCAAGGCTGAACTGCTACCCTTGTTCTTTGTGTGATTCTTGAATTTTTCACAATCCCATAACTTCAGTGATGTACAGGCAACATTGATGGCAGCACCCACACTTTTAAAAGTGTTCCAGTGCCACTGGTCTGGGTGCCTTTGTGTGAATGTTTCATACTTTCTGGCTAGGGTGTCATGTGAGACATTTCCATCTCTCCTGGGTGCTTATGTGTGACGTTTCCATGCTTTCTGGCCTGGGTGCTTATGTGTGATATTTCCATGTTTTCTGGCCTGGGTGCTTATGTGTGCTATTTTCATAGTTTCTGGCCTCAGTGATTTGGAGGCTCATGTTTGACATTTCCATGCTTACTGGCCTGGGTGCTTATGTGTGAAGTTTCCGTGCTTTCTGGCCTGGTGTGACCAGACCTGGGTCAGTGCCTAGGTGCTTATGTGTGACATTTCCACAGTTTCTGGCCTCAGTGGTCTGTGTGCTCATATGTGACATCACATGTCAGTGCTTAATGTGTGACAATGTGAGTGACAATGTATTGAAAATACAAAAAAGAATATCAGAATGTAGTTTTTATGCTGTAAAGGTATGAAGTTGAAACAGTCGTAAAAAAAAAGCCTAAAACCCGTAAGGTAATCATTTACTATGCTTTAAAAGTTAATACAATCCAATATGTAATAAAAAATGTGTTGAAAAATGCTTTTTTTTGGCCTTTCTGTCTCCAAAATTTTCTTGGGGGAACAACCCCCCCAAACTCCCCCTAGTAATGGTTGCTCACTGCGCTTGCTCGCTACACACCATGTGGGGGCTGGTCTCACTTTTACTTTTGTCTCTCTGATTCACTACTTGTGTTTATTTTTGGTGCTCTCTGAAAGAATGTCTATGGGTACATATGACTGGGTGGGTAACCTGGTGCTCTTCAAGGTCATCATCTACTATTTACTGTGCTTTGAAAGTTAATACAATTGAATATTAATGAAAAATGTGCCGTATAATTCACCATTTTGGTCTGTCTTTTTCCAAAATGTTCTTGGGGGGAGACCCCCCCAAAACCCCCTAGTAGCGGTTGGGCTCGCTCGCTGCACTCACTCGCTATGCGCCGGACAGGGGATGGTCTGGCAAAATTTGCCAGGGCTGCTTTCAGTTCGCAGTCCGGCCCTAGAGATCTGCTCTTCCCCAGCAGCTCCGCCATGCTGTGCTCTGCCTTCAGTCTACCCAGACAGGGTTTGAGGCTGCCCGTGCTGGGATTTTCTCTTTTTCCCCCGCATTGTACCCCCTTTAGTTTACTCCACGCTGTACCCCCCTTTTTATTTTTATTTTGTTTTATCCCTCTGTTTGCTCTTACTTTGTTTTTTGTTATTGTGCCCTATTGTTGCCACTAAGCACCGTCACCCCTTATCCCTCTGCTGTTGGTATTCTGTTGATTTCCCGCCATAACCCACCCCGCCTCCCAGCTGCATGTCCCCCCCCCTCCCCTACTTAATGGCGACCGCTGCTGGGGAGTGCGAGCAAGACCCCTGACCCTCGGTCAGAGATCTGCACTTCCCCAGCAGCTCCGCCGCGCTGTGCTCAGCCTGCAGTCCACCCAGGCAGGGTTCAAGACTGTGCCTTGCTGCCAGTGCTGGTATTTTCTCTTTTTCTGCCCGCATTGTGCCCCCTTAAGTTTACTCCATGCAGTACCCCCCTTTTCATTTTTACTTTGTTTTATCCCTCTGTGTGCTCTTACATTGTTTGTTGTTATTGTGCCCTATTGTTGCCACTTAGCACTGTTACCCCTTATCCCTCTGCTGCTGGTATTCTGTTGATTTCCCACCATAACCTGCCCCCGCCTCCCAGTACACGTCCCTCCCCCCTCCCCTACTTAATAGCGACCGCTGTGCAGTCGCGCCCCTGACGCGACCATCTGCGACCCGACCGCAACCAGCGCAAGGAACCCTGGATCCGCGAGGCCCCACCGATATGACTCTGCCGCCCTCCACGCTCTCAAACCCGGAAGACACACCGACTGCCAAAGATCCGTACCCAACATCACCCATGGACAGTTCTCCTGCAGGCACTGCCAACAATCCTTCACCATCAACAATGCCCCCACGGACACTGATGGTTCACTGGGCACCCGCACCACCATAGCCCTGACCTGCATCCTCCTGAACGTACACTCCCTTCACAAACACGCTGTAGAAATCTGGGACCTGATCGACACCCTCTCGCCCAACGTCACCTTCTTCACAGAAACCTGGACCAACGCCACCTCTGGCCCTGACATCGCCACCGCCATCCCCGACGGATACAAGATCTAGAGAAAGGACTGCCCCCACCGCCCAGGAGGAGGACTCGCCATCGCACACAAGAACTCCCTCCGACTCTCCACCTCCAGCACCAACGACCCCCACCCCAACACCTCCACTTCCAGATCCAGACCAGCCCCAGGACCACGCTACGCGGCACCCTCGCCTACAGACCCCCGGGACCTTGCACCCAGGCCGCAACCTACATCACGGACCTCGTCGCCCGCACGCCATCACCTCCACAGACTACATCCTACTCGGAGAACTGGATTTCCAGCTCGACAACTACAGCGACCCCGACTCCACCACCCTCCTCGACAACCTCTCCAACCTCGGACTGAAGCAACTCGTCACCACCCCCACCCATAGAGCAGGACACACCCTCAACCTCATCTTCGCAGGAGGGACTAACACCCATTTCAGCCACCACATCACACAGCCCCTCTGGACAGACCACCACTGCATACACTTTCCCTTCAACACCACCACCGCACCCAAAGCCGCCCACGCCCGCCAGGTAGGAACTGGAGCAAGATCACAGAGGAACACCTCAACACCACCCTCCTCCACGACCCCCTGATCACCACGACTGTCGCCAACTCGTCAGCCAACGAATTTCACCGCTGGATGTCCAGCTGCGCCGACAAGCTCGCACCCCTCCGCCACCCCGACAAACAACGCCCCCTGAAGGCCGCCTGATTCACGACCAAACTCCAAGAAGCCAGGCGCTCCTGCCGACGCCTTGAGAAAACCTGCCGAAACCGGAAAACTACAGAAAACCTGAACAACCACAAGGACGCCCTAAAGGAATACCACCGGCACAAGAGACACCAAGCGGACCTTCATCAAGAACAAAATCCACACCAATGCCAAAGAACTCTTCAACGTCATACAGCAATTCACCAAACCCCCCATCGAAGCCACGGACGTCACACCATCCCAGGAACTCTGCAACAAGCTCAGCTCCTACTTCCATCTGAAAATCAAGGCCCTCTGCGACAACTTCAGTGAACAGACACCGGACACCACCCCACATCACACCGCTGACAACAAGCTCATCATCACAACCTGGAATCTCGCCACCGTCGAACACATCTCCATGACCATGAGAAATACCCATTCAGGAGCCCCCACGGACCCCTGCCCGCCACACATCTACCACAGAGCTGCTGCCGCCATCGCACCCGAACTAGGACGAACCATAAACACCTCCTTCAACTCCGGCATTTTCCCAGATGACTGGAAGCAGGGGAAGTCAAGCCTTTCTTCAAGAAACCCACGGCCGACCCGACGGACCTGAAAAACTATCGGCCCATCTCTCTGCACCCCTTCGCTGCCAAAGTCGCCGGTAGACTCGTAAACACACAGCTGACCACTTTCATCGAAGAGAACTCCATCCTGGACTCCTCCCAGTCCAGATTCCAAGCAGCAACCACAGCACCGAGACCGCCCTCCTCGCCGCCACCGATGACATCCTCATGCTACTCGACCAGGGACACACTGCGGCCCTCATCCTCCTCGACCTCTCCGCAGCCTTTGACACGTCTCACACCGCACACTCGCAGCCAGACTTCACGACGCCGGGATACGAAGAACCGCCCTCAACTGGATCCTCTCCTTTCTCTACTGCAGAACCCAAAGGATCAGACTCCCTCCCTTCATCTCCGAACCCACAGAGATCAACTGCATGGTACCCCAAGGATCATCACTCAGCCCTACACTCTTCAACATCTAGATGGCTCCCATCGTAGCCATCATCAGACAGCATGAACTCAGTATAGTATCATACACCGACGACACGCAACTCATACTATCCCTCACAAAGAACCCCGAAGACGCCAGACTCAGTTTCCAAGAAGGAATGAAGGACATCGCAGCCTGAATGAAGGACAGCTGCCTGAAGCTCAACTCGGAGAAAATTGAGGTCCTCATCCTTGGAACTTCCAACTCTGCCTGGGACAACACCTGGTGGCCCTCCACCCTCAGGAGCCCACCGACCCCCACAGACCACGCACGGAACCTCGGCATCATCCTCAACTCCTCCCTCACCATGACCCACCAGATCAACGCCGTCGCCTCCACAAGTTTCAACTGCCTTCGCATCCTCCGAAAGACCTTCAAATGGATACCCCCCCGAATGCAGAAAGACCGTCACCCACGCACTCGTAACCAGCAGACTGGACTACGTCAACGACCTCTACGCCGGAATCAACAGAACCCTCCTACACAAGCTCCAAACCATCCAGAAACCCATGGCCAGACTCATCCTCGGGACACCACGGCACAAACACATGACCCAACACCTACGAGACCTCCACTGGCTCCCGTCGAGAAGAGAGTGACCTTCAATCTTCTCACCCACACCTACAAATCCCTCCACAACATCAGCCCCAAGTACCTCAACGATAGTCTCCATCCACATACGCATACCAAAAAGAAACCTCCGCTCCGCCGATCTTGCCCTGGCAGAGACCCCACGCATCCACAAAACCAGAGCAGGCGGGAGATCCTTCTCCTACATCGCAGCCAAGACCTGGAACGAGCTCCCAGTCAACATCAGGCGCTCCCCGACCCTGCACACCTTCAGGAAGAGCCTAAAGACCGGGCTCTTCAATTGAACCGGAGCAGCCCGCACCCCCCCTCCACCCTCACCCCCAGCGCCTTGAGATCCTCACGGGTGAGTAGCGTGCTTACAAACCCCTGATTGGTTGATCGATTGAGTTCAGGTATTTATCCAGCAGCATGGAAACACGCATTCCTACTTACAATTCCCAAGAAAGGGTACGCCGACCCTGCAGAATATAAAAACTTTAGACCTATCTCTCTTCTGCCGGCTCTGGCGAAAATTCTTGAACAGATAGTCCAGACTCAACTCTCGGAATTCCTGGAATCTAAAATCAATTCCATGATTCCGAATCCATCTTTAGAGCAGGATATATCACGGAAACCGCACTCCTAGAAGTGGCAGAGAGGGTTTGAGACCATTGACCAGGGCAACGCAGCTATGCTAGTGCTGTTGGACCTGTCTGCAGCTTTTGACACTGTGGCCCATCCGATTCTTCTGGGGAGACTGACACCTGGGAATTCAGGGCACGGCACTGTCCTGGATCCGGTCCTTACTAGGGAACCGTTCACAGCAGGTTCTTCTGTGCCCCTTTGTCTCCTCCCAGAAGCCCCTTGTATGTGGGGTCCCCCAGGGATCGGCATTGAGTCCTCTCCTCTTCAATGTATACCATTCCCCTCTTGCAGCCTTAGTCGAGTCTCTCTGGTGAAGGTGATCTCCTACGCTGATGATACCCAGCTTCTGTTTTCTTTCAAAGAACAATCGGAGACTGACTTTGTCAACTTTAGACGGTGTCTGTGTAACATCTCGGCTTGGATGACCAACATTGCCTAAAGTTGAACTTGGAGAAAACCAAGGTGGCCCCACCACCCTCTAAGCTCTGGTGGCCACAGGAACTTAATCACCCACCTGAGCCAGTGGACTCGGTGAGAAATCTGGGGTTTAGATTTGATAATGATCTCTCTTGTAAGTCCCAGATTCGGCAAGTCTCCTCCTCTTGCTTCTGGAAACTGCGAGCTTTGAGGAAGTTCCTCCACTTCCTCCCGTTGGACTGTAGGAGGACGGTAGTTCATGCCTTGGTCACATCTCGTCTAGACTACGCAAATAGTCTCTATTTGGGACTTCCAGCTTACGTGATCCGCAGACTGCATATGATTCAGAACGCTGCAGCCAGACTGATCTGTAAGGTGTACCACACACACAATGAAGGAGGAGGAGGAAAAACTCCTACTTCGACCTCCTCTAAATATATCTATCACACACACAGAGAAATAGGAGCATATCAAGTAACTTATTCACAGGTAAATATGGCAAAAATACTTTGTTTAGAAAACTGCCCTCTCCCACAATAATCTGTGGCATGCTTCATCATAGGGCTGCTAGACACACCTCTACGAAAGCCAATGCACGAGGTGGAGCAATAGGGTGGGAGAAACAATAGAAGAGTAGGGATCAAAGCATAAGTTAAAGTGCAGACAAACAAAGTTAAAACTAACTCAAGGTTCTCCAAATATCCGTTTTATTTGTGGATCTCCAGGTTAGAGTAAAAAATGGTTTTGCTAAACCAGCGGTTGGTGGTAAATTGGTAAGTTTTGAGCCATTAACCCCATCACTCTGCTGAAATGGTCGACATGTTTCAGCCGGACTGAGGGGCAGATTTTCAAGGAAGTGCCGCAGCATGGCAACGCAAGCCCTTTGGCTGCGCCACGCTGCAGCACTTCCAAAGCACAGGAATGCAACATATTTACAATAATATGTTGCATTCCTGTGCTCTCCCCTGCGCTGGCGCAAAAACTGCTGACATGCGCCGGCGCAGGCACCCTTGCACCATGGTGCAAGGATGCCTGCGTCATGGGAAGATTGTTTTTGTCCAGGAAGGGGCACCTTCCTGCACAAAAACACCCACAGCAACACCCATGGAACGCCCCTTTCACGAAAAGTGCTGCGTGTTAAGGGGCCATATTTACAAGGACAGGAAAAGCCACGCAGAGTGGCTTTTTCTGTCCTTGTAAATATGGAGCAGTAACATGCGCCACCAGTACGTCACAAAAAGCGACGTACTGGTGGCACAGGGGGCTTGTAAATCTGCCCCTTAGTGTCTTCCCCGGCTTTCATCAGGACTACTAGATCCCCGTTTTTTACCCTTCTTTCCTACCTTTGTCAGTAGATTGAAGTTAGAGCCTGTGAATCAATGCAGGTCATGTATTCGCACTTAGATACAATCGAGTTTCACTTTAGTTTGTGCTCGAATAAGCAGGGGAGTGAGGACGACTCACTGTAGTCAAACATTCATGCGTTGATACACAGGCTAACTTTGATCTACTGACAAAAGTAGGAAAGAAGGGTAAAAAACGGGGATCTAGTAGTCCTGATAAAAGCCGGGGGGGACACTAAGTCCGGCTGAAACATGTCGATGATTTGTGCACAGTGGTGGGGTTAAAGGCTCATAATTTACCAATTTACCCCCAACCACTGGTTTAGCAAAACCATTTTTTACTCTAACCTGGGGATCCACGAATAAAACGGATATTTGGAGAACCTTGAGTTAGTTTTAACTTTGTTTGTCTGCACTTTTACTTATGCTTTGATCCCTACTCTTCTATATGTTTGTATTGTTTCCCCACCCTATTACTCCACCTCATCGTTGGCTGGTGCAGAGGTGTGTTTAGCAGCCCTATGATGAAGCATACCACAAATTTTCGTGGGTGAGGGCAGTTTTCTAAACAAAGTATTTTTGCCATATTTACCTCTGAATAAGCAACTTGATACGTGTGTGTGTGTGTGTGTGCGTGCGTGCATGCGTGTGTGTGTGTGTGTGTGTGTGTGTGTGTGTGTGTGATCTGTAAGGTGCCCTACTGTCACTCCATTTCTCCCCTCCTGAAAAGCCTTCACTGGCTGCCCGTCAGTAGGAGAATTGAATTTAAGGCACTCACCCTGGCTTACAGAGCCACTAGGGGTCGAGGCCCGGCATACCTAAGAGTCAGATTGCAACACTACCAACATGATGGGGCCTTGAGATCGAACCTCTTGACGTTACTCACCATTCCCCACTATCGGGAGGCTAGGGTAGGAGGCAGAGCATTCGAAGTTAGGACCGCGAAATTCTGGAATGCCATGCCTTTCCCTCTTCGATTGATGGAACCAGAATCAGGCTTCAGACGAGCTCTAAAAACTTGGCTCTTCACCGTTCCTATTCCTTCTTAGTGCCTCTGTGTGATTCGACTGCCTTAGCACCGGTACACCTCCGTGAGAGGTAGCTGTGCATACATTTCTTAATAATAATTATTTGTTAATGGTAAAACTAAGGTATCAACATTTTCAAAATCTGATTATGATCATCTTTGCCAAACTGTATTAACTATGGGCCAGATGCAGGTGGCTAAATACCGGTCGGTAACGCAGAAATTCGGTAAATTTCAGCGTTACCAACCAGTATTCAGCCATGTGCGATGTAGAAATTACCGAACGCCATCGGTAATAAGGAATCGGTAAAAATAAGGGGAAATAGTTATCGATTCCTTATTTACCGATTTGTTACCTACATCGGAAATACCGAGTCCTTAATAGCGATTCGGTAAAAATCGCTATTAAGGACTCGGTATTTCGAACTTACCTACATCTGGCCCAAAATTTCTTTTACAGGGTAATGGCCTGCAGCCAATGGTGTAGGAAGTGAGGTTTGTCCGTCTCCTGCAAGGCCGCCCTGAAAGAGCATTAATTCTTGCTGTGAACAGCTGGCAATCCTGTGAAAACGTAGGGAGTTGTGCCCGCAACAAGGGGCCACCATATATGCCTACAAGAAATACCGAAAACCCTACTATGGAGGCAATATACCCCGAGGAGCCACCAAGCTGCGACCCACAAAAGACGCTCATTACACTGAAGCGCTGGAGTGGGCCTCTGCGGTGAAACGCTGATCGGACTAGTCGCACACGGTCAAGCCATGTAGTTCCCAAAAGGAGGCAAGATAAGTTGAGTTGGGGTGCAAGCTGTGCAACAGGACCCCAGGAGAAGGATGGTGAGCACATGCATGCAAAAGCAGCCTGAACTGGTGGCCTTGGAGGAAGAGAGTGTGCGGGCCGGTTAGGCTGAAATATGAGCAGAGCCCAACGCAACAACCACTAACCTGTAAGGGCAACACACAGTCAGAGCGGTGGTGCATGCACTGGCCTGCACAGAACGGCGGGGCGTCATGCACACTCCGTAGAGACCATTTTGATCAGGCAAGCCGCGAAGGGCCTGCAAAATATTCTCCACTACCCCGGCACTGTGAATGGGTGCTGGAATCTCTGACTCGCAGATGCTCCGAGGTGTAAGTGAAGACGCAACTGACTTCCACAAGAGGGACAAAATGTATGGTGCAGCATGACCCAAAAATGGACAGATGTTCCACTGAACTGCATCCCCTAGAGAGGCGGCTTTGCTTGAACAGAGGGTCTTATCCGCAACCTGACTCCCCCATATAGCTAGCTGGTGCTAGGGCAAGCATTGACTCCATCGCTGGTCACATTAGATCGCCCATCACAAGGAGGGCAGCACATGCCCACTATCTCCACCACTCCTAACAGAGCAGCCTGAACCCTATGCAGGCCGCTACCTTTACTCCAGAATCAAAAACAACCTTCAACACAATTTTGAAAGCCCTCAGGGACGTCAGAATGTCTCCCAAAGCCAAACTCGACTCTGTGTCACTTGATCCCACCCTGGCACGAGCTGACCAACGAAAAATGGCTGCGAGGTGGGATCGAACCCAACATCACTGAAGTCTTCCCTGAGGTGGACAAACTGAAAGCATTGACTAATGATTTGATGGTGAGGGTGTGGTTCCTCAAAAAAGGACCGAAGATGATGAAGGCAGGTCACATGCAGCAACCTGCAATTTGTGTGTGTCCCGGAAGGAAGCACGGGTAGGGACCCTGTAGCCTTCCTAGTGAAATGGATTAAAATAGGAAGCACGGGTAGGGACCCTGTAGCCTTCCTAGTAAAATGGATTCAAATGGCCCTGGACTCAGGGGGATTCATCGATTTCTTTGCAATTAGACCATCTGAACCTGGTGAGCCACCCAGAACCCTCATAGCCAACTTTAAAGATATAAGCTTTCCAGACTATACTGCAACATAATTTGTTTCATGCAGTTAAAGTTAAGTAGTGTAAACTTGAAGTGCCTCACATGCTATTGTTCCTGGCGCAACTAAAAACCGTGGTGGAAGGTCAAGCAGTGTTTTTCACTGGGCCTAAAGAGGCCTGGGAATCAGCAGAAATGAGAGAGGCTGTTGGGGAACAGAAACCCGGCCAGACTCCGAGACTGAGATGCCCTCTAAGAAAATACAGTGAAAGAAGTGGGACCAGGGGAGACCCCTCCCCAGTGCAGGAGACATCAGGCTGTGCCAATGGTAGCATTTCAGTGCAGCGCCTGATGTGCTTCCAGGCATAAGATTCATCAGCAAGCTAGGCAGCCTCAGGATAGTTCCCAAAATGGTGGACTGGGAAGAACTGGGTAATAGACACAGGATAAAGAGCGCTACTGAATTAAGCTATGGTCTTTGAAGAGAGCTATGTGGCCCCCGCGATAACAATTAGGGCCTATAATTTTAATGCCCAAGGGATCACCAGTCAATGACCGATTTGTAGAGAAGTTGCATGACAAGGGACCCTTTTTGCACGAATCATTACATGCTGAAGTCGCAGTGAGAGCCCAAAGAGAGTGGAACAAATAGGAAGGGAGTTACGCAAACCTAAAGAGAGGGGAGTCTTTTAGAAGAAAGCAGAGCACTCTGAGAAGTTGTGATATTAAAATGCAACTATCCCTAAGCAGCCTTCAGTGTGAGTGGTGAGCCATGTGTTGGGCATTCCACACAATTCCAGAAGTCTAAACTGAGTCAGAAAGGTTTGTCAAAACACCTGAAAGATTGGGAGAATGGGGTGAAGCTTCGAAGGAAAGGGGAATATTGACCAACTTGATCAGTTGATTGCATTTATGTTGTTCCAGGAGTTGTGGCTGTGGAAATGCCCTGAAAGTGATCATTCGATTGTGGTAGCTAATTTTCCTTTAAACACAAATGGCCGCAGTGTTGTGGGTACTACGCAACACAAACATACGACCAAGCACAAGCATGCAACACTCAGGTTATGGGTTACACAGTTCATTCTTCCTTCACTGCTCTACAGCAAAACTTCCTTGTTGTACAACACTCTTCCTCTCGCCTACGTGGTAACAGCTCCCTTTTCCACTCCTCAACTATCTCCTTTTGGGGCGTCCTTCAAAAGAAAACAGCAAAGTTCGGGCAAGCAATACTTTGTTTCCCCTTTCTGATTCCCTTTTTAATTGCCTTCATCTTTTCTTTCACCCTCTTCTTATGGATTATACTGACAGAGAAATAACATTTAAAGACAGTTTTAGTCTGGCCTCTTCTTTCTTTCTAGGCCAATGAAGTAAAGTAAAGTCCTTTTCTATGCTCCAGCCCCCTCAGAGGATCAGTAATCTCACTCGAAAAAAACAGAAGAAAATAACCCAGCACTTGAACTAGGGAGAGCTAAGGTCACATGGGTTGCAACTTCAATTTTTCTTTTTAATTTGTATAACTATATGCTTTCTTTACCCACCCCTTTCCAACACCCACGTGGCAGCAACCCTTCTCAGGAGTGCCACTCCACTTCTGTCTTAAGCGGTACTGCTCCTCAGATGACATGTCTGATGTGTCGACGCTACTTAGGTAGTCTTCAAGTTCCTGGTGGGGCCAGGTAAACAGTCTTTTCTCTCTCTTTATATCCCTTTCCCTTTCCTCTTCCGGCTTGTACCTTCTCTCTCTTGTTCTCCCTTCTGCCTGTCATTTTTGTCACTTCCCTTTTCCCTAGTTTCTAATTGGCTTTCTCTTTCTGGATGGGTGTTTATGTGGACACTGGGATATCGGGAGTCCAAGTACTCGGGTAAATACCCAGCCACTTGGCCACAGGTAGGTCATCAGGTGAGATGCTGACATTACTTTACTCAATTTCAATTTCAAAGCTTTATTCGGTTGGTAAAATACAACCATATAAGCAAGACAAATAAGAAAAACATTAAAATAGAATTACATAGCATGTGAAAAAACTTTCTTCAAAAAGCACACTATATTTGTATATAGATTTGACCATTTTCCATACAAAACAGAAAAACCTTCAGAAATAAGGTGCTTCCCGACTGTTTTTGGACACTCCTGTACTTTGGGACATTGGACATGGTGCTGGGTCAAGGGGCAGGTATGGGTAGAATCGCAAAAAGCGGTCAAGGCTGAGGCTGATCCTTCGAGGGTGGTCACTTCATAGATAGGCGGACTCATGGTTGTGCGCTCCTGGGGTCATTCGAACATTTGGTGTGTTATGCTTCCCATTCCCCCCCCCCCCCTCCCCTATTTTTGTTGATATGATCGGCTTGGTACCGCTAATTGTTTGTTGGGGGGAGACCTCACCGTGCGGGAGGGAGAAGCCGGGGGTATGTTTTGATGGCCCTCCTCCAATTTATTATATTCTCTCCGCCCACCCGTCTGGGGGGGCCCTTTCTCACTCTCTTTTTCCCTGTCTCTTCTATATTTCGGGTCTAGTTCCAGGGCGACAGGCACACTGCTGGGGGGTGGGGCCATACTCATTCGCAGAGGTGCAGGGTGGGGGGATGGGGGAGGGGACTCTTTCGTCTTTATCTCCTTTTCTATGGCCTCCTTTTTCTCCACTGTTTCTTTTTGCTTTCTTTTTCTGGGATCAGTGCGATACACCACCCTGATTGTGAATCGTTTGCTCCTCATGTGTGCCACAGTCTCTGGGGGGTTCGCTGGGCTTTAGGTACGGGGACCAGTAGGCGCAACTATTTTTGATGTTTCTCCCCATCCGTACTTTCTCGCGCCTGCGCCATCGCCTCACTGTATTGCTGCTTATTGTTTGTCTCTTATCCTGACCCTTCTCGCTGTTGGCAAATTGTCTGGCACCTGATCCTATTCTTTCGTTTCATCATAAAATGAAAAACCCTCTCTCTCCTGGTGCCCTACCTGCGCGGCTTATTGGCCGGACTATATTGGACTGAAGACTTCGCTCTCCGAGGTGCCGCCTGTGTTGACATTTGCTTTTATTATCCTGATTATTTAGCGGCCGGCCCCGGGGGGTTGTAGGCCCATACGTGTAAATGATTGAAACATCAATAAAGGTTTTTCAAAAAAAAAAAAAAAAAAGAAATAAGGTGCAAATTTCACATAAAGTGTCAAGTGTGCAATAACTGTGCATATAAGGTGCAAAAAGGCAAAAGAGAGAATAATAAAGTGCAATATGCGTCCAAAAAGAGCTCAGGATTTAGAATACATAAAAATTACTAACAGTACATGATAAATGTGCAAAATATGCAGAGCAGTGGGGGCTACACAGGACAGATTATAGACTTTCTTGTAGATACACATTTTAACACATAAGATGCAGTAGGAAAGCAGATATCAGGGCTTTCCAGAGTTGTTAATAGCTTCAATGCAGATTTGGTGGACCGAACATTATATTTTAAAAAGATAGGTTTAAGATAAAACTTCCTAAAATGACTATAAAATTTACAAAACAGTAAAAAATGGCAACAGCTTTATTTCGAAACATTATCGCAAGGGCACATAATATCGGATCTAATTTTCATATGTGGGAATGAAACTAAATGGTGTACAATCCCCAGCCTTATACGAGTTAAAACAAAACGATGGGAATTACGTGTGACAAAAGTAAGGTAGGCCTGGAAACCTTTTCTCAAATTCAAATCGCTATAAAATACAGTAGTTGTTAAATTTCTGGACTGCTTCTCTCTGGCCGCATACTTGTATGAAAGAAACTTCATTTTTAGGTCTTTCTTAGGTATCAGCGCGGAAGCCTCAGGGTTCAAGCGGATATTACAATCAAATAAAAGGTTGAACCAATAATAAATATAGCTCAGCCAAGGTATACATGATGAGTTATCTAGCCTCAAACAATCTTTGATAATTAATTGTGTGAAGATCGTTTCGTTTTTAGACCAGATGGAGCGCCAAAGTAATAATGGGCGTAATGCAGCCAAATCCGCAACATGATCTATACCTACTTCCTTGTGAATTAACAGGGTAGATGCTGATGGGGGAACACATAGTAGTTTTCATCATTTTGTAGTACATTCACACAATGGTGACCCCACACACCCGCCCCGTATAGTGCCGATGAGATGCACCTGACGTTGTAGATTGCCATCATTTCTTTTATCCTCCTTTGACCCAAATTGGCGGCAAATCTAAAAATACTGTTGGTGTTTCTATTCATCTTTGTTCTAACATTTTCATCCTCGCGTATCCATTTCCCATCTCCTGAAAATGTTATACCTAGGTAGCAAAACCATTTGACCGTTTGAATCTTGGCTTTATCAATATAAAAAGTAGCGGTAGTTGATTTGACTTTCCTGCCACAAGCCATTGCAAAAGTCTTGGTCTTATTAACTACCAATTTTCTATCATGAATGAATAGCACGAATCTATCTATAAGGTGCTGTAGCCCAACCTGTGTTCTTGATAAAAGTACGGCGTCATCGGCGTACAATAGGATTGGGACAGCGCTCCCATCTATAATAGGGGCATCCGAGGCTAGCTTACATAAAATTGAATCAATTTGATTGATAAATAAGGAAAATAAAAACGGTGCTAATACGCAACCCTGTCGGATGCCTCTTGCAACTTTATAAAATGGTGTGCACTCTCCCTGAGGTCCATAACGGACCTTACACGATAATTGTGAATAGAGCCGTGCCAGAAAATAAACGCACTCTTTTGGGGCATCAAGTTCTAACAGGATGTCCCACAGGATTTCGTGATCCACAAGATCAAAAGCGCTGCTCAGGTCTGCGAAGCAGAGGAACAGATTCCCTTCCTTGGCAACAGTATATTTGTTGACCAAGAGGTCAAGATTAACACACTGCTCCAAAGTACCCAGGCCTTTCCTGAAGCCGTATCGTGCCTTTGATAAAATTGAATTTTCTATGGCCCATGTTTCAAGTCTTTTTAACATTATCCGACTTAGAATTTTGATAGAGGAATCCAGTAAAGAAATAGGGCGGTAATTACTTGCCTCAGACTTGGAGCCTTTTTTAAAAAGAGGAATAATTAAAGACTGGCCCCAAGAGATAGGTAACTGACCCTCTGCTGTTGCATTAAAACATCTGGTTAAAAGAGGGGCCCACAGATGCGGTTCGGATTTATAGAGATCCAACGGAACCCCATCTGGGCCAGGGGCTTTACCACCTTTGCTGTTATTTAATCCCTCGAAAACCTCGTCAAGGCTTATATCCAACGGTAGCCTGGGCCAGGAAAGATCCTTATCCAATAATGAATCTAAAACAATCCCACCAGGGTTTAAAATGTTTAAAAAATGTTCCATCCACGAATTACAATCTACATGTGAAGATAACTCTGGAATTCTGTCATTTTTTAAAAAGGAGCTATTAATAGTCTCCCAATAAAGTTTACTATTTTTTGTGTCTGCGGCTAAGTTAAGGTTGTCCCAAGCCTCTTCTTGTAATTCTTTTTTCCTCTTGGCAAGAGATAGTTTATAATTAACTCAACAGGTTTTGACATTAGTGGGGTTACGAGGTTTAGTGCTCAAAGCTACTTTTAGATCATGCAAAGCACGAGTACAGCTTTTATCGAACCAACCTGTGTTAATTTCTTTTCTCCCCTTATGTTTCCTGGTCAGTAAACTATCTATCATTTCATTAATCAAAAGTACATTATTTAATAAATTATACGAGTTGACTTCCTCGCCAAGGCAATACTCTATTTCCTTGCTGCATTTCTCCAGCAACTCCTCAAGTAATTTATGTGGGACAATCCTTGACCACCTAATCCTCATTCCATTTGGTCTTACAGCTTCAACAGAGTTAATACAGTTGCTATCATTTCTTAATTTATTACCCCAACAGTGCAGTGATATAGAAATGCTATTGTGATCGCTTAGTACTTGCTCATTAACCCATAGATTAGAGTAAGCAATGTTGTTAGAAAGCAAAATATGATCAATATAAGTGTTAGCATCTCTTCCTGTAAAAGTAGGGCAATTGATATTTTCTCTGTTTTTCGTACAGCTTAACATATCCAAATCGTGTTTTGCTATCAAATTATTTAAAGCCATGCCATACGTACAATGTGGAAAATGTAAATAATCAACTTCCTGTTTATTTCCACTCTCCCTTCTTAACCCACACAGGTCGCTCATGGCAAACGTACATGGGCTTATGTTGAAATCGCCCACCCACAAAATAACCGATTGATTGCCTATAAGCTCCAGTGCCCTCTCTATTTCCTTATCCAATGGGGTCAAGATTTTACCTCTCTCTGCGGTAAAGATGTTGTTATAATAGTTAATCAAAACTAAATTTTTACCTTTATTGAACTCAAGACATAGCACCTGCGAGTGGACATCCACTGGGATACAACTTCTAATTTTGCAGGAATTAAGTTTAGTAGATATCAGCAATAGAAGACCTCCCTTTGCCCTGCCAATAGTGGAGTTGACTGCATTCAAGCAGTATGAGGTATAACCCTCAATAAAAATAGGCTCCTCTCGCCAGGTTTCTTGAAGGCATATTATGTCATAGCCTATATTAATAAAATCATTCCAGAAGGGGGAGTCCAATTTCCTGTTTATACCTGCTATATTCCAGGTGACTACGCTGAGACCTAGGGCCAGATCGGGATTGGCGGTTTACAGCCATTTGTCATATCTTCAGAGGTTACTAAATTTGAGGGAATATCATCCGTATTTCCATTCCTTGTGATACAAGTAGATTTGAAACCGTCAGTTACACTACCAGCTTCTGCTGTAGTTAGTTCGAAGGCAGTAGATAAATGTACGGCTTCTGCCGTATTGGATGTGTGGCAGGTAGTCTGATTATCACAACTCACCTCTCCCTTTCCAGCTCTGAGTGCTTCATTTATTACAGGGCTAAGAGGGTTACTATCATGAGCGGAGCCTTTGGGAGAAATGTGTCAATCATTGTCCTCCAGGGATTCGAGAACTTTAAATCTATTATGTATGGGAATAGAAAAATTATAGCATGGTTTCACCATATTTGCAAAATTGAGGTTCATTGGGTAACTAGGTTCCAGTAAGTGCCTATAAAAATAGCCTAACGGTAATAAAGTGGTGTTACATTCCCATGCAGAGGGTAACGGGGCGTTATTAAGAGTGTTTTTAGCCCAGGAGCAGGTTTTAAAATTTATTACAACACAATCCCCCTCAAAAAAATTTCTAAGGGGATCTATCCAACTTATTCTTTGCGCTAATATAATCTGACTGGCCCCTTCCATAGGGAAGTTACATTTATTGGCTAACCAGTGAAGCGTTTTATTCTTCAATGTGTCGTGGTTCTCAACCTGCCCGTTTCTTAGCTTGGGAATATTCACAAGCACTGCTACGTATGGACTGCATTCCGGGGGCAAATTAATGCAAGGTGGAAGCTTTCTAACATTTGTTGAAGTCGTATAGACATCCTTCTCCGTACATGCTTGTTCCATAGGTGCAATATTTACATTAGATTGTCCTCTCTGATTGACTCTTTCTGTTATATTCCCTTCCACTAATAAATAAGGGCTATTGAGTGGGCCCCCCTGCAGCTGACTTATGGGGGTCTTACCTTTGGTAGTATTGGGGGCATCTATATTCCTTTCATCAGTACCCATTGATATAATAGGAGCTTCTATTCCTATTTTTGGAGGAACACACGACCCCGCTTTATTAATGGCTCCTCTTAATTTATCGACCTCCCTGGCAAAATTGTCCACTTTTTCATATAATGGCCTAATAAGCTCAGCTATTTTCTCACAAATAATTTCTGAGTTAAAGGTTTCCATGGGACTTTGATTAGCCCTTGTACGTGTAATAACCTTGTTCTCAGTAGTTGTTAATTTTTTCCCCCTTTTCTTGGACGCAATACCTGGCTCCATAGTTTTTTTCCGTGCCCCTTTTTCGTTTCCCGATGGAGATATTGGTGAAACAGGACTGACTTGTGTAACAAACAGTCTGGGGGAATTAGAAATATTCAGGGGAGTGCTGTCATTAACATCATCTCCTTCGGTGATAGTCAAGGCTGTGGGTGCTTCATTATTACCGAAATTGCTTTGGTTACCTTGGTTAATTGGAGGTGGTACGTTTGAGCCCAAGGACAGTCTCTTTTCTGTGCGATCTATTTCCTGGGTAAGAGCACTAACTGCTTTAACCAGGTACGTGTCAATCGTATTACAGGCTAGATCAGCTGGTGCTTTGGCTCCGCGTCTAACCATGACTGATAGTGTTATAAACTTTACTCGAAAACATAAAATTGGGCGTAAACTTAATCCTGAATTGTGGTTGGATGTTGGGAAGCAAGGTTGAGGGTGAACACAAGGATAATAATATGGTCTCTTTTATTATACTCAGTGTTTATAGTCCACCTAATCTTGGCTATATGTATTCTACATTTCACTTATTGGATAAAGACTTAAATAATTGATTGTTATAATAACAGGTGGTTTTAATCTGAAAATATATCCCATCCATTCTAATGATGATTTATGTGATAGACATATGGCTTGGGCTGTTGTAGTGGCTACAGTCAATCAATTTCAGACCTAAGGTAATGCTTATGCTCTTTTTAACTTTTGACTATTAAAGGAGAAAAAAGTTTGTCGTTCGGTGAATAAAGACATTGGTTCTAACACTGCCTCTTTAGAATGTGAGGTGCCAAAATTTTCTTGGATTGCTTATCTCTTTTTCTTCCAGAAGCAATACTCTAATTTAGATTGTGAGAGGTTTTTCCTACAGGATTTTGTCTTTGATCATGATTTATTCTGAAGAACTTTGTTTCAATTCTTGAGATATTTATTTCTATGAAATGAACCCACACTGCAGGTCCTGACAACGCAACGTATTTGTTAGGATCTTGGTCGAAAATCCTTCCTGGTAGGCAAATGCACTGGTGTCCTTTTTTTCAGAGGGTTGTACCCTAAAGATAAATTCAACCTCATTGAAAGTGTAGTGTCTTGCGAGTTAGCAATGATGGAACACTTTTGGCTCCTGATGGACTCCGTAGAGCTGTGACGTAAGTTCAACAAAGGCTGGTTGAGAATGTTGAGTTTGCAGCTACACACAGACGAATAAAGATGTGTAATAATAAGCTCTGTGTGTGTGGCGCAGTCATTGGCGGGTACCCAGGCTGGAGAGAATGCTACAACTGGTAACGAGATAGGAGATGAGTAATCCGAAGATTAACAGTGCACATCCAGAGAGTTTGCCGTGGTCCAAGGAAACTGCTCGTTGGGCCACACGTTCCATCATTTAGGTACAGAATCGATGCTTAATGCATGTGGAGTCAAAGCACAGCTCCAGACGCTGTGAAGTAGTTGAAGATAATGAAAACATTGCAGAGAATCTACACGTCGTTGGCCGAGAACCTGCTGGCCAGGCCATATGTAAAGGTTCCATGCTGCCATGCAAGATAAAGTTATACGTTACACGAGGCCTTCACGCTGAAGGCGGATACAACCACGTTTTCAAAGACCAGCCATTGATACTCAAAAGTTGCTTACAAATGCTGCAAACAGACGCGTTGCAAGGCGGAGATCAACCGGGTATCAGAAAGTGCAAATTGATGTTTAAAAAAGAAGAAATAATTGACTTACGGAACCCATTAAAGAGTCATTGTACTACTGCACTCGGTGAAGTGGCTCAAGGAGAAGTGCTCAGGGTGTGCTTACAGAGCCATAAAAACCCAAAGCGGCGTGCCGCCAAAGCTGTTGAGTAGGGTTCAAAACTGTGTTGTAAGCCATAGAAGAGTGAGAGCCGAGCAAGGTGTTCAGGATAATGAAAGGGTGTCTTTCCGATGGAGACCAAGAATAAAATCAAACAAACTATTGAGAATGCCATTGAAATGGTATACTTCAAACCGCAGATTCACACAGATGTTGTTGTTGATGCTAGCGCATTTGTGTTAGCCGCTATCTTTGCAAAGCACAGCGGGCCCCGAAATGCTTGAAAGCATATTGTGGCATATGCAAATAGGAGTTTTTCTCTAACAGAACGTGCCTATTCACAACCTGGAAAAGGAAGTTTAGCCGTGGTATGGCCTTGTGAACATTTCCATGTATTCCTGTACAGAAGGCTGGTAACTGATTATCAAGCTTTACTGACTATATTTAACAATCCAAATACCAAGATGCCTCCTTGCAATGAACAATGGGGCTTACGATTACAAGAGTACAATTATACCATTGTGCATCATCCAGGAAAGGATCAGAACCCTTCTGACTACTTTTACAGAGTGCCTATACACGGTCATGGTAATCCATCCAAGACGGCAGAAGCCTATATCAATCTCATTGTAAAATCAAACACACCAGCTGCAATTTCGTTTGCCCAGATCATCACTGTCACGAGCCATGATAGAGACATGCTAAAGTTGAAATATATAATTACACATCAGTCCTGGAACCAACACACTCCACCTCTCATCAGTACTGGCGAATATCAAAAACCCAAAAATGTCAAACATGAACTGATCATAACTCAGGAAGTAGTTATACTGCGAGTGTCGAGATTCCAGAGAGTCTGAGACAGAAAATAATTGAAGTGGCCCACAAACGACAACGTGCAATCGTTGCCACAAAACGAGCTCTCCGAGACCGAGTCTGGTTTACTTATCTTGATGAGAGGGTTGAAAAAGTATTAAAGGAATGTCATATAAGCAGCTGCCTTTCTACAAAAGTTACTCAATTCACCTTAAACATGTCAGAACTTCCAAAACATGCATGGGAGAGAGTAGCCATTTACTTTTTCGGTCCACTTGACAATGGACATCACTTGATGCTGATTGACGAATACTCACAAATTCCATTAATTGAAGATCTCTCATCTACCACTCAAAACCAAGTCATTGAGAGACTAGATGGCATCTTTGCGACATTGGGTGTTCCAGCCATATTGAAATCTAACAATGGTCCGCCTTTCAAAAGTCAAGAGTTCAGAGATTTCTTAGAGCATCTGAATATAAAGCATCAGAAGAGTACACATCTGTGGCCGCAGGCCAAGGGACTTGTTGAGCTCTTTATGAGTACACTAAAGCAAGCAGTGCAGCGTGCTACTCTAGAGAAGCTCGATTTAAAAACTGTGTTAAACTCTACCCTAAGAGCTTATCGTTCAACACCTCACTCGACTACAGGTGAAAGTTCTGTGACATTGATGTTTTGGAGAGCAATGACAACCAAGTTACCTCTATGGACCAATCACAAAGAGAGAAACGAGAATGCAACTCATAGGAAGGACTTGGTTCATAAACAAAATATGAAACTGTATGCTGACAAAAGACAACATGCAAAGAACATCGTCTTTAAGAAAAGAGCTCGAGTGCTTGCACGCCAAATGCTGAAAAGAAAATCTGATGCTCCATTTGATGCAGAACCTTTTCATGAGGTGTCTACCAAGAGACTCATGGTGACTGCCCAGCACCCTAGGAAGTCTATTACCAGAGACTCTTTTAATTTTCTGCATTCAGATCATCGTTCATCAGATCAACATGTTGAATGAGAGACTGATTCTGAAGCATCTGTGACTGCTGTGGCCTCTACGCTGTCGACGCAGATCCTGGACATTGATGGTGACAGTTCCCAGTTCTCCATGATAAGATCAGATCAAACAGTTAAAGCGCCAGAAAGATTGATTGGTGAGAGTTATTTGTGTATATATACATGGCATTGAGGAAGGCATTCACTGAAACGCGTCTGCCAGGTGCGGAAACTGAGGACTACGCGTTAATTAATGTGCGGAGTGGTGATATGAAAAACCTTGCTGTGGAACGACTCAAGCTGTGCAAGACCCATTTCTTTTGTGGAGGAAGTGGGATCGGTGTCTTCATATGTAGCGGAGGTCGGCTCCGCATTCTGGCACGCCTCTCGATCAGGAGCACTGCGGAAAGCCGGCAATCTGTGGCAGTAAGTGCATGTGGTGCACAACTCACCCCCCCCCCGACAGGACTGTAAAGGCATTGGGTAGAGAGCAGCAGATTACTGCTGAGTGAGCCGGTCTACAGCAAGGTAACCCGCCATGGATCCTGCAGGCAAGAGGAGCGGGCAGCTCCATGGCTGACATTGTTGGGGCATTATCGTGTGCACAGGTGAGTCACTTTACGGAGCCCGCAAATATTGGACTGCTTGTGCGTCCCTGGCAGGATCGGCACGTTGTGGCTGAAGGGCAGGAACTTTGGTGAAAAAAGAGGAGAGTACATTTTTTATGGAACTTTCCTTGTCCTCTTTTCATGTCTATGCCAGTGAGCCAATTAAACTCCTCCTATCAGTATTTAAATCACCACGCGAACACTGAGGTTTGAATCTTCGAGCACACAACAAGTATTGAGGAAGGCATTCGCTGAAACGCGTCTGCCGGGTGCGGAAACTGAGGACTACGCGTTAAATAATGTGCTGAGTGGTGGTATTAAAAACCTTGCTGTGGAACGACTCAAGCTGTGCCAGACCCATTTCTTTTATGGAGGAAGTGGGATCGGTGTCTTTATATATATATATATAGGGATTGGTGTTTACCGGGACCGCCACGAGAACGGATCAAGCCTGAGGCTGCTGTCAGAAGGCAGACCGTGACTGCACGGGAGAGAGGACTCACTGCAGTGCTCTCTACGGCCAGATTTGTTCTGAACTTGAGGCTGGGGCGTTGGGGACCCGAGGGAGCCCTGACACTTCTATTTTAGGAGGGTTCCTGCAACTACACGGCCCCCCCTTCATACGGAATTGCAGCGCAAAAGTTGAACTTACCTTCCTGTCAACGCATTTGCCATGTCAGTGCATTCTGGGAGTTGCGGTCTCGTATTTGATCACAGCTGCCGTCAGTTGAACAGGATCAGCTGCTCTCCCACCAATGGGAGCACCGTAATAATAAATGAAGGAGGGAGACGGTACCCTCTAGTTGCAATGGCGTCTGAGGAAGGCCGCTCTGGCCGAAATGCATAACGCTGCGCAATGTGTGAATAAAGGACTCCTGAAAGAATCCCCGCTGCGTCCTTGGGTCATTCTGAAACGAGTGGCCTCTCCTGTGATATATATATATATATATATTACCTACTGGCGGTCGCCAGTAGGTAGTTATAGTTAGGACCACGTTTCCATAGGAAAACCTCAACATTCTATTTTGAATAACTTTGGCGCCGGTTGACGAATCCTCGCGAATTTCTCAAAATAGGTGGGGCGCTACGCTCCGCTCCTACCCTGAAAGTCTCGGGGGGATCCGTCAAGCGGGGGCTGAGATAAAAGGGGGGTCCCAAAACGCGTTTTTCCCATGCATTTTTCCATACGACCTTTAGAACGAGCTACAGCCCGAACGGCTGAACAGAATTACTCAAAATTTGGCAGAGAGGTAGTCCCTAGGTCAAGGAAGTGCCTTTTGTAGGTTTGGTGTAAATCTGTTCAGTAGATTCTGAGAAAATAGCCTTTAAATCAATATATATATCTGAGCCCGCTTACGGTACGCTTACCGTACGCTTACGGTAAGCGTACGGTGGCGTGCGCGAGCGCGATTCTGATTGGCTCTTAGATCTTAGTAAACATTCGAATCGGCCGAAACCAGGAAGCGGCGGCCGCCATTTTCTGTGTTTCACTCTGAAAAAAAAAGAGTGAAAACAAGAAAAGGGGGCAATGAGGAGAGTTACAGACCCCCTTACATTTGTGAGGGGGTCAAAGAAGGACTGTAAAGTACAAAACAAACATTTATTGATTTTTAAAAAAAATCACGGGGTACGCGTACGGTAAGCTTACGGTAAGCGTACGGAAGAAACATGGCGTGCGCGAAGGAGATTCTGATTGGCCCATAGATCTTAGTAAACATTCGAATCGGCCGAAACCAGGAAGCGGCGGCCGCCATTTTGTGTGTTTCACTCAGAAAAAAAACAGAGAAAACAAGGAAAGGGGGCAATGAGGAGAGTTACAGACCCCCTAACATTTGTAAGGGGGTCAAAGAAGGACAGAAAAGTACAAAAAAAACATTTATTGATTTTAAAAAAAATCACGGGGTACGCGTACCGTAAGCTTACGGTAAGCGTACGGTAAAAAAAATAAAAATAAATAAATGAAAAGCAGATTTAAGAGTTTAGAAATTAGGGAGCTCTAAAAAGAGCTGTTGTGTTTATGAAGTCATTTTTTTAGTGGTACCTACAAGTAAGTACCGATGCAGAGTCTAAGGTTCAAGAGGAAGACTCTGTTCCCTTCATCATTGAAGTGCACACCATCTCCTCTATAAATGTCTTGCATGTCATAACGCAAGTTGTTGTGGTAAATGGCACCCATACCATAGTCACGGAGGAAAGCAGAAACAGATTTGTTGACGTGCTTTCTTGCTTTGTCAATCTGCGGACAGAAATGATTGGACCAGTTCCATTTTTGCCTTTGGCATATGTTGGAAAACACAAAGGCAGTTTTAGGGAAAAGTGTAAACAGTTGTGCAAAGGTGTCCTTCATAAGCATTTCCAGACCTACCCCAGTCAAAGTGCCTAGGTCATTGCCACCACAGTGCACTATTATGAGGTCAGGGTGTTGGATTTGAATGAAGGATTTCACCAATGGCATCAATTGGTGCCACTTTAACCCTCTCTGACCAATCCATTTAATGTCTACATTTGGCAAAGCAAGGTCTCTCACCATACCTGTTTTCTCTGCAAACTTTTCACTCCAGAAGACATAGCTGTGCCCTACAATCCACACTGTGAACATCTTCAAAGGAGAACTGGATGCACTCAGGAGGTGTCTTTCAGTAGAATGGCAATATGAAAAGAAAGACAGTTTGGAAATGGAGGCATACATATTTTTTTCAAAACAAAAAGAACTGATTGGCTGTTTCATACCATTCTAGAATAAAAACTAGGCTGTATGTGTAAATTAATAGAAGCATGTTTTGTATTGGTACAAAAAAATGTGTAACCAAAGAACAGTACTATGGATTTGCTGTAAGGTTTGAAAAGTCAAGCACTCTTGCTCTGTGGAATTGAAACATTGTGTGTCGAACTTCTGACCTAACTCTACACAGCAGTGTTCCATGAGCTGTTGCTATGGTAGCAGGCAGAAGTCAAGTTGGGGGAAGGGTACTAGGCAGAAGTCAAGTTGGGGGAAGGGTACTTTTGGAAAAGGGTTGGTTTTCAACCAATAGAAATGTGTGATTACATTTGTAAAAAAGGGGGAAGGACTGAGATTTGAAACTTACATGTATATGTGTGGAAAAATAGAGGGAAAGTTTGCCATTATCTGGTTCTGCTGAGAGGAGAGAGGTGAACACAACAGAGATCCTGGCTCTGATAATCTGCTGTTTGAGTGTCACATTTCTTTCACAACTAACTAATTTTAAAGGTGAGTTTACAGTTTGAGAGGGGATGTATGTGGTAACTTAAGAAATGAATAATAGAAATGGGAATTGTTTTTGTTGTAGTTACACATGGTGGTTTCATAATGTGTCAGTCTGTAAAAGTGATTTACACTTGCCCCGAAAAAAAAAAGAGCAGTAAGTGTGCTTTCAAATTGGCAAAGAAATTTCGTTTTGGGACTAATGTGAAAACATGACTCTGTGTGCATAGAAGAATTATAGGCAGAGATTTATTGCGTCTTGCTCTGGTGATTTCACAGTTGCATTAGATGGAAAGGGGGAGCGAATTTTTGGGGGAAGAAGCAGAGTCTTAGCACACACCCATGTGCTTGCCATGTATAGTCATGCACAGTATTTAGAAGCGAGTGGGGTTTTCAGGTTTAAGTCTGTAATGCAAATACATTCAGCATCACTAAGGCTGGTTGCCCTTGCTGGAGTGTAGGCAGTCACAGAGAATACACATGGCGGTGGTCTGAAAAAACAGCTTGGACATGTGCAATTAAATAAATTAAAAAAAAAGGTTTCATAATGTGTCAGTCTGTAAAAGTGATTTTCACTTGCCCCGAAAAAAAAAAGAGCAGTAAGTGTGCTTTAAAAATGGCAAAGAAATTTCGTTTTGGGACTAATGTGAAAACATGACTCTGTGTGCATAGAGGAATTATAGGCAGAGATTTATTGCGTCTTGCTCTGGTGATTTCACAGTTGCATTAGATGGAAAGGGGGAGCGAATTTTTGGGGGAAGAAGCAGAGTCTTAGCACACACCCATGTGCTTGCCATGTATAGTCATGCACAGTATTTAGAAGCGAGTGGGGTTTTCAGGTTTAAGTCTGTAATGCAAATACATTCAGCATCACTAAGGCTGGTTGCCCTTGCTGGAGTGTAGGCAGTCACAGAGAATACACATGGTGGTGGTCTGAAAAAACAGCTTGGACATGTGCATTTAAATAAATCAAAAAAAGTGGTTTCATAATGTGTCAGTCTGTAAAAGTGATTTCCAATTGTAAAAAGTGATTTTCACTTGCCCCGAAAAAAAAAAGAGCAGTAAGTGTGCTTTAAAAATGGCAAAGAAATTTCGTTTTGGGACTAATGTGAAAACATGACTCTGTGTGCATAGAGGAATTATAGGCAGAGATTTATTGCGTCTTGCTCTGGTGATTTCACAGTTGCATTAGATGGAAAGGGGGAGCGAATTTTTGGGGGAAGAAGCAGAGTCTTAGCACACACCCATGTGCTTGCCATGTATAGTCATGCACAGTATTTAGAAGCGAGTGGGGTTTTCAGGTTTAAGTCTGTAATGCAAATACATTCAGCATCACTAAGGCTGGTTGCCCTTGCTGGAGTGTAGGCAGTCACAGAGAATACACATGGTGGTGGTCTGAAAAAACAGCTTGGACATGTGCATTTAAATAAATCAAAAAAAGTGGTTTCATAATGTGTCAGTCTGTAAAAGTGATTTCCAATTGTAAAAAGTGATTTTCACTTGGCCCGAAAAAAAAAGAGCAGTAAGTGTGCTTTCAAAATGGCAAAGAAATTTCGTTTTGGGACTAATGTGAAAACATGACTCTGTGTGCATAGAGGAATTATAGGCAGAGATTTATTGCGTCTTGCTCTGGTGATTTCACAGTTGCATTAGATGGAAAGGGGGAGCGAATTTTTGGGGGAAGAAGCAGAGTCTTAGCACACACCCATGTGCTTGCCATGTATAGTCATGCACAGTATTTAGAAGCGAGTGGGGTTTTCAGGTTTAAGTCTGTAATGCAAATACATTCAGCATCACTAAGGCTGGTTGCCCTTGCTGGAGTGTAGGCAGTCACAGAGAATACACATGGTGGTGGTCTGAAAAAACAGCTTGGACATGTGCATTTAAATAAATCAAAAAAAGTGGTTTTATAATGTGTCAGTCTGTAAAAGTGATTTCCAATTGTAAAAAGTGATTTTCACTTGGCCCGAAAAAAAAAGAGCAGTAAGTGTGCTTTCAAAATGGCAAAGAAATTTCGTTTTGGGACTAATGTGAAAAAATGACTCTGTGTGTATAGAGGAATTATAGGCAGAGATTTATTGCGTCTTGCTCTGGTGATTTCACAGTTGCATTAGATGGAAAGGGGGAGCAAATTTTTGGGGGAAGAAGCAGAGTCTTAGCACACACCCATGTGCTTGCCATGTATAGTCATGCACAGTATTTACAAGCGAGTGGGGTTTTTAGGTTTAAGTCTGTAATGCAAATACATTCAGCATCACTAAGGCTGGTTGCCCTTGCTGGAGTGTAGGCAGTCACCGCGAATACACATGGTGGTGGTCTGAAAAAAACAGCTTGGACAAGTGCAATTAAATAAATTTAAAAAAAAGGTTTAATAATGTGTCAGTCTGTAAAAGTGATTTTCACTTGCCCCGAAAAAAAAAAGAGCAGTAAGTGTGCTTTAAAAATGGCAAAGAAATTTCGTTTTGGGACTAATGTGAAAACATGACTCTGTGTGCATAGAGGAATTATAGGCAGAGATTTATTGCGTCTTGCTCTGGTGATTTCACAGTTGCATTAGATGGAAAGGGGGAGTGAATTTTTGGGGGAAGAAGCAGAGTCTTAGCACACACCCATGTGCTTGCCGTGTATAGTCATGCACAGTATTTAGAAGCGAGTGGGGTTTTCAGGTTTCAGTCTGTAATGCAAATACATTGATCTTCACTAAGGCTGGTTGCCCTTGCTGGAGTGTAGCACTCTGGAAATGGGCTTTTTAAAAAATCTGAAAAGTGGTTTCATAATGTGACAGTTTGTAAAAGAGATTTTCACTTGCCCAAAAAAAAGAGCAGTTTGTGTGCATTCAAATTGGCAAAGAAATTTTGTTTTGTGACTATTGTGAAAAGAAATGTAGTAATATATTTAAATACAATAAAGGATTTTTTTTTAGTTTTTTTCAGGTATTGCTGAAGAACAGTGAACAAAATTTAAGATGCCTACAAAATCTCGAGTTCAAAAAACGCTAAAAAAAAAACTATATTTGAAGACAACTGGAGGACCAAAGTTAGTAGAAGATGCTCATGTTGGGAAAAAGAAAAAATCTTCTGGTAAGCAGAAAAAAGAATTTCTTAAAAAAATATTCAAAACAAAGAAAAATGTACAAAATGTCTGTCCAGGGAAGAATGTAACAAAACGAAGAGAACAGCAAAAAATTGAGAATTTAGTTAATGCAAATATACCTTCTGCAACTGAAAAGTTTTACATAAACAGAAAAACAGCGTTTAAAGAGATACGTAGAAAAATGTTTCAGAGAAGAGTTATGTCCAATTTGATAAAGGATGTGAAGAAATATAAGCAAAAGGCAAAATATTACAAGAGAAAAAAAGAAATTGAAGCCATTGCAGCAAAAGCATTAGAATTAAAAAGGAAACTATTCATATTAATTTTGAATAGGATGCGTACATTAGATAAAATGGTTAATGTACTGAAATCACAAAGCAAAAGCAAAAGAGTAGTGAACAGAACAAACTTTTGTAAAGTGTTTTTAGGAAAGTGGATGCATAGTTCAAGTAGTGAACCTTTTTTTAATGAAGAGAGCTATTTTCAAAGTAATAGTTTGCTGCATGCAGTTGACACCAGAGGTCGTTCATACGAAGTAAAAAATGGTTGCATAATGGAGAAGGAGATAATGGTTCCAAGAGATGAGGTACAAGTGATGGCAGATGAGGCAATGGGGAGACGTCCTAAAGCCCCAGTGTACACTTGGAATTGTAGTAGTATTTGCACTGTGCGTCAGGAATCTATTGACAGATTTCGAGAGTTTCTAAGAGAATATAGTAAAAAAAGTGTAAAACAGAAGATTAAGGTGCTTCAAAGTCTGGATCCATGCAGAGTGAGAGAGAATACTGGTTTGCAGGGTCATTCTCTGGCTTGTCTATCTAGAAAAGTGTGCAATAGTGTTTTCCATCATTTTAGGATGCTGGCTGTTCATCATACTGAAATGAGAAAGTTTGTGAGACGGTTGTATTTTGCCAAAAGTCCAGCAATAAAGTTAAATGAATTGAATAGGGCTCTGTTCCGAGGAACGGTATCAGATGTAGAGAAGGTTGTTGATGAAATTCAGTTTTGTTACTTTGGTCCTGAACAAAACAGTGCAGAGAAGGACACAGTAAATGAGGAAGAAGTGGAAGAGAATGTAGAACCTTCTGTAAGTAAGACATTTAATGATCACATAACAAAATTTGCAATAGTCTCTAATGAAAGACCAAATGTTACTTGTATTTGTTGCCGCAGAACTCATTATAGAAAACAAACTAGGAATGTTGATCTCTACAGAAAGAGTGAAAATGAAGATAATTATAAGTGGATGGATTTTGCCACATATATATTTCTTGAAAATTGTTTTGAATTGGGTGAAGATCAGCGTATTTGTAAATACTGTTACAACAAGTTAGAGGAAAATAGAATGCCGACCAGAGCTGTACATAATAATTTAGAATTGGATGCTATTCCTGCTGAACTTTCTGAATTAAATACATATGAGTCTATACTCATTCAATGTGTTCATCCGTTCCAGACCATAGTACGTATGGAGCCCAAAACTGGTAAATTACCTCCTTCAGATTTACTGAGAGGTTTAAAAGGTAGAGTGGTGTATTTGCCCTTGGATTTGAAAAAAAATATGGAAACTATTGATGCGGATACTTTGGAAACTGAACCATTAATTATTCTGGTTAATGGTGTACCTACAAAGAATAAGAAGATTTGGCAGGAGCTGCTAGATGTGCGGAAAGTACAAAGAGCAAATTTGTATTTGAAAAAAAATAACAAATGGTATGAATCAATTTATATAGAAGAAGAAGAAGAAGACGAAGATTTTCAAGAAGACACAGAAACACCAACTGGACAAATTGAAAAAGTGGACAAGACAAAGGAAGAAGAAATTTATGAACATTTTAGCATACATCCTCTTCATTCGAAAGAAGTTATGGGAGACAATATTGATCTCTTTCAGATGAAGAAAGCAAAAGGAACTCCCGTGAGTGTATGAGAGGAGAGCTTGGAAGCTCGATGTTTTCCCCAGCTGTTTCCTACGGGAAAAGGAGGACGATACGATGAACGTCCAGAACAGATTCCAGCTTCAGAGTATCGGACTACAAGACTATATGCTGAAGATCCCAGATTTCGACAAAGTATTCCTTATTTGTTTCATCTTTTATTTGAAAGCGACTTGTCTGCACTGTCTTATGCAGTAAATCACATTTTAAAAAGTGGAGTACATTTACAAAATGTGTCTGCTAAGGATTTTATGGAGAAAGTGCAGCACCGAGATGATCATTTGGAAACACAACTGATCAATCTGATGGCTTGTCAGCGTGGGACAAATGAATATTGGTACCGACGCCATGGTGAACTAAAATGCATGTTACGCAATTTAGGAACACCAACATGGTTCCTTACCCTAAGCTGTGCCGAGTACGCTTGGGATGATTTACTGGATTTTCTACGAGAGGCCAATTCAAACATTAAAAACATCGAATACAAGACAGCAGGAGAACTGTGCTCATTGGATCCGGTTAATGTTTGCAGATATTTCAATCATAGATTTGAGGCTATGATGTCCTTCATCTGCAATAAAAAAAATCCACCCCTTGGAGAAGTAGTGGATTTCTTTTGGAGAAAAGAGTACCAGGCAAGAGGTGCTCCTCATATTCATATGCTGTTGTGGATCAAGGATGCCTCAAAGTTTGGAACAGATACTGATGAAGCAGTGTTATCTTACATTGAAGAATATGCAACATGTGGTATACCAAAAAGCACAGAAGAGAACAAGTTAAAGGAGCAAGTTTTACGTTTCCAAAGTCATCGGTGTGGAAAATACTGTCGACGGAAATACAAGAGCAAAGAAAAATACTACACTAAATGTCGATTTGGATTTCCTAGACCTGTTCTTTCAAATGGAAGAGTAAACAGTTTTATGTCAGCTGTGAGACATACTATCACAAGAAAATCACCTAAGAATACCTACAACCTTAAAAGAAAAGAAGAATAAAAAAATATAAATGACTACAACCCAGTCATTTTATCCATGTGGAACGCTAACATGGATATACAGTATGTAGCTGACAATTCCATTGCTGTTGCACGATATGTAACGTCTTACATTACGAAATCAGAAAAAACAGAATTGAAGGAAATGTGGGAAGAGATTTCTCACGAGAAGACTGTCAGTAAGAAGCTGTACAGTTTCAGTTTGAAGATGTTATCGCATCGAGAAATTGGATCCTACGAATGTTCAGATAGGTTATCTTCTGCAAGTCTCTACTCGAAGTCAAGAAGAATAATTTGGGCAAGTTTAGGCCTTGCAGCAATGAGAAATCGGGTACTGAAATCTGTTGGAGAAATTGAATATTTGGCCGAGAATGACCCAGAAAGTACAGATATATTGAAAACAAACATGTTGGACACATATTATCCCAAGAGAAGTCATCATCTGGAGAACATGTGTCTCTATGAAGTGTTGCAGAACTACATTTATTCACGGAAAGCTGCAGAAGACATTAATAATGGAAAATATAAAGTTGTTGGTGAAGAAGGATGTTTGGTGAAGCAAACCAAAGGAAGTTTGATAAATCACCGGAAGCTGAGTTGCGACACTACCGACAAGAAAGAATTTTACTACTTGGCTCTTTTACAGTTGTTTAAACCATGGCGTACAGAGGATGAACTACTGGGAGAATTTCAAAGCTATGAGGATTCATTTAATGCTTGCAAAGACAGCATACAATGCAATACATTCACAACTTATCTGCAAATGTTAAATGAAGAAATTGAACAGGAAACTACAATTGCAGCAGAAATAGCTAGAGACAGTTCTCAGGACAGCCAAAGTTCAGGAACACACAGTCAAGATCCCCTAGGACAACCAATCGTTGAAAATGAAGCATCAATAGCCATAAATGAAGTGGAAACAGCTATGAATCAAGCTCAAGAAGAATTTATAGACTTAGAAAATTTGGAAAGACAACTGAATCAAGAGCAGCAACAAATTTATGAAGAGATCAAAAACAAAATTGATCACGGATTTCTACATGTAAAAAAAGAGTGCTCATGCACATCATTTCATCCAATCAGGATGTATGTAAGCGGACAAGCTGGCACTGGAAAAAGTTTCCTAATTAAAGTCATCAGAAGCTACCTAAAGCAAAAAACGGATTCTACTTTGTCTTGTGTGGTTACTGCTCCAACTGGGTTAGCAGCATATAACATAAAAGGAATCACCTTACATCGTTTGCTAATGTTACCAGTGGAGCATGAGAACAAAATACAATTCAACAAGCTAACTGGAGAAGCATCCTTGGAAGTTTCACGAGTATTGAAGAAGATGCAAGTTCTCATTATTGATGAGGTGAGCATGGTATCAAACTTAATGCTTGCCTTTGTGCATTTAAGAATGCAGCAAATTTTGAAGACAGACTATGACGTGTTATTTAGTGGAAAACACGTCAGAGTTTTTGGAGATCTTTTGCAACTTACTCCAGTTAAAGGACAACCAGTGTTTAATACTGTGACACATGAAGACACGAAGAAGTCATTGGGAAGTATCGGTAATACAAATATTTGGTCCTTCTTTGAGTACAAGGAACTTACAACTAATATGAGGCAAGCAAACGATGAAGAATATGGAAGTATTCTGAAAGATATCAGGATTGGACTACTCACAGAAGCTGGCAAAAAAGCATTACAGACTCGGCTGCTACATAATTTATTTCCAAAGGAAGAAATAGTTGCAGAGAAGATATACAAGAACATTGCAGAAAACAAAAGTGTCATCTGCTTAATGCCTACTCTACGTGAATGCTCAATATTCAATGAGGAGCTTTTGAAATTGGAAAAGGAAGAGATCAGGAAATTGGAAGCAGTGGACAAAATTGAGGATGGAAGAATTACTGTCACAGTAACAGGCAAACTGAAAAATAAATTGGACTCACTAGAGAAGAACATCTCCAAAACAGCTGGATTAGAAAAAAATCTATATGTTTGCATGAACTGTAGAGTGTTTTTAAGGAGAAATTTGGATGTTGAGAAAGGTTTAGTTAATGGAGCGATGGGAAGAGTTGTGGGTTTTATTAATTATCAGAAAAAAGAAGGAATTGAATGTTTAAAAATAAAATTTGATCAGATAGATGAAGTTAAAGATATTTGTCGTTGTACAGTTCGTTTTATGCTTGTGAAAGACTTATATGTACGTAGGAAGCAGTTTCCGTTTTCTCTAGCATATGCTGTAACTATTCACAAGTCTCAAGGATTGACTGTAGATTGTGCATTTGTGAACATTGGTTCAACTGTGTTCAAAGAAGGTATGGCATATGTTGCTTTGTCACGAGTCAAAACATTATCAGGTTTATTCATGATAGACTTTGAAGAATCAAAAGTTAGTGCTGATACAAATTGTGTAAAGGAGTATAATAGATTAAGAAGAAGCTATGCTCCTCATTTAGGTCAGTATCCTGTGTTGGAGAAACGTGTAGTTTCTCGTAAAAGAAAAAATGAGAATATCTGTAGTGAAGATGTAGAGAAGAGGAAAAAAAGAGGAGTGATGTAATTGCAAGCAAAAAGAAAAAGGAAAATGAAGAACAGGTTGTAGGATGTCATTTTGAAAATAGCTCTGGTGTCAACTGCTACGCAAATGTAGTGCTGAATGTTGCATTTTATCTGGAAAGTTTGCAAGAGCAGATAATAGTAAATCAGGGAAAAAGATTCTGTTCAGAGCTGAGTCTCCTTTTTCAAAAGTTGAGTAAAGATAAAACTCAAATAGAAAGTGCTACTGACATTAGAAAACTTTTAGATGTATGTTCAGGACGAACACAGTTTTCTCAAAATGAACAGCAAGATGCACATGAATTTTTGATGTATTTTCTTCAGGTAGTGGAAGAAGAAGGAGTTCCCATTGACATTTTTTTTGGTCTCTCTTATAAATGGGAACATAGTTGTGATAATTGTTATAATATATGTGGCTGTGTTGTTGATAATGAAAGGTTTATTTATTTGACATTGCCAGAGAGTAAAACAGTCACTTTTGCAAAATTAGTTAAAGATGCTAATCATAGCATGAAATGTGGTGAGTGTAATTCTGACATGTTTTCAACATTAATTTTAAAGGAATACGGACAGTATGTAATTTTAATGATGCAACGATGTAGAGCTGATGGTTCAAAATTGGATACTTTAATAAAGAAGTTTACAGGACAGCAATTATCAATTTCAGGAAAAACTTTTGTAACTGTTGCAATAATTTTCCATGATGGACCTACTGTTACTTCTGGACATTACACAGTTTATCTAAAATGTGAAAAAGGCTGGACACTGTGTAATGATTCCCAATTGATTTTCAAACAACGTTTGCCTTTTGATTTAGCAAATTCCTATCTAATCTTCCTGAAACCTAAATTTTAGAGAGACTTGGCAAGATCTGGACAAAATAATTTTACCATTTTACTGGATTACCATTGCAATTTTGTAAAAAAAAGATTTTTAAAATTATCATTTGGCCTAATGGAAAGATAACCAATTGTAATGTGGACTTTTTTAATTTTTAATGCAATTTTGAAAAACCAATAATTTAGAGATTATCGGTAACTTCTGCACATTTTAAATTTTGGAATGTTATTGGACTGCCATTGGAAATTTTTTCAAAAATGATTTAAAAAATTACTATTTGGCCATGTGGAAAAGTAACCAATTCTATTGTGGACTAAATAAATTATTCAAAAAATTTTCGTGAACCAAAATGTTACAGAGAATCGGTGAGATCTGGACAAATTAAACTTTAGAATTTTATTGGATTTCCGTTGGAAATTTATTCCAAAAAAAAAATTAAAATTACTATTTGGCCTAAAGGAAATGAAATCAGATGTATTTTGGAGTTATTTGAGATATAATATTGTGATTATAGTTCTGAAACAAACATATCAGACGGTATTTTAAAGAAATAAGTATTGGTATTAGATGATATTTTTTTACAATATTATGCATTTCTATAATGTTAAGTTTAATTAAAAAAAGAATCAGGGCTTTTTTAATACAATCTTTGTGATTGGTATTTTTTTTTGCCCGCTGTAAAATGATGAATGCAATTGCTTTCACAATTTATAGTGAAATGCAATATATTCTGAAAACAGCAAAAATAAGGCAAAAAGATTTTTTGGTAAAAAATGTAAATATGTGTACTGTATTATAAAATATTTAAAAAATATTAATACTTTTTTCTTTTTTTCCAGATAGATATAGAAAATTTTCGAAAACTACAAACATTTTTAAAACTATTTTTTAAAAAAAGAAATGAATAAATATTTTTTCAGTGAGTATGGTAAGTCAATAATAATAATTGTAGTCTCTCAAGGACAATGTAATGTGATAAATGATTTTTAGTGTTTTTTTTAAAAAATAAAAAAAAAGTACGCGCACCGTACGCGTACGGTAAAAAAAATAAAAAAAAGTTTTTAAAAACATATGTAAAAAAAAGATGAAAGATAAGGTTGGCTCTTAAAAGAACCGTTGTGTTCATGCAGGGACAGAGGAAAGGAAGCATAGGAAAATTATTCAAAGCGACAAATGTGCTGATCTATTTTGTTGTTCACTAGGGAAACACTGGTCTCCCTATGGCAAATTAGATCTTTACAAAATGTGCAATGAATATCAACCTTCCGAAATCGAGGGTTCATTTCCAGAGGGCCAGCAAAAGGAGATTCTCCCCCCACAGATGAAGGGCTCACCTGACCTGCAGAAGAAGGAGTAAGCCCTGCAGGTGATGGTCCAGGCTGAGCTGCTGTGGATGTACTGGCTCGTCTTTCTGAAGAGTTACCTCCAAAAAGATGACCATGTGTCCTTCTGTGTACATCCTGGAGGTGTCTCTTCATGGTGTGATTCCCAAAGGAATACTTCCTGTTAGGATTACCTCTAGAAAGTACACGCTGACACAGCTTGCAAGTAACTAAGGGTGCATTCACCTTTTGCTGGCCTTCTGGAAAAGTAAAATAATCCCAAACATAAGAAGGCTTTTGTTTCCTCGATCTCTGCCTCAAGACAGTGCTGCTAGTGCTAGCCTCACTCTCAGAAGAGCTCTGCTGTTCTGCCATCGTATCCCAAAGACAAACCAGCTCCTTCTCCCAAGGGATCACAAGCAGAAATGAGGGGAATGGGTGTGGTGTAGGAGAGTTCTAGAACTGAAAGTAGTTTCAACCAATCAAAAGTTGTGTTTCAAGATCACATGACCTACCGTACGCTTACGGTACGCTTACGGTACGCTTACGGCAAAAAGTACGCGTGCGCGTAAAAAAGACACGCGCTTGCGCGCATGCGCATAACAGTCACTCCCCGGCACTTCCGCGTAACGTGCGCGTGTGGCGTAAGCGCGCACGCGTCCCACGCGCAGTACGCGCGGCTACGCAAAGTGCGTAACTATACGCAAGCAGCGTAGATAGATTACGGACGTTGCGTAAACCGTACGCTTACCGTGAGCTTACGGTACGCGTACCAAAAAAAAATAAAAAAAAAAAAAAAAGAACTGGAAATAAATTTTACATGTTTATTTTAAAAAATATATTAAAAAAAAATATTTAAAGATTTTAAAAATTAAAGCATAGTCTTTATAAAAGGTAAGTAAATTAAATTAAAAATATGTTTGAAAAAATTGAAGAATAAAAAAAAAATTAGCATTTAAAAAACCTTGCAAATTCACTGAAAAAACCATGGGTTTCACACACGTTATAGTTAGGAATTAGCATTTAAAAAACCTTTGAAATTCAGTGAAAAAACCATAGGTTTCACACACGTTATAGTTAGGAATTAGCATTTAAAAAACCTTAGAAATTCAGTGAAAAAACCATAGGTTTCACACATGTTATAGTTAGCTGGACATTTTACTCGTAAAAAACCAATGAAATTGCCCCGTTATAGTTAGTTCAGCTAACTATAACTCGCGCGCCCGCAATGCACTGCTGATGACGTCACATATTACATCACTCATGACATGGTCAGTGACATCACTCATGACATCACTGATGACATCTCAAATGACATCACTGATGACATCACTGATGACATCATCCTTGTGATAGAGTGGCAGACCTCCTCTTCCCCTAATATAACCTTTGACACACACATTCAAAAATAGAAACTACAATGTTCAAAACAATGGACATACCAATACCAGATAAAACAACCTTTTCAGTAATTCTAAGATCCACATACACATCCACTCATTCACCAACACTCATACATGTACTCACTCATCATATGTACTCATACACCTATACATCCTGTTACACAATGCCACTCATCCATAGAGTTACTCACACACATAGTCACTCATGCTAACAAAGAATCAAACATACATTTACTTGCATATACAGTTATACACACACCACCACACTTACTTCTACGGAAACTTACACATACTTAGTCTTTTAAACAATCACTTATAGAAACACATACTTATTCATACAAGAACTCTTTCAATCTCTCACTCTCACATATACTCACATATATACACCAATAGTCACATATACTAGTTTAAAACATATGTAGTTACTCATAAAGACACTATTGAGACAGTCATTCACTCAATAACACATCCATGCACACACTCATCCACCCATACAGTCCTGCACACATGCTGTGTTCAACACATACAAACAGTGAGTCACTCATTCATACACCTATGCACTACGTAATACCCCCCACCGAACCATGCAGACACTCAGACTGATACTCAAAAAACCAACTAATAACCTATATAGACACCCATGTATCTACTCACCAACCCATGCAGCCACTTATACACAAAGTGAGAGACTGATACAGATATATACATATTTAAACATTACTCACTAAAACATGTATTCACTATGATACACTTAATCAGTCAGTTAAACAATCAATTTTTCAAAAACAAATCATCCATTTAGACACTTATATACCCATTTATTCTTCCATTGACCTTGAGATATACATATATAAAACATATTTAATTTTCAGAAAAACCCACATTCACTGGATGATGTCATCAGTGATGTCATCAGTGATGTCATTTGAGATGTCATCAGTGATGTCATGAGTGATGTCACTGACCATGTCATGAGTGATGTAATATGTGACGTCATCAGCAGTGCATTGCGGGCGCGCGAGTTATAGTTAGCTGAACTAACTATAACGGGGCAATTTCATTGGTTTTTTACGAGTAAAATGTCCAGCTAACTATAACATGTGTGAAACCTATGGTTTTTTCACTGAATATATATATATATATATATATATATATATATACACATATATACTCACACACATATATTTTCAAATGTAGTGTTTTGCGAGTTAGCAGTGACAGAACACTTTGGGCTCCTGATGGACCCCGTAGAGCTGTGACATAAGTGTTACAGTGGAATGCAATGAAGGCTGGTTTAGAATGTTGAATTTAGAGTTATAAGCAGACGGATGAAGACGTGTAATACTAAGCTCCATGTGCGGCGTAGTCATTGCCGGGTACCGAGGCTTGGGAGGATGCTACAGAAAGGTTCCACAATCAAACCCATCTTTCAAAATAGTGAATGCTTTTCCCCTGAGAATTATAGATTATTTTTTCTTTCGGACATCATAGCCACAGATGTCTCAAAAGTAGTTTTAAACAGCTACTCCAGCAAGGACTACCATCAAAAGGATTATTCCTTGTATTTCAGCCCAATCATTCGACTATGGAGCACTGTTTTATCTTCGGTCAATCACACGTAGATTCATTGAGGTCGGAAGTCATTTATGTTGTTGCTTCATTGGTTTTCTGATGACTTTCTAACACAGTGACTGAGTTACTTTATGGGCAGAACAACAACTTTGCTCTATTCCTCCTGGGTTACTTTGCATGTTAAAACTTTTATACAACAACAACAGGGCTCAGGTCAAGACTGAAATCGAAGGTCAGCTGATCCAATGTATCTCAAATTTGTAATTCACTTAAGCAGAGCTGGGTCAGGAGTGTAGCTGGTGTTTCATTGAAAGCGAGTAAATACATGAATTTGAAAATGGTAGGTGTCAGGACGGGTAGATAGTTGGTGGGTAACAACTGGTGTAAGAAACTGTAAAGGAAGGGAGGGAATGAAGGTGATGATTACGGAAATGGGAAAACAAGGAAAGGATGTTTGTTTGGAAAGTTCATATGGGAGACAGAGGGACGGTGTGCTGACAACATCAGTAAGTGGTGAATACTGGCTTGAAGATGGGAGGGGTGTTAGTCTGGATACAGAGTGTGGGAGACCGCGGGTTTGAGCAAAATGTGGTAGGAATGAACAGGTTAATATGACGAGTAGTAATGTTAGCAGTAAGCAGGGTAAATCATTGGTTGTTAGACATGGTATTTATATGATAAAGGCGAAGGTAAATATTAGTCCGCTTAGTGATAGGAGGGTGATCATTTACATCATGATGTACTCAGTTGATACAGAACTATTTTAAATATAACAAAGATTTGAATGAGGGGATAGATGAGCAAAATAACATGTCAAATGGTATTGTGATCAGTTGCACATTATCTTATGAGAAAGTAAATGTCATAACGCATAATCATGAAAAACACTGATTATTGTTTTATTGTTGTTTATAGTGAACCCTGACGAAGGGCTTTTTACAGCCCGAAATGCATTGGGTTTTCGCTTGAATAAACACTGCCTTTTGACGAACTTTGCTTCAGTCGTGTTCATGTATAGAGGTCTGGAGTGACACATCCTGAACATTAGAAATTTGGCAAATGGCAATACAATTCCACGTGTGGACAAAAAAAGTTAAAGATGGTAAAACAAGATACGTTGATGGAATATACGGAGTAGATTGATGATTATTAATGAAGTTAATATTGCCAACCAGGCGATATACAGCTGTGCGATTGGTCGGGGGTGAGATGTCGCCCCTCCCTTAACGATGATGTTTGAACAGGGGTGTCGTAAGGGCTGGCACCTCACCAGTCTGCACGCAATCAAAGGAGAATTAGGACAAGTTTGAAAACTAAAAGAAGAAAGGAGTGCATCCCATTTCTATTCAGGATATGGGCATACAGCTCCGCCCACTTTTCATCCATCTTTTTTATTGGCTCCTGTCCTTTGTAAATGGCGGCTTTTCATTGGTCAATAGGATTAGTAGTCAATCAATCAATCAATCAATCAGGGATTTGTAAAGCGCGCTACTCACCCGTGAGGGTCTCAAGGCGCTGAGTGGGGTATGCAGATTTGTTTCAGTCGAAGAGCCAGGTCTTGAAGGTCTTCTTGAAGGTGTACAGGGAGGGTAGTAGTCCCTCCTCAGTACCGCCTTGTCTCTTGTAACCTCCCATGAGGATACCCCTGTTACATGTGTTGTTACTCCCTAGGTTTTAATTACAGCCTCAATGCCCTATTTTCTTTAAAGGCTTCAGGCAAGACACACACTTGGTCCTAAGCTAGGCTGGCAGTGGTTACTTCACTCTCAAAAGACCGCCTATAAATTTCCCTTCATCAGCTTCACACAGTGTACAACCTAATCCAAAATTAATGTAATCATTCTTTTGTCACATTTCAAAGCTATTAATTTTAAATACGGACATAGCTATTTGAATGTACCCGTAGTACTGTCTTGCATGAAATGCATTATGGGTAGGGTGGATTTACCATATCTTCTGCAGGGTGCAGTACCATATGTGACCAAAAGCAGTCCGCAGTGCTGGTGCCTTGCTCACTAGGGACCTCTAGGAGAAGTTTGTGGTACTTCACCTAGACATGCAGTGCTGGTGCCTTGCTCACTAGGGACACCTAGGAGCAGCTTGCAGTACTGCATCGAGACATGCAGTGCTGTTGCCTTGTTCGCTAGGGACCTCTAGGAGCAGCTTGCTGCACTGCACCTAGATATGCAATGCTGGTGCCTTGCTCGCTAGGGACCTCTAGGATCAGCTTGCGGCACTGCACCTAGACAAGCAGTGCTGATGCCTTGCTGGCTAGGGTCCTCTAGGAGCAGCTTGCGGCACTGCACTGAGACATGCAGTGCTGGTGCCCTGCTCGCTAGGGACCTCTAGGAGCAGCTTACGGTACTGCACCGAGACATGCAGGGCTGGTGCCTTGCTCACCAGGGACCTCTAGGAGCAGCTTGCTGTACTGCACTGAGACATACAATGCTGGTTCCTGGTTCACAACGCAAGGATTTGCAATGCACTAGGTCTCGCATTACTGAAAGTATGAGCTATTGGCGTTGCATTATTATTTGCAATGCCAATACCTCAAACTATCAGTAATGCGAGACCTATTGCATTGCAAATGCTTGTTAACAACTTGCATTTAGATTAACTTATGTTTCATATGTTTGTTAATAGAGGCAGCCTGTGTCCAGTTTTTACAAGTATTTCTTTCCTACCTGGTTGCACGGCAGCGTGTATGAGGACAGCATTTTCTTGGCTTGTAGTAGGATCTATGGCAGGCGAAATAGGCCACAAAGCATTCTGTCCTTTATTACGATTGGCCCGAAATAATACCTGTTATCTGTCCAACCCCTGCCTACAACAGCCCCTGGAATTACCAGTCTAGGCTGCTCTAATTCCAGGGGGTTGGCAGAATAACAGGCATTTCCCATGGCAATGGAAAGCAGTGCCTACAGACCTACTACCAACAGTAGGATCCCCCTTTAACTCGCCCACAAGTCTGGTTTCAATTAAGGGCGTCGCGTTAAATAGGCAAGCATAACTGGTACTGAGTACCTGCACTTCTTTCATTTGGAAGGGATAGAACCGGCACTTCTCAGCACTGCTACAATGCTTTTAATGGGTGAGTACTGGCACTTCTCAGCAGCAAACAAGTACTTCTGTGCAGATTGAGAGCCAAGAGGTTCTTGCTGAATTGCAGTTTCTTTCATTTCTGTGTGGCCTGGACAAATTGTGTGAGTTCTCAAGTAAGGTTTTGATGTTACTGTATGACTGGAAGGATCTCAGGGCCTAGTGGGCAAAGGATAGCTAAGGCAGGAATCAATTTAATTGTTTTTCAGCAGCCCGCCCAGTGACACTACTAGGAGGCTGAGAAGAGAATGTTGTTGGGGCCTCACATCCTGTTTGGGCTGGGTCCCATGTGGGACAGAGAGGCCCTGGAGTCCACAGTTTCACTCTAATGCTCTGCATTTGTAAGATCTTCTTAGAGTTTCTTGTCACTCAAATCAGTGTAATTCCTTATATTTATATGCTTCCCTCATTTTCATTGCTGGATTTTGCTCGCGAGAAAGTGCACTCATAGTCGTTGAAATGTCACTCATAAAAACACTGAAATTTTGAAAATGTCACACATAGCAATCTGAAACCTTGGCAGCTATGTAAAAACGTGACGGAGAGGAAAACAAAGGGGGCCCTACAAGGCCCCCTAGTGCCTCCAAACCATTTGGATGCATACAGGGAGGCACAACATGTGCCACACTGTGTGCACGCACACCAGTTCTTGCACAGCATGGACTTTACAGTCCATGCCGTGCAGGAACTGTTTTTGGCATTCACATTGCAGTGGCCATTTTCTGAGGCACCGCCGTGGGAACGTAGAAAAAAGCCCGGCAGATACAAGAAACACTCGTATCTGGCAGGCGGCCTGACTATGGGTTTGGCGGGGTGGCGGCGGGGTGGACCCAGCGCCACTCCGCCAAACACGTAATCAGGCTCTTAGGGCTCTTATTCTCGTGCAACTTGAAGTGGAACTCTCATTTGGCTGTAGTTAAGACCAATATTCTAGCCACAACTAATGCTGCTTTTAAGGGGAATATGATTTCGGAAGGCCTATATGCTTTCTTAGGAAAGTAATAGTTTGGAGGGCCTTATTAACTTATTAACTAAAGTTCCCCCAGGTGTTTTTCTTGAGGCCATAAGATTATACCTGGGACTGACCTCTTGGAAACTCTTGGCAAAGACTTGCTTTTCAAGGTATGTTAACTACTTACAAGTGTTGCACTAAGGTAACAATTCTTTCTGCTGTTGGAAAACATTCATGGAGGGGGACAGCTAATTTGTAAAATTAAACGTGTTAGGGCTCTCCTCAGGAGACAGCGCTAACAGGAGAAATGTGCTGGTGCAAACTGCCTCTTGACTAGAGCCCCGGCACTTATTATTCTGGAGAGGACATGGCCTAATGGCTAGAGCTGCCGATTTCGGTGCTGGGGAACCGGGTCCGTGTCTCAGTGTGGCTCAACATCCTGTGATTTGGGGGAAAATCATACGCCTTCCAAATGCGGGTGTCCTTAAATGGTGCCATAAGCACCGGTGCTGAGGATTAGCTGCTGGTGCTGAGCACAGGCTCAAATTAGGCACTGCAAAGTGAGTGTATTTTACATTTTACAAATCAGGGGGCTGACTTAAGTGGGGTTTATTTTTTCATGCAAGCCATATGAAACTTACACGCTTGTGAAGAAAGTACTGGGTTCCGTCCCCCATTCTCTTACCTCTTCTGTGGACGATCAACATTTGTTGGATGGACTCTCCATTGGGCTGAATATTAATTGGCGGGGACCCAAAATTAATTTCTGAATTTAGCAAATCTACCTGACAAAGAACTTTAGAATGTGTTACATGTAAGGCAAATACACTTAGGGAAAATCTTGCTTTGACCTCAAGGAAAAGTGGTATCATGTCCTGAATTTGTGGGCTGAATGTAAAAGCTGATCTATGGCTTGCCTCGCTGGACTGCACTGTGAGTGTCTCTAATATGCTATTTGTGAAGCTTAACATAGTACATCATTTGGCCGCAAAGTATTTTAAGGCCTCTGACCTAATTTGAAATTATGGTAAGTTTGGCTCATTCCTGTGTTCAATAAAATGTTTTAATGTTTAATGTTGCTTTTATTGATTATTGTTTTTATTGTTGTGTTTCATAAGACGCTGTATGAAACAAACACATATTTAATTTGATATTTTACACCAGCTGTTCTTACCACTGTGTCAGGCCTCCCAAACATTTCCAGGATTCAAAAGTGAGTCAGAAAACTTTGTGGGACCACCTGACAGAGCTGAAGGAAGAGCGGTGCAGATGTTTGGGATCCAATCGAAGAGTTCCATCTCAACTGAATTAAGGTTTATGCCCTTTGCTCCACGCCACTGAGCAATCTTGATGAGACTTTGATTCTTAATATCAAGGTAGTCAGAGAGATCAGCGTCCCTAAAGATGTATCTGAGCTATGTCCATGTAGGAATCGAATCTAAGCCCTTCAGAGAGTGACAAGTAAAGCAGTGGTCTGACTTAAACATGAAATAGTAAAGAGCTGATCCTCGAGGGACCCTGCAATTGACGACTAAGGGGGGGGGGGGGGTCAAACGCAGTTCTAGCCTTCTACACTGTACTCTCTTTTTAAGGAACCATGCAGTCAATTTGAGGTAACTTTTGGTTTCCCAATGCCACCAATGTGTGATCCACAGTATGAAGTCAATAGTTGGTAAGCATGACCAGGTCCAATGAAGATTTTTTTAACATATGCGTCACTACTGACTTTATTAAGGAGACCAGTACCTCACTGATGATCTGGAAGCTATTTACAATTCTTGTAACTAATGCAGCGAGGGACTCTGTGCGCATGTTTGTGGCTAAAGCGCAAAGGGGAACCGTAAAATACACCAACGTTACTAAAGTGAAGGTGGGATTTTAAAAGATTGGGGTTCAAGAGAAAAATTGTTGGAGTATTGGGAATAGAAAGGTAGTGGATATATCAACCAGGCACCGACAGTATTAGCGGTGGTAAAATCGCTGCCAGATATTTCTAAAAAGCTCGAGGCAGACACGTGGAGAGTTGAAGAGGTGTGACAACAAGGTCACGATTCGAGACAACCTTTGTTCTAGGATATGGGCACGCAAAGGGCATGGCTGGCCTGATCTGCCACAAATGTGTACACAATCCCTTCCTTTGCTCCACCCCATTGTAAAATGTGGAGCATAGGCACACTACAACTATAGGTACAGATCAGCATCATGCCCCCTTGTGGCATTACATGGTACAACATGACGTGGCTTTCTAATGGATATGCAATACTAACCTCAAAAAACAAAACAGTGGATGACACCAAGTGAAAATTGACGGTTAAAAGGAAGGTTAACTGACTATTTGAGATAAACTCTACTGGTGTTGGTGGGTTAGGGTGTGATAAGGGGGAACCGGAAACCTATTGCAACCTTTATTGCTTCTTAAAGGGTACTTTATGCAGCCAAAACCAGGATAGAGTTTGTGTCCATCTGCCCCAGCTGATGAGCTGATGAGTTTATTTTGTATCAGTGTTCAATGCATGGATGTTGCATTCACTCATACAATCTACAGCATGTCCTTATTTTGCAGCTCTTTACCATTATAATTAGACGATAGAGAGGCTATTTGATGGCCGGCCGCGTGATGACATGTGAGTGCTGCTACTCAATGTTTTCCGGTGGGGATGGTTTCAAGTGATCAAATACTGCCAACATACATATGGGTTTGAGCTACTGTGTTTTTACAAGTCAGTAGAATTGAGCGTAATTCTTTGTGCCTGGCTTCTTGCCAGGATGCCTGCTCTAGAAACTGTGGCTATATGTTATGCAGAATCATCTGCCTTTTGCAGCACAGACACTCATGGGGTGCAGCTGGTTGTAAGCTGACTTGTTTTCTGAGCTTCAGTTTGACTACAAGCACTAATCCTCCTGCTGATTGGAAATTATTATTTAGCATGCCCTCCCAAGAAATTCAATTTATACATTGAATATTCTGTAGGATCAACCTAGATTGATGATGCTGATGAAGACTTCCTTTCCTAGATTTAATAAAGTGAGATGCCTTCACCAACAAAGGAAAATTAATATATTAGAACCAGGAAGATGTGCATGTTTTCTCCTAGATTGACATTCCGTTATTTGAGTCTAGCTTGTATTGTATGGACAAGCAGACCAATGTCAGGGCCAAATGAGGCCATGCAACTAGTGGCTAGGTATATGTCACACAACAATGTTGATAGCAGTTCCAAGACCTCTCATGCCAATAACTTCATTTGATTGTTGCTTTGATAACTATGCTCTCTGCCGTCAGCTTTGTCCTCAGGATTCCTGGTGAACAAGTTCCTGGTGTAGCTGTTTTGTCTTGCCAGAGTATCATTGACAGTCTAAGGGCGCCTCCTTACAAGAATCCGAGGATGGGGGCCGGGGAGAGATGGGTTTGCCCGCTTTCCTCTGGGCTCTTTGACAGGTATGCGGGCTTGCAGGGGGTTATGATGCCTATTGTATGCTATAGGAAAGGGTAGGGCTAAGCTGGGGGCTTTTTAGGGAGAGTGCATAGGGAAATTCGTCAATTATTTTGCCTTGCCCTCTGCATCCGCTGGGCTATTTTAGGTGGGGTTCAGTGAGGTAGGTCAGAGTTTGTTAGGTAGGCAAAAGAGGACAGACAAGTAGACTAGAGTCTAGGTAGATAGGGGCTTATTTACAAGTCCCTTACGCCGCCCGTGCGTCACTTTTAATATGGGAACAAATGATGCACCGGCGGCGCAAGAGCCTCGTAAATAAGCCCCATAGTGCTTAAGAGAGGATTAGTACATTTTTGTGGATGTTGCAAGGCTCAAGTTAAGCACAGGTTTTGGGCACACGGGCTGATGGCGATGCGGCGAGGGAAGCCTTGCAGGTGGCGGGAAGGAGTACCTTGGCACCTAGGGTGGGCAGGGAAGATGAAATTGTAGGCCAGGCTGGGCCTTTGAGGTGGGCCACGCGGAGAGTGGCAGCGGCAGTGATGCATGTTTCACGGCTACACACCTGCAGCAGTATGGTTAAGCAGTTTACGGGCGTAAAGAGGAAGGGGTCAGCGAATCCCCTGAACTGCTGAGGGTGCCATGGCGAAAAATGGCAGAATGCTACAGGTCTGCTCCCTTGTCATTGAGAGCAGGCCAGGGAGTTTTGAGCAACGCCATCGACGCAACCCAAGAAGAGGCCTAGGAGTGCGGGTGATAGGACTTGCTGTGCAGTGTTGGTGGTGTAGGAACTAAGCTGAGGTATGGCACAGTGGCATATCATCCCGGTCACAGGAGAGACACTATGTAGCGGCCAGACAGCAAGAATTTGAGGCAGCAGTGATGGGAGGAGGGAAAGATTGAAGAAGCATGTGTCAGGCTCAGGCCTAGGTGGAGATCCTTCAGGGAAGCAGGTGCAGTGGCACAGTGACGGGGATACAGCCTTGAATAATGTACTGGTGGTTGAGATGTATTCAATCATTCCACCTATCACTTTTTTGCATTCCACAAATGAAACACTGCACCATTATGTGGGGAAGGAACGTTGGCACTGTTTTGTGTAGCATCTTGGACTGGTCCCCGTCTTCACACAGGTCCCTATTGCAATTGGAGAAGGGTACCCTACAAATCATGGACATGCTTGAGCTCATAAACTGTGATAAATTCAGCATCATAACTGCAAACAGTTCCTTCCGCTGGTTCCTGCAACCACTGTCCATATAGCACCGATGCTTTTGCCTAATACTGAGGTCCCTTTTCTATTCTATGATGTCAACATCAGCGCTAATTGTTCTTTGACACTGAGTATAGACATTGCTGAAAATGTGGTACTCAAGATCATTAATAAATAGGAACCGACCAGTATTAAAGCCAGATGTTCCTGTTTGGACATGTAGCATACTTTTATCAACTTTTTAACATGATTTCTGTATTTCTAGGGAGTTGCAGTAGTTGGCAGTATCCACTATTACATTTAATTTCTCGTACTCAAATTTATAAAAAGTTATTTATAAAAAGTTACAGTAAGAATAAAAGTAGACACACTTTTCTCTACTAGTATTTTGTTTGTATGTCGAGTCTTTATGGTGAAGGAAAACGTGTAAGTTATTACCTCAACCTTTCTCATAGCTGTCTAAAGTTACCGAACGTCCACGCATGGACATCTTTTAAGATTTGACTGTTTGTAACTCTGACCTGCCTGCCATAATCTTTTGGCCGTCTGCTATACATGAATGATTGAAACGTGTTTTGCAGATTGTTGTGGTTGAAAGAAAGAGAGACCAGCAGACGGTAGTAATCTTTTCTACAATATTTATTGGAGCATACAATTTGACATCGATCCCCTCCAAGGCGCCAGGCCATAACTGGCAACCTTGGATCTCTGGCTACCTTACATTCTAGAAGTGCTTACATATACATACAACCTACATCATAACACATCCCCTACCCTTCCCCAATAACAAAATTAAATAACCAAAACTAAATATAAAAGTACCTTGACATTGAGACATGCGAGATTCATGAAAATATCTAGAACTGCTTGCTTCTCAAATTACACTTGAACAAACACCAAGGGCCAAATTACACATTGCCTTGTTTGCACCTGGCGCACCTTTTGTATCAAAATTCCTCACTGCAAGACCATCCACCCTTTCCCAATCCAATGACATCCTAGACAGACAATACTCCTGACCATTCCTCCAACCCTGAACAAATTCTTCTGTATACGTATATGCTTTATATGCTTTACACACGTGGGTTCGAATCCCATCCTTGTCGCCAAAATGTTGTGTGTGAAAGCCTGGTAGAGCACCAGACACAAGTAATCTTTTATACAAGATTTACTGGAGCACACAACCTGGTGTCGATCTCCTCCAAGGAGCCAGTTCGTAACTGAGGAACTTGGAACACTCCCACCTTACATTCTAGAAGTGCTTACATATAAATACAACTTACATCATAACACATGTAATATGTAGAGTTGCAGATTAAAAATAGAAGTATTGTTTAAAATGGAAAGATGTGAGAGTTAAGGTGAGTGAAGCACCTTGTAAAATGACACAGGCCTTGATTATGATTCTTGTTCGCTTGAAGTGGTAGTCAACGAAGATCAATGGCAATAGGAATTATACAATTGCTCTTTTTTTCAAAACAATTTTGAGTGATTTGTGCATAGAAGGGAATTAGTTTGACATCATTACATTGCTCTATTGTATACATATTCATGTATTACATAATCCTTTACACTGCGATGGTAACATTGATACAGCATGATATCAGTATAGTAGGAAGACATTATGATAAAGACTAATAGGGGGCGGGGGTATAAAGTCGTTTAGGAGACTGGGCCTATTTATGGGCATCATAGGAGAGAGGAGGTGGGAAAGGAAAGAACGTAGGTTTACGTTAGTGTATCCATCGCCATTTGTGTGATTGTTCAAGGTGGAAGATCATCATCGGGAATCATTAGTTTGTGTGTGTGTTGCAAGGCATCCCAGAAGTCTGTGAGGGGTCCCTGATGGAGTTTCCGATGTTCATGCCTTCTAATGGAGGTGTCATCCGCTTGAGCCCAGTGCTGTACACCATTGTGCCAAGACAGCAATGTAGGGGGCCAAACAACTAACTACTCCCAACAAGGTAGATGCAACAGCAAGCCTACAAGACAAGGAGAGGACATAAAAAGTGGTCTGTTCGACTGCTGGAAGCGAGGAGAGTCAATACAATGGGGGCCAACTAGGGACTGCCAGCATCATCTCTATGATTGCTCTTCTCGGCTCTTATAAGTAGCCTGGAGGCTGCTTGATGCATTGACTTTTTTGGGAGAAAGCAGACCTGATCTGCTGTTTGGAACTGCTGTTTCAATCAATAAACAGACTTATAACTTTATCTATTTTGAATGGTCTGAGTAATTTAATTACTGTAATTTGAAACATTCATTTGACTAATTAAGACAGTATTACAAAATGCCTGTCTAAAAGACACACATAAATTAAATCTGTGTTCTAGGATCAACAAAGATTATCAAACAAAAAATGTGATATGCATCAAATAAAATGTAGAAAACATTACAGAAGAATGCCAGTCAGATGATTCAACCAAAAACAACAACAACCACTTCATCATTTAACATTACATCACTTAGTATACATAGTGCCGAGGTTGTTGTGCTACTGGGTAAACATTTGCGAATCCAATGTGCATCCCTATTTGAGTAAAATGCTATTCTTGGACTACTATTGTTTTAATAACCCAGTAGGAGGGTAAACGCCGTTGCGTTTCGAATCCTGATATTCATTCCTGGGATTCTCATCAGGGCTTAGGACTGGACAGGAAGTGTTCTGGAAAAGCTAGAAACAATTTGGTTAGGATTAAAATTGACTCCATAGCACAAGTTTAGAGTGTCATTGTCAAGTTGAAAGAATTACCTTAGTTTCAGGATTTCTTTTCAAAGTAACACTGTTGAATCTGGGGACAGAGGAATTATTTTGTTTAACAGCCACAAGCAATTAAATATAAAGAAAACTATGTTTAGATAGCGTACGAAGGGAACAGACTTACATTGAATTCATGCGGATGCCTGTTAACAATTTTTAAGTGCTGAATGAATTCTGTGAAAGAAAGGAAAGGATCATAGTTCATATTCACATTACAGAAACAATGGCAAAATAGCTTTGAATGGACTATCAGCATCAAACACTTACGTGCCGCCACTCAAACGGATAGACTAACGGCGTGTTCGTTTCCCGCCTGACAGCGCATTCGAGTGAACGGGAACATTGTCGCATTTGTCGGAGTTCCCGAGAATTAAACAGAGACGACTGTTCCAATCCGAACTCGGATACAATTAAATCTAAAATGGATACATTCCGTTTGAATGGCGGCATGTGAGAGTCCAAATCACTTCATTGCATGCACAGTGTCCACATTTGATTAGAGGTGGGTGAACCAACAAATTAACAGTGAAAGCCAAGCTAGAGCAGAGCAATGGGTCTGGCTCGGCTCTTAGAGCCCGTGCACTAGACAAACCCTTAATGTGTGCTATGCAAATCATACAACAAACATCACATACAATTTAATAAAGTCTCTTCAAAATTCAAATAGTATAATTCTTTAACATGTGGAAGCTTTAACATTAATACTTCACATTATTATTTTTTTATTTCAGTAATTTTTATTGGTAACTTAAAACACAAAAATACAGATAGCAAAAAGAAACAGAGTAAAACAATAAAATAATACAGCGGATCATCACATACCATAGTGGATAAAGGTATACGGAGAGATAGTTTACCGCAGTACAGTGATGATGTGTGAAATGGCCAACCAGAATGGTAAGAGCACTTATGTTTGGTAGGTGAGCTAGTCCGGATACAATTTTCACACAAAGTTAGCAGATACAGAATACATAGACATGTCTGAGTGCCCACATTGAATTGACAGATGTGGGTTAGTGTACATTAGGTCTGTTACACTTGACTAAAAAGAGTTCAATGTGATTGAGGATCCAGCGGATCAAGTATGTCGATAGTAGAAGCATGTATCATAGACCTGTTAATTAAATAAATACTAATAGAGTAAGATAAGTAAAGGGAGAGAGTAAGAGAGTAAGAATAAGCACAGGATCAAGGAGCACATCTATAAACCAGCATTGGATGGGTCATCGGTTTAGCCTTGTTCTGAAAGGTAACCGTCACTCATCCCTAGATGGGATATTTATATTTCCTAAAGGGTCTGTTTTTAGTACGGTGGTAATCACATATGGGACTGATATTTCACGGAGGTTTAAAAACTATAGATGCCGAGTCAAGCAAATTCCATATCTTCCTGTCATTAGGTTTTCCATTCGGAGGTATTTAAGGCAATATTGTCCGCCTCTCTTAAAAAAGATAGCCACTCTTGCCATTTTTTGAATGAAATTCTCCCAAATCTCTTCCAGTTACACAGGACTATTTTACACGTCAAAGTTAACATTGAATCAAGAAGAAAGCGGTCATCCTCTCCCGATAGGTCTGGGTCCAGGAATCCTGCTAAAATATATGATAGCTCTTTAACTGGTGAGATGTTGAATATCTGGGTGATGTAATTGAAGACTTTGTCCCAAAAGTTGTGTAGCATAGGGCACAATAGGAGCATGTGAGATAAGTCACCTGTTTGTGAGTTGCAGTTCCGGCATTGTGGGGACTGGGTTAATTTAAGGTTAAATAGTCTAGCAGGTATCCAGTAGTTTCTATTTATGATCATGAATTTTGTTTGTGAGATATTAAGAGAGATTTTGTGTTTAAAGGGCATCATTATGAATTTGTGTCCAGTCAAGTGTAATTGTCTTGCTGTTCAGTTCTGACTCCCACTTTGCTACATTATTCAAGTGATGCTTACCCGATTTGGGAAGAAGTAATTTATAAATCCTTGAGACTGTGTGACCAGCTTGGAGTAATTGGTGTAGTTTGGAAGGGAGCGAGGGGGTATGTAAGTTAGAGTTTAGTTTAGAGATCTGTACTTTAAGTTTCAGAAAGTCAAAAAAGTCTAGTTCAGTGAAACCTTTCTGTTTTTTAAGAGCAGAGAAGGGGATGGGTGAGGTATTATTGTAAAGGTCTTTGATAAAGTTACTACCTTTACGGGACCACTTTTTCCAGAATATTGTTCCCTTATTTATTTTCATCGCTCGGTTGTTCCAGATCGCCTGTGTATTAGAAGCGCCCATTTTTATTTTGGATAATGTGTCCAGACGTGCTTTTTAACCCAACAATGAGAAGTACTTCTTTACAGTGAACTATTAGCGATCAAAGAGGCAAGACAGTTGTCATGTAAACCCTCTACATGGCCCAGATTATCATTAAGGCTCCCAGTTTCAGTTTTAACTGATTTACAGATAAATACAGACAGAAAACAATGTGTTTCTTGTCTGTATTTATTTAAAAAATGGAAAAAACTACAGAAAATTAGGCTTCTTGTGAGTGACTTTCCATTCTGTCTTTCATAAATTTCAAGCCAAAAGCTCAGCAGATACTCAGCATGGGGAGTTGATAAGATTTCCTTAAATACAGGCATTAGGTAATATATATTTGTAGTGTAATCCTAATATTTATATGTGGGTATATTGTTTTGTTAATTTGCTAAAAAACGACAGTCATGAAAGTATGAGTGCATGTTTTTCGGTTAAATAAATGTGGAAATATACGTTACGATTTAATTCATTCATAAAATCCAAAATAAATCTAAGTACCAATAAGATGGTCAATAAATAAATGTACTTAAATACAGACGGAAAAATGAAAAAACATAAATAACATTCACTTGAAACCCTAATCACTAGCTTCTAGGTTAAAATATAAATTATTGTATCATATAAAAGAACATACATAATTCATAATACCAGGTTTTTATATATATATATATATATATATATATATATATATATATATATATATATATATATATATATATATATATATATATATATATATTTTAATGAATCCACAATCCTGAGCTACCCCAGTCGCGGGCGCAAGAAACAGGTACGGACCACAATCGAGGAGAACAAGTTTTTCCTTTATTTTTTGCAGATAAAAAGCGTAGCTATTCAAAGCAAGTGCCCAGCCTGACGCGTTTCGACTGCCCCACGGCAGCCTTGATCACATGACGCGCAGGACCTATCAGTGCAAATATATAGTGTGAAAGACAAAATAGGCACATATTACTGCTCTTCTCATTGGTTTAAATAAACCTAATGCTCAAGAATTATTTAAAGGGCCAAAATGCTCAAATGCAATTGTGTTGAACATATACCACATAAAAGAATATAAATAATCCACAATGGAATACAGAATCAGAGCATAGTGCTCCTATTACAAATAAAGTGTTCTAAAATCAATCTTCATTCGTTTATATCTATATAAATACATAATGTAATCTTTTTGTGGTTCTTACCCTCATTAAAATTCTGAGCATTGAAAATATATTTTTTTATCTCATAATAAGATTTTGACAGTACATTAAATAGTGCCAAATAATTAAAGAATAAAGTGCATATGTGCAAGTGCCAAGACATTCCAAAAATCTATTTACACATTGGATAACAGTATAAATACAAAGGGTAGCAGCGTATTTGTAAAGTTCCCTTGCAAAAAAGTATTTTTCCTTTGTTTCAAATCAATAGTTTCAAGCATTTTTCTAATATCGCGTTCCTTTGTTATGTTCCAAGAATGAGTCATCGGGTAAATCTAATAAAGAAAGACAGGAGGATATCATAGAATATAACTTAATATGTCAAGACATTCAAACCTAAAAATCTGGCCAATACAATAATTGAATTAAATAATAAATAGTTTATCTATAGTTTAGTACAATTAGCCGGTAACTATATCCCATAAAACCTAATAAAATCCGATATCAGATAAAACCAAGTACAATGGGACTATCACCGATCCTGTCATAATGTTGTCTGTGAAACATTTACTCATTAAAATACATAAATAAATAAATATGTTAACTATAGATCATAAAACCAATTATTGAAGTTGTACTAGACAAGTCTCTAGATTTGAGTTTTCGGCAATATTCCCAGTCTATATAGATAAAATTTAGACTAAAATTACCGGCTACTTGTCAATGATGAGACCATTATATAAAACTCATTATCTTATAAAAAATTGTGCAAATCATCACTGTTATTAAGTCCATTAGGCATTTTCGAATCAAGTAGCATAATAAATTCAGATTCTACTTGTCGTAGTCTTTTTTCTCTGTTGCCTCCCCTGAAATTTTTGGGCACTGAGCAGATAACAAAATACTTCAGATCTTTAAGCTCGTTATTGTGTACCAATTTCAAATGTCTCGCTACTGGATAGCTCGGATCTGAGTTGACCACTGCCCTGAGATGTTGCAGAATTCGGTTAAATACTTGCAATTTGGTGCTACCTACATATTGTAGATGACAAGTGCACTCTAAAACGTATATTGCATAATCTGTTCTACAGGTGTAGTGTCCTTGTATTTTAATTGGTTCAGGGTTAAAAGCTGTAACATATTCTGAAGTGTTTTTGCCAAATTTACAGGCACGACATGAACTACATTTAAAAAATCCGGATCTCGCTGTTAGCCAGGTGTTAGAGGTTATAACCTCAGGGCTATTTTTAACAAGAGCATCCCTCATAGAGGGTGCTCTTCTAAAAGTGAGATTCGGAAGTACTGGCAAGATCCTGGACAAAGTCATGTCTGATTTGACAATTGGCCAATTTTTATATAAGATTTTGCGGACTTTTCTCTCTTGTCTACAAAAGTTAGTTATCAATCTAATTTCGTTATTTGACTCAGTGATGGTCATACCTGTCTTTTCTTCAGTTCGCACAACTGTGATAGGGGTTTCACCAATTTCAGAAAGGTGACCAGTTTTGTTAGCTTTGTCTTGTGCTTTGGTTAATTCTTCTTTTTTATATCCCCTATTTAAAAATCTCTTAAAGGCTTCTGTTTGACAGTTTTTTCGGTCATCATCATGGCTACAGATCCGTTTAATTCTTAAAAATTCACCATAGGGAATACTACGTATAAGATGTCTAGGGTGTGCACTTTTAGCGTGGAGGATCGAATTTCCCGCTGTTAACTTTCTATATAGTCTAGTCTGAATTTTATTTTCTTTTATATAGATTTCTACATCTAAGAATTGAACTTTCTCTTTGCTAATCTCTGATGTAAATTTCAAATTAAGGGTGTTATCGTTCAGGGTTTTAATAAAGTTTTCTGCTGTTTCTATTGAACCTTTCCAGATTAGGCAGACATCATCTATAAATCTCCACCAGTGAAGCACATGTTGATCAAAACTTATTTGGTGGGTTCCTCTCAATACATGCTCCTCCCACCAGCCCACGTGTAAACACGCGTAGCTGGGGGAGAAGCATGCTCCCATCGCCACACCGCGTAATTGTTGAAAAATCTCCTTATTAAATAGGAAATAATTGCGGGTTAAGCAGATCTCAATCATTTCTGTCAGCATTTTGTTATGTTCATACATGTGTATGTTTCTTTTATCCAAGTAATAGCGTATAGCATTAATACCATCACTATGATGAATACTGGTGTACAATGAGCTAATGTCCATCACAATTAGTAAACAATCCTCATCCCATTTAACAGTTTTCATTTTACATAAAAAATGTCCAGTATCTTTGATGAAAGAAGGCAAATTTTCAACAAATTCATGCAGAAAATGATCAACGTATTTCGACATTGCCTCCAATAGACTTTTTTGGGCCGAAATAATAGGCCTGCCTGGGACTGGAACCACATTTTTATGAATCTTAGGAATAAAATAAAGAAAAGGAGTCATAGGATGCTCATTTTTCAGGAAACTGTATTCATTCTTAGACAATAGTCCTGAACGTTTCCATCGTGCCAACTCATTGAAGACAAATTCTTTATTCAATTTTAAATCTTGGAAGCTGGCTTTACGATAACAATTAAGATCTTTGAGGTGCAATTCAGCTTCTTCCATATACATTGAGCGAGGCCATAAAACAATATTTCCCCCTTTGTCTGCTTTGTTAATAATGACCTCTGTATGTTTTTGTAACTTTTGGATGAGTTTAGTGTATTGGATTTCAGCTTGACTACGTTGTCTATTTTGATGCATAACCTCACAATTCAACTTCTTTAAGTCCTCTATCATGCAATCACTAAACACATCGATTGCATCCCTTGGCATCAATGGTATAAAGGATGATGGAGGTCTAAATGGGCTAGCAATGGGAGTATTGCACGCTATGCCAGCTTCCAAGAGTTTTTCTTGTGTACAAATTCCCTGTGTATTGTTGGAATGAGCCAGATCCTGTACTGTAATCAGAGTTCCCACATCTGCTACTTGGAGGTTGGAGCTCAGACTATGGGTATTTCTGCTCTGAGATGCCTTGTCCGCCGCTTGATTCAATTGAAAGTGTTTTCTAAGTTTTAGTTTGCGGATAAATTTAAAGACATCTACTCGTGTTTGAGTATACTTGAAACAACTCATAGGACAGTATGACAAACCTAAAGATAATAGTTGTTGTTCTGCCACAGTTAAAGTTATGTCCGACAAATTGATTACTGTATTATCATTTATAACGTTAGATACCTGATCTATTTGTTTCTGTTGAAATTCCTCCTGCCCCTTCCTCTGCCTCTGAAGTTTGATTTTCCGCCTCTGTTTTCTCCGTTGATTTCTTCTTGTCCTAGTTTCTGATTGCGTGGTCTGAGAGTTTGCCGGCGGTCCTCCACTAAAAAAGAAAGCTCTTCTCCTGGGGCCAGATTAGTTGGTACTTGTGCCATGTTTTGCCGCTGCTCCTCATCTGAATCGAAATTGCTGCTTTCTAAGCTACTGGATTCCACTGAAGATAAATCACTCTGTATAGGCAATGCGCTTGTTGTACTTGCAGTGTTCCTTGTTCCTCCATTAGCAAGTGCTTGGCGCTTAATATTATCGAATTTTTTTGAAAAAGTAAAAACACGCCCAGTCTCATAGTCTTTTTTGTCGCGTGCAAACTTATAAATCTTCCTTTCTTTTATTATCTCTTCATGCTTCTTTAGTTTTGCTGTGATTTCCTCTCTTCCTTTATTAATTTGCTCTTTTTGTTCATTACTTTCCAGCATAGCATTTATTTCTTCGATTTCTTTGAGAATTCCTACACGATCAATTTCCGCGTATTTAATCAAAATTGACACCATATTCATTGATGCATCCAGGTTATTAGTAGCCCACTCCTTTAACATCATAGGGTTTGGGTTTTCAAAAGAGGGAGCGATCATTACCCTTAGTCCTCGCGGTATTCTACCAACCTCTTTATACTTCTCTAATGATTTCTTCTCCCACCATTTAGTCATTTCATTACGATGAAGCTTTTCAAGCCTTTTTAAAAGAGTTCTAGTATCATTATTGGTAATGGGGGGAATATCAGCATTGTGTGGTAATTCAGCTTGAACAATGTTCGAAAATAGGGCATTAGCTGCTGCTTCCCGGTCCTTTAGCGCGTCAGCTGTTGATAGCATGGCGTTTTTCAAATCTGCGTGCGCTTCACACAAAAATCGATGAACGTAATGTCTCGTCCCCGTGAAGCTACAATGTATCTCTATCCCTTCTACCCGCTGTAATAGGTGCTTAGAACAAACGAGCTGCTCACCTCAAAAGATATCGGCTACGGAAACCTTAAGCGTCCTCCGACTCTCCAGGACCGTCGTACTTCAATCTGATCGGTGAGATAACGCTCTTACTTCCGTTGTTACTTAGCGGGGGGCTGGTTACGTATATCCTTCATGGATTACAACACAATTCACTTCCGTGATTACAGCCGTTAGATTACCAGCCACAGCGCGAAGGGAGGGTCCGTAAAACGAAGACAGCTGACTCCGTTGAATTATAAAGAATCCACAATCCTGAGCTACCCCAGTCGCGGGCGCAAGAAACAGGTACGGACCACAATCGAGGAGAACAAGTTTTTCCTTTATTTTTTGCAGATAAAAAGCGTAGCTATTCAAAGCAAGTGCCCAGCCTGACGCGTTTCGACTGCCCCACGGCAGCCTTGATCACATGACGCGCAGGACCTATCAGTGCAAATATATAGTGTGAAAGACAAAATAGGCACATATTACTGCTCTTCTCATTGGTTTAAATAAACCTAATGCTCAAGAATTATTTAATATATATATATCAGAAACCGCAAGGCAGCGCTAGCGCACTGTAAAAGCCTTCCCTTGCTTCACTTGCGATGGTGGTCCGCGGTGAGGTGGCAATCCTCTACACATGAACGGGACGCTGTATTATTCATCTTTTCAAAACAGCAAACCGCGGACAACTTTGCGCTTTCCAGGCAGTGGTTTTATTCAAAACACAGACGCCGACCAACTAGACGCGTTTCGGGACGGATTCCCTTTTTCACGAGTATCGTGATGTTTTGCCAAGAAGCATTTAAATAATCATGTGACTATAGACAAAGGTGAAAACAGACTATGCGGTTCTACGTTACTTCACGTAGCCGCTCTGTTGAATCAATAAAGATAGAACAATAGAAGGTGCACAAGTATCTGACAAAATCAATAAATCTTGCTGGTGACAATACTAAGCATGCCAATTTTATGCGCACAGAATCAGATTGCTCTTCATAACAAGGATTCAAAAATTAAAGCGTTTTACCTATGATTAATTCAAACGTGAAATAAACGTTTGAGGTGTAGATAAAACGACAACATGTGCAGAAATAAACTGTTCAATGTATACACTTCAACATCCCTCATATTGAATGCAAAATGTGATCTATGCCTTAACGATAATGCCCATGTGGGCGGAACTGATACTAGAATTATTCACTAGAACTCTAGTGATTATCTGCGTATTTATTTATTTATGGGCTTGTAACGCGCCGGCATCACACCCGAAGGTGTATCTCCGCGCGGTGCTGTGAAGAAACAGGTAGGGCAGCGCTCCAACTAGAACAGGGTTGTCTTTAGGCGTTTCCTGAAAGCTAGATGGCTCGGGCAATCTCTGAGGGAAAGGGGAAGACTGTTCCACAGACGCGGGCCCATAATGGAGAGGGCGCGACCTCCCTGTCTGGTCTTGTTATGTCTAGGAACCTGGAGTAATAGCTGATTGCAGGACCTAAGAATGCGGGAAGGGCGGTGGTATACAAATTTCTCGGCCAGGTAGTGTGGACCGAGGTTGTGAAGACTCTTGTGCACCACACAGCAAATCTTGAATTCCACCCGTTTCCGGATGGGAAGCCAATGGAGGGCCTTGAGGAGGGGCAAGGATGGAGTTCTAGGGGGGGCATTGGTCACCAGGCGGGCCGCAGTGTTCTGAACCACCTGAAGTTTGTTAAGCACTCCTTCATTGGCTGCTAAAAATAGGCCATTGCAATAGTCCAGGCGGCTCAAAACGAGGGCCTGGACCAAGGTCTTTCTTGTATAGTCTGGTAGAAGGGGGAACACCTTCCGAAGGAGGCTAATGATGTGGAAGCAGGATCCCGCCGTGGTGCTGGCATGATGGGCAAGGGTGAGATCATGATCTAGACGGACCCCCAGGTTTTTCACCACCTGTTTAGGGGAAGGGGCCTGACCCAGACTGGAGGGCCACCAGTCAGGGGTCCACAGGATTTTTGCCTCTCCGAATAGCATGACCTCAGACTTTCCCACATTACACTGGAGAAAGTTCTGGGCCATCCAGCTGGCGATCGCAGTCATGCCGTTGGAGAAAGCTTGTCTTATCTCCGGGGTAAAGTTTTTAAAAGTGAACAGCAGCTGCGTATCGTCAGCGTAAGAGATGGGCATAAACCCGAAAGACCTCATAATGTTAGCCAAAGAGGAGACATATACGTTAAACAACGTAGGGCTGAGACAGGAGCCCTGCGGGACTCCTCTGGTGATGCTGGCCGAGGGGGAGCTGAAGGAGCCCATATTCACCTTCTGGGTACGTTCGGAGAGAAAGCTGGTGAACCACGCCAAGGCGGATCTATCAATACCAATCTCCTTTAATCTGGTAAGGAGGATGGCGTGGGATATGGTGTCGAATGCTGCGGACAAGTCCAGCAGCACCAACACCACTGACATCCCTCTGTCCAGGGACAAGCGTATAGCATCCGTGACGGAAAGAAGAGCCGTCTCGGTGCTATACCTAGGCCTGAACCCCGACTGAGAGTGGTCCAGACTACCGGTCTGCTCAATGAAGCTGGAAAGGTGGTGATTCACATGCTTCTCCATCAATTTGCTGATGAACGGCAAGAGGGAGATTGGCCTCAGATTAGTCATATCTGACCAGGGGATGGAGGTGTTTTTCCTGATAGGCTTGACCATGGCCTCTTTCCACTCCCGGGGGACCAGTCCCTCAGAGAGGGAGCGATTGATCACCGTCTGAATGGAGGGACTGAGGACACTCCCAATGAGGTGCATGACACGGGCAGGTACAGGGTCCACTGGGCCGCCTGATTTAATAGTCCCGATCAGGGAGTTGACCTGGTCCAAGCTAATCTCGGGGATAGAGGACAGCGCAGCGGAAACAGCGCCGACTATTCCGGGCTGGGGGCTAGACGAGGGGACCATTTCCTCAATAGGTGGGCTTGCTTGGGAGATGTTTCGATAAATGGAATCAATTTTATCGGCAAAAAACCCAGCGGTATCCTCACACAGTTTTTGGGTCAGCATTTCTGGACTGTCACAGGCGACAGGCTTGGTAAATGTGCAGAGAACCTGGTACAGTAGCTTAGAGTCATTGCCAGCCTCAGACAGTTGGGAGACAATGTGGGATTTACGGGCAGCTCTGATGTTTTTAGATGAACATAGGATGCCAGTAATGATCAAAGCCCCAGTGGGCAGATAAAAGATACTGTCGTTCTTTTGCATTTCTTCCCTGTCGACAAACACCTTCATCTGTAAAAGACAAACAAAAAAAACAACAACAACAAAAATATATATCAGCTGGCCTATAGATACTAACCTTTTTTAAAATCTTAACAAAAACTTCACATAACAATAAAATACTACGCTGTTTTTCGCTGTTTAACCTCTTCAGTGCCCCGCCCTTTCCACGCCCTGTGCCGGGCGTTGCATTAGCGGGCGGGGTTCATGACGAGATAGTCTCGTCATGGGCACAGCGCAACCGCGCTCCATGACGAGACTATCTCGTCATGGGCACTAAAGGGGTTAAAATGGCAGTGGCTTTTTACTGTCTAAATCTCAGGATATTGCAGATGAGCCCTAAGGTAAACAGAGAAGATACATACATTTTTACCCCAAATGAACTGCCAGTTCTTCGTCGCAGTTGTGACCTATTGGGGCTAGGGTTCTGTATTGAATAATGAGTTTGGACTCAAGGCATCTAAGATCTTGGACCCTGTTTCCACCTCTTTCATTAGCTTTAACTGTATCTAAAACACAGAAACTAAGAAGATCACTGTTCTGACCATGATGGGTACGAAAGTGTTGGGCTACAGGATATTGTTTGTCACCATGTTTAATGGTGCGCCGATGTTCTAATATTCTAATCTTGGCTTTATGTATGGTACTACCAATGTATGCTTTTTGGCAAGAACAAAACAAAGCACACACTGCAAAATCTGTATTACACGAAGTGTGTTTAAGAATTTTGTAGGGCTTGTTCTCTGGGGATAGTACACATTCTTTGCGGTTCCTACTGTGTTTGCATGCCTTACATTTTCTACATGTGTAGAATCCTTGCACTCCTAAGATCTTCGAACTTGTTGGTTCTACAGCTCTACAAAGTGTGTCTTTCAATGATTTTGCTTTCCTAAACGTAATTTGTGGAAAAGTTTCAACACTTTGAGAAAGATCTTTGTCTGTATGTGAACGATGGCAACGACCAGAAATGTTAAACGCGCTGAGGCAGCAGGCAAAATGTTTGATAATGTAGAGGCCAGTGAGGCAACAGAGAATGTTCCATCTGTGAGCAATACTAGCATTATACCCGGAAAACGAAAACAGAGCAAAACAAATGGTGGGAAGCCACCACACTTCAAAAATATATCGATGTGGGCAGAATACCAAGAGGTCTGTGCATCTTTATTACACCTACCTTCAATGATCCTGATCCTGAGTTAGTCAATGATTGGGCCAGCAACAACCACAACTGTTCAATCAATATGCTAGTGCTGTTAGTTAAACATGCTCGAAGGGACTGTGAAAGATTAGCGGATACTATTGAAACTGTCACAGAACAAATTAAAGCACTTTGTGGACAGGAGGAATTCAAAAAGGAAATGGAAAAAATGGAAAGAAACCTAGAAAAAATCGAAGATGACATAAAATTAAAAAAAACTGAAAAAGTTTCAACGTGATCTTGTTGACTATCAAAAAGGACAAATCCTAACATTTGCTAAAAAGTATGATCAATTGCGCAAAAATACCCCGACTTCTGCCCCCATGACTGAAAACTTAACAAAAACTACAAGTAATCAGGAAGATCAAATTGACACTGAGCTTCAAACGGATGGAAGCATTACAAGTGGTAGTGAATTTTCAAACATTTCCGAGTTCGATGGGGTAAAAAACAGTATCTTAACAGAATTCAGTCTTGTTGCCAAAGGAAGGCAGACGGGCAACAAACAAGGAAACAATCGCGGTCGTGGAAGAGGAAACAAAGGCGCAAGAAAAGGAAATATGTCAACGAAAAGAGAATTTGGGAGCCCAGTGGGAAGTCGAACAAGGGGCCAAAGCAAGACGAAGTAATGGATAAAAGGACTGTTATCAACCTATCTGAACGCGTGCTAAGTGATTTTGAGGTAGAACTTCTTTCTTTGGGACTTACTTTCTGTCCGTCTAGTCATTTTAATTTTACACAAAGTCGGATTGACCTTTTTTATTTCACACGTAAACTGCGTATAAACAAATGGTATGCAACCAAGGCTGTAGCAGAAGTAGAGGTCAATATTGAAAGTCCCAGTACCGTTAGCATTAGGGATGTTAAGTTACTTCACACAGTTAACACATTGGCAGATGTAAGAAATGTTGAAAATGATCCGTTTATTGATTTGATCAATGAAAATGTCACTCTCAATTTGAATGTTAAGAACTCTTTTAAACCTAAGTCCATTTTCCTCCCACAAGTTAAAAACGATGCAATAGAGGTATTCAAGAAGGGAGTCACACAAGAATTTGTTAAACTGAAGGAAAAAATGGTATGGGTGGAAGAATGTCACACAAGTACAGAGGGAGGCCATTGACAGTTTGAAGGATGACAATACAATAGTAATAAAAAAATCTGATAATGGTGGGAACGTTGTTGTTCAATCGAGACAAAAATACATTGAAGAGGGTATGAAACAACTTTCTGATACAGAGAAGTATCAAAGAAGCAATAGGATGGAATATGAACACTCGATAAGAGTCTTTCAAACAATCTTATCCAAATGGAAAGCTGAGGGCTTGCTAGAATAGAAGGAATATGAATTTTTACTCTGTAAATTTCCAAAATTGCCCGCTCTGTATTTGCTTCCCAAAGTTCACAAGAATTTACAGAATCCCCCTGGCAGACCAATTGTCTCTTCCAGGAAGAGCTGTATTGAAAATACCTCTAGATATGTCGATTTTTTCCTGCAGACATTTATCACAAAACTCCCATCCTATATCAAGGATACGGGAGATTTTTTAAGAAGTCTAGAGAATTTAGAGTTGAAGAGCAATTATTCACTCTTATCACTAGATGTCATGAGTCTCTACACTTGCATCCCTCATGATTTGGGACTTACAGCATGTAGACACTTCCTCAATGAAAGATCCATCTCGTACCTTTTTCATACAGAAATGTTGGTAGACATGATGACCTCTTGTTTAAAACAAAATTTCTTTATCTTTGATGGCAAAATTTTCAAACAATCCCTCGGTACTTCGATGGGGACCTGCTTTGCTCTGTGCTTTGCGGGTCTCTATCTAGGGTACTGGGAGGAGAAAGTGGTCAGAGAACTCGACACTTTTAAAAACAAGGTAGCGATGTGGGTAAGATATATCGACGATATCTTTTGTGTATGGAAGGGTGATGAAAGTGAAGCTAATGATTTTGTTAAAAGCTTGAATGACAATAGCTTTAACCTCCAGTTCACAAGCCAATGGTCACAAACAAGCATTGAGTTTTTAGATCTCTCACTCACTATCCAGGATGATGGTTTAAAAAGTTCTCTATTCAGAAAAAAGACAGCGGGCAATAGTCTTCTTCACGCCCGCAGTTGCCACCCCAATCCTCTGCTTAACAGTATCCCTTTGGGGGAACTATTACGAGCAAAACGTAATTGTAGTACACAGGAGAGTTATTGCAGAGAAGAAAAAGAGATGACCAAGAGATTATTGGAGAGAGGTTACTCTAATTCAATCATAGGCAAAGCGAAAGCAGAAGTAGCCAAAAGATCTAGAGAGTCACTGTTAGTTGAAAAAGAGAAAGAAAAGGAAGAATGGATCGATAAAATTAGGTTCATTACTACCTACAATAATCAAGCTCAGGAAGTACGTAAATGTCTTAAAAAATGTTGGCCATTACTACATACAGACAAAGATCTTTCCCAAAGTGTTGAAACCTTTCCACAAATTACGTTTAGGAAAGCAAAATCTTTGAAAGACACACTTTGTTGAGCTGTAGAACCAACAAGTTCGAAGATCTTAGGAGTGCAAGGATTCTACACATGTAGAAAATATAAGGCATGCAAACACAGTAGGAACCGCAAAGAATGTGTACTATCCGCAGAGAACAAGCCCTACAAAATTCTTAAACACACTTCGTGTAATACAGATTTTGCAGTGTATGCTTTGTTTTGTCTTAGCCAAAAAGCATACATTGGTAGTACCATACATAAAGCCAAGATTAGAATATTAGAACATCTGCGCGCCATTAAACATGGTGACAAACAATATCCTGTAGCCCGACACTTTCGTACCCATCATGGTCAGAACAGTGATCTTCTTAGTTTCTGTGTTTTAGATACAGTCAAAGCTAATGAAAGAGGTGGAAACAGGGTCCAAGATCTTAGACGCCTTGAGTCCAAACTCATTATTCAATACAGAACCCTAGCCCCAATAGGTCACAACTGCCACGAAGAACTGGCAGTTCATTTGGGGTAAAAATGTATGTATCTTCTCTGTTTACCTTAGGGATCATCTGCAATATCCTGAGATTTAGACAGTAAAAAGCCACTGCCATTTTAAACAGCGAAAAACAGCGGAGTATTTTATTGTTATGTGAAGTTTTTGTTAAGATTTTAAAAAAGGTTAGTATCTATAGGCCAGCTGATATATATATATTTTTTTTGTTTGTCTTTTACAGATGAAGGTGTTTGTCGACAGAGAAGAAATGCGAAAGAACGAAAGAATCTTTTATCTGCCCACTGGGGCTTTGATAATTACTGGCATGCTATGTTCATCTATATACGTACATAATCACTAGAGTTCTTGTGAATAATTCTAGTATCAGTTCCGCCCACATGGGCATTATCGTTAAGGCATAGATCACATTTTGCATTCAATATGAGGGATGTTGAATTGTGTACATTGTACAGTTTATTTTTGCACATGTTGTCGTTTTATCTACACCTCAAACGTTTATTTCACGTTTGAATTAATCATAGGTAAAACACTTTAATTTTTGAATCCTTGTTATGAAGAGCAATCTGATTCTGTGCGCATAAAATTGGCATGCTTAGTATTGTCACCAGCAAGATTTATTGATTTTGTCAGATACCTGTGCACCTTCTATTGTTCTATCTTTATTGATTCAACAAAGCAGCTACGTGAAGTAACGTAGAACCGCATAGTCTGTTTTCACTTTTGTCTATAGTCACATGATTATTTAAATGCTTCTTGGCAAAACATCATGATACTCGTGAAAAAGGGAATCCGTCCCAAAACGCGTCAAGTTGGTCGGCGTCTGTGTTTTGAATAAAACCACTGGGTGGAAAGCACAAAGTTGTGCGCAGTTTGCTGTTTTGAAAAGATGAATAATACAGCATCCCGTGTATATATATATATATATATATATATATATATATATATATATATATATATATATATATATATATGTATATATATATATATATATTAAAAGCAGTTAATGTTTTATAGGCATGTTCTAAAAACTGAACCGTCCTTATAATTGCACTGTCCTCTTTGAGCCTGAAACAATAGCGTACAGCCTCTGCAGTTGTTCTAATTTTAGCATTATTAAACAAGGGAATAAAGAATTGTCTAAACCATAAGTATTTCCATTTGATGTAACCGGACAGATTCCATCCCAAGTATTCTTGAGCCTGTAAGGTATAAGTGTCAATTACTAAATCCGTATGTTTATATTTCCCAGCTTGTAGAAGATCTAAATTCCACTGCTTTGTCATTCGCGTATTACGCATTAGGTTTTTGCGCGCGTCCCTAGTCATTCGTCCCATCTTCTGTATATCAGGCAGGTCATAAGATCCTATTTCCATCAATATACTATGTAATTGCAAATCTCTGACTTTTTTCTCTGGAGTTCTTCAAATATTAGATGTTTCAGTGTGCATGAATCAGCCTTAGCACAATCAATAATATAGTTAGCACAACTTCTGTTATGCAACATTTCCAGATATTTTAGACCAAATTCCAGTCTTATCATACAATGCGGAGTGGCCTGACTTAAATGAAGTATGGTGCGTACATATTTCATAAAACATTTCTCAAGTTCAAGGATGACTTTCTTGTTCATAACTGGAGTTGCGTATAGTAAATATGGAATCATTTTCATTTGTAGTACTTTAAGTGATGGAATAATTGCATTTCCTCCAAACATTTTCATGAATCTCAAGATTGATTTAGTAATAGCTACTGATTTTACAGTCTTACCTACCTTATGGTTTAACAATGATAACTTTTTGTCAAAGGTTACACCGAGATAATTATATTGTTCCACTGCCTCAATTAAATTTTCTCTTAAGGTCCACTTTTTAGATTGTACAGACTGTCCAAACATCACAATTTTTGTTTTTGACAAGGTAGCTATCAAACCATTTGCTGTATTATACGTGTCTAATTGATTCAGTTGATACTGGAGTCCTTTTGGAGTTAGGGACAAGATTACTATATCATCCGCATATGCTAGATATGGTATCTTTTTGCCTCCTAGTTTAGGTGCCACGCCCAAATCTGAACTTAGCATCAAGTCTATATCTGCAATATACAAAGAAAATAACAGCGGTGTTAGGACACAGCCTTGCTTAAGACAATTTGTGGTATCCATATTTGGTGATAATGTATTATCATGAGCCAATTTCACCCTAAGCCATGTTTCCGAATGTAGGCCAATGATAAAATTCAGAAGGTTCAGATCAACCTCCATGCTGTTAATTTACTCCACAGCCTTTGCCGGTTAACCTTATCAAATGCTGTGGAATAAGCCACAAAATAGACGTATAACGTTATCTTCTGCATACTTACCTTTTTTATTGATAGGGCCAATGAAGCGATATTATCAAGTGTCGAACACCCTGAGCGAAATCTGGTTTGAGTTTTTGGTATTAGTGATTTTTCCTCTGTCCATGACCTTAGTTTATTTTGAAAGTGTTTTGCAAACAGTTTCCCTTCAAAACCCAACAATGCTATTAGTCTGTAGCTGGATGGATCATCTTTAGGGCCTCGCTTATAAATTGGATGGACAATCGCTCCTTTCCAGGATGAAGGTATTATTCCATATTTGATTACCTGTGAAAACAGTTGTCTTAGCATTGCACTCCAAAAGGTTATGTTTAACCTTGTCAAGTCTATAGGGATACCATTTGGTCCTTCTGCCTTGGATGAACGAGCACTCATTATTAGTTCAACAATTTCTTCTTCTGTTATTTCTGCAATTATTCCATCCGCTTTAGATGTTGTATATTTACATGTTACAGATGATTTGAATAGAGCTTTAATGTGATTTTCCCACGTATTGCTTGTGATAAAAAGGTCGTCTGGCTGTTTATATGAATTTGTGCCGTGTCCCACCAGGGACCAGAATGCTCACTCATTCCTAGTCAATATGGATTGGTATAATTTAGCATAGGCAGTGTTCACACTATCCCGCTTTATCTGTAGGTTCCTATTCTTAAATTCTTTCTTTATGTCTTGTATTGTCAAGTTGCGCTCATTAGTGTTCGGGTGTTTTAAGATATGTCGCATCTTCTTGCAATAAATTCTCTTTGATTCAGTTAACTCTGAAGTCTTCATTGCGTTAATGTTTGGTCGCGACTCCTGTATACTTGCTACAAGACTAGATAATATATGTTTTAGAATAGATTGCCAGGCATTCAACCAGCCGTCTCCTGTCTTTAATAGAACAATATGTTGTTCGTTACTAGATACCATGGTTTCTTCGAGGTTGGATGCCTTCACTTTTAACATATTGTTCCAATTAAGTCTTTTCCCATTCACTGCCGTCAATCGGCCGCTGTCGGCCGTTGCATGGGTTTTCCAATAATCATGCTTAATGCTGATGACTAACCTTTGAGGATCATGATCACTCTCGGATCTTGGTATAATGGCATATTTTTTACATAAATGAAAATAAGCATAATGGACAAATGTAAAATCTATAATGGAAGACCCCATCAGCCCACGAAAAGTTAAATAGGCTGGTTGATCTTCTGCTAGCCTTCCATTAAGATTTCTGTATCCTAAATCTGTCAACAAGTCAAATGTGTACTTGATGGAAGCACCAATCTTTTTTGGCTTGTTGTCTGAAGGAAATGCAACTTGCAGGATATTATAACCCATGTCTGGTTCATCGCTGCTTGAAGGGTTAACCACCAAAGGCAGTAAGGTTTGATTAAAATCTCCCGTTATTATAACCAACATATGTTCATTCGCTGCCATTATTTGTTCCAATTCATCTAATGTTGTCCGATATCTGCACTTATTTTTCACCAAATGAGGTGGGAAATATATGTTGATAATAAAACACTTGGTAGAGTTTTGATGTATTAAGAGAACTGGCAATATATATATATCGATGTTGTTTGTATTTTTTTTGCTTATCACACCTAATTTAGTACTTATTAATGTTGTCAATCCTCCGCTTGGTATTCTTTTTTGCTTTAATTTCATGTGTTGTAAAATTGTGAATATTTAAATTTGCTGAATGCAAGGTTTCCTGTAGACATACTACACACTGACCTTGTAAAACGCTCATCATTTTATCCCGGCCTTTTTTAGTTGTTGCTCAAAACCTGCTATATTCCATGATAATATGAAGAACTCATCTTGTTGGACTTTCCTTACATCAGTTCTATTAAGAATACCTCTTAGCCACATATGGGTGCTGCATCACCCCAAAATTAGGAGCATCTGCAAATGACTGACTATTATAATGTGTTTTCCTTGCAGTGATTTGAAAATGTTCAAATCTGATATTATCTTCAGCACCTTTGTACGGAGGTCTGGTGCTTAGTGGCAACTTTTCATATTCTGCTTGTCTGTTGGCAGTTCTCAGAATATGTGGATAGTTACGTTTCTCCGGCTGTCTGATTATAATCCCCCAGTCAGTTAGAAATTCTTTAATATATACAAACTCTTTAGAGCCACAATCTGGGATGCCCATGTTGTTCTAGTGATTTTGTAGGCAGAGTTAACTGCATTATCTGAGAAAAAACAGACAGTGACAAGTTATTTCGAGTTAAGTTCTTTCAGACTTTCAAAACAGTTTAATAACTTTAATATGTTTTGCCGATTTAGTATGTCGTGGTCGCCTTCTGATTTATATACAGGTATAAAGTCAATTGTATAGTTTTCTTCACTAAATGAGCGTTCTTTATATAATGACTTAGTCTCTTGGATTAACTTCCCTTTATTTGGTCTTTGGGGCTCCCCCCAGGTTGTCAATTGAATACCCACAGAACTGTCATTGTGTACATTTACCACGTCTGAGCAATTTTTCACTGCCTCAGTTTTCCCTGTATTCATTGTATTTACTGGACGTCTTACATTCCTGTCTTCTACCTTTTCAGTTATCCCTAAAATACCATCCATGATTTTTTTCAATACAACTTCATTGTTACTTGGTAAAGGCGTATTTCTATCCTCCTTTTGTGTACATGTACATGTGTTGACCAAGGATGTACTAGTATTGTGTATTCCATGCTGTACTACTTCACTATACCTTAGTTGTGGTACTATTGTTACAGGGCAAGTATAATCACTATAGAGCATCAATCTATTAAATCAAAAATCAATAGGTCTTTGTACAACTGGTATTCTGAACTCACATATTTGAAAGTGCTTTCATAAGTGATAATGAAGAAAAGTGAGTATCGGTGAAATAAAACATTTGCTTACATTCTCACAGTTTAAGCAGGGAATCTACAATTTATCCATAGCTTCTGGTTTCACTTTGTGCAAATCAGACAGTAAATGGTTAGCTAATTGTCTTACCTTATGCTAATGCTTTGTTTTTACTACTTTGTGCACTTTTATGCTATTTTTAGATAGTGTGAACTCGACCAGAGGGTGTTGGAGAGCTTTATGTGAGTACCGGCATAGGAAGATTAAATGATTAGGCCAGAATCACAGGATGTTTACCAAACGCAGACTCAAACTTGGATTTCAAGTTCATAAGTCAGCAGCTCTGGCCATAACGCCACATCCTGGGTAGAGGGACGGTGGCAAGCAGAAGCCACATGAAAGATCTGCTTGTTATGGGCTTGTGGTTCCAACAGGACCTCGAGCTGAGCCAAAGCTAGGATTCAGGCTCGAGCCTGGCTTGAGCTTTCAGTGCCTCTAAATTTGATTCTTTATTTTCATGATGAGATCATGAGCTGGGTACCTGGCGAATCAGCCATCTAAATTTCACAATAACCCCTGGCAACCTTTCTCATTCTTATATTAATGCATACAGAATTTTACGGCTCAGAGAACATATGTTTTCTTTCTATTCAAAACTTTATTCACAATCAACAAAAGAAGATTCATAGAATTGTCAACTTATGAAATCACAGTATCTCCTAAATTAATGCTACATATTACTATAAAAATTAAATATGGATATTTACAAACGTCATTCACAAAAATCATACCATCTATCATCACATTGCGATAAAATCACATGACACCCTACTGAAAATCAACACCACTGATTTAACATCTTGAAGCAATTTATGATAATACAATTTGTCTTTTCTGGATCAATGTTATATAGCATATTTGAATTCTGATGCAGTTCTTGAGTATTCTATCCATGTGACTTATGTTGAAAAAGATGGTAGATTGTGAATATAAGCCACATGGATAGGTATTGTTGGTGCGAATGCTGTGTGTGTAATATCCATTTAATTTTTTATAGTAATATGTACCATGAATGTAGGACACACTGTGATTTCATAAGTAAAAAATGTTATGAATCTTCTATTGTGAATAAAGTTTTGAATACAAACAAAACCTATCTTGTCTGAGCCATAAAACATTCTGTGTGCATTAATATAAGAATGAGTAAGGTTGCCAGGGTTTTTGTGCAATGGAGATATTTTCCCTGTCCTCAGGACCTCTATGTATAGAAGAGGGTCTTTATTTTTGTCACTTAATCAGCCATCTACCCCTAACTAATGGAATCAGAGTTCTACCTTATAAGTCATCTGATCGTTCTACACAATTGCCCGTTTCTATGGAGCGCAGGTCGGGTATGGCCCCAGATTCTTTGCAGTCTAGACCTTGGAGACATCAGTAGACGATAATTCTCTGTTGCATTGTTACAATAAGCCAAATCCCTGTGCCATTCAATTATCTGGGCAGTGGTCCCTTGCCCAATCTCATCATCATGCGCCTCTTAGCCAGTACCAAGTCTAGCACCCAGTCAAACTTGTCCTGGTAAAATCACTATCGTATTTGGGTAGCAGAATAAACTAGCGCCCACGACACGAAAGGATCATACTAATGACAACTGTTAAAAAAAAAAGACATTGATTCTGCTGGGTGAAAAATGATGTCTCCAGATTGCGTTGTGGAGTGTTTTGAGTCACAGGCACTTGTCTCAGCCACAGAGGCGGGTACCATTTTTTGTAAGGAAATATGTTGGAACACAGAATAGAAAAACATTTGTTATTTCCAATTGGATTTCTCAGCATTTTGGCTTTCAAATGCACGTTAGTGTGCAAGAAAGGAGACATTTTGAAAAATGCCCTGAGAATCATGTTAGTATGGTTAACCCCAATTTCAGAGATGTACAAAAACTCACTGTTCCTAAACTCAGTATCTTGTGCACATTTCAGAAATACATAGGTTTTCTTCATATCCATTTTTCTTCATTATATTTTACCAAATGAATTCCCGTATGGTTGGTACTCAATGAAAAAACATTATAAGCTGCAGTTCAGTTGTTGGCTCTGGGTATTGTGTGTTTCTGGAGAAACAACAAAGCCTATATACTTCTTGGACCAGAAGGCTCTATCGGACATCACTGTATATTGCTTTTATTAAATCAGCCATTGAGAAAAAAATGTATAGATTAAAAAGTTATCACCAATGACTATTTTTTTCCTGCTCATGTAGTGAATGAGCCACTTTTGTGGTCTGACACCCTATGATGACCCTCAACCACCACCATTTTGTATTGACTTAAGTGTGTTATGTTACCTTAGCCTTAATGTAGGATGGGTTTGCATATGCCTGCTTTTCTTCTGCCTTTTAGTGGAATAGTCTTTCCAAGAATAGAAGGTATGGGATGTTGAGGTGCAGTCTTGTGGGTGGTGGTGCACACATGTGCTCAATGTTGTATACTGAGGGATTAAGTGTATAATGTTATTTGGGTTAGGTGAATTATGACTTTGACCTATTGGCTTTGACGTGGTCTAATGTCATTCTGCCTTCTGACTTTACCTTGCTTCAAACTTTTCTGTGTGCACAGTGGTGCTTGTAAGTTGTGTGGATGAGAATTATAGGTGCATCCTTGCTTTTCTGATTCCATCTTGCTTTGGGCCTTTCTGTGTGCATGGCTTAACTAACTCCATTTTCATGCTGAAGCCATTTTCTGTGCATGCACGAAGAAGAGGGCATGTTCTGCTCTCTCCTGTTTTTCGCATTTTTCTGACTAGAGAGAACTGGTTCTTATCAGAGGAATGTACATGGTTTGACTTGTAGCCATAGCAAGGGCCTGATCAACCATTGCTGTGACCTTGGAGCAAGCTGGTACGAGCTCTCATGAGAACTAGGGGGCGGAGCTTGCTAGAAGCTTCGCTGTGTTTTGAATGTGTATTAAAAAGGGGAGCCGACACTGGCCTGGTGGAAGTTCATCTGTGGAGCAGACGTGCTGTCATGGAAGAGTAGAGGCTGGTGTCACCTCTGAGCTTTCGCCCGGTTCAAGCAATGGACTCCCCTTGAACAAAGTGGGGTGAAATGATGGAGCATTAGGTGAGGTGTCTCTGTTACTAACTGTCTCTTGATTCTTTACTGATTCTCTCCTTTCCTTCTTATTTCTGATTCTTATATCCATACATATATATTTCTACATATATATATTTGCATTGATTGTGTTTCAATCATACTATTGATATGTTAGAGTCTGCTATGTTAGGTGCATTTGGCTTACTGTGTGGTGCTATTTACTAATAAATACATCCCAGATATACCAATTCATCTTTTCCTTGTAGCAGGAGGTGTGGACTCTTCTTGGCCAAGTATTCTGTTGTAGAAGGATGGGTGAATTCCCTTCTAGCAGGTAATTGTGTTATAGGAAGTTGGTCTAATTCTGGCAAGTGATGTGCAAAGTCTGTGTATATATTGTTTTCTTACCTTGCCTTTGGGGGAGTGTTGAAAGTTTGCCCACCTTAGGAAGTGCTGTGTATATGTTATATTCCATAAGTTTGGAACTGATATTCTCTCTTTGGGAAAGTGACGGTACATTCCTTGGTCCAGGGGAGATCTGAATTTGTCATTACAGCTCATTTTCATTATGTTTATTTAAACAATTAGTTTCTTTGGAAAAAACTTTGAGGGACCCACAAAAATGACCACTCCTTGAATTCATAACTTAGTCTACTTTTTAGAATGTATAGTCTCCCAGGATCACTCATGTTTTCACACCAGTTTCTGTCACGGCTGCTACGGCTTTGTGGAGGGCGCACCGTTGCAGACGTGACCTATGAGGGGTGTTCCAGCATGTAGGATGCGGTCTAGATGTTACAGATGCATCCTGTGGCTCAGAATCCTTGTACCCAGAAGTCTGCGAACTTCGCAGCCACACTTCCTGGGCGCATCTGGTAGCTCCACGGTGCCTGCTATTCATGTTTTCACAGAAACCTGTGTGCTTACCTGATTGCTGTTGCTCCAATTATTCTTCTTGGCACGTCTTAACATCTTCGTGCCTGCAAACACCTTCTATTTGACCGTTTTGACGGAGTAACCCATCCACCAATATCTAAATCAGACCCCTTGTGTTCTATACTTTATACAATCTTTTTTGTTTTAATAGATACACTTACACAAATTTCTGTTAGCATCCTGGTAGGGAACCAGAGTGAAGCACCTACGCTGAGAGCAGGGAGCAGGCTTTAAAGAGGAGTTTACCCTTATTTTCTCAATCCCCCCTCCCCCGTCCATGAGGACCGGCACAATCTGAATCTTGCAAAATAAAGATGATGGACAGAATGCTGAACAGTGTCAAGCATTCACCCCCCGTCCAGTCTAGGACTAAATCCATTATATTTTTGCTTGACATGCCATTCCAGTTTGACCTAGCCATATACAAATCGGTCTTGACCCTGCTCCTCATGGGAACAGTCCAGCCCGAACTGCAAGACCAGGCCCTCCTGGACTGGAAACAAGAGGGACAACATCTGAATCGCAGTCAGGATTCAGGCACAGACATTGTTTGGTTGGGACTGGGAGCTCACTTCTGGGATCTCATCTCATTCCTACAAGATTGCACAACCCAAAGAAAGAAATAGTACTCAAGTGTTACAGTTTCAGACCACAAACTGCAAGGAGAATGAAACCACAAAAATTAGGAAAAATGGACTACCTCTTGGAAAAATGCCTAAACTGTGGTAGAATATGTTTTTTATACAGCTCTGCTTTTTCCTGAAAGCTGGAAAGATAGAGACTTTAGCACAGCCAACCTTTCTTTGATGCAATTTTTAGAAAACAACATACACTTTATTGCACAGCACTTTTTGCCCCAAAGAAACACATTAAGCCTGCTATTCTCTGTGTTCCTTCTAGGGCATGGGTACTCGCAAACATTATCAAAGGGGCCAAAAGGGAAACAACCTTTACAACGCAGTCATTACATCGCACTACCTTTACATAGCAGTCATTACATCGCAGCATCCTTTACATCGCATGTCATTACAACGCATGTCATTACAACGCAGGCATTACATCGCAAGTCATTACAATGCATACCATTACAACGCATAGTACCCTTACACTATCCAACACTTACTCTACTGTTGCACTCACTGGGGTTAGAATAGTAATGTTTACCCCTACACTATCCAACACTTACCCTACTGTTGCACTCACTGGAGTTAGAATAGTAATTATTACCCCTATACTATCCAACACTTACCTTAAATGCGATGTAATGGTATGCATTGCAATGGTATGCATTGTAAAGGTATAATGCGATGTAATGGAATGCGTTGTAAAGGTAGTTTCTGAAAATGCGATGTAATGGCATGCAATGTCAAAGAATGCATTGTAAAGGATGTTGCGATCTAAAATCTGTGTTGTAAAGGCATGCATTGTAAATGTATGCGTTGTAACGTCATACATTCGGGCCAAAATGTTTGGTAGCCAGTGTGACCGAGGGCAGCACAGATACCAGCATGGGGTAGTTAGTGGGTGTAGGGGTAAGGTGGGTGTAGGGGAATCGAAGCATGTACATGTACTGGCTGAATTGAATTGTACAATGTAGAAACAGAAAACCCGGTAACAATCCCAGCTTTCCCGCTTGACCAAATTGTGTGATCCTGGACAGTTGTTTTATTTTACTTTCCCTCGTTTTTCTTCATTTTCACATATATGACGACCCTTAAAATACATGCCTTCAGAATGCGCGCTCTGCAAAAACTTCTCCTGTAATTCATTTAATAAGCTCTAATGTTGTTCATGTATTATTGAAACTGACTTGCCTCTTAGTTCACTACTGGCATTGCTGCCAGGCTGGTAGGGAAGCAAGAATGTTTCTATATTCATGTTTGAAAACTATCCGGTTTAAAAAAAGAATATTTTTCAATGCACTGTTACAATCTGATTTACTAAGGTGAACGGTTCTGCGTGTTGATGAAATGCACTTTTTGAATCTTGGAGAGACTTTAGCATATTTTTACTTGCTTGCTGTAAGATATCTTTATAAATGAAAGTTTTCCTACAGTTAAGCAGTTCGGGACTCTCTAGTTAATTCCTTTCCTTAACTGCAATTAACATTTAAGTTAACTCTTGCCTGTTTGTGTATCATATTTTTAATGTTAGTGCTCTGTTGGGTAAACAGCAGCCCAGTGCTGATGTTGACCAGAGGGCCGCACATAACGGTCAGGAAGGCCGCATGCGGACCCTGGGCCATACTTTGAGTTACACAGTTCTAGGGGAATCCCACGTTTTTAGAAACAAAGGACACACATTTGGCATAGATAACTTATGTGGAAAAATACGTTATGCAGGCATAAGCAAGATGTACCCAAAATATTGAAAAAGAGCTCCACACTGGGGGTGGAAACGCCTCAGGAGATAGGGGTTAAGCAGTATCAAATAGTGAGGAATTCACTATTTTCATAATGGAGGAGAATGCATTCTTTGATCCATCTTGTCAGTAGTGGATCATCCAAGAAAGAGGTTGGTGTAATTTGCCTCTAGGCATATCTCTTTAAGTGATAACTGCTCAGGGAATTGCTGTTTTGTGTGAGTCTGGGTTTGGGACCTGGTATGACCTTGCAAGTGTCCGCTCTTACCTACAGGATGCTTGGAGAGAATGTATCTAATTAGTCTAACCTGTCCACTATGGGTTACAGATGTTGCAAGTTAACCAGTGTGGAAAGAGGCTATGGACTGTGCTTCATGGTGGCAAGTAGGACCCTCGGAAATTAGGTGCAGATTTATCTTAGTTTTTGCCTAAAACGTTTCGGTGTTGAAAATTAGAAATTGGGCTTTAGTTACAAAATGGGCTAAAATAGGAAAATGAAAATACTAGGCCTTTTATCTAGAGACAGAAAATAAGCTGGAGCTCCTAGAGTTAGAAAGTAGGCTAGAGTAGAAAATTGAAAATAATGTTTTATCGCACCTCTTCCCATAAAAAGACATGAGAAGAGTTGAATCTGTTTTTTGCATAGAACACCGATATAAAACCTTAGAAATGTGTGGGTAGGCCCTCATGCATATGTCATTATTTACGGATTCCTCTTCTGGCAAAAAAACCTCTTTCTAGCAAAATCTGCTATAAAGCAATTGGGTTTGTATCCACCACAGCTCGCATAAATGAATATCAAAGGATTTTACACACATTGTGGTTGCTGTGGCAAAACATGTAAAATCATTGAGCACAAACTAGTAAGTCATTATTTTCAGACTTGTAATCACAAGGACAGAACTGTGGTAATTTGCAGGTTTTGCCAAGATTTGGTTAGACAAAGGGATCCACTTTAGTCACCTGCAGTCTGCAAGCGAATCATCACTCTGAAACCAAGCAAGAAGAACGGATATCAGAATGATACTGAAGCATACAAGTGCTAGGTTTATTAATTGGCAAAAACAAAAAACATAAATAGGAAATACTTTCATTAGAATGCATAATTGTTCACAATGAAGAGGACTTGAATCATGTAATATGCTCTCTGAAATGACTTGAGCATAACAAGTCTGTCACTTGTTGATATTTTAAAATAATTCTTCGTTTAAATATTTTGTATTGAGTTTTACAACAGAGCAGAGTTGCTGGTACAATATTATACAGGAAATGAAACAGATGTTACAATACATTTTGACGCTGCGGGCATAGTCATGCCTGCGAAAAGATTACGAAATCTGGGGAATAGGTTGTCAAGCAAAGAGTGTTTTAGCCTAATCTTAGGTTGGGTTTATCTGTGATTAAGACACATATTTAGGACATAACTTCCATATTAGCTCATACCCGGGTACTCATAACTACGATCAAAACTTCAGAACTTCATCAGAGGTTCGATCACGAACATTATATTTATCACAATATACTCTGTGAATCATCAACCTGTCTCAGTCATTCTAGCCAGGTAGTTATGAAGGGCCCCACATATATTCCCTGGTCTAGATCTAATTGGCTGAACCTCGGCATATACAGCCGCCATCTCACCATTATATGCTATACTTTTAATCAAATGGAGGACGTGGGTGGCGGCCATTTCATCCTAGCCAACATTCGCATACATATGGCCAACAATACCAGTACCACCGTTGGTCTCCAACATGGCTAACGTACATCGCTTGTATATTCCAGCAGGAGTAGCTTGGGGATGCAATCAATGAGTAATTCTGGTATTTTACCGAAATCATAAAATAATCTTCCTTACGTTTACATTGAGTATGTGCCTCTGCATTGTGTACGAAACGTGGAATTGATGCAAAGAGAGTATTATCTTGGATTGAGGGTTTTAGGGCACAGCTGAGCTCACAGTTGGTACTCATGCTTGATGGGGAAATATCAATTGCTGACGATCTAATCTCAAGCCTGGCCGTTACAGTAGCGGATCGGTGCCGCCGCCTCATTCCATCAAAGGCTGATGCATATTAGAAGGCTTGCAAACTCTACTGCAGAAAGCCTATGGGCCCGATTCACAAAGGTCATTCAAATGTATATATTTACTCCTCCACCTATGTGTAACTGTCCACTTGTTTGCTATTCACCGTTTCCAAGTGAAGATTTACACCACAGTGCAGATTTACATGCCCCACCTCACGCCAATGAGGGGTGAAGCCTCCTACAGCAGAATTTACAAGTGTAATGTTATTACTAGTAACTTTTCATCTGTTGGTGGCGATCTCCGGCATGGCTATGGAGATTGCTCTAAGGGAAAGTATATGCAAATTCAATTAAGTTTATAATAAAATAATCTATATATACTATATCATACAATATCAATGTAAAACAACTTAAAATATTTATTAACCTGTAAATAATCAAATACATTTTACAGCACATAAAATCATCAAGTAAAATGTGTATTAAATATATAAAATTACTCACCCTCATAACATATATATTTTTAATTAATATTTAGTAAACATGGCTAAAAGTTATTTATTTAATTAAATGAGAAACGTTTTATAATTGTTTCAAAAGTTTAAAAGTTGAATGTATCTTTTAATTAAGATTATTATTAAAACAAATTCATCCGCAATTACATTTTTTCCCCTTACATATATATATGTGTGTAATTTAAATTTTTGATTAATTTAATGTATTTAACATTATTTCATAAGGGTTGTTATTTAAATTACCTGCCACCATTGTTTCCCTCCTGTGTACTGCAGTACCAGTGGCTGGGCATGAGTGGTGCTTGACTTACTCCAAGGCTGGCCAGGAGTACATTGGAGCCTGTTTTGAAACCTTTAGGGCTGGAGTAACTTTGTTTGCTTCGTGAATTGTAATTGTCTTACTCTTTTGTTGGAGGTGTTTTGTTTTGTTGGGGGTGTTTTGTATTTGAATATCCTTCCCAAACCCCTACTAATATTTTCCTAAATTCTACCATTTACTAGTAATTATTCCCCATTTTCCACCCTTCCCACAGGTCCCTCCACATTCACTACTAATTTGTATACCTATGTGAGATGAGGTCTCTGCCATCAGAGCATGGTAACTTAAGGCTGAATAAGGGGGGTGGTCGGAACCAGTGTGACAAAGGGGAGATGATATTGCCAGAGAGTGGTGAGGACAAGAGAGAATACAAGGGGATGGGGGACAGATAAAAGAGGGGGTTATGGATGCACAAACTGTGGAAGCGACAAGTAAGAGGAAGGCAAAAGAGAAGGGACTTGGGAGACAGAGTGAAACAGATGTATGTGCGGAAACGGCCAGTGCTAAGGATTGGGGATAAGTTGCAGGAGGGGGCTCAGGATACGCTAAATGACCTGGCAGCGAAAGGTGGGACAATGGTATTGAGAGGAGGAACAGAAGCTAAAGAGGAGGTGATGCAGGGGAAGAGAGATGGAAAGGAGATGGATTTGGTTGGGAGGAAAGGTGGTCGTCCAGTGGCAACCAGCTTGGAGCGGGAAGGTGAAGACGTTTCACTGAGAAAATTAAGGAAAGAAGACTGAGGGAGAAGTTGGATGAGAGTAGGCAGAGGACTGCAGTGGAAACAGGAGTAGTGGGTCAGACAGGAAGCTAGGGTGGGGGCAACTAGAAGAAGGAAAGAGGCAGAGGGTTCCAGTCTGAGGGGCAGCAGGTGGGAAGGTGGAGGTGGGAACCACCAAAAGTAAGCAAGAGGGTTGATTTGTAAAGGATTCGGGGGGCAGTGGGAGGCAAGAAAGCGGAACAGACCAAAAGTGGGACTAGCAGAATCAGGATAAAAATGGTGGTAATGATGGGTGATCTGGTAAGGTGAAGGTACTAGAGCAAGGTCACTTGGGTACAGAGATGCTGTGGTATTTTAATTTGCTGACAGCTGTGCAGTAGGGGCCACCATGGTTGAGTAGTGACAGTAGGTGGATATAGCAGAACATGTTTTAAAGGAGTTGTAGAAAAAGGTTCTTAAACTGCAGAACTTCCCTATGTCTGCACTCTTGTTATGGGAAGTGGCACAGAAGGTGGAAGCGCAAAATGGAGCCGTATGAGTAGATCTGGAAAATAAACCACCAAAACACCAAACACGCAGAATGTTTGCATATGATATACCAGAATTATCCATTATGATGCACCTTTTGTAGGAGGAGAGAAGATATCTGACATTAAGACTCCTTATGTTTGGGAAAGATGTTTGCAAGTTGTATGACAGTCAGAAGAATAGTGATGCATGATTCTTCTATGATGAGTGAGTGAGTGAATCTGAGGCCTTCTCCAGAGTTGAAGATGAGAGCCTGTTGCAGAGAAAGTAGTTGAGGGTCTGTTGCAAATATGTGAGTTTATTGTGGTCTTGGTTTAGGAATGTCAGACGTGAGTCTGCAAAGTTCCTTTTGTAAATTGGGTTGACAGTGTGGTGAGGAAAGGAGGGGGGATGCTCACTAAGATTGTTAAGATGGCATAATCAGAAGATGAGGCAATGATCAAACTTCATCTTCATCTCCCCAACTTCCTGCGAGCTCTCCCCCTCCATCCCCTCTCTTCTAACCCATAGGAAAGCCAATTGGGTGTCCCCTGTCTCAAACTTGCAATCCTGGCAGACACATCAATAGCCGGACAGCATTGATCATCCTTTAGCTGCTACAGAAGATAATGGTAAGCTTGTCTCCTGCAGATCTGTTTCAGTGTGGCAGCAGTGATTACCTCATCCTGATGCCACTGGGGAAGTGACAAAGGATTGGACTGATCCAGGCTGTTGCAATAACACCTGCCCCCAAAAACACACAACTCACACTGCAGGTTCCTGGTGTGATCCCGCAAAACCACAGTCGTATTACTCATTACAACCCCCAACAACCCGCGTCACAGTGAACATGGCAATGCTTTATTTGGAGAGTTTCCAGAAATTAGATTGTGCTTTATTAAGCTCTTTCAAAATACTACCAAATCTGCCTATTTTTCGGTTTTTGAAAACAATATACAGTTTTACATTTCCGCTATTATGCTGCCAGTAAAAGGTAGGATGGATTTTACAATTCTTACATTGATACACAAATCCCTTAATGGTTTGGCACCTCAGTACCTTGAACAAATGATTTCCTGGCAGCGATCAACCTAGTTGATTGCTTTTGTCTGGAAATGTGTCTCTTCTTATGGTACCTTAGACCTTTTACAAGACTCAAGATGGCCGAAGATTCTCAGGGCTTGGCTCCAAGCTCTGGAACTGTCTCTGATTTAACTCCCTCAAAGTCATTACTTTCATTCCTTTAGAAAAACCTGAAGAACTGCCTTTTCTGTCAATTCTCAGTTGGAACATAGCTCTAGCATGTTAACCTTTCGGTACTTAGATGCAGTCTGACAAAGGCCATTGCAGTTCGCATTACAAATAAAATAAAAATATAATAATAATAATAATTAATTTCTAATGTGCTGGTAAGTGGTCTGGGGTCAGGAAGGGGATCTAAATTGGACTTAGCATAGCACAGCAGCCCTGGTAAGTGCACCAACAAAAGGACGGCTCACATTAGGTTCAGGATGCAGACTAGATTGGGGGCTTGTGGCATAGGTGAGAGTCAGAGCTCTACCCCACCCCCATGCTCTTTGGTTGGGTGGTACATTCGAGGAGCCAGACAACAGGTGAATGGTGGTGGATGGTCTTTGTGGGCGGGGTCTCAGTGTCACTTTATTTGATGATGTGACAGTCTGGGTTGTGTTTCTGGATAGGTTTCATTAAGGTCACCTGCAGAGAAACTGTTGTAGGCTTGAAGCATTAGTAAGTGGTTTAGGGGCCTAATTGGTTTGGGATTATGGAGGTTGAAATGGTAAAGACAATTGGGGAAGCTCAGTTAGTATTATGAGACGCTGGGCAGGAGGACATCCTGATTTCAAGGGCTCTTGAGCAGGCCTGGGTATCAAAAAGGGGTAGGCCCGGGGGGAGGAGCCTAACGCGCATCCAAGATGGTCGCGTGAGCACAGGGCTCCCCGGACCCTCTCTGCTCCTCGGAATCTATCCTGAGAATATCCTGACGTGGCTTATGGAATCTGGGAGATAAAGACCAGCTGAGCATATATCTCTTTTCAAAACTCAAATCGGACCTGGGAATCCTGAGTTCTCGCCGTCGGAACTTTTGGGACCCACCCGACGGAGGTGACCGGGGTGAAGGTGACCCGAGGGGCCGGGCTGCAATTGAACAACAGCGGCTTCAGCGCGGTGCCAGCTGCCGATCCACCACTTTCGGTTTCGGTTTTGCACTTCAGGAGACCGGCAGGGGGGTGCGCTCGGGGTGGCGAGGTGCTTCCTGGGCCTCTGAATGAGGTTTTCTTTCACCTGCTACTAGAGTGCCTATCGCCTCGGACCCCCTATACCGACATTTTGTGGTCTTCTTGCTGGTGCCCTTGCACCTCTTGATTGGGTGTCCCCTTGAGTGACCGTGTTCACATGGGGGGCAAAGGGGGTCCCGAGGGCCGCAAGACCAAGGCTTCCCTCCGCGGGGGAGCAGTCCAGAGCAATAACATGGACCGATACACCCAGGGCAGGGGGCCCTCTGGCGCTGCTGGCCCCCCCTCGGATACTGCGGAGGGAGGCGCGACCGTCTCTACGGAACTATCCCTGCAGGACATTATGGGCGCCATTGATGGCATTAGGGAAACCATCGCGACGCAATATGAGGCCCTGGCCCGTAAGATTGACACTGTCGCGATTGATGTCACCCTGATCCGGGCCGACCTCTCCAAAACTAACGAGAGGGTCCAGGCTCTCGACACACGGACCTCCACCCTCGGTGCGGAGGTGTCGGATCTGCGGGCCGCGCTTGGAGACATCAGGGTGGTCAACGATCATATGGCCCGGCGGCTTGAAGACTTCGAGGGACGGGCCCGACGCAACAACATCCGCGTCATAGGTGTACCGGAGTCCTCTGACGGCCGCCCGGTTGACCTCGTGGTCGAGGAACTTATCCTGAAACAGTTGTCCCCGGCTGGCCTAAGTAAGTTCTTTGCCGTGGAGCGGGCCCATCGAGTTCCGGGCGGTCGGCCACGGCCGGGGGCCCCCCCGAGGCCTATCGTGGCTAAACTGTTCTACTACAGGGACCGCGACGCTATTCTGCAGGCCTCACGGACCCACGGCCCGGTTCGTCATGAGAACTCGACCATCAATTTTTATCCGGACTTCACGCAACTGGTCCAGAAACAACGGATGGGATTCCAGGGGGTGAAGCGTCGTCTCCGCGAGCTGGGCCTAAAGTATTCGATGCTCTACCCTGCAAAACTCCGAGTGGAACATGGGGATCGGACAGCCTTTTTTGACTCTCCTGTGGCTGCAAGTGACTGGCTGGACTCTGCCGGACGGAGGTGGCCGTCCCGGACCCTCTGCGGGCACCGCGGGTGACGGGTCCCCTTTAGAATGACTTTTGGTCCTTGATTTTGCCGTTTTGCACTGTACAGTCGGGTCTTATTTCACTTGCATATTGTGTTTAACCAGGACCAGTGAGGGGGGCGGGCGGGGACGGGTCCCTTACCTCCTCTGGGGTCTTTTCGTAGAATGGGGTTAGAGGGGCGACAGGCACACTGCAAGTTGGGGGGGTTTTTTGGCCCGCAGGGGTGCAGGGTGGGGGGAGTTGGTCCTGGGGTGGGGTTGGGGGGGAGGTGGGGTTGTTTTGCTGTGTGTTTTTTGTTTACAGGGCGAGGTACTGATTTTTGTCCACATTTGGGAACTGTGCTGCAGGCTGGGGGACCCTTGATCTATTGGGGGGGATGGGGGGGGACGGGTTGAGGCTTATGTCATGGAACGTCAATGGGTTGGGGGACCGTATCAAGCGGGGTGTAGTACTGCAATATTTGCGTCGTTTGACTCCTGATGTGGTGTTTCTCCAGGAGACGCATCTGGTTGGCAATGTTTGTCATGCAATGAACAGGGGGGGATACCGCCTCGTGGCCCATTCTGGTTTCACAACTGGTTCCAGGGGGGTGGGCATTCTCCTGCGAACCTCACTTCCGGTGGAGATCACTAAGATAGTCTCGGATGACAGAGGGCGCTATGTGTGCTTGATTGGGAGGTGGGAGGGGCAGCCCCTTGCCCTGGTTTCAGTTTACGTCCCCCCGGGCCTCCAGAACTCCACCTTCACTGACTTGGGTCGAATGCTGCTTGACCTTCCGGACAGCCTCCTGCTCATGGGCGGGGACTTTAATTCTGTGGTTTCGGGTGAACTGGATCGTCACCCACCAAGGACCCTCCCCGCTGCCCAGGCATGGCTGGGTGGGATGCTGGATACCTTCGGCCTGGTGGATAGTTGGAGATTAATGCATCCGACCCAATGTCAATTCACCTTTCACTCGGGGGCGCATGGGAGTCTCTCTAGGTTAGACTACTTCCTTATGCCCGCGGCGCAGACTGGTCGGATTCGTGAGGTCAGGCACCTGGCGCGGGGTATCTCCGACCATTCTCCGCTGTGGCTTCTTTTCGACACCGGGCCGCGGTCTGCAGGGCGGATCGCTCCCATTAACCCATGGTACCTGCGAGACCCTACGGCTCGTGACAGCCTGGTCAAGGCTATGGACCAATACTTCCTGGATAACGAGGGGTCGGTGTCGTCTGCAAGGTCCCTGTGGGAAGCCTTTAAAACCGTGATCCGCGGACACGCCCTTTCCCAGATAGTGGTGGCTAAGAGGGTCAAGAGTGAGGCAGTGGTGAGGCTGGAGACTGACATCTTGGGGCTGGAGTCGGCCTTGGAGGCGAATGTCACTCCGGACGGGCTCCATGCCCTCAGCCTGAAACAGTTTGAGTATAGGTCCCTGGTCACTGACGCGGCCAAAATTATGTATAGGGAGCAGCAGGGTCGACTGTACGATGCCGGGGACAAGGCGGGAAAGTTGATCGCGTGGCTGGACAGGAAGGAGAGAGTGAATCGTGTGGTCCCGGAGTTGCGTGCTGCGGATGGTGTGTGTGTGACGGAGCCTGACGAGATTGTGGAATGTTTTGCCGACCACCTCGGGGCTGTGTACTCCCCAGTGACTGACAGGGATGAGGACGACTCTCGCCTTCTTTTGAGGGATATCGCCTTGCCCGGCCTGTCCGTTGAGGACCGTGAGCGGCTGGACGCCCCCTTGTCGGCGGATGAAATAGCGACCGCGATCCGCTCCCTTCGCTCGGGCAAGGCTATGGGTCCCAACGGTCTGCCCATTGAGCTATATAAATTGCGCCCTGACAAGCTTGCGCCCTTCCTCAGTCGCATGTTCCGTGAGTCTCTGGCGGCGGGTTCCCTCCCGGCCGACCAGCGTTTGGCCACGATAGTCGTTATCCCCAAGGAGGACAAGCCGCGAGACCGCTGTACTTCTTACCGGCCTATTTCACTGCTAAATGCGGAGCCTAAGATCCTGGCGAAAGTCCTTGCCAATCGTCTGTTGAGCGTCGTGTGCGATCTTATTCATCCGGACCAATGCGGATTCATCCCGCATCGTAACACCGCTCTTAACTTGCGGCGTCTTCACGGCGCCCTTGCCAGGGCGGAGCTCCTCTCCGAACCGGCCGTGCTGGTTTCTTTGGATGCCACGATGGCTTTTGACACCATCGAGTGGCCATTCCTCTGGGCTGTCTTGGCTAAATTTGGCTTTGGGGAGGGATTTATTGGCTGGGTGAAGCTTCTTTACACGGGACCCATGGCTCAGGTGGTGGTGAATGGGCGGGTCTCTCGGCCCTTTGCCCTCGGCAGGGGCACGAGGCAGGGATGCCCGTTGTCCCCTTTGCTCTTTGCTCTCGCCCTGGAGCCCCTCGCGGCTTGGCTCCGCTGGGAGCCCTCGCTTAGAGGGATCCGGTGGGCCCCGGGCTTTGAAGATCGGGTTTCGCTGTATGCGGACGATATTCTCCTATATCTCACCTCACCGCGGCAGTCGCTCAACGTCCTCTTTGACGTTTTGACTTCCTTTGGGAATAATTCGGGCCTCACGATCAATTGGTCTAAATCCTGCGTCTATCCGATCTCCGGTGGTCCTCCTCTCCTGCCGCCTCGGCTTCCGATCCAGGTATCTCTGAGCGGCTTTAAGTACCTGGGGATATACGTTTCGCTGGACCCGGTGGCTCGCTATGAGCAGAATCTCCTGCGTCCGCTTCGGCGATTGCGAGAGGACACGGCCCGGTGGTGCAGGCTGCCCCTGTCCCCGCTGGGTCGGGCCGCGCTGTTCAAAATGATGTCCCTTCCCAGGTTCCTCTATGCACTCCAGAATTCCTTCGACGTCATCCCAGTGGCCTACTTTCGGGAGGTGGAGAGCCTGCAGAGGAGACTGGTGTGGGACGGGCGGGCGCGTATTGCTCTTGCTAAGCTTACTCTCCCCTGGTACGACGGGGGCATCGCGCTTCCCGACATTCGCAGGTATTATTGGGCCGCGCAGCTTTCGGCCATCAACCATGCCACGTATGCGCCTGGCCTGAATCCGGCGTATGAGATGGACAAGTTCCTGCTTCCCGGCGGGGACTATAACAGGGCGCTTTACTCCCGCTCGGCTGGCCGGACCCTTACGGGTCCTACTAAGATTGCGGTGCGGACCTGGAGGGCTGCCACTGCGGCCACGGGCTGGAGTGAGCGACTGACATGTGCTACTCCTTTGTTTGCCTCCGATCGCCTGGGGAGCCTCTGGACTACGAAGGGGTTTGACCAGTGGGATACGATTGGTATCAGCAAAGTGGGAGACCTGTGGCATAAGGGCGCGGTTAAGACTTTCGCGGCTCTTCAGGCCGAATATGAGCTTACGGACAGGGAGTTCTTCCGCTATGCCCAAGTTCGACACGCCCTGCTTTCAGTCTTTGGTGAGGGGACCAAGATCCCGGTTTCTTCGCCCCTCGAGGACCGCATACTTGACGGACATGTCCCTGACAGTACTATTTCTTTAATTTATAAGAAACTGATTAATCATCGGGCTGACCTCTTGGTGCGCCTTCGGGAGGCTTGGACGGGGGATGGGGTGGAATTGGACGACGAGGACTGGCAGTCTGCACTGTCGTCCCCCAAGGAGGTCGCCATTCCGGCCCGTCTCCGGTTGGTACAGCTTAAGATTCTTCACCGGGTGTATGTGACGGGTCCTCGCTTAGTCTCGATGGGATACTCCGATGATGGGCTCTGTAAGCGGGGTTGTGGGCTCAGCGCCACCTTTCTCCATATCCTGTGGGAGTGCCGCGAGGTGGCGGACTACTGGCGCCGGGTACATACGGTTATGGGACAGGTCACTGGGGTTGTGCTGCTGCCGGAGGTGCGTCGCTGTGTCCTGAATGTGTGGGAGCCCAATGATTATAGCGCAGCTCAGACTCGGTGGGCGGCCCTGGGGAACATGATCGCCAAGAGAGATATAGCGCAGCTTTGGGGTGCCCAGCGGCCGCCCACCGTGTCAGTATGGAAGGAGAATATGGACTGGTGTATGTTCAGGGAGAAGACTGTGTATGTTGCCCGTGGTAAGCCGGGGACATGGGGCAGAATCTGGGGGCAATGGAATGCATATCGCGGGAGTATCTGTACGCCCCCCCTGGTGGACACCGATATCGCCATGTCCCCCTGACCCTTGACGGTTCCGGGCACCTTTTGGAATGACTACATATGGACGTTCATTTCCCTTGGCCCCCCCCCCCGTCCCCAGCCTCCCGGTACTCCTTCCTTTTGCGTGCTGCTTAATGGTCTGAACTGGAGTTCCCCGGAGGAAGCCTGACCTGCACTGTTTGTCTTTATGCCTCGCCTTTTGTTTTTCTTTTAGTTTTTTGTGTTTGTTGGACTTAAGTCTCCTGTTCCTTTCGAACTATCCGGAGTCACTACGGGGCCGCGCCCCGGGAACCGACTGCAGCTTTGATAAATGTATATTTTATTCTGTACTTAGCGGCCGGCCCTGGTGGTTGTAGGCCCGTGCTTGTAATCGAATTATTGTTCAATAAAACTTTTAAAAACAAAAAAAAAAAAAAAAAAAAGGGGGTAGGCCCATGCCGAGGAGGCCCATGAGGAGGTCGGCGGGAGGGGTGGTGGTGTAAGCCTGCTTGCCACCTGTGAGAAAATTGGGTTTATTATATGGTGTGGTTGTGACACCTCACTATGCAATACACTACCAACCTCTTAAGGACCAGTCAGGTTTGGATTGTCAAACCTTAGCTCAACCCTGGGCAGCTGTGGCTTCGAGCAGTCAGGTTTTATCAAAGGAACAAGTGTAAGGCATTTAAACAGCACCAGAACAATTGAAGAAGAAAGAAACACAACTCTCAAGAAATCCAACACTAATTTATAACAAGCATTTGCAATGCAATAGGTCTCGCATTTATAAGAGTTTGAGCTATTGGCATTGTAAAATTACAATGCCTTTTATTTATGTTTTGGTTTGAAAACAAATAAAAGGCATTATCATTTACTATGTCAGTAGCATAAACTCGCATAAAAGCAGTGTGTGGAGTGCATTAGTGTGCGGCGTGCAGCAGTGTGCGGCGTGCAGCAGTGTGTGGCATGCAGCAGTGTGAGGCGTGCAGCAGTGTGAGGCGTGCAGCAGTGTGCGGTGTGCAGCAGTGTGTGGCGTGCAGCAGTGTGCGGCATGCAGCAGTGTGTGGCGTGCAGCAGTGTTTCGTGTAGCAGTGTGAGGCATGCAGCACTGTGTGGCGTGCAGCGGCATGCAGCAGTGTGCGGCGTGCAGCAGTGTGCTGCGTGCAGGAGTGTCGTGCAGCATGCAGCAGTGAGTAATGCAGCAATGTGCAGCAGTGTGTTGCGTGCAGCAATGTGCGGCATGCAGCAGTGTGTGCCGTGCAGCAGTGTGTGGCGTGCAGCAGTGTTTCGTGTAGCATTGTGCGGTGTGCAGCAGTGTGTGGCGTGCAGCAGTGTGTTGCGTACAGTAGTGAGTGGCGTGCAGCAGTGTTTCGTGTAGCAGTGTGCGGCGTGCAGCAGTGTGTGGCATGCAGCAGTGTGCGGCGTGCAGCAGTGTGCTGCGTGCAGCAGTGTGTGGCGTGCAGCAGTGTGTGGCGTGCAGCAGTGTTTGGCATGCAGCGGCATGCAGCAGTGTGTGGCGTGCAGCAGTGTGCGGTGTGCAGCAGTGTGCGGCGTGCAGCAGTGTGCAGCAGTGTGCGGCGTGCAGCAGTGTGAGGCGTGCAGCAGTGTGAGGCGTGCAGCAGTGTGAGGCGTGCAGCAGTGTGTGGCATGCAGCAGTGTGTGGCGTGCAGCAGTGTTTCGTGTAGCAGTGTGAGGTGTGCAGCAGTGTGTGGTGTGCAGCAGTGTGTGGCATGCAGCGGCATGCAGCAGTGTGTGGCGTGCAGCAGTGTGCGGCATGCAGCAGTGTGCGGCGTGCAGCAGTGTGCAGCGTGCAGCAGTGTGCGGCGTGCAGCAGTGTGAGGCGTGCAGCAGTGTGAGGTGTGCAGAAGTGTGTGTGGCGTGCAGCAGTGTGTGTGGCATGCAGCAGTGTTTCGTGTAGCAGTGTGAGGCTTGCAGCAGTGTGCGGCGTGCAGTAGTGTGTAATGCAGCAGTGTGTAATGCAGCAGTGTGCGCAGCAGTGTGTGGCGTGCGGTACTGTGCGGCGTGCAGCAGTGTGTTGCGTGCAGCAGTGTGTGGCGTGCAGCAGTGTGTGGCGTGCAGCAGTGTCATGCAGCAGTGAGTAATGCAGCAGTGTGCAGCAGTGTGTGGCATGCAGCAGTGTGCGGCGTGCAGCAGTGTGTGCCGTGCAGCAGTGTGTGGCATGCAGCAGTGTTTCGTGTAGCATTGTGTGGCGTGCAGCAGTGTGTGGTGTGCAGCAGTTTGTGGCATGCAGCAGTGTGTGGCGTGCAGCAGTGTGTGGCATGCAGCCGTCTTTCGTGTAGCAGTGTGCGGCGTGCAGCAGTGTGCGGCATGCAGCAGTGTGCGGCGTGCAGCAGTGTGCTGCGTGTAGCAGTGTGTGGCGTGAAGCAGTGTGTGGCGTGCAGCGGCATGCAGCAGTGTGTGGCGTGCAGCAGTATGTGGCGTGCAGCAGTGTGTGGCGTGTAGCAGTGTGCGGCGTGCAGCAGTGTGCGGCATGCAGCAGTGCGTGGCGTGCAGCAGTGTGAGGCGTGCAGCAGTATGAGGCGTGCAGCACTGTGTGGCGTGCAGCAGTGTGTGGCGTGCAGCAGAGTGAGGCGTGCAGCAGTGTTTCGTGTAGCAGTGTGAGGCGTGCAGCAGTGTGCGGTGTGCAGCAGTGTGTAATGCAGCAGTGTATAATGCAGCAGTGTGCGCAGCAGTGTGTGGTGTGCGGTAGTGTGTGGCATGCAGCAGTGTGCGGCGTGCAGCAGTGTGTGGCATGCAGCAGTGTGTGGCGTGCAGCAGTGTGTGGCGTGGTTTGTAAACAACAAGAAAAGCGGACATCAAAGGAAGGGTGGGAGGGAACGAGCATATGGGGTGTGAGTTATAACGAAAGTTAATTGTTGTAAGAGGGGATGCAGGAAGTGAGGCCGAGCGCGCGCTGGCAAAAGCAGTCTGCTGCTTTCAAGTCCGATGCCAGATGCCAGCTTCGCGCTTGAATGCCTCACATGCACTGGCCATTAACCGCATTCCTAAGGTCTTGTGCCCCTTGCTAAATCTCTCTGAATGCGTGAGGCGGCGCACGCGCAGGAAGTAGCTGGTGGCAAGTGGAATGCGCGTGTTTGTGCGCGTAACCGCCACCCGATCCGCCTGGGAAGCCTTTGGGAGCATTTTCTGAAGCCCCTACATAAGTCTCGCTGAGCGATCACTTACGCGATAGCCAGGCGAGACCTAAAAATAGACTGCATTTTTATGAATTTATGGACACCAAAACAAAAAAGATCCACAAAAGGGTTCCAGAGATATAGATTTTACAAGTAACAATAAATCAGGACTTTTGACTTAACCGTGAACAAGCATTGGCAAATTCAACCAATTTGTCACATAAACTTTCTCAAGAAAAACTTCTAGAGGTTAGATTGGAATGCGGTTACTTAGAGTTACTTTAGGCAACCAACTCCAGTAGGGAGCTTGTCAAGGGACCAGCAAGGTCTGAAGAAACATATACATTCTCAAGCAAAGCAGTCTTGAGTCCAGTTCCAGCATCAGTGGCCCCTTGCCTCTAACTACTAAGTAGTGGTCCTGATGCAAGGATGCTCAAGGATGCTGAAGATGCTGTGCAGTCGACGGGGGTCTTCCTGGGACTACTCCTCGGTCCACGGTTCTAGTGAGGTGATTTTGGCCACAGGGGACCACGTCACTCGAAATCCTCTTGGAGTCAGCAGAAGTCCAATCACCACTGGGCTTCTAGTCACCTGACACAGTGGTTTCGGAGGTTTCTTTCTTTTGGTGATAACTTTCCTTCTGGGGGACCAAATTGTACTCCGACAACTCTATTGGGTCTAACAGACTTTAATGCAACTTTTGAGTGTCAGGGCCTGGTCTCTTGGTCTCCATAGCGGCGAGAAGTAGCATTCTGGGCTACCAATTCGCCCAAGCAATCTTCTTCAGCTTTGTGGCCCTGTACTGCATGCAGGAAGTCAGCTAAATGACTCTTGGAGTCTCTGCTTATGGCTGGGCATGGGGGACAACTTTTCCACGAGCAGGACACAGCAGGCACAGTCCTTCCCTTCACTAGCCTACGGTGCAGCAAATGCAGTCCAACTTCAGTGAGGCCTCTTCTTTCACAGTTCCAAGGTCAACATGGCAGTCCTTCTTCAGTCTTCTTCTCAAGTGAAGCGAGATCTGACTTATAGGGGTACCTTTTTTCATGGCCAGAAAGTGCCCTCAGATGAGGTTGCGCTCACTAGCAAATGGGCTACCAGGGTCCCTCCTGCCTGATGACAACTTCCTGTGAAGTGTGGCATCTAGCTATCCCAGAGTGCTCTATCCTGTCCATTCCCAAGATGTCCGGACCCTTCTGTGTGTGTGTGTGTGTGTGTGTGTGTGTGTTGAGCTTAGTAGTGCGCCCTAGAGGAGTGACTACATGCCCATAGAAAAAACGGCTTGGCCAGTCTTTCCCCCTCTCTGCCCTCGACAGCAACCTGTCTAATCAAACAAAAGAGCAGCCCCATTCTAGTGTGTTCACCATTTGCTCTATAAAGGTGGCTTCCCCTTTGAACCTTGCTTTTTTCTCCCAACACCCCAAATGGCTTCCTGACAGGGGGAGGTAACACCTCCTCCAGTGACCGGCCTCTATTGTTACCTGTCCTGTGAGCCATTAACATCTCTCCACAAGGGCAGAAGGTTGTCCAGGGGCCGGCATCAGCAAATGCCCACTGGAAAACTGGACAACAGAGTCTAAAAGTTGCATGTGCCAACAGTATACATTCATTTCAACTTGGGCATCAAATCAGCCTTAACGTAATGAGTTATTTGATACCCTGAAGTACCAGCTTTGGTAGTCCCATTCAGAAGCTAGCACAACTGAGGTGTTCAGTGTGTAATTTTGTACTCACCAATGGGGCTACCAGCCTCTGTCCTAGTAAAAACAATTGCGGGTTTTTACTGCCAGAACATGTTAAACACATGTTCTACTTTTTTAATATGCTGCACCATGACTTAGGACTCAATAGGCCTGCTGTAGGGGTGACTTACACCCATTGAAAAGGGGGTTTTGGGCTTTGTTATTGATTAAAATGGCAAAGTTGAGTTAGCAGTGATCGACTGGGACCTATATTTTAAGTTGTCCCACTCAAGATAGCATAATAAGTGCTACAGTCCCTGAGGGGACACTATAACTTAAAAGCCCTATACTAGGGACTTTAAAAAAAGTTAGCTTGTGTCAATTAGGTATGAGCCAATCAAACATGCATGTTTAAGGGTCATGGCACTGCCACAGAGGTCTAGTTAGCTGGCCTCAGTGCACTCTTAGAGTCGAGGAATCCGCAGCATCGGTACAAAACTTTGAGGGTGACCATACAAAAAGAGACATTTTCGCTAAAAGGTGCATCCTCAATATATGGGAACCAACCGACCTGCCGCCAAAAGGGAGGCTCTGGGTCACGCTTGGCCAAATGGTTGCGAAGCGGAACATTGCTAGGCTCTGGGGAAGCGCTGTTCCACCAAAACTATCAGATTGGAACAACGATATGGACTGGTGCATGCTGCAGGAAAGAACTGTGTATGTGGCGAGAGGGTGCCCTCGCAAGTGGGTTGAGGTATGGACCAAGTGGAACGATTTTAGGGGCGGCATTTGCGAACCTCCTGCCATCGCGCAGGAAGAACCCGGAGATGTCTAGTATCCTGCTGTTGCGGTTAGGGTGTTGGGAGGGGGGCGGCGGCTGCAGCCCCTAGCCTTGGACACGTGAGACGAGCGTAGTGTTGACCGGTAGTTAAGGGGTGGGAGGGAGGGGGAGTTTGATTGTTTGGCATCTTAATGCACGTTGGGGCGCTCTGCCCATATCTTTGTGGATGTTCTGCAGGACACTAGACCTGCCACATTCTGGTTCCACCTTGGTACACCTGCATCCTTTAACGCCGCCGTACCTCCGGGTTGACGGCATTGGGCTGTGTGATTCGAGACATATGCAAGTATACTTACCGCGGCCGGCCCATAAGGGTTGTAGGCTCTCTGCTGTGTACCTTGATTCTTTGAATAAAGGTTTTTCAAAAAAAAAAAAAAAAGAGACATTTTCTTACACCCCCCCGGTTCCAAGAAAGGTACATATGGTCCAGCTGTGGTCCTTGGGGATTGTAGGAGATCATGTGCTTGTGGTCTGTGGCATCCCGCCATGTAGCACATGCAGCTGTTGTTAAACAGAAGCGCTTGGGCTCATCTGAGGTGAGTGCAGGAGGCTTGGAGTAGGTTTGGTGAGCAAGACTGCGGAGGTACTGTGGCTGCTACAGGAGGGAGCAGTCAAGAGGTGGGACTTGCAGGAGGCACGTATAAAGAAGCTAGATTCCACTACAAGGCCGCCATCAGACTTTCCTGCGGCTTAAGAGAAAGTGAGAAAGAAGTGTTGTGAGTCTTGCCCCCTTTTAAAGGGAAAGGGCCAAAAGGGAGGACTCATTCAGGCCAGCACTTGACAGCCGACGTGGTTCAGCTACTGTGCAATTGTGAGGAGGAAGTGGGGGAAAAGCAAGGTTTTGGTATTGAGGACAAGAACTAGAAGAATGCCGCAAGTGGGGGTCAAGGGAGAGAGGTGGTTGAAAGCAAGTGAACGGAGGACATTGTGCCAGCAGGCAAGGCAGCTAGTAATATAGGTCAGTTGGCTAAGGGACAGATGCCAACTAAAGTGGACTCTGGGACAAAGTGAGACACAGGAGAAATGGTGTGGGCGACAGCAGGCAACATGGTGTTAAATCTACGCAGGGCAAATGCAGTCAGATATGTGGGCTGGCAGGTTCAATAGGCAGATGGGTGTATGTTATGGCAGAGGAGGAAGGTGTGGCAGCAGGTACTAAGGCTGGGTTAAGCATGCTACCTCCTGCAGCTAGCCTTATGAGGTTGTCCAGAAGGGATGAGGGTGATCCTGCAGCAAGCAGGTTAAGGTCTCTACAGCTGGTTGGGTCTTGTATTGCCCCATGATTCCGGTCCTAAGAGGAGACTCGGTCTAGTGTGCCCAGGCTGATAATGTATTGGACTTGGAAGGGTGGAGTCTGAGTGGATTTAGTGCTGCCCCAAAGGTGAAGAAAGACACAACTGCTCAGTCATTTTGTTTTTGGGATAGTGATGGGGATGAAAGGGGCGGTGAGATGGGGTGGGGGCACATGTGTGAGAATTGGTGGATGACACAAATTTGGATTATGAGCAGGGGGATGTTGATTTGGCAGAAGGGGAGATCATTAAAGGTGTTCATGTACCACCTGTTAGTGAAGTGTGGGAGGAGTGTCATTGGTGGACAAAAGGATTGAAAAGAGGGCTGAGGCCCACACTGCCTAACAAGGTGGGGGCAGTAGGTGTTTTACAGGAGCAGAGGAGTATAAGGTGAACAAAGGCATGGGGACTGAGGAGGTGGCAGGAGAATGAGAGGACAAAAAAGGTGAGAAGTTGGGGGCATTGGATGGGAAAAGGGGCTTGATGTGAAATAGGAGGAGACAAAGAAAGAGAGCAAAGAAATAAAACACAAGAAACTGGATTATCAGAGTCACAAAACTTTTGGTGGATCACTTGATGTCCACCACGAAAAGAAAGATTTTCAACGATGAATTTGTGGAGGTTTCTAAATTATTACATAGAGCGGTGCAAGGAAGGAGGGATCAAAAGAAGAGGAGTAGGAGCGGTCAAGATGCCCAAAAATTCCTGTAAATATTGAGAATTAGACTGCTGCATTTTTAATTTATGGAAGCGTGTCTTGTGAGAAATTGCCAGAGCTGTGTTGTGCTTTTTCTATATATGGACGTTAAACACAAATCACAGATAATGTGGGGGGGGGTTGTCCTGGGTTCGTTATGATGAGGAGTTTAGAGCATGGCTGGCGGAAGATGCTGAAGGAAAGTGGGGTGAGCCACAAATCTGTGGGTCCAGTGCATAATGGCTACCAGGCTGACATCTACAATAATATTGCAAATGGTCTTCCTGGGGTTTATCGTCTCTTTCAGAAGCGGTTCACCCAAAGAGGGGTGGGCGGTTTCAGGAGAGGACAGACTGTGAATAGTGGAGTGTGGTGAGGAAAGGAGTGGAGTGTGTTGGGCTTTTAAAAAAGGAGTGTGCAATGGGGAATATTGCAAGTTTCAACATGAATGATCCAAGTGTGGAGGATAACATGCAGTTATACATTTTTTCAGTCAGGGAGAGGCTGGAGTCCAAGGGACACAAGGGGGTGCAGAGTAACCACATGCAGGAAGGGGAATGGGTGGACAGTGTGCTATGGGAAAAGGCGCGTGCACCAATTAATATTCATGCTTTGGGAGATTGGCTGCAGCAATACCCATTACAAGAGGATGTGTGGTTGTTCTTTCAAGGTTTTGTGGAAGGTTTTAGATTAGGTTACGACGACTCTCCTGGAAGGCGAAGAGCAGAGAACTTGAAATCTGTGAAAAAGCATGCAGAAGGATTTGGCTGAGGGGAGGATGGCAGGGCTGTTTGAGGATTGGCCTTTGGAGAGGTTGTTTGTGTCAAGGATTGGTGTGGTGCCAAAGATAGAGAAAGGGCAGTTCTGGTTGATACAACATTTGTCTTTTTTGGAGGGACTATTGGTGAACAATGACCTACCAGGCACATTTAATCTGTGCATTACGCATCAGTGGATGATGTGACTGAATTGGTAAAGAAAGAGGGTGTTAATTTTTGGCAAAGTGAAACACAAAATCTGCCTTTCAGCGGCTGCAGTTCATCCGGATCACTACAAATTGGTGGGTCTTCAATTTACAAGACATGTTTTATGTGGACTAGGCACTGACAATGGGCTGCTGCATTCCATGTGCCCTATTTGAAAAGCCTCTTCTTCAATGGTGTTTTACTGAAGTGTCAGATTGTGTTAGTGTTTCGCATTACCTGGATGGCTTCTTCATAGTGAGTTCGGAGATGTTGGAGTCCTGTCAGGTGCCTCTGGACAGATTCATAAGTTTGATGGCAGATTTAGGGGAACTTTTGGCCCTGTTACAGGTTCAACCATTAGTACAGAGTTGGGACAGGGTTTCTTTTCTACATGTTTTTTATATTCCTGGGTTAATAAAACAAAGCGCAACTTCTGACGTTTATGGTGTCAAAAGTATATACCGGGTTGGGTGAACTCACTTATCCTCTGGATAATGTTTTTTTTTTTCTTCCTGCTGGTCTTCTGACTTGTATGGTTGGCTTCTCCTGGGCATGGATGATACCACCGTCGGAGGAACAAGAAAGAGGTATTAGGTAGTTATACTTCCCTCTGTTTTTCTCTCTCTCTCTCTCTCTCTCTCTCTTCTCTGGGCTTAACCTTATCTCTGGCCTTGCTTGTATTCTTCTCAGCCTTGTTAGAGTTTCTGCTCTTGACAATTTCGGTTCTTATTTTACCAACCAGCTTTTTATTAATTTTCCTCTGGCTGTGAGGAACACTGCTCTAACGGGTCTTTTTCTCGCTCACAATACTTGTTCAGGGTATTCCGCAGGTTCCCTCTTGCCCTTCTCCCCCTGTTGCTCCACAGAAGTTTAGTACCTCAAGTTGGTTTAAAATGAAAAAAAATATTGAAGGCAATAAAAATAAATGTTTACAGGTCTCTTTCTTGAGACTACTTTCCTTTAATTCCCAATAATTTTCCCACAGTTTAAGAAATGAGTGTTTTAACATACAATCTTGTTTCCTTTCTATACTGTCACTTTCTGGGATAAGTTTCTTAATAGGCTTCCACTCCACTGTTTACTACGTGTGCTGTGCTATTTTGCGCGATCAATCCCATACCTTGGCACCCACCTGGGGAAGTCACATTCCTTTTGGAAAATGCCAGGAGCTAAGTGCTGATCCAATTCTTTCCTGGACTGGGAGACACTTAGCTGTCATTGTTTGCCTCCCTTAGGTTCTGCAGATTCTTCCTGGCTCCTGTAGTCCTTCCCATACCTCCTCTAGTGTTGCGGGTCTCTCCCTCCAGGCAGCTGTGTTTCCCTTTTCCTCTGCGGTCATCTACTTCCTCCCCACAAACTTCTTCCCCTTCATTCTCTTCCTGAGCTTGCTTCAAAGGATTTTGTCGGCTTCCTGGAAGACGATGCAATGGAGTCTGTCTTCAGTTTTTATCCTCTTTTCCTCTTCCTCCTGCTCTGTTCCTTTTTCTACTTCTATTCCGCCTCCCTCACTTTTGTTTTTTCCTCCCTATGTGATGCCATTCTACAGACCTACGACAGAAGCAATAGAGCTCCAGGCTTTCAGATAAGTCTCCTGCTCCCTACAGGCTCCAGAAAAGTCAGATGGTCCAGTGACTAGAATGGCATTTTTGGAAATAAGAAACTGATTCAATGGCGATGGAGACCTGGTTGTGGTGATTGCTTTGTTGTAGCAGATGTTGAAAAATAAAAAAGCAGGTTTGGTCTAAGGTTTTCTGGGTCACTTGAACTTTGCATATTGGGCAGTAAGGGAAGGCAGGGTGTTCTATTGGTGTTTAGCATCACAGGATGAGATTGTCTGCAGGGTTGAAGGCAGATCTGTGAATTGGTTGGCCTTTCTGAGACATTTAAACGGTGTGTGTTTGGAGTATTTGCGGGACAAGGTAGAATAAAGTATACAGATTTTTTTGTATGCCTCTGCTGGAAGCAGTTTTGGTTTCTACTTGCAAGGGAAGTGGTGTGTTGATCCGTGGCCAGAAAGTTGGCAGATCACAGCATTGTATTCTTGGAGTTTTTCCCTTGGTAGTGGTGCTGGTCTTGTCAGGAAAGTTCTATAGTGACAGGAAAGTTGTGTTCAATGGGGCTAACATGGCAGTGGTTCATTTAGTGAACAGGCATTCGGCAAAGGATATGAGGATGTTAAAGATGTTGAAAATGTTTGGGCCGGGCTGTCACTTAACATTGTCTTCAGTGCATGAAATATTCCAGTTGTCAATAATGAAACTGTGGTAGTGTTATCTCATTCGCAATGGAGAAGGTTCCATGGCTTAGCACCAGAGGCAGAATTGCGCAAGTTGGACATGCCGGTGAAGTTGGGGCAGATGGGTTAGTAGGGATAGTGCACTTGATTGAGACGTCAACACTGACAGCATATCAGCAAAAAAGGCTAGAATCTGTGGCACCCGAAGCTTTGTATCAGAAAAAAACAGGTGCTGGTCTGTGAAACTGTGGCAGGATGATGTGGTGAATTTAATTATGAGCTAGATTGAAAATGTTTTGTCTGCTGCTCCAATAGCAGGTAAGCTGACAGGGGTGACCTTTTATGGGAAGCTGTTTTAGGGATTAGCCATCAGCAGGGGAAATGGGAAGGAGGATGTTGGAACAATAGCCACTGGTGGGTTCCAGGAGGAAGGAAAGTGCGGAGGATGATAACATTACATTTGCTGGATCATTTGATCACAGTATTGCCTGAAGTTTGTACCAAATGTAAGCAGGTAGTTTTGTTTTCATTGCTGAGGTTATGGTTATTTTTTTAAACTTTTCCAGTATCAGAACCACTGAGCCTAAGGGGTAACATCAGTCTAATGAGATGTGGGGTCAAGGAGAATACTGCAGGGTGGAGATTTGGTTGAGGATAGGGAAGACTGATCAGAGGGCGGTGGGTACGCTAATCTGCCTGTGTAGTTACCCAATAGTATGTCTCTAGCCGATGGCGAGGGGGCAAGAGTATTTACAAGAGGGCGTGCAAAACAAGGATGCATCATTTGCACATTAGAATACGAAGAGGTTAAACAGTGTTCAGTGGTTGCAAGTACTGAGGATGTTACAGCTGAGATTGGGGTTCCCGGACAGAGAATTTGGGACACATTTCTTTCGATGAGGGGCAGTAACAAAGGCTGGCATTAAAGGTTGTTCACAGGTAGTGATAAAAGGATTTAGGAAGTGGAAATCTAGTTGTTATGGGAGGTATGTAAGACCAGATCACTTGTTCATGTAATGTTACTGTTCTAACATGTTTTTGTTAGTGCATGTGTTGCTAACCTCTCTGTCAGTTTGGATGTGTGGTCAATTCTTCATCAAATGGGCTGGGAGATAAGTGGAGACAAGGAGACATGGCCGCCAGCTTGGTTTTGATAACTGTGCAGATTGTGTGGTGTGGCACAGGGGTTTGCTCTAGGATTAGGTGCTACTACGGTAGGTAGAAATGTTTAAACGTAGGGGTTACCCTGATGTGTTAGTCTTCCATTTGAGCAAGATTTACTTGGTTCAGCTGAAACATTTGGCCTTACTGAAGAATATGAAGAGGGATTTACGTGAGATTAGGCTATTGTGGTCATGAATATCAATTTTATGGACTGAGTTGATGCCCAGTAGTGCATGGATGGGAGCTGTAAAACAGGAACCAATAGATAGGGCCAGAGGAGAGTGAATCACAAGATGAGAAATGTCTGTAGGGAGGAGAGAATAGGTAGAGTGACCCTTGGTGCAATTCATTTTGAGATTTTATTCGTATAATTTTAGTGATGAGAGAGTGCATTTGTCCATGATGGGAATTGAACTCCATCTGATGGAATAATGTGATACACAAGTAGCATTTTTGGGAGAAAAATGTTGGGTGTAGGGGGCAGAAAAACTCCTCAGTGAGGGTTTTACTTAGTGGCAGGTTGGTAGGATTTAGTTGTAGGTTGCAAGCATTCGTTGGTCTCACGACGAGTCATGCATTTGATCTCAAGGGAGAGAAAGGAGTGTGGGGTTGGGGAGAGTTGTAATGCTTTGTGTATTTGTAAAGCGCACCACTGTCCACGAGGGTATACTGGTGCTGAGCAGCTGTGTGTGCATAGCCCTGCCTATGATAGGTGAGTTAATTGAAAAAACAGGTTTTCAGTTTCTTGCAGAATTCAAGAACAGAGTAGGAGGCTGTGGGATGGGAGGCCATTCCATGCTTTTGGAGCAATATAAGAGAATGCCCGTCCACATGATCTGGTTCTGTGTAAGTGTGTGATGTGTGCGAGTGGGAGCCCTGCGGAGCAGAACTGTCAGGGTAGTTGGTGAAAGGAGATGCTACTGCTGTTATGAGTTTAAGCACCATCGGTTTGTAAAAGTTTTGGCTATGGGCCTGATTTATAGAAGGACATTTAAGAGAGGAATTGTTGCAAAGCTTCACTTAGGTCAAGCATTGTTGGGGTATTTAAGAATGGGGTTCTTGGACAGGAATAATGTACAGTGAGGTGGTTAGTTGGTCTGTAAGGCAGTTATCAGGAAGTGTCTTGTGATATGCATCTGTTTTCACACTAAAGATGAGTGGTTCCTTAGGGGCGCTAGAGGGCGCCGGACTGTGATGGCCGCACGCCTGTGAGGCTCTCGCCAGCCGGGCGAGTTAACACTTCAATAGTCCATCCTACATCGAGAAAATCAACTCCTTACCGCCGTCGAGTGTTGGGCTGAGGCTGGAGCACACCTGTGGCGAGTCTGGGGCTGATCTGCCTAGCGGAACGGGAGAAAGCGCTGCCGTGGGTACCGGCGGCTGCAGCGGAGCTCCGGCCGGAGCGTGAGACCGGCACGAGTCCTTGCGCGACACCGAGGCGTACACGTGGACAGAGGGCCGCGGCGCGCGGCGACCTGCTGGAGGCGGCGGAAGATAACTGGAGCGGCGGACGGACCCTCTGGCGGCTGGGGAGGACCTGCTGGAGTGCCGGTAAGGCGGGGCCGAGCTGGGGCGCTGTTGGGAGCTCTGGGCTGCGTGCCGGCCGCTGCCTGCCAGGTCTCTCCTCTGTTCGACAGGGGGGGGAGGTGCGATACCTGCCCGGAGCTGTCCCTGGAGGGGTGGAACGAACCGCATACCTGTAGCCTCCCTCCCCCCCCCTCCTGAACCACGCGCTTGCCGCATACCTGATTGAATTCCGGCCTGGGAGACTGACTGTTTCCGCCTGGTGCCCTGGCGTGGCTACTGCCCCCCGGTACATGCTTCTGCAGGCATCTCTGCCCCGCCACTGCTGCCTCTTTCGGGCCAGACACGCACTATTAGAGGCGGCTGATCGTCTGGTTGGGCCTGTCTGCTCATCGTCATCAGGCCCCGGGAGGCCTTTGCGGGGGGGCTTCGGCGGGGTGGCGGCCGTGCGCTGCAACTCATCTTTCGGATGGACATTATGTTTGGCGATCTCGGCAGTTGGGGCCCCCCACATTAATACATCGTGCCCTTGCCTTTTCGCTAACTACAAGGGGGGCCGGGTGTGGCAGTGGCTCCGGGCTCCGGGCTGTTCCTTATCTAGATACACACCGTGATGCTACCAGCCCCGGCCGAAGTCCCCCATACTGGTGGCCTATAGGAGAATCTATCTCTGATACCCGACCATAATGGGGAAAGCAGACACTAAGCAATCCCGACTCCCCTTCGAAACTCAAAAGAAAAAAACCCGCGGCCCTCCGCCGGGAGACGGCGATTCTGATGGAGGAGACACTGACGACGTGGACTGGAAGGCGCTCCTGCTCAACATGCAGACTAGCCTCACCTCCATCGACGCGAAAATTGACGGTATGTCTCGGCGCCTAGACTCTGTAGTACATAGGCTCGACCGACAAGAGGAGCGAGTTAAGGAATCGGAGCAACGGATTTCTGGGCTAGAGGATGGGGCGACGGGCACCGCCATCAAAGTATCGCACATGGAGAAATTACTCAAGGTGATAGCCGACAAGAACGAGGACTTAGAGGCGAGATCGCGCCGCAATAACGTGCGCCTTATTGGTCTGGCAGAATCTACATCCGTTGGCAAAATGGAAGTCTTCATTGAAAAGCTCCTGTCCGATCTATTTGGCGCGTCCGCCTTTTCTCCGCAGTTGGTGGTTGAGCGAGAGCATCGCACCCTGGGCCCTCGTCCCGTGCCCGGAGCCCCCCCACGGCCTATCGTCATCAGATTTCTGAACTACAGGGATCGCGACACCCTACTTCGCCTGGCCCGGGAGAAACAACCTGTCCAATTTCAAAACACCACACTCTCCTTCTTTCCAGACTTTACACAATCAGTGCAAGATGCGCGCCGTAAATTTGGGTCGGTCAAGAAACGTCTGATCCAAAGTGGAATTCAATACTCCATGTTGTACCCGGCTCGCCTACGAGTGGTCCATTTGGGCAAGCCTCATGTTTTTCAGGACCCTTCTCAGGTGGAACTTTTCCTCAAAGATCATAGGGGCTCCCGGGGGTCTGCCGGGCCCTCATCGGAGGGGGCTGGCTCCCGATCGCCCACTTCTGCGCTGGACTGATTACAAGCGTCATGGCTATTGCTCTGGCCCATCGGATTGCTCTGGTCTTGCTTCAGCTCACGCCATAGGCTCGGGCCCGGGCGCCCGCTGTGCGCATTGGTCTGTGCCATGGCCCTCGCATTATGAGCCGCGGCACACCGGACTCTATTGCTCTCATGGTTTTTCTTGATGTTACTTAACTAAGACCTCGCCCCGGCATTTGCCTCCCCTTCCCGCGCCTTCCGCTGGCTAATGCGCCTGTCGGACAGCGGGTGAAATATCGGGGGAGGTGAAAGGCAGGTCCGGACCCCTTGTGTCCCCCAATTGGGTGTTCCCCAGAAGGGTAATGACTTGGTATTCTGTATTTGTAAGGGGTGGGGGAGATGCTCGGCACGTTTGGGATGTCGGAGTGGGCGGGTGGGGAGGGTTTCAGGGGGTTGTATTTGGTTTGTTTGAATTAAGTTTAGGAAAAGTCAACAGGCATAGTGTCGTTGCACCATCTAACGCCTTCAAAATACAGTGGCATGCGGGATGGACTTGCGTGGTGAGCTCCTGGACCTATTCTTCCACTCTCTGCAGACATGATTCGCACCGTACACACTGACCTGGAAGGGGGAGGGCTGCTCTCTGCTATCACCTGGAATGTGAGAGGCCTGGGAGATCCGAGGAAGCGGAGACACATCTTAGGGGCGTTGGACAGATTAAGGGTGCAGGTAGTTTTTTTGCAGGAGACACATATGGATCCCCTCCGCGGTGGTACATTTGCCGCCCGATGGGCGGCACACTCTATTTTTGCGCCCTACTCATCCTATGCGAGAGGCACCGCGATTCTGATAAAAAGGGAGGTCCCCTATACTCCCCTGGGCACCGTAGCCGACCGGGAGGGACGTTATTGTATGGCTTGGGGAAGGATAGGTGTTGAAACCGTTACCATGGCCTGCTCCTATAGCCCTAACAGTGATGACCCTAGCAGCTTTATTGCTCTCTGGAACAGAATCAGGGAAGTGGGATCCACACACCTCATATGGAGGGGCGACTTCAATACGGTGCTTGATCCTGCGCTAGATAGGTCCAATCCCTCTACACTGCACTACACCAACACTCACAGGTACCTGCGTGACATTTGTGATACACAGGACATCATAGATGCTTGGCGTCACCTGCATCCGACTCAACAGGAGGGGACACACTGGAATACTGCGCGCGCCACGTGGGCCAGACTAGATTACCTGCTGATTTCCAGAAGTTTAGCTCCCTCGCTGGTCACAGCACAACATGTAGGCCGTACGCTCTCTGATCACTCCCCGGTGCTGGCTAAATTCCGCTTACCTGACGTGATGGGGAGATCGCCATCCTGGCGACTCCAACCCAACATTTTACTTGACGACCTGTTCCGTACAGAACTGTGTGAAGACATTGAGGACTTCCTATTGCATAACAAGGGGTCAGTGGAACGTGTCGCCACCCTATGGGAGGCGTTGAAGGTCACAGTGCGGGGAGTTTGTATCTCCAAGAGCTCCGGTGTATTGCGCACCTTACGTTCCACATTGCACAAATTGGAAACCACACTGCACACATTAGAAACTCGACCAGATTATGCCACTAACTCTGATGCGCAAGCACAATATCGGACGGCACTGTCGGAGTACAAGTCCACCGCGGAGAGAGAGGTTAATTTCAGGGGTAAATACTTTAAGGCAAGAGCTTATGGGGAGGGAGAGCGCCCCGGGAGATTCCTGGCGGGCGTGGTTCGCCCCCAGCGGAGCTCAAATTTTGTATTAGAACTGGAGAGCGACGGAGGGGCACCTTTGCGTGACACAAAATCGCTATTGGATGCCTTCACTGCCCATTATTCGGCCCTTTACTCTACCACCAGAGTGGGTGAACTCGATATGGATGACTATCTGAGGGAACTCACGTTGGGATGGCTTTCGGACCGTCAGCGGGAGTTCCTGGCTGAGCCCATTAGCCTGGAGGAAATTCGAGACGCAATTGGACAGATGGCGCCGGGCAAGGCCCCCGGCCTGGATGGTTTGCCCATGGATTTCTACAAAGCCTATGTGGATATCCTAGCTCCCGTGCTCCGTGAGGTTTATATGGAGGCTTATGAATCCGGTGCACTGCCCCCATCAATGCAAGAAGCTTTAATTACCTCCCTGCTGAAGCCCGGGAAACCACCTCAATATTGCGACTCCTACCGCCCCCTCTCCTTAATCAACTGCGACGCCAAGATTCTGACCAAAGTCTTGGCCAATCGACTGCAGTTGCTACTGGGAGGTCTGGTGCTGTCGGATCAAGCGGGATTCGTCCCAGGCAGGACCACCTCCCACAACCTCCGGACCCTCTTCTCCATATTGCAGAATGTAGACCCCGGGTTGCCACTAGCGGCGGTTTTCTTGGACGCCACTAAGGCATTTGACTCCCTGGAGTGGGACTATCTCCAATGTATCCTGCGCAATATGGGGCTGCCGATTGGATTCACGCAGTGGATAGGTATCCTTTATAGTCGGCCGATGGTTCGGGTGGGGGTGAACGGTCGGATATCCGAGGCCTTTGCTATATCGAGGGGGACGCGTCAGGGGTGCCCCCTATCCCCATTGCTGTTTGCCATAGCGATGGAGCCGCTGGCGGCTCGGCTCCGCCAGCATCACAGGGACAAGGCTTTGCGCTGCTTGCAGCGAGAGGTGCTCATATCGTTGTACGCGGATGACATCACGCTGTATATCCGCGACCCTGCTACTAACCTTAACCCAATCTTGAGGGAATTCATTCGGTTTGCGGGCATGTCCGGAATCCACATTAATTGGGGAAAGTCCACTATATTCCCGCTCACTGCGGCTGCCCATCCATTTCACCTTGATTATCCATTGAAATGGTGCGAGGATGAGGTCCGGTATCTGGGCATACTGCTCTCTCGGGATCGGGAAGAATTGATGCGCCTGAATTACGGCCGCACATTTGATCATATTCAAACTTGCGTGACCAGATGGATCACACTACCGCTCTCTTTTGCGGGCCGTGCGTCTCTCATTAAGATGGTGGTACTTCCCAAACTCCTTTACCTCTTCTTAAATATCCCATATTATCCGGGCAAGTCTTTCTTCCAACGTTTGCGCTCCGAGCTTGTTCGTCTAGTTTGGGGGGGGAGACGACCACGCCTGAGCTGGGACGTATTAACTCGCCCATTCGCGCAGGGGGGATTTGATTTACCAAAGTTTGAGCTCTACTACTATAGTGCTCAGGCGCACTACGTATATCACTGGTTCCACCCCACTCCCTTTATGCCGCAAATAGCAGTGGAACACTGGCTGGCGGATCCCATCCCATTGGAGGGTGCCATATTTAGTGATTGTGCACCATACCACAGTTTCCGCTTCAGTCCTGGCATGGCGGCATATCGCAAAAAGACTCCGCACGTCCTTGATTTATTCCCCATTGCTCCCCCTGGCATACCATCCTGAGTTACCCGTTCTGCAGGAACGATTATTTCAGAAATTTACGGACAAACTTAATATTAAGACTTGGGGCGACCTCTATAAAGACGGACAATTTCGTTCATTGACACACATCTTCGCGGACGACACACCCACTCCAATGGACACATTTCTCTACATTCGACTCCAAAGTGGCGTTCGTGCACTCACAGAGGGATTCCCAAATGAACCACCCACCTTAGACCCTTTGCACTTATTGCTAAAATCTACCACTCCGGCACATGCGGTCTCCAAGCTCTATCACTCACTACACGCTACACCAGACCTAGAACCCTGCAGGGCACGTACAAAATGGGAGGCAGAATTGGGGGTACCCGTTGAGGACGAGGTTTGGAGCTTTTGCTGCCTACAGACCGAGCAGATCTCCTCCAGCAGTAGATTCAGGGTCATCCACTACAAGTTCCTGCATAGGCTTTACTGTACTCCTGCTCACATGTATAGGGTGGGCCTGCGAGAGGATGATCTCTGTTGGCGCTGCCGCTCACCAGCAGTGGACTTTCTGCACATGGCCTGGAACTGCCGGGAAATCGCCGACTATTGGTGCCAGGTATACTCTGGCATTTCGGAGATGACTGCGGTCCCTATGACACCTTCTCCGACGCAGGCACTTCTGGGCTACACAAAAAACGTCAAAAAACCGGTTCGCAGGTTCACCACGGTCGCTTTTCTCATAGCGAAGAGACTCATAGCATGCAGATGGGGTAGAGGCAGGGCTCCTAAGTTTAAAGATTGGATCAAAGATATGGTACATTGCCAGGAAACCCTGCTTAGATATGCAGAACTTTTGCCCTCAGCTTCCAGACCGGTAGATATTTGGAGTCCCCTCACAACCTATCTGTTATCGCATCCACAGACATAACATGTCCCCAGATAACCAATTGCTCAGACTCTACACTACTGCCTCCACTGGAATGAATGGGCTGGGGAGATGGGGGTGGGGATTCAGTCGGGTGTCGGTGGTCCAGTTATTTCCCTCCTGACATTTGGACCGGCTCTCCCGCTGTTGTCTGGCGGATGGACAGGGTCCTGCCACAGCCCACTCCTATGATGCGGGAGGGGGGTGGATGATAATTCCCGCTCCCGGCACGTCCGACGACTATGGATCTACCACTGTGATTATGATATGTTATACATTGAAGACGTGCCGTGGGGGGTTGCCACGCATGTCGGATCTTTCGAATACTAAAGTTTTGTATGTTCCCACTGTCACTGATAGAGTACAGGTCACACGACACATAGCATGTTGCAGCCCCATTAACTGCCGTACCATACGTCGAATGTGCTTGTGACGCTGCCGGCCCCCAGCGGGTTGTAGGCGGACAGCTGTGTACACTGCCATTTTTCATCTCGCATACTCTGCCGCCGGCCACTCGTGTGGTTGTAGGCTCAGGGGCTGTGTATTGTTTTATTCCTGCTGAATAAAGGTTTTGTTGAAACTTAAAAAAAAAAAAAAAAGATGAGTGGTTCCTTGAGTAGCGCTGTCTCGTCCGATAAAGGTTCAGGCAGGTTATATCAATGGCTTAAGGGCCAAGTCCGAAAAAAGAAATGGGGGGGCAGAGCTTTCTCATTTGCTATGGCAAGGTTCTGGAATACTCTTCTATGCCGTCTTACATCCATGAAGATGCATTTCCCTTTTAGAAAAGCCTTAAAGAAACCTGACTGTTTATGCATTTAAATAGGCGCAGTACTGCTGAAGTAATCTTATCAGTTCACTATGCGGCTTTGCAACACTACAGTGTCTAGCCACCCATGGTCCGTGGTGCGCTTTATATATTCTGTTCATTCAGTCATTGAAGCCGGTGGTATAATGCAAAATGATGGGCCCCCCTTCAAAAAGTAATGAGGGCCCCTAAATTTCCCATCTCTCACAGATATTGTGAATGGGACCCCTGGAGAGTTGAGGGACCCTCTGTGCTGCATGGACTTGCATTATGCCCCAGACCAAGTTGGTGAAGTGAGTACATCTATAACATCTATCTTTGTCTCACTGTCTTGGGTACCTTACTTTCCCTTGGGCCCTTAGGGCAGTAGATGTTCAGCATATATCCTGGGGCCAGATTATGCAAAGTGCTCTGGAGGTGCAACAGGCCTCTGCGCCCGATTTGTGTGCAACTCAGGCACTTGGTATTACAGAAGGTGCCGCAGACGCTTGTGCTGCCCTTTCTGGAATACTGATAGTGCTGGCGTACATGTAGAACCAGCACTACCGTGAGGGGGTTTCCTTCATTTGCATGGAGGCCTGGCCCCATGCAAATGAGAGAATAACTTTGCCTCTGCGCAAGCGCCATATTACGAATGCGGGCCCAGAGACAAACATGTCCTTAAGTGGCACCATGTTAGAGTGCCCTCTGAGGACAGCCCTCTGGAGGGTGGAAAAGTGGTCCCATGGACACCCTTACACATTCCACTGCAGGCAGGTGCAGTTCCTCACCGCGGTCCGCACCCACCTGCAAGGAGATCTTTGTCCCCTCTTTAAAGTGCAGGCGGGCTGTCGCATGCACAAAGAAACAAGCTGTTCCGTATTTCATTGAATGTGCTTCCCCCCAGGGCAGTGTGATAGTCGTAGCTGCACTGTGGTCAGTGCATTCATCATAGTAAGGTGCACTGCCACTATCCCAGTCTACGAAAGGCGCACCTTTAAAATTTGCACCGTGGCGCAAACAGAGACAGAGTGCCTTGTGTATAATACCATACATGCCAACATTTTGAAAACAGAAAGAGGAAGATTTTGTAAATAAAATTTGGGTACTGTATTTTCCCCATAAACTTTAATTGCAGCAGAGGTAAATTTCGCGGGAGACTGCTAAACTAAAGCCTTGTTTGGCTCAAAACTGGGAGTCTCTCAGCTTATTTGGTTCGTTGGCGTGTATGTAATAAATACGGACACAGATCAGTTAATTTATTTTTCTAACTCAGTAGTGTATTTTTGGTGAAGTGTATGCATCTTTCTTTACACATAGTTCAGGGTCTTACTTACTAATCTAACCACTCCTTCCAAATTTTAAAGAAAGTACACAGTTCACCAAATACTGCTAAACTGTGTTGAACCTAAAATGAAATGTATCACTTTCCTGGCAGCTGCCACCCTCAAAGCGCCGGTGACATTATTCCAACATGCGCTGCCTCACACGATTCTTCAGCTCTAGCATCAACGCGAAATCAGTTATTTATAGAGCCCACTATAGGTTTAATTGTGGTTCCGAGTGCTATATAAAAGCAGATTATTATTATGATAGGGTTTAGAACTATGGAATGCAGGCCCGGTGTTAAACAGTCGCACAGACGTCAGTGGGGTCCCACATCTGGAAATCCTAATCTTCCCTAAGGCTTTTTTTTTGGCAGAGAACCCTCGTACATCCCCTGTCTGAGGGCCCTGTCATGTTGTCCTTGTAAGGGAGCTAGCTGTCCAGAGTGGGGCACTGCGCCTTTAAATTCCTTCGGCAGGCCCGGTTGGTGTCACGTGACTAGGCTGCTTCCACAGAAGGAGCTGTGGGTTCAATGCTGTTGGGAAGCCTGAGTGCTGGTTTGCTGCAGGAGGAGCCGCGGTAACAGCCTCGAAGCTCCCAGGTAAAGACGGGCTCCTGCCTGACTCCAGGGGCCTTTAATCTGTTACGTGGTCTTCGCTTTTCCGGCCAGGAAAGGCAGTCTAGTCGTCAGCCATTAGTGCAGGCCTGAAGCGGAAGAGAGGGTGGAGGGGGTTAATGATATCACCCCATTGCACACTTGAATTACGTTTTTTTTCCATCGTTCACCAACTCATTCTTAAACCCACCAATCTGTCCCGTAGAGTTAATCATTTGCCAAAGATGTCTCTTTTGCAGACGAGTTTGTTTTTCTCCAAACCGCGTCACAAATAACTGTTTTTATTTTTATTTTGCGCCGTGGTTATGGGCTGCTTGTGAATAAGATACCGGTTCACCCACCTGTTGCCTAGCTCAGGTCCTTGGCATGGTTATCAGATGTCATCCGGGCCACCTCCCGGGCTCCAACAAACCACTGGCGTTTGGTGCATCAGTCCAGTTTGTCAATGGAAGTGAACTAAAACTACAACTAAACTCCCAGCATTCACAGCGTTAAAAGGAAGCTGTGTACTAGCACACGCAACACTGAATGTTTGGGGGTGATATGCAGGCACATTTAAGGAACATGAGTGGGATTACAAGAAGAATGCAGTAAACACTATTACGCAGATGTTGTGTTGTTGCAAACTAGTGCAATGACCCAGCCTCATTCATCTGCTCTTATGTAACCTCCATAGTCGTTATGTGGTGACTCCTTGTATAATCTTCAGTTGATTCCTGTTGCGTTTGGAAACTGGGGTTTTAAGTCATTAGTTGTTTCCTTCAAATATATCAGTGAGGTACCCCTAAGTGTAAGTTATCAAGCTACGGAAAATACATATTAAAAAAAGAAACACCCGCCTGACCTATATTTCTTTACCTTTTCTGGTCTGGAAAGGGACAAATAATATCCAATATTATGTTCAATTCTTTTTTTTATTGTATGCATACAATAGTCATAAATGCACGTAAATCTTACAACAGTACTCCAGAGTCGGTCGCATTTCATAAGTATCACAGTTCATGCAAACGTTCATTTAAAGTAACTCTACACCCTGCTAACAGAAGAACCTGCACTCGCAACCAATTATGTTCCTCAATCATGCTACATTCATCAGATACATATTACAATTCACCGACTCGGTGGAGACGAGTATTGCTCCAGTTCCTACACCTCCGTATCGGTAATACTCCCCGACTTGCCTATACATTTAAATCGAGCTCCATTCATATATGTTCTACTTATTCTTTCCCTTTTACTGCACAGTCTCATGGTCCATCTCCTTCCTTTGGGACCACCCTGAGTGTCGACGTGTTTTTCCGTGAAAAAATGCCATCACATCTTGTGGTGAGGATGTGGGTACAGGAAACCTTTATGTTAGTATTTCCTTTCTTTAAAAGTATGCAAAACAAAAAAGGTCAAAGCTTGATTCTGTGGCATATTGGGGTCTGGTAACTATAGAATCTTGTTAGCCATCGCTTCTTTGCAATCCTCTTTGGTAACGGTGCACATATGTGTGTTCTGCCACTTTATATTTTATTATCAACTTGTGTCATCAGTATCGTGTGAGAGAGCTAATTCTATGATGACAGTAAATCCCATGCACCTACTTGAAGTCAAGGCTGGCTGGTGAAAAATGTACCCAACGGGGATATTCACAACCAAAGTGATGATGCCCATTGGTCTGTGTTGGTATGTTTAATTGACACACTTAAGTTTAGTTTCTTTTCACTCCTAGCTATTCGTAGACCCGTTTAGAGCAAGTAGATTTCCTAAAAACATTTTTATATATCACTTGCTATCTTGGTGGTGTTACTTTCATCACCCTCAGGAGGATGAAAGGCAGAGTATGCACACCTGAGCCGGTGAAAATGTATTATCCTATTGCCATGCAAACCCACATTGGCAAAGCTCCTTGAGCTGCATTAAGTGAAGGAGTGTTTGGAATGCCAACATTCTTTAAAAAGGTGTATTTAATCATCCTGAGGTGTGAAAAAACAGTAATAGTAAAAACCAGATTATATTGAGCTCCATGTGTGCTGATTTATGTACATATTTACTTTATCTCTTCTGCATCATTTTCTGATCGTCATTTTGCGTTTCTTGATTCCAATTGCATTATTCATTTTTTTCATTCATTCATTATGATTGCTCCGCCTTTAGAGCGGATATTGCTCTGCCAGTACGTGTTTTGACTCTGGTGAGCTAGGGACTTTTTCAAGGCATAGATTGTAAAGCTGGGTTAGACGGAAGAAAAATGTGGTCATTAGACTCTGCTACGTCAGTCAAGTTAAAGATAATTGTTAGTCTTGAGGAACTTGAGTGAAGAGGGGTTGACTTCATCCAGTCCCGTAGTAGCAGCGTCCTTAATGTGGTCTTCACTGAGATATCCCTGAACCCTATTCGGTACAAAAGCTGGTTGGTACCCGATATCTGATGGCATCCCTGCTTAGCTACCTCCTCCCGAACAGCACCAGATCGGGTGGAGAGCGGTCTAGATGCCCAGAGGTTGAGTATTCCTTGGACTGACAAGAGGAAATAGTTGCGTAACCGAGTCGGTAATATTGGTATTAGGTGATAGCATGTAAGTTTCTGTTGCCACTAAGATGCTATCTTAATATTTATTGGGCACAAGCCTAGCCCTTTACGCATGCATTGTTTCTGTTAGGTGCAAGATAGATGTAGTCTGCAGTGATTGAACTCCACGTTTTTTTGAGTTAGGGCAATTGGTGGATTTATCCAACTATTTTGTCAGAAAGTCTTAATTTGTATTTATTACCCAAAGAAGTTTGGTCTGGATACACAAAAAATACACGCTCAAATGGAGATTGAGAGTTATCAAACCCTAAAAATATCAATACATCAAATCAAGAACCTCGAAAGTCTTGCTAAACCGAGATGCTTTTATAAAACACGTAAATGCAAATATATAACGATTTGATGTTTGAAAGAATTTCGAATTGATGAAATTGGCTTTTTTTCGTATGGGTACATGATTACAGGAATGAGTATCTATGTTCATCTGAAGGGCAGTGTTCTATTTCCTGACCCCTTCCTGACCGTTTGCAATCTAAGTCATTGGGCCTTCAGAAAGTTTTGGGAGGGTTTTCTTCGTGGAGAAGTCAACGTGCCAAACAGTACCAAAGTCTGTTGGACCTAAGCTTGAAAAGAGTCTTTCTGGGTGTGGTAGCTGCTACAGCCTCATCATCTGTGCCTATGTTGTCATAGGCTTTAGTAAGGGAGCCAGGGAAGTGTTTGCTGGGCCTCTACAAGGCCGTCTTGTACAATAGCAGACTAGTGGAAGCCACAGTGCGTCGTATGTTAATTGGTGGTGGGGGCTGCCCATTACCTAGCAGTTTGTGCTACGTTCTTATGGTCAACGAGTGGTGGTGCCAGCTTAGGGACCAACTATTCTGGGATTCATGTTCACCCTCGTTGTGTCATGGGACAGTTTGGGGTGTGACCGTTGGTGAGTTTTTGGGGCCAATGTGTTCATCAGCCCTACATTCCCGGCTCAGTGTTTAGTGACTGTACCTTGCATTGCCAGCCCCACATTGACTGGAGATTGAGACATCAATTGGGTGAAGTCAATTCCACTACTGTCCATGTTTTCTCGGGTAGTGAAGCCTCCTGGAGATGCATCTAATAACGGTCCGGTCTGAAATATGTATTTGACTGTGGCCAGTTAAAATTCCAACCTGGTTTCTTTTGTCTTTGACTCAGTCTCATGTTATTGCACAACAAGAGTCTATGGGAGTGATTGTGTGTGATGTGTAAGAGGTTGGGAGTAAATCAACTGAGTGAAACACAAAAGAAGAAGCTGGGCCTATGCATTGGTGGCCAGCAAGTATTTAGAACCGTGGGGCAGGTACTACTAAAATAAATAAATGCCACTTACCTTCCTGTTTTTCCGCACAACGTTGTCCTCGTCTCTCCTCGAAGCTCCAGGACCCACGAAACTGCACTGCCCAATCCCAGCGCTGCTCCCATCCTGTTAATCAGCATGAGAGAAGCGTAAGGATTGGAGGGAGTGGCCTCTCTCAGCCATCTTAAGAGCGCTGGAGGCCTGTGCTTTCTTTAATCCAGCTGTCTAAGACAGCTAGGCTAGAGAAGTTTAAAATGTGCATGTCTGGCTAGCCGTCGCAAGACCTCATTGCTAAAGTGGTGTGCGCACTCTAAACATATGTGCACAGTTAGCTCCCTTCTGCCACTCAGCAGCAATAGCCTCACCCCATCCTGACACTTGGCTCAGGACTAGTTACTAAAAAATAAAATGGTAATAAATAACCTTTATTATCATTTTGTCTGCTCTGGGGGCATTTTTTTGTTTGGGCGACGCTCCTCGGCTCTCGAGGAGGAGCCGCTCCAGGGCCTGTGTCCAGCCCCTCACAATATATCCCAGGTGATGACATGCAGCCCAGAGGGATTTAATTCGGTAGGGACGGGATGTGCGACCGAGGATGCATGCATGCTGATGGCATGAATGTCACATGAATGTCACAGGTGCATCGTCAAACTTTATAACTTCCACTGTGACATCAGAGGAACACCATGGGCTGAAGAGCAGTCCTTTTGCCTCCTGGTGCTTTGAGACGAACTATCTCACCATCCCTCGGAGCCAGAATACAGTTGTGGTTTGGGAAGCAAACTGGTACAACCTCTTATGAAATTAATGTAGTGGGCAGCACCAGCATTGGCTTCTGGTAGCACCAACAAATCCAGTTTGTATCTTAACCCTGGTTGTGTCATTGTACAGTTCACATTGTGGCTAAGGATGAGCTTTTGGGGCTCTGGGACGCATCAGCCCTGCATTCAAGGTCCAGTGTTGGGGAGCCGTGTCCTGCATTGCCAATCCTACCTTGCTTGAATGTTGTCATCAAGCAACCGAAGTCCACCCCACTGTGATGCTTACTATTGATTTATCCTTAATGCTGCTACCCCTCCATCAAGCTAAACTAGTCTGTAATACATAGGAATTATATATTCAATTGCAGCTGGATTAAATACCAACCTGGTGTCTGTCATGTTAATGCGCAACAAGGAGGTGGGGGGATTGTGTATAATAGGTTGGAAGTGTGATGACAGGGTGAACACCAAAAGGGGAAGCGTGGCCTATGTCATGTCCACAGCAATCCACCCATCACCCCTTCTGCCCCCACCACTCCAAGGGCATCTTGTCCAGGGATAATTTGTCAAGGAGAGATGGGGCACGTGGTCCTGAGATCACACTCAGGATTGTTGCTGGCACGTCATCAGACCTGATGATTCATACTATGATTGCTGAGCGCTTTCTCTGGATTAAAATTCTTGCTTTGGAAGGAGCAGTCCTCTTGCCTTTTGGTGCTCTTACATGCACAATCCTTTCCACCATCCTTTAGAGCTCGGAAACAGCTGTGGCAGGGAATTGTTGCTACCGAAGATGTAAGTGATGCAGCTGATCGTACTAGCTTAGGCATGTGGTTGTTTGTTTACCCTGGATGTTTCATGGAACAGTTCTGGGTGTGACTTTGGTTGAGGTTTTGCGGTCAAATAGCACTTTGGTACTGTTTTCCCAGCGCAGGTTTGAGGGGCTACGCCTTGCATTGACAGTCCAACAGTGATTGGAGGTTCAGTCATTAAGCAGGTTAAGTCCTCCCCACTCTTATTAATGCTTACTGGAGATGTATCTGTTAATCCTGATCTCTGTTAATGCTCCCTGCCCACAGTCGAGCTATACTATCTAGTCTGTAAAATATTGGAAATATGTATTTGGTTTATACCTTAGACCTCAACCTGGTGTCTTTTTCATATTTCACGAATTGTCCATCCTGTTATTGAGCAGCAAAGTGGTGGGTGGAGGAGGGATATCTTTGCGCGCATACCAAGGTAGCAGGAGGAGGGTACTACTTTTGGAATAGGATAGTCTTGAGCCGTATCCTGAATTGGAGGTGGTCTTCGCAGATCCACATTTTTAAGAGGCAACTTAGTCCAATAGAAAGGGGCAAGGAAAGAGAACGCCCTGACTTATGACTGGTATTTTCTGCACCTAGTGACCGTGAGCAGAGCTTTGTCACAAGATCTTAGGAGTCTAGGGGGAGAGTAGCGAGAGATCTTAGAAGATAGATAGGTGGGCCCTTTGCCATGTAAATAATTATGTGTTGAGCAGCAGATTTTGAAGATAATCCTGTTTCCCACCTGATGCCAATGTAAAGCATGTAGAAGAGGGGAGGTTGCCTTTCCAGAAGGGAGATTGCAAATGAGACGAGCCGTGGTGTTCTGTACCACCTGAAGTTTTGATAGCAACTTTTTGTTTGCAGAGGCCAGGAGAGCATTACTGTAGTCTAGACAGCAGATAACCAACGCCTGAACTAAGGTTTTCCTTGCTGTGCATAGTAGTAGAGGGAAAGATCTTTTCAGCAGATGCATCATGTGGAAACATGAGCCTGTGATGGCCAAAACCAGTTCTTCATTGTTGGCGATTGATCCATCCGGACACCCACATTTTTTACTACTAGTTTGGTTGAGGGCGGCGTGCCGAGTTCTGGGGGCCACCAATCGGGCGTCCAAAGTTGTAGTTGTCTTCCCAAACAGAATAATCTCAGTTTTATCTGCATTTAACTGGAGACAATTTTCCGTCATCCAGCTAGCAATTTCATTCCTTATAGCAGAGAAAGATTCTTTCGTTTTAGCCAGATTTCTGTCTAATGAGATTAATATCTGAGTATCGTCTGCATATGATACAATATCGAAGCCATTTACAGTTACAATTGTATTGTAATAAATTTACACAAACACTTGATTACTAAAAAAGTACAAAATGTGTGGTCCTGTCTGATATGTTTGATATATTTCCCTAGGCTTTCATCAGGGATCTCTTGTCTAATTAACTTTTAGATTTGTGTTCTTGAGGTTTCTGACAAGACAAGCTCATAGAGTGTAAAACGACTTTAGCATCCTGTATACCACAGGCCTTGAAAAATCTCAAATTTTATCAGGTCAAGCTATTTTTAGCACCTACTAGTCCCATCTGGTGAGTGAACTTAAGCTGGAAAAGAACAGGTGTTCTATTCATTCAGAAAGTGAATGAGCAATAAAGATGCCATTAAATCTTGTTTATCTTGACACATTTGCTGTCTGTTCAAGTAAAGAGGTCAAATCTCAGTTTGTCTTTTTACTAATTGCTGCTTGGAAAATTGAGTTTCTTTTCCTTACTACAGTTAGAGGTTTTTGTCTAATGTGAGCTGTCTGAAGATGTCAGTTTTTTTTTCTAACACATAACATTTAAATAAATAGCCTGACCAATATTACCAATATTTGAAAATCTGCTGATTACAAATGACAGTGTGCTACCACTTCAAGCTTTCGTCATGTATTTATTAAAAGCGATAGTTTTTAAACATGATTTGAGAAACATTCCTGCCTCCACCCTGATGACTATGCTGTTAATGAACTAAGAGGCAAGTCAGGGGTCATGTGTATCCTATATGTGGCTAGATTTGCATTCTATATGGACCAAACGTTTTGCCTATTAAATCAAACTAAATACTTTTTTGTACAGTGGGCTTGCCGAACTCTCACATTTAAAGGTGCTCTCATATGTGATGATGAAAATGGCAGCACAATGAATTCAAATATTTGCCCAGAATCGCATAATTTGAAACCAGTTTATGGGCCGAGAGCAATATAATTAGGTCGAGCAGATTATTTAAGTCACTAAACCTGCAGGTTGAGTCACATTTTTGTATTTTTCGAGGCCTGACACCGCAAATAGATTTTTCAAAAATTCGAGTTCTTTACATTGCCATCTTCCAACATCTTAACCTCGTTCTGTTGCTTTATCATTGCCAAAGTGTGCAACATATTCAGAGATAAATGGGTGAAGCTCTACAGCTATACTTGAAATAAAGTCTCTGCATAATTGGATCAACCATGTCCCTCGCATAATCTAAATTGTAATTGTTTTATCTATTTTAAAATTTCCACTACTTTTTAAAGGCACAAGTTGTCATATCTTCGTTCTTCGTGTCTTCAGTGTTATAAGTGTATTTCATGGTAACTTGTTCTTATAACTTCAAAAGAAACACCACTCCAAAAAGGGTAGTATTAAACCTATGCATGCAGGTCTTGAAAAATTGAATTGCCCACTCGCTAAGGCGAGTCAGATATTATCAGGGCCAGATTATTTTAAGGCTCATTGGTCCATTCGGGTGAGAGAGACGGAGCCGGCAAAGAACAGGTGTTGTGTTAATTCTGAAAGTGGATAAACAATAAAGATATCTTTAAATCTTGATTTTATCTTTCCACATTTACTGTGCCTTTAAAGACCGAGGTCAAATGTCAGGTAATGTATTATTACAGATTGATGCTTATTTTATCCTGGATATTGGGGGTTGCTTTTCTTTCCTTGACTGCAAAGTTAGAGGATTATGTAAAGTGAACTGCTTAACAATTGTGCTGGGATGCAGGTAGTGTGAAATTAAAGGCTGTAGGATGTCAGTTACTTTTCCAAACCACAACATTTAAATAGCTTGTAAATGATCTGTAATATAAAAAATGCATCAGCAGTTAGTAAGACACTTTTTTTGTAATTCTGAGGTGTGACGGTGTAGGAAATTGGATTTCTGTTTCAGTATTCAACCCCCCTCCACCCCCACTTTTTGCCAGATTTCTGCTGCACTTTGACTTAAGGTCCCCGACAATCAGGATCCCAGCGACTCTGTCCTTTCTCCAAACAGTACCTTTGTACCCCCAATGGCACCTCTCTGCCCACATGTAAGTCCCTTGTAAAAGGTACCAGAGGCACTGTGACAAGGGAAGGCCTCTAAGGTCTGCAGCACATATTGTGCCACCCTTAGAGGCCCTGTACCTTAACACATACACACTGCCATTGCAGGCTGCATGTTTTGGTGCAGAGAAAAGTGAAGAGTCGAAATGGCACACATACCTGTGCGCCATGCCTGCAACTCACTGCCTATGGTTTAGGTAAGTCACCACTCTAGCTGGATACAGTATACTACTTGTGAGGGTACAGTTGCATGAGCAATGTACCCCTACCATGTCTAAGTCCATTCTTAGGCATTGTAAGTGCAGTAAAGCCATAAAGAGTTTATGGTCTGGGAGTTTGTCATTACATACTCCACAGCACCATAATGGCTTTACTGAATTCTAGTACGTTTGGTAGCAAACGTCTCAGCATAATAAACCCACACTGACGCCAGTGTGGGATTTATTATAAAATGCACTCAGAGGGCATCAGAGATGCCCCCTGCAAAACAGCCAGCCTCTAGTGGGTTCCCTGACTGGTAACCAACAGCCTGCCACCACAAGACGAGGTTCTAGACCCCTGGGGTGAGAGCCTTTGCTTCCTGGGCCTACAAACAAAGCCTTTCCTGGGCAGAGGTGTTCACACCTCTCCAGGTCAGGAAAGGCCATCTGTGGCAGGGGAGCTTCAAAGGCCTTGCCGCCTTGGCAATGTTACGCCCAGCCTCTCCTGCTATCAGGAGCAGGCTCCCTTCCTGTTTTACCCCCTTTTACGGCAGGAAGACGGGCAGGAAAAATTATAACACCTCTCAGGTGGGGGAGGCGAGGTGAAGCCCACTCTTCAGTGCCTGCCATCTTGCAGGTGGCAGGCACTCCCCAATCAGGGTTGTGGAGGGTGCCTCCTCCCCCATGTGGGGGGCGCACACCAAGGGTGTAGTCACCCTAAGTTCAGTAGCCCATTGGTTACTACCTCGAGACCCCTAAATGCAGTATTTAGGGGGCAGACCTGAAACCAGAAGGCGGATTCCTGCAACCTACGAAGAAGGACCGAAGAAGTCGCACAGCAGAGGAGACTACAGAGAAGAACTGACATGGCCCCAGCCCTACAGGCCTGTCTGCAGTTTCCGAAGTTCCTTTGCCAAAAGCTGACTTGTTCTGCAGCCAGCGACCTCCAGAACTCCTGTGAAAACCTACTTCTTTCAACAAAGACCAGATCTCCTGCGAACAGTAACTCTGTTGAAAAGAAACTACAAAGGAACGCTCTGAGCCTGCTTAGGACGAAGAAAACTTTAATGCCTGGAACCACCACTGCCCCCGTCACCTACGGCCTGGATCAAAGTGGCTCACCGGTCCGAGCGAGGTCCCCCAGCGCTTCATAGTCTGAGCCCACCATGGGTTGACCCCCTCCAGAACTCCCCTACGTTGCTTGCAGCCTCTGCACGGAGCCCCTCCTAACTGTGAGTGGCCGGGTAAGGTGAAATCCAACCTCGAAAGGCACACCTGCATTCAGGCGCGCTGATGAAGAGGACCTGAGGTGCACCTACTTCTTCAAGCCCTTCAACTTACCTGCCTAGTTGTTGGTTCCTCTCTGAAGACTTCCTGGACCGAGCCTGCAGCCAAAATCCTAAACTGGCAACCTCCTTAGGATTGCATTGGGCTCCAGACCCCTTTTAAACACCCTGCACCCGGCCGCCCCTGTGTGGACTAGGTGATCATCTAGAACCCCATATGTCCTGACTTTAACCCTTGGAGCTTTGCTTCCACACTAGAGGGGCCTGCTGACAAGCAGCCCCTGACAGAAGGCCCCCCGTTATTCCCATTGGCTAACATTGGGCCCCTGTATTCTGCACCCGGCCGCCCCAGTGCCGCTAGTGGTGTGATTTGAGTACCTACCTAGACCTTGGTCCTAACCCCCAAAACTCCCACTCATAAGTAGGGTACTTACATGAGAAACAGCTGACACTTTTTTCTCATAGGAACCAATTTTACGAGTTTTTGTTCCAAAAATGTTGTTGAGCTGAACTTTGTATGAGAGAAAAAGTAACTAAACTGTAAATCAAGAAAAGTCTTACTTACCTTGTATTGTGAGCTCCCCGGTGTGGTATCTAGGCATGCCACCCGAGTAGTCGTTGTAATCTATATGTAATCCAAAAGTATTCCCAAAGTAATTACCATGTAATTTAAACTGTTTTGGAACTCAATACAAACATGTAACAATTGCTGATTCAACCACAACTGCATTTCCTTGTAAAGTCTTGCGTTTGAGTCTATATTTTACGTACCTGTGCCAAGTCCTGCTTGATTCTAAAATAAAACTGATGTAAACCTTTTTTTTTTTTTACTTACCTAATTGGTCTGGATTCTGTCTCTTAGTGTGTTTAATCAGTCCTTGCTTGAGTAAATACAATTAATGCTTAACACGCCCTCTGAATAAGCCTAACTGGTCGCCCATACTATCACAAAGAGAGCTGGTAGTACTTAACTAATTTAGCCTCTGCTATATCTCTGGGGACTCCCTGGACTCTGTGCACACGATACCTAGTATATACAGAGCCAGCTTCCTACAGATGGGGATTAAGATTTTAATGAGATCAAAGCACATCAGAACACTTTACTTGGAGATGTGCAGATGATAAATATTTGCTGAATTCAGATCTCCACACGTTATCGTTTGTATGCTATACAGTTTTATTAGTAAAACTGCATGTTGGTGGGAAATTTTGTGGCCATTTCAACAAGAAATGTGCTGGTTGTAACTGTCTTCACAACCACATCATGTTTTAGTAATATATTTATTAAAAGTGTTAGTTTTTATACATGAACTGAGAAACATTCCTGCCCCCACCCTAATAACAAATGCTGTTAGGCTAGTCAGGGGTTGTGAACCTCTATGTGCTCTAGATTCTTAATATAGATGGAACAAAAGTGTAGTCTGTTGAATCAAACAAAAATATTTTTGTACAGCAAACTTGAAGAATTTACATATTTGAAGGTGTGCTCGTATGTGAAGAAAAAGGCAGTTCTGTGAAATTAAATATTTGCCTAGGGTCACACAATTTGAGACCAGTTTATGGTTCAAAAGCTTTACAGTTAGGTCGATTTAAATTCTGTCCTGCAAATTTATATCATGTTTATGATTCTTCAAGGCCTGGAATGCTGTTCTGGGAAAAGAATTACCTTCTACTGTCAAGACATCCACAAACTGACTTGTGAGTTTCATCCACATTGTTTGGATACATACACATTTTTTTTTATTCCCAGAGGGTTAGCTCTTGTGTGAGATCATCTGAGGTCATCCTTGTGTAATGTTTTTGGTAAAAAATAATGGAAGTATATTTGTAGTAAAATTTAAACCGACAAAGGGTGTGTTATCTTAGTTGCCTCCATATCCTGCAATGGATGCCTTCTCCGAGGTCCCACCCAATTCTAGTTGAAGCTAATGCTACAGGTGTGGTCACTATAAACTGCAGGTTGCAATCCTCACACTCCCTAATACCTAAGTATTAAATGTAAATATTGAGAAGCACGGCTATTAAGACCTCTGAATGTGTTGCTATCAATATATTAATTTCCACTGAAAAAAACAAAGGTTGAAGTAACATAGACAAATTGATAATTCAGTGACATTAACGTTTTGGGCAAAAAAAACCAAAAAGACACAGAAATTCACCAGTTATAGTTAGCTCAGTTAACTATACCCTGCACTGCTAATGACCTCACATATGACATCTCAAATTACATCACAGATTACATCTGTGGGTGTGTTTGTTTTATAGTTTACATAGTGGTGGGTAGCTACCATATTACCTTTCTACCTAACCTGGTACAGCCTGTGTCCATACAATGAGTGTTTACAAAATGCATAGGCCAAGGGACTACCCTTCTTTAGTTTGTTTTGACAAAAGTAAAATGAAACCTGGCATGCCGTGACACTGCACAACAAACCCACAGCATTCACAACACATGTGATAAGTGAATAAACGATGCAGAGATGTAGCGCATGATGCATGCATTGTAATGACAACTATAACATAACCATGTATGGGGATGCTAAGCTATAGATGCACACTCACTGTTTTACCCTAGATTATAGGGAATATCGGCTTCTTAACAGAGAGTGGGGAAGTGCCCTTTGTAGTCACACTCTAGTGAAATCAGGGTTCAAAGACAAAAAATGGTCAATCAGTGTACTTCATACAATGTAATCCTTATTTGCCATAGTATCGGGTGTGCCATAGGTCACCTGACAGCCGTCATAAATCACATACAAGTCACGTTCCTTACAAGCTTTGCAAAAGACAAAACACAGCCATTTAATACATCCACACTCTTACTACAGGTAGATCATAGTGATAATAGTTTTCCCTGGGCAAGAGTATGCTCAGCACGAGTGGATATCGGTAAAACATTCCCACTGGATGATGGATTAAACAGGCCCCCATTCATACAGTTTTTGCCCTATAAATTCACAAGTGTTTGGTCTCTTTTATATGTGTGAAACCACCATTGATTATTATTTTTCAGTGCTCTCCTGAAGTGTGGGGGGGTAGGTTGTTGCGTACCCTCAAGGATACATTTTATCTGAGCCTGAAAGTTTCCAATCTCCGAGTCCAGTGGGTGGCTTTAAAGGCTATGTGCACCCATGGCAAGTGAGCAGCTTCCCAGTATGGAAGTTTTGGACACCCTGTCTTCTAAAAGGTATTTATTTATGGAGCCACCCTCATTAATTCAGTGGCCCCTTCTTAGGACTTGCCGCTAGTTATCAAAGCACCACAACTTCAGCCTTATGAACATGTGATGGAAGTGAACCTCAAATGTTTGACTTCACAGTTGCGGTGAATCAACTCACTAACTTTGGGAGTTGGTTTCTTTGTCATTCTGGGTTCCTTAACTACAAGTCGTACTGTATAGGCTGTTCGGCTGATTAGACAACTTTATGCAGATACCACAATACGGGTCTGGCTGAGGTGGGAGGGGGAGGTTGCTCTCTGAAGTCATCCTGGTGGGCCGGGACACCAGACAGCATTGCCCCCTCTTCTTCGCTTTAATGATGGAGCCTTTAGCAGCTCACTTTCTACTGGCTGGTGGGAAGTGGGGAATCACTTTGCTGGACAGAGCCCATGCAAGTTCATTCTATTCAGACTATCTTCTTTTCTACTTTACAGATCTCTCGGGTGGTCATTCTGGTGTCCTTCACCTGCTGGTAACCTTTGGAGATCTATTGGTCCCTTGGTAAGCTGGTATAAGTCCTGTTTATTCCCATTAACCCCTAATACACCTCCGGAGTATTTGAAGTATGTGGAGGGCCAGATATGTTGGGAAGACACCTTCCTCTATCTGGACATCTGCATATGTCATACTGATCAATATCTTCTCAATGGCAACCTGACTGTAGTGGTTTCATCTATCCGATCACAATTCGCCGTTTAGCGATCCCTCCCTCCTTCCAAAGATGGTCATGCTCCTTGGCCTCGTATGCTACTTTGCCAACCTTCCTATAGTTCTTCTCTGGGTATTCTTCAAAGATAAACTGCTTGGCAAGCTAATATGGCACAACTTCCCCCTTAGGGTGGCTCTTCCTAAATTAAGACTTTGGCTGGACCAGGGAGGCCTCCGCGCTCCCAACTTTTAATGCAATTATCCAGCAGCCCAGGTGCTATTGCTCACCCCTTGGATAGCCTCCTGTTCACTCGGGGAGACATTTATCTTAAGTCCCCCCTCTTCACCGAGTTGATATTTTACTGCTTACGGTCCCCAGGGCTGGGCGTGGTCTCCTCCACTTTTCATGAGTAGTTCTTAACTGCCTGTTTAGAGGGTTACAGGTTACCAAGAACCTCATCCTCTGTGCCCAGAGCTCCCAAATCAACAAGGACACAATTGACTAATCAAGAGTTACAATTTTGGGGCCAGGCTGGTCTCACTACCCTTGGTGACTGCTTTCAAGAGGGTCAGCGTCTCCCGTTCCAGTACATCCAAAAAGCTGTTGTGTTTGCTACACCTTCCTTCGACTGTGACTGCATCTGGGATTGATGACCACCATACACCCTTTTACAGTGATGTTGCAGGCCTCGAAAAATCATAAAAATGTTACTAGAAAGTGGGGCCCTTCCACCTCAGCTGAAGACAATTGTTACGCTGGAAATTCTTATTAAATTCCCAGTCTTCGGGCCAGAGACCATGTCCTATAGTGGTGGATGATGCATGCATGGCATCCTTCCCCTTATTGTACAAAAGTCTGTCTTTTTTTGTCAGGGCAATGCAATAGTCTCTCAGCTTTGCATCCCGATGTATACAATAGCATTTTCTTAGGGAGCCCTCCATATCCCCATCAACCTGCCAGTCACAATCTCATGAGGGCTCAATTTAGAGGTGGCATTCTTAGAAATGCTATGGGCAATGCATGTGCCCAAGTCCAGTTCCTCCTCTGCACATATCTTCGCAATCTTTGCTTTAAGAATGCCATTCCTCTTTCACACTGTGCAAGCTGCCTGCGGATGGTACCCACAATGGAAGTTTTGTTTAATATCCGGGGAATAAAAGCTAATTTATTCACAAAATGTGGACCATTTTCTAACATAATCTTGCATGCGACCCTGATACTTCGGATCAGTTCCTTCAGCAAACATTTAGCCACTATTTGTGCATCATTATTCTTCGTAGCATAGGCTTCAATCCAGCCAGAGAACATACAGACCACCACCAGTGCATACCGAAATTTGTGTGTGGGCGGGAACTCCACAAAGTCCATTTGTAAAAGTTTAAAAGACTTCTCGGGGACTGGAAAGTGACAATACTTGTATTTCCTTCCCATGGCCTAGCCTTGAAATCTTTCATAATGTGAACCACTTTGCAGTAAGGAGAGCACATTTTCAAGCAGCAAACTGAAAATCCAATGTGTAGTTGTGTGAATTGTTCTTACTTGAGAACAATGCACCTGTGTAGATTTAGGCCTGCAAGCCTTGATTGTATCACAGTAGCATCATATCTCATTATTTGAACGCATGTTAAAGAATGTGCTGATTTATGCAGGGTGCTTCTCTAATTCAGCTTCTGTAGTACAATTCTATAGTAGCTACTGGGAAATATTAGTATGTTACTAGATATTTAATCCTTTCTCTGTGAAAAACTATATGTACATATAACCTTGTCCAAACACAGGTATCCATGGCTTGCTTTAGGACTTATGCTGTAAACCGTGTTAATACTTACATTTTTCAGTAGTGTATTGACCATAAGTGCGATTCCTATATTATGAGACACAGCACAGATGTCATGTGAGTGTAAGAGGACTGAGCTGCATAAGAGTTATTATGCAGACTGTATGTACTACTGTTGCCTGCTGAGTGTTATGGTATAGGTATTTGTGGGGGCCAGAAGGGCTATATATGAATTGACATTACTGTATAATACCCAAGCTTGCCATAGACCACTGCTTAATAACTTACCTGGCAATAGAAAGTAATGTGTAATTTTGCCTCTTCTGACTGTGCCATTCACTTTACTGATCTATAAAGTGTATACAGTCTGCTCATGTGTCTGGCTGCACTAAACACTCCTTACTACGTGCAGTGTTAACAGAGTGCCTGTGTGCTGATAGCGCCCTACTCGATAATGAACTATGCAGTGTTTACTGTCTCAATGTGACTGCACAGATATAATAGGAACATATGTATTTACAATCTATCTGCGTACACTAGTGTGACATATGCATATAGTGCTATGTGCACAATCTGTTTTTTGTATTGAGTACAAGGTGTAGACGGTGCATGGTGTCCTGTCTCAGCCTGTGTCACTACACTAATGAACCCACAATCCATGATGAAGTCAGTTAACTTCACTTTACAACAACTTCACTTTTTGGTACTACTACTGTGCTCACAAGTGTGTGAGACTCCAATTTCAGTCTTCAATCGCCTTGGCACTGTATTGATGGGGCAGGCTTTAGAAAGTATTGTTGCACACAAAATACATAATACAATAGTGCAGTGCTTATAGCATATCTAGCGGCAGTAATTACGTTATCAAAAATGCCGTGTTTGCCAACTCTGTCTACACTACGCCCACATTTGTAGTGCAGTGTAGTAGTCTATCTGCCTACACAAAGCATCTCACAAATGGTAGACTTCCTTACTGCATGTCTGTCTGCACAAAGCATTTTCAATCAATAACCCTACGTCATAGACTGTGTCTTTGCCTACTCATACCGCATGTTACAAACATTACAGCGTTAAGTGACATACTCCGAGTCAAAGGACGTTCCCCAAATGAGTAATGTTTTATGACTGTGCCTGCCTCCACTATCAAACCTTGCAAACAGTGCTGCATTTACTGTGACTCGGTTTCTAAGCACGTGGGGCATGTTGGGCGCAAGAACAAGCGCACGCAGCCAGTCACAGAATAACTGAAGTTCTGGAGTACATTTTATAAATGGATCAGTGCAAAGTGAAACGTTGTAATCTTTTGCATACAACAGGGTTTTGTCCATGCTCCCTACACAGGAACAAGCAGGTTAGTCACAGACTTGTCAGTTTCTATTCATTTTGTTAGTCCCAGTGAAGAATGCTGGGGTTCGAGGTCTATTCACTTGTGGAGATGTTTGGGTCTCAGTGGTTGATCAAAAGAGTGCTGTACATTAGAAATTAGATGCACCACAAAAGCTGTGTATAATATAGGTCTTTAGCGGTGCGCCACATCAGAAATGAGGTGCATCAACAGAGCTGTTTTTGGAGCTGTGTTTCCAATGCACCTCATTCCTATGTGCAGTACTCTGCTATTTTAATAGAACACATCGTGGTGCACATTGAAAGAACTGGTTGGGGCTCTTGGTAAAATAGCTGAGATTACTGCACATCAGAATTGAGTTGGATCAGAGTCTTAGAGTTTTCAATAGCAGGGAGTGATGCATATCACAAATGACAGAGCAATACATCTCAACGCCCAAGAAGACATCCTGTAATACCTATTTTTAGAGATTTTTAGCAATGCAGAACTGGTTAAAGAAATCTTTTTTTTCTTTCTACATTGGATGCCCCTTTCAAAATATTGCAGTTTTTGCTTGCATGAACAAGTATTCAAGATTACAAATTCACTAAACAAGAATCTACTTCGTGCACCTGTTATAAAACATGTGGCTTCTTCGATATCAGAGCAGTGATCACGTGATTTTCACTATAAATGGCCATGTGATATTTCATAACATTTTCTAGAGCTGTTAGGTGTACATTTAGGAAATTAGTGAAAAAGCCATAGCAGACAGTTGAGTTGTCAAGCCAGAATTTAAAACAAGCTTTGGCAAATCCATTAGGCTGTGCCTATGCAAGAGCGATTTGCTTTGTCCATGTGTTTTAGCTATGTTGTACACCAGTGTGGCTGCTGTTCAGCATGGCTAACAGTTAGTGGAGTGTGGATTAGGATTAATCTTCTTGTTTCTTAAATTCTTCATCACTGCTGCATAATTTGCCCGTCCCTTATCAAAATCCCAGTGGCACTGCCTATGCAGAATTTTCTGTGTACAAACCTTAACACAGTAGTCTATTGCATTTCTTCAAATGGCCTTGTTATTATCATCCCAGTATCGTATGCAAACTAAGAGGCAAAGTGAGGGGAGGCGACCTTCCCACGCTGTTCCAAGCTCCTCAAGTGACGCCATAATAACATGATTATCCGAGTACTGCAAAAAAAAAGAAAAAACATGACAAAGGGTTACCTATGGAGGGAGCAGCATGTAGCTGAAGCCGGGCTAGGGATGAAGAAATGGCCTCGATCACATCGGGAGCAGCAGATTTGCACTGATTAAGTTGAGTTAATTTGTGCTTGGCCTGTGCTCCATCAAGTATCGGAAGTGACTTTTAGCCTGGACTAGTCTATTAAGGTGACTGCAAAAAGATTAACACTGAAGCGCACATATGGCAAGCAATGGGCAGCTGTAAACCCTTTTTCTAAACAGTAGTGTCTCGCAAGTGAATGCATGTGCTAGCACATGCTTTCACAGGCTCAAGCCAAAACAAAGGTGGTAACATGGTGTCTTAATGACATCCTAATAACTCTAGGCCTTCTGACACACTTTTAACTGATAGTACAGCACCACTAAGGGTTATTTTGATGGCTGAGCCAGTGGTGGTTCTGCCATCAAAAACGCATTCCTTTCCTCACCTCTAAATGAGGCATGTTAGGTTATGCAGATCTGTAGAGCGCACCATCACCCACAAGGGTATCCTGGCGCTGATGAAAACAGAAGGGTGAGTGAACCAGACATCAGTAAAAAATGTTATACAGATAAACTTGTACTATTTTCTGATAAACGAGAATGTCTGATGTTTTAACTACATAGAAGGGAATGTCTCAAATTGGGATGTTGCAATTTAATGACCCATGACCATATAGTGGCAAGCGTCATAGAAATGTGTTTAACATTTCATCAGCTTTTGCCATTCATATAATGCACACAGTTTTTGGAGTTCTTCCTAACAAACCTATCGATTTGATGTTTTGAAAAGTGATAAAAAAAATAATTTTTTTTTATACCAGTTAAACTCATTTGTAGTGTGTTGCAGTTGCCTTAACAGGCCGAGTTTACACATAGATACATACATATAGTGTTGCTGTGGTGAACGAATGCTCATTGGTACTGTCTTATAAATTATAGTATTAGAATAGTTATTTTCCAGAACAGCCTGTAAAATATGCTTTTTACTTAATAGATTTGTTTCCTGGAGTTGTAAAATGCATCACTTTTGCCCCGTCTTCTAACACTCTTTTGGTTGGGGTTAACGCTTTGAAGTAATAACTCCTCATCCTACACAGAGAATGTGTACTCATTCGCTACCCCTGCAAAGCTGTTAACTGACCAGACTTAGGAAAAAGTTCCAAATACAGGTCCAGATGAAGTTTATTTTCCTATTGTGTTGTCCAATGGCTTTCCACCATTAGTTGTTGCTAATCATCCTTCAGCAACCAAGGAGAGCCCTCTATGCTCACTATAATATCTTCCCCACTAAAGGAGGGGGGGGGAGACGCATCATAAAGGAGACTGTGGCGGACATTTTAGAAATGCAGTGGCTGCCTTAGGCATTACTGGAATTAGCAAGAAAAGTAATAATTACAAAGCATTTTTGCAATCCATTTCATAGTTTATTATAGTCAATGGCTCTTACTATAGTGACATGTTTATATTGCAATATACTTGTCTATTGTTTTTCCAGTAGCAGACAGTTGTTTTCCCCCCGATTCATCACAAAAAGTTTATAAAGCCATTCCTGATACTAATATTCAAATATGACTGCTGCGTTATTCTTCTATCATGCTAATTGGCTCTATTTCTCTGGTCTAGTGTGGCCATTTGGTTTACCTTCTCTGCTTACATTTGGGACCAATCTAGATTTAAAACGCACAGTTCTGATTTGGTGTGGGTATTCCGGAATCTTCATCATGTGTTTGAGTCCCCGGTGTACTGTATATGTGCTTTCGGTTGCTGCCTAATTGCTTGCAGCAGCCAGAATGTTCTGGCTGCACTTCCTTCCTTCCTTCCCAGGTCAGCGACTGCACAGAGCGTTCCACTCTCAGCCACAGTCAGAACAGCCGCTCCCTTTCTAAGGTCTACATTTTCTACTTGATAGTCCAGTGAGAAGGAGCATGTTCGAAATCTTAACCCTTTGTCAGGCCTCAGCATTTGGAGAACTCCAATAAACTCTGGGCCTATGGAGGAACACGAGCTTCGTGGTGAGGGGCAACTCTATCTGCCTCTTTACCGCATGTTTGACACTTCCGCTGGCAGATATAAGGGCAACTGCTGAATGTGGGTGGTGTTCCACTTTCGTTTCCTACAGGCAAAAGGATCTATCCCAGCCAGTACTGGAGAAACGGTTTATATATAGCAGCCCCTCCCCACTACCCCCCCAAATAACTGATAATAAATGCATGCTTTGTATATAAAACCTGCTATTAATTAGTCTAATGGTACTACATGTATGAACTCCAGCTGTGTTTGCCGTGTCTGGATTTAAATTTGCTAACTACCTCTCAACATTAGATGCAAGTGTTACTGCACAGCCAAGTTGTGGGCTAGCTCCATGTGCAACATTAAGGAGAAGTATTTGGATCCAATTTTTAACAATGTAACAGAAAATCTATTTCTTCACATGAGATATAGTTAATTTTAATGGATGCTGCAGACTGGTGACTGTAATTGGGGTGTAGTTCCCAAATATCTTTTTGTGAACAGGTTGTACTTATGAATTTCCACATGCAAAGCCTACCTACTAATGATAAAAGGCTGTCTTAATTAGGCCCAAAATGTGTAAGACTTGCATCCAGTTAAAATTACATACTTTCTATGACAAAACATGACCGTGCTTGTATGTTTGTCTTCATTGGGCGTGCCTAATCTTAGATAATCCACACATCAGATGCACTCCTGAATTTGCAGGGGTTGGTACAGTGTTACAAAAGGGTGTTAGGACAAATGTTTTTTTTTTTTTTTTTTGTTGATAGTTGTGGAGAAAATTCCAGAGACAGCAGTAGCGATTTTAACATGAGAGAAGTTTTTAATTGCAATTGCATGAGGTATTTGTGACTTTTTTGGTGAGCGAGCAACAAGAGAAGTGCAGCCAACACGTGTTTCACCCCATTTAGTTGGCCATCCGGCCTGGGGCTTCCTCAGGGCGTATTTATATCCGTATGGACTCTTGGGTCCTGTCAAGTTATAAGTATAAAAATAAATCGTCCTTGGTAATCTATTAGGGCGCGTCGCCTTTGCAGTCAGTCCGGGTCAGTCGGTATTAGCCTTAGTTAGTGCAGTGTTAACCTCAAGAACTTTGAGGTAATGTGTCCCTAGGGACAAGATCCAAACAACATTTCTTATACAGTCAATTAGAAAGGACTGACTCTAGAATTAGGAAAAAAGAATGATTTAATGATTATTAAAATGTAAAGTGCAGTACAGAAATTAAAAAAATTTAAATGCAACAGTAATTCTCATTAAATCAGTTGTAGTACAAGACATTTGCTGTAAAGACTCTCTTGTATAGGAATAATACAATAGTCAGCAAAAATCAGAAAAATAGATTGTCTAAAATAGGCAGCAAATCAATACGAAATCTGTATTCCTTAGTGGAAATCCAAAATGATCTGGCTCGCCGCTAAATTCAAGGGTCTATATAGTCATTTCCAGCTTAGGAACTCATGGAGACAGCAAAGTCAGCATGGTGGTAGCATTATTACAGCAAATCACATTTCACATTCTAAAACGTCACAAAGTCGATAATGCTACTACATGCAAATTGATTCGCCCTTTTTGACCTTATGTCATCTGAAGGTTTCAGAACAAACTAGTTACATAAACAGAAAACAATCCTGAATGAATACAATAGGATGTTCTAGTAGGAAAAGCCTTGGAAAGTAATAAAAGGCTTCCTCCAGCGAGTTCTTTGAGAACAGTGTCGTATAGTATAAACGGTGCACATTATATTTCTTACTTGACACCACTTGCGCTACAAACACACATTGAACATCATAATACTGCAACCATGTAGTAATCAAGTCCACTCAGTTGAGATGATTAAAGGTGGTTTATTAGAAGATGGTACAAGATCACAGGGAGACCATAAGTAGATTAGATCAAGACTGGTTCAAGACCCCACCAGGTGCAGCCAGCAGGCAGCTCAGCCCAGTCAACTGTCCCTTCTCTGACAGACTCCCCAACATTCTGATAGCATCATCACATTAACATTCCACTTGTGGTAGAATAACAATGGATTAACATTAACAGGATATAACGTATCTCCCTTTCTTATACGGGAAACAAAAAAACTAGAAACATAAGAGAAGAACCTGAGAAAGTGAAAGCAGAATGATTATACAAAAGCAAAAGAACAACAATAAAAGAATATCCATCAAAAGAGGAACAGTGTGAGAACAACCATAGAAAGAAGAGCAACCAAGAGAGAAAACAAGGAACAGAGAAGAAAAGAAATCAAACATAGAAACCATCCTCCCTTCTTACACAACAGCGAAGAAAAAACAACAACGTTAGAGAAAGGATATAAGAAAGTACAAAAGACTTCCCCAAAACGCACCCACTGGCCAGAACAGGAATGAAATGGGGCTGAAAATGGAAAACTAACAAAACATAGGGCTACAGGCTGCGACAAACACAGAGGAAGAAAACACGGCAGAAAACAAAAGAAAGTCCAGAGTCCACAAGAGACACGAAAAGAATACCTCAGAAGGGAAACAGAAAAGAAGAAAGAGACAAGGAAGATGAGGAAAAAATAAGAGTAATCCTCACCTACAAGAAACACCATCATCAATAAAAATTTTAAAATACAATCTAAAGACAACAGATGTAGTCTGGGCCTAATTGAGGTTTAGTTTAGCCTATTCCTGGAAACACAGCAAAATGCATTGTAATGATTTTATTTCAGTTATAATAGCTCTATGTTAATATACATGCATGAATTCTAATCTAGAATAACTAATATTAATGAACATATATAGTTAAAATGGGGAAAACGTCCACACTTGGAAAATCCTATTGACTAGTTAGAATTGTTTTTTCAACCATTTGGAATGTGAGATTGAGGGTTGGATTGACTTATTTCCTTCCAGGACATTGGGCATGCCTAGATGGGATAGTTGGGATGCACATGAGGCTGTTGCAGACATATCAGTCAGTCATCAACTTTATTTGGTAAAATACCATACAAGTTACAATAAAGACGTCCAAACATGAGTAGTCATACAGTTGGAGCTAGAGCAATTGGTCTAATCAATGTTTTTTTTAATACCTTAATTACAAAAATTAAAATAATCAGAGAACGAGTTCATATCTTCTCACTGTTAGAATTGTACAGATATAATGTAATACCTCAGAACTAATTTCTTGTGTATCAAGACGCTGTAGGTATAATATTCCCATCTTATTTAATCTAATAGCAGAGGTCCACAGTATCCGCAGTATAAAACGTTTAAGCTGGTTACTGTATAAGGTGGAAAACAGCGTAAAGTCAATTGTGCTTTGCTGAGACCTATTACCCCAAGGGCACGTTGGCAAATTCCCAACCCAACCCTCCTGAAAAAGAAATTCTATCAGGAAATGAAAAGTACTTAGGCGAAGATGGGTAAGATAAAAACGGTGTTGAGGTTTACTTAAGAGAGTTAAGTAAGGTTCTATGGCAGAGGTCGTAATTAAGGCAGCATATTTGACTGCAGAAGACCAAGCTGTAATTGTATCATTCTCTCCTTAGTACAGTAATTTTAAAAACCGTTTTAATCCGGAGTATACTATGTTTATAAATAGTCTCGGGGTTTCAAAACTATGGAACACCCAGCTCAAAATTCTATTTTTGAGGTGGGTGAGCCATGGAAAGTTTAATTATTTTGTCCTAGGTATTTTAAATATTGTTGCGAAAAGGTTGCCTCTGGGAAAAGCCAGATGATGTTCCATAAAAATAAGACGCATGCTCGTAAAATGTCTGATAAATACTTGCTGCAACAGGTGTGTGGCAGTGCTCTTTGAAGCAGAGCTGAGTCTGCATAGTAAAGCATTTTCTACTTTTTGAGTAACTCCTATATTCGCATACACCACCCAATACATTGCAACCGGTATACATTTGCTCTTGTACATACGTAGCATCTCATTCAATGGCCAATGCCTAAGCTTACTGGCAAAATGAAAGCTAGCCTGTCACTCTCAAGAATTGCTGTGATCTTGCATTTATTGTGTCCCCAGTACGTAATACCCAGGTACTTTAAAGTTGTACTCTTAGCAACCTCCTCCTTGTTAATAAAATATGGTTTGGATTTCACATTTCTTGGTCCACTTATCATTATGATGGTTTTTCTTAAATTAACTTCTAAATCTAGACTACTGGTAAAACTAATAAAAGCGACTCAAAGGATCTGGAAAGCATTTGCAATCCTTGCTAATAGAACCACGTCATTGGCGTACAACAGGGTTGGTATAGAGTGGTTGCCCAGCTGGCGAACGTCCACTCTATGTTGCAGAAGAAAGAAATCCAGTCCATTAATATAAAATAAAAATGAATCTAAAGTGCAGCTCTGCTGTTTACCGCGTTTGAAGCTCACTGAGGCATTGCATTTTCGGTTTCGACCATATCTTATTACAACTGAAGTATCCCTGTGAAGTTTTTTAAAGTAAAATAATCAAAGGCTCCTCAACTTCCATTACATGTAGCATTTCTCATAGTTTAGATCGGTTAAAGTTGTCAAAGGCGCGGGAAAGGTCCAAAAAAGCTATATGTACAGCTTCTCCTCTGCCCTTGAAAATATTTCCTTCTTATTAGTGAGAGGTTTAAAGACCGTTCTACAGTCCCAATACCCGGGCGGAAGCTGCATTGGACGTCGGACAAGATAAAGTTTGTTTTTGCCCAGTGCTCTGAACTCGTAAAAGAACCCTTCCCAATATTTTTGAAGTTGATTCAAGGAGGGAGATTGGTCGATAACACGTTGTTCCTGTCCTTTTAAAGAATTGAATTATAACTGCCTCCCTCCATGTCGCTATCACAGCACTTAGTATATTAGTAATAATTGGGTTCCATAAAGCGACATTGGCTTTAATGATGTTCGCTGGCACGCCGTGAGCACTTAAGGCTTTTCTTAGGGGAGGTGTCATGATTGTATGGTTTCTTTCAGTGACTTCAATAGATCTATTGTAATTATAGAGACCATAGGAACAGTGATTATCCGCATCTTCCAACTAGATGGTCCCCATTAATATCTGAAGTGAAAACCTCAGCAAAAAAACCATTCATGATTCAGCAGGGATGTTATTCACAAATTGTAAAGTTGCTATGATCAGCAAAATAAGGAAGGCTTATAATATCCCAGAAGCTCCTAGGGTCCCTGGTAATGCTTGTTGCTTTATAGATCCGCCCATGCAGCTACCCTTCTCTCATCTTTGCAAGACTCTAAGGCCGTTTTATAAGTTAGGCAAATTTTCCTAATAAGAATAATATCACACCGTGTCTACTTTAAGGCCCGTTAGGAGTTGTTTGTGGGTGATGAAGCATGCTGAGTTAAACCATCTATGCACAGATGTGTGTTGTTAATTTTCTGGGTAATGAGGGCAGGTGATATCTCTTGACTGATGGAGATGTAAGAATTCATGATGGAGCTAATATCAGTGATTCATATTCCCTACAGACCATGTCTTTCGTTAAGGAGGGAGTATCTATTTTCTCCCATTTGATCATTGCGCCATTATTTTCTCTATAAGCCAATTCACCTAGCTGAATGCAGTCCGTCAGACCTACATTGTAAATCCAGGTTTAGGTGGAGGGGACTGTGTTCACTCATATAGCTAACAATGATCTGAAAATCATTGGATAAAACTTGCAGATCAGAGGAGATTGCAATCAAATCAATAGTTCTACCTTGTCTTGTACCTGTGAAAGTTTAAATATGTATCTCGCCTTTTCCTGCTAAATCGCCAGCTAAAAGTAAATTCTGTTTTGTGAGTAGCCCAATTAGGTTATCCTCATATGGGCAATGTTGGAAATGTGACCTGTTTTCCTCTTCAGGGTCCACAGCACCACATGCCGAATTTCTACTAAAATTGCAAATAGCGATGTTCAGGTCTCTTGCCCATACTGTTGATAACTGCTTTTGATATTGACTGGTGAACTGGGTCGAAGTATCGTCTAGGAGATCTGTAATCTCTGAATGAATATCAAACATATTATTATAAAAATGAATGAGCAATAAATCGGTCTTTCTAGGAAAAGAATAAAGCAAAACTTGAAACCAAGCAGAAAAGATTATAATCAATACCCAAACATAAAATATTAGTTGAAATAAGGATCACAATACCCCCTTTGTGTCTGCCCACATAAGAAGGAATGGCCAGTTGACAAAACGTAGGAGACCATCCACACAAGTCTTCGATGGCCCATGTCTCTTGGCAATAGATGATGTCATAATTTTTTATAAAGTTCTGCCATTCAGGGTTAGACAGATGACAGCTATATTCCAGAAAATAAAGTTTTTACCGTTAGTGATACTACTCCTTTGAATTAACATACCATGCAGTCCAACTGTAACAGGCGTAAGGTTTTATTTTATACTTGGACTATCAACTTGTGAAGGGTTTGAAACTATAATGTCTTTGCTTTCCAGTCACTCAGCAACATGTGCGGAGTCCAAGGGAGCATATCTACTCATTAAGTCCAGGTATGAATTCTTCCGCCTACTTTTGCCAAACAGTTTAGTCATTGTAGCAGTGTTTTGACCAGTGTTGTTTTCAATCAGTCAGAGTTTTGTAAATCGCGCTATCACCCGTTAGGGTCTCAAGGTGCTGGGGGGGGGGGGGGGGGCAGCTCCATTGGGGTAATTCGAAGAGCCAGGTCTTGAGGTCTTTCTGGAATTGGTCCAGTGTTGGGCTTCGCTGTAGGTGGAGAGTCAGCTCATTCCATGCCTTGGCTGCAAGGTAGGAGAAGGACCTTCCACCCACTCTGTTGCTGCGGAAGCGTGGGACAGTGGCTAGGGAGAGGTCTGCTGTTCGTAGGTTTCTCTTGGGTGGGCCAAAGAGGTGGTGGTTGCGGTATTGAGGTCCAATGTTGTGGAGGGGCTTGTATGTGTGCGTGAGCAGCTTGAAAGTTATCTTTCTTTCAACGGGGAGCCAGTGGAGGATTTGTCTGGCTGTGGCATTCTGGACGGTCTGGAGTTTCTTGTTGATTCCTGTGTAGAGGGCGTTGCTGTAGTCCAAGCTGCTGGCGATGAGGGCGTGAGTGACCATTTTCCTGGAGTCAACGGGTATCCATTTGGAATGTTTTACGTAGTACGCGGAGGTAGTATGTGGAGGGTGTAGAAGCATGCAGAGGAGACTGCGTTGATCTGTCGATTCATTGTGAGCGATGAGTCCAGTATGATGCCGAGGTTGCATGCATGGTCTGTCTGGGTGGGTGGGTGGGTTTCTGAGGGCGGGGGGCCACCAGGTGTCGTCCCATTTTGAGGGGGTGGTGCCGAGGATGAGGACTTCTGTTTTCTCTGCTTTGAGTTTCAGGCAGCTGTTCTTCATCCAGAATGCAACGACTTTCACCCCTTCGTGTAGGTTGTGCCTGGTGATGTTGAGTTCCTTGGTGAGGGAGAGGATGAGTTGGATATTATCCGCGTAGGAGACTATGTTGAGCCCATGATTTCTGGCGATGGTTGTGAGGGGGGCCACTCAGACGTTAAAGAGGGTGGGACTGAGGGAGGATCCTTGGGGAACTCCACATCTGGTCTCTTGGTTCTGAGAGGAAGGGCGGGAGTCTTATTCTCTGTGTTCTGCTGGTGAGAAATGAGCGTATCCAGTCTAGGGCTTTTCCTTGGATGCCAGTGTTGTGGAGTCTGGTGACTGGTGTCAGGTGGAAGATGGTGTTGAAGGCTGCTGAAAGGGCCAGGAGGATGAGGGCTGCTGTTTGGACTTGGTCGTCTGTGGCGGCAATGAGGGCTGTCTCAGTGCTGTTGTTGTTGCGGAATCCGGATTGGGAGGTGTCTAGGATGTAGTTGGCTTATATGAAGTGTGCTAGCTGGGTGTTGACAGCCTTCTCGATGACCTTGGCTGCGAAAGGAAGCCGTGAGATGGGCCTGAAATTCTTGAGGTACGTCGGGTCTGCGGAGGGTTTCTTCAGGAGGGGGTTGACTTCAGCATGCTTCCAGTTGTCGGGGAAAGTGGCGGTCTCGAGGGAGCAGCTATTTGTCCGACATAGCTCGGGTGCGATGGCTTTGGTGGCCCTGTGGAAGATGTGAGGCGGGCAGGGGTCTGAAGGTGATCTGGACTGGATGCTCTTCATGGTCTTTATGGTGTCTTCTGTCGTGAGTGGAGTTGGCGTAAGTAGGGTCTGTTGGGTGGTGTCGCTGGAGGCGGGAGTTGGGGTGGTGCTGAGGTCTTGATCGTCGAAGTTATCGTAGAATAGAATCTTGCGGTGAAAGAAGAAGCTGAGTCTGTTGCAGAGGTCGTGGGAGGAAGGGACGTCCTTTGTTTCACTGTTGGGTTTGGCAAATTCCTGTATGATGGAGAAGAGTTCCTTGGTGTTGTGGGTGTTGGAGAGGACTTTGTCTTGGAGGAAATTCTTTTTTGTGGTTTTGATGAGTTGGTGGTGTGCCAAAGTGGCAGTTTTGTAGGTGTTGCATGTTTCTGGAGTTTTGCTATTTCTCCATGTCTTTTCCAGCTGCCGGCAGGAGCACTTGGATACTTGGAGAACCGGGGTGAACCAGTTTGCTTTCTTGTTGTGGTCTTCTGGAGGGGGGGGGCGGGCAAGTGTGTTGGTACACTTGGTGATCCATCGGTAGAGGTTCGCTTGCCGTGGTGCTGGCGTCTGTCATAGTGGGGGGTGGGGTGCAGGTGAGGGCAGAGGTGAGGTGTTCCTCTGAGACTTTGTTCCAGAGTCTGCGTGGGGGCGGTGAGCGTGCTTGTGAGCAGTGGGTTTTCTAAAAGAGAAATGGATGCAGTGGTGGTCAGTCTAGAGATGTTCTGTGGTGTGGTTGAAGGAGATGCTGTTTCCTCCTGCGAAGACTTGGTCAAGTGTGTGTCCAGCGGTGTGGGCGTGGGTGGAGACAAGTTGCTTCAGTTCTATGTTGGTGAGGTTCTCTAGGAGGGGAATATTTTGGTTTGTTAACTGAGTAGAAGACAGCAGGAGGGTTTTCCATTCCCTCCCCAGATGAGGTAGTAATTGAATATGAATTTGTAGGGCCATGATAATTTGCAGGTCATGACAGCCAGTTTTATTATTTGGCAAAATAGGTGGAATATGCTTATCCGTTCTCAAGGCACTCACAACAGACCTTGTTTGCTGGTGCGACATGCTAGTAGAAATGATTTAATCTTCCACCAATTTCAGGAAGTCCTGGATTTCTTTAAATATCTTGGAATTTTATTTCCAGTAATGAAAGGAAAGTTTTGCTGTAATTTGCCAATTTAATATCTAGCATATTTATTGCTGCTATTTCGTCCCCCTCCACTTGAGGTGTAACAGAAAAGCTTTTAGGCATTAACTTTGCTGATTTTAAGGATGAGCTGTCATTTTTTTTTTTTTTTTCCTTTTTAAGAGGCACTGTGCTTGTTTTCGCACAGCGACTACTAGTGGTATTTCTCATGAGACCATGTGTTGTGTAGTCCCTATATAGAGCTGAATTTGCAGTGCCAGTTGTACTGTATACCCCACTGGCACTGCCACATGAGTCCCTGTGTTGGTCTGTTGCCATAATGTGCTTATCAGCAGATGTTATGCTTACTTTAGTGGATGAAGTCATCACACGGGCCTGAGTTTGCTCATGTGAAATGGTAGGTGAATTCAAAGAGTCCCTGAACAGAGCCTAGTCTCTCTTCCACAAAGCCAATGTTAAATGTAATTGCCCCAATTACAGTTGTCAAATAGTTTGTTATAGAGGTCGATCCAGATACTTCCAGTTCTTTTGGCCTTTTAAGCTTGTTGGCCTTTCTTTTACCCATGGTGTACAATAGAGAAAAGAAAAGCCTACTTTAAGACTTGATCTGAAGAGGACTTTAATTGTGGTAGCTGGTGGAGAAAAGAGGGGAATTGTACCAATAGGTCGTCGGGCCAAGAGGATGGGCCGAGCCAGCCTTGTCCAGGCACGGATGGGTCCGCTGTTGGCCCGGTCCTCGCCCAGGCGCATTCCGCTCCACGGGAGGCCTGCATTCAACTTAAAGGCTGCGCGGTGACTGGAGGCCCACTTAATGAGGGCAAAGCAGGCTAGTCCTTGAGGTCCCCAGAGCAGACTGCAACAAAATGTCACTAATATGTTTGGTGGTGATAGTTCATGGGCACATTGTGACAGGGGTGGAAACAGCTAATGATTCTGCAAGAGTTGATTTGGGGTGGTAGGAATCCTTTATTGATGTATATGGAGGAATGAGGTCTTTGATAAAAATGTATTACCTGGAAATATAAGTAGGGTAAAACAATTTTGAAAAGAGGCATTTGCACAGCTAATGCAAAACTCATTACATGAATGAATTGCATTTGATCTTGATCCCATGTCAACATGTAACAGTAGCCAAGAAATATTGGGTAAAGTATATCACACGTTGTATTCAACACTTTCAAGGAGTATGGTGACATGGGTGTCAGTGGGGTTTCATTGATGATCCATTCAAACTTCTGAACTGTGGGGAGGATATATTCTGCTTGACAGGCAGCTTGCTAGATTGGATGTGTGCTTTGTACAAGCTAATGCCACCAATTTGGAAGACTTAATCTTTTTTTTAACTTAGTTCCTCTTTGTGGGACACCCGGGGGTGGTTCAATACTGTGGTGTGACAACTTTAATTCTGTGTTAAACAATGTGCTTGAGTAATCTAAGACATTAGTCTGAAAGAGGTCAAACACAGAGGACTTAATGTGTGCTAGGTCAGCAGGGTATGGTGGACATCTGACAGAAAGAAGCTTCATGAACTGCAGAATACATTTTTATTTGATTGGTAGGTCCATGGTATGTTTACTAGATTGAACTATTTATGTGTTAGTGGAGAACTTACAAATAGTGTTGAGTTGGTCTGCTATGAAAATGTTTCAAATTAGGTGGCAAATGGAATAGGGTTCCCTCAGGGAGACTTGTTACTAAGACGCAGGCTCAGAGCACTTATGGGAGAAGATGTAATTATTTGACAAAAGTTGCAGGTAAATGAATGGGAGGCTACAAAGTTAATTGTGAGGGCACATTGTATAGCAGAGAGCTGGGTATTGAGGGCAGTTCAGCAGAGGAACACGTATGTCTGAGTGGCAGCCCTAGAAAGCTTGTTTTCAGTAATGATGAGTCTAACACGGCATTAAAGGGATCAAATATTATATTATTTGGGAGTACAGGCATCCACTAACCTGCCTACCTGCAGCCTAATCGTCCTCAGCAGACAAGCTCAGAATGCACAAGTATTTAATCGCGAATGTCTTCTATGAAGTGATGACCTGGATAAGCAAACAGCCTTTTGAATGCTTTCTATCGGGAATATATCCACCCTAAAACTGAATTCTTAATAGCCTCATGGCACATCTGGTTAGTCTCGCTATGATCTTCAACTTTTTGCACAGATGGGATATCCATAAGGACAATAGTCTGTTTTCAACATGATTGGCCTACTACAAGGATAAGCTCTAAATTTTTCAATCCCCACATGCTAGCCAGCATCTCCGTTTCAGCTGGCCTCAAAGTCCTGGGCGCAAAACCCACAATAAATTCTGCCCTCTCATTGCAGTGTCAATACTGCACCTAGACCACACACTCGTGCACCAACTGTGACAGCTTAATGTTTCCTTAATATAGGGCTGTAAAATAGGTGCCGTTGAAATGAGTTCCTTCATTTTATTAAATACCACCTGACATTCCACACACCTTTTAACCAGAACTTTATTTCTTAATAATCATCGGAGACTCTCTGTGATCTTTCCAAAGTCTTTTAAAAACTTTGAGTAAAAGTTGCACCTACGAGTAAAAGTTCACCACTGCACCTTCTCGTTCGGCAGGAACACGTTGAAAAATCTCTTGACAACTCTTTTGGTTTTGACATCTTCTTTCGTTAGCACATGTCCTAGGTATTCCACTTCTTGCACTCTAAAAAAACGCCCTAATTTATTTAATGTTGCATAATTGCCAACTGAACTCTCCATAAGATTGTTGAGTCATATGGCTTGTATGTCACTACCAAAAAACGTGAGTTTCATCAGGAAAGGTCACAACATTTTAATACTCTGGACATGCTTGTGATAATCATTTTAAAGCTTGAAGCAGCTGATGCCTGGCCGAAAGGCATATGGCAAAACTATTAAGAGCCAACAGGGGCAACAAAAACAGATATTTTGAAGCGGAGTCTGAAGCTCCCTGATGATATGCAGCCCTAAGATCAAGCTTTGTATACCATTTGGCATAACCTACAGTACAGATAAAATCCTCAATTCTTGGTAACGGGAAACTTTCACCCTGCATGGCTTTATTCACAACTCGAATATCCGTGCACATGCATAAGTCATCTAAACTCTTTTGAAGTAAATTCAACTCTTATCCCAGATATGTCCTCCTCAAACAAGAATACTTGCACTTTTGGCCCTACCCTTAAATCCATTTGAACTTTAACTTAATTTTACTAACTCAACATATTGATCCCCCTCTTTGCCACGTAGATCTTACTTCTGATTTCACGTTGTTTGAAAGTAGTACCACCCAGAAATACCCAACGAAATCTATGATGCTGTATTTAAAGACTACTCTGCATATATCGGGTGGCAAAAGTACTCTTGTGCAGCAATTTTGTCAACTGAAATAATTTTGACCCCAGCTCCCGTGTCTACCAACATTTCTATGCATTTAAGGATCATTCCTACGCTAACTCTGTGGTCTCCACGTTTTTCACTAGCTGAATGTATTTAGAATTCTCTACATCACTTGCCAAAACTAAATAATTTAATCTGCCAGCAATACACTCGCCCGTGTCTTCACTAGTTACACTCCGGACATTGACTCTGTTCCCATTCCTACAAACTTTGCTATATTGACTTACTCGTCTACACTTTCTGCAAGTTTGACCAATTGCTGGGCAGTTTCTATAGTTAGTTAAATGTGTACTAGAAAGTACATGTCGGACCGTTTGTGGTGGACCTAATTTGTTGCTTTTGTTAAACAGATTGATTATCCCCCTGCACCGTTTGATGTAACCAATTGCTTAAACTTGGTGTTTTGAAGCAGCATTGATATCCATTTGGATTTCACAACCGGATGCTGTCACGCAGGTATCCAAAATTCTACCATCTTCATGCAATATCTCGATGCTCCTTGCAATATCCAGTGACCTGCCTAATCTGGGATTTTTACATGATAGCAGCTTTTCCTGTCTTGTTTTTGAATTCTACCTTGGAAATAGTCGATCTCTCATGGGTTGTGGTGCAAAGCGCATAAGTTCACAGCTTGCACCTACTACTTTCAAGGCAGTGACAAGTGTCTGGATTCATTCAGCTCTTGGACGCCTGTAAAAAAAACAAAAATGTCCATATAGACCACTAAATTCTTCTGACCTTAAAATGTTTTTTCTAATTGTTCCACAGCTGTCTGATACTCATCCAGCCCCTCTCCTTGCTGAGCGACAAATGGTGGTGAATGTTCAAAGACATTCTGTTTCTCATTACCTCCATAATAATACATGAAGCTTTTCTCCTATCGGGTCTGTGTCATTGGTTGTGCTCAGATAAGCATTAAAACATCTAAACCAGTTACTCCATGTAACTGGTGCATTTCCAGGATCCTGCAGGAAAGGTGTTGGTGGTCGATAAGTTTGCATTTTGGGTTTGGAAAATTAAAGAGAAAATGCTTGAGGTATGGGAAATGGATTATGATATTAAATCACACCTCACGAGTTCACATTGACAAATACAAATAATAATCAGAGGTGACTATTGTGAATTCTTGTTGATCTGCTCCACTTTTGTTTGCAGATCACTGTGGATCTCACCTAAAATATCTCCTACTATACTGTGCTGATCACCGAAGCTCAAGTTGAACACTGACGTTCCTCCTAGTACGATGTGCACATAAATGAAATTAAGTTGAACATTGTATCACACTGCTCAGTTTTACTTCACTGTCCATTCTCCATACTTATAAAGATCCAGGAGATGGCGCACATTACAGGTTGCAGCCCTTAACAAGTATAATGTACGGCCCTTCTTAACTTTATTTCGGTTCCAGGCCTGTATAATTATAAACTTCCATCAGAGGATGCACATTAAAAATGTAACTTGAACAGGCAGGAAGCACATCTGTGCTCGATAAGCCTAGATATGTCATGCCAGCTCTGGCTATGTAAGGCTAGCTCCATGTGAGGCTTATGAGGTGGACAAAGGTGGTGTGAGGTGGGGAACACTTTACCTGTTTAAGACTTCTGCATTGGAGAGCGGGCCGAAAGGTGGCAGATCTCCTAGAAAGTGGCGGGTCTGGGGCACAAGTCCTGCCCTGATATGAACTCTGCTTATTGATGTGTAGAGTCTTTGTGGAGACTGAGATGCAAATGTCCATTACTGGGTAAACCATGCAACAGAAGCCTGTAAGTCAGAGACGATTCTAACCAGTGACTAGCCAACCCTCCCGCGTAAGGAGAAAAATCATACACCTTAACTTTTCAATGCGTCGTCGCTTCACTTACAAAAGGCTCCGATTTTTGCTGGAGACCTTGTCTTGTGTTCCCTGGAGACGGACACTCCTCGCCAAATTGTATTGATGAGTGTAGCACTGCATCAAAGTGGTCCAGTATTAATTTATTCGGAGGCACAGGCTTTCACTGGCCTGCCAGCCTGCAACCTAATTCCCCTCAACCGACAAGCTTTGAATGTACACATTTTAAATCAAAGTTGTGTTATAGGGAGCCATGATCTCCTTGAGCACATCTCGGTCACAACCCACTGTTTGAAAAGAAACAACATTGCAATCTTCAGGGAGGTTGGGAGGTTGGTTAAAGTTTGGGTATAAGGAATGTAAAATCAGTATTTCCTGGGATAGAATTAAGACGGGGAAGCTGTTGGTATGACTAACTCAGAGCGAAGGCCTGGGTCATGCAGTAAGCTCTATAAGGAATAGTGACTGGATAATCTGACCGTAAATGTACTCCTAAAAACTATTGTAAGGAATTGTACTCTGAGTTACCAACAACATGGTTTGGGTGCATGAATTAATTTTTGGAGGAGACTGGGCTCTTTCACTTAACTTGTGACCAGTAGGGGGTGGGGTGTTTAGATAATTTACTAACACCAGTCGAGGTTTAAGTGTTCATTTGAGAAATGCTGAGAGGAACGAAGCTAGGAGCGGGAGCTGGGTGGGCGTGGGGTAAAGGGTGCCAAGGGGAATTCAGAGTATATGTCTGTTACAGTGAGATGGTCTATTGCTGAACATTCCCCAGGAATGCATGGGGATGTTATAAGTTTACTGCGAGTAATAGAAGGAGAAATAACAACATTGAATGTTGCCATTGTTGATGCAGGAAATACTGCTAAACCTGTTTCGACCAAGCTGAGGAAAGATCTGCTTGACAGCAACAGCCCTCTGTCGCTAATGAAGGCAGATTCTAAGCTCTTTATCAAGATGTTAGCCTGTAGGCTGCAAAAAGTGGCGTCATGGCTTGTGGACAGGCTCAGGCAAGTTTTATGGATGGATAGAGCACAACGCTGAATCGTATCTGCAGCAAGTCTACAGTGGGATTTTGTTTGGAGTGCTGGTGCTATGAATTTACGTGCAAGTTTTATTAAGGTGCGAAAGCAGTGGCGTAACAAAGGCCCATGCAGTGTGGGTGCCCCCTCAGCCCAGTACACTAGCCTGAGAGCTCCTGTGTGAGTCCAAGGGGAGCCCTCCATTAACTTTGCAGGGGGGGCCCTCGAGTTTAGTTATGCCACTGGGAGAAAGGTCTATGTTTCCCAGATTTCACGAATGAGGCCAGCCAAAGAGGGCTCTATGCAAGGTTGCCCTCTGTTACCTGTTTGCCATGGTCTTCTAACCATTGGTGGGAATGCATAGGACCTCACAAAAAGGCATATGCAATAAGATAGTGAACACCACTCACATGCTGTCACTCGTTGCCAGTGAGCTCTTAATCTGTCTACTTAATTTCGAAATATCAGTTCCTGTGAAGCAGGAAGAGGTCATAAGAATTGGCTTGATGCCCTGGGTGTGAATTGGGGAGAATTGTCAACATTCCCACTTTGTGACTCAGTGGTTAAGAAGAAGAAGGAATTGCCATTATTAGCTCTACTATGGGAGCTGAGGCTTAACGGGTATTTAGAAATCTGAAAATGCAAAAATCCTGCATGGTCAAGTTAAGCACAGATCCAAGTCTGTCCTGGAGTGGCTGAGGGACTTCGTGGATTTTTGCATCACTTTGCCATGATCAGTTATGGATTGGGTAGCATAGACCAAGCTGTTGTTTCTTCTCATTTATCTGTACATCTTCCAGGGTGTTTTGTCTGCTATCGAAATCTTTCTTCCTTCAACTAGATAATTTACTCAGGAGACCGATATTGGGTTGAGAAGTCAGAACACATCCAGTGCTACTAAATAGTGGCACAGCTACAATTTACTGCTGAATTACTTGTGGATGGCTCAATATATGAAAGTTGTTTCTTGTTGAGTGTGTTGGTGGCGTGAGCTGTTTGAGCTGCAGGAAAATATGCACTAAGTTCGATTTTTGTGGAATTGTCCCCCAAAAAATCCAGAAAAAAAGAGTTGAAGGTATAATCGGGCTAACTCTTTTTGAGCAGCACTGGGGGTCTGCCGACTTTTGCAGCAGAAACAACTCATGTTTACGTAGGAGTTGTAAAGCTATTGGTAGTTTTATATTCCAGTACATTTTGTTAAGTGCAGGAACATATTATGCTAACCAGGAGTCCATAATTAAAATACTTTTAGAATGCCTAAGAGGTCAGGAATAAATAGGATTATTTTTCAGACCTGTTCCTACAGTCAAACATTTTCACCTTACTAGATTTGACTCGTGCTGGTAAACACGTCCGGAAGAATATTGGGTACATTTACATTTAAGCTTTCTCAATTTAATGTGATGCATTACACTTACTTGACACCTCTGCTGCTGCAGAGCATGAATGCATGTTCTCTGCAGAGAGGACTTCTTTTGTATAATGTTGGTATACCCTCTCATACAAATCATTTTTTATCAGAAGCAGAGTTGTGCAAATCAAAAGAATATCTTCTATATCTTTTCACTTGGTCGAAAGGGGAAAACCTGAATAATAAACTGGTGCTTTTTAACTCCTTGATAGATAAGAGGTACCTTGTAATTTCATAGAACGCTTGCAAGGCCCTCACAATTGACTTTTGGTTACGATAACTAGGAATGTTGTCATCTCAGAAATGGAAGTTATTATTTCCAGCAGATATCAGACCTCTGCAGTGTTGTGAAGAAATGGATGCAGTGAAGCTGATTGTGCATTGTAAATCAAGTTGGCACATTCCAAGTGGATTATCAATAGAATTGTTCTGTACAATACAAGTAATGAAAGGAGGCCCAGAATTAAGAAATATATGATTGTAGGAATGTTTAGTGGGAATGATCTGAGCTCAAATGCTTGTCCCGTAGTACCTGCGGGACATTATGACGGTTTGCAGTTAATGGTTTGGAACTATATAAATGTCATATTGATGTCTGCGAGTTGTAAAGGTTTTGATTGAAATTCAACAATAAAATACATTGTAAAGAAATTGTTCACACAGCATCCAGTTAATGGCTTGTGGATTTGTGTACATTTTCCCAGCTTCTCTGGAGAAAGTACTAATGTAACTTGATACTGGTTATTGGCGTCTTCCAACTTCAGTTGGTATTTTTGTTTAAGCCGAATAATTTCTTATATTTCACTCTACATAAATACCACATGCACACGCGTGTTTTTTCTGCATCATTTACCCCCAATACCTTTAAATCGATATGCAGGGTGTAGAATCCCCATTGCCCAACACTCGGGGCCTACTGTTTGAGACAACAAACATTCATGTTTATTTTGTTCACAGAACAAGCTGGCCCATCCCCTGTATCTATTCAGCTGCCAGTTTACACTGTCGCAGTATGGTTGTGGGAATGATAACTGTCTGCTGGCATAGCAAGATTTGAATCCTGTGTACGAGATGTTCAAAATGGGATATGGTGCATTAATGGAAAGTTAGGGTGAACCCTAGAAATACAGTGAGCTGTCCCCTTAACTTTGATTATTGACAATGGTTCAAATATAAACATGTGTATATGTTTGTAAATTGTAAAACTTTTTGGCAATTTATGATCCTCATCGAATGCTCCTTTATTGTAGGAAAATACACGTAGAAGAATAGAAGCAGTATTGGCGCCTGTTTGCTTTCAAAAGAAAATGTATCCAAAAAGATATTTGCAGCTTGAAAAAGACTGATGAATGTGGATAAAATTTTGCTAAATTATTATGCAATTCGCTTTCCAAATAAAATGTTCCCAAAAGTATTTGCATCTTGAAAAAAATGCTTAGGTTACAGGCAGTTTTGCTAAACGTTCACCGAACTATTCTGCAATTTTAAGGACAACTTTAAATAATATAACCTGATTGATGCATGCCAATAAAGAAAACTATGAATAGCAACGTACTGTAAAGCTATTACTGGCAACTTGTAAAAAAAAAAAAAATAGGGCCCCATTCTTAGTCATAAAACCGCACCGCCACATATTTATTAAGGTTTATTACTCTCAGGAATTCACAAACGTTTACAGTACACCCGCAAACTTGCACCAGTTGCAGTTTTTCTGGGTATTCCGAGCACACATTAGTGAATTTTGTTTTTGCATGAGTAAATGTACAACAACATATTCACTAATGTGAAATTGGCTGAGCAAGTGCTAATTAACCTGTTAACTTTTTTTTCTTCGAGGGCGGGAGGATCTTTTCCCCGAGGGGAAACTCCTTTTCCTGGCTTTGCCAGGATTAAGTATTACATTGATTAAGTATTACATTTCTAGCCGTTTCCAGAGTGGAAGGGGTTGGAGAGGAGTTTGTAAATACCCATAAATATTTAAGTTTGTGGGTTTGCACAGTCGCTCTGTGTTTCCGTTTTTAAACCATTGCTTCCAGCCCCTGAGTTCATTTGTCCATTCACATTCGCAAATCTTCAAGGTAATAAATCCTTTGAGTGCAATCCAACTTTTGTGCATAGAAGCCAAACAACGCGTAAATAGACTTTAAGAATTGGGCCCATACGTTTTTGACTCGAACAAGATCTTTCAGAATTTATCTGGTTAGAACATGTAAATGCCCTGTCAGTGATAAAGGGGTTTGCAAGCAAGTGAACTGAAGTCTAGTCAGATAAGTGATTTGTCAAGTGACCATGCGACAAATGACAATGTGCTGAAGTGGAGCGCGTCCGCCATGTTGTTGATCCTCATCTAGCAACCTAGGCACTGGTCCACAAGCATAATCTGGATTTATTTCTAATAACCTATTGTGAAATAGAGCAAATACTTAAAAGTAAGTTTGTCAGGGGAATTCACAAGACGCTCTTCGAAAGCAAAGTAAGAAGCGGCAATGGTACAATTAGAACAATAATCTATCCTGTATGCTAGTTTGACAGAGTGGGTGGCCAAAGCCAAAACCCTTGCCTACTTTGGTAATCTATGAGATTACATGTAACTAAAATACCTATCTATAACCATTGTGATAACAACCAGCTGTTAAAGGCTTACTAGCTTTAACAAATGCTTTTCACAGTTAATAAGCTTGACCAACTTCCTTTGTCATGTTTCATAATAAGCAGACCAAACCTATGGCATCGCACATAACGTTTTCCAGTGCACCAACCAGGCTTATAGCTTGTCAGCAAAACCAATTTAGGCCTACAGTTTTGAGCGCAAGTTTTTCACAAGGCAACTACCAGACACCCAGTCATAACATGTGAAAAGTAAACCAAATTGCAGGTGGCTAAGCAAAATACTATCTCTCCTAAGGATTCTCACAGAGCAAACCTTCTATATCCATGGTTTATCACATGGGTAACCAACACCAAAGCCATTGCCTACTATGGTCATCTGTGAGATCCCAGGTGACAAAATAGCTGTTTGCAGGCTGTAATATTGAATAATAACAATCCACACTTAAATGCCTATTGACTTTGTATGCTTTTCGCTATACATATTGCAGGCCTAGCGCCTTTATCATAACATTTTATAAACAGATCAGGCCTGTAACTACTGTGATCATTGATTTACTACCATAACCTACTCTGTCGTGCTGTATCAAGTATAATCTTTACCCAAGTCAAAAAGTGCAGTACAAGGAGTATTTCTAGTGGAAGCACACCAACTTTGCCAAACAAATCCTGTACTCTGGGGAAAAATAACATGCATGCAGCCTAAACCCCTCTCTTAGTAGGAGGATTAGTGTAGCCCTGGTCATCCCCATACCTCTCTCAAACACAAAACTGCACTCTGAAGTCTAAAGTTAATGATGGAAGAAGACTGCAATACATTTCTCATGACTGCCCTCCTCCCATCTGTGGTTGCTGCAAGAGTAAAACTAACACTGTACATAATCTAGTTATCTAAGAATTTAAAAGCATTATAATCTTGTGTGTGCCCATAAACGTTCAACCTCAGGCAGTCATATGGCTGCTGGCTCAAGCAGCTGAATAAATGCACAAAATAATCACAGCTGCTTGTAGCGGAAGCACTTTTTCCTGGGGAAGAATACAACTTCTGCCCAATTGAAAAATGTACTGCTGGCTATCAACATGCAGCAGAGCCAAAGCCCCTCTGTATTACTCCTGAAAGCTCTTTTTTGGTTTATCAAATTAAGTCAGGCGACAGCTGTGCTGTCATGCCAGACCTAAAAAGTAGGAACCTCCAAGAATATTTTCCTAAACAAGACTTTCAGTCAAATGTATTTTTTTCTATGTTCAGATATCTAACCGCATTTTAAAGATCTTGAGAGCGACATTTTACAGAAACAAAACTGCTGGCCAAATAAGTTTGTACATAATAATAACTTTTTACTTGGCACCAAATACTTTAGCTATATTGTGTTGCGGAATTGTAAACAATTGATTCTGCTAATTTAAAAATTCATGGTTTTCTGTTGATTGATCAGGAAAGTATGAATTTCTTACTGCTGGGATTCAGAGCAGACCTCTGAATCGCAGATTAGAGCCGGATTGCAATACACATTTACGTTTATCAGCTATTTTAACTGCTTGCTTAATGCTATGAAGGTCAAATCTGCTATGATGTGGCATTGAGTGGTAGGTGTCATTTTCCAACTTCGCCTCATAAGGGTCGGCCCTTATGAAGTCCCGTATGTGTCATCATTTGGGGTCATATTTTACCTGTGTGCATCTCTACCGGAGTCAGTTGTATCGTCAGAAAAGGTCTTATTTCATTTCAAGTGTTCTTTTGGATTTAGAAATCACAATTAAATGCTTTGCTCACTATGAGACTAATTCCTGAGAATCGGGAAAGCAAAATTGTAGACTTTTGTGCAAATCCGACTGTACTCCTGTGAAATGTCCATTGGAGGAAGTATGGCGGATAGGTGCATTTTTTTTCTTCCCACCTGAAAATAATTTTTCTTTGCAAAGTAAGTATTTTAACATTGGCTTTGAAATCTTCATGCAGTACTTAATTTAAGCCAGTGGTTTCTGCAGTTCGGCACTGGGACTTAATTGTCAACACTTATGACGGCTGCCACATGGTGGCACTGTTTGTATAATTTAGAGATGAGCAGAACAGATAAACAACTAATACCTGCCACCCAAGCTATTTTTATAGCTTTGGGGGGCCTGGAATAGTCGGAATTGTTACACTTGTAACAGTGTGCTGCTTAGTAGTTCTGTAGGTACTGTCATTGGCAACTCTGGCTTTTGCAATGGGTAGTGCATGCTGCAGAGGCCTCCTGACGTGGGCCCTGGCACTTATTTTTTCCCAAATTAGGCACTGTCTTCATGTAAATATTTGAACTTTTCTGTAAAAAAAATTAGACCGGGTTTAATTCCAGGATTCAAAACCTACTCTTAGTACGATCAGGGAGAAGATGGCATTTTTGTCAATGCACTCTCAGATATGTAGTTGACTTCATTGCTTATCTGCTTCGGTGGCATTATATATGTAGTTCATGATTTTGCAATAAATGCAGTTTATTTCAGACTGTATGAAGCAGGGCATGTGGATTGGTTTTTTTTCCCATAGTTTCACAAATCCATTCAGAACTAAAGAGTATATTGAAAATGGTATTCGAGTGAGAATACATTCATCAAGAACGTTTTATCCTTCATACAATGTTGTTTAAAAGTATTTAAACAACAGAGAGCTGTATGTTTTGTTTTGTAACAGGAGCATTTCAAACATAAGTTTCTTTATATAAAAAAAAATAATAAAACAGTACTGTGCTTGGGGTCTAGTTTAGGTCAACTCACAGAAACTAGGATATTAATTGGGGAAGAGGCATAAGAGAATTCTTGAGTCTGGCATTAACCAAGACCTTTTGATTTTATTAAAGACATATGTATATAAGGTCTTCCAGTCACCCCTCTTCAACTATGGATCTGTTATTGTCATTCACATTTTTTCCACCTACTGCAGCATAAAGCATGAGGCAGTGTGTCAGCACACTTTTGCCATTGGCTAATTTCACTGTGGGACAGCATTCTGCCCCATCACAAGGGGCCCATGTACACACAGAGTTGTTCCCTCCAGTGTCAGGGATTTCTATAGCACTGTTTTTATTTTTTTAAACATCAGAAATATTTTGCTTTTAGCCATTTTGTTAGATTGGCGAAAGTCAAGCAGCTTCCCTGACAATTGAGGTTTGCGAAAATCATGACCAAAACAAAAGAAGCATTGACAAAGCCAAAAGGTGATTAGCCAATGCCAGATAAATTGGCTTTTCTTATGCTTGTTCTAATTGGGGCAGCACTATAATATGTGAACAAAATAAAGGGACCCAGCCTTTTGTTGTGTGGAGTTTGTTTGTTCCTTCACTTGGGAAAAACGTGTTGTTTTTCGTAAAACCCTCACCCACCAGGGTTACCCCTTGGTGGCATGCTTCATCATAGGGCCCTTCCCGTTCCGCTACGGAACTAGGCGTGCTGCGACAAGATGAACTACGCGGGTGCACTAAATGTTATGACTATGTGAGGCAGGTGAATCTGCTAGGGAGGATTGAGGTAAAAGGAAGGTGTACGTTAAAAATACCTGGCTAATGGGTGATGCTGCTTTATTCTGACCCCTAGTCAGTTTGGTCAAAAACAGGGGAGAAAATTAGGAGTCATGGAGTTAATGTTCCCAAATCCTAATGGTCGACATGTTTCTACCCTACCCCTCTCAGCTATTCTTCAGGACCTAGTGTAAAATATATGTGATACCTAGTTCCACTCCTTCAGTTGATCAACTAATACAAACTTTTTATACAGTGCTCAATTGCACATATCTACACAGGTGCAGTAAGAATTCATACAACCTGGTAATCCTACTGTAAATTATCTGAAAGAAAAAGTGAAAGAACACTAATTATTTTGTCCCCACATCTGTTTCGCCGTTCTGCAAGGGCGTGTTCAGTAAGCCCTGCATCACAAGTGTGCACCCCTTATGTGGGAAAAAACAATTGCAACTTGTCTAAATGTGCAGCTGTGAATCCCCGTGGCACATCTAGTAAGGTGGTAACAGTAAAATAGTGACTTTGGCATATATTTGGACACATCGCACTCGTGAAATATATCACGCATCCACTGTAATTGTCAGTGTCTCATATCGTGGCTGTAGACTCAGGTTCCCGACCCAATGATATCACCCATAAGCATGAGGATACGCAGTAGCCTCGAAACCCTGTCTGATACATATACCCTGCAATATAAAAACCCTACCCCAGTTAGGCCCCCTCCAGTTAGTAGTTCAATACCATAACCAGTGGTTACCACACTGGCAATAAAAGGGATGGATATATATCCTCCTGTGAAGAGACATGTAAGGTTGGTTGACATCGTGTATAGCAACAATTAAACTATGTATTAGAAAACTTTCAAATTGAAGTTGTGACTATGGTTCCGCAGATCGGAAGCACATATAACAATGCCTATTCACATGTACATTCATGTAACGTATTTCACTTAAGAAAATGCAAATAAAAAATACTTGCAGAAGAAACAATTGATGGACCGAATGCTGGACAATTCAAACATTCACACCCAGTCACAAGGATCTGGGTTTAATCCATCATTCTTTTGTTCACCACACCACCCCAGTTTGGACCTAGCCATATGCAAATCTGTATTGACCCTGTTCCTTGTGGGAACAGTCCAGCCCGAACTGCCAAGCCAGGTCCTCCCTGGACAGGAAACAAGCATCCTGGGACCGGTTTCTGGGCATCACCCTTCATCAGCCAGGCTAGCTTGAATCCAGTGGTGTAGTGAGCACGGGACCCACGTCTGGGCATACCCTTCCCACTTAGGGTGACATATGCAGAAGAAACAGGTTCGACCTGGCATGGCAGTTCAGTCTGGACTGTTCCCATGGGGCACAGGGTCAAGACTGATTTGCATATGGATGAGTCCAAACTGGGGTGGCGTAGGGGGAAAAAGAACGATGGATTTAACCCAGATCTTTTGACTGGGGGAGAATGTTTGCATTGTGAGCATTCCGTACATCATTTGTTTGCTGTAACTCAACAAAAAATACTTGGCAAATAAATCGTGGCTGTAGACTCCCAAACCGTGAAAAAAAGGACATATAACCTAAAACGAACACACTACATACTACACGTACGTTTCATAGATGAAGCCTAGGCTCCATGGTTCTTCCAACGGGAAGTTCTGCTTGTAGTCAAACGTTGTTTTTGAAAAAAGTAGAACGAAACTCAGTAAGGATGGGATTCAATTAGAAAAGGGATTTTGGCCATCCTTAGTCGTCGGGGCGGCACCTTCGTGCCGTTCCACTCATCTTGTCAAAGTCAGAACTCTGTTAAGTTATCTACATCTAATCCGCTCTGGAACGGCATCTCGTTTGTTCCCGTTGCGGTACAGGGCTAAAATGTAAACCGCGAGCACGTATGCATGCCTTCGTATTGTGTTCAAAAAAGACTAGCGCGCTGTGTTACCAAAATGGCCACCGCGCTATGGGCAATAGCCTTAGACCCGGAAGTGAGGACCTTGGGCAGGTGAAAGTGATTGTTTATTCTCACTTGGTACTCCTCGTTGATGCCTGATGATAAATTAGATTGTTTATCCAACTGTTGGTGCCTCATATGTAGAGCCCATTATTTAAAAAGGGGGGGGATTACTTGTACTGAACACCGTTAATTGCACATTTCAGTTACGTATTCTTATAAGTAGTTACCCAGGACTAGATCCGGTTAGTGATTCCGGAGTCCTGTGTTGTAGTAGTAGTAGGTATAATACAGCTCGCATAGTAGGTGACCTTGTAGGAGGAAAAATGTGTGAACACTGGGTTCATAATCATTGAGAATAATTATTGAGAAAAAACGTGAAACTATTATGGGGAGCCCCTGGGTGTTTTCCACATCTTCACTTGCAATCCTTCCGGTGACAAAGTTGGTTGCAATAGATATTTTCGAACGAGCCATTATGGGGAACGTCCAGAGACGGTCATCACTGTATCTGTTAACAGAACCGTGTCTGAAGGATTTCTGTGTTTGTAGTGTATTAATGATCTCATTCTGGTGTTGTTTGGTGCTTGATGTCAGTTGCAATTAAATCTATCTTACAAAACTACTGCATGGAATGTTGTCATTCAATCCCGCTACGTGTGTTTTTAATTCGAAAACCCATCTTTGCTCCTTCTCGAACGGTTTTTTGTTTCTACTGTCTCATGATATTCCATTGATTCTAGGACTACCCACTTGAAATCTTGAATCGTATGTTTCTTTTCTATGTAATGGGCTGTCATTTTTGTGGTTGTGCTCCCACAGCGTACATTACACCTATGTTCGCAAATTTGAGTTCTTACTTTCCTAGTGGTCATCCACATGTAGTGACAGTTGCATGGGCATGTAATCATGTATACAACCCTCTCTCTGTAGCAATTTGAAAATTTCCTGAGTTCCCATGTGATCTTGTCGCTCAGTGTGAGTTTTGGTGGGTTTAGTTAGTTGGCAGATACTACAATTGCCACATGGGTAGTGTCCTACCACGAGGGCCAGGGTCCCTTGAGTGGTCATCCTGGTGTTGAATGGTTGTTTTGGGCATGTGCGCACAAGGATGTTCTTCAAACTCTTGCCTCTTCTGTGTGAGAATATTGGGCGTGGTATTGTCATTGACCCACTGTTTAGAATTTGCCAGTTTTTAATATTCTTGGAGACCGCATTTGCTGCTATACTGTATGTGGGAATGCAAATGGACGTCTCTTCCTTCTCTTTTGGAGAAGGTGGTTCCAGGAGGGACTCCCGGTTGTTGTTTCAGGCCCTTTTATTGGCTCGTGTGATCATTCTCCTGGAATATTTCCTCATGATCAGTTTCTGTGACAGCTTTTCCTGTTCCTTGTAGTACTCTAGTTCTGAACAGTTCCTCCTCAGCCAAAGGAACTGGTCAAAGGGAAGATTTTCCCCTTAGGTGGCGGGGGTGGAAACTCTCGTAGACTAAAAGGCAATTTTTTGCAGTTGTTTCTCATGTGTAGTTGTTTTCAGTTTCTCATTCTCGTCCACTTTGATATTCAGATCTAGGAAGACGAGTTCTTTCCTGCTCGAGGTACAAGTAAACGTGAAGAATTTATCCTGTGTATTAAGCCAGTGAAGAAAATCCTGTGCTCTGTTTTCGTCTCCTTCCCAGATCACCAGGAGATCGTCGATGTACCTCTTCCATAACTTTCTATGGTTCCTGTATGGGTTTGGGGATGCAAGAATCTTATGGGTCTCAAGGTGATGGACACAGAGGCCGGCTATGCTAGGGGCGAAGATACGACCCATGCTAGTCCTGTGTCACTGGAGATAGTGTGTCTTCAAAACTATAATACACGGGTAGAAGGGTTTTCTTCATTGTGTTTGCCTATTTACAGTTTGAAGCTCATGGAGTCTGATTTGCCCAGAATCACCCAATTTGTTTTGTTTAAGGCCTTGTAATTGCATATCCCTCCCGTTCTTCAGGTTCCAAGGTAAGCAAGTCGACCGCAAGACCACACTTTCTCCTTTGCTGTATGAACTTGCTATTCTCGGTTTGAAATTCTGGAATCAATATTGCATGTAGCATTATGGGCGTTGGATTTTTTTTTTTTTAGTTCAGTTAGGTTAGGGGGCCTAGCATGCATTTTGCCATGACAAACCTAAGTGACCCAGGATCAGTTCGTTTGAGAGTGGTTGGTACATACCACCTTTACAAATGGATATGCTGATTAACCGGGGAGACTTTTGAGATCCTTGTGCTTAGCTGCAACATGTTATAGGAGCAATTTAAGTTCTGTTTATCAATATCTCCTAATTTTTGTTAACAGGAATGGCAGCAAAGAAGAGGAAATCTACTTCAGTTGAACCTGCGTCAAAGAGGCGGAAGCTAGTTTCAAATAAGAAGTCTTCTGCGACAGCTGAGAAAAAGACCGTCTCCGCCGATGAATCTTTTCGATCCAAACCTAAGCTGAACAAGAGCGTGGAGAAAAACAAGGCGAAGAAAGCTTCTAAACAACCAACTCGGTTAACAAAAAAAACACTCCACAATAATGCTGAACAACCAAAAGCAATTGCGCTTAAGTTGAAGCGAAAGTCCGTCAAAAGTAAGGTGCAGTTAAAGAAAACGGTTCTAAAATCGACGGAGTTATTGTCTTCGAAAACTGACAGCCAAGTGTCTCTACGGTGCCAAAGCATAGTTTCCAAGTCTTCCAGAAATAGCCTTCCCAAGATCACAGAGACTCCACCCAGAGCCGTTTCCACAAAGACCGCTCCTGTTAAAAGCAATACCCCGTCTCGGTTAAAATCTGTGGCAAGTGGAAGAAACTTTCTCCCCGACACCTCCAGTGTTAAGACTGCTAGGCCTCCTGTGCAGAAGTCTACAAAACCGTTAAGTAAAGCTCCGTTAAGGATCATCCACTTAGAGAATACTACTGTGACACGTGACTCCAGGTCAAAGGTCTCCTTGCCTGCTACTGAAACTGTTAAAAGATCCGCACCTGCTGCTTCAAAGAACATTTATGAACTGAAGGCAGGGGAACCAAAAAAACAACTCGAGGGTAATGCGACGAGCCCTCTGCTGGGTCGGAATGCCACCCAAGCAGTGACAGAACTGCGTTCCGACGAAAATAGCATTCGACCCGAAACTGGCACGCGCCGTAACGTCAGGCCTGGCGACGTAACTAGTTGTAGTACCGCCCCCAGAAATATAAAAGTGCATTCAAAAGTAAAGGCGGTAAACAAACGGGTGCAAGAGAAGAAGGCGGCAAGAGCTGACCCTAGATCTAAACAAACCAGCGGGCACAATGACCTTCAGGGAAGGAAGTCCCAGCGCCAGCAGCTGGTTTCCAAGGTGCCTCTTAAGTCCCTGCAGAAGAGAGGCACAAAGGAAAGGAAGGGCTCTAAAAGTAGGTTAAACAGCGCACCCACAAATGATCAGCCGCCTAAAGCTCAAATGAGCAAAGGTTGTGCACTGAAGAAAAAAACTGAACAAAAAGGCAAAATCAAGCCATCTAGTCTTCAACCGAAAGTGGAAGTCAATGGCACAAAGCAAAAAAGTAAAACTGCCGAAAGCCTGAAGGAAACCAAGCACAAGGCGAATGTTTCCAAAGTTGATCCTAAACTAGCTGATGGCACTAGTCCTTCTAACGAGTTGCCGAAGGCTGCAGTGTCTCCAGAGAAGAGTCTTCATCTAGAGGAAGAAAAGACCATACAGCAGCCTCCGGTACCAGCTCCTTGTCGTAAACCGAGAAAGGAGAAGGGTAAGACGCCAAAGGAGAAACCAAAGGAGAAGGGTACAACTTTGAAGACGCCAAAGGAGAAGAAAATTAAGGACAATGAGGCCCCCAAGAAACTTGCTGGTCCTAAGGTGAAGCGCAAGTTGAAGAACCACAAGGCTTCAAAACTGCAGGAAGCTGTCCCAGAGACTGCTAGCCTTCCTGAGACTGATCCCAAGGCGAAACGTGTTAGCATCCTTGAGCTCTGTGGAGAAATTGCTGACGAAATAGAGTCTGATACAGTGGAAGTGAGAAAAGAAGTTCCTGATGTTCCACGTGAAGTGGAGGCTACAAAGCCGCCTGATAATTTGCTTCTGCAGGTCGAAGCAGAAATCCAAAATCTGTCGGGAGAAGAGGTGAAGCAGAGTACCCCAACTAAGTGCTTTTTCCCCAGCAAGAAAACACTGCCTGTAAAGAATAGACTGAACGGGAACTTGAGCCCCATTATGAAAAACTCTAAATCGAAGGAACTGAAACCATGGAAGAATAATCACGTGATCCGAAATACTGTACTGAATCAGTCTGCACTCCCAAATCTGGAGCTTTTAAAAGGGAATGCATCATTCCCTTCAAAGGAAACCCAGGCAAGGACTACAGACATAACTCCGTTATTTACAGATAGGTTGCTTGTGACACCACACAAGAAGGGGAACCAAACTGAAAATTCAGGCAGGTTAGAAACGGTCTGCGTGAAGGGGAATACGTCCAAAGAAGTACTGCAGTCTTCAGCTCATTTACCAGTGACTCGTCTGGATCGTAATCTGATCACGCAGCAAGGGATTTGTTTGGAAGCACTTGGAACAAACGAGATACCTTTTGTACCTTCGAAAAGAACTGTGGAAAATGGCATGCTGGAACCGGCGTTGGATGAGGTAACTTTATTTTTTTGTGGAAGAAATGTTCACATTTCTTTTCTCTGCATATATAAAAAGCCATTTTCAATTGTATAATACACATTGAGTCACACTTTCAAGCTAGGAGGATTTTTTTCTGTATAATTTGTACTTGGGACCATTGAAAATCTACCGGCATGGTAAGTTTAGCGATATGGACGGTGAACTGCAGTGTTGGTAAGGGTAGCTATGCAAATTGCTTTCAACAAAACAAACCTTTTAGGTAGGGACTGTTCAGAAACCTTGTTCATAGCCTGGTCCATCCTAGGAACAATCCAAAATATATTCTTAAGCAATGGGGGAGTGATTGTCTTCCCAAGGTTGGATGCAAATGGAACACCTCTATATTTCATTGGTTGTACAAGGAGATGCTATTCTTCTTGGACATTGTCTTGCAATTTTCCTGTGAAGATAGTACTAAAAAGGTAACGTTAAGTGCCCCATATTCAATCAATCAATCGGGGTTCCTACAGACCATGGCCAATCGCCCATTATAGACTCAAGGTGCTGTGGGTAGGTGGGTTCTGCAGTTCAGTCGAAGAGCCAGGTCTTGAGCTCCTACCTGAATCGAGGCAGTGAAGGTGATTGCCTGAGATGTAGCAGTGAGGTAGGAGAATGATCTTCCTCCGGCCGAGGTCTTGTGGATCTGTGGGATAGTGGCCAGGGCCAGTCTGGCATAGCGGTGATGTCTGGTGGGTAAGTAGAAGGCGAGTCGGTGGTTGAGGTATGCAGGTCTGGTGTTGTGGAGGGCTTTGTAGGCGTGCACAAGGAGCTTGAAGGTGATTCTTTTGTTGATCGTGAGCCAGTGAAGGTCTCAGGTGACCGGAAATGTGACTGTAGTAGGTGGATGTCCAGGATAAATTTGGCGGAGGCTTTCTGGATGCTCTGCAATTGTTTGGGGAGTTTTTGGGTGGCACCAGTTAGAGTGCGTTGCCCGAGCTGACGAGCAGCTGAGTGACCCTTCTCCTTGACTCGGTAGGAATCCACTTGAAAATCTTCCTAAGCAGTTGGAGCGTGTGGAAGCAGGAGGTTGAGACAGCATTGATTTGGGGGTTCTTTGAGAGCAAGGAGTCCAGGATGATGCAGGGTGTGTGTGTTTTTGTGTGTGTGTGTTTGTTTTTCAAGCACCTTTGGGCTACCAGGAGTCGTCCCAGGCAGAGGAAATGATGCCCAGGATGAGGAATTTGATTTTGCCGGAGTTGAGTTTGAGGCAGTTGTCCTTCATTCAAATTCCATCTTTACTCTTTCAGGTTCCACTATTGGTGGTTTAAGTCTTTTAGACTCTGTTGACATAACTGATGCATATGTCTTCTCAGATTCAAGCACGTTAGTTACTGAAAGAAGACCATGTGAAGATTTGTTAATGCATGTTATGCAAATAAGGGGGTTACAGTGTCCTGAATATTAAATAGACTAGATAATAAGGCAGTGTAGGGATGCCCTGACCACCTGGACTTTGTTGTTGCTTCGATCCTGTTGGACTCTTGTTGCAGCACCTGCTCCTGTGAGAGTCCCACGGGATTGACAAACTATTTTAAAAAAACAAAAAAAGGGGGTGGGGGACCTGAATGTCTGTGGTGGTTTCATGCGCAGGGGATTAGATTCAGGGCCTGTGGCCAACAGCACACTATGTGTGACGGAGATTGGCATATTTACATGTGGTAATAAAATATGAAAAACTCTAGAATAAAAATATAAAAAACCTCTAGAAAATTATTGAAAAAACATAGGTTAAAGGAACAGTCTAGTTTGGTATGGTAATAATGTGTTTCTTTACATAAAAAAAAAAAAAATCTCGAATTCACTGAACAAAAACAAAGGTTAAAGTGATCTTACGGTTTGGTTGCTAATATGTTACTGTGTATTAAAATAAACCTCAGACATTCACTGAAATAAAGAAAGGTGGAAGTGACATTCTAGTTGGGTGAAAATGTCAGTTTAAATATAATATTTTAAAATTTAAAAAAATACGGAAATCTACCTGTAATTATAACTTGCACCCTTGCCATGCATTGCACATCACTAATGACTTCTGAAATTACATTATTGATGACATTAGGGTACATGGCGGGGTGCGAGTTGTGTTTAATTATAATAACTTCAACTGGGATATTTCAGTTTTTTGTTTTTTTTTAATGTCTAAAATGTTACGTTTAAACTGACATTTTCACCTAACTAAAACGTCACTTTAACCTTTGTTTTTTTTTGGTCGGGCCTAGCATTGCAGCGCATGTGCTGCTTGCTCTGTGAGGCATATTGTAGTAGGGTTAGATGTGGAAGTGCCGTGGAAGCCCTGCTCATATTTTTCATTGGCTGGTGGCATTGTCGTTGGTAAACACTGGCTTCCGATTCAATGTGAGGCTTCTTATTCCCTCCTTGTCACTGCTCTGTATCCTTTTGTGACCGCCCATCCGGACTGGATCTTTTACTTGCAGCGTTACACGTCTCCTTCATAAGTCAGTAAGCACTATGTTTTGTCAGTCAGTCTGCTTTGGCAATGGCGGCCGCGTGTTTATTTTTGAATTGCGCTTTCACTTTAACAATAGCTAGCCGCCACCCCGCGAGAGCTGTGTGGGGTGGCAGCTAGTGTTAAACTGAAAGCGTAATGCAAATATAAACAAGCGGCTGCCTTTGCACAATGCCGACAGCCTTTTTAAAAAAAAAAATTATTGAGTATATATGCATCAAATAAGAGACATTGACATACTTCAAATGCTGTTAACAGCTAGTGACAATCAGAAATAAGCAACGCTGTACCATGCTGAAAAAGAAAGATTAATTACAACAATCAATTGGAAGACCCAATCTCCTTAGAGACATAATCCCCTCCACTGCCTTAGCCATGTCATCTATGGTTGAAGTCGGATGGCCAGTGTAGCCTGCATCTGTCAGGTGAAACGCCACTAGGTGCGCCATTGGTCAGGGGGGGTGGGGGCGTCGTGGGGCAGAGGCATCGTCAGGGTCAGTGTCCACCGTGTTCGTCCTTCCAGTCACGAACAGGGCCCAAAAGTTCTTTGGTCTGCTGCGGGGAGGTAACAGCTCACTGTAGTTTTCGGTCTGGGTGCAGCAGAACATCATATCTTTAGACCACTGAGCTATCGTGGGCGTTGGGCTGCGAAGCCAACAAATCGCAACGCATCTCTTAGCTAAAAGTAGAGCCATGTCTACCAGTCGTCGCTGCGCCTTCGGGAGAGGCTTGGAGTACCCCAGCAATGCTAAGAATGGGTCGGGAATCAACTTTAGTTCTGTGATTCGGTTTATTTCGAGAAATACCAGGCCCCAAAAGCGGGCGATCCCCTGACACGTACAGGCCAGGTGGAAGAAATCAGCAATTTGTTCCCCACATCTTTCCCAATGAGGCTCTTTGCGCAGCCCATAACGATATAGACGTTCCGGCGTGTAGTAAACGCTGTTTAGGAATTTAGAATGAACGAGTCTATGCCGCCCATTTAGCGACACACGTTTCGTGCTCATGCAGCAGTAGAGCCATTTATCATCCGTAAGGTCTACCTGCAGGTCATGCTGCCAGGCCAGCCGCGGTTTGGTGTAGACACTTCCCCTAGCCAACATTGTGGTGCAGTAGATCTTAGATACCATCTTAGCAGGTGTTTGCGCTCTAATGACAGCAGTTAGGGCCACAACCTCAGGGGGCTCCGCCATATCCTCCCCTAGCAAGTCCTTGAGAGCATTTTGAAGTCTATGGAATTGGAATTGTGCAAGAGGCGTCGGCTGAACATCCCCCACCATTCATATCTTCCCATGTGCGTGCCTCGCCATCTGTGAAAAGATCCCCTATTGTATGGGCATTTAGCGTCTGTAAAGCGGCCGTGACCCCCCTATCTTTACATGCAGTGAGCCAATGGCACCAGTCAAGTCGGGCCCCCGGGGAATACAATATATTGCCCGCCTGAGTAGCTAGTAAATAATGCCAAGCATGAACGACCGTATTAAGGGAATCCAATATACCAGTGCGTCTATCAGTGGGTGTGAACAGCAGGGCAGGAAGAGGCTTAGGGGCAGCAACTATCGTCTCTATTCGTACATGCGGAATGTCAAACGGTCCATGTATCCAATGATACGCCTGTGAACTTTGAGCAGCGCTATAATATAAATCCAAATCGGAAGCACCCAGTCCCCCCATTGAGTGAGGCAATGTCAATATTTGCCAGGCGACGCATGCCTGCTTGCCCGCCCAAGCCAAGTGTACCATTAGGGACTGAAGACACTTGAAGAATACACGGGGAAGTACCATGGGAATATTCATAAAGAGGAAGAGAAAACGCAGTAGCACAATCATTTTCATAAGGGACACTCTGCCCATTAACGATAAAGGGAGGCGTACCCATTGGTTAATATCCTCTTCTAGCTTGGAAATAGCGACCCCATAGTTCTCCCTGAGTACAACCTCGGAGTCAGTGTGCAATTTGATCCCCAAGTACCGCACCGCCTCCGTAGACCACTGCAGTGGGTATTCAGGCTCGAAGGCCACCGTTGCTGGGGTAAGTGGGAACATGATGGATTTGTTCCAGTTGACTCTCAGGCCAGACAGGGATCCAAAGAGCCCCACCTCTCGCAGGACCGGAGAGAGATTAGCGTCCGGGTTTCTGACATAAAGGAGTGTATCGTCCGCATAGGTGGACACAATAAGACGGTAGTTCGGAAAGCGAATGCCTCTATGGCTGGGATGCTCTCGCAGTGCGTATGCCAAGGGCTCAGTGGTCAGGGCATAGAGAATTGGAGATAGGGGGCAGCCCTGCCTTGTGCCCCATGCCGACCGCTTGTTCTATGTCAGATTCACCTGTTATCTCTATCTCAGTGGCATTCTATTGATCTCTCTCTCTCTTTTTCAGGACCTCTGTTTTTGCCCTTTCTTTGTCTCCCTCAGTTCTTCCCGCCCTCTTTCACTTCACAGATGTATGGTGCTCTGTCTTGGCGGTGCTTTCATTTTCTCTTCCGTTCTTTCTCTGTCTGTCTTTTTCTTTCTCCACCTTGCTTCTTTACCTCCTGACTATCTGTCTCGTTCTCACTCCACGTGACTGCGAGAATCTCCTTTCTCTACATCTCTCCTGTTGCCTCTCTTTCTGTGTGGCTGACTGTCACACTTGCTCCCTCTTTGTCCCGTACCTGCCTTTGTGTGTCCCACTCAGTCTCTCCTCTGACCTGCTCTCCCTTCTCCATCGGTTGACCTTTTTTGCTCCTCTAGGTTTCTTTTTTACACTTCTCCTCTCTTTCGTTGCCATACACTCTCGTTGCCTCGTTTTCTTTCTTCTCTCTGCTGTTCTGTTTCTGCGCACCCGCATTCTTCTCCCAAGTGCCTACTTTTCACATTCTGTCTCTCACGCCTCTTCCCTGTCTCACTGATGGCTGGGCTGACATCTCACTTCAGGGGGAGAACTGCGCGCCGCCCTGTGAGCTCTTTTATGCTGGTCACTCGAGCCAGCCCGGGCCCGTCCCGTGCCAGGGGCGCGCAGGGACCCCCTGGGTTGCCAGCAGGATTCGCAAGACCCCATGCCCCTACAATCTGGCGGTCTTTAGCACGTCCAGATTTTGATTTTAAGAAGCTGTTGATGGAGCTGGGGATTTGGGACTTCTTTTGCCCAATTCTTTAGGGACAGTTTCTTCCAAAGGCGTGTCCCATCAGTTAAGGTTACGATTTTCGGGCAGGCCCAAACCTGGCATTGCCTGCTCCAGTTCCATGTTAACAACCCACCTTTTTGTCGCTCATCTCAAGTCACGCCATTTGCACCGTGGGTGATTTATTTTGCTAAGTGGCCAATGAGTCCTGTCATGTGGAAAGCACCCCCCTCCCCCCCCAATCCATGTCCAAGGGCAGAGCGCCAGTGCTGACATGCATTCCAGAGACTGGGCATGGTTTGAAATGTAGGCTGGGAACAGCCGTACTGTCCAGGATACAGCCCTCACTTTCAGTACTATTGTTCTTCATGACAGCAGCACGACTCGGCGATTTAATCGCTCTCCTCTGATATCTTGTGCAACCTGCAGGACACAAGTTCAAATCCTGTAAAAAAATAATTCTTTGAGTAATTTTAAATGTGTACTAGAAACCCATATCGTGACATAAACCCGTAGCATGAGGTGCTCTGAATATATGGATGAAACAGAGTTTCCACCCTGCACTATACTTCCCGTGGGGTGGGGTGGGGGGGGGGGTGAAGAATGGGGGCTCCTATATGAAACTGGACAGTGTCTTTGGCACTGCCTTCACCAAAGGGGAACACTACCCGGCCGTTTTGTTTGTACACTATAAGGACTTCTCATATTTTAGTGCCAACCATAGTGCCTCCAAAGAAAAGCAAACTGATTGTGTGCCAGCTATGTGGTTAAATGGCAACAAACTCTGTCCGAGCAGGGTGAAACCACAGAAAACAAGTGTACAACTTTAAAAAACTGGGCTAACGTGCACTTGATTCACATATCTTCACATACTTTTCTCATCCACACACAAGCCTAGTGACTCACTCATACGGGCACTGAGGAGATCTCTCCCCACCCAGCCCTTGTCTCGGGCAGGGGCACCCTGACTGTCCCTGAGCAGCAGTGATGCTTCTGATCCTAGAAGTGTCACACGCTTACTTTAGGCAGTGAGCTATGGTGAAAATGAAACCGGTCACGTGAAAGTCAAGGAATAATATCCCCAGATGTACCTCTTGAGTCTACCTATCTGGCTGATCGCACCGACCTCCACATGAGAATACTACAGCGAGAAGCAATGCCCTCTGACTGCCCTGCAGCTTGCTCATGGGGTTGGTAACCTTCAGCGGAGACTGGCTTTGCTCTTCCCACATACTGCCTGCCAAGGAACTGTGAGTTTCAGTGTGGCAACTCTTCCCCATATGGCTGGGTCTGAACTGGGGTGGCGAAGTGAGCTAAAGAACGCTGATGGATTTAACCCAGATCTGTGATTGAGGATGAGTGTCTGGAAAGATTCCACGCTCCGTCCATCATCTCCTTGTGTTTGCTCAACTCTTCCCCCAACCCCAGTCCTGTCACACATAGTGAAGCTTTGCTCCATGACAGAGAACCTCGGGGGACTTTGCCCCCAAGTGGCTCAACAAATTCCTCCTACTTGACTGTCAGCCCTCTGGTGCCCAAATGGTCAGTCCGTGGTGTGAGCAGGAGCGCTGAGAATGCGCTGTTTTAGGGAGGGAGCTGGATTATTTCCTCCCCCGAGAAGCTGCGACTGGTCATGAGTTTGAACAGTTTGCCAAGCTGCTGTAGCTGTTCTCATGGAGTTGGAGGTGAGTCCTTTACAGATGATTGCTCAAGCCAATAATAGGATTCACGATGACTTAAGCACAGCCAGCTAAGAACGGCAATATTGGTTAGTCTGCATTGACAAAATGGCATCTGGAATCCCTAAAAGTACTCAGACCAGGAGTACCACCACCACCACTTCTTCCCCCGTAGCTTCAGTAAATATCCTGCCACAGGACTGTGGAGGGAATCAAATCGGGAGTGAGAGATTCAATGGTACTACAGAAATTACTCCATCTGAGAAATACTCGCCCTTTCTCTGCTTTCCTCGCTCAGTGTAACCTACAGTTCCCTATCAACATCCTTGTCTTCAGAATTATAGCTTGTTTCTGAAGGATTTTTTTTTTTTTTGATAATCAACTTTATTTCATTTTTAGCACAACGATAAATCGGTAGCAAAGCAAACACATCATCGGGACAAATTACAATCACAGTGAGCTGACAGACTCCCATAGCACAGATGAAGTAAGTAAGACCTTTGTATAACAAGATGTATTCCACTCTGAAGGATTTTAAAACAACACTTAGCAGGTGACACATTACACAGTATGCACTGCTCCTATATTAACCATTACATAAGACCTGTAAGTTTTGGTTTCATGTATCAGTCTGTTTCAAGAGTTGTTGGCTTAGGTAGCTTGGATTGGCAAGAGAGTGGCTGCTGCCTTCAACCATGACCTTCGATGAAAAATAAAAGCTTCCCAGGCTCTGGTGGTAAATTGACCTAAATCCTTGAATGAATTGTTTTAGTGCTGCAGATTGAGTCACAACAGAAAAAATGTCACTTGGAGAAACTAAGAGAATCGCATTTTTTTAGACTAATGCAAAAGAATCTTGTGCCATCTTTCCAGCTGGGGCATCTGAGGAGGAACACAGGCAGATTGGCAATATGAGAAAATCTAGGACTTCTGAAAAGAGACCGCGAAGAATACAAGAATGACTGTGTCTATTGTGGAGGAAAAGGGCACCTTTTACACAGCTTCACAAAAAGAAATGAGGAGACTACTATGCTCAATCCTGAATGGTAAACCCAGGTCGATCCATAATAAACCAATGAGCTAGAGAGGTATACAGAGGCTCTCATAATTTGACACAAAAACTTCAAACAGGGTGCTGGGTTAATCCCACAAGACCGGCATACAAACATACAGAAAGTGGACTGGGTTTTGAGGTCTGGTAAATAAGGCAATGGGTTCCCTTAATGGTCTTTATTTGAAACAAGAAATCAATTTTTCTTAAACCACAACGCAAAAGTGGCCAACACATGTTTCACGACACAAGTCGCTTCCTCAGGGCCAAATCCAGTACCGAATGCTATATTGGATTACTTTACTAGACCATGCACTATTCAACCACAGCGCTCATCATGCCATGATGAATTGACAAGAATCCTTTTAACATTCACGAACATTACCTTTCTATCATTAATACGATTTTGTTATTTAAAGCACTAATACATTTATTTGTTATTTTTGTTAATATCCAGACATTCCACTCATTGCAGAACTGGATGTAGTTTATCTCATAAAATAGGAATTTGCATTAACATTCGGCACTGTTACTAGCCCCAAGGAAGCGACTTGTGTGTTGACCAGTTTTGCGTTATGCTTTAAGAAAAAATATATTTCTTGTTTCACAAAAAAGACCTGTAATGGAAACCATTGCCTCATTTGCCACACCTCAAAGCCCAGTCCACTTTGATACATAATAAACAAGCATTTGCAATGCAATAGGTCTCACATTACTGAAAGTTTAAGCTCTTGGTGTTGCATCATTATTCGCAACGCCAATAGCTCAAACTTTCAGTAATGCGAGAACTATTGCATTGCACATGTTTGTGTCTGTCTGTACCTCCCTCCCGCCTTTTTTTTTCTCTCTCGCGATCTCTTTTCTCTCCTTTTCTCTCCTTTTCTCTCCTTCTCCTTGACCCTAGTTTCTAAGACTAAGAGTTTTTATTTTTATTTTGCGTATATCTTTTGTGCAGGTTGAGGAATTTTCAAACCAATCACTTCAGCTGCTGTCTGGAAAGGATTTAGGGTGATTCGTCAAGTGGAGAACAACAAAAAGGGGGTGGGGGTCCAAAACACTTTTTCCGCATGCAATTTCCTATGAGGATTTTAAACACAACTACAGCTCAAATCTCTTAACGGAATTGCACCAAATTTGGCAGAAAGCTAGTTCTTGGTCCATGAAGATCTCTTTTCGTCATGTGGTGCAAATCTGTTCTGTAGTTTTTTGAGTTAAGGGTGGGGAAAAGTAGATATATAGGGACGCAAATCCTCCATGGCTGCAACGGATCTCATGGTGAGATCTGATTAGCTGCCAACATTTCAACCAAGAAGATTTGGCAGCCATCTTGGAAATTCCCAAAAATCCCAAAACTAGGCAGGGTAGGAAAACCCTGACCCCCTAGTCCTGGTGGTGGCCCAAAACATCCTCTTTTTTTTTTTTTTTTTTTTTTTTTTAAATTTATTAAAAATAAAAAATTAAAAAAATTACTAGGTCCCGGGGTGTTAAATTAATGATAATGGGAGGGAGAGGCATGTGTGGCCGGCCTCCCCAAGCCGATTTGGGCCCAGGGGACCCCAACCCCTGGGGCCCAGCCATTAACTAATAGTGGAAGGAAAGCTGCGTGGCCTCCGTCCCAGACAGATTTCAGCCCGATGACCGCCAACCCTGGTGTCCGCCATAGACTAATGGCGGAGGGCTGGCCATGCAGCCCGTCCTCAGGCCATTTTTGGCACCCAGGACCCCAAGCCCTGGAGCCTGGCTGTGCCATCAAAAAAGAGGAGGGCTGCACGGGCCACATCCCAGAGACATTTTTTTTAATTAACAAATATTTATTGATTTGACAGAAAGCACCAACCATACATGAGGACACCATAATAACACAGGAATATATGCAACATTCTTGTTAACCCAACATCCCAGAGACATTAATGGCCCTGGCGACCCCTTACCTTTGTGCCCGGCTCCAGGGACATAGTGGTTTCCTGCCCCTGTTTGCTCTCACTTGGCGGAAGCAATTTAAAGATCCCCGGGGATACTCTGGCTCAATATTGGCCCGGGTAGGGGTGATGCGTGCCCCCGACCTTTGTAATAAGGCACCGTTTTACGAATCTACACAAACCCGTAAAAGGTGCTAGTTTTTGTCTAGTTTTTGCATGGAAAGTTTTATGGTAATCTGTCAAGCTGGGGCCCAGAAAAAAGGGGAGCCTCAAAACGCACAATCCCTATGCATTTTCCATAGATTTCTTTAGGAAGCGCTACAGCAAAAACTGCTGAAAAGAATTGCACCAAATTTGCCATGAAGCTCAATGTTGGTCCGCAGGTTGTGCTTTTTAGGTCGAGCCTAGAGCCAGTCTAGGTCCACGTGGCACCACTCCCTGGGGACAGCTCACTTGCTGTGTCCCAGGGAGCACCCCACCCCAGGATACAGTGTTTTCCCTGCCTGCAGTGGCGTGGAAAGGGAAACTTGTGTTTGTTCCACACTGATGCAGGCAGGAAAATAGGAAAGTATATTGTTCCTGCTTGGAGCTCCCAACATGTTGTTTGTGGGTACACTGGAGCACGCATGTATTTTAAAGGGAATGAGGTCCCCAGGACCATAATAGGCTTGGGGAGGGGCAGGGGCACGTGACCCCCCTCCCCTTTAAAATAAGAACGGTGTTCCTGCATTTTCCATGCTGGTGGACAGCTCTTTTACCAAAGGTACCGAGCACATTTCCTGCCGTTTTTGATGGAACGTTCTTGATATAGAGGAATAGGAGGTCATTTCCACCGTACAAATAAGCACTTACTTCTTATAATTAAGAGGAAGTATCTTTCTTTGGTGGAGATTCAACTTTGTCTATAATCTTGTCATCCTCTCTATGGGCCTCATGTAGGTAGCCCAATACCGGTCGGTAACGGCCGATTTTCGGTAAATATACAGTTACCGACCGGTATTTAGGCTTTTGATATGTAGGGGGATCATTTCTGTATTCGGTAATTTTACCGATTCGGTAAATACCGAATACAGAAATGAGATGTAGGGGAGTGTGTGGTGGGTGTGGGGATTCGTTATTTACCACCAACTGAAAATTGGTGGTAAATGACGAATGTCTCAGTTAAGGTATTATTTGGCCCTTAGATGTGTGCAATGTGGCAGACACACATGCCCTCAGGGCATGTATGTGTGCCACATGTGCACACATGCAGGAATCAGGGGTGCAACAGGGTGTCAATGTGACACCCTGCCACCTTTGATTGAGCTCCCCCCATTACCGATTCGGTATTTACCGATTCGGTAATGGTAACTGGCTTCCCATTGATTCCTTTGGGCCTCCTGGCCCATAGGAATCAATGAGATACAGGTTACCATTACCGAATCGGTAAATACAGATTCTAAAATACCGACACTTACCGAAGAATCGGTATTTTTTTACCTACATTACATTTACCGATTTCATAAATACCGAATCGGTAAAATTCGGTATTTAAGAATCGGTAAATGTAATTTACCTACATAAGGCCCTATATGAGGATTAATTTTGTCACCGATTTCTGTATGAAGATGCTTGAGGAACCATCACATTACCAAATATACATATAAACAAGGCCACAGGAGACATTATCTCGTGGTCCTTTATGCAGGTGTAGTGTAGAATATGCACTAGACGTTCACCCAATGAGGTAGCACTTACTAATTAACCAGTAGAATGTATTCCAGGTGGGTAGACATTTTGTGCAAAACTAAGGTCCATACAGAATTCATTTTGTCACGGATTTCTGTATGAAGACGCATTAAGAACAATCGCATCCGCAAAATTACATGTACCCAAGGTCATTGGAGACATTGCCTCGTGGTCCTTTATGCAGCTGTAGTGTAGAGTGTGCACTAGACAATATACATCACTCATGACCTGTTTAATGACCTCTCTCAAGACATCGCAAATGACAGCATGGATAAAATCACTGATAACATCATCCAAGCATCTTTCGTATACATTACTCTATAAGCTAGCATGGCATTAGAGGCCTCAAAGTAAAACTGCTCGCAATAATATGAATCGTCATTAATGCCATCACAAACACCACCACTCCCCTAGATGTAGCTAGCAAGTGTGATGTGCAACATTGACCCTATAGCATACACTTGACAGCCTAGTTCACATTAACAATCAACCACAGATATATGGGAAACCCTTATTGCACACAGTGGGTCAATATGTATACAACTGTTCGGAGAAAGCCAAGTTTATCAAGATACTCAACACCTGTTCCAAAATTAATGCCCTACTATGGACAGCTTTTGTGTCTCAAACCCCTCAGTCATCAAACCGAAATCGATAAATGAAGTTGATATGATCGGAAAAATGGGTTCTGTAATCGTGTTTACCCTATGGGGAGTTTACTCTATACCACACTGTTTGTAGACAGTTGACTTATGAGAAATTCACCACAGAGTAGTAAAGTATTTGGTAAGAACAATGTGCACTTTATGCAGCACTTAAAAAAAATAAAAAACACTCTTTGTTTAAAATAAACCAGGGTTTGAAGGTGCTAAAATCATACTACCTGCAGCCATCATACTGAGGTGAAATAGCCCAACTTCTGAGTCAAAACAAGCACATGTACACAGGTTAGTTTGTTATGAAGAAATTGTCATGCTACGACAGTTCTGTCCAATAACTCACAACTGCTACTATGTAGTATGTTTGCTCTGTTGACAACTTTTTCTGCAGAACCAAGAAACCTGTGTGAAACATACTGGAAACTAGTTCTCAACTTTCATCTGCACACAGCGTTACTCTTCAATGCAAAGATTTATAATGTGTGCATTACCTCTTCACACCTATACTGCATTGGGAGCATGTGCTTTTTTGTAAACACTTACACCAATTAGCTGGACACAGGCTATACACAATTAGATACACATATGCAAGTTACCCACCCCTATGTAAACTATTAAACAAACTAACATACTCATTGTATGAAGGGTCCGCAGCAATGCCGTGATTGGCTCGCTGCTACCTGATAGAAAAGTTGCGGATGCCATTTTGGGAATTGAAACATGGTTCCCAGGGGGGAAATAAAATTTAAAAAGGTATAAGGGGGTCAGGATCGAGGTATCCTGACCGACATGGGATTGATATAGAAGTCTGTGAGGGACCCAAAATTATTTTTTGGGGTAGTGTGCAATGATCCATCACGGTGCTCAAGAGTGGCCCCTATGTGAATCCGCCGCGAATCCAGACCCCAATTAAGAGCAAATAAATCACCCGCTCGCACACCCGCTCGCACACCCACACAGCCACTCGCACACCCACACAGCCACTCGCACACCCACACAGCCACTCGCACACCCACACGTACACTTACCCAGAGACCCTGAGAACCACTCATTCACACACCCATGTACACACCCACGCAAACACTCATACATGTTCAACTTCTCACACACCCACTCAGACACCCACAAAACCACTCACACAGCCGCTCACAGACCCACACAGCCAGTCATTCACACACCCACACACACACCTACATACCCACCCACAGCCATTAAGTCACCCACACAACCACTCACACACACACACACACACAACCAACCACTCACCACCCACATAACCGCTCTCACACCCACCCTCACATCCACTCACATACCCAGGTTACAGGGACGTTCTAGTTTGGAAATGGCATTAAAAAACGATCAAAATTCACCGAAATTAACCAACTGTTACAGGGACATAGTTGGGTTCAGGTTTTACATACATAAAACCATAGAAATTCTGAAGATATAATTCTCCCAAGTAACTAGAACTTGCACCCTCAACATGCTAATTACTCCACAAATTATATCACTCATCACATCTTCTATGACATTATTGATAATATCACTGCAACATTTGCGGCGTAATTATTGGTGAGAAGACTGTGCATGGTGGGGGTGTGAGTTATAGTTACCTTGGAGCACGAGTTAAAAGTTGGAGCTACCTAGTACCTTGGTACCCCGCGAACCCAAAATTCTAAAATACTTAATTCTGATTGGCAACAGGTGTTTTTCTTCCATAAGCCATTTCGGTACCCTGGATGCTGAAATGGATCCCCTGTACAGAAACTATGTTAGAATATGTTGCGGAAGCCCTTCCAGGCCTTGGAGACTCCCAGACTCCTGCAAAAAATAATTGATTGGGCACATAAGAAGACTGAGCGTGAACACCCTGACCCAAGACCTATACTGGGGGGCGGAGGGGTTAGGGAGGGAGGGGGATCCCACCATGTTTACAGATTTGTTTTCTTTTTCTAAATAAAAAGCCGAAACATTTGTGTAAACTGCTGCACCAGTGCCTGGTGCTGCGGTACCTAGCGAGGTCCCAGTTTGGTTCAGTGATACTACTGCGGGACCCAGCGAAACATCCCACCACCCCTGTTCAACCAGTGTGGATCAGCAGTATGACCTCGGTTGTCACTCAGCAATCTTTTTCTCCATGTCTGAGGCAACGTGGTGTAACTACATCCACCCCTTCCTTGGGCAAGACAAGTGGACTTCAGTCCTTCTTGATTAACAGTGAGTTAGGATCTGTCTGTCCGCCCTCCCTCCCTCCGCAGCCAGCCCTATGTGCCTTTTTCTTGATCTTTTGCCTCAAAATCTGATGGTCAGACTGAAATCTGGACAAATCTAGACTGTGTTGGAGTCCTGTATATGTCATTGCCATGTTCATGTTTCTAGGCAGCCAAACTGTTTAGCAGGGTCCTGTCTACCCATTCTGAATCAGGTCTGGGTTACAAGCCCTAATCTAGTGACATGATGTTGGGACAGAAATGTCCCCTGCATGGTAAGTGGGTGTGCACTCTTGCCTTGAGTGCCTGAATGAATTTGTTATTAGTATCCTGACTTTTATATTTGCCCTGGCGTTGCACTAATCTTGCGTGTGTGAAGAGGCCTAGGTCAGTTCAAGGTCTAGAAGCTGTTTTGTGACCTTGAAGTGTGCACCAAATCTTCCTTGAACTACTGTCCTTGCCTTGGGTGCATCATATAAAGCTGAAGTGGCAGCATTGCAACGTATGTGGATCCATAGTCTTACTAAACGTTACTCTGTGTCAAGGAGAGGTGTGCCTATTAGCTCCTGTCATGTAAAGCTTAACTGTTATGTGAAACCCAGAACCTTGTGGTGGCATGCTTTGTGCATGCATGTGGGTAGTGAATGTGTAGCACATGGATGGTAGTAGGACTGTTTTTGTTGTGTGAGTCTGAGTACTGGGCCAATGGAATCTGTCTTGAAAGCCCCTGGTTAAGCATAACACTAGTTGAAGTATGAGGACTGTATCCCCGAGACATTGGAAGTATATTGCCTATATACCTGTGGCTGGGTCGTGGAGACGTAGACACTGCAGTGAGGGTAGATGGAGGCAAGGCCACCTTTAGAAATTGGCTGAGGGCCCTGTTTGTAAGGGGTTGCTAATAAGTAATTCCTAAGCACTACCATTTGGTAGGGGTAATGGGCGGGAATGCATTTTTTGTTGTTCAAGGTGAAGGAGTTTCTATGGAGAGCCTGCCTTTTTGGCTGTCTTATTACTGCTTCAGGAAGGTTGATGGCAGCCAGGTGCAGAGAACTCGCACTTTATAGTGGCCATGTTTTGGATACTGTTACTTCAAGCCAGCCCCATTGCCATCTGTTGTGAGAAGCATCACTTGGCACAAAGACTTTGTCTGAAAATGACATCTGAAAGAAAAGAAGCCCCAAACTGGTTATTAAACCTCGACTGTGGTTCCACATCTCCTGCATGGAAAATGTCTATAAAAATGGGATCCAAACCTCCCCATTTTTTTCCAATTCCAAATTTTTTTTGACGAAGGAAGAGAGTGCTTTACAGAGTCCTGGGAGACCTGTTATGTAACCAGGGCTGTTGTATTCCTGACAGCCAGCATGATCCTGGCATGAAAAATGCACCAAAAAGGGGACTATCGCAGAGAGTACAATTAGAAGTGGTTTGTGGTGTGAAGGGGTCCCGCTGGTTTCTCTGAACCGTTCCTGTATAAGGTGCATTAGAACTTTACAACACCAAGTACTACCATGTCGCCTGGCAATCTACTGCATCCTCAAGAGACTTGTGCTGATACTACCACCATCGGGAAGTGAAGCCACATCCCTGCAGAACCTGTAAGGCCTAATCGACCCAAAGGCCACAACTGGTGAATCTGAGCTTCTCTCTACAACAGGCCATAGAGGACATGTGGTGCTACGCAGACCTACCCTGTTGACTGCATCCTTTGATCTCTGTTCCGACACTGAGCTGGTGCTGCAGGACCCGCAGATTAGGAGCCACTCCTGCAAGCCCTGGATAGTGAACCACACCTCTAGGACTGCAATGATCACCAGCAGATAAACGCAGGGCTTAACCTGCACAAGAGACTAATACATTTAGATAAGTCTGTTTCATAGGCTTGAGATACTTGCTACTTAAACACATAGGGTGAAAAACATAGAACAGAGTTGTGCAAGTGACCATGTTGCGTGTGCATCTGTGCCTAATCGATGTCTATGCTAGCAGTGTGTTGGGGACAGTAACTTTGGGATACCAGTGGCAATAGAATACCGGAAAGGATGGTGTAGCGCCTCACTGGTAAATGTAACTTTAGTTACAATATTGCATTGCTTTCCTATTAAACTGTGCAGTATTGAGTTTTACTCTGAGAGTAAAGTACTTTCTTTTACATAAGAGTAGCACTTGGCTGGACCGTACGTTATGGTGTATGGGTGACTGTTGATCCACTCTCTTGTCCTCCACTCTACCTCCCAGAGAAGCCATGGAGTGGTCTCCGTTACAAACCTGAGAGTGGAGAAATGGTTGATCTTGGCCCAGTTTGAAGAGTCATTGTAAATCAGACCCCAGGATGCCAGTGGTAAACGACCTCCACTGCCACAGCTAGGACTGAGTAGCCCATTTCAGCCTTGTGCACCTCCCTCTCCCAGAGTGGGATCTGACATGATGTGTCATCGACTTATTGTGATCCTGGAAACCCAAAACACCTCATTTCTCTGACTCCAGGCTATCTCCTGACATGATTGATGAGCTACAGCAAAGCCTAGTACAGTCTGCCCGCCATACGTTAAGTCCATGCTTGCCTAGTCAGGCATTGGGTCTCCAAGACCAGAACCATTGCACTCTTTTAAAAGTAATCCTCCATATTCTAAAGTCGTTCCATTGGACAAGCATTCTCAGTGACTCTACCCACACACCTGCTCTTGTTCCAACAAAACAGGAGCCCACTTTGCATATCCATATTTATGATTGGCTACCTATGTGATCACATTTGTATAGCTACTTTGAGAATTGCTTGAAGATTGTATCTTTTCATGGGCATGCCCTGATTCCTCCTTCCTACTTTATCACTGAGCGCTAAAAGAACACGATGTGCATGGGTATGGACGTGCACCATGCAAGTCCATTTGGGTCTTTTACATATAAAATCTTGACTTGGCATAAAAACATACAATGCACACAAATTCGTTATCCATAATTTTAACAAAATATCTCCATCTCTAGGCCTTCTCAGTCATCTGTTGAAACATCAGCTATGAAATAAGAAATACTTTAGTCTTGTTGTGGGATTCATCTCTCCACAAAATGCCTAATAGGTCAAGATAATTGCACCAGTTTATAGACTGATGGGTGCCCGAAGTTCTCAAAAGTCTTTTTCCGCTCACCTACATCTGCAAAAAAAAAAAATGAGAAGCAGAGGCTATCGCACGTTTGATAACCGATGATCCTGTGAAGGTCAAGAGAACCGAATATCATTCTCACTGATTTGTTTTGAAAAAGGGACACTTGCCATCATGACGCTCTTTTAGTACCTGATTATTTATGTAATTGTGTTGCACAAATCTAAGACTGAATATTACAAATCGGAGAAGCTTGAAGAGAGTGAGAAAACGAGAGACGTTAAACATTGTTTTATTCTCAACAAACGTCTGTTTTTCCAGAAGGATAGCAGGTTGGTGATGAGCCTTGTAATAGCCAGAAGATGGTTCCAGAGTCTGTGTTTAACACAAGAAGGGCTGGTTCAATGTCTTGTATTTTTTCCTGATCAACATGTTCAGTATTAGGTCATAATTATTTCTAGTGTCTCTAATTTCTAGTCTAGTTTAGTTTAAGCTTCTGGTTTCTGGGAAACCTGACATGGTGGATTGTGTGGGTGCTACATGCCTATTTGCAGTGTCTTTGCGCTTCCAGGGGTATAAGGTTTTTTAGGATCTATATGGTAGTATCTGATTTCATAGCCCCTGTACAAAACAAGCGACTATTTGAACAGTAGACTTGAGACCTGCTTTGCTTGCTTTGGGATGTGAACATAGCGTAGCATTACCGCCCTTTAGTTGTGATTGAAAAGAACCATTTCTTGAGCAACACTCCTACAGTCTGTAGGAGCGTGAAAGAGATGACTTTGTTGATTTTGTAAATCTAATCGGTCATAATTTAGCTTTTGGTGAATGTTTAGACCAAGCCATTTGGAGAGTGGGACCAGTGCAGGGGAGAGATCAAATGGTGAATGCGCTCTGTTATACTTAAACTAGAGGTGCAGACTGCTAACTCGCTCCTTCCTAATATTCCCCTTCCTCCTCTCCTTCATGTTGACACAGAAATAATTGATGAAAATGCAGAAACGGCTGTAATCTGTGGCAAAGGAGGTAGCCCTGCAAACAAAGGGATCCCCTTCACGCTTCTCTGCTGTAGATAGCAGGGCAGGCAGTGCACATTATCTTGGCCCTTCACTCTTCAACCTGTGACTTCTAAATTAATTGTTCTTACTGGTGTTGTTGCTTATGGTACTCCAGAGTATCTGGAAAGACTAATTATTTATTTATATGGGAGATTTATAAAGCACTGGATGTCACCTGTGATCTCTCTGATACTTCAATGACTTATCTATACTTCTGATCGCTTCTGTGTTAAACAGAAAATCCTACCAACTTGTGACAGGAAGCTGCTATCCTTTTCTCTAATTCTGGTATCCAGAGTCTTTCCAAAGGTCTTAAACCTACCTCTGACACTCAAGATCTGCATTTACAGTCAAGCCCCATACCTGAATGATTGCTCTGTGATGCAGAGCCTCTGATGTAGGCATTCAGACTGATTATCTGAAAGTACAGTTCTGGCATGTCATGTGTGGTGTGTACATTTGTAAATGTTAGTCTGTTTGCCACAATGGCTGGGCTGTAGCCTAATGATTTATTTTATTTAGTGGTTCATCTCATCTTGGGAAGGATGTTTGAAAATGCACTTAAATCTGGACTTTTGTCTCCTGCATTACTGGTGATAGTTACTTGCTTTTCTAGATGTTTAGTAAAACCGCATGGGTGTTTTGAATAGATGTTTGCATGATGATTCTTGGCTTACATGTTTTGGCATAGCTCTGCCTACTGAGACCACAGCTTATACAACTCTGTTTTACAGAATCTTCAGTGCTGAACAACTCTGCTCGTCTTTCGTTTCCCTTGGTCACTGACCATAGTCCTAGGTGGAGCTCATTGGGAACTCCCTCTTCCTCCTGTCTTTACCTTGCTTCGAATTCTGCCATTCATGTCCCCTTCTTTCCTCCCTGCATGTGCCAATCGCTGTGACCCAGATGCTTCTTTCTGTTTGCTCATACCACCCCTTTGTTTACTGCCTTATTCCTCCTCCTTTGTGTCCTCCTTGAGGCTTTCTGCATGCCCTCAAACGCCAAAGTCCCAGCTAACTATACCTTGCACCTAACACCCACTCTGTTTTACAAACATTTTGCTCCCCATAACTCCTAGCAGTGCCTGTGCTTAAATCACGTGCCCCCAGTAGATCTGTTCATTAACACCTGCACTCTCGTGCTTACCCTTCTTTTGTAGCCCAGCATTACTGGTTTGTCAGAGGTGCTGTTTGGCAGCATCAGTCGTCTCCCTTTCAGGCTCCTATACCCCCCTGTACCTGCTGCACTATCTTGGAGACCTCCTCAGGATACATTGCTAGAGTTAAATGACTGTGACTCCTGTCCAGAATGGCTTTTCATTCCCTTTTATGACACCCTCTTTCTACTCCTTTGCTTCATGTACCCATCTTCAGCTGTCTGTTCTAGGCCCCAGCGGACCTGCTCCTTGCAAGCGAGCTCCTGCTCCTCTGCCGGTTACATTTATTTCTTGATGAGCACATCTACCAGATGTAGTGTACATATTTTGCAAGGGTATATATATTCAAACCTTCAGTTAATGGATCACTCTGTTGGTTATAAGAGGTGGGTGGGAGTCAAAGACAATATTTTGTATGGATATGTTTAGTGCACTTTTTTAAATGATGACTTAGCAGTGTTGGATCTCCATGACAGTGTTTTCATACACAGACATATGCATCAGTTAGCTGTCCCATAAGTGTATTCCTAGTAATTCAAAAAGCCAGAATCTTGCAAAGGCACAGGTGGAGCCTAGGGACTGAGAGGAGGTTGAGATTGGCAGAGGTTGGGGTGCAAGATGAAGTGTTGCTTCTGATGGACTGAGAGGGGCATGGAGCACTGGCACCTTTCAGTGTTCTGAAGACCAGTGTGAGGAATTTGTATTGGGCTTTGTGAAGAGAGTACTGGTAGTGAAATGAATTTGCTTTTCAAGGGAGAAAACGTAATACAGTAGTCTAGTTTACTCGCCACAGTAATGTACATTTGGGGTTCTGGGATGTTCAAGGGGAAGTGGGTTCATAATTATTTGTTATGTTCAGTATTTGAAGCATAATGACTGAGGTGATGAAATGCATCTTAATTGAAGGAGTTGAACAGAATGGAGGTTTATTTTGCTAGTTTAGGGGAATTCAGGAGGGATAGATGAGGCATATGTGGGCGTAGTGGGCCGGGACTTAAACCTATAAATTGACCGAAGTGACATCCCATGTTGGATAGCCTGATGGAGTTGGTGATTGTGGGTTCAACATGAGGGAGTGACTAACAAGGGTACCTCTGTTATCAGCATATAAATGGTAAGAAAAGCAGAAAGAAGAAATAATGTCACTCAGTGGTGCGGTGTAAAAGAGAAAGGGATTTGAACTGGGGACAGATCCCTGGGGGAATCCAACAAAGAAAGAGCTGGGTGAAGATGGAAAGAATCACCAGGAGAAGGAGACATTGTGGTTGGATATGCAAGAGGTAAAAAGTACCATAGCTGAATCGGTCAAGCTCAAGAAGGTAAGATTATAATTATGGTTTGGTGATTGACCGTGTTGAATGCTGCAGATACCCCAAACGGATATAGGTAGATGAGCGGTGATTGTAATGGGCAGCAGTGAGGAAGTTAGATACGTGGGCAAAGATTGTCTGAGTAGAGTGAAGGTGACACAAGCAATATTGTAGCAGAACTGTATGTGAAAGCTATTGGTGTCATGCTGTTTTGTAACAGTAGAAATTCATTGATGTAGTTTCCTTGGATATTCCCAGTGGTTGCCAATTTTTGGGTATTTTTCCATAACCAGTGAGTGGTGGTGTTGAAGTGCACCTGTTGGATGTGTGTGTGCCAAATTTGAAAAGCCTTTTGGAAAAAAAAAAAGTGAAGTTTGAGAGAGATATTTTTTTCGCAACATCAAATGGAGCATGAGAATGCTGAAAGTTTAATTGTACTTTTAAAGGGACAGTAAGCACAGATGTGCTGGAAGCTAGCTGCATTTAGTTAGTTGTGCGTATCTCATCCAGGTTCAGGGGTGATTGTGGGCAGCTGAAACCCGTCTTTGGCTGAGGCCATGAATATAGCAAATGGTGTTTAGAAAGGAGATATATGTCAGCAGATTGGACAGGGATCAGGAATGTGTGTAGTGGCTAGGAAAGGATGAGATGTGAAGAACAGTTAGTGTACGCTAAATGGTATTTTAGCTGTCACTATGCAAAGGTATGTTGGAAATTGGTGTATAATAAAGTAAGTTCACTGGTTAAAGGTATTGCTGAAGAGTGCAATGGGGAATAAGGTGGTGTTGCAGATAGCAAGAGTGCAAAAGCATTGATTTGGACTCGCGTGATCGTTCCCCTACGTGTCATATTGTATTTGGAGGGCAAATGGTTAATACTATGATCGACATGTAACTAATGTTGAGATTAACAAATGTGGAAGTGTTGGTGGGCAGTATGCTACAGCAGGTTTTGGTGATAGGGTAACGACCGCAAAGCTCAATGTGACAGAACCTGGGTGTTTTGGATGTCACAACTCTGACCCTCTACTGTGTTCCCACTCTTTGTATTAGTTATGTTTTAGGCTACTTTCATACCTCTCCTCCCCTTAATTGTTTAGGCCTTGAACTATTCAAGAACAGAGCACTGATGACCATTGCTAATCACATCATTTGAGCCTTAGAACGTGCTTATTCTTCTCTCGAGTCGTCCAAATAATGTGGCAGGCATAGTTGTTCACTTGTTAACTGTAGAGACCGGCACAGTTTCATACACATATATTGTCTTTGTCACTATCTGCAAGGTTCTTGCTTAGAATCCTGCCAGTGTTTAGTTATGAAGGATTTATCCGTTGATCACAGCGAAGGAGCCCATAGAAAGACCTGAGGCGAGTGAGACTGAGATCTGGAGATTTAACAGAACAGGGGCGCAATGTCAAAATACAAAGGAAAGGGGCTCTTAGGTGAAAGAGGTAGAAGAATGTGGGGCTCCGTAATGAAGGTGTGGAGGCCCATTTTCTTGCTTAGTAATTTACTGAGTTCTCTCCTCTCCTTCAGAGGATGCTGCAGTTAGTGGGCGGGGGGGGGGGGGGGGGGGTGTATGACACTACCTCCTTGAGTAGCCGGAAGTATGTCTGTAGTGTAAATGGACTAGGGTGACAGGCTTTGCAGATGAGTATGGAACTGGCATGAATGTTTTAGTGTAGTGGGTCGGTGCTTGAGTAGCAGAGTAGACTGGCTTTTGGGAGGTTCCTGAAAGGGGAAGGGGTTGAAATCTAAGGGACCCAAGGGCTAGACAAGCTTGTGCTGTACGGACTCAAGTCACCAGGGTCCGTTTGTCCCTTGGTCCTTAAGCTCCTGAAACCTCTTTAGGTCTCGCCTGACCCAGCGCATGCGCTGGTCTGGTGAGACTTTTAGTAAGGGCTTCAAAAAATTCTACCATGGCCGGCCTACAGCTTGCGTGCATGTGCGCGGGCGTGCGCTTATGAGCAGAGGCGCCATATGACTTTCCTCGTCATGCTCATTAAGCGCATCGCTCGCCGCGCTTGATCGCGATCACTTTCGCGGCCGCTTTGCTATTCTCAGTGAGCCAGCGAGATGGAGAAAGTCTGTACAAAGCACAGTGTGAAATGCACAATAAACATCAGTGCCACATGGGATGATAAAGTTGTGCGTATCAGCGAAATAATGCAAGACTGCACAATGCGTTCATTAAAATGCACACAAGCTGTGCGCATCGGCGTAATCATGCATAAGGAACCGTGTCAAAAATACAATAAACATCAGTGTCAGCGCAATCATGTAGAACCACATGATGCACTCTTTAAAGTGTACATAAGCCATGCGCATCGGCATAACACTAATCAAGGAAATCCCAGCACAGAGTAATGGTTTTGATCGGTGTCAGATGGGATGATAAAGCCGCGTGTATTGGCGAAATCATGTAGAACAGCACGACGCGCCCTTTAAAGTACACATAAGCTGTGTGCATCAGCGGAACACAAAACAGGAAAACCAACCACCGAGTAATGATTGTGAAGGACGTTGCTATGCCAAATGGTAAACACAACCAATGTGCAGACGTCATGAAACGTGACACTGCACGTAAAGGATCCGCTAGAGGCAGTGTGAAACGCACATGAACCCCAAATGTTACAATACAGGAACAGCGCGATCCCAACTAAGAAATGGTAGTACATACGTCCGACAACAAGAAACCCCACCGGAACGATTTTATCAAACAGTACTTGCAGTTATGAATGCTTGGTCCATGATACCAGCACATTTGCACATCGAGGGTCCTATGGCAGCTCTGCAAATCATCGCCAAATAGAAGTGTAGTAACGCCCACAGGAAACAGCCACACAATATGGTAGTAGGAGAAACTTAGTTTATTCATAGGCAGAGCTGCAGTGAAACACAGCAAACAAGCTGTCGATCCTCCGCCAACTGACATGGAATAATCTACCAATGTACATTATATCATTCTACATTCTGACAAGAGGTCCCGGTCCCAGCGGAAGGTTACACTGGAACCATAGACCGAAGCTGTCAGAAGCTACTCACTTGTCTATTCAACACCCTCCTGTACCTACAAGCAACACTCTCTAATGCTCGACTTGTACCAATAACCTTATGCAGGTAGCCATAGACCACATCCACTGGAAAGTAAAACCTACTCTACCCTACCCTTAGTTGCATCCCAGAGTGACAAGCAGAACCAGGTTATTTGGCTACTTCGCAGCCACTTTTAGGCCATATCCTGATAAAAAGGCCAGCTCTGTAAGAGAAAACAAAAAGCAAAAGATCAGTGAGACTAAATCTAGGCTGTCAACATTGACAGCTGTTAATTTGCTAAACCAAGCAAGTGACCATTCACCAAAAGATGAATGTACAAATCTGGTGTCTGGGTTAAGCCTCATTTCCAGCCAGTGGGATGGCAAGGAGGCATATAATGGAAGTTGGCCTAGCCTGTCAGGACGTAACCCAGGACATTTCAGGTCACTCACCATAGTGGAAACCACATATCCCAGTGCTCTCAGGACAGTCATGCACATGGCCAAAGACTACATTTGCCTCTGCCATTACTAGCCCATGCCAAGCGTGGGCAGTCTTCTCGTGAGGAAGAGTCTCTTGGGGAATCATTGCGTTTCAACAAAGTCACACCAGTTGTCTTGTTTAGTTGTGCATTAATGTTTGCCGCTGTGTAGCTGACTGTACACCGTAAGAGCACACATATATCTTTCAGCAGTTTATCTGCTGTCTCCGAGCCTAATTGTACGATCTTTTGTCTCACATATACGATTGTACGCCCTTAGTTAATTAAATCACACGCTGTGGTTAGCTTTTGCTTTGTGGTACGCCAGTTACTTTCTTTTTTTTGTTTTTATTTATACTTATATGTGGTGTACCCCTAACATCTAATGCACCACCTGATATGCCTTTATCTAGCAACATACTTTTACAGAACACACCTGTGCCATACAAACCTGTTTACTGGTTAGGAGGCAAATTCCTTAGGCTAATCTTCAGCACCATCTTTTCAGCCTCGTCAATTAGACGCTATGGTTCGTATACCACATGCTGCGCTTTTACCTGTCCCCTTAAAAGCTTCCATTACAATTGCGAGCAGGAAAAAAACAGCCAGGCTGGAAAGCAGCTTCTGTGCATGTGCCTGTTCTATTTGATGTTTTGCATTTACAACCTTCTAGGAGCGACCCAATATTTGCAGTCCCGTAAAGGTTGTTGCAAATCTACAATACTGTTTAAATAAAACATATTTTAAAAAGACAGTAGTACCTATATACTAATGTGCTCCTTATTTTACTTTTAAATATGAATTGTACCGAAATACGTTTTGCACTTAAACACAAGAGTTCGCAGTACTTTTTCTAATACATAGGTTAGTTAATGGCTTCTTGCACAAAAAAAATCCGGTTTGTCCCTCATCAACTGTTGCATGGCTAAACGCTTATAAGGTACAAAGTTTAGCCTTGCAACAGCTGAGGTTGTTGCACCAAGGATATTGTGCTGCAAAACTAAATACTTATAAGGTCCCAAAAGCGAGACCTATTGGCTATGCCAATGCTTGTTACAGCTTAGTACAGAGTTGGAGATGAAGGGGATCCTTTAAGAACCTGTTGGTCTTCAGTGTAGTAATTAAGCGCACCTGGTAGATTACTGCATAGGGAACTAGCGCAGGCTGGTGTTATATGGTACAGGTTGGACCCTACTTCCATATTCAGGTTTTGGGTCTTCTTCATATCTCTCTCACACAGCCTGCTAGGTAGAACAGTTTCTCGCAATTGTAGCACATGTTTGCTTGAACAATCTGTTGTGGTCCAGAGAAGGGTTGGACTCATCACACCTGCTCATATAACCATGCTGTTGTGGAAACATAATCAAACACTGTAGGCACCTATGGAAAGATTATTGGTGTCCCTGCCCCAAGGCTTTGAGATGAGACCTAGGACCTCGTCTCAGAGCGATGGCATGCCCCCTGAGCCTGTGATGAATGGTGAGATGGATGTGTGTTTTTGTTATTTGTACATCTGTTTCCATAGAGTATCTCCTTTAGCATGAAGATGTCCTCTTCTGTGCCCCTGCTGTACCAAGGCCCGCTTTTGCTGTGGCAATAAAGGCCAGAGATTGGCAGATACTCTATGGCATTGAATATTTTATTCCGTAATGCAAGTGGGGTTCCAGAGTATGGAAAACCAGGGGCAAACACTAAAAGTTTAACCAATATGTTTTGTTAATGATTGGGTATTTATGGTTTGGGACTGCTCTGAGGCATTCATCACACCGCACATAGGGCATGATACTGCTTACAAGAGCTACGATTGCCATACTTTAATATTTTGTCAATGTAAACATTCACATAAGGGCCTGTTTGATCTGTGCGAGTGACCATGGAAACGTTTGAAATCAAACTGTATTGTGCCTAGTTTAATCTTTCTGCGTTTCATCTGCCTTACTAGACCAGTTGAGTGCTCCTATACAAAACCAAAAGGTTAATATTTCAGGAATTTATGATTTTTAACATTAGACCTATCCCATAACTGTTATAACGTTTGCTATCTTAGAATTGTGAGTCTTCCAACCATTATATTAAAAAATAATCAATATTCCAGAGTTTCAGTTTACGTTTGGATTCAAGTCCAGAAGGTTCACCGAAGAAAGTTCTTGCCACACCGCGTCCTCCAAAGCAATCAAAACTGGACATTGGAGATTGGGAGTTAGAAGGTAAGTGGTTGGTGTACATGAACAGTCCCCAATTGTAAGCAGTGGTGCAGCATTTGTTGTTTGAAGCACATTATCTAAACTTCCAGGTCAGTTTCAAGGGAAAAAGCTATCTAGTCCGTTTCAGGTTTGTTCCAGTTAAGACCCTCTCTTTGTATGTCCGGGTCTAGAAGTCGCTGGCTCAAAAGTTAGATCTGAACTACCTGTCCACATACATGAAAACTGTATTAATTCCGTGCTGACTCTGAATTTGGCTTCTGGGGCACAGATTCTCATTTGCCCCATTGAGCAGTAACATCCTGGTAGATAAGTTAGTCTTCATTGTCAGAGCATTGTACAGGAGTGCAATGGATTGACTGAATAACATTTACACAAAATGAACGGGTGCTTTGCTTTCAAATAGCTATTCGTTAATTTAGCATTTGAGTGTGAATCCATATGCCCATTGACAAATGGCTTGTTGAAAACACAGTGCAAACTAGAAACTAGACTGAAGCCTGTTGCTATTGTTTTTGAGGTTCACATTTCAGGAGTTGATAACTTGCCTCTACGTTCTGGGCATTTACTCTGCCTCACTTACTATCGTTCAGAGGCCCCTCGCTATCGTGCATCTTGAATGAGCTGGAATCTTGTGCACGGTCCACCATCAGATAGTCTGCTTCTGAGAGTCCATGGCTGTCCCATAGTCATTAATGGTAAGGATGCACTGGATTTCTTAATCTTTGACACTAGTTCCAGTCAGAGTACTTTTTGCCAAGTCCAGAGAAGCCTGCTACCCCTGTAACTCTGGCACCCCCTCCAGACACAGATTCTCATTTTGTTATTAAAGATCTGATAGTTACTTCTCCTCACTCGAAGTCTGTTCCTTCCCCTTGGGGGGAACATAATTTGAAGGCTAAACGATTTGGATTCCCACAGGCCATGTGACAAGTCATTGGGTTTGGACCTTAACATAGGATTCACGTAAAGCCTTGCCCCTACCATCTTTTACAGGATCCCTTCACTGAGTCACTCTCTAAAAGAAATCACCCATGAGCATAATCTGGTGAGAATATCTTTCATGATTCTTTCTCACCCTACCTTGATGTTCAATCTTAATGAATTTCTGTTCTAGAGGGGTAGGTGGGAGTGCAACCATTCCAATGTCCTCACACATCACTTCAACGTGAGGTAATGCATAAATTGTGCAGGGGCGCCCTCTAAGCCTGTTGCAGCAAACTCTGAATGTGGCACTGTAGTACATGTCCGAGAACTTTGATTAATCCTATCAGGGGGCCTTTCTTCAAGACTGAAATGCTAGTTTTACATTTTGCTTCCCCATTGGATCTGATATTTTCTTCCTCTCTCCCAAACCACTAAAACGGTTTTGTATGTATGGCCTTATACCCATGCAGTCCATTTTAGACCTCCATCTTGCGCACCTCTCCAACCTCTGTACAGTGGGTGTCTAAGCTACCACTGCCAGTGGACTCCTCTTCAGCAGACCATCTTACCCCTGTTTTGTTCATGAACACCCCTTTTAAAATACCTTCATATATACCCATGTGACGATGCTGCTGACTTGACTCCAGGCATGGAACCCATTATGTGAACGAACCAGAGGAATGATTACAGTCACAAGAGCAGGTCTAGGGATGCCATGGATTGATTTTGACGTATAAAGCCCAGACAGAAGTGTCACTCTTTGTTCATGATCTCTTAAAGTGAATAGCACATTAAGAGCTCCTGTGTCTGAGACTCTTTACATCTCTTCCCAAGCACAGTTGTTTTTGGGTCTAAAATATTGATGGCCTTTCCTTCCCATTCCAGTGGGTTCCCTTGCTAGGGGGGTTGCTGTAGAGAACACAAAGACCTTATGGGCACCTAAAGAGGAAAATGCAGACTTCCCAGGGCAGTTGAAACAGACTCCACATCGGTTTTGGTTGAAGGCAGTGAGCTTACTCCTGGTTCCAGATATTGATGACCTTGTTTACGGCACGGATGATTCTTTGCCTTTGCATTGGCTTAGGCCTTCCCCTAGTAACCCTGATGTGTTAAGCACCAAACGTCTAAACACACACACATTAGATACACATTTGTCATAGGTATTGCCCAGAAAGTCCATTTATATCAAAAGTTCATTCTTTCATTGTTCCTGTGCCCTCAGCCAACATGTGTTTCGTCGATGGGCGTCTTGCCCCACCACTTCGTCAGGGCTAGAATAGAACAAAAAATGTCATTTTACATAGGCAAAGATATGCCTACAGTGTGAACAACAATCTCCCTGTGACAAAATGTATCAAGGCCTTGTTGCATAGGCCTTTTGATCAAAGCGTGGTGGAAGCCCGTGCATCACTAGCCTTCATGTGCGTGAAAGTGCTTAGACATTAAATCTCATATTACAGTTCATGCTTAATACACTTCATAAAGTTGTGGCATAGTATAAGCAAGAGATGATTTTTTTAAAATTTATTTAGAAAGTTTTATATAGCGCGAACATGCCCACCGAGGGTATCAGAGTGCTTTACAGTTTATGCATCAAGAAGGGTACAAGCAAACAAAAGGGAATCAACATAGCAAAAAATTCAGTCATATGATGTCCGACATTCTCGTGAACCAGGCAGCTGGGCCACAAATCCACGTCTATGGCCACAGTGTCCAATGGAGAAGCCTGACTGAGGTAGAAATGTCTTTAAGAGGGCAGTGGAAGGGTTCACCCTGACTTCGGGGGGAGGAAGGGAGTTCCAGATACTCTGAGCCGTACCAAAGAAGGTTCGATAGTAGGTCTTTTTTTTTTCTTCTTAAATTTTTGTGGTTTGAGCAAAAGGGTGCTGGCGCTTCTGGAGGCTCTCGAACCACATGAGAACTCAAGCTTCTGGGCGAGGTAAAGCGGGGTCTTGAAGTGGATGGCTTTGTGTGCCATGCATGCAATTTATAACTGTATCCGAGTTTCATATGGAAGCCAATTCAGGGCAAGCAAGTTCGGAGAAATATGGTTGTATTTTTTAGTGCCAGTTATGAGCCTAGCAGCCAAATTGAGGCCAACTCTAAGAGGAGCCGTCTTCACTCTGGGCAAGCAGCACAGCGTTGCGCTGCCGTAGTCCAGCTTTGAGATCACTAATGCTTGCACTGCAACCTTTACGTCATGAACAGGGAGATAGGGTTTTAGTTTTCTTAGGATGCTGAGTTGGAAGTTCGGTCCTTTGGTGAGGGAACAAATGTGCTTCTGCATGTTCAGAGACTTTTGTCTCTAATATCCAGAGAGGATGCCGAATCAACGAGGTGAGGTCTACAATTAAGAGCAGTAAGCTGATTCAACCATTGGTCCATGACCTGAGATTGTTTGAGGGGTGAGATTAGGAGGAATTCCGTTTTTGGAGCATTAAGCTTCAGATGGTTACTTGTCAGGCAGTTTTGTGTTTCCAGCTGGACTGAGTTGAGGGACTGAATGTCTTCGGGGGAGACGATCTTCAGGTATAGTTGGGTATCATCCGCATACATGTGATGGTGAATGCTGGATGATTTCAAAATTTCTGTCAGAGGCTCCATGAACAGGTTAATGTGCATGTATGAGAGTGCTGAACCCTGGGTAACCCCCAGAGTGACCGGTGCAGGATGGGACAGGGATTGGTTCACATTGAAGATTTGGGATCTGTTCTGAAGGAACGAAGAGAAACAGTTTAGTACAGGACCAGGAGGTGCCAGGAGGTCAATTATGTTATCGTGTTTGACGGTATCTAATGCTGACGAAAGGTCAAGAAGGATCAATAGGAATTACTCATTATGGTCCAAGATTCTTCTTTTTTTTAAGTTTTTTTTTTTTTATTTTGAAAATAAAACAAAACGTCAAACAAGGCATGAATACACAATTCACAATGATTGTCCATCCACAATGGTCTTATATGGCAGTTGTACAAATAAAAAGTCTGTTGTAGGTGGATCTGTAGATGGGCTTGAACGATCTGGGCGCACATGGAGAAAGGTTCACAGTTATAATGCTCGTGGTTACCAACAGCATGGACATACATTGCATCTTTCAAGGCTCCTACCCCGATCTTCCAGGTAACCGTCCCCCTCCCTCCACTTCCCCTTCCACCTCCAGATCATAGTATTGTATCCATGGTGCCCATATCTTCCGAAATTTCCGAGGGCAGCCCTAGCCTTATACTTCACTTGTTCCGCAACCATATACAGATCAAGACTTGCCCTCCATTCATTAAGTGTAGGTAGTTGCGGGCCCCCCCAGTACTTAGCTATATCCCGTTTGGCTACCACCAACCCCAAATTGGCTAATACAAGTTTACGTCACGGGATGTCCACGTCTGTCGGGATTCCCAGGAGAAAAAACCTTGGTTCCAGCTCTATTTGGACTTCCAGTATGTTAAGCTCTCCCACAATCCTTCCCCCGTATGCCTGGATCTCGTTGCATTCCCAAAGGGTATGTATGAATGTTCTGCATTCTACGCGGCATCTAAGACAATCTGGGCTTACAGCTCTCCCTATTTTATGCAATCTCACTCTATCAAAATAAGTTCTGTTCAGGATTTTGTATTGGATGAGACGTAACCTAAGTTTAATTGCCACTTCACGTGGCTGCATGAGACCGGCCTCCCAGTCTATATCTTCCATTACACCAGTGGTCCTCTCCCATTTTGCTCGAAGTGGACCCAGTTTGTCAGGCATGTTAATGAGTAACGTTTTAAAGGTAAACAAAATGCCTTTGGCCGGGATCTCCTCCTGCAGGAGTCGACCCTCTAACGGGGCGTATTCCGGTAGTGTCTCCCCACCCAACCCCTCCGCAATCCATGCATGTTTCAAACGGAGGTATACATATGCCTGAGTGTTGTGGAGTTGGTATCTGGCCTGGAGTGTGCTGAAAGAGGCCAACAAACCATTTTCCAGGACGTCTATGGTCCAACATTCTAAGTGCATCATCGACAATGTGCGTTAGCGTAGACTCTGTACTATGGCCCGGGCGGAATCCAGATTGGCATTGGTCCAGGAGTTGGGAATGGTCGATGTGGTTACAGAGTTGGGCGAGCACACATTTCTCCAGGAGCTTTGCCAAAGTGGGGATGTTAGAGATTCGGCGAAAGTTATGAAGGTCCAAGGGATCAAGATGGTTTCTTCAGAATCGGGGTAACTTGACCCAATTTTAGGCAATCCGGAATAGCACCTTGTTGAAGTGATGCATTGACGATCGTAGTCCAGAGTGTTAGTAAGGAGGATCTAACTTCCGGGAAAAGGTTTGATGGCAGAGGGTCGTTGTAGTGATTGGAAGGTTTCAAAGTCAACAGCATTTTGCGTATGGTGCATTCATCCAAGGTTTGGAATAGACTCCAGGATGCATTGTTTTTGGGGAGGTAGGGCAACGCAGGGTCAGTGATGTCACACCCTGGGGGACAGAGGGTGTTCAGTGGACTGATCGACAGGTGATCAAGGGCAGAACGTAATTTGGTTTCAATCTTAATAATCTTATCTGTGAAGAAATCGGCTAATTCTTCACAGTCCGCAATGTCCCTTGTGCCAGTGACGAGAAATTAGGATGACTGTTAGCTTGGAACTTGATGAGTTCGAACTGTTTTTTTGGACTTTTTTTGCTTGCACTGGTTAGGTTCTAAAAAAGGTGGCCTTCGAGCATCGGATGAGTTTATTGTATATGCTTTTCAGGGATCTCAAATGTTCGAGATGTTCAAGGGAGGGATGGGATCTCAACAGCCTTTCCGCAAGTCTTAAATTTCTTCTTTCGGAATTAAGACTATCATTGAACCACGGTTTGGAGAGTTTAGAGGACATTCTTTTAAGCTGTAGTGGTGCAACCGAGTCTAGTACCTTAAGCATTGAGTGGTTGTAGTGGGCCGTAAGGTCCTGGACATCCGACATGTTCAAGGGAGGGGGCAGGGTGTTATCGCAGAGAGTAGTCAGATCTTGCGAGTTGATGTTCCGTAGACATCTTTTAAACTGTTTTGGGTTCTTAGGCTGGGCTCTATTTGCTCTAACCGATTCCAGGATGAGGAAGGTGATGCAATAATAATCTGTCCAATCACACAGGAGGGTCGACTCCAGGAGGATGAAGTTGGGCTTACCAATGACAAGATCTAAGGTAGCTCCTTTGATACGAGTAGGGCTGTTACAGATTTAGGTTAAGTTGAGGTCTAATAGGAAGTATTTAAGGCTATTGACCACCACATCATTTACATCGGTCCAGTGGAGGTTGAAATCTCCCAGGAAGATCTGAGTGCCATGGTTAATCCGTATTGACGAGATAATGTCCATGATCTGTTCTGTGAAGGGAAAGTTGTCGCGAGGGGGGTGGTAAAACATGTGCAGTTTGCATGAGTGATTGTTGCAACCAGTCACTTCAATGCATAGGTAGTCACAGTACGGCAGGAGGTCTGCATGTAGTACTTTCACTGTTAGATTGCTACGATGTAAACATGCGATGCCTCCACCTTGACCATTAGTTCTGGTCAGCCTACTGATATCAAAGTTTGGGGGCATTAACATGTCCAGGATGGGAGCAGCTGAGTCATTTAGCCAGGTTTCCAGATGATACTGTGTTTTCCCTGTTGTCAACCCCTTAGAGAGCAAATAGTATCAGAGGCAGATGGCTGCGGACCCTAGTGAGCCCCAGCTATCTGAAACAGCAGCTATGGGTGAATTGGCTCACACAACAGTCACTGGGATTTTACAAGTGCGGTCATTGTGGAATGTTTAGGTGGGATGTATAGGTAGGTGGGCATTAGACAAAACCAAAAGTGTCAGAAATGGGGAAACTGTAGAATACACTATATGCCTTCACATTAATTGCAGTAAAAAATGTGTGGTATATGTTATGTGTATGTGTAAACACATCCAAGTAGAAAGGACAATACGTGCTCAGAGACAGAGTTGGTGAACACATAAGGGCTGTCAAATCTGGTGATATCAAATATCCGATAACGGTTCATGCAATTGAGTACCAAGTACAGGGAATTCACAGGAGCTTTACGTTTTTTGGCATTGGTCATGTGACCAGGGATCCCAGCGGTGGGAACAGGGATTTACACCTAAGAAGGCGTGAAGCATTGTGGATAATGAAACTACAGAAAGTGGAAAATGGTTTTAATATAGAACATGAGCTACAGTACTTTCTAGGAGACTGAACTACTGTAAATCCTTTTTTGAGAATCCATAAACAACATTGACCTAAACAGCCATCTCGTAACTATCGCTTTTGGGTGGTATTCTTGCCTAATGGCAGTGTTTGTAAGATGCACATTCACATAAAGGCAGTGTTGAGGTTGCTTTGTATTTTGGGGCAATGCTATGATCCAGGAGACCCACTGGGTTGGTCCTTCAACCTCTTCAATGATGCCAGCCGGTTCAAGTCAAGCCAACTCCGCTTCTCATTTAGGAGACCAGCCTGATTTGTGTGTCTGAAGCACAAGTAGCCTGGTCTGCTGATTTGGAAACCCCTATTACCGAGGAACAGTGGCGATAATGCTGAGCTCAATCTAAGACCCTCGCCCCAAATTACATACTTCGCTTAATTCATTTCAAATACCTGCATAAAGTATATCGTACACCTGTACAGCTGGTAGCTTTGCTTGAATATGCTAGGGAGCGTGAGCTGACTGCTACCTTATTATTGTTGGCCAGACGCAGAGTGGCAATTCATTGGAATAGGTGCTCCGCAAATCGATTGGCTTGCTGGCCGCAGGATGCCGCTTACTGCCAGGAGCAGTTGGATATCTGCTATGGGCTGATGCCTGTACACTCCTGACCGAGTGGCATTTGGGCACCACTGGTGGGCTATCTGATGGCGCAGCAGAACGCCGACTTGAGTGATGAGCACGCTAACTCTCATGAAGATGTCCCTTGTATTTTGGACCATGTCTGACAGGAATCATGTTTGGTTTCCCTGGAGAGGGCTCTCTGCCTTCCCTGAGTGGAATTTGGCAGGCCTGTGGGCTCACATAATGCTCGCCAAGTGGAGTTTGATTCTTGACGTGCTGTATACTGTGCTGCTAAGATGTGAGATATATGGGACATTTTGATGTATCAATATGCTCTGTATTGATATCTGTATCTGAACAGTAGCTCACTGTCCCGCTTGGTTCTGTTCATATAGAGCTCTGCGTTCTTAATAAATGCACATTTAAAAAACAAACTCTACTTTGGACCTACTTTGGAATGCAGCACACAAACAGTGATATGCTACAGGCTGCTTTGTGTGGCCAGTTTACAGCTGCACCATCTTGCCCTTCAGGTGTTCTAAGCTCTTGAAACTTGCTTTAAAGTCATTTAGAATGTAACTGAGCGTGCAAGTGCTGACTCCGGAGCAATTTATATTTTCAGAAGTGTGCAAATGGAACGATCCAGACTTGAGCTACAAACACTTTAGCAACGACAATGTGGTCTTTGTGAGCAATAGGAGTAGTAATAACCTTGCAGGGTGGTAGGTGTGCAGTGTTCCTTTATATAATAAGATGTGGTTGGTTGAAGGATTGGTTGTGGTTATTGTGGGAGGTTTTGTGATTTCATCACTTTGATGGAGGAACTTGTATCGATCAGGTTCATTACAGGTTTGTTACAGATTACTGATTTGTACCTGACATTTAGTCTGGTTCCTTTAAAGATTATCACACTTACTGATTGCATGTACTCTGTGTACATCGCCCCCGTCCTCCTCCCCAACCCCCTAATAAGATAGTGTTCACCTCAGACTTTTAACTTTGGCAGTGCGAGTATGGGGATAAACAGCCCAAATGTTTTTACGTTGGGAAGATAATCAATGATCATGATGGCTCTGGGCCTTGGAATGGCAGTTTTTATGCACAGTGTTATCGTCTGTGCATGACGCCCTACAAAGTGAGAGTGGGTACCTCTACAGTGGCTTCAGGCAGACCTCTTTGTTGAGAGAGCAGTTGACCAGACAAATTGGAAATTTGATTTATTGGCTTGGTCTTCGTCATGGGTCCCTAGTGCATGACTTCGATGCGTGAGACCTTGATATTTGAGAAAACAGACTAGTGTGAACAAGTTCTTGGTCCCTGATTCTCTGAGAATGAGGCACCTCAACCCTTGGATGATTTGTGCGGAAACCCCTTCAACTTCCTCATGTTGCATACATGTTTGTGGCAGGGATTTGAGGCTGGCATTAAAGATGCAATACTTCCATAACTTACCTGGCCTGTCAGAGCAAGAAGTGTTTCATAGTCAGGCTGATGTGTTATGAATCCAGACACAAATTAATCATGACATGCACTGCATCACTCTTCTCAAACACTGTCACCTCCTCAAGACTGCCTCTAACCAGGATGGTAAGAATGGTCTTCAGGATGTGACTAAGATGAAATAAAATGTACCACCAGGTCCACAAAAAACACTGACACCTATGCTGGGATATTCCCCCCCAGTAGCGGATTTGGGTGGAATAGACTAGTGGTGTTCCCGGTTTCTAAACTGAGATTTCTTTTTTAAACCACCTATGTTAAAAAACAATATATAATAATAGTAAATTGTTACTTGTGTTCAAACTTGAAACTCGAATAATCAATGCATATTTGTGATTACTTTGTAGACTCCATGCCCATTGAGCTCGTGCCTGGACGCAACTTGTTCACTGTTCAAGCCCCTGAGAATAGTGAGAAAAGGTATGTTTTTTTAAAGAATATTTTAATTGAACTGTCTATAATGAGGGTGGATTTGGGGCCTTTAGTCTCTAAACATCCTGTCTTAAATAAAAGTAACCTCTTTCACCGATAAGATGTAATTATCGCTTTCAGTAAAAAGAAAGGCTATCCCTGCCCCTTGTGCTCCAAGAGTTGTGCTTGCATTTATTTATTTATTTACTTCTATTACAATAGTCATGAGAGTGGTACAAGAAGAAAAGTTCCATTTACAAATGTTAAAAAATGCAATTCTAACTGCGAATTATAATAGCTTAATGTGATAATGCTCAAGGAGCAATTTCGATACAAAGCCAAGATTCCTTGGAGCGACGGCTCTTCATCCTCTCTTTAAAAAAATGTTTTTGTTGATTTACTGAGCTTCAAATACTAACCTTTCAACAAACAAAGGTGAGAATGGAGGACATAAAAAGCTTCAACCAATTTATGAAGGAGGTGCATCATGCTCATCGTATCTAGTACCAGTGATAAAGGGCATGCTGCAAGCACCTTTGATGCTATGCTTAAGAGTGGTGATAGCATGGATTGAGCCCAAACTTTTAATAATATGGTTCACAGTTTCACTTACCATCACTTGCAGGGTTGAGCCCCGTCCCCGCGCTGGTCACTTCTTCTTTAGGAGACGGATCTTGGTCACTGTATTATGATTCAAAGAGCCATTTCAGCATCACAAGCAAATACCAAATACAATTCCAAGTTCTTTCAATGATGTGAGTTTGCATTAGTTTTCACAACCTCTATTGTTATTAAGATATTAGCAAGTTTTCTTTTTAACCCCTTCAGCGCGGCGGTAATTCCCCCGCGGTGCTGAAGGGTTCGAGCGCGGGCGGGGCCATGACGGAACGGTTCCGTCATGAGCACAGCGCAACCGATGCTCATGACGGAACCGTTCCGTCATGGGCATGGAAGGGGTTAAATCAAGTAAGTTTACTGAAATCTCATTGGTTAGTACAATTAGTCAAATAGAACATCAAGGACATTCTATAAAGGAAAGGAATTTCAGAGCTGATAGAACTCATTAAGTGTTCAATCTCAAGAAAAAGAGTGAGATTAAAGGAGCATAAAGCCCAAAACCAAATTGGCACCGCAGAACTTCCCGTAAAGAGTAGTTTATGAACCTCAGCTGAGTCTCAGTAAATCATTTTGAATCGGCATACAATTGCAATAGCAATCTGTAAAAATCAAGCATCAAGTAGAAACGCAAACGAAGGACAGTAGCCACAACCATCAAGGGAATGGGTCTAGGAAAATTCCCCAAAGCATTGAGAAAAAACATTGAAACTAACTAGGAACATGCACTAATATAAAAGACGTGAATACATGTTGCAGGCATTGTATCAGGCTTCTTCCTCCCTGGTCCAGTCCAGAGGCTGCTGACCCCTGTGAGCGGGTTCCGTTCTTCTTTTCCCATGAAAATATATGCAGATTTTAAAGCTTTATCACCAGTTTGCTACAGACATTCTTAAGATCTGGAAACAAAAGCCTCAGTTCATATTGGTATCGATCGGAAGTTGTCCTTCTACAATAATTGTTTCACTGCGTACACTATGAACTATGCCAAAGAGAAGAAACATTATCTTTGCAAGAATACTCTTAAGGAATGCTTTTTATTAATAGGAACAAGAAATATTGTTTTGAATGTGCCACGGTTCTATTCCGGCATTATGTGAAATAGGGTAGGAATCTGAAATGAAATCAATACACACAATATGTTGCTTAGTAAAATAATACATTTGATTAAAACCGAAACAATCTGCAGCTATGACGAATATTTCTAAGCATGCCACACTTCTAAATTATATTTTGCATAATTCAGCAACATTAGGTTCACTTCTAGTCTAAGGAAGCTTGCTTTTAAGTATTTCTATGGCCTATACACATAGGGGCATATGCATCAACCAAACTAATACCGATTCCTTAATAGCGAAAAATAAGGAATCGCCATTAAGGAATCGGTAATTGGCATGCATCAACAGATTCGGTAAAATTTAGCGATTCCTTAAAAATCGCTAAATTTACCGATTCCTTAATAGCGGGGCACGCAAACGGCCCCACTAGCAAATAGCGAGTTCGGTAATACCGATTTGGCTAATAGCGAGTTCGGTAATACCGAATTAGCAATTACCGAATCGGTAATAGCGAAATCGCAAATTGCCGCGTCGCACCGGGAACAGGCTGATGACATCACCAACCAGGAAATACTGCTGCCCCACCCACATAGCCTCGACAGAGGAGCAGACAGGAGCTGGAAAGAAGGACAGGCTGTGCAGAGTGAGGCCACACAGATTCTGCCAGTCACAGCACACATCCATCATGTCGCAGGAAGTGCCATCCAGCGCTGAATCTGCACGCAAGCGCAAGAAGAAGTTTTCAGACAGGGAGCTGGAGTACCTCATCGAGGGAGTGGCCAGCAAACACGACCGCCTCTTTGGCAAGCTGTCCCTCAAGGTGCCTGAGACCGAGAAGCGGCGCATCTGGCAGCGCATCCGTGAGAGGGTCAATGCGGTTGGCGTCACTAGCCGCAGCATCGACGATCTCAAAAAACGGTGGTATGACCTCCGGAAGCGCGCAAAAGAGAGGATTGCTGAGAGGCTCCGGGAGGCAAGAAGGACTGGAGGCGGAACAAGCACTGCACCATCCAACACAGCCCTGGAGGACCTTGTGGAAGGGACGATAGAGCGGGAAGCCGTCGTGGGGGTGATCCAGATGGACACGTCCGGCGCAGCCACAAGTGCCCAAGGTAAGATGCATGCCTGTGCCACACCCAGCATAGCGTAAATCCATACCCATGCCCCCAGCCCAATCTCACTGTGTCTGCAGCTCTGGCACAGACAGTTCCACACATGACACTACTGCATCTTGGGAGTTGTAGTCTAGTCAGCCCAGAGTGCAGGCACAGGCGTAAATCCTCACACAACACATATTTTGTACATGGCTGTAGACTGTTCATTTGTTGGACCACAGAGGGACATTTATGGGTACAACACTATGTAGGTGTAATCATCCCACTAATCATGCACTGTTTCACACACAGATGCATCACCTGGGGACTCTGACGACAGCGACCAGCTGATCATATCTGAGACACCCGTGGAGTCAGACCAGGAGACTGTGCAGGATGCGCACGCACCGCCAACACCTGCCACCCCACCAGCACCACCTCCACCAGCGCCACAATCATCGGCACCAGCACCAGTGCCACAAGCCAAGGCACCACCACCTGCGCCACAAGCAACGGCACCAGCAAGCCAGCCTGCAGCCAGTGCAGCCACAATACCGCAGAGGCACAGGCACCAAGTTGCGCCCTTGCAGGAGATGGCAACCCCCCCCCCGCAATTGGCACCCACGCAGCGCACATCCACACCACCTGCTGCACCACATGGAGGCTCAAGACACGCACGGCGTCACAGGGCCCGTCGCAGTTCCGTCTCCTCAGCTGACCAGGATGTCCCAACAACCTCTGCAATTGAGGAGAGGATGCTGCGCACACAGAACCTGCAGGGAAGACATGTGGCTAGCATCAGCTGCAACATCGTGCGCCTAGCGAGGGAGATGCGCGCCATGACTGCAGCAGTCACCGACATGGGCTCCGCGGTCAGGGACATGGGCACGGCGGTCAGGGACCAGACCACTGCGGTTGCTGATGGCAATGCTCAGCTCAGGGAGGAGGTACGTGAGCTCACCCGTGCCATCAGGGAGGGCCATGAGTCCCAGAGGAGGAGTAACCGGCAGCTAATGTTGCGTTCTGCCGCCGCTACCAAGGCCATACAACGGCACAGCAACTGCACCGCTGTGTTGGCACGCCGCACAGTCTCCCTGCAGGTGGACCTTGGGCACTTCTGCGGTGATGTTGCCAAGTCACTGGGACACATCACCACTGCTGTGGAACAACTTCAGAGCAGCACATGCAGTGCTGCAGCATTGGGAGGGGATGACACCAGTGAGGCTGCCTCCAGTGTCAGCAGCGTGTCACTGGCAGAGGCCAGCACCAGGCGCCGAAGTTCGCGTGCCTCCACGGGGGCAGGCCGTGGTGAGGGTTTGGATGCACCTGAGCGGAGGCTTGGTGTACGTGGCAAGCGGCACTAGAAATTTGGACATGCTGCAGGTCCATGGTGGAGCAACCATGGCCATCCAATTATTCTGTTTGCACAGTCCTGACTTTAAGGAACCTTTTATTTACATTTATGCAATCGGAGCATGATTCACAATGCTAGTTCTGTTGCACAATCCTCAGTGCTACTGTGCTTTAAACAGTTGCACCCAACACCAACTTGTAATGTCTCATTTTACCCAGGGTCAAAAATGATTTTGCGTTATGTCTGTCCGCCTCCTATGGCCCTCTGCTGTGTTAGGGATGTGTGCCGGTCGTCGTTGGGCGGGTGGTTGGTCAGCCTGGGGGTCGTCATCCCTGTCCACCTCCATGGGTATCCCCCTTCTGGTGGCAATGTTGTGCAGCATTGCACATACAGCAATTATTCGACAGCATGTGTCTGGTTGGTATAGCATTGCGCCGCCAGTCTTGTGGAGGATACGGAAGCGGCTCTTGAGAATCCCAAAAGTCCGCTCTATCACATTCCTCGTGCTGATGTGTGCAGCGTTGTAGCGATGTTCCTGCGGGGTTGCTGGATTTAGGTATGGGGTTAGTATGTATTCCCGCAGGGCGTAAGCACTGTCACCTAGAAGATAGAAGCATAGACTTAGCATTGGTGATGTACATACATGTGTGGTGTTGGTGTGGGGAAGCGTAGTCCTACTTACCTAACAGGAGTCCCTCTCCAAATTCGCCATTGAGTAGTCGCCTGTGCATTCCACTGTTGCGGAAGATGTATGAGTCGTGTGTGCTCCCTGGGAATTGTGCCACTAGGTCCGTTATGATGTTGTTGGCATCGCACACAACCTGCACGTTGATCGAGTGGTATGACTTGCGGTTCCTGAAAAGGTACTCATTTGCTGACGGAGGGCATATGGGGATATGCGTGCAGTCGATGCATCCAATCACATGTGGAAATTGTGCCACCTGGTAGAATGCCTGTTTGGTGCGGTCCAACTGCTGTGGGGTTGTGGGGAAGCTGATGTGTCTGTGGAGCATTGTCAGCATGGCATCTAGGAATTTTTGGAAGAAGCGTGACAGTGCGCTTTGCGAAACACCTCCGGCAACCGCAATTACCCCCTGGAAACTCCCTGAGGCCAGTAGGTGCAGGCTGCATAGTACCTGAACGTGCGCAGGGATTGCATTTGTCCGGTGGGTCTGGTGCTGCAGTAATGGTTCCAGGTCTGCAATCAGGCGCATGATCATAGCGCGATTGAGGCGATATTTCTGGTACACCTCGTCCTCATTCTGGCCGAGCAGGGTTATGCGCAGTCTGAACACTCGCTCCTGGACCCTTCTCCTGCGCTGTCCTGCTGCATTGATCCGCATCCTCCTTGCAAGCACGTAGAGGGCAGCCATTTTGTGGGAGCCAACAGGGTCTCCTGGGCCAAATTTAAGGGTTTAGTGATTGCCTCAATCATTTGCACATGTAGGAGTTTTTTTTTTTTTTTTTTATTTATTTTTTGTGACTTTACCTCCAGGTTTTGATTCCCCTTATTTAGCTCTGGCAAAATAGCGATTTTTGGGATTTTCGTTATTAGCGAGTTTTGTTGCATTGGGGTGCGATTCGTTATTTGCTATTGGCAATTTCCGGGAGCTAATAGTGATTTCGGTAATTGCGAATTCGGTATTTAGCGATTCGGTAAATTAGCATTTTGGGTATTAGCGATTCGGTATGTCCGAGGTTATTTATTTAGCGATTCGTTATTTGCTCGGGTTTTGGGTTGATGCATTGGGATTGGGTATTTTTAACACAATACCGGGAGCTATTACTGAATCGGTATTTTACCGACTGGATTTTGGCTTGATGCATAAGGGTGATAGTCATGACTGCCTATTGCAGTTTGCACACTTAAAATGTGTGTCAATGCTTTGAATTTTACGTTGCTGAATGAATGAATGAATGAGGGATATTTATATAGTGCAAACAGCTACTCAAATTTGAGTGTCCCGGCTCTGCTTTTTATTAATAGGAACAAGAAATATTGTTTTGAATGTGCCACGGTTCTATTCCGGCATTATGTGAAATAGCGTAGGAGTCTGAAATGAAATCAATACACACAATATGTTGCTTAGTAAAATAATACATTTGATTAAAACCGAAACAATCTGCTGCTATGACGAATATTTCTAAGCATGCCACACTTCTAAATTCTATTTTGCATAATTCAGCAACATTAGGTTCACTTCTAGTCTAAGGAAGCTTGCTTTTTAGTATTTCTATGGCCTATACACATAGTCATGACTGCCTATTGCAGTTTGCACACTTAAAATGTGTGTCAATGCTTTGAATTTTACGTTGCTGAATGAATGAATGGGGGATATTTATATAGTGCAAACAGCTACTCAAATTTGAGTGTCCCGGCTCTGCCAACGAGAAGATATAGAGCGGAGTGAGTCAGCTAAAATAATATAGGCTAAACAGGTCCTTTTTTAGAGATGTGCAGAAGGTGGATGTTAAACATTCCACATTTTAAACTATTAATCTAAATAAATTGCATCCTAATTAGTCAACCCAATCAGTGGCAAAGGAGAAGAAACAAACCCTTCTGTGTCTGTTGCAGTGTCATGTTCGTTTTAATATCTTTACTTGGGTCTTAGTGATGTTAGAGGTTGCTGGGCTGTATCGTCTGTGAGTTCTGTTTACTATTGCTGTCTCCGGGTTCACAATGCTGGTGCGCTTGAAATTGTATAGCCAAGAGGCACTCATTAATTTCTTGACTCTCTGGGTAGTGAGCAGTCAAGACTTACTTCTGGAGGTTCATGGGTTTAGAGATTGATATTCACAAAATAAGACACTCTGTAACTTTGGTGTCCAATCAGTGATTTACATTATACAAATTAAAAATACTTTTATTAAAAGGTAGGTAAGTAACACACTTACAGTTACAATGGGCTCAATCAATTTACAACCCCACACATCACTATAATTCTCTTTTACGGATGCTAAGTTTTTTGTTAACATTGAGACCTACAATCAAATGTTATCCTGAGAAGGATAGTTTAGGTGAACTCTGTAAAATACAGAGAACTTTCTTTGGTTAAAAATAGTTATATAGTGGTGCTACATTGGTGCTCAATCTTACTTTGTGGTAGCTAGATTGGTTACGATGTGCTACCCAACAAATGTGCAGTTTATAGTTCTAACAAGGGCTTTTCTAAAAGTCACCACCCCCACACTAGAATGTTGTGCTCAAGAAAAAGCACTGGGTGTTTCTAGAAATGTCAAGGTGGCTTCGTGTCTGACTATGAGTGACTGCTAAGTATTTATTTGCGATGGTTAAACATGACGTCGACTGGTTCTTATGGCTTATAGTTGGGGACAAAAGTAATTCGTAAGCCAGTTCTCACTAAATGTCTTAAAGTGCACAAAATCATCTGGTGCGTCTATTTTGTAATCTACTAGATGTGACTAGATGTTTAGTGGTGGACATCCTCGGTACCTGGCCTGGAGGGTGGACACCCAGAGCAGTTAAGTGGTCAACCAGCAGTCACTGACGTGGTAATAGTTTTATTGGATGGGGTAAATCTAAGTATAGCTTCTGGTCGGGTCTTGCCTGTGAATTGCAGATACCCAAATCTAAATCCTATATTTTTAAATCAGTCTTTTGTTGGCATATACATTGATGTTGTATTGAGTACAATTTACACCAAAATGTGCGTGATCATTCCACCAAACATATAAAAAACTTTTTTCAGAAACATTCAGAGTTCATTTGTAAAATCCATTTACAGCAAGTTTTTTTGTATGTTCTTTTCAATACATGCTCCAATTTCTGAGCTAAATTAGGTGGAGAAGCCGAAGGTGGCTTTAACATAGTCTTTGTAAATCATCTTCTTGGAATCCTCTATAAACATAATGTCCTTTAATTATTCAACGTAACTTAAAATTTTGTTTGCCTGTAAATTTTGTTGCTGCGTTGTTGGCCTTGTTAAAACTTCAAAGGCCTCCTCAGGACAAGCCACAACATCCTTAGGCTGATGCAGTAAACTCCATGTTGGTATATCTGCTTCCCTAGTGTAAGACTGTATTAGCTCATGCAGACTGAAAAGTACATGCACAAAGAATGTGCTTTGCAAATGCATATAACTCGGACACATATCAGAGTTAGGGAAGTTGCAAATCCATCAGTAAAACAGTGCAGAGGACTCATGCATGCCCTACTTGCCATTAGTAAGTTCACGGAAATGAAGAACCCCAGCTTCAACCAGCAGTGTCTCCAGAACTGTAATTCGGGACAGTCTTCTCCATTCACCCGAACTGGATCTTTCCTTGTCTTTCTTCACTGCATGAAGGGAAGGTAGTTCGCAGAACAAGGTCATTATTCAAGCTTTCCCAGACTGATACCCGGTCTGGGGGAAAATTGCAGCAGAGCAGAGGTTACATTTACAATCTGGGTGCTTTTCTCTTCCTCCTTTACACGCATTAGTAAGTATCCTCGTTGTCTAATCGACAAAAATTAACTGGCTAAAAGAGCAAATACATATGCTTCCCAAGAACGCAAAAAATGGATGATTAGAGTGGGTGCATTATTTGCAGTCACTGCTAATTAGTCTTGGCTAAGATGGAGTGCCAGAGCAAACTAGAGTGTTTGCAATGTTTGCGTGATTTGTGCTTGCTGCCTTCTATGTGTCCACATTTGAGACCAATTTAGGCTGGCTCATTTGTGGTCTATATTGGATGATCACTGGCAGGAGAGCTGGCCGCAACAAAGGAAACTGGGAGGAGTGAGTTTTGCACTTACATGAAAAGCTCACATTATGGACAAAGTGGAAGCCCTTCCCCACCCTGTAGATGAGAAGGTTTAGGGGACAGGGATGGGCAATGTGCACACAAAGGATGTCCGCAATAGATCTCGCCAGCGCCGCTCAAAGGAGTCTACCATTTCTTACAAATACATCTGAGGTGCAGTGCACATAGCACTCATCAATCCAGTCACAATTTGCACAGTCCTGTCCCATCCACTGTACATATGCCAGAAATTATGAAATAGATGGCACCAGCTATGGGAACTGCATGGACCATTTACAGGGAAGCAGTCCTCCCACATCCGTACATGTAGAGAGGCTTGTACATAGGTTTAGAACCAGGCTGCCACCTTCATCAGTGACCCCATAGCCTGCTGGAATTAAAATGGTGTTCCTCTCACTCAGAATGGGGTTATATTTTGGGTGTCTAGCTCCTCCCTACAGCCCTTCCACACCCTGCATCAACACCCAGCTGCACAACAAGCTCCTCCAGTAGGCTTACATCATTGCAAAGCTGTCTGCGGAAAATACACAGGGCTGCCGCTAGACATATATGGGCAGGTGTTATAACTTCACAATTCCAAGCAGAGGATTTGTGTCACAGTAATGGCTTGGGCTTCTTCTGTAACTGTACCAGCTGTTCAACCTCCTGTGTGGCAATTAAGCTAACGTCCAGAAATGGGGACTGCATCCTCTAATAAACTCAAGCAAAGATCTCTGTCTGATATGAATGAAACACCTGAGCATTCTCTAAACACATGTGTTCGAGGCATATGAGCTGCAGATCACACACTTAGGATAGGATCGCCATCTGGTGTTGGGCTCGGATGATTGCAGGTTGTTGTTGTCTTCGGAAGAAGCCTTTTGGTCACGAGATAGGTGACTCCTCCTCTGGACAACAGTGCGCATGGGCATCCACTCTATCCTCCGATTGTTTTTTTCCGCCATTGGGTTCGGATGAACTTTTCCACTCCGGCTGAAAACTTCTGAAAATCCAGCTTTCGAAACCAACAACCTCTACAACTCGACGTCGAAATCCAATCGGACCGGTTCCGGATACGGCTCATGGAAAGGACACCTTTTAAAAAAAAAATGCCCCCAATGTGGAGCAAAGTTCCCCCACAGTGACCACCACGAGGTCTGCAACCTGTGCCTCTCGCCGGAACATAACGAATCCAACTGTCCAGCCTGCGCCGCATTCCGTTCCAAGAAAACCATCCGGGACCGAAGAGCTCGACGCCATATCATGGCCAGACCAGGTCCAGACCCAGAGGACATCTTTGCCCAGGATGTCCCGAAATACGATTCCGAAGACCTCCAAATCGTATCCGAAGCGGACGATTCTGATGACCTCATCACTCCGGGGCAACGAGTGAGTACCAGTGCCCCTACCCCAACCCCCCCAAAAAAGACATTGGTCAAGACTCCGCCAGCTGGCCCCAGTCGCGACCGAAAATCGTCTTCAGAAGCCCCGCCTTCGGGCCCGGCTCCGAAGAAATATAAGCCTGCAGGTGGCTCGGGCTCGAGCAAACCACATGTTATTGTGCCCACAATACCTTCGGCACCGACGACTCGGCACCAAAGCAGGCTCCGAGACCATCGAGGCCGAAATCTCCACCGGCACCAAAACGTTCTTCGGCACCGAAACCATCCTCGGGACCGAAAAAAGTCCACAGAGACTCTACCGATCACTCAAAACATAGATCAGAACCGAAAAAGTCGGCACCAAAGCCACTTTCGGACAATGAATAACTTTTTCGCCCGGATCCCACGCCAAAAAGGATTTACATCAATCCAAAAACCGGACATGTCACCGCTGTGCCATACAAGAAAAGGAAGCTGGATACAACACCTCCTCCAGCTCCCATAAAGAAGAAGGACTTTGCCACCTCACCCATTCGTCCTTCCTCTCCTATATCACCTCTTATCCCACCCCCTCTGCCCCCACCTCCTCCTCTTCTACCATCTCCTTCACATACACCACCTCCACAGGATGATGATGATTGAGGGGGAGACCCGGATGACCTTAATGATCCTAATGATCCTTTCACACTCCCGGATACGGCACCCTTAGATGACTGGGCTTTCCCTTTACCTGACATCCCTGATCCCACCAACCACCTACATACCCCTCCAAACCCTCCCCTCCTGATGACCACCTAGGGTTTGGGCAGCTGATAAACAGGGCAGCACTGTTCCATGGCGTCACCATGCACTCAGATACACCTGAAGAGGATTTTCTTCTCGACACATTTGAGCAGTCGCAAAAATCAGTTCAGATCTTGCCCATGATTAAAGGGGTCATAAAACACGCCACTGAGGTTTTTAAAGACCATGTTAGAGCTAGGGTTCTTAACCCCCGAATTGAAAAAAAATATAGACCGGCCCCACAAGATCCCGCCTACATTAAGGCACAGTTCCCTCTAGACTCTTTAGTCGTTTCAAACGCACGAAAGCGGGCTAACTCCCAAACAGGAGACACACCGCCCCCAGACAAAGAGTCCAAACTATTAGAGGCCTCGGGCAAAAGGGTGGCAGCACAAGCTGCTAACCATTGGCGTATTGCCAATACACAAGCCCTATTAGCTCGATATGATAGGGCTCATTATGATCAACTAGAAGATCTTTTGCAACACCTGCCAGATCAGTACAAATCCCAGGCCAATGACCTCATCCAGGAGGGAAAACTGATATCTAATGCGTCAATCAAATGTGCATTAGACGCAGCGGACACTGCCTCTAGCGCGGTTAACACAAGCATACTACTTAGACGCCACGCGTGGCTACGTATTTCAGTCTTCAAGCCGGAAGTACAAACAACCATTCTTGCTCACCCATTCAACCAAGAGCAACTATTTGGACCCGCAGTAGACACTGCACTAGAGAAAATGAAGAAAGATAACGAGACTGCTAAATCAATGGGAGCATTACAGTCTCCACAACCCCGAGGCTCCTTTTGACGCTCCTTTTACAGGGGAGCCTCCAAAAATGTGGCAACAGACACCTCTTCCACCTTCAAAACCTCCGCACAAACATCCCCTGACAGAGGATATTTTAGAGGAGGATATAGGGGAAACAATACCAAGGGCCGAGGACGGGGCAATACCAACACCCGCACCTCTCCAGCCACTAAACAGTGACTTGCCCCCACTCCCCCCAGACCATTCCACTCCAGTCGGGGGAAGACTCCAACAGTTCCTACCTGTCTGGAATTCCATCACAACAGACAAGTGGGTAAGACAAATTATCCAGTTTGGTTACTGCCTCGAACTCACAAACACCCCCCACACATACCACCCAAACACTGTCCAATGTCTCTACACCATCTTACACTCCTCAAACAGGAAATTCGGTCCTTGCTTCAAAAACACGCAATAGAACCAGTTCCACTCCAACATCAGGGTACAGGAGTATATTCTCTATACTTCCTAATTCCCAAAAAGGACGAGACTTTAAGACCCATACTCGACCTCAGACTACTAAACCAGTACATACACTCAGATCACTTCCATATGATCACTCTCCAACAAGTCCTCCCACTACTTCAACAAGGCGACTTCCTTGCCACATTGGACCTCAAAGACGCATACTTTCACATCCCCATGCATCCCGCTCACAGGAAGTATCTAAGATTTGTGGTAGATGGACAGCACTATCAGTTTACAGTCCTCCCATTCGGAGTAACAACTGCACCCAGGGTATTCACCAAATGCTTAGCAGTAGTGGCAGCACATCTCAGGAGACAACAAATCCATGTCTTCCCGTATCTCGACGATTGGCTCATAAAAGCCAATACTCTCGACAAATGCGTTCTCCACACTCACCGCACTATTCAAACCCTACACGACTTGGGATTTACCATCAACTATCACAAATCTCAACTACAACCCTCCCACATACATCAATATCTGGGAGCTACCATAAATACGTCCAAGGCCATAGCTTATCCCAGCACAGCCAGGCTAGCCAACATACAAAACCTCATCTTAAAATTTCTAACTCAACACTCTCTTCCAGCAAGAGTGTTTATGCAACTGTTAGGCATGATGGTGTCATGCATCTCCATCGTACCCCACGCACGACTCCAAATGCGTCCCTTGCAAGAATGTCTAGCACAACAGTGGAACCAGGCTCACGGACAACTTACCGATCTGGTGTTGGTGGACAGTCGCTCACTTCGTTCACTGAAATGGTGGAACACCATCAACCTGTCCAAAGGGCGACCGTTCTTAGAGCCTCTTCCGCAAGTAGTGCTGACCACCGACGCATCTCTCACAGGGTGGGGAGCCCACCTCCTCCAACACACCACTCCGGGCAGATGGACCACTCAACAAAAACGGCTCCATATCAATCACCTAGAACTCCTAGCGGTGTTCCTAGCACTGAAATCCTTTCAAGTACATCTAAAGAACAAAACTGTCCTCATCCGCACAGACAACATGACGACAATGTATTACATACAAAAGCAGGGGGGGACACATTCTCTCCAACTGTCCCAACTCGCACAGAACATCTGGAGATGGGCAATTTCCCAAAACATCTACCTGCTAGCGGAACACCTTCCAGGGGTTCACAACCAGGTTGCAGATCTCCTAAGTCATCAGACACAGCAAATCCACAAATGGGAATTACACCCCAAAGTCCTATTCCCATTCTTCCAAAAATGGGGCCAACCAGACATAGACCTGTTCGCCACACACGAAAGCGCAAAATGCCCAACCTTCGCCGCCAGGTTTCCACACCCACAGTCGAAGGGCAATGCAATATGGATGAACTGGTCAGGCAGATTTGCGTACGCTTTTCCGCCTCTCCCACTCATTCCATTTGTGGTGCGCAAGCTCAAACAACAGTCGCTACAACTGATCCTAGTAGCTCCCACTTGGGCACGTCAACCCTGGTTCACGACACTCCTGGAACTATCGCTAGTTCCACATCAAAAATTGCGCCTTTCACCGGCCTTATTAACCCAGAACCATGGAGAAATCAGACACCCAGATCCACAGCAACTGAACTTGCCAATCTGGCTCCTGAAGTCTTAGAGTTCGGTTACCTCAACCTCCCACCAGACTGTATGAATATCATAAAAGAAGCTAGAAGACCTACTACTAGGGCGTGTTATGCTGCAACATGGAAAAGATTTGCCATTTACTGCACTAACAATGATATACGTCCACTGGATGCTTCCATCCAAAACATTATTTGCTATTTACTACACTTGCAAAGATGCAATTTAGCGTATTCCTCCATACATCTACACCTAGCAGCCTTAGCAGCCTACTTACAAAATAGACAACACCTGTCCCTCTTTAAGGTACCAGCCATCAAAGCCTTTATGGAAGGTCTCAAAAGGATTATTCCTCCAAGATTACCACCTTCCCCAGTGTGGAATCTAAATGTTGTTCTAACAAGACTCATGGGTCCTCCATTTGAACCTATGCATAAATGCGAACTGCAGTTCCTAACATGGAAAGTGGCTTTCCTTATCGCAATCACATCCCTGCGAAGGGTAAGTGAAATACAAGCCTTACCTCTTGAAGAACCATTCCTACAACTACATCGTAACAAAGTGGTTCTTAGGACAAACCCAAAATTCCTACCTAAAGTCATTTCCCCTTTTCATCTTAACCAATCAGTCGATCTACCAGTCTTCTTCCCTAATCCAGACTCAGTAGCTGAGAGGGCCCTTCATACCTTAGATGTTAAAAGAGCCTTGCTTTATTACATCGACAGAACTAAACCTTTTCGCAAAACCAAATAGCTGTTTGTTGCTTTCACTCCACCACATAAAGGCAACCCCATTTCCAAGTCCGGTACAGCCAGGTGGATAGTTAAATGTATCCAAATATGTTACCAAAAAGCTAAACGCACTCTTACAGTTCCCCCTAGGGCGCACTCCACGCGTAAAATAGGGGCTTCCATGGCATTCTTAGGGAACATTCCCTTAGAAGACATTTGCAAAGCAGCCACATGGTCTACCACACACAGCTTCACTAAACATTACTGTGTTGATGTGCAATCCAAACAACAAGCTTCAGTAGGCCAAGCTGTCCTAAAAACTCTATTCCAAACTGCTGCAACAGATACAGGTGACCACCGCTAGGGGAGACACTGCTATATAGTCTATCCTAAGTGTGTGATCTACAGCTCATATGCCTCGAACGGAATATGCTACTTACCAGTATGCACCTGTTCTTGGCATGTAGAGCTGCAGAGCCACACACGCCCACCCGCCTCCCCGAGACCTGTATCTGTTCCAGCATTGTCTTAATTAGACACTACACATGGACATCCTTTCTCTTTCTTCTTATACACTCCATCATTTCCCATCATGGCGAAAAACAATCTGAGGATGGAGTGGATGCCCATGCGCACTGTTGTCCAGAGGAGGAGTCACCTATCTCGTGACCAAAAGGCTTCTTCCGAAGACAACAACAACCTGCAATCATCCGAGCCCAACACCAGATGGCGATCTTATCCTAAGTGTGTGGCTCTGCAGCTCTACATGCCAAGAACAGATGCATACTGGTTATTAGCATATTCCTTATCAGTTGTGTTCATAGGTGTCATTGGGGACAGGATGTGGCAGTGAGCACTTTGAGTTCAGGGCCGTCTACAGCTTGTGGACCAAACACTCAAACAACATGAAATAAAAAAAACACAAAGGATGGCACTCCTGTTTTAGTCGAATACAAGGGCATATTTTTTGTCCCATATATAGTTTAAAGTTCCTTCAACTGTATTAATCTTAGGAATGCACAATAGATGTGACAAAAGGAAAAAAACTATTAACGTGATGCATTTGTACGTGTTGTGATGAAGAAATTATGTAGTTGAAGAAGTGCATTGCTGAAAGCTAGTTGAAATAATTGGAACGGCACACTAATTGTGCAATCAAGAACATGTGCCTACCTTTGATCTATATCCCAATGTATCAAGTCCTTATGGCCAAGATATGTAAAAAAAACTGTATCTCATGGATGCTTACAATCTGACCTAGATGAGACTGCAAATATTATCTCACTTTTCTGATTGATACTTCTATCTGCTGTTATTTTGGGAATTCTCAACAGATGCCAGTCTGTTCCTCAATGGACAGGACTCCACCAGAGCCATAAAGCATCACGCCAGCAGGCTGGCATCTGTTCCTTTTTTCTGTGCCCTTCATTTCAGTTCCAGAGTGGCTCTCCTTGAAGCATTGTCCACAAAATGAATCAAGATTTATAGTGTTAGACAGGCATTCTCTGCCAAAAATAGTTAAGAGTCAAGCCCTGACTTTCTTGCCATGGATAATTGTCCATTTTGGACCATCACAAAGTCTGTCTGTCCTCCTTGAGGCCTAAGAACTACTCAAGAGTCCTCAGTGGTCACACAGTTTTAAGGCCATTAAGGTAGGTGAGTCTTTATGGCACGATCACAATAACCTCCAGGTCAAGTATCGGTCTTCCAGGTTTCGCTTGCGATTCCCTATCTTCCCCTTCGTCCAAGTCCTACAATCAAGTGTTGTCGAAGGACAACAAAGGAAGGTACAATAAACCCAGCAGAAATGATTCTTTGGCTGAAAGTATCCAGCTCCTAGAGTAGGTCATTGCATCACTCCCTGACTACAGCACCATTCTCTTCATTAGAACTGGAGCTAGTGAAGTCACCACTGCGTCAGATTCAATACTAGCCCTAGTGCCGACTCCAGCTGCAAATCCAATATCTCCTTTGGCGTTCCCAGAGCTCCTAGCATAGATAATGGGTTTCACACCAGCAATTTTGGTGTTGTTTCACTATTCCCCAGTTGCCGCTGGTGCCCCTTCGGGTCCCATGGAACCTTCGAGACATGTGGGTGTAGACCCATAGATGGTCCTTCCCTGGTACTGCCCCCCCCTGGTGCCAGGCAACCTCTTTAGGATTCCCTATTGGCTCAATCCCCCGCCACATCTGTGTGGAAAGCCCAACCAGTAGCAATTTCAGTGGCATCTGCTCTAGCGCCATCTCAAGTACCGACACTAGCTATGTCGTCAATCCTGAAGACCAAAGCCATTCTCGTGCTCTCAAGGAGCCAATTGTAGAGGCTGGTGGATGAAGCACCATGGAGGACTCTGTACATGCCATCGCCTAGAAAAAAATACTACTACAGGATGGATGCCAGATATCATTGGGGATGATGATGGCAACAGTGAGACAGCCAACTTTCTTTCTCCTACTGGAAACAGATGCTGGAGGTTACCTGGCTCTCCAAAACACCATTGGGCTTGATAACTTACCAGAGGTGGAATTAGAATGCCCTTCAGGGCCGCTATTGGCAGAGGTGGCGTCATTTATGGCAGTGGATGGCTGTGGAGGTCCTTGAACTACCTCTCCCCGTGGAGAAAACCACATTGTAAAGGAGTCTCATGAACAGTTTTGAAGAGACTTTATTGTAGCCTCGGAGAGACACAGTTGCTCCTCAGGTACCAGTTAACTGACACTATTTAAACTGACATTCTATAAAGAACCAGAACACAGAACCACATGCATGAGCCTAAAAAATGAGTAATACACAACACATCTCTCGGCATAATAAAATTCTGACTTAACAATGAAAAGATAAGATGCTATACTACTTACTAATTTACAAGTGGAAAACATCACGTGTTAACAAAGTCATTCAAGTGAGGGTTTCACAATGACCCATCCATATTTGCTCTTATGTTTACCACTGGAACTGTTAGTGGGATGATTATCACAAGATAACTCGGGTTGTGGTTAATCAGCATCACCCGATAAATCTAGTTGACTAACATCACAATAGTCTCCACCCTTCTGAGCAGTTTCCTCTGTCAACCACGTAAAACTTTAACATCACCCTCCTTTCTCACAACTTCACAATCTTGCTTACACAATGCCATCCTACTTAAATGCCTCACTCTTCCATCACTTAACCATGCAGAATTAGTAAATACTTCCACAACCTTCAAGGGTTCTGAAAACACTTCATCTCCCTTGCACACCTTTCCTGGTTTCTTAACTCATACCCAGTCACCCACCTCCAATTTACATTCCTTCACACTCCTTCCATCATATGATTTCTTGCTCTTCCGCTGTGCCTTCAAAATATTGCTTTTTACCATCTCAGGTGATGATTCAATAATTTTACTCTTCACCATCGAACTTTGATTATCCTTTTTAAAGGGAGTCCTCCCTCTCGTGATCGAAAATGGGCTATATCCTGATAATGTTGGAGTGATCCGATATGCCCAGACCATTTTCTCCACTTCTCTATTCCAATTAAAATTACTCTTCCTTGCTAACTGCGAGGTTCCTTTTATACCTGTTGAATTACTCAATTTCAACATTCTCTTCAGGATGATATACTAAAGTTACTTTGTGAGTAATACTATTTATTTCTCTCCACAAACTGTTTAACTGCAGTAAACCGTGGCCGATTACCTGAAATTATCTTCTTTGACAAACCACCTCTGCAGAATATCTCATCCAAGAATTTCACAATTGCAAATGTATCCGCAGACCCCACAAATTTAATTTCAGGCTATTTTGAAAAAGAATCCATGTGTGCTATAACTAATATCCACTCACTATCTGACTCAACCACAGGGTCGATTATATAAATATTCACCATTTCTCAAGCCATTTTGAGAATTTTTACAGGACAAAGTGGTGGTTTCAGAGTGATTTATGACTTATCCACCCCCTCACACTCTCCACATGTTCTAACCAGAATATCCACTTCTTATCCAACCCAGGCAGCCCCAAAAAATCCTTCCCTCTTCTTCTGCACTTCAGTATACCCAGGTGTCCTTCGTGACACAATTCTTAATCCTTTTTCTCAAACCTACTGGAAGATTTATTTTTGATTCTCTAAGTAACAATCCCTCCTCCAGTGAAAGTTCTTTGTTGTACTGCCCAAAAATACTTAGTGCAAAAGTCTAGTGGAAGCTTGTCGGGCCGCCCATTCTTCGCATACTCTGATCATTTGTTCATCTTCCTTGCTCTCAATTTCCCATTCTTCCTTCGCAATACCTTTCCCAACATCATTTCCCATCCATGCCACACTGAAATCTTCCAAGGCTTCCATAACACTCTCCTCCACAGCTGGCGGCAATCTGCACAAACAATCTGAATCTTTGTTTTTAAAACCATGAACGTACTGTACAGTATAGTTATAATCCAATAGTCTTATTGAAAATGTTGCAGTCTTAGGAGTGGCATTCAGTAACCCTTTTGTGGTCAATAAATGAGTCAAAGGTTTCTGATCACATCTTGCAATGACATTTGAACCCCAAATAGTCTAAAATGTTCTATGCCGCATACCACGTCCAATGATTCCCTTTTAATGACTGAATACCTTGTTTCCGGGGGTGTCACTGTCCTTGAGGCAAATGCATGTGTCACTTCCTTCCCATCCTTATCCACCTGGCACAAAACTGCACCTAACCCCTTACAACTAGTGTCTGTGGTTAAAATAGATTGTAAGGAAGAATAAAGCTCTTGAACGAGGCTGGCATTGCACAGATCATCTTTTATCTTCAACAGCTCTTGTTTTTTTTGTTGAAACATTTTTTATTGTTTTCATAGCATCAACTCAGTACAAACCCCGCTATCTCCCCGGTCAAAGAAGGTATTGCACATACAGAGTTACCAGCCAATATTCGGGAGAATGAACTTCCAGCCCATACGGGCCCTCCCTCCCCACCCCATGTCAGTGTGCCCCCTGCCTTTCTCCTCGCTCCTGATGTGCCCCTTCCCTGCTATAAATCAGACATGGGTGCTCAACCTCCTCTAGAGAACCATGGCTTTCCCTCGTGCCCAGCCACACCCTTGCTTCCAGCGCTGGCTACTACTCCCCTTCTACTCCCCGTTCACCGCCTCCTCCTGCCCGCCAGAGGAGTCCCCCTCTCTCCCGTTGTCAGACATCAGCCCCTGAAGTTCCACCACCAGCGCCTCCCACGCACGGGCCGTCGCCAGCGCCTTCTCGTCATCCCTCCGAAGAGCTAATTGCAACCGGAGCGTACCCTCAGCCCCCGCCCATCGCGCAAATGCCGCCCTCCACCGCAAGAAGCTAGGCCCCGTCCTGGACTTCCAGTGCATAGTCAGTTCCCTCTTGGCCATTATCAACCCTAAGTCGTAAAACTTGCTAGTGACCTTCGTCCGGCGGGTGTGTGGGAACCAAAGTAGTAAACAGGCCCCCAGGTCTGGGTCAATAACGCGGTCCGTCACCTGATTTAGGCAATCCATAACCTCTGCCCAATAGTCGCCCAACGGAACGCAGGACCAAAACATGTGACGAAAATCAGCACCCTCTCTTCCGCACCGTGGGCATTGAGAGTGCGCACCCCCAAAATATTGCAATATTTTAACCGGCGTCAAATACGCCCTGTGCAACGTAAAAAATTGAACCAACTGGAACCGGGCATTGCGCGTTCCCTTCCAGGCCCGCCGCACCAACGTGGTCCAGGTAGTCTCGGGGATCGGCTTCTCAAGGTCCAATTCCCACTTGCCCCTCAAGGCGGCAAGGGGCGGTAGGCCTTCCGACGACAGTCTGCGGTAGAGACAAGTAATTGCCTTGGACGTTCCCGCCGCCATCACTACATATTGGCAACCTGCAGCGATCGGTGGCTCCGAGAGCCCCGCATTCCAGTGCCGCTGAAGGCTCGCTACAAGGGCCGCGTGAAGTAAAAAGTCCCCACGTGGGAGCCCGTAGGAGTCCTGCAACTCCTGGAAGGGCAGCAGCACCCCCTCCCTGAATAAGTCGCCCACCATCGGTACGCCCAACTCCTCCCAAACAGCCAGCCCAGACCAATCGCCCCCATGCGGGAACGCCGTACACATTCCCAAAGGAATCTCCGGGACATAGGGGCGAGTTATCGCCGCCCTCCGCTGGCACCGGTTCCAGCACAGCCGGAGTGTACGCTCTTCCAAAGTAAGCAGGGCAAGGTCCAGCCTCTGCTGTAAGACTATGAAGGCTAGCACATGCCGCGGAATCAACCTGCCCTGTGGGTCCTCCGGGCCCCTGTACTCCCTGGCAACCGCCTGCGTAAGCCACTGGAGTCGGGCCGCCAGATAGTACCACTCGAAGTCCGGGACTGCCAGGCCCCCCACTGCTCTCGGCCGCCGCAGGGTGGTCAAAGCCACCCGCCTTCTCCCTGAGCCCCAAATGAAGCCCGTGGACATTGCCCTGAGCCGTGTGAAGTACGACGCAGGTATCCATATAGGTAGGGTGCGAAAGAGGAGTCGTGGCAACGCCACCATCTTCGACAGCGCCACCCTCCCGGCACACGAACGTGGGAGCGTACTCCAGAAACTCATGCTACCCCGCAAGCCGCGAATGGCTCTGCCAATATTCCCCTCCAGCAAGTCCGGCTGGGTGTGGTAGATGTTAACCCCCAAATATCGCAGGCAGCCCCCTTCCCATCGGACCACTCCCAGCGACTGGGGGGCCCGCCCGCCCGGCCCCAGCGGGAACAAGCATGTCTTGCCCCAGTTGACCTTGAGCCCGGACAGGCGTCCAAAGGCCTCCAACAAGGCAGTTGCCCCACGCAGTGCGCCCTCGGCATCCGCCAAAAACATCAGCAGATCATCAGCATACAGAGAGATATAGTGGGCGTCCCCCCTCAAGTGAACGCCTGCATAAGAACGCCCCAGTCGGGCATGCGCCGCCAGTGGTTCAATAGCCAGGGCGAACAATAAGGGGGAGAGCGAGCAACCCTGCCTCGTCCCCCTCCGCACCGGGTAGGAGGCCGAAATGGTAGCCCCCGTCTTCACCCGGGCCGTAGCCTCGTTATAGAGCAAGGTGGTCCAGCGCACAAAGCCGTCCCCCAGGCCAAAAGCCCGCAGCACTCGACATAAATAGGGCCACTCTACACTATCAAAGGCCTTTTCGATATCAACCGACAGTGTGCAGGCCTCCGGATATATGTCCCGGTCCAGCTCCATCACCCGCAGCAAACGTCGCACCGACGTGGCCGTATTACGCCGAGGGATAAAGCCCGCCTGATCCGGGTGGATCAAGGCGGTCATATGAGTCAACAGGCGCGACGCCAAGATTTTACTCAAGATTTTGTAATCCACCGTCAACATGGAGAGCGGGCGGTACGCCGTGCGTGCGCCGGCCTCCCCTCCCGGCTTCAACAGGGGCAGCACAATTGCCGGTAAGCGCCCAAGCCGCCAAGCCTCGCCGTAGAGGACTTGCAGCTGTGGCGCCAGCAGATCCGGGCAAGCAGCATAGAACTCAATGGGCAAACCGTCCGCTCCCGGGGTCTTTCGCCTGGCCATATGCTTAATCGCTGCGCGAATCTCGCCCAGCGATATAGCACCCCGAGGTCCTTCTCGCTCTCCGGGTCCAGCCGGGGTAAGCGAGCCGCCACCAGAAACTCGGCCAAGCCTTCAGGTTCCCCCTGCATGGTACTGTCATACAGCCCTGCATAATAACTGGCAAACTGCTTATTGATCCCCGTCTGAGAATAGACCGGGATCCCCCCTGCCTCGACCAGAGATAATATAGGGGTACCGCGGGCCGTCGAGGACGCCAACCATGCCAGCAGAGATCCCACCTTATCTCGTTCCGCATGCGCCCGGGCAAGGTAATCCTTATGATCAAAGCAGCGAAGCTTCTCTACATACACCGCCACGCCCTCACGCGCCTCCACAACCGCAGGCAGCTCGCCCTCCCCAGCCTGATGCGCGCGCTCAGCCATCCGCAGTTGGGCCTCCGCCCCCGCCACCTCCTTCAGCAAAGTCTTCCGCACGCCAGCGGTGGACGATATACAAACTCCCCGAACCACCGCCTTGAACGCATCCCATTCCGTCGCCCAGGTCGACGCCGTATCCGAGTTAGTCCTAAAGTACTGCTCTATGCAGCCGCTAACCTCAGCCCGGAAAACCGGGTCCTCCAGCAACAAGGGGTTTAAGCGCCACGTGGGTATCGCCTGCCGCTGTCTAGACCACTGCAGCACCCCCATGCAAGGGTTATGGTCCGAGATGGTTTTAGCCAAATATTCACTATGACGCATCAGAGTCTGGGCATCCGGGGATTCAACAGCTCTTGTTGACACTTGTTTGACCATTCACACTTGCATTTACCCTTCATTAATTGTCTCATTGAAAACGTTTTCTCTCCAAAATTCTTAATACATTTTGAATAATATTCTAATAATCCTAATAGATATCTTCCCTTATTTCTACTGTTTGATTCTACAAACTGGTTTATTCCTAAACTTTGCACTTAGTTCACACCCCTAATTGTTCTCCGTGCTAAGGATAGTCATTGTTCATATCAGAATCAGTACTATACTTTTAAGAATCAGAAAGTGTTCTACATTCCCTCATGACTTTTACCTTACTCTTGTTACGCTTGCAAACTCTTGCAAAGTGGCCTTTATTACCGGCAAAGGACCACTTCTGGTTCACAGCGGGGCACATTTTGAAATATACAAGGTGTTCCTTACTACAATATCAGTAACATTTCATCTAATCATTCTTTGTCTTTATATCTCTGTTTTTCTGGTAGATGAATGCCTGTTTAGAATCATTTTTTTCTTGCATCCTCTCTGCTTTTATTTTTGTTGTGCCCTTCTCTATTTACAACCTTTTTACTAATTATATTCTTATCACACACAATAGCTTTAGCACTTTTCCTGGATACTTCAGCTGTACACACAATTGCTGTGACTTCCTTCAACTCTGAGTCCCCATGAATCCACAATCTTGCCTGACCAGCTTTATTTTCACATCATAATAATTTGGCTCGTAAGAAATCAGCATGTAAATTGCAAAATTTACATGTAAGAGCATGCTTTTAAGAGCAAATACGTAATCCTCTATAATTTCATCATGCTCTTGTTTCTTCTTCAGTTCTCATACTTTAAGAATCGGTCCACAACATTTTTATTTTACCCTTGCCCATAATAGTTTTACACTGGTTCTCCATTATTATATTATTATTTTTTATATTGGAATTTGTCAAACACATTTTTCTAAATAATGTCTTAAAGTTGTTCAATAGTTTATAAATCAAAGCTTTTTTTCATGATGCATTTTTTAGTACTTTTTGATTTTGAAAGTAATTAATCATTCATCTTGCTTTCGTGCGTGTGTTTGTATTTAAGTAGATACAAGTCTGGGAACATTACAAATTGCCTCAAATTGTTACATTTGCAACATTAGTAAATGTTTTTATATTGGCATAACTGTCAAGAATGCAAGATGTGCTAACACCTTTTACTTAAGAGTACAGGCCTTAGTAATAAGGCTTTTCATTAATGAATCAGATATACAAGTTTGAACATCTTATACTTATAGATGCAAACACTTGCCTAAGTGGCTGGCAATCCCTTTTCACAGATCCATGCATTTGTACTGTAAACTGTCAACCACAGGGCTTGTACTACAGGTCCTTGGTCAATATAAACTTGAAAACTTGTTGTCCTAGTCCCAAACCGTTTTGTCCTGGAAGTCGGGCAATAGGAATTCTACACCTTTGTGATGGTTTTCCCTATCCGCATTCAGGCACTGGCGTAATTGTGGAGTTCTTGGTAAACTGCTGGCCATAGGGTGATGGTGGTAATCCTTGGCAACATGCTGGTCTTGGTACAATAATGGTAATTCCTGTTAACATTCTATTCCTAGCACTATGGGCTCAGTTCCTGGCAGAATTCTCACTGTTGCACAATCGTGGTAATTCCTGGTAAATTGCAGGCTCTGGCACAATGGTAGTAATTCTTCACAGCACGCGGTCACTGGAAATAGGCTGGCCCTGACACAAGGAAAGTAGTCCCTAGAATAATGTGGACAGCCACAGTATGATGGAGCCACAAATGTAAATTATTTGAGTACATTAATGTTCAGACATGCTAAGAGAAAGTCCAGTATGAGTGAACATATGTAATAGGTGCGTTCGTGCTCATGCTTAGCTAACCTCTCCTAAGCTCAAGGTAAAATGCTTTTGCTATTGCCAAGGTTTTGGGTAGAGGGCTGGACAAAGCAAACCTTACTGCATTTGTAAATGCTTCTTTACATTTGTGATTCAGATTTAGGATCAAATGTGACCTGTGTGGACTTTATCTGTTGGGGAGTGGCAAATTATTTTTCCTACTCATGCTTTGACTTGGTTTTCTCTGTGTTAAAGGGTGCCCTTGATCAATCCTTCTGCAGCAGCAAACAGTGTTATGCCATCTGAAGAAAATCTTCAGAAAGAAGTTAAGAAACTAAAGGAAGCTGTAAAAGATGGCGATAACCAGCTTATTATCGTAAGTTTAATACCACTTTTGGCTGATGTTTACAAATAGGTTCTCTGAAGCAGACGTCCAGATTGCAGTTCTGTCAGATTTTCTACTTTAAGTGATAGCCAATAGGATATTCTTACTGGGATCAGAGGCATCCTGGAATACTTTCAAAAGTATAATTTTGATTGATTTGTAACTGCTTTACAAAAAAATTCTAAAAAAGCATTAAAACGCCCACTGCACTGGTAATGTGATACTACTCAGTTAAGACCCTCATTACAATGTCTTAGTAGTCCAAATGTTCTGCAAGGTAAAGATACTGGGATGGGTAACCCATCATCTTTATGTAAAATTATCAGTCTAAAATATGGTGGTATAAGCTTAGGTCTGGACTGGGCATGTATTCCTTCACTGAACCCGAGAATAGAAGTCAGATTTGTGCCTGGTGAATTACTAATTGAAGCAGTGATCATCCTCCACCATGTATCTGTGTGACCAGCCTTGTAGACCTATTTGTTACTAATGTTTTGATACAATTAGCCTTTTATCTAAACTCATGGTTCTGATTTCTTACATTTTTGTGGAATTCTTGGTCACAACTGTCTTAGTTTTTATTGGTGGCTTGAAGATATTGAACATATTACAAACCTGACAAAGATCCCTTTCTAGTTTTGCATTGGGGTTGAAACATCGACACGCTTATTATATTTGGGAAATATTTTGTTATTTTATCAAATTAAAAGTTTCTGTGCTAACTTGTTAAATTAAATAATACCTCACTGTAAATTGGTTAGTATTTTACTACTGAATGAAGATTGAATACTAAATAAGCAAGGAATGCATCTACTACAGTGCTTGGGGCCGTACTCATGGCAACACCCCAGACAAGTTATTTGCTGCTCTGTGTGAGTGCTCCCACAATCTTGTTTGTACACTAGCTGTGGTATATCTTGTAAATAAAGAGACTAGTATCTGTTCATACTGCATGCCTTTTTTGCTATACTTTTACATTTTTAGATTACTTAAACTATTTTATCGGTCACCTGTGACCACTGGTTTTGTTGCAGTAGCCAAATATAAAAAATCACAATTTAGCCGCTGACTCATACCTGAGATAAACATGGGGCAGATATACAAAAGTTTTGCAAACTGATTGTACAACTGGCCAAAAGTGTCCGCTTCAAACATTGCATAGCAAACAGAAATGCATCGCAAAATGCCAATGAAAATTGTTAATACTAAATTGCAAAATTTCAGTCTGCACAGCAATTGCAAATAGCAAATTGATGCAAAACACCAAAATCACTCCTAAATGTACCTTGACGTCTAACAAGTGGTAATCACGTGCAAAACCACAAAAAAGCGCCAAAAATGCAACCAAATCATCACAGTAGATGGTTCGTTATGATTTTGGTTGTACAGCATAGCCAAACCAGGCAAGGAGGAGCGTGAATCCGGGAACATATTACTTGTGACTGCACTCAGAGGTTTTGAAATCGAGGTAGAAAATGCAATGCATACAGGATGCGAGGCAGATACATGTAGTATGTGCTGTATATTCATGACTCCCTTGGTTTACATGGGAGTACAGTGTACTGTTGTATGATACACCATGGCAAACGCACAAACGTAAAACATGATGTACTGTACAAATGCTGCAAAACAGTCCAATACTATTTGTCACTGTTTTTTAAACCTCTTTATTTGAAAGATTTTACATGAATAACTGGAAAAGAATAAACTGAAAACACTTAGAAAACTAAGGCTCCTCACGTCCTCTCACACCCCTGTCCCCTACAGTACTCAAGTAGGAGCAATTGAAATCCATGATGTTGCAGACTCCTAGTCTCTTCGATAGATATCTCAGCAAGTAGGACCCCCCATGTGGGTGTCGCTATTGAGCCAGAGTCCAATCTGCCTAGACAGACAGCTCTACCGCTGCCTAGCCCTTCAGCTGGTGTACTCCAGCGGCATCGTACAACGCCTCGCCTCCTCTGCCCCCAGGATTCTCTCCACGCCAATATTACGGCATTTGGACCATAGACCTTCCACATTTCGTGTTCGCTATTTCCTGCCTCGCATCAATTTTCATTCCCCCTTACCACCTTGGACAAGCTATGACCTTGTTCAGTCAGAATTTGGAAACCATTTGTTTTTTTGTTTGTTTTATTCAGACATATCAGTATTACAGACATTTAGCCAGCATCAAACTATGCATTTCCACTACAGGTACACAGCTTTATATAAAATAGCAGTCGGTCAGTTAAAACAAGGCTAAGTTACATCACTTAGAATAATTGCATTTCCAATGTCATGTACGTTAAATTTGACTTGAACAGTGCATAATTACAGTGCTTTGAGGTAATTTCTTAGACCAATGACCTTTGTCGGGCATTACATTTATCGCAAACAAGGATATAACAATATATTTGCCACAAGAGTTCGACAGAATTGGATGTGCAGCACCTGTGGGAGGTGCGTGCAAGTGAAGGTGTGTAATAGGTCGACCAGTGTGATTGTGTTAGTGATTATGTGTCTGTGGCTGATGCGGAAGCGTCTGGTGTTACCATGTCTTTCTCCCTGAGCCAGGTCACGAATGGCTCCCAAATATCTTTCGGGCGGGATGCCATAGGCATAAGCTCCCAGAACGCAGCCAGTTGCTCCTGACAGTAGGAGACGTCCCGGACCCAGGTATTTATTTTGGGGTACCCAGGGGCGCCTCAATGTATGGCCAGTCTTCGCTTAGCAAGTAGCAGCATAATAGCCGCTTGTCGGTGTTTATCCAAGGGGAAGTCCTCTACGTATCCCATGAGGACCACCAGCGGTGTGCAATTCAGTGGGACCCCTGTGACCGTGTGAATAATTGCGTATACCCCCTTCCAGAATATGGATATGGATGGGCAGGTCCATGCGACATGAAGAAAATCTGCATCTTCTTGCTTACATTTCCAACAGTTTGCGTCTGGGCGCAGTCCTATTTTGTGTAGTTGCAGGGGGTGCGATACACCCTGTGTATACATTTAAAATGAATAAGTCTCAACCTATAGTTTGGGTTTAGATTTCTAAGATGGGGGCAGCAAAACGCCCATTGTTCGTCCATAGGTGAGTCATTTAGATCCGCCCTCCACTATGCCGGGGCCTTTGGGACGGGAATGGGGGTGTATGTCTGTTTGGTTGTATAATCTGGTGATCAGTTTATGAGGAGACGGGGTGATGAGTATGTGCTCTAGTGGCATCATTGTGGTAGGAGCTGATGGAAAGGAAGGGTGCAGTGTTCTACAGGTAGCTCGGAGTTGATAATACAGGTGTAATTCTAAAATAGGTACTGGAGTACCTTCTGGACTCTGCCGTGTTTCCAGGAATGTATCCTGTGGGTATAGGTCCCCCCCAATGTGGTTAGGCCCATGGTACGGGTGCGTACAATAGTACCTTTTTCTTGAAGGGGAGGGAAGAGTGGGTGATATGCAAGTGGTGGGGAGGGTGCATATAGAAATGGTGTTACAATGCGCTTCCTTAGACCCTCCCAGGCCCAGCGCAATGTCTCGACTGTGTTCACTTCTCTGGTTGTTCTGCTGTAGGGCTTATATAATGCAACATGTAGGGGGACGGGGTCCGCCACATCTTTTTCAATTGCCATGAGCGGTTGAAATGGGATGGGATGCACCCAGAAATGGAGGTATTGGGCCTGTGCACACAGGGCATAAAGTCTGAGGTCCGGAGCACACAGCTCTCGCCGTGAGAGCGGATGTGTCAGCAGTTCCCAACCCACCTGCGGCTGCTTCCCGGCCCATACCAAGGCTATTACAATGGAACGAAGAGATTTGAAGAAAGCTTTGAGCTAGGGGAATGGGGATATTTGCAAATAGATACAGGAGCTTGGGGAGGACGATCATTATTTGTTATAGCTATTCTTCCAGCCAAGGACAGCGGTAGTGTGGACCAAACTTTTGATTTTAGCTCCAGCCAATCCAAGAGCTGGACCAAAGTTCATGCTCCAGATTTCTTGCGTGTATCTGCTCAGCCACACACCCAAATATTTACCGCACCATCAGCTCATGTAAGCGGGAATTCTAGTTCGGTTTCTAGTGGGGCGTATGTTAAGGGCAGGAGTGACGATTTAGACCAGTTGACTTTTATGTCGGACATTCCACCAAATTGGAGAATTTCCTGCAACACCAGATTTAAATTTTCATCTGGTTTTCGGATGTACAGTGTAATATCAGCATACATTGAAATAATGAGACTTCTGTCTGTGAACCCTAGTCCTCCAGTAGTGTGGTGTTGGTGTATTCTGGCCGCAAGAGGTTCCATCGCCACCGCGAATAGCAGCGGCGAGACAGGGCAACCCTGCCTGGTTCCACGTGTTATAGGGAATGGCTCCGATATCAGACCGTTTGCTCTTAAACGAGCTGTGGGCTCAGTGTAGAGCAAACCAATGAGCTTGATGACCTTGAAGCTGAATCCTAGTCTGGGCAGTATAGTAAACAAGAATGGCCATTCAAGGGAGTCAAACGCCTTAGTAGCGTTGAGAAATGCAGCGATGGCTGGCAGTTTAGGATCACTCTGGTGGACAGCAGCGAAGAAGGTATGTAGGTTATGTGCTGTGGATCTGCCTGGAATGAAGCCAGACTGGTCTGGCCTGGCTATTAGCGGTAGGAGCGGCTGTAATCTATTAGCAAGTAGTTTGGCAAGAATTTTAACATCCACGTTGATTAGAGAGATTGGTCCGTATGAATCACTGAGATTGGCTGCCTTGTCCGGTTTTAGGAGGGAGATAATCACTGTTCCTCATTGTGGGTGGCAAGGAAACATGATCTAGGGATTCTTGATATACTGCTAGCAAACTGGGTGCGTGCTCTACCGCATAGGTCTTCTGAAACTAGGTCGTCAGCCCATCTAGCCCTGGAGCCTTGTCACTTGGCAGGCCATTAATGACTTGTACTATGTCTTCCGCTGAGAAAGGCTCATCCAGATACGCACTGTGGGCCTCGCTGACCCGGAGCAGTTCAATGGAGTCTAATTATTTCAGCAGTTCTGCGTGAGGGGCACTCTGCATGACTGTATGTGGCTGTATATAATGAGGAATAGAAGCTAGTGAGGTGTGCCTGTGTGCAGGAAAGTGGGTTTCTGTTGCAGTAACCCCCCCCCACTTTTTGCCATACTACTGATGCACTTTCACTTGATTTGCCCTGGGTCCCTGCCAATCAGGTTCCCAGGGCCTGTGTTCTTTCCCCAAAACTAACCCAATTGGCATCTCTGGCCACAGGTCAGCCCCTGGTAAATGGTACCCAGGGCACCAGGGAAGACCTCTAAGGGCTGCAGCACTTATTGTGCCACCCTTGGAGGCCATGTACCTTTATACACACACACACACACACACACACTGCCCTTGCAGGCTGCGTCTTTTAGTGCAGAACAAAGTGAAGAGTCGACATGGCACACATCTCTGTGTGCCATGCCTACAACCCACTGCCCTGGCATGGATCAGTCACCCCTCTAGCTGGGTTCCCTATGCCAGTGGTGAGGGTAAAGGTGCATGAGCCCTGTACCCCTACAGTGTCTAAGTCTATTCTTAGACCTTGTAAGTGCAGTGCTGCTATTAAGAGTATATGGTGCTGGGAGCTTGTCATTATGAACTCCAAAGCACCATAATGGCTACACTGAAAACTGAGAAGTTTGGTATCAAACTTCTCAGCACATTAAATCCTCACTGATGCCAGTGTGGGATTTAATGAAAAATGCACACAGAGGGTATCTTAGAGATGCCCCCTGAAAAACTACCAGCCTCTGGTGGGTTCCCTGACTGGTACACACCAGCCTGCCCCCACAAGACATGTTTCTGGACCCCTAGGGTGGGAGCCTTTGCTCCCTGAGCCCAGAAACAAAGCCTTTTCTGGGCGGAGGTGTTCACACCTCCCCAGGCCAGGTAGAGCCATCTGTGGCATGGGAGCTTCAAAGGCCTGGCAGCCTTTGTAATGCGACTCCCAGCCTCTCCTGCTATCAGGTGCAGGCCCCTTTCGAGTCTCCCCTCCTTTTCGGCGGGAAGACAGGCGAGAAAAACTAGCCAGCCCTGAAGTTGTGCCCACCTCTGCCAATTCAACCCCTCAGGTGGGGGAGGAGAGGTGAAGCCCACTCTTCAGTGCCCACCATCTTGCAAATGGCAGGCACTCCCCAATCAGGATTAGGGATTGTGCTCACTCCCCCACGTGGGGTGAGCACATCAAGGGTGTAGTCACCTTAAGGTCAGTAGCCCATTGGCTACTGACCTTGGACTCCTGAAACGCCCCCCAAATACAGTATTTAGGGGACAGCCCTGAACCAAGAAAGCAGATTCCCGCAACCTAAGAAGACAAGCATTGGAAATGCAATGGGTCTCGCATTTGCTTAATTTAGAGCTATTGCCGTAGTAAATGGCGTTGTAAATGACAATGTCTTTTACCCCCTGTTGACCCCCCGCAAAGCTCATTGGCATGTGCCCGTCATAAAAAGGAATATCAAAATTTAGGATTGCGTGAAACGAAGTATTAACAAGCATTCCAATTATGTTTTCTCATCTGGAATAAATGATCGATTTATGCAACCTCTTCTGAAGCCACTATAATTTATGTGGTGGCTATGTCACTAGTACCCTGAATCCATTTATGGTAGAAATTAAGCATCTACAAACTAATATCAAATCAATTTCTTATCATGCTCATAACAGATTTAAACATCAATGCCCTCACCCAACCCGATATCTGTCAACTATTGGTAAGTATGCTGTTTAACAAATGTCAAAGTTCCTTACTGAGAACTGAGGAAGTCATAAGGCTGTTTTTGCTGTGGCAATGCGCATAGACCCAAATTAAATAAAAAAATTTAAAAAAACTCACAGCATACATTGCTCAGAGAAAGACATATTCAGAAAACTGCTCCTTAAAGAATGTATCCACTAGGCACTATCAGTCATGAAGTTTCACAGCTTTAAGAAGCGGTTGACAAAAACTGGAAGCTCAAAGTACAAAATGAGAATTGCAAAATAAATCCCACAAATCATCAATGCTTAAGAATTACATTTCTTAAGGGGTGTGCTGCAATCCCCAAATATTTTAGGACCCCTGTCAGATCATCTTCTCGGGTCATTCTAGAAGCATGCAAACACTCAAAGATACTCCTCTCCATGCACTCCTTCCACTACAACCCCCCATCAGTCCCTAAGAAAATATCTTAACCAAGCAAAATGTGATTCTTCAGTGGATACTTATTTAAGTTTGGCACTGCAAATAATATTATTACCACTGATAAAATGTTCATGTTCAAAATTCAACAAAAATCTTCCGGATAACATCTAAGAGTTTATAGAGGTATATTTCACAAAGCAAGGTGTAAAACGGCATTAGGCACCAAGCTGTGCTCTTTTCTTCAATACCAGTTGGAGGGGTGGAGTATTAGTGTTCTTGTCGCGACCAACTAATAACATTCAGTGCAATGTAACATTTTAAACTGTCCACATACCAATATTAGCCAATCCTAGACCACAAACTTAAATTAGTAGGTTTACTTGTGTATTTACAGTAGGAGTAATATTTGTAGCATGGACAAAGGTACATTTCAAGATGCAATAATGGATGAATATACAACAATGAACATTAAGTAATTCTTGCTATGTTTCACCAATACTACTAGCTAGAATTTTAAGATCAGCAAATACATTTTGGTTATTCAAATGAGACTAAATCAGGCGTATAACATTACGGGCTCGTTTTTGCTCTCCATAATCAGGCAAACACTTCGATAAGAACAATAGGGAGCAGTGAACACAGAAGTTTTCCTAAAGTTCCAACCCACACTGCTCTAGAAAAACAAATCCGGATCAGTGACGAACCGGTAACTACCACAATAATATGCTCTATCTGTTTAGCTGTCTAATCTGGAAAGGCACTATAAAATGAAAAGTTAATTTCAATCTACAATTAAAACCTTGTTACATATAATAAATACCCATGGTTATAATTTAAAAATCTTTTTTTGCCATTCTGGAATGAGAAATCTTTTTGCTTCTAGGAAATCAGTATAATCTGACATTCCAAAAAGGTGTCAGTAAAATGCCCCTGTATCAAACGTGCTCTGTTTAAATTGGAAAGTATGATTTCCACAAGCAATCGTTTCGAAGTTACTTACATAGTTATTTACAAGTTTTTTGGTTACTTATACAAAGCCATGGCAATTGAGTGTTAGAAGTGTTAGATGACATCCTTACTCACTGGGAAATCTTTCATTAATCGGTTCTTCAACATTACAAAATTGACTGCATGAAGCTCAGTGTTGCGGGGAGGGGTGGATTGGTTAGCACCGACGTATGGACCTTGTTGTCACAAGGACACAATGGCTGTCAGTGCCAAAGTTTTGGAATCCAGACCATTGTATATAAGCAGATACAGCAACTATAAAACCTAATATTGCGACATGTAGCTTTATAGTAAAATTCTAAATTGCAGCCGTGGCCCTCAACAGAACTTTTTCAATAGGCTGGACTTCGCGTTTTAATGCTAAGTTAGATCACGTATTATTGTATACGTTGGCTCACTGACTATAAGACCGAAATTAAAAATACTGTACTTGCAGAAGACAAATTTACCTAATGGATTATTGGATGAGTATTTCAAAGAGGCACCTCTAAATGAGGCACAATTTTACATACCAATGCTTAAAATGAGTGATTAGAGGTCGACAAACAATGAAAAGTGTTAAGGCATGGTGATAGTAGTGGGAAACAAGAAGATGCAAATTGACACGATCGTGAGTGTCCAATCGAGTGGACGATAATGGGGCAGGGTGAAATGTCACCTATGACTTTCACGATGAAGGAATTGCAGTGAGTAGCAAACAAGTAATGGAGGAGCAGGAAAGCATTAAAGAGGAGGTGAGTGCTGGGAATAATAGCTGGTTTGGAAGAGGAAATGGGGGAAATAGATGTCTGCCTGAGATAACGGAATCCGCAGTATTCATGGAGGGCGATAATTATGCCTGTGTGGGATGGCTATGTCGGGCGGTGGCTCAGGCATGCCTGCTATACGTGATAACATGTCAGCAGCGCCGACCCTCACTGTCAGCGCTCAGCCCTGCTTTCCCTCCTCACCTGCCCTCTCTTCTCCAACTGCTGTCACGGCTTTCCCCAGACGGTGGCAGCGGCTCTCATGCAGGTCTCTCCAGCTCACACACACTACCCCATCCTCCGCTCTCAACCCTCAGCCTGTGCCTCCGCTGCCGTATGCCAGGTCTGAAATCTAACACAAGCACAATCCCCAATGAAAACAACGACCTAAACAAGCACAAGTTCTACCAAAAAGCCCAAAGTAGATCCTCACTTCAACAATAGCGAAACATACGACTGAAGACAAGAATTAATTGACATTAAAGGTATAGCTCCATCAAAGTTCAAATACGCACTTGAAACAATTTGCTTACACTAAACAGTTCTTTTGTATAAAAAAACTGTGTGCTCTGAAGCAGGGGGTGGGGGGCTGAAGCAAGGAGAGGCTCCCTGAGCGGACATGTGCTCCGAGGCGGGGGTGGGGGGGCTGAGGCAAGGAGAGGCTGCCCGAGCGGCCATTATGAGCGTGCGGACGGTGCTTAAAATGAAAAGAAAAGAGTGCCAACTGTGTTTTAAAGGAGAGCGTGTGAAGCCGCCAGTAAAAGATCCAATCTGGGTGGGCGGGGTGGTAACCAGGAGGGACTAAAAAGCCTCGGTTACAATTTGAAGACTCCGTTTAGCATAAGCAATGACGCAAAATGACGCACACGAATAGAAATTAAGGGCAGAGACAAAAGTTGACTTCTTAAAGGATATTGATGCCAAGAAGCCCTCGCAAAGCGAGCATCGCTTGCGCGCTGCAACGCCAGGCGAGACCTAAAAGAAGACGACCAGCAGAGGAGACTGCATAGAACAACTGACATGGCCCCTGCCCTACTGGCCCATCTGCAGTTTCCAGAGAACCTGTGCCAATAAAATCGTCTTGTCCTGCAGCCAGCGACCTCCAGAACCCCTGGGAGGACTGACTGCCTTCAACAAAGACCGGATCTCCTGTGAACAGCAGCTCTGTTCAGAAGAAACACCAAAGAAAGACTCGGAGCCCGCTGAGGAAAAAGAAACCCGACGCCTGAAAGCACCACTGCACCAGTCTCCTACAGCCTGAGTTCGAGTGGCCCACTGGTCCCAGCAAAGTCCCCCAGTGCTCCAGAGTCCGAGTCCACCGTGGGTTGACCCCTCCAGGACTCCCCAACATCACCTGCAGACCCCTCCCTCCCCCCCCCCCCCCCCCTAACCGTGAGTGGCCCGGTAAGGTGAAATCTGACCTCAAAAGAAACCCCTGCATCCAGCCGCCTTGCGCCCTGGAGAACAGAACCCGAGGTGCACCTACGTCCCCGAGCCCTCCAACTTACCTGCCCAGCTGTTGGTTCCTCCTGGAAGTCTTCCTGGACTGAGCCTGCAGCTGAAAACCGAAAACAGGGCACCCAACGCCAAACCAGCACCCTGCACCTAGCCGCCCCTGCAGGTACACTTTTTGTGCTAGACAGGATACCCTTTTGCCCTGAGCCTAACACCAGTAGCTTGGCTCCCACAACCTTCTGGCCTGCTCGCCAGCAGCCACCAACCAGAGGCCCCTTATCCCTCATTGGATAACATTGGGCCTCAGCACTGTGCTCCCTTCTGCCCTAGTGCCGCTGAGGGTGTAACAAGAGTGCATCCTTGACCCTGGGGGACCCCTGAGTCTACCCCCAGAATCTCAACTCCCACTACCAAATACTTACCTCAAAACCGATAACACTATTTTCCTCCTTAGGATAACATTGACTGTTTTTCTTGGAAATGTTTTTGAGTGTGGAGTTTGAAAAACTAAAGAAATTCTTTAAAATTGTACTATTTAACCAAAACGATTTTACTTACCTGTTTACAGGAAATGTCCCAGAGTAGTATCCAGGTATACTACTCTGAGTAAGAAAAGTAATCTAAAAAGTAACTTACCTGGTATTTTACTGAAAACCCCATTCACGTCTATATATTGTATTTACAAAGCATTGCATTTCTCTGAAAAAATACTGTAAGTCAAAACAAAGTGGATATATAATTTAAAATCCAATGGTTACAAACTGCATTACTACTGTAAAGTATTTATTGCTTACCTGTGCCAGGCTTACTTTGTTCTAGAAAACAAAATGACTAAAAGAATCTTTTCATAGAAAAACAATTGGTCTGAAGTTGTCTTTGAGTGTGTGAATTTTGCTGACTGAGTGTGTGCAACAAATGCTTAATACTGTCCTGTCCTCTGATACTGCCTTACGGCTCGACCACACTACCACAAATAGAGAGTTAGGTGCTATCTAACTTTACCTCTGCCTACCTTTGGGGTTCCACTGGACTCTGTGCACACTATACCTCACTTTGGTATAGTATATACAGAGCCAGCTTCCTACAGTGTGTTGCTTGTTGTCCTCTGATAGGGGTCAAGTTCTCATCTAGTAGTTCAGCTATATACGTTGAGGATGTATGCTGTTTAAGCGCGTTTAACCGGCCTGTCGCCCTCACCATAACTGTGTGCTTTAGCGTTCCTCCCCAGGAAGCGGGTCTCTCTGTCTGCCTCCTCGCTGAACTCTGATATTGTCTCCTGTATGGTTGCAAGGTGTGTAGATACCCCTGTTTGAAAGAACAGCTGTTCTCTAGTCCGAATGTCATGTTCCAACTTTGATAGTTTTGCTCTTATGGATTTCAGAACACCTGATTGCTTAGCAATACATACACCTCTTATAAGTGCTTTAAAGGCTTCCCATAGGATCGAGGGAGATTCTACCAACCCTTCATTTGTGGGAAAGAACTGGGTGAGCTCAATTCTGATTTCCTGCCTAAATGCTGCGTCTAACAAGGCGTGTGGTAGGAGTCACCAGCTGAACACACGGGGTAGAGACTGTGGTATGGTCCAGCGCACTGTTACCAGGGCATGGTCCGAGAGTGTGCGCAGTAGGTGCACGATGTCCATGGTCAGGGAGGCTATGTCGTCCGTGACCAGCCAATAGTCCAGTCTGGACCAGGCGCCGTGATGTGAAGTAATACATGTGCCTTCCCTTGCAGCTGGATTCCTACTGCACCAGATATCTGTAAGACTGTAATCTATAGAGTTAAAATGCTAAGATGCCCTTGGATTGTGGAAATATGGATTTTTCTGGTCAGTTATGTCCCCTATCTTGGACCCCAACGGTTCTATGTACATGTTACAAGTACATGTATGTTCCCTCCAGTTCCAGTTATGAAGACGCAAATACATGTGCGTCCACCGTCAACATGTCCTCTGTCAGATCCACCATGAATAGGCCGGATATTCCATTCCTAAGTACAAAAGGCCACCGGCTTTATATGGCTCACTTATGCCATTTTACAGTCCAGGCAAGTAGGCCCTGATTCTGTCATCAAAACTCTCCTTGCCTTCTGCCTCTGAAAGCTCCAGTCTGAGCCTGCATCTGTGACCATGAACTTTGTCTCATTCTCTGCGCGGCTCATGAAGCCTGACATCAGCCTATTCTCTGCCAAGAACTGTATTTCACCTTCGAATTATCTGCTTCCCCCTCAGCCGATGCATTCCTGCCTAGTAGTTTAAGTAAACATTCTTCCAGTTACCAAGCAAAGGGCCCGGCTTCTCTGTCTTAATACAAGTAATTCATAGCCCTGTTACTATGGAAGATTCATGCCCTCGCATTTAGTGTAGACACTTAGACGCTTGTACACTCACGCACAGTCAGTATAGAATAGATTCTGTCCGAGAGTCCTTCCTTTGTGGATAACATAGTTCTTTAAACATAGGATGTTAGATATGATTTGGGATTAGGTTGACTTGACCCCCCAGACTTTTTGTCTCCACATGTAGAGCTAAATGTCAAGTCCCCTTCACCCCCTAGTTACACGTCAATCACACGTCATAATGCTGCGCGCGCATCTATGCCAAGTATTATCTTATAGATCCACCTATACATGACATCACAACCAATTATGTTCCTTTTCACTCCTTATTACACCCATTTTTTGGTTACGTAGATATATCGTCATTTTCCTTATCAATTGTTACGCCTACTGTATTCGCTTCATTGTAATGTATGTACTATAAAAGCCATTTCATGTCAATAATGTGTGTACTTCACTTCCTGAACCTTCGTGGTGACGGAACTTGGAGCATCCGATTATAATCGAGTTAATGGAATAAAGCCCATTCCGAACCTCTAATACCACGGATTCTGCCTCTCATTTTACTGAGCTATTTTAATTATGTTTCTGTATCAAATTCAGTCCCGGTAAAGGAAAATTATTTACCACATGAATGGCGCCCGAATAGGGACACTTTCTCATCTCACGCGCCGGCGGTGAGTTGCAGGCCCGGTCTCCTGCCACAGCTGGACGGACAATAACGCGTACCAGCAGGATTTCCTGTATCTCCCTCCGGTCAAGCGGGGGCGACTGAGACTGCGATTAACACCCAGACGAGGCGGTGAGAAGTGCGAAGTATCCCGACCAGAGCCCAGCTGAGAGAGCAAGATCCGAGGTATACAGAGGCCCACCAGTGTCTGAAGTCCCAAGTCGAGTCCAGTGTCCGACGAGTCGAGTCCAGTCCGATTCAAGTTCAAGTTACCGAGGCCTTCCGTTTCCGAAGCTACCCGGTGAGTACCATTGCTGGGGAGGCATTTCTGACGTGCACATAGGTTGTGCCGGTCAAGACGGGTTTGGGTACACAAATCCGGTCTGCACTGTTTTAGCAGTGTATCTGTACTGTTTAGCAGTATATCAAGTATTCCGAAGTATCTAGTTATTGTCAAGAATTAAGCTTGGTGATTAGTTATGCAGACGATCATCATTGTTGTTTCAGTTAAAGGTTTAATGTCTAAATGTTAAATGTGTTTAAATACGTTCTGTATATTGTGGTATGAATGACTGTTCATTATCGTGTTTATTGTATCAAGTCTGTTCAAAATCAAGTATAAGGTCAGTTCTCAAATATGCCGTTCTTTTCGAAACTAAGACAGATCACTACAAGAAAAGGGGTACTCGAAGAGGCCGTTCCTATTCCTCCTAGGGACACCCCAGGGTACTTCATGTATCATAAACATGGCTTAGATGCCATATTATTTCTTGATTTATGGGTAGACTATACCAAGGAATTACCAGAAAGTCAGAGGTGGCCCACAGCGGGAACCTGGGATGCGGAATGCATCATAAAAGTAGAAGAAGAGTTATGGAAAAGAAAAGTCAGACAGTCACAGAAAGATGCCATTGAATTATGGCGTAAAGAATCACATAGACGAACAGAAAAAGCACGTAGACAGGAAGAGAAGAGTAAAGAGAATTCCAATAAAGTTCAAGAAAATCTATTAATTGAGGAAGGTATCCGAGTGAAATCAGAACAAGTAGACAGACAAAGAAATGCCCTTATGAATGGTATGTATCCCCTTCTGGCCGAAGGATTACCTAAGGCTACCCCAGAAATACCGAAAGACTTGCCACCTCCATTGTTCCCAATAAAGGTACATCCAAGGGGGCATCCTAGAACCGCAGAAGATGTTTTTCTGTCCTCATATTTAGATGACGCAGCTCCCGAGTATGCTAATTCCGCCCCGCATAGACCGCATACCAGGGAGGTTCAACGCCAAGATCCAGTACCCGTATCGTTACAGCAACAAGTTCTGACACAAGTTCCGGCAAGCACATCTGTTTCTGCATCCGCTCCTACAGCTACTTCTATAGCTGTGTCCACACCTGTAGTTGCTGTGTCACGTTCGACGAATCCTTTCACACCCGACACCCCAGATGGGGCCACGGGAGGTGCTACCAATATCTTTTCTACGCCGCCTAGAATAAATAAACTTACTTTTCAAGAGTCAGTACATTCACGTACACCCAAACTCATAAGTGCCCGTGCGCTGAAGGAACTTCTTATAGATTGCAGATATGACCCCGTGCCCGGTAAAGAGGACGAAATGACCCTAGCATCATTACGTATCAGACGAGCCGCAGTGTATTTAGGGAAGTTACCAGGAATGACTGCGCATCTAGATAATATATACCATTTTGTCCAAACAGGGCGAGATCCAGAATGTATTCACAGAGCTATGGAATACCAGAAAGTAGAGATACAGGGGGAACTGTTACGTTTCCTCATAAACTGTGTGATCAGAAATCAAGACCGACCGGGGGTAGACCCGGAAGCAATGCAAATTCTTACAAGATGGAGCCAGAATATATCAGAAGGGAGACATGATAAACAAAATTGTATAATAGCCATGTGCCGAAAGATCCGTAAAGAAATAGAACGCCTACACGAAGAGAGATTAGAGGTAGACGAGTTCGAACAAAGCGAGGAAGAAGGGTCAGGACCGCCCACAGGACAGTCAGAAACTATAGCCTATGTAGGTAAAAAAAGATCTTGTAATAGTACGAGATGTCTTATTGACCCAATACGCCCGATATGTCCAGACAATAACAGGGGTTTCCCAACACCCATAGTCCATATAAGGTCTAACGAGCATTCGTTCCAAATAGCTGACAAATTACTCCGAGAACAAAGGGGTTATCATTTCCTCGATTCTATGGATGAACAAGATTTAGCCAGGGCAGCTGTCCATTGGGTGGACAGTCCCGGAAAATATAGTGATGATACAGTAGTACGCACATTTTTGAATCTCACCCCAGATGAACAGAGGTTAGCTGGGATTTATATGATTCAACAACTCATTATACTATATCGGAGTCAACATTCAGATCCAGGTCCCTTACCCGACATATTGACTGAATTACTCACGAATAGATGGAGAGGTTCAGGTACTAAATTAATTAAAGAAATTCTAGAATCAAGAAAGCAATATATTCTTTTTGTATGTTCAGAACATGTTTCATTGCCCGTCAAGGAAAGAACCACGTATCACATGGATAGACAGAATCCCTTACGAGAAGTGCACCCAATAAAGGGCGAGGACAACGAGTTCAAGCGCGTATTTGTATACACGCCCATATCGAAAATAGAATTGTTACAAATGAAGAAAGTGGTACCCAGTCATGACAAAGACCCAGCGGGTTTTCACCGAGAAATCAAAGACATGTTACTCATGGGGGAGTATACCTACCCCGACATTATGACAATATTAAAGGTATTGATGCCTGCTGGCATTTATGAGAAACTCAAGGAAAAAGAGTGGGAGGTAGGAGACCAAAAGATAGAATGGTCAGTGTTAGAAACAAAAGAAAAGGCCCGAACTGCAGGAGCAGGGCTTGGGGACAAAACTAGGGCATTACCAGGATTACTAGTACAGGTACTGCCGCGTTTATTAACTACGAAAAAGGAAGATTGGGGTACAATTTCAGCCTGTAAACAGAAGCAAGATGAGGACACTAGTGATTACTATGCCCGATTTGAAAAATGTTTTGGTATAAATAGTGGCATAAAAGCAAGTAGCGAATCATACCCACATCTGTTTGTAACAAAATTAGTCGAGAATGCCCTGCCCCAAGTAAAGAATAGAGTATTAAAATTCGAGAGTACCTGGCAAGGTAACACTCCATCAAAAATGTTACAAATGTTACAGTATCATCACAATAGAATTAGAGAGGAACAAGAACATGAACACAGACGCATGAAAGACACAAAAATGAAAATGCTAGTTTCTCAGACAGTTCCAGCTGAAGGACATAAAAAGGGTATGACACATTCTGATTCAGCAGGACCTGTAAAAGGGACATGCAATTACTGTAAAAAGCCAGGTCATTATGTACACGATTGTCAAGTTTTAAAACATAATATCGCCATAGGTAAAACGCAAGAAAGATCACGGCCACTTAGACAAGATCAGAATGAACAAGGAGCTCTGCAGCATGCCCAGGCCATGCCAGCCGCACAACAGCCAATACAGTTCGTGCCAGCTGCACCAGCGTTGCCTGTTGCTGCCACACAGACAACAACACGACAAATGTATCAGACCGCACAGTATGAATATCCTGAGTACCAGCGTTACGCATGAACTAGCCTAGAGAGGGAAGTTGACTTACCCCTTATCGAGATACCAGTAGATCAAGAAGGACCTTATATACATAGTGAATTGTTAGGCCAAGACAGAAAATTTTTACTCGATACCGGGGCAAGTCGAACAACCATAAAACGTAGTGAAGTTCCAGGGGCACCCCTCTCAGGCTCACAAAATATTTCCCTTGGTTTTTCAGGAAAACCTATTGTTAATGAAGTGTCACAACCTCTGCCACTTACGATAGGACCTCTGACCCGAACTACAGATTTATTGCTTACTAAATCATGTCCAGAAAATCTATTAGGAATAAAAACGTTAAAAGCTCTAGGAGCCATAATATGTTGTTCTCCGGAAGGAGTAAGATTGTTTTTACGTGATTTTAAGGGTCACTATGTATCTAGAGACATGGATCCCCGACTGCAGACTTTACCGACACATCTGTGGGCACAAGGCCCTACTGATGTTGGTTGCATGAATATTACACCATATCGAGTCACATTAAAGGCAGGAGTGGTGCTACCACGAATGCGACAATACAAGTTACCCCCAGATGCTGTAATGGCTTTACTGCAAATCATTGACGAGCTCATTGCCCAAGGAGTGGTTGTAGAAACCGACTCCAATATATGTAATTCACCGATAATTCCGATTCTTAAACGAACAGATCCAAAGGCCCCGCCAGTATATCGATTGGTTATTGATCTGCGCGAATTAAACAAATGCATTGTGCCACAATTTCCTGTGGTCCCAGATATCTCGTCATTGCTGACAGCCATTGATTCCGAAGCAACATTCTTTACTGTAATCGATCTCAAGAATGCCTTTTTCAGCGTCCCAATAGATCCGGAAAGCCAATATTTATTCGGATTTAGTTTAAATGGACGAAGCTTTAAATTCACACGCGCACCTCAAGGATTTACAGAAAGCCCCAGCATCTATAGCCAAGCACTGAAACGAGAACTTGACAGTATCCACATGCCAGTTAACACTGCTCTGCTTCAATACGTCGATGATCTGCTGATCACCGCCCGAAGCGAACCTGAATGTGAAAAAGCATCACTGACAATTTTACAATTTCTAGCCGAAAAGGGGCACAAGGTGTCCCCTTCTAAGCTGCAATTCTGTGTCCAGCGAGTTATTTATCTTGGACACTCGCTGTCCAAGGAGGGAAGGCAGCTTACACCAGACCGCATTCAGTTAATAGCTAACATGCCAATACCCAAGACACAAAAGGAGGTGCGGGCTTTCATAGGCCTCACTTCATACTGTAGACAGTGGATCCCGCAATATGCATTTCTAGCAAAACCACTCATTCAGTTGACAACCCAGGAGGCAGCCACATCGACTGTTCTCCCTTGGACTCAGGAACATACACAAGCTTTTGAAAGCCTAAAGAAAGCTTTATGTCAAGCACCTGTTTTAGCAACACCATGTTACAGAAAACAGTTTACACTCTTTGTTACAGAACGCGAAGGTACTGCTTTGTCAGTACTCACACAGGAACAAGCAGGAGCACACAAACCATGTGCTTATTTTTCTAGTACATTAGATCCCGTAGCCCAGGCTTTGCCTGCATGCCTAAAATCAGTAGCAGCGACAGCTTTAGCAATTAGACAAAGCGATGCCATAGTGTTAGGACATCCATTGACAGTTCAAGTACCACACACAGTAGAGGTTCTTGTGAATAGAACGCAAACACAACACTTGACTATAGCACGACTTACAGGGTATGAACTTACATTGTTTCAGCCACATATAGAAATCAGACGCTGTAACACATTGAATCCTGCCACACTTTTGCCAGTAACCGGAACAGATCCACTAGCTCATGACTGTATTGAAGTAATTACTATAACGACGAAACCCAGACAAGACTTGACAGACGTTCCATTGTCAGATCCAGACTTGACGTTGTATGTAGATGGTTCATGTATGAGAACAAGTACAGGAGAGTTGGTGGCTGCTTACTCAGTCACAACAGATACTGAAGTCATTGAAACAAATCGTATAAATACTTTGTCAGCTCAAGCCGCAGAGCTTATTGCTCTGACACAAGCCTGTATTCAAGCCACAAGTAAAAGGGTCAACATATACACTGATTCACGATATGCATTCGGAGTTGTACATGACTTCGGCGTGCTGTGGCGAGAGAGAGGTTATTTAACTTCCCACGGTGCCCACATTCAGCACGGACCCCTCATTCATGCCTTATTAGATGCAATACATCTACCTACTGCAATATCAATTATGAAATGTAAGGCTCATACGAAGGTTACTGATATCATTTCTCAAGGCAATGATTTAGCGGACAGAACAGCTAAACAGACTGCTCAAACACAAACATCCGACATGACAAAGACAATAGTCCCGATGCCGACACATTGTATGATAGTTAAAGATCCTACTCTTGACGTAATTGACATACAGACACATGCTACACCAGACGAAATAGAGAAATGGACTGAATTAGGAGGGATCCAAACGGACCAAGGATGGATGACGAAGGAAAAGTCTGTATGGTTCCTTCCTGATTCAATGGTCCAAGTCATTATTAACACTATCCATAGTCCAGCGCATCTAGGAGAGAAAGCTATGCTGGACAGCATTCAACACATTTGGTTCAATAAACATTTACGAGCAGCAGCCAAACAAAAAGTCCGTACCTGTATGATCTGTTGCCAGTTCAACCCAGGAAAAAGCGTTCCCGTAGAACAGGGTGGATTTCATCCTCCTGACCACCCTTTTGAAGTCCTCCAGATGGATTATATCCAGATGGAACGATGTCGAGGATTCAAATATGTTCTCGTAGTTGTCTGCGCTCTGTCTCGTTGGACGGAGGCATACCCGGTTTCAGATTACACTGCCCCGACTACTGCCAAACAGTTAGTTCGAGAATTCTTCCCACGCTACGGTTTACCACGTGTTGTCTACTCAGATAACGGCCAGCCGTTCTCATCCGAATTAATGAAACATGTTTCACTTCTGCTAGGATATCAGTGGAAATTCCACTGTGTCCGACACCCCGAAGCAGCAGGTCTCGTAGAAAGACATAATCAGATACTGAAAATCAGACTGTCCAAAATATGCAGAGAGAAAGGTGTCGACTGGATAGTAGCATTACCAGTTGCACTCTTTTACATGAGAATGGTAGCACACTCTCGAACAGGGCTATCCCCGTATGAGGTGATCTTCGGCAGACCACCAAATATGTGGAGGACGCCTGTACCACGCAAAATAACTGATATTGACTGTAATATGCTGACAGATTACTTGGCTTCCTTGATGTCTGCACTACAATCTTGTCGTTCACAGGTTGCTGCAGCATTTCCCGACAACACTGAGGTGAAACCCCATGACGTAGTTCCGGGTGATATTGTATTTGTGAGAAATTTCGACCGAAAGACTCAGCTGGAGCCCAGGTGGAAGACACCCAAGTTGGTTCTGCTGACCACAAGAACAGCCGTGAAGATCGAGGGCCGCAAGGGCTGGATTCATTCAAGTCATATCAAGAAATTCCATGGACAATCCTCGGATATAGACATTGTGCCCTGCACTCCCTCACAGACTGACTCAAAACTTCCTTTGGTGGAAAAAACTGAAAGCGAACTCTACAAAGTTAAGTTGAGGCCTAGAACGTCAGACGGTTTGATTGTTTAAGTCCTCTCCTAGGTGAAGCGGTTGAATCTGTCTCTGACATGTATCCTCTAGACCTGAATCATGGACAGTCACGAAAAATGATGAAACGACAGGCGTATTGTAAATCACTGCGTAGCCACTGTATAGTGACATTATTAATCTTGTTTTCTTTAAGTCTTTTAATAATTATTACTAGTATGTTGTTGCACATATATTACCCTATTGCCAGAAATGTTCACAATGTTATTGCAGAACATTCTTTTAGTGACTTACCCCCGCATGAATTGTCCTATAGACTTGCGCTGCGCAATAACACTTTCATTAGTATGTTACATCATTCCCATCAGACTAGTAATGCAACTAATTGTTGGGTGTGTGGCCGACTCCCTCCCTATCAGAATTATGAAGGAGTCTTGCCTTTCTTTCCACATCCGTTTACACATAATGGCTCCTGTGGAGCATGGTTTAGTTTAATCAATTCCATAGACTCAGACACCGCAGTTTTCCAAGATCAGTGGGTATGGGGAAACCTAAACCTAGTTTTACTCAAGGTCTGCTACCCTGACAAGGAGGGTCGCCCCAAAAGAACAGGAACTGATCTAGAAAATGAAGTATACGGATTAGGTAATTTTACACCTAATCTTATGATTCTAAATGTCGTATCCGAAGTTGAACTAGTCTTACCCACCATGTCAGTATTCCCAGCAAAAGGTGAATTGTGTGTAAGAAAGGTTGGTTCCATACATATGGGCCATAGTAAATGCACTACTACAGTAGAATTCAGTGATCAAGGCAAATCCTCATTCAGAGCTTATCGCCACTCCTACTTTATATGTGGTCAGACTGCATATATGCGTCTACCTCTAGATTGGGATGGTACCTGCTACATTGCATTCCTTTTGCCACCTGTTTTCCTAGCTCCTCCTGATTATTACAGAAATATTCATTTAGTACACAATAGAGAGCGGAGAGATCTCCCAATTGTCGATTATACTGAGACGGCATGGGACAAGTATGTAGATTTCAATAAAGGTATCTTTCCCTATATAGGTACTGTTACTAATAGCAAGCTGATACGTAGATTAACTAGAACCCTTGAAGCAGTAGTGAATGAAACTATTTCCGCCTTAGGCAATTTAACAGAAGAGCAGTCTGCTATGCGGATTGTTGTGCTTCAAAATCGTCTTGTCCTTGACGTCATCCTGGCTGATAGGGGCGGAGCTTGTAGGGTCATCGGATCAAGCTGTTGCATTTTCATACCAGAAAATTCGCCATCTGTATATAAAGCTATAACTCGCCTTCATAAGATTGTAAGCCAGATACACCAGAATCCAGGCACTTGGACTTGGTCCAGCTGGTTTCGGAGTGTGATATCAGCCTGGGGATGGAGAGTTCTATCCTTCCTAGGTATTGGCCTTCTCATACTATTCAGTTGCTGTCTATGTCTGCAATGTGGACCAGCGATTTGTGGTCTGTGTGCCACATCGTGTATTCCACCACCAAGATTTCATTCAAGATCCCGGAAGAAGAAAGAAGAACAAATGATGTTATATGAACAGATCAATGGATTAATGAAGATTGATATCTCTTAACGGGCAAGTAGGGGACAAGGAGGGAATGTGGAAATATGGATTTTTCTGGTCAGTTATGTCCCCTATCTTGGACCCCAACGGTTCTATGTACATGTTACAAGTACATGTATGTTCCCTCCAGTTCCAGTTATGAAGACGCAAATACATGTGCGTCCACCGTCAACATGTCCTCTGTCAGATCCACCATGAATAGGCCGGATATTCCATTCCTAAGTACAAAAGGCCACCGGCTTTATATGGCTCACTTATGCCATTTTACAGTCCAGGCAAGTAGGCCCTGATTCTGTCATCAAAACTCTCCTTGCCTTCTGCCTCTGAAAGCTCCAGTCTGAGCCTGCATCTGTGACCATGAACTTTGTCTCATTCTCTGCGCGGCTCATGAAGCCTGACATCAGCCTATTCTCTGCCAAGAACTGTATTTCACCTTCGAATTATCTGCTTCCCCCTCAGCCGATGCATTCCTGCCTAGTAGTTTAAGTAAACATTCTTCCAGTTACCAAGCAAAGGGCCCGGCTTCTCTGTCTTAATACAAGTAATTCATAGCCCTGTTACTATGGAAGATTCATGCCCTCGCATTTAGTGTAGACACTTAGACGCTTGTACACTCACGCACAGTCAGTATAGAATAGATTCTGTCCGAGAGTCCTTCCTTTGTGGATAACATAGTTCTTTAAACATAGGATGTTAGATATGATTTGGGATTAGGTTGACTTGACCCCCCAGACTTTTTGTCTCCACATGTAGAGCTAAATGTCAAGTCCCCTTCACCCCCTAGTTACACGTCAATCACACGTCATAATGCTGCGCGCGCATCTATGCCAAGTATTATCTTATAGATCCACCTATACATGACATCACAACCAATTATGTTCCTTTTCACTCCTTATTACACCCATTTTTTGGTTGCGTAGATATATCGTCATTTTCCTTATCAATTGTTACGCCTACTGTATTCGCTTCATTGTAATGTATGTACTATAAAAGCCATTTCATGTCAATAATGTGTGTACTTCACTTCCTGAACCTTCGTGGTGACGGAACTTGGAGCATCCGATTATAATCGAGTTAATGGAATAAAGCCCATTCCGAACCTCTAATACCACGGATTCTGCCTCTCATTTTACTGAGCTATTTTAATTATGTTTCTGTATCAAATTCAGTCCCGGTAAAGGAAAATTATTTACCACAGGATGTGGGCTACGGGCTGTGCCAACCCTGTCCACTTCATTTTGTAAGGTAGTGTTGAAGTCCCCGCACCAAATCACTCTGTCGCCTCCCATTGCCAGCACCTTTGCCCAGGTAGTGAGGAAAAAACTTGGATCGTCTACATTTGGACCATATATGGCCACTAGGGTCACCTGGTTTGACATTAGTGGATCTTGTAAAATAACGTATCTCCCCTCTGGGTCGATTTTGTGTATGAGAAGTTGTCCAGCCCAAGCCACATCTTATCAGCACCAACACTCCTCTTGCATAGTTAGAGTAAGGAGCTGAGTGCATCGCGCCCCAATATTTGTTGCGTAATTTGGGGTCAGCACCGCACTGTAGGGGAGTCTCTTGTAAGATACAAACATCGATGTGGTGCCTGATTAAGTATGCATGCATTAATCTCGCTTTCCTAAAGTCATTCAGCCCTCTGATGTTCCAGGTAAGGAATTTGGTCTCGGTCATAAGGCAGCTGCGGTGTTGTATGGTGTATCATCACACATTTGGTAAAGATGCATATTGGGATGAAAAGTTAGACATTGGATTCTACTACTGATACCTTGTTCATGCGTATACGATTTTAAAGTGGCCTCTGAAGGAAGCATGTTACGATTTACAATAAAAATACGTAGCGTAGTTAACGTCTTTTTGTCTGAAAAGTCTTTGAACACCCTTACCCGCCCACCACCCACACCAACCCCCCATAAGGTTTTGTTGAACTACCCACCCACCAGCCCTTTATTCCCTTGTTAACCCAAAAACGAAAACACATGGGCGATCTCCCGGAGGGGCAGGGGACACCGGCATAATACCTGCCTGGTGGCAGGGCTAAATCAGAGCAGTAGGAATCCACCTAATGTGGATTTGAGGCCAGTACACTGCCGGAGAGGTTAGCTAATACTGGTCTTGACTGGCACAGCAACCAGAAATGCAGTATAGTGCAAAGTAACTCAAAGAACTTTAATAAACTGTTCGTGAGTCCAAGTTGATCACGTCAGTCATTATCGCTCAAGTTATGTTCTGATTCAGTTTTCTATGAGGAGCGAAGAGATGGATTTTTGGGGCAGATATGTTTGGTGAACTTCAGGGCTGCTCTGGCATCAGTGAAGAAGTGTGATTGCCTTTTGTGCGTGATTTTTAGTTTGGCCGGTTAGAGCATTGCGTATGAGATGGAGGCTTTTTGTAGGATGCGCTTCGCCGGAGTGAATTCTCTACGAGCGGCCTGCACCATTGGGGTGTGATCTGGGAAGAATGATAGAGAGTTACCCTGATGATTTATTGGACTTTGGTCCCTGGCGGCCTTAAGGATCGCGTCCCTATCTCTATAGTTTAGAAGACGCACGATTATGGGACGTGGCACAGTGCCCACTGGTGGTCTAGGACCCAATGACAGGTGGACCCGCTCAACTATCATGACTGATGACAGCACAGGAGCAAACAGTTCACGCAATAGATTTTCTATGTATGGTTTCATTTTTGGGATAGCGGTGGATTCGGGCAGGCCAATAATTTTTAATTTTTCTTTTTTTTTTTAACCTTTTATCTGTTTTTAATCGTAGAACAGAACAGTACAGCTGTACATCCATAGTACAGTTACAGTACATCAAAATAGAGTTCCATATACATTCTTCTGATTGGCAGGACAACGATCACATCAAACATATATTGTTCAAAGCTGCTAGCGAGTCTGATCCTTACCCCCTACATGGATACCTGAAAGAATGCTAATAAGGCTCAGGAGTCCATCATCCAGCAGTAGCAGAACTGAGCCTAAGTACCATAGTCTCACGCAACCACAGGAGGGGAGCACCACCCACCTAAAAGGTGGAGTGCTAAGGTTCCAGAAGAATCCACACATCCCACACATCCCTTATGAGCCACCTACAGTAGAGAGGTCTGTATCCTCCGCCCTCTGCTGAAGGAGTCCCTGGGTCTGGAGGCAAGCGGCTGTGTCTCAGCATAAACCGAAAACTGTTCCTGACAATATAAAAGATCTGTAAACCACTCCTTAAACTTTGGGGCTCGTCCTCTGCCCCATCGGCAAGCCACCCTGCGCTTGGCCAGCAACAAAGCCACCGCACAAAATTTCCTATACTTATTGGGAATTTGTGCAGTATAGCCCAGCAGCGCTATCAATGGATCCCGCACAAGTGTACTATCTGCCATTTTGTCAAAGGCATCATAGACCTGCATCCAATAATTCCATACCGCCGGGCACTCCCACGCTAGATGTAAAAAGCCCGCCCCAGTCCGGTCACACCTATCATTATCCGAATGCTTCAATCGACATTTTTTGGGAGGTGTATAATATAAACACTGCAAGAACCTGTAATGTATCACCTTCAGTCTACAACTAGCAGAAATTTGCCAAGTTTGCGTGCCACAATACAACCATTGTGCGTCCGTCACTTCCCGTCCCAGCTCTGCACTCCAAGATTCACGAGCCAGGCTATTGGCGCCCTTTTGCTGCTTCCGTATGCTCAGATATATGCCCGACACCAAATGCTTACCATCCGGAGAAGTGAGCATGAAGTGCAACGGGACAAAATTCTTCGGTTCTTGAGGGAAATCAGGAAGAACCCCCTTCAACTCCTGCCTCAAGCGCACATATAAAGACATCTAAGGGCGTAGGGTGCGTTGCCTGGAACATGTGCTCAAGAGATCGAAACACACCGTCGTGGAATAGGTCCCCCCCCATGTAGCGATATGCAGTCGCTGGCACATATTGCGAAATCCTGTTTCCTGCAACAATGCCATATCAGGGTGATACACGAGCGGGAGACGTGAGGAGTACAGCAAGGGGGGGATGACTGAAGTAACCCTACCATACGCCTCCATGCGTCAACCGTGCTGGAGACCGTTGTGGGTGGCGTCCCACGCGTGCTTGCGGGTGCATGAATACAGCCATTGAGTGGAATAGGATGTGCAAGCCAATCCTCAGCAGCCACCTGCAGCATATAAGCCGCAGGCCGCAACCAGTGGTATGCATAATGGGCTTGCGCACATACATAATACACCTCGAAATCTGGGATATCTAAACCCCCTTGGTCATACGGCTTCGTGAGTACAGACCATTGAAGTCGTGACTGCTTGCCTCCCCAGAGCAATCCTATCAGTTCAGTATGCAGGGTTCTGAAAAAAAACGGCCCCGGATGGTAGGGAATATTAAGGAACACGTAAAGAAATTGGAGAAGGACGATCATTTTGATGAGGGAAGCTCTACCTGCAAATGACAAGGGCAACTATATCCACCGCGTGACATTGCTGACCAAACGTGTGATGGCCACCCCATAGTTCAATCTTAACGTGTCCTCCTTATCTCGAGTCACCTGTATGCCGAGATAGCGAAGGTCAGAGTCACACCACTCAAGCGGGAAGTCCGGCTGGAACCTAGGAACTGCAGCCGTAAGAGGAAATATCTGCGACTTTCCCCATTTAATATGGACACCGGACAGTCTTCCAAAAACCAGAAATTCCCTTAACAAGGGATTAATGTTTTGTTGGGGATCTCTGAAGTATAAAGTAACATCAGCGTATAATGATATGAGAAGCGGATGCTGATAGCACTGAAAAGCCTTATCCTGATGTTTCTGGCGTAACCGACACGCAAGCGGCTCAATCGCAATAGCGAACTGTAGTGGAGATAGCGGGCACCCCTGCCGGGTGCCCCGTGATATAGAATACGAAGGGGATATGTGACCATTTATCAACACCTTTGCAGTGGGTTGATGATATAATAACTGTATCCAGGAAATGAATAATTTGGGGAATCCCATCTTCTGTAGTACACCGAATAAATAGTCCCACTCCACAGAATCAAAGGCCTTGGTGGCATCTAAAAATACGGCAGCAAGTGGGAAATCCAGTGCTACATTCTGTATCAAAAAGAACAATGTGCGCATATTATGGGTAGTGGCCCTACCAGGGACAAAACCGGATTGATCAGGGAGAACAATCCTGTCCATCAATAGCGACAAGCGATTAGCCAAAACCTTGGCCAGAATCTTAGTATCGCAATTTATGAGCGATAGGGGTCTAAAGGAATCGCAGGAGCTGCGAGGTTTGCCCGGTTTCAAAAGTGATGTTATCAATACTTCCCTCATCGAGGGTGGGAGTATGCCTACCTCCAAGGACTCCTCGAAGATTTCTTTGAGTACTGGCGCCATAATGTCTATATAACTCTTATAAAATTCCGCGGGAAGGCCATCTAATCCAGATGCCCTTCCATTCCGCAGGGACATGATGGCATCCCTAATCTCCTCAATCTCAAACGGTGCACTCAAGAATTCCCTATGTGCATCACTGAGCCAACATAACACAACATCCCCCATAAATGCATCTAGGTCTACCGTGCCCTGGTGCTGCGAGATATATAATGTAGCATAGTGTGAGGTGAATGCGTCAAGGATTCCAAGGGTATCCTGACAGAGCAGACCCCCAGGCTTCTCTATTTCTAATACTTGCGTGATAAAACGCGGACAACGTGTCATTTCGGCCAAGCCCTCTCAGGGCGCTCTCCCTCGCCATACCTACGAGCCACCCAATATCGTCCTTTAAACTTAACCTCCCTAGCAGCATTGTCGTCGTACTCGAATAACTTTTCCCGGAAATCTGCGTGTATCTGACCTGTTTCCCCTCGCGTCATGCGGCCCTCCAGCCCCCTCAAATCTTGCTCAAGTTTTTTAAGCGTGCGCTGTATATCACGTAGGACGCCAAAACTTTTGGAAATACAGTAGCCCTGGATAGTGACCTTAAATGCCTCCCAATTAACCTCTGCGCTATCTACTGATCCTTTGTTACGAAGAAAAAAATCCCGTATTTCTTCCCCTAGCTCAGATTGGAAAAACTGGATCTAAAAGGGCGTTGGGCCGCATCCGCCAAGTAGGTCTGGGTCTGTCATAGCCAGGAAGAACAAGCATAAGACTGAAAGGGCAGTGATCTGAGTAGGTTCTGGCTAGATGTGTGACACTTCGTATGCTAGTTCCAACCCCCTCGATAGTAGGCAGTAGTCAATCCTAGCCCATGTTGCAGTGCAGGATGTAAAATGAGTCCCTTCCATCACCTGCGCATGAGTGTGACGCCACCCGTCTATTAAGCCTCCCTCCTCCATAATACCCTGCAGCACCTCCCGAGACCTAGTGTAATGGTATGCGGCAGGGTTGGACCTGTCCTGCGTAGGATTCAAGGCGACATTAAAGTCTCCCCTCCCCCCCCCCCTGCCCCCCCCCCCCCAAATAATGAGTAGACCCCAGAGCAACAATTTTCCCCCATAGGTTAGTAAAGAACTCGGGCGCATCGACATTGGGGCCATAACAATGGACACCGAATCTCTTCCCAGCCTCCCCCAGACAACTACATATCTCCCCTGCGGGTCCTCCAACGTGCCAGCCAGCACAAAAGGTGTCCCTTTTTTAACCAGGATTACTGTGCCACGTGCATATGATGAGTAAGAAGAAAAAGCCCCAACACTCGCCCACTTGGAAGCAAAGGTATGAGGATAAAGTGGATTTATGTGCGTTTCTTGTAGCATGGCCACTTGGACCCGCTGCCTATCCATATAAGCCAATATCTTTCTGCATTTTCTGGGATACCCTAACCCCCTAACATTCCAGGATAGGAACCTCAAGACAGTCATCCTCCTGCGCCGTCATAGCATCTTATTTCACAATAACGCCTCTCAGTTATATGTGGAATTACTTAATGCTGCAGGGTTGTCATCATTTGTCCTGGCACAGAACAGATATCAGTAAAGTCCAAGCTGTAAAACACCCCTTCCCCCCCCTCCCCCCCACCCACTAAGCATCCCAACTATGCCAGTATCATTCAACCCTCCCCCCCCACACCCTCCCATCAAAAAACGAATCAAACTTACTCATCATAACAATCCCAGTCTCATAAGGAACTGGTCTAAAAAAAAAAAAAAAACGCCAACCCAAAAGTGACAAAAAACAGGGGTACACCCATTAGGGGGATAGCACTACCGAGTGGCCCACGGGTACCTCCCACCCATCCAGGAGACCTGCAGCACCTAGCAAGCCCCCACGTAGGCGACAGAGGTGTCCGACTATCAATTATGTCCATGCCCTGCCCAGCTGCACTATCTCCAGTATAAGTTCCAGTTCACAGTGGTAGCAGCAGACCCTGTATCATCGTGGGTTCCAACTTGACTATGCTGCAAGCACCGCACCTCCCCAAAGTTGTCTCTCACTAATTGCGAAGGCTATCATTCCAAATCATCCAAGGACGCTGCTGAAGGGCCACCACGCTCAGACTGTAAACTCTTTCTCTTTTTTAGTGTCTTGAGAAAGTCTTCCACCTACTGCGGCTTCGTATATATCTTTTGGGTACATTGGTAAGTAACTCGGAGGCGCGCAGGATACAGTAGGGCATAATCTATCTGAGCTTGTCTCAGTTTCTGCTTGACTGCAATGAATTTATGCCGCTCCTTCTGCACCTGCGTGGTAAAATCAGGAAAAATAGTAAAGGACACCCCATTATAATTTAGCTGCTTTTTCTCCCTGGCCACTCGTAAGACTGCATCCCTATCTCTATAATTTAGTAGTCGCGCGATGATGGGCCTAGGCGCGTTCCCAGGGGGATGTCGTGGGCCGAGGGTACGATGAGTCCTCTCCACAATGAAGTGGGAAGACAGAGATTCCGCACCAATCACCGCAGTGAGCAGCTGCTCGACATATGTCTCCATCTGGCCCGTATTCGTACATTCTGGTATGTCCAGTAAGCAAACATTATTACGTCTGCTGCGCGCTTCGATATCCTCATTCTTAACAGCTATAAGCTTCACAAGCTTATCCATCTGGCTCAACGGTCTCCGATATTCTCTGCTCCGCCTCCTTTAGCAGAGTTTTATGGCCATCGATCTTGTGGGCAATAGCATCCATACGATTAGAGAGCGTGTCCATCTTCTCCGCCATCGTTGCGAACCCCTTCCTCACTTTCGACAGGATCGACTGCACTTCGCTACTGGACCCATCATGCTGATCGCGTGGCATCTCCTCTATTCGGTGCTCTACCTCTGCCACCTGTTGTCGAGCGCCCTTCTTAGCCTCGAAAGTAAGTCTCTGTTGGCGCGCGTCCGACTTTCCCATCCTGTAGCTGGCAGCCGGGAACAGGCACAACAGCAGGTGTGCCACAACTAGTAATATGGCCCGGTGATCCCACTCTCAGGCTCAGTTTAGTCCTCGATCTCCCGTTATGAGCATAAATCAGAGCTATGGTCACCAGATCGTCACTGGTAGCCTTCTCCTTAGTCCACCACCCAGTGTGTCAGACAGCGTTGTAAGATCCAACCCGTCCCATGCACCAAATCACCATCCGTGCCGACGGGGGCTCAAAGACCTGAAGGGATAATATGCACCTCACCGCACGGAAGGGGCGCTCCCAGTCACTCCCGCCAATCCATTCGTAGCACTCCTGACTCCAAGTACCCTGGGCGCCCACCGCCACCCGCTCTCACCTACAAGCAGTAGCTGGTTATGCCCGCTCCAAGCGCTCCCTTAACAGCGTGGCGGTAGAGCGGCGTGCCACCCAAGGCGAGACCAAAAGCAAAGCAAGGGAATTCCCGTCGTAGAAGATAATGCCAGGTCCCAGCAGCACCAGAGCCGATATGTCAACGCTGATCTCACAGCCACCAGCATTTAGACTGCGCCTGCCCTTCGCCCGCAGTCACTGTCCATACTTTGCTCATGCCATAAAGAGCGGCAATGCCTGCATCCACCAGCCGCCGTCCGCTGCCCAAGGCCGCCTCACGCAGTCAAGCAGGAGAGCGTCTCCGTGCCCCCACACAGTGCACCAGTATTACCTGCCAGCTTCCACTCGCTGTAACGGAAGAGGGGTCTATACGAGGCCGACATACACATCCGACGCCTCTTTAATACCGAAGCAGCGGGCGACGAGCCTCCGGTCCGCCGACCACGTGGGATCCTCGGAACTCGCGTGCCCTCCGCAGCCCACTCGCAGCTCCAAGAGTCTCAGAGGGAGCCCTTGCTCAGCGCATCATTCCGTCCGCCGCCACAGCAACTCTAATCATGCCCCACTGCAAGTTGCACCAATCGTGCGCCATACGCTAATCCTCCGCCTCACTTAAATTTCGGGAGCACAGCAACAGCAGGTTGAAGAATTAATGTAGCATTATATAGTCGGAATGCGGGAGCCTCACCAGACGGCGGACATTCCGTGCGTGCGCCACCTAGTGCCCCTCCAGGGCAGGCCAATAATTCTAAGGGTTGTTGCGCCTCGAGCACACTTTTAAGTCCTCCTTTTTGGCTTTGATTACAGCCAGTACTTTCTCAATTTGAAGCAGTTGTTCCCTGGATTCTGCTTGAAAGTCTTGGTTATCGGAGATCCTGTTTTCAAGAGTGTCTAGACTGGTTTCGTGAGCGTCAACACATTTTTTTTTACCTTGTCTAGGCTACAGGTAAGTACGTTGACATTATGGTCTGTGGTTTTTATGCTGGAGCGCATATCCAGCAATATGGTGCGCTGGTCATTTCACGATTTTCCCCAGATTCTTTGGCACCAGGGTCATTGTCTGGCTCCGAATTAGTAGCAGTTGTACGAGTCTGACGCTTACTATCGAAGGGGAGCTTAGATTGTTTAGGGTCAGTCTTCCCCATTGTGGCAGTTGGTATGCAGGCAACGCTGAATGACGTGAGCTCAGCGGAGATCACGCCCACAGTAGCAAAGGGCGGATCAGCACACCTTAGGCCAACATGGTTGTGCACTAGGCACCCCTGCCCACGGCCCGGGGTATTCTTTGATACCCCAACTTTATAAACTAATGGCTGATGTTCTCCCAGCTAGACGTCACCTAGAACACGAGGCACAATGCCATCGATGGCTCAGCGCTTATAGGTAAAGGGGGTGTTCCCATGCGGGCTGTTAGAAATGGGGGTCTCTAGTTGGCAATGGCTAGCGCCAATGTCCAAATAGGGACCCTTCTTCCTAAGTGAGGTCAAGTGGACTACCCTCTTTGATAACCCCTGCGTGGTAACGTAGCATGAGCAGTTGGGCCTATCTCAGAGGCAGTGTGTGAAGCGTTTATGGCCATGTACAATAAGGCAGTAACGACACTATAAAAGGACACAACTCTGGTAGATATAGAAACATTATATCTTTATCCAACAGTTGAACTCAAAGACTCAAAGCGTTTCAACCGCTACAATTCACGTCAACCCGTAGGGACTAAAAGAGACAACAACGTATTCACCCAAAGCGGGACACGTGCTGAGTTCAGGGCCGGGGCCTACGCGACCCGTTGCGCACCAGGTACCTGTCATTTAAAAGGACTACAGCACGCAGCTTCTAGAAGAAGCGGAGACGGTGACAGGCGGACTCCCAGCGACCACAGGTTTTGGAGGCTGAGGTCTGCAGCGTGCACTCAGTAGTTCGGGCACTCAGGGGCAGGCGGGCGCTCAGTGGCAGCATGCGGCGGCCCGGGCTGGTGGTGACGATGACTCGTTGTGCAGCTCCGTGGTGGGCTCACAGCGGCAGCAGCTCTCTTAGCTGCAGCGGCCCACAGAACAAATCCCAAGGATGCAAAGTTGTCAGTGGTGCGGGCGCTCAGCGGCCACAGCTCTCTTAGCTGCGGCGGCCCGCGGGGCAAATTACGAGGATGAGAAATAGCACCAGGGGTGGGCACTCAGCGGCTACAGCTCTCTTGGCTGCGGCGGCCCACGGGACGAATCACGATGGTGCACAGTAGCAAAGGGTGCGGGCACTCAGCGGCAGCAGCTCTCTCATGGCTGCGGCGGCCCATGGGACGAATCACGATGGTGCACAGTAGCAAAGGGTGCGGGCACTCAGCGGCAGCAGCTCTCTCATGGCTGCGGCGGCCCATGGGACGAATCACGATGGTACACAGTAGAGCAAACACTCTGCGGCAGCAGCTCTCTCTTGGCTGCTGCGGCCCACGGGACGTATCACGATGGTGCACAGTAGCAAAGGGTGCGAGCACTCAGCGGCAGTAGCTCTCTCATGGCTGCGGCGGACCATGGGACGAATCACGATGGAGCACAGTAGAGCGGACACTCTGCGGCAGCAGCTCTCTTGGCTGCGGCGGCCCACGGGACGTATCACGATGGTGCACCGTAGCAAAGGGTGTCGGCACTCAGCTGCGGCGGCCCATGGGACAATTTAGGGTCTCGACCAGGCGGGCACCACGGTGGACGCTCAGCGGCCACAGCGCTCTCTCGACTGCAGCGGTCTACGCAGATTCAGCGTAAGGTGCAGATTCAGGCGGGCTCTCAGCGGCGGCAGCTCTCTTAGCTGCAGCGGCCCACACAGGTTTAGCAAAAGTTCAGAAGTGCCCAATCCGCGGTCCTCACAGTAGAACTAGAGGCTCCGGATTACTCGACGGAGGCCTCACCTGCAAGCTGAACTCCTCGCACAGGAATTCCGACGGCGGACGGGGTGAAGTCTAATGTCCCTGAGACTTCTGCAGGAGGTGCTCTCGATTTAGCCCCTCGGGTAGTTTCTTCAGCAAGCTTGATGAAAGTTGCAAAGTCATTTGCTCTGTTCACTCGGACAGAGTTTCGTCTTGACATCCAGAAGGAACACACTTGGTCAAAGAAAGGAAGGGAGACCCACGCCAATGATGCCAGGTCTAACACAGGCAAACCACCCACACAGGTGAAGTCAGAGCAGTCCCAGATCTCAACTCTCGGGCCTCACGTACTGGGGGCCCATCAGGGGAGGGGGTGGAGAGGAGCCAGTCTACTGCCTCACCACCTGTGTGGGGATTGTCACGCTACACACAGCCCCAGCCCTAGATGCGATGTAGGACTGCTCAGGCTGCAGGCGCCGGCACACGTCCCACGAGCACAAGCCCCCCGGCCTCTAGAGCACTGGGCAGGGTATGGGCCCCACCGGCGTGTAGTGCGCAAGGCCGCACGCCCACCCGGCTAACGCCTGTACTCACTGCGCCTCGCTGAGCTTCTCGAATGCAGGCGTGTGACAAGCCTCCTGCTCAGTCAATGTTCCGTGCAGTCCTCGATGGCTCCGCTACTGCCGCTGGTACCAGCGAGGGGAGGAGGAAGCTGCCTCTGGGATGCCGGAGCCTCAGGGCCCAGGCGGTTGCGCGGAGTTGAGCGCGCCACAGGCTGTCTACTAGATGTCATGCAGGGCCAGGGGGGCAGCAATCGTCGGCGGCCCGGTCCCCAAGATAGTCACAGAGGGCCGCAGCAATCGATGGTGTATCGGGCGGGAATCACACGCAAACCCAGCTACTGCGGCTCCGATGCAGGCTTGCGGCAGCCTCCACCCATCTATCGCTGTGTGCCGTCCTCGGTGACTCCACCACCGCTCCCAGCACCAGTGGGAGGGTGGGGGGGAAGCTGCCCTCTGTGTTTCCGAGCCTCTCCCTGCCCCAGTAGCAGCCCAAGGGCTCGGGAACGAACACGCCACATGTCACATGGGGCTAGATGGACAGCAGTTGTCGGCAGCCTGGTCCCCACGATATGCATTCAGGGCCACGGCAGTCGATGGTGCACTGGGAGGTAAACACAGGTGAGCTCAGCCACCACAGCCACACCAGACTCGCACAGCAGCCATGTCTATAGCGCGCGCCAAGCCTCAGCGCATCGGGACCGCAAATCAGTTTGTCGTCCCTCTCCCAATAGATCAAACTTGCACAGAGTGTCAGACAATATGTAGGGGTTGCTGCCGCTGTGTTTCAGCAGCGGATTCCCATTGAAGGATGTTGATGTCGCAGGATTAGTGAGCCAGGCCTGCAGAGCCCTTTTAGAAGGCGGCCAGTCTGCAGCTCGGCGAAGCCACACACGCCGAATTTGGGAACTATTTAATAGCAGCAGATCTGTCATTTTATGTTGCAGAAATCTCCTGTTAGAATTATTCAGTATTATAGATTTTTTATTTTTATTTTTAAGATCAGTGGAAATGTATGCTTTTTAAGTGTTTCCTTCCAATCTTGATATTCGGTCTTGAAGGTCAATCTAAGTGCATAAATTAGAACTTGGCTCCGGGTTTATCTTATCACTTGCTTCTATCCCTGAAATTTAGGGGTAAGCTTAGTTTGCGAGCCAACAATTTATTAAATTGTCCTCCATTGGAGCATGGTTTATCTATCCTGGACTCCTTCTGCAGAATTTACAATGCCAACTTATTCTTTATCGGGGGTGTCCCTAACTAGAATCTAGTCTTCTTGCAGCACCTGTGGAGTTAAAAAAGAGCAAGATGTTGCTAAAGACTCTGGAATGGACATCTCCTGCACTGATGTACAGTGATCTGGGTTAGGGACTTCTCTAGCAGGGTTTATTCCACCAAGATTTTTTGCTTCATTCACTCTTGACGCACTTTCTTTTTCTTTTGAGATTGATGATTTAGAAAATGAGGGCTTCTCTTCTCTTTTTACTATTTCTGCGCTTCAGTTGATGGTATCTATGGTCATGATGTTCGATTTTCTGTCTCTGTTTCTAAATGAGATAATAACTCTTTACTTATTTTCTGGTTTCAGAAGTAGATGACAACCGTTTTCTGCCCCTTTCATTGTTTTAGGCCCATTATTTTCTGGTTTGCTTCCCTACATTCCTCTTAATCTACATTTCAAGATACCGTCTTCTCGTTTGCCATCTATCTCTTCTGTACAGTCCCACTCTCTTTTCTACCTTTGCCTTTCTATATGGACCTTTCCTGTTTAGCAATTAATGAGGCTCCACTAGGTTTCCGTCTCCATCCTTGATTCAGGAGGGAACTTGATATTGTCATAAACATGCCAGTGTTATGATTATTTGCTCTTTGCAAAAGAAACATTGTTTCATTCTTTTTAGGACTGGTCTGGTCTGAGAGGCATCTATTGCTGACAGGTCTTTGGAGCAATTCGCCACTGCTCACCGCTCTGGGACTGCTCTCTCCCACTCCTCTCCTTCACGAACACCCAGATTCAACTTCTGGGTCTGAATGCTGTGGGCAGACCTTGGCTCCTCTTTCCCGTCTGCGGCTTTTGCCAATTCTGTGGCTGAATCTCCTCAACTTCATTCTCGGTAGTTGTGAGTAGGGCAGCAGAAATGCTACATTTGCAGTTGCCCGCTGCTAAAACTAAGGCAAACCTATTAACTCAGTTCTTTAAAACAGGCCTCACCTCTTTGGAGCTACTATTGCCATTCAGCAAGGCCCTCTTGTACACCCTGATGGCCACTTGGCCTGGGCCATGTTCTTTCTCCCCGGTCAGTCAGTCAGTCTGTGACTGGGCAACATAGACTAGCCCCTGGGGTCCCTACTTATTTATTTACTTTTTGGGACAAGGCATGCTACGCCGCAAAGTCTGGTGGTACAGGCATCCACAAGTAAAGCCACTACTAATGCTGCTGTATTGATTCCTTCGGCTACTTTAGTCATAAGGTCATTGAAAGCAGTGTGCCTTCTGGATAGGCATTTCTGTGCTTTATGGCACATCGCCACTGAGATGTTTCTGGCTGTCCCTGGAGAATTTGGAGCTATGCTGGCTTAAACCATCCATGATGGTCAGAATGCAGCAAAATATGCCTTATATACTGCTTGGACACCGTAGACTGTCTAGGCAGAGCTATCTGCACCAGTTCATGCTTAGAAGGCAGGCCTGGATGAGATCAACTGGGGTTTCAGCATCTATCCAAGCATATTTGTGGATATGCCCTTTGATGGCTCTGAATTGTTTGGAGAGAAGGCTATGATGCTCTCAGTGCTGGATGAGCTGAGGCTCGCAGCAGACATGAAGGAATCATCAGCTCTGATCCTTTTAGATCTCTCAGCCGCGTTCGACACGGTGAACCATGCTCAGCTTTTGGCCCGTGTTCGGCGGCTGGGAGTTACTGGTGTGGTCTTCCAATGGATCGCCTCCTTCCTGAAGGATTGATCACAAAGGGTCCAACTGGGTGAATGCACGTCCAGGAAGGGCGCTTTGCCATGTGGGGTTCCGCAGGGCTCTGCGGTATCCCCCTTGCTCTTTCGTCAACATCTACCTCCAGCCACTGGTAGAAGCACTGGCAAAACTTGAATGTTAGGTTTTCAACTATGCCAACGACACGCAATTAATCATGCGGATTGACAGCTCTTCACAGGCACTGTCCAATGTGCAAAATATTCTCTGGTTAACTATGAACTGGATGACCATTAATTCATTGAAAGTAAATCCTGACAAGACGGAGGTGCTTACTATCACTGCAGGGGCCAACCCCTAGTTCAACTCCTTCTGGCCACAAGAGCTAGGCACTACCCCGACACCGGTGTCAGCTGTGAAGAGCCTGGGCATCCGGCTGGACACCAAGTTAACACTGAACAATCAGGGGACCGCTGTAGTGGGGAGTTGTGTGGGCCTTATGAGGCAACTCCCCCAACTTGTACCCCTGCTGTCATTTTCCACTATGCGTACTGTTGTGTCAGCCCTAATTGTGTTGCACCTGGACTACAGTGACACAGTATACATAGGGCTACCTGACAAAACTATTAGGGAAACTTCAGGTGGTTATGAATGATGTGGCAAGACTGATTTTTAAACTTCCGAGAAGAGCACGTGCCAAACTTCTGCTACAACAACTACATTGGCTCCCAATCAAGAAGAGGGTTAGGTTTAAGGGTCTGTGCATTGCACATAAAGCCCTCCATGGAGCAGCACCCGGTTACAACAAAGACCATGTGAAGAAATATGTGCCAGGACGATGCCTCCGATCATCTGAGGCAAGCCTGCTGGCATGCCCACGTTTTGACAAAAACACTCGTGGTGGGAGGGCGGGAAAGGGGGGGGGGATGCAAGCTTTATCAGTCGTGATTCCCCAGCTTTGGAACAAGCTTCCAGATAGCTTGCGCAGGGAAGTCACTTTACTCCCGTTTAGGAGGAAACTTAAGACCATTCTGTTCACTCAGGTGTTTGGATAAGCCCATCTAGACACGCCGGCAGTCATGCTAGGTTCCAGGTTTAGAGTCTTGTTTTTTGCACTTAGAGACCTGTTGGTGATTTGGCGCTATATAAATAGAATTTAACATGACCTAATTAAGTGCTCGAACAATTTAAAGACCGTTCAGCCACGACTCAATCTTAGGGACTCAAATCTGTCAGTTAGTTGTACCAACAGTGTAGGGGTTATTCCAGGGGGCCTACCTTACAGACAACATCAGCTCGTGTGGAGCAACTTCAGACCCAGTCCTTTTTGGGGCAAGGGTTGTGGTGGCGGAATCTTGATATTTTTTTTTTTCCTGTGACCATCTCAAGGAGCTGATCTTGTTATGCTGATAACTTATTTTTGTGCCTCTTCTGCTCCTCCATGAGTGACTGATGTGCCCTGGCTCATTGTTTTATCGCTCTTGGCCTCCTTGATTCACTGTAGAAGTGTTGTCCTGTGCAGCTTTCTTTTGGTGCAGCAGTGGTCACACTTTGGTGATAAGTTCATGTGAACTGGTCAAGGTGCCAGTTGCAGTTTGAGACTCAGTATTTTGCAACTGTTTCTGAATCGCAATTTCATACCCTTCTGCTTATGTATACATAGTTTTGCAATTCGCATTTTGTGATACGGTAAGTGCTGCAAATGATAAAACGGAAAATGTTGTGTTCAGGCATCTGACCCGTTACTTTTTGTCTAAAATTTAAGGAACCCAAAATCACCATGTAGCTCAATGAGAACATTGTTGTGATTTTGTAAAATCTAACCCTAGTCATTTTAAGGCGGTATTTTAAGTCTCGCCTAGAGAGCTCTTTTTCTGTAAAAGAGCACCACAATGGGGTGCATTGGGCCCCCACACACCCCTTGATCTTGCAATCAGTGCACCACGAGTACCAATGATATGGTTACTCCACTGATTAAAACAGCAGCTTTAGATTATTTTCAGAAGGTTAAGGCAGGGGTATGGAATTCTGTTGCCCAACACCTAGGACCTATTGTTTAGGGATAAGAACAACAAGTTTTCAAGGTTTACTTAATCTTAAACCCTTTGGCTGCCATTTTACAGTACAACAGTATTCATCTGTGAAAGGATTGTCGCCACTAAGACAAGGGTTCTATCCATATGTATAATTTATTCAAACGTGTAAATGATTCATAAATGCAAAACCATTATTATCAGGGCGAGCACTGTAAGAAAATTCAGCTGGCAGTAGGTTCTGCTTTCTATTACTGATAGTGGTTTCAGTATTCAAAAAGTGTACAGGTAATAAAAATGTATCACTTATTTATTAAGCTCCCAAATAACTTTAAGTGTACATGCAAATTCATAAGCATGAAAGCAGCATTTGTGTTTTTGCTTTCAAAATAGTGTTCGTAAAAAATTGCAACTTGGAAAACAAAATATGTGATAAACTAATATGCAACTTGGTGTCCTGTCTGAGGCTTCATTTAATAAAACATGTTTGATGCATGCCAGTATTAAAAAAGAAAAGGTTGATTATTGACTCCAGTTTGGGTACCATCATTGACAACATAGGTGTCTGATTCTTAAAGGTCACAAAACTGCACCTGCAGGTGTAGGTCCTTACATTGGTGCTGATTTAACACTTTCAGGCATTCACGAGAGTTTATAGATGTAAGCCTGAAAACTGTACTCCTTCCAAACTTGTGTGAATTTCATATTCACATGCGAAAACCTAGTGACGATTGCACATTCACCTTCCCTGTGCCGTTTATTTACCCGTTTTGGATAAAGTGTCCCCTCCTGCCTTTTCAGGGGTCCATTCCCATCTTTTTCAGTATCAGAAGAGATTGAAGAGAGGTCAATGAACTCCCTTAAACATGTTAGTTTGTGGGTGTGCACATAAAATAACATTATCATATGGCTATTATCAGAGCCCTGATTTATTGATGTTGCCACCATAATTTCTCACCTTGTAACATGGCACCAAAAGAGATTAGCGTTTTTTTATTTTCTTTTTTTTTACAGGATAAGTAGATTTCTGAAGCTTTAAGTCCTTTCGACAAATAGATATTTTGTAAAATGCCACACCCCTGAGTTAAGTGGAGTGAGTTAACACTAGACTATATCCAAGAAATAACATAAAATTGTAGTGACAACTTGTGAGTTTTGACTGCGGCAGGCCATTTTGTAGCAAGACCTCATTTGCTCACTTTCTGTCACAAAAAACTGTATGTGTAACATCATAATTGATTCAATCCTCGTGCTGAAACAGTAAATGCTTTGTGAAAAGGTTACTTTGTGGCAGAAAGATATTTTGTAGAGTACTTGGTTAAATGGGTTAAATGCCTTCCCGTCTTGCTCTAAAATTTTGACTTCAGTGGCCTCTCATAAATGTTTTGCCCATGATTATTCCAAACAGATAAACTGTAGTTTGGATTAGAAGGATTCTATGAGTGTCTAAAGTGTAGCAATGAGAAAGCGGAAATCTTAAAAGAAGCAACAGGTCAAGAACTAGAAAGTGTTTGCTATCGCTTAAGCGATAAAACTGTACAAATGTTCACTTTCAATTATATGAAGTGTAACAAGTAATTATCAAAGTAAATGTATTGTAGACCTGCAAAGGTTCACGGTCTGTAAGCATGTTGGATATGTTTTATCAAAGATTTGTGTTGCGCTAGGCCTTTGTATTTTTTCTCGATGTATTATTTGGAAATCGAACTTCCATAAGATACGCTTTATTAAACCAAATGATACATCTTTTCTTGTTGTCTCCTTCGTAGGATGAGGGACAGAAACGATTCGGAGCCAATTCCTGTAATGTGTGTGGGATGCTTTATACAGCTTCAAATCCTGAGGATGAAACTCAACATATTTTCTTCCACAACCGGTTTGTCAGTGCTGTGAAATTTGTGGTAAGAGTGATTTCCAGTGGGTTGGCATTAGCATAAGGTGTGGAACCTTTTTATGGTTTTGTCAACATAGCATGCTCATCAGAAGTATTGATCAACAAAATAGTATGATATTTGTGCAAAGAACTCGTTGTTGGACTCAGACAGGGCTTTTGTGTGTGTTGGCGCTATTGCTCTAATTTGAAGTAAATGTTAATCTTTGAGCTTTGTGAGCGGTCACTGTGCCTAATAAATCTTTTTGATACGCTATAGCTCTTTAAGATAAACGCATCACTCTAGACAAATTACTATTGCATTTGTTTGCAGAATTTACCTGGGCTTCCATACTATCTTACTTAAAGCGTTTCAGTCCCTTCAAATCACTCTGCCTATCTGACCATTTCTTTGTTGAGGCCCAAAAAAAAACATTTCAAATCTTTGTTGGCTGCACTGTCCCTTCAGTGAGCAATGTTTACATCTCTTTGCTTTGTCTGCAGTACAAGTTGTATGTGGTATGGGTGTTCCAAATTGAAAACTTACAAACCAGCCTGTCAGCAACCCTGTTCAGACTCCGCTCTCCCTCTGCAGGTATCTGTTCTTTGGAATAAGCTACTACTTTACACATGACAATTGAAGGGTCACCCTTGCTTCAAGCATGCAAATTGTGAAAACCTTCATATCTCCAGAACCTTAAGCCACTTGGGTTGTATTCTAAGATGTGTATGTTGCCTTCTGATGCAAAAAGGCTATTTAGACGAATGCCACTCTATACGTCCCCATTAACCTACACAGGATTATGTACCCCCAGTGAACATTATAAGGATATTGTAAGTTACTAAGGAGTTCTGTGACCATGTACAAGGACAGAGAGAGAACTTTATTACAAGGGAGTTTATGGTGCATGTTTCTTACTGCAAGTGTGTGCTGACTTCTGAAAGTGCCAGCAATGAGAAAGTAAAGGGCAGACGTTTTTAGGCCATAACAATCTCCCACTTACTAGAAAATAAATACGTGGAATACACCTACATTATTAGAAACCAAAGCTGCAGCTCAAAATAAAGCAGCGATAAATGTGGCGTTTTTAACTTTGAATTTTGAATGAAGGGCTCATTATTGCTGAGTAATTACTATACTTTTACCATGGAGATGAAGTTGCTGCTAACTTTCTGACTGCAGCCTCAGTATAAGGAGCTCTAATCTCTGATTTTCTAATTGACCGCATATTGTGTAATGGGAAGATTCATTATTTATTCTTGCTTCAGGTCCCATATCAAACAAGACTAGGGGTACTTAGAAATGGGCCAAATAAAATGCTGTTTTGAAGCATTATATAAATAACTCTGCTTCAGCACATCACTAGTTTTAAACAGCGGATAAGCCTCAGAATTATACATTTGTCGACTTTGTACATTTCTGGGACTACAAAGAGCAGCTTTAATGTCGTTTTGCTGCCTGTGTATTATTTGGCACCTGACAAAACATTGCAACAACATGTTGATCGATTTAATGCTTGAATTAATCTCGGGCCCTGCTGCATTCCAGTCCATGATGTATTGCCCATCACGCTCCTCTAGACTCTAAAAATCTGTCTCTACAGGTGGCTGGCTAAAGCAAGAGATAAGCTGTACAACAATGGGTAACTTTGTTGTCAAGGTCTAATGTTTTACATTCAACCCATTATTTGGTAAATATCAGTTTCAGAAAGGGAAATGTTATAAGTGAGCTTATGACCTGCGATGTGGCAGCTGGCCTGATTATATACTCTTTGGAGCTTGACTTGCATTGTGTAGAATGCTTTCATAGAGTCCTTCATAGTAGTCTTCCGGGCACCAGTGGCAGATATTAGGTTCGGTGTTATCTAGTCGTTTAATTACACTGGCAAAACACGCTTAATTACCACATTCTACAAAATTCCCCAAAAGACTTGACATTTTACATTATGCTGTTGAATGCATGAGGCTTGTTAGTGCGTAAAATATCTTGCTGAGAGACATTTGCTTAAACCAGTGTCCTGTCGGTATCTTGAGACATTTTTACCTGAAATGCGAGCTCGGGTAAATAAAAAAGTTGTGTGGGAGACTAACAAACTACATTTCGATTTAAAAGCATAATTTTGCAACATGTTTATAGAATTTTGTAAAATTTCACAAGAAAAGAATTATGCGATTTTGCCCTTTTTATGTCTTGCCTGAAACCACACTTGTGTTTTCACTTGCAAACATTTTGTTAGCGTTCAGGGGACTTGGAGCCCCCCATAGCTTACTATTAGTAGGCTTCATCTTCTCTCTCATTTCCCTTTTCCTTGCTTTCCCTGCCACCATGTCCCCCTCCCGTCCCGGCATTGTGTTGCTTCATCAGTACCTCACACCCCCTGCTCAATGTACGTGATGTTGCTGGCCCTCTCCTGCCCTTCTCCCACTGTCTGTGGTGTTCCTAGCTCCCTCTGGCCCTCCTCTTGCTGTCCCTCATGTTACTTGCTCCACCCCAACCGCCCAAACACCTGTTGACCTGCCTCCATCCACCATAACAATAAAAGCCAGCGCTGCCCTCGGTACGGCGCTTTTTCTCCCTAACTTCAGAGGTTTGTTAATATGTCAATACCCTGTGTTGCTCTGCCGTGTTGTTGCTTGTGCTCTACAACCATCACACCCCATCCTGCGTTGCTTGCCCTGTACCTCACCACAAAATAAAACCGTTGACAAACCCAAGTAGTTCTTGCGCAATAGCTATTTGACTTTGTCATTCTTTTCTTTTAGCCATGTTTTACAGCAGTACTGCTGTGGTGCAGTATTGTCAAAGAAAAAAGAAATATTCTACGAAGTGTCCAACGCTGACTGCGTCAAAATAGCATTTTTCTTTTTTAATTCCTGCCATGCTGCACAGCTGCCACACTATTCAACATGGCTAAAAGCAAAAGCCTTTGGATCTCACTAAGGCGAGACCAATTGGCATTGCCAGTGCTTATTTAGCTTTATAATAGCATGCACTGGGCAAGAACATGTGCTTGGACCTGTCTAAGCTATCGATTAGTCAGTTAGTGATGTGTGTCCCCGTGCTTACATGGCTCTCTATACATGGCTCTCTAGTCCAAGAAATACCCTTGGCTTCTATGGAAATTAAGGTTACACTTTATGGTCTGGAGAATCTTCAAGTGTTTTTTATTACTTACCTTATTTAGATGTTAGACAAACAAAAACCTAGCTCCAAGGAGGAGCAAAGCTCTTTGGTGGGAGAATTTGTTTTATTGTAGTAGGAGCTTCTCAAATGCAAGTTGATGTATGTAGAATTGATGTGCCTATGGTGTCCTGGTGAAAGATTATAGAAACCAGAGCATAATGAAAATGGAGTTGCTGGGTGGAGCATGCAAAGGCTACTGTACTGGGCAGGACAGTTATTTTCTTATTTACTTAGCACATATTGACACCGTTACATATATATTTACATCATCACTTTAACATTCCGAGCCATTCTTTGTTCTTGGAAAACTAAAGCGTTTTTAAAAACATAATTGGGAGCCCACTTCGGCTTCGCTTACTCAAACTCTTTGACTAGTCCAACACTTGTAAGACACCTCCGTGTCTCCCATCACCCCTACGTTTACGACCAAGGGAGACTCGTTACTCTGGGACACGCAGCAACTGCCCCCTGCCCTTCTCCCTCCTTCTTGATTGCCGACTTTGATCTGTTTATATGTTGTTGAAATTTGTTTTCTATAAATATGAGAAGCTGCAAAGCCCCTTCCTTCCTGCACCCATGGACACAGTCAACTGCAGGATGAACTTCCTAGGCAACTATGTCCTTGAGGGTTAAGACCCGTCTGACGCTGTTATAAAATACCAAACGTTCTTAGCTCTCTCAGCCTTTTGCATAGGCTAATGCAGGCCATACACATGATGCATTCCTAATGTGTGGTGGAGCGATGTATCTACATGCCGCTGAGCTCGTGGTAGTTCTCTTATTATTATAGCCTGCAATATGGTTAAAGTATATTGTGACATTGTTTGACCTCCTTCCCGTCTCTCTCTCTCTCTCTCTCTCTCTCTCTCTCTCCGCACTGTAATGGCTATGAAAAACAATCTTGTATGATAAATTGCGCCCCATTAGAGTCCTATTGTAGTTGAGAGGTATCCGTGATGTTCCGGGGGCCGACTGCCTGTTATCTATTTCTTACATGATGAAAATAATAAACAAACTTGGAGTAAAAGAAATATGTAATTGGGATGTTGAGGATAACTATTGGTCCCGGATCTCTTGTTAGTGCGTTTTTGGCCTCATACGGAGTCCCTGACTTTATTCAGAACCTAGATTCCAAGAGTTAATTTTTTTAAAGGCAAACGCATGCGTTCAATCCTCACATTCTCATTCATTCATGCATTTAATGTAATAATACTCCTGTCTGTGGTCGTGACTTCCAAAAGGAAAGTTCTGTGGAGATATAGTATCCCAAAGGGAGATTCACTGTTGTGAGTGTATTCAATTTAATTTTCCGTCATCAAAGGGATCGCCCATCAATTCACCTATGTTGTGTGCGCCTCTTCCAGATGTTATTTGTACGAGGCGGTGTACAAATATTTGTGGATCAGTAAAGCGCGTTGGCCAACACCACTTTTATGTTGCACTGTATTGAATGTGTTGCGCTACATCAAATGGGTCGCGTATCGTTCCTTGATGCACAAATCAAGTGAATGGTAGGCATATAGTAATGATGAATATGAGACACATTTTTATACTTTAGATCATATTAATCAAACTTAATGCTTATGAAGGGTTCATTTTGGACACGCCTGTGTGTGGGGTGTAAATACATCCCAGCTATTATGAGCAGAGATCTGGTATGATAGTGATTGCGCCGATACCCTGTTAGTGATCAGTATGTTGACTCGCCGCTCGTTAGAATATATTATAACTACCGTCATGTTCTTGTGTCAAAATATCTACAAAGACATGCCTCAGGCCAAGCCTTCCCCTCTCTCCCTTTGAACACCTTCAATTGTGTTTCCTGTAAGAAGTACATCTGTGGAGCTGACACCAGGTGGACACCTTGGACCTTGATAATTGGTTTGCAGCTGGTACTGTGGTGGCCCATGCTGGAGAACTGTGAACCCTGGAGGGATCAAGATCCTCTGCGTTGGGACCTACTGCTACTGGGAGACTTGCTTCAGTCCAGAGATGTTGGATAATTACTGAGTCAATAAAGTGAGACTAACTGCCATAGTACAGCATCATGGATGGGGTGCAGCGTAGGTACCATGGTTTGCAGTAAACGGTACAACAGACAATGCAGTGGAAGTGGCATTGGCAGTATACCAGGCAGTTGAGCACACACTGCACCTCCTCTGTTACAGTACACAGCACCATGTAAAATAGGAACAGGAGTGGCTGAATGTGCAATTCCATCCTTGAGGAATAACAAAGGAGTGTGAGGAGGTTGCTCCTTACTCCTTTGTGGTCTGGCAGCTGAGGACTTTGTGCTAAGGCTGATATAACTTGGTATGTGGTTTGTGTCCTTTTAAGTCTTAACAGCATCCCAAGCAGGGTGGTTGGGTTATCGGACCAATTTTTGTCCAAAATGTGCTATTGCCATCAGCTGCGTTGTTCACAAGTGGTATATACTACATTTGAAGATTATAGATTAAAAAGAGGTAAGTAACATATGTTCAAGCTTGTCAAAACCCTCATTTAAAATGTACCTAAATTGCTACTAACTTTAACGTTGGGATCCTCTCTTGAATGATTTGGGGTAGTAGGTTTACAAAGGATATTCTAAACCGTTTTGTATTAATTAATATAGAAAATGTCAGAACATTGAGTGAGGTGCAAGGGAGACAGGTAACTAAAAGTCACATCTTCAAAATTAGTTTTACAAAGATAACACTATTTTCTTTTGCATAGGGTTGGAAGAAGGAGAGGATTTTGGCCGAATTTCCTGATGGCAAGATAATAATGGTTTTTCCAGATGATCCAAAGTATGCTCGAAAAAAGGTAATTCTTCTGAGCAGGTTGATTTCCTGTGATTTTTATTTGCCATTGCTTTTTCTACATGCTTTGTCATTCCTGCTTGAAGTCATGAGTTTGTCATCAGTTTTAAAAAGCTGGCATCCGGACTAAGCTTTGCCATTCCTTGCCTCAGTTCTAGGTGCTGGGACTGTGTCAAATATGCTTTTAAACCCAAATATGGTCAGAATCTAAACCCTTTTCTTCACTGTGTGTTCCTCACAGATGATATTCAGGTAGATTTGTAAGCAACCTTGGATTTTGGTGAGATGTTGGTAAAACCTCATGTGAAAAGCCCTCGTTAAATATTGTGTACAAACTGGTATTGGGATTAAGGTTCCTGTCCAGGTATTTGGCCCTAGACTTGATTGAAAATGTTTTTTTATGAAGACAACCCGATCTTTATCATGTGTAAGGGTATAGCTTTAAAGTCGTACAAAAACGAGATCTCTGGACTTGTACCTTTGTTCTTGTTACATTTATATATTACTCTTAATTATTTTCCAGTGCCAGTCGAAGTTGAATGTGTTGGCTAAATATTGTTTATTTGAAAACACATGTAAAAGTTGGTAGATTTTTTTGGGGGGGATTAATTGTTTGAGAGCAGTGATGCCAGCTAAACCTTTCAAGTGAAAGCTGGTAATTTTGTTTTGGTGAAGAGCTCTGGCTCCTTGTCGCCAAGCCTGTCAGGGTTGACATTGTCTGCACATTTCGTTTTTAGGTCTCGCCTGGCGTAAGATTTAGAGGACATTTCTCTAGTGGGCTTTAAGCCCCGCCCCTCTTTTCCATTGGCTGGCGTCACTGTTTATGCTAAACGGTGGCCAGCCATTGGAAAAGAGCGTCTAGTGACGTACACTTTTCTCTTTTAGAGCCGTCCAGTTGGACTGGCTCGGTTCCTTTACGTTTGTGGTAAAAGCTTTTCTTATCTTTATTGGGCCATGTGTTTCAAATATATGGCCCCATAAAGACAAGAAAAGCTTTCATGTTAGAAGGAAAGCAGGCTGCATGTTTATTTTCGCATCGCGCTTAAAGTGACAGCGCGATGCAAAAATAAACAGTGGCTGACTGGCGTGCGTTTTTTCCTTGTATTTTTTATTTAGTCTGGAGTTTTACCGTCTCTAGAAGGCAAACAGACTCCATCCTGTGGATTAGTGATTGCCAGACGTGGCACAGTACAACAATCATTTAATATTGAATGACGTGATTTTGAACGATTTCTCTCATCTCGAGTCGGGAGTTGATGACTATCTTTGGTCTCATTAAGCCGTTAGAAATGGAGTCGAGCAGGCTCAAGCTCTGGAAGGTCACACCGTTAAGTAAATATGAGTTGTTGTGGCGGGCCAAATGTATCACATTTCCCGCATCAGCAGCTCTTTTACCGCGTGACCTACAAGAAACGTTTCCTTGACTTTCCATCCAATCCTCGGCTTTAAGTGTCTAACATTGGATCGCGTAAGTCAGGCAGAAAGCGTCCTAGGTCTGTTTCCAAAGCAACTGTGGTGCTTCACGGCCTCCAACAATGAAGCTGTCCAGAGGATTTGAGGAGCCATTTTCTATAAGGTGAACAGACTCCATCCTGTGGATTAGTGATTCGTCGGTGCAGGAAGTCGTTAATCTTTGTGTCCATGGGAAATATCTACTTGCTGAGATGTGAGGATAGGTACACTGAATGCCGTCAGCGGAGCTGTTACCGCCAGCTTTATTGTTCCAAGTTATGTTTTAGCCTTGTGTTAGTGTGAATGTCGATGCGGTGCCCCCAGGCCATAGCCCAGCAGCACAACTTGGCAAGCAGGGCGTTTGTTGGCCCATGCTGCGGGCCTTCTGTCACTTTGGTGAAAAACGATCCCCAGTCAACTGGGCTGTAACGATGTCTACGGTCATGTCTTGAAGACCGTAAACTTTATTTAAAATGAACAACTTGGTTGGCAGTGATGAACTGCAAGGCAGAATGCCACAGACACTTAAAACCTTATTATGCACCGGTGGTGCCAAACAAAAATGGCAGCACGTAGCACGGCGGAGAGCCGGGTGGCTCCCAGCACGTCCATGCAGCATAGCGTGGAAGCTGCAGGACGGTGCGCGAGAAGAAAACAGGGCTCGGGCTGGCACCACACGGGACGGCTGTTAGTCAGGTAAGCCAACGGTTTCCAACTGTTTATTTCAACAGGCGCAGAGGTAAAATGTTAAGTAAAAGAAATTTTAAATTACCTCAGGAGCGCCAAACACCGCATTTTAAGTCCCCCAGCCAGCTCCCAGGATTAAATGAAGGCGATAGAAAACCCCTCTTCAGTTGTTAATCTCCATACCAGTCACACCTTCCAAGCTGCCATTTCACCAACAGGCAAAGGAAAATCGTTCTACCCAAAGCCGCTCTTGACACGGGCTCCGGGGACAGATCTGGTGTGTTGCTTCACTTGAGTTAAAACAAGTATTGACAATGCAATAGCTCTCGCCTTTGACTAAGTTAAAGCCATTTGCTTTGCTAATGGTATTATATAGCAAAGCAAATGGCTTTAATCTAATAAAAGGCGAGGCCTAGTGCATTTTCAATGCTTGTTACTTCTCTAGCACTGATAAAGTGTGGCGTCCCTAGAGGGCTATCAGCCTTCAATGAAAATGTGCGGTTTGTGGTTTAAACAGAAGAAACTATATTTACACATTAAGGCGTGTAATGCACCTTAGCGTGGCAGCAACTTGATGTTTCGTGTGTAGGTCAAATCCCATATTTAAAATGTATCTTCAATATGCCGCATTTTGGCTGTGGACAGGGGACAAGCATCACTGTTAATTGTGCTTTACCTCTCTGCGACCTGTGACACTGGGAACCATTAGATATTGTGGCAGATTGTTGGACAGGCTCAAAGAATTAGGCACTTTCTCGAGAACTCTAGCCATCAGTAATCGTAACTCTTTTCGTATTACCAAAAGGGAATGCTGTCCGGTTGCACACCACAGTTCTCCTCACCTTACCCTCTTACTCGATGTCTCCTTTCATAAACTGGATTAGGAACTTGCATCATGGTGTTCATATTCAAATGTACACACCTGATAGATACATCTATCCGCAGATTCCTTAACTTAGAATATCCCCAGGTGTCAGACTGGAGCCGGAAAACGTTTTTGCAGCAGCACCTCTGCGCGCCGGGGTCTGCGCCACATGACCCCGCCCTGACGTCGTCCACGTACGTGACTTCAGCGAGGACATAGAAGTCCCTCCCGGCGAGCTGACGTCAGTTTTCCTTCTTTTCCGCGTGCAACGCGGATCCAGAGCAAGCGGTTCCTCTGGCCTGTTTTCAGGCCCCTTTTTCGCGTCTGGAACAGTGTGCGATGCCCTCGGGCTTTAACTCCTGTACTGCCTGTTAGCGGCAAATGTCCGCAACAGACCCGCATCTTATTTGTATGTGGTGTGTGGGCGAGCAGCAAGACTCCACGGACTACGACGTCTGCCAACACCTTAAGCCGAAGTTCCGGCAGGAGCGCCGGATGAAGCTTCTTTCGGCACGACTGTCCCGGTCGGAGTCATCTCGTCCCACGGCCTCTTCAACACAGTTTCGCCGTTGATCGCCCTCTGGGGCCCGAGGCTGTTGTTCACCACTTCTTGGTAAGTTGCGGCGCAAGTCGCCGAGGTCCTCGACATCCCTTTCATCTGTTGTCAGGGGCAGTGGTTCCCAGAATATTCCGGACGTGCGCCCCTGCCAGTCGTCCCCCCTCTATCCACCCTATCCAGGTGCGGGGGCGGCTCGGGCCGAAATGGAGGCTTATGCCATGGCCTTGCAGGCCTCCCTTGGGTCCTCTCCCGTCTGTGGGGTCCCTGACGGACTTGCCGGTGGGTTCGCCCCCGGTGTCAAATGAGCCTTTGCCCTCCCGGGATGTCTGAGATGTGGTATCGTCAGGGCTCGGCCCCGCTGGGTCCCCCTCTACGATCCATATGGCGTCGTCTGGGTATGGCCCGGCTGGGTCCCCCTCTACGACCCATTGCACCCCTGCCGCACCGCATAGTCCTGTGGGGCTCCCTGTGGCATCACAGGTGGTTGCTGGTGCTCAAAGCCTCGCTTTATGCCCGCCTCGACCTTCTGGGCAGGCAGCCGCCTGTCCGGAGCTCTGGACGGTGCCGTAGACTCGCATCCCCGGCTCTGTCTCCGCTTCTTTCTCCGGAGTCGTAGCCTGTTGCGGTTGAGGCGTTGCCGGTGCGGCGCCGGAGATTTGCCTCCCCGGCGCCTTCTCCTTCTCCGGAAGGTGAACTTGTCGCCTCCCCGGCTCTGCCTCCGCTTCCTTCGGAGTCGGCGCCGGTACGGTGCCCGAGGCTTGCATCCCCGGCTCCGGTGCCTTCTTCTTTGGAAGGGGAGCTTATCGTGGATTTGGCGCCGGACGGAGCAGAGTCGACGCCGGATGGAGTAGAGTCGGTGCCGGACAAAGCTCGGTCTGCGTCTACTAAAGTGGTTTTGGCGCCGCATCGATGCCGGGTTGTTGACTCTTCTCCGGAGGCGTCCGGAAAGAGTTTGGCGTCGCCCTCACGCCGGGCGTCGCCGGATATATTCTTGTCTGTGCCTCCCTTAGAGTATGTGGATCCGGCAGGATCCCCACCTCCTCAAGAGCACCCGGTTGGCTCCTCACCTCCTCAAGAGCCTTATCAGGACCCCCATTCGTCAATGGGGCTCCCTTCAGTTGGGCATTGGTTGCACCCTCACGGGCTTGGGAGGGTTAGCTTACAGCCCTCACCTACTGATGAGCTACTATCCCCTCCTCGGAAGGCTACTGAGGGTGGTGCAGCCTTTCTCAGAGTGGTCTCTTTGGCCACTCGGATTTTGAACATGCAGCCCCCTTCGGCGCCCTTGTCTGTGGACCCTTTACTTGATGTCCTTCACCATGGGTCAGGGAATGTGGAGGCGATTCTGCCCTTTGAAGCTTCTCTTTATGATGCCCTTTTGGGTACCTGGGTTCGGCTAGCTTCCGGTGACCCGGTGGCTCGTTCGGTCTTCCACCGGCCTGCTCCACATGATCCGGTCTGCTTATTTGTGCATCCCGGGTTTGTTTTGCAAACTGCCTTCCCTTCCTTGCCCCGGCTATTGCTTCCTCCCTCCCGGGAATCCAGATGGCTTGAGTCATGGGGTCGGAACATCTTTGCCTCCACTAGTGCTGCACTACGGTCACTAAATACAGTATGTGTCCTGGCTCGGCCTACCTCTGCCCTGTGGGACTCTGCAGTATTTGTTCTCCACCAGTGCTGAAGGCGCTCGTGTTGACCTACTTCATCTTCTCCGGGATGGCCGTGACCTTGCTGAGTTTACGATCCGCTCCGCCTTGGATACTGCTGATTCCTTGGGCTGGGCTATGGCTGGTTCAGTTGCCCTGCGGCGCCATGCTTGGTTACGGGATAGCGTCTTCCCGGAAAATATACGGGAGAGTCTTGTTGATTTATGATTTGATGGGGTTATATTGTATGATGCGCGCGCCGACTAGGCTGTTCAGCACCTCCTTGCGGGCTTTCGCCCCCCCCCCCCTTTAGGCCTGTGTTCCTCAGGCGTTTGTTCTGGGGTGGTACCTTTTCATTTGGCATCCTTTTGATGCGTTGTGTCTTAGGCTGATAGTAAGCCTCACGTCTTCCTTTTGCATGGTCGGAGGTGATTACCCTTCATTTCTCATCCTTTGGATGCATTATGCATTTTAAACTGGCGGTTAACCTACTGTGGCATTGTTCCATAGATAGTTCCTCTGACTGTGGCTTGCCCTAATAAACCTATTCCCCATTGTTGGGGTGTACTTATTCTGTGTGGGGTACTTGTTTGCTATTATATAGCTCTGTTATGTCAACTGGGCCTACGAGTTCCTTTGGCCTCTAGGCGTCCTCTGGTGCTCTTATCTGTCGTTGTACGGTGCTCAATGTTGTGCCTTGGCGTCCTCTTCGATACGTCATTGGTCATCTTGCGTATTTGCTTCATTCTCCTCCTTCTGAGGTTTTCGGGCTGTTCGTCACCCTTTAAAGGCAGCTTCCGTCTGCCATTACGGCACCAGATAGTTGTGGCTGATTACCCGTTTCTGCTATATATATCTGTAATTGGGTATATATACAAGTTCCATGGGTACTCTTCTTCCTAACTCTTCACCACTCTTCGAGGTTGCAAGGTCTGGTCCGAAGTCTCCATGTTTCTGGGACATTTTCAGTGATGCATGCGGCATTACCAATAAGGCCCTTTTTGCGTTCTGCTTACTGGGGTGGTTCCCCAGTTTTACACTGCTCCCTTCTTCATGTTCAGTTACTGAACGTTTCTCTCTTCTGGACAAGGGTTACTTTCCTTCCAGTCGGAGGGTATGGTCTGAAATTCTGCGATTATTCCTCCGTTTCTACGCCTTAATACTTTGGTGCCTCTGCTGCACCTTCCTTCGGCTGTGCTATTTTGTATCAGCTGGGCATGCGGGACGGCTCTTCTTATAAGCCTTATGCTTATTTTAGCTACGCAACCTTATGGTCTCTGTAGTTGTTTGCTCTGCGCATGTTTCTGTGTTGGCTTGCATTAGCGTGCTTAAGATTGTTACTGTTCGCCCCTGTTCCCCCCTGTTCCCCCTTTTGGGACTGGGTGTGCACTTGGCGTGCTGATTTCTAGTGTTGATCCTTGGTTCTTGGCTGTAGCCTCTCCGGCCTTCTTTCCGTGGCCTAGCCTCTTTAATCAGTGTTCACATAGTACCCCATTACGCTGAGAGTGGTCCTTCTCCTCTCTCTTTCTTTTGTTCTGGTATATGGCTGGTGCAGTTTCTACCTCTCATGCTTATGCAGGTATGGTGTAGCACCATTATGGCATTTTGGGATATCTTGCATCCCGTTATCTTTTGCTCTTCCGAACTATTTGGGTTGCTGTCTGGCTGTTACGCCACAGCCTTTCCCATTGTCCGTCACTCTGTTGCCGGCTCAAATGCTTGGCGCTTTCTGTTGTTCTGTCGCAGACCCACCTCCCCTTTGGGGTATGGCTGTGGTATGTATTCTAAGTTAAGGAATCTGCAGCTAGATGTCTCTATCAGATGTACGAGTTACTTACCTTTGGTAACAATGTATCTGGTAGAGACGTTGTCTAGCCGCAGATTCCTTAACGCCCACCCAGCCTCCCCATTCTGCGAGTACCTTGCCAAGTGGGGTTCTCCGCTGGCCCCCTTTTACAGTTGCCATTGTTTTTTCACTCATGGGTGCTCACATTGTTGCGTCTCTTTGACATGCCTTTTGATTAACCTTCACCAGGAGATTCCTCTTCATTTTCTTATCTTCTCCTGCTGCCTTCCCTCCCTCACGCCTTCTTTACTGGCTCAGGGTCCTGGTCTCCTCTACAGTAGTCTTCTTTGGGGATCTGTTGTCCTCTGTTTCAGACCTCCATTATTACAGGGGCAGTGCCAGACTTTTCATACCTTCCTGCGGTGGACTGTTGTTCTCTCTGTGCTCCGTTCTTGCTGTATGACACAGTTCTACATGGTACTGACAGTCTATTTCTGTCTGTTGTTCTGCATGGTATTAACCGTCTATTTCTCTCTGTTGAGATATTCTTCCATCTTTGCAATTGGGAAGGGTCTTAGCTTAGCTTGCAAGGTTCTTTCTCACAGCTTTTTCACTTGTATGTAGGCAGTGTCTGAGTCTGTCTTTTACGATGGTGTCTTGCACCATCCTCCTTATTTATTCATGGATTTTCATCCATCTCACACTGTTCCCATACTTTCACCGTTTTTTTGTTGGTGGCTCCGCGTTGTCGCGGAAAAACTTCTCCGAAGAAAACTGACATCAGCGCGCCGGGAGGGACTTGTATGACCTCGCTGACGTCACGTACGTGGACGACGTCAGGGCGGAGTCGTGTGGAGCTATCCCCCGGTGCGCAGAGGTGCTGCTGCAAAAAAGTTTTCCGGAACCAGTCTGACGCCTGGGGATATTCTAAGTTAAGGAATCTGCGGCTAGACAACGTCTCTACCAGATACATCGTTACCGAAGGTACGTAACTCGTACTTTTGAGCATCTGCTGGAAATTTAGCTGAAACTAGGCAGTGTGACATTTGGCAGATACTGAGATTAACTGTGCTTCGCTATTTCTCCAAACTCCCTGTTAGGTGTTCATTGTTTATCGCAACAAACAGGCTGGCACTTAAGGCTGCCAATGGAGGATGTTTCATTTGCAAAAACAGTTGATGGACAGAATGCAGAACCATGTCATACATTCACCCCAGTACAGAGATCTGGGCCTATATCCATCGTTTTTTTGCTCACCATGCCATTCCAGTTTGCACCCAGCCACTCTGCTCGTATTAGTAAAAGTGGAGCTGAAGGCAGAAGGTACGTCTATGCAAGAGAACAGCTGCTTGAGTTGGGGGTAGTAGGAGGGGCAGGGTTAGACTAGAAGAGATTGCAGGGCTGAAATCTGATTTTGTAAAAAAAGATGGCCTGAGGTGTGGGCTGCTTAATGTTAGGTCTCTACCAAAGCACCATCTGGAGATTCAATTGGTGGTGGAAATGCATGAACTGGATGTGTTGTTCATGACTGAAACATGGACACATCTTAGCATGGCTTGTCCATCTGGATATAAAGTCCTCCATAAACCTCGTCTGGGTGGTCGAGGAGGTGGGGTGGGGATTATCTTTAAAGATAATTGGGACTTTTCCCTTCTTGATATTGAGGAACCGGAGGGGATAGAACTTTTGGGCTTCTCAATAAAAGAGCCCAAGGGACAACTACTGACTGGTTTAGTCAGTTATAGACCCCCCTGGAACAGCTAGTTCTCTATTTCTACAAGGATTTATTGAAATCCTGAGTAACCTGGCATTGTCCCACTCCACATTGCTTGTTGTAGGGGATTTTAACCTATGGCCGAATGGGATACTAGACAAAGGATATCACAATATTATTCAATCTTGTGAAACTCTCAACCTACAACAGTGGGTTACGGAATCTACCCACAGGGGGGGGACACATACTGGACCTTGTGTTCTCTAATGAACAAATAATGGGACCAATTGAGGCCCTACCAGTGTGCTGGTCGGACCACCATCTGATCATTTTCCAGTTGCACAATCTTGGACTAAATCACTCAAATTATAAGATCGACCGGAATTTCCAAAGTAGAGACTGGAAGGGCCTTCTAAAGAAATCAAAGGTTCTCCCGGTGTTCGTACTTACTGAGAAGTGTGACACTAATAAGAGAGTGGAGGAGAACTATGTAATTTACTGCAACAATATTACCACTAGGCTAGATCAAATCGCCCCATTAAAAAATCATAAAAAACTCGGTAGACCGTCAGCCCCATGGTTTAATGAAAAACTTAGAACCTTCAAACTCGGTTGTAAGCAAGCAGAAAGGAAATGGCGCAGAGCCTACAAGGAGAAGGATAAAACCTCCTGGAGGATAGCTATAGTGGAATATAGGAAAGAAATTGTGATAGCTAAAACAGAGTATTTTGCTAATTCTATCCTGAAGGCAGAAAATAGTACTAAGGATATATTCAGGATTGTAGATACTCTGATTAACCCGAAGTGCGTAAAGAATGAGATTGTGCCCAGTCAGGTACTGTGTGACAGACTGGCAATCTTCTTTGAGGACAAGATAAGTAACATTGTCAATCGCTTAAATTTAGGATATATGCCCAAGGAGTCACACTCAGCGAGTCAAGTTGAGAGGGGGAAATTATACCCCCTGGATAATTTTGACATGCTTTCTTTAGGGGACTTCGAAAAAATGGCCATGGGAGTATCCTCTGGATCTCCTTTGGATCCATTGCCACGTAAAATCTGGAAGGGGCTGGCTCCGGAATTATTTCCAATATTATGGCAAATTTGTAATCAATCCCTGATGAATGGCACTGTGCCGGCCGGCCTGCTGGAAGCAGGCGTTGGTGACACCCTTGTTGAAAAAAGCGACACTCGACCCAGCGTGTCTGAAGAACTATAGACCGATCTCCCTCTTACCATATCCAATTAAAATTCTGGAGCGAGTGGTTAGTAATTCTTTGGAAAAACACTATACACCGGGTTAAGTGCTATGGTAACCTAGAAGGGCCTATAAACTCTAGAAACACAAAAATCAATACAGATATCTAGAAAAAAATATCTAGAAAAAATATATATATAAGTTGTATTACTCTTCCTTTTTTTTTTTAAATATAGTGGTTAGTAAAGCACTCTCCCAGTTTTTAGAAAGAAATGACATCTTGGATAGGGTACAATTTGGTTTTCGCCCTGGCCATGGGACAGAGACTGCTCTGGTGACCATTATGGACGATCTACGAATGCAAGCAGACAGGGGACAGTCGGCCATATTGGTTCTTCTCGACCTGTCTGCCGCATTCGACACGGTAAACCATGGGATTCTTCTGTCCAGGCTTGAAGAGGTGGGCGTGATGGGCACCGCTCTTAAGTGGTTTTATTCTGATCTATCCAACAGACAACAAGTAATAGCCCTTCCTCCCTTTTGTTCCAAGTTTTCTAATATACTGCATGGTGTCCCACAGGGATCGGCAATAAGCCCTATCCTTTTTAACATTTACATGAGTCCCCTACCTGCAATTATAAGATCTCATAATGTCAACTTAGTAAATTATGCAGATGATACCCAGCTTATCCTGTCCTTAGAAGGTGAGCAATCAGTTTCTCTAACAGACTTTCACGCATGTCTGCAGGATATAGCGACTTGGCTCAGGGAGAATTCCCTTCAATTTGATTCCATCTAACTTCTGGCCAACTGCTGCCAGTGTCCCATTGGCTCCCAGTAACGCTGTGCGTAATCTGGGAGTCATGTTTGATAACAAATTGACATTAGAGAAACATGTCAATAAGACAGTTGGGAGTTGTTTCAGTCTGATTAGAGCTTTTTGAAAAACCTTTCCGATGTTTTCCTTGGAGGCCAGGACGCTGATAGTCCGGAGTATTATCCTCGGCAGATTGGACTACTGCAATGCTCTGCTTTTGGATTCTCCGTGGTATCTGATTGAGAGATTGCAGAGAATACAGACCATGGCCGCAAAGACAGCATTGGGACGATCACGTCGTTCCTCTGCCTCCTTGGCACTCTCTGATTTACATTGGCTACCAGTCTTGCAGAGAATACAATTTAAGGCTCTGTGCATTTTGTTCAAGGCCCTGCATGGACATGGACCTAAATCCCTGCAGGAAAAATGTATTTGGTATGCTGTCCCTCGAATGCTTCGTTCCTCTTCGGCAAATCTGGTGAGGGTGCATAGAGTCAAGAAAGTTAAATCAGGAGGCCGGGCTTTCTGCACGGCAGCCCCCCACCTCTGGAATAAACTTCCATTGGATATTAGACAGATAGATAACATTCTGCAGTTCAGAAAAAGGATAAAAACCTGGCTCTATCCCCGGGCCTGCTCTCTAGTTCCCTGCTAATTCCGCCTGGCAGGAGCTATAGTTCTTTCTACACTCAGTTAACATCTTAACATAGCGCCAGGTTACCCGTAGAGTGTCAGCTGCACTTTATAAGCAACTGTAATAATAATGTGCAGATCAGTCTTGACCCTGTACCTCGTGGGAACAGTCCAGCCCGAACTGCCAAGCCAGGTCCTCCCTGGACTGGAAACAAGCATCCTAGGACCGGTTTCGGGGTTTCACCCCTCTTCAGCCAGGATAGCTTGATTCCAGTAAAAACAGTCAAAACCTCTATCAGGACCTATATTACTTTTAACAAAGACCTATACAGGTTCTATCCTGCAGACAACAAATCATTAGTTAAAGACACATAAGATACAAAGTAATATTTACAGTCATTTTATTTTTTCACTTTTTTCAATTTTTGATTTCTACTTCAATGATAACATCAAGTACTTTATATACATTAGACATACATATTAATTAGCATCACAAAAAAGAGGTCCCAACATGGAGAGCCACATAGCGGTGTGTGAATCTTTAATCGGATGGGCAGCTCAGTACAGCACTCACAGAAGCCCACAAAGTCATCATGCCATCAAGTCCTGACGCGTTTCGGGCGTAGCGCCCTTGGTCACAGGTGCTGGCTGTCTGAACAAAGGCAGAATCCCGCCGCTCTTTTTCATCAGCAGTAAAGTTCCGCCCACTGGGCGTGTCCACAAGTGCATGCTGGTGAATGGAGTTCCTTCACATGATAATCACAAGTAAGTACGGCTGCCAAAGTCGCAAATATAATTGATATCCCAAGTGGGGCTGTGTGGCTTGTATGGATGCCGCAAGACTGGTATATCCCAGCCGAACACACATCGTTCCTGTCCGAAGTATGAATGACTTCAGAGGACCCGCTCATCCGCGGGAGGTCTTCTCTGCGACCTGGGAGGGCCGCATTAATTTGCATCACAAAAAAGAGGTCCCAACATGGAGAGCCACATAGCGGTGTGTGAATCTTTAATCGGATGGGCAGCTCAGTAAAGCACTCACAGAAGCCCACAAAGTCATCATGCCATCAAGTCCTGACGCGTTTCGGGTGTAGCGCCCTTGGTCACAGGTGCTGGCTGTCTGAACAAAGGCAGAATCCCGCCGCTCTTTTTCATCAGCAGTAAAGTTCCGCCCACTGGGCGTGTCCACAAGTGCATGCTGGTGAATGGAGTTCCTTTACATGATAACAATACAACAATAAGAGGGCCCTGAGGAAGGTGTTTCTCCACCGAAACGCGCGTAGGCCTAGACCTTGACCATTTCTACCATTATAGTGGAGAGGTCCCGAGAGATCCAGCACCATCAGAAAACAAGTGTCTGTTTCTCTCCCAATTTAATTTTGTGGGACCTTGTATAGCTTCTGAATATTTTTGTTATTTTAATAGTATGAGGATGACTGATGTATGTTTGGGATAGAGAGTATGATGAGAAGATTTTTGTGATCTTATTGGTGGGGGTTCTCACATTTATGAATAAGATTTTTGTTTTAGGTGGTCTAATTAATATGTATGTCTAATGTATATAAAGTACTTGATGTTATCATTGAAGTAGAAATCAAAAATTGAAAAAAGTGAAAAAATAAAATGACTGTAAATATTACTTTGTATCGTATGTGTCTTTAACTAATGATTTGTTGTCGGCAGGATAGAACCTGTATAGGTCTTTGTTAAAAGTAATACAGGTCCTGATAGAGGTTTTGACTGTTTTTTCTTGCCCTTTCCCCCTTCTCTTGGACCTTAAGTAATTTCAGGGGGGGCCTTTTCCTTAATATAGCTTGATTCCAGTGGCATGGAGAGCACGGGACTCACGTCTGAGCATACCTGTGGGAAGAGTATGCACAAAATCTGAACTGTGGTGGGCAATATAATGATGGATTAAACCCAGATCTGTGACTGGGGGTGAATGTTTTGGCAATGGGAAACATTCCGTCCATCATTTAGTGTGTTTGGATGTTTTATTTGGCCATCCACACTCCCTGCATTTATCCTGTTTCTTTGTCCTCCTACTATCGACCTTGGGAGAGCATCCAAAACCGGCCCCTCTGGTACCGGATGTTGGGGATCTGGTGGACCACATGATATCTGGAGAAGTCCAAACTTGCTTAGTTGCAGAACTTCAGACTTGGAGTAGATTCAGCACTAGGCAGTTAGATTACTGTGCAGTGTTTGACCATGGGGTTCATACCCCTACCTCACTGATGCAGCTGCACCGACTGCTGTACATGGCAGAATATAATAAATCTTAATAATATTATTTTGTATGGTATGCCTTCAGACTCTGGGCCCACAGTGTCACACTTCAAAAGCACCTAAATACCTTTCTTTGAGACCTCTGAAAAATTTCCTCAGCAGCTACACTGATGTTACCCAGGTTCGACCTTTGTCATGAGACATGCTCTCCGAGGGAGTGGCCTACTTCCTTACTTGAGCATACAGAGTACTTTGCAATTTTGAAAGCTATAAAAAAAGAAACTACCTATATCATGCTGATTGGCTTCCCTTGTCTTGTCTAAAAGTGTGATGACGTAGTGTCCTGTCAGTTTGTCGAATACGGTTAAAGGGTGTCTCTGTTCCATGTGCCCAGCAGTAAGTTGCTGATACTGATGTGTATATTCGCTTCTTGTAGAGCATGCATGTCTTCTGTATCTTGTGTAAAAAAATGATAATATGAATAGCAAAGACATTTGTATATGTGTATGTGTGCACACGCATGTTTTTATGTATGTGCTTAAATATATCTAAATGGTACCAAGACACACAGATATATTCAAGAGGCTGTGCCCAGTCATCTCTTGGCCGGGAAGGAACTGAGCACATAGAGTAGTATAGCACATTGGTTACTTGAAGCAGACTCTGGCCTCTGCAACTGTTCGCGCTGAAGAGGTCATGGGCAGTGCATTGGGGCCCATTGGGCTGCATTGCACACCAAAACTGGCAAATCTGGGTATATTGAAACTACAATGTCTGAGATTTCATAATCTTGTAATGACTTAGAATGTGCAAGGCATCAGCATTTTCCCTTACAGGGTTCCCAGTGCGCCTTCTGACTGCATTGACCAAAGCATATCCCTTCAATACTAGTCCACAACTATTTGTAACCAACGTAAAGGTAATTCGGTGGGGCTTCCTATGACGGACTTCACTATGTAGTATTCCACGTAAAGGTGCCATGGCTATAGGTTTGAACAGTGTTCATGAGTGTGGCACTGCATAGGACACCAAGATCGATACTCATCATGGTGTTTGAGGCTGATCCAGATTGATGAATGGGCACACTGGGGAACTGGGGCTTATTGGGTTTTTGAAATTACTTTTAAGGGAGACCGCTGTTGATGTGAGTTTTTAACAAATGTCCATTTTGCATTCACTCAATATTTCGTCATTTGTATCTGCAGGGTAATGCACTTGACAAACAAATTGGGATAGCAGTCTTAATTTCAGGGATACTCTGATGGTGTGGATTCCGAAATTGGCTTTACCTCCAATGATTTCAACATTGGAGAGATGCCATGTTAAAGTAAAGCTGCTGTGACTGTTTAATACCAAGATGAAAGTATAGTTCATTAAAAAATAGAATAGATTGCTGGGAGTGTAGTGAGGGAAGATGTGCTTTGTTCCCTACATGCACAACACAAGTATTGATCTTTATAATTAATTTCAATTCGTAATTTATTTTACTTTTGGTTTTCCCCCTCAAAAAATTTGGAGCCGATTACGATGTTGTCAGGAAAGGATCCCCACCTATTCGGGTTAGGAATGCTTTCCAAACGATTCGTATTCGGGGAGTCCTACTGATCGATTATGATATTTGTGTGGATGGTTACAGACTCAGTTCGGTCGGACTCCTATTGACTTCAATGGAAACCTGTGTTCCAAACGAGAACACAGGCTCCCATTGGAAAAAAAGGGGTGGGTGGGAAAAATCTTGCACCCTGTGGCGGGCACCCCATGGTGCCTGCCACACTGTGCATCGTTGGAAAGGGAGGTCCCTTGGGTGCCCCCACGGGCCCCCTCTGGAGGTCTGTGGGTGAAGGGGGGCCTGCTACCTGCCCCCTAATTCAGATTCCCACCGCCGTTTCGTCTCGGTCAAACCGATTCAGAACGGCTGTCTGAATCGGTCATTATACTCGCTCATTCGGAAACCATCTCCATTGAGCTGTATGATTCGGCTCCAAACGACTTGGGCTGCCTGAATCCCGTTCAGAAACGATTCAGACAGCCCGGACGGCTTCCTTGCATCATAATCGGTCATCCAGAAAGGTGACCGATTCAGTCGGTAACATAGGTCCTGAATCGGCTCCGCAGAATACGAATCCTGTTCGGAGCCATTCCTGACGACATCGTAATCGGCCCTTTAGTCTTCTAAATGTATTTCAATAGAGAAAACTGTCTGAAATAACTTCTGAGTAAGTGTTTGCACGGCCGGGCAGTGGAAATGTTTGATTGCAAATGCCAAAGTAAACCTGGAGACCAAGTAAGAGCTATCATTTTATGGTGGGCAGTAAAAATTCCCTGCCTTGCAAGCCTTGAATAATTTACAGGTGGGATATCTTGGAGGGGGATTTAGAATGTAAAAGCTGAAATATAGAAAAATGTATTTTTTGTGTGTGCTTTGATAATTTTTCCTATTTATCTGGTCTCTTGTGGTAGGTTGAAGAGATCCGAGAGATGGTGGATAATGATCTTGGGTTCCAGCAGGCTCCACTCAGGATCCATGCCAGAACTAAAACACTTCTCTTTATTTCTGGTGATAAAAAAGTGGTTGGCTGCCTAATAGCAGAGCATATCCAGTGGGTAAGTGGCTTTGTTAAGTTGTAGACCCTGGTGTCTAAGCCATTTTACTCCAGTAGAGCATGAATCACAAGTCTGCAACTCTGTATTCTCTTAACCTGTCTGGCCAGTAACTTGGCTTTCCCTGTGAGCATTCATCCAAAATAGCTCCTTCCTTTTGAGTTGTCATGTTTGGTCAAAAATGATGTAACCAATCTTGTTAATAGGAAACTTCCAAATGCTGTACTCTCAAAATGTGCCCCCTTCCCCCTTATTTTGTCTGACTCTTATGTATCTGGAGAGGCTTCTTGTTTAGATTAATTCACAGCAGTTAAGCTTTTTTTCTGTTTGTTGTGCCTGTTGAGAAATGTTTAATAAACGTTCTGCTCCGAATGGATCCTTTTTTGCCTTTTACCTCATAAGCATAGTACAACAACATAATTTACATGATTGTATGGTAACTGATAAATTTTTCTTGCGGGCTCATGCCCCATTTGTGGGCTGGATGCATTGTGATTTGACTGATGTTGAAATTTTTGGGGACTCCAAATATCAGAACATATCTGGTCCATGTGGATATGGTACACACCTATAAGAAATTGTTGCTAAATCCCTACGATGTTTGAGATGCAGCTTCCTTCTCCAGTACGCTTATAAGAAGCTGCACGACCTGCCAAGGTGATTTACAACTTTTTCAGGTGCAGTGCAACTGCCAAACATGTAATATACATGTTACCTTGCTTGAACACACAAAAAATGATGGTGATTCAACTTTATTTGACTACCAGTAAATGCAATTTAAATATATTGGGCCTGAAATATTTGAAACGTGTCGTCGTATTTCCTTACAATGTAGTACAAAGGTGTTGGGAACTGGGCTAGAGGGCAAGTTTGTTTGCCTTAAGCAACAGGGTCTGCTAAGAGTAGTTTACTTCTAAACACTCCAGATAAACATGATCCCAACAGCCGTGATTTAGAACGGTCACGTTTTTAACTAACGATCTTAGGCCGGGGGTGGAAGGCATTAAACATCTCTGATGCAATCGGGAGACTAGCATCTCACGTTCTCTGGAAAAAGGAAGGCATTCTACAGGAATATTTTAGACAAAAAGTGTATGCATGTAGGCATAAAAGAGATGCACCTTTAAAAGGCTTCCATGCAGAGTAGTACAATACCTTCTTATCGTTGGCGATGCTAGTATGCTTGCATACTAAATGGTGAGTTAGAATCTTGTTCTTGTCTGCAGGGCTATCGAGTCATCGATGAGAAAATGACGGGCAGCAAATCAGAAAGAGAGGCGGCCATCTATGAGAGCCAGAAAGCTTGGTGCTGCTCCACAGTGCCTGAGCCAGCTCTGTGTGGAATTAGTCGCATATGGGTCTTCAGAATGATGCGCAGAAAGAAAATTGCTACTAGAATGATCGAGTGTCTAAGGTAAGAGAATACGTTCAGGCAATTTTAGATTACTTAACATGTTACTACTTTTTCACCGACTGTATGACCATTCCATAATGTTATTCTTGTAAAATGCCCAGAGAAGCACAGGAGTATACACACGATAATTTTTTAGTGCTGCCTTGTGAGTCGGATAGTGCTAAATCAACCACGCTTTCCATTTATTTTGATACGACACTAAAAGTATGAGTAAGTTCGAACTTTGCTGAGCACTGCAATTCTAGTTCATTTTTTGGTTTTGTATAGAGCTTACGCTGCCCCCGGAACAGCATTTGAACACCGTGCAAGTGAAGAGAGTCTAGAAATTTCTACAATTGACCATCAGACAGCACGATGGGAAGCTGGAGAAATTGAACAGACTGAAATACATATATTTGGAGGTAAAGGAAGGTCTTCTAGCCTCATGAGTATTTCTTGATGCTCACAGAAGGATTAATCCCTTCCCCCCCTAAACAAGCTGTATCTTGCCAGAAGGAGCAAGAAGCAGTTGTAGGAGGAGTCTGTTGTAGCTAATGCAAACCTTCAGCTGGGTTTCGGTGAGGTAAAGTTGGTGCTTACTAATGAAGTGTAAAGGTAGCCATCACAAGCTAGAGACTTTATGCTTCCTGATTTTAGTTGGGGATAATTGGTTGAACCACAACTATTGGTCCTCTATAAGCTTGTGTCCCATTACTAAATTCTGCTCATGGCTGACTCAGCTGCACCGTCTGACTTTTCATGTCTACTGACAACGTAACAGCTGCAGAGATTAAGACTTCTAGAATAGAGGTGCAGTAGTGAGCCAAGAAAGAAGAGCATTCCATCTTGAAGAAAGAAGCGGCAACTACCATTTAGAGTAGGTCACATCATAAGTTCTTGATTCCTTCTTAGCACGATTTCCAGAATTCTCATGCAGGGCTACTAGAATAGTCATGCTGAAAGTGGATAACCGGTTCCGGGCCTCCAGACGAGAATGTCTTATATCTCACCCAAGATATACCCCTGCATGTTCTTGACCATCCTAAGAAGTATCTGGTGATGTCACGCTCAGCACTTTCTGAGACCAGCTCAAAGCGCAATAACTCCACTGAAAACAAGTGTTTCCAGACCACTTCTGGCTCGCTGAAACAATCAATCTGGGAAGTAATTTGTACTGTGTGTATCCTGTATATGTGACCTGAACTGCAGATGTTTTAGTACTACTGCCAAACTATAATAAAACCTTTATTAAAAAAAGCCAATCTTGACGCCAGTGACACCAAAAATTACAGACCTATAGCCAGCCTGCCACTTCCGGCTAAAATTGTTGAAAAAATTATGAATGTTCAAATCTCTAAGTACATTGAACTTCACCAACTCTTAGACACCACTCAGTTTGGATTTCGGAAGTGTCACGGGACTGAAACTGCACTTATAAAGGCGACCGCGGATATCGGAGTTATTTTGGACCGGGGGGCACAGCGGTCCTTGTGCTGCTCGATCTTTCTGCAGCCTTCGACGCGGTCAATCATGCCATACTTTATTGACCGTGTCGCAGATCTAGGCATTGGGGGCAAAGCCTGTGCTCTACTGGCCTCCTTCCTTGCCAACCGTACGCAGACGGTTAACCTTGGCACCTTTCAGTCCTCCCAACTGAGTCTTCCCTGTGGAGTTCCGCAGGGCTCGTCTCTGAGCCCGACCCTCTTTAATATATACGTTGCGGACTTAGCCAGAATCATCAAGAGCCATGGGTTGAATCTCACATCTTATGCCGATGATACGCAGCTGGTGCTGGCTATACATAATGATGGCAATAAAGCAGCCGAAAAATTTCAATGTGGCCTATTGGCCATCAGTAACTGGATGACCAATAATTGCCTCAAACTGAATTCTGACAAAACAGAAATCATTATTTTTGGTAAACTAGCCCCAGCATGGTCTTCTACCTGGTGGCCCTCGTCTCTAGGCCCCCCGCCCACCCCAGTCACCAAGGTCAGAAACCTAGGAGTCATATTTGATGACAGACTCACTTTTCTCCCTCATGCCAACTCAGTAGTCTCAGCCGCTTTCTACAAGTTACGGATGATAAAGAAAATTCTGCCTTTCCTCCCCCTGACGTCAGGCAAAACTCTCATTAGCACCCTAATCATGTCAACTATTGACTATTGTAATGGGCTTCTTTTAAATGCCCAAAGTAAGGTCATTCACAAACTGCAAACCATCCAGAACGCAGCCGCAAGGCTGCTCTCAGGAACTCCAAAATATAATTAAATTTCACAGGTGATCCGAAAATACCACTGGCTCCCAGTGAGGAATCGGATCAAATTTAAGGCCTTGTGTATTGCGTATAAAACCTCACGCAACACTGGACCTCATTTCCTGATCAAAGACCTGGCAGCCTATACTCCGACCCGGGCGCTTCGTTCCTCTACGTCTTCTTTGTTCACTGTACCTCGGACCAAAACGGCTGCCTGGGGCGACAAACGTTTCATTGTCGCAGCTGCCAGACTCTGGAACTCGCTGCCCTTGTATATCAGAACCTCTCAATCCTTACTCTCATTCAGAAAATTGACCAAAACGTGGCTATTTGCACAGTAGTTCTTGGAATAGGTTTCATGCTGTTGTCCTTAGCGCCGAGACACCCATGGGTATTTGTGCGCTTTATACATTTTATAAACATAAACATAAACATCGTTTCAAGAACAGGGAATTTATGGAAGGCTGTCGGGTGTTTCACAATTGAAACTGAAATCTCTGCATTTCTTTTAAAAAGGAGCCATTCCTCTCTATGGCCTGTTTGTATATTTGTGGAAATTGTCTGCCCTGTGAAAGTTGGACATTGGTAACAACACCTGGGGAATTTGTCAGATTGTATCCATATTTTGGAGGAGACTGCAAAAGATCTGCAATAGTGGCCATCGGACTGCAGTTGTCAGCGGCAGACCCCTCTCCCTACCTCACGCAGAATTTATAGCGGCGACAGAGGGAGATTGTTGCTTCTGGGTTAGGGATGGCATCTGGGATAGGTGGAGATCAGAGGCCACTGGTTTCTGGCTCAACTCCACATAACTTTGTTGAAGTTGCGGGTTATTTGCTTGCCATTGAAGGCAACCTTGCCCGCCATCAGAGGAAGGTTGGTGCAGGTGCTCACGGACACACCACCGCCATGTGGTACTACAAGGAGGACAGGGTGGAGGTCTTGAGTCCTTTTTCAGGAAGCTCTACGCCACCTGGCAGGATCTCTAAACACCAGAGCGGAAGAACTCCACTGCAGATCATGGATAGCAGCTGCACCAGGGTGGGGGGGGGGCCCCACAGGGTATCGTTTTAGTGGGGAGAACCCTCCTACAATCTTTTCACTACCACTGAAAACTCGCAATGTCAGCATTTTGAGTTTCCAAGGTGGCTCTTTCTCAGAGACCTGTTCCTTCTATATCGAGGCTCGGGACTCCTGTATGCCTTCCCTCCTTTGCCCCTACTGGCTGAGTTCTGAGGAAGATCAAGAACGACCTGGTCCAAGTCATGCTAGTGGCACCGAGTTGGGCTGGAAAAGTGTGGCACCCTGAACACCTAGGCATGAGCATTTGTCCTCCAATCAAGCCGCTTCGGAAGGATCTTATGTCACTAGCAGGGAAGGGTACTGCATTCAAGCCTGCACAATGTGCATCTCTATGCTTGGCAACTGAGCAGCGCAGTTGACCTTCGATCTTCCCCCTGAGGCCATTGATGTAATCTTGGTGGCTAGGCATTCCTCTACAAAATCTAAGCACCACAGTCAGTAGGCCAAATTTGTGGCATGATGTGACACCTGACAAATTGACACACTACAAACAAAGTTGTCTGAAGTGCTATTTGTTGGCTCTTTCAGCTCTATTGCGGTCACTGGATCAGTCTTCTGTATTTAAATTATCTGTTGTGTGAGGAGGTTTTTGAAAGGTTGCAATATTTATTTCCACCAAAACTATTGTGACGCTGCAATGGGACTTGACCTTTGTTCTCACTTTTTTATGTGCTCCCTTTTTGAGCCACTGCACAGGTGTCTATTAAGTCTTCTGGTGTTGATAATTGTCTTTCTCATCATCATAACATCAGCTAGATGTGTAATTGAGCTGCAGGCTCTTCCTGTCAACCCACCGTACACAACATTATTTCCAGATAAGTTGGTGTTATGGACCAACGCTTCCTTTCTACCGTAAAAGTGGTCACTATTTCATGCTGGGCAGGCTATCGCTCTACCTGCATTTTTTGCCCCACCTCATGCGTGTAAGGAGGAAGAGATATTACACTGTTTGGACCCTAATAAGGCACTAAGCTTTTATGTTTATCGTACTAAAGAAGACCAGGTGGACGATCATCTCTTTGTGGTGTTGTCTGGAACAAAGAACGGCAACACAGTGCAAAAACAAATCATTTCTCAATGGATTCCTCTACTGCATAAAGATCTGCTACCCACTGGCTGAGAAGTAGCCCCCAGAAGGTTTAAGAAGGCTTAAAGACTCATTCCACCAGAGATAAGGCTGCAAGCACTGAGCTACCTTGTGGAGTGCCTGTCCTGGGAATTTGTCAGGTGCCGACATGGGTGTTGATCCATACGTTCACAAAGTACAACTGCCTTGACAGTCGGGTCCGTCTAGAGGGGCATTTTGCCAATTCAGTCCAGCAGGACATTTCGGTATGAGCCAGTTCACAGACCCACAACTTGTAGAGGTACTGATTTGGTATCTATTCTGAAGGTGAGGAATCTGTGGTTAAACGCATCTCTCAAAACAACAAGTTACTTACCTTAGTTAATTATCTTTGTGCTGGATACTCTATATAACCACAGATTCTACACTGACCCTTCCGCCTCCTCATTCTCTAATCTGAACTCTTTTTCCATTTAAAGAGTTCTCATTCTAGAGAAGTGCACACTGGTCATGCCAATCTTCAGATAAGCTTTACGCACCCTCAGACGCAGAGACTAAGAAATCAACTGACGTCAGCTCCCATGAGGAACGATGTCCATGTGTAGCCACTCGATGCCACCTACCGAAATGCTGGAGTACTGCTTTTGAGGTTCTGGATTCAATGTGAAGCATGGGAAATATTCTAAAAGTGAGGTACCTGCACTTAGACTAGACACCAGATGGAGGAATTGCTGGAGATCTTTTTAATGGGTCCTTAGAGGCGGGCCCTATCGGCAAGGGAAGCTTTTGGAAGTTTAACTAAATATTTTTCACAATCCACATCAGCAGTGGGTTCATCTGCTGTGTATAAATCCTTTGCCCTTGTGGAAACCTATTCAATACATCCCAGGTTTTATTATGCATGTTTCCATCTTTACCTTAATTGCAAGAATGCCACTTTTATTTTTCTTATAAGTAGGATGCCAAGGTTTTCCCTTCTCTCTTTTTCTCACTAATTGATGTTTTCTGTCATCGGAACATGATGAGTCTGCCAATTCTGCCTGCTTCGTGTTCCACTCGAAGAAGACCTTAAGGGATCCATGTGACTTGCTCAAATTGGAGCACTGACAGTAAGACGACACTCTTGACATCTTTGATGAATGAGACTTTGAGGAGGATCCAGAGGCTGGCACCTCGGGATCCCAGCCTCTCCAGTCCAACCTGGACAGAGCGCATGCTCCACCTCCCCCTCCTTGACCAACTGTGGGACGACTACAAAGGGTTACTGCTTAGAGCTTACCGCATTCCCACCGGCTGCCCCCCACCCCATGGCCAACTACACCATATCCCCGGAACATCAGCAACTCCTTCAAGAGTAGGTACATGTGCTCATCCCCTATGGGCGAGACAGCACAAGCTGCCATACCGGCACGGCAAAGGGATGAACTCCGTGTATTTCCTTATTCCCCAAAAACATAGAACCGTCCGGCCTGTACTCGACCTCGGGCCGCTCAACAAGTACATCCTGTCAGAGCGCTTCCATATGGTCACGCTACAGGACGTCCTTCCTATGCTGCAACAAGGTGACTTTATGACCGCAATAGATTGGAAGGATGCCTATTTCCACATTACAATCCACCTTGATCATCGCTGCTACCTGCAGTTCATAGTAAGTATTCAGCATTTTCAATTCAAAGTCCTGCCCTTTGGGATCACTTTCGCCTCCAGGGCTTTAACAAAATGCCATGCAGTGGTAGGCTCTCATCTCAAAAGAAGCGACATACACATGTTCCCTTAATAGGAAGGCTGGCTGACCAAGAGCACAAACAGACAACAGTGCTTCACACCCACTCAAACCACCATAGAACTCTTGCACATTCTAGGGTTTCTGTCAATACTTTCAAGTCCAATCTTTAACCCCTTCAAATCCAGCATTCCTGAGGGCGGTTCTCAATAGGGTGACGAGGAAAGCGTATCCCAGCCAAGCAAGGTTTCAAGCATTCCAGCGCTTATTGCCTCTTTCAGACAGATAACCGTTTAAAGATCAGAACCGTCATGCATCTCCTTGGCATGATGGCCTCCTGTATCGCCATTGTTCCTCAGGCAAGGTTGCACATGTGTCCTCCAAAAGAGTGCGTCGTAGCATAATGGTCATAAGTGGAGGGTCACTGGGAAGGTCTAGTGTTGGTGTGGGCCAGCACCCATCGCGCTCTGCAGTGCTGAAACAGCAACAATTTGTTGCAGGGCTGGCTCTTTGTAGACCCAGTTCCATAAATGGCCGTCACAACAAATCCATCCTTCACCGGCTGGGGGGCGAATCTGCAAGACATGACCATTCAAGGCACGTGGCCCACTCTTCAACAAGGCTGCCACATAAATTACTTAGTTGCTGGCCATTCAGCTAGCACTCGGAGCCTTTTTCTACCACGTCCAATGCAAAATAGTCCTCATCAGTACAAACAACATGACAGATGTGTTTTACCTCCAGAAACAATGGTCACGCATTCTCAGCAGATGTCAGCGCTCCACCACAACATACACCTCCTAGCAGCTACCTTCTGAGAGTGGACAGCAACTTTACAGACCTGCTTACAGGATGCAGCAACAAATCCATGAGTGGGAACTCCGCCCACAAGTCCTACTCCCGTACTTCCATCGTTGGGGGTTTCCCAGCGTTGCCATTTTTTCAACTGCCAAAAATATCAACGTTTAGCCTTCAGGTTCCCACACCCACAGTCCATGGGCAATGCACTAAGGATGAATTAGTCAAGGATATTTGCCTATGCTTTTCCGCCTCTCCCACTCCTTCCGTACACGGTTCGAAAGCTTCAGCAAACCTCCCTCACTCTCATTTTGGTGGCTCCCACCTGGGCCAGACATTCCTTGTTCGCCACCCTTCTCCAACTGTCTGTAGTTCCCCACGAGAAACTGCTCAAGTGACTCCTCTTGGTGGTATTGCGCATGAGCATCGACTCCATTGTTAGATTGTTTGCTATCCGCTATCTTGTTCGGACGTGTTCTTCAGTGCTCCTATTCGAGACTGCTTTCGGGATTCCTTCGGTTCGTTGATCACTTCTTTAAGCGTCAGTATTGTTTTTGTTTGCGTTTGTGTTACCTCTCAAAAACAGAAGCAATCCCTCAAACTCGACCGTCCATTTGTCTTGTCCAATTGCAGGCTTCAGGCCCCACCTATTCGGGCCTGTTCCACTCAGGCCATGCATTCCTATTACATCGGATTCAAAAATTAATGCAGTGTTGATGGACCGAGCTCCATTTCACTTCTGTCCCAACTGCCACGCAAAATACCCGCATTCAGAACTTCATCAGGTTTGCAACCTCTATCTCTCTCCTGACTACAATGAAAAAAATTGTGAGGCCTGTCAATCTTTTCAATCATAGAAAACGTTGCAGGACCACCTGGCGCGTCGGAAAGAAATGCAGAGCCGAGATCTGGAGGAGACCTCCAACCTCTTTGGCAAACACTATGTCGAACACATGAAGGAGTTGCACGGAGCTTCGGCAGCAGAGGAAGAGGCCTTTTCCATTTCAGACTCTGCATCTGAGCCTGAGATAGTCTGTGTTTGCAAATACAGGACTTGCCTTCAGCACAATGCACAATGAGTACCCATGTCCCTGCCTCACTCACTAAAAGACATTTGGTTCCCACCGAATTGTCTTCTCCCAGACCACCACTGCCGTCAGGCCATGATCGGCACCAATTATTTGCTAAGGATGCCCCACCCTCAGGCCCAGCGCAAAAACCAAGCCGACACCTACCACTTCGAGCCAACTGGTCTCGGTACCGAGCAAATCGGCATTGAGCGCTCACTTTTCCACCTCTTCGGCTCAGAGCACTCCAGCACTGAAACAAAATCCAAGTTCAGCACTGAAACAATCCATTTCGGCACCGGAACTGATCCTTGAAACTATGTGAGAGAGAGATTCGATCCGAAGCAGAAGTTGTTACATATTCAGCCTTCTACTGGTCGGACTTTGGCAAAGGCAGTTCAGTCAGCTCATGTTTCATCAACAAGTCTGCTTTCTTTTGAGGAGGCCACTGTTATACCTGTACCTGTAAGAAACAGAAAAAGGTCATTGCAACTAGTCCTTTGCAGCCACCTTTGCCTGATTACTCTCCACCTCCACCTTCCTCACATCACTCTCTGAGTGTGACAGATGACATTACTCCACAAGGTTCCCCATAGTCTGTCGCTGGATATCAGGGGGGAGGAGATGACGATCATCAGCAGCCCTCAGATCCATTGGAATAGCTAGAACATAGACCCTCCCGGGATAGTGACCCAGACCTTTACCCAGCTAGACCATCACCGCCAGATGATGCAACATCCTTCCAAGAACTTATAGCTAGGGCAACTGTGTATCACCAGGTTCCCTTGCACAAAAATGCCATAGAGGATGATTTCCTATTTGAAACACTCTCCTCTACTAATAGAGGATGTTAATATCTGAACATGCTAAAGGGTATATGCCGTCACTCAGATGACATCTTTAAAGATCCAGTACAAGCACAAATCATTACGCCACATGCAGATAAAAAATACAAACCTGCACTGTGCCTCTGATCCACCTCACATTAAAGGACAACTTCCCCCAGACTCCCTGGTGGTATCTAAAGCCCACAAAAGAGCAAACTCTCAGACGTCAGCAGATGCTCCTCCACCTGACAGAGTCTAAACTCATTCATGTTTCGGTGAAACGGGTGGCAGCACAGTCAGCCAACCATTGGCAAATTGTCAATACTCAAGGGTTGTTAGCAAGATATGACCAGGCCCATTGGGATGAGATGGAAGAACTCCTCCAACATCTTTCTGAGGAGTACAAAAAAAGAGGCCATCAAATTGTAAAGGAGGGTAAAATAATATCAAAGAACTCCGTCAGATGTGCCCTGGATTCTGTGGACACAGCTGCCAGGGGCATAAATACAAGCATACTGCTACATAGACATGCTTGGCGAAGTATATCCGCCGTAAAGCCAGACGTACAGCAGACACTACTTAATGCCCCTTTTGACCAACAACATCTGTTTGGGCCCCAAGTGGACCAAACACAAGAAAAAATGAAAAAAAGACAAAGGTTTTCAAAACCATGGGGGCGCTTCAAACCCCTGCTCCTCGTGGTTCCTTTCGACTCCACACATACAAACAGGGCAATAAAGCAACATCATCAGATGCTTCTACTCTTCCTCTAGGCAACAGCATCACACCTCTCCCTCAATAGGTTATTACAGAGGTACATGTAGGGAGTAATAATTCCAAAGGGCATGGAAGAGGTACCTCCACTCGTACCACACCCTCCAATTCCAAACAGTGACTCGCTTTCCATTCCCCCTACCACTTAACACCTGTCGGGGGACAACTACAAAGTTTCTTCCCAACTGGAAAACCATTACAACAGACCAGTGGGTATTGGATATTATGCAACCTGGCTACTGCCTGGAGCTCATCAACACACTTCCAAACATCCCACCTTGCAGGCACATACTTTCCCCAACAGCATCAAACTTTGCTCAAATAGGAAGTACACGCTCTCTTGCACAAAGGAGCCAAAGAGCCAGTTCCTCTAGCACAAGGTTCAGGAGTATACTCTGTATACTTCCTCATTCCCCAGAAAAGATGGCTCATTCTGACCTATACTGCACCTCAGACCTCTTTAAATCGATACATCCTGTCGAAGCACTTTCACGTGGGGACTCTTCAAGATGTATGTAATTCCTCTTTTACAACTGGGTGACTTTGTCTGCACTAGACTAAAAGGACGCTTACTTCAGTACATCCAGCTCACCGAAAATACCTCCGGTTTGTCATAGGAGGAACACATTATCAATTCAAAGTGCTCCCATTCGAGGTCACCGCTGCCCCCCATGTGTTCACCAAATGACTAGCTGTACTTGCAGCTCCTTTCACTACTGGTTGGTTTGCAGGAAATGGACTGGTGAGAATCATACAAATCCATCCTGCTAATTGCTTACAAATCCTGTCAAATGTGTGTAAGCCATCTAATTTTATGGGCCCCTGCCAAGTTGATGCAGTCAGTAATCACGTTGTGAATTAGGGATGCCTCTGGCCTGGGCCAGATATATAACCATAACATAGTGAACGCCATTCTTAGTTGGTCCCCCAAAAATTGCAAACCTAGTTCTTCATGTGCAATGATAGGAAGGACACTAGCAGGAAGTGACGGCAGGCTTCGGAAGAATTTATTTTCACAGATCTTCAATTGGGAATGATCAGTATAGCTCCAATTCCCGCACCATATGAAACAATTGGGGCAGGTCTGGATTATAAATAGTCACAGCAGCATCCACTGGCATAGACCCTAATTTAGAGGCGAATTTGAACAGAGAGGCGGTGGCTGCTTTAAATTGGGTTGTTCTAACCATCCTTAAGTGCCTCCAAGTGGACCGCCTAACAAACGGTGCCCCCCAGATAGGTAAGGTAGGGACACATTTGAGTACCGTGCCACAAATCTGAAAAGGAGTAATCCCAATCTGGGGTGAGCCAGAAGCCATAGTGAAATACTTCGTAGAATTTGTACAGAGGCCTAAGTCCGACATAAAGGATACAAAGGTGTCTGACAGTTCCTGGCCATGAGGACACAGTCATCGGCATACATCAAGACTGGTAGCGGATCGCTCCCAGCCCTCGGGGAGCAGCTCTGGCTGCAGTGAGTTTCTCATCCAGTTCATTAATATAGAAACTGAAAAAAAGGAGCCAGCTCACAGCCCTGCCTTACACCTTTTCTGGTCTTTATTAAAGAGGTGCATTCCCCACTAGGGCCCAATCTGATACTTCCCTAAACATCGTCATGCAACCGAGCAAGAAGATGGATGATTTGTTGGTTAGTGCCCTCAGTTAATAGCATGTTCCACAACTTTGACCTGACTACGTCGTCAATTGCTGCACTAAGGTCCATAAAGGCCATGTAAAGACAACCTTCTTTGACAAGGACATATTTGGTCAAAATAGGTGGAGGTTCAGGCACTGGTCGGCAGTACTTGGTCCAGGCCTGAAACCGTTTTGAACTGGAGTTAAGATGTTCTTCTCGAAGGCCCAACATTCTAGCTGGTTCAGCAGCACCCTGCCCAAAATCTTAGCCATGGCATCTATTAAAGATAAAGGCCGGTAGCAATGAGGATCACTCATGTCCCACTTTTTGAAAATCTGGACAATAATCGCCCTGCACCTGGATTTAGGAGGGCCAGCCAGGGACACACTTATGAATAATCTCGTCAGTAGGGGGGCAGAATATCAGATTGCCCTTGAACAGATTGATGGGGACACTGTCTTGCCCAAGGAGACACCTCCTGGCCTAAGCGCCTTGTTACACGGGCACCGGTTTATCGCCACTGTTACATCCTTGACAGTAAAAGTTAATTCTTCTATATTGCCAAAACTGGTTGTTACAGCTGCACTAGCACTCAAGAGAGAGGTCGGATCATGCAAGTCATATAGCTTGGTGAAATAAATTACTAAGACTTGACCGGGGATGTTAGTATCAATACTAGAAGGAGGAGGAGTGCAAAAAAGGGTGCGTTGACTGTCCTCCAGAGAAGAGCACAGTCATTGCCAGCAGATGCAGCAGTCTGCTGCTCCCAGGCCTTTCTCCTAATTACATTTTTCCTTGCCTTCATCACCCCTTATTAAAAGTGTCCTACACCTTCTGATTTCACAGTGGTCTCTCGGGGAAGTTGTTATTTCTTTGAGACTGCTATGGGCTTGTGTGCAGAATTTATCAAACAACTTATTTAATTATAGAGTTTACCGGCTCTTAGGGGTAGTTAATTAAATAGATACCTGTTTACAAATGTCATCAAATGCTTCTAAAACTGAGTCTGGGTCAGATTCTTGGTTCTGGCAGATATCAACTGCTCGTTCTTTTTTTTCAGAAGTTTGCTAAAGAGAGCATTTGGCTCCATGTCCTGCCACCTCCGCCATGCAGCCCTGTTTGTGCTTTAATTAATCTGTCCGGACATTTTGAATTCTGTTACTGACCAATCTACTCTTAGGCTTATGGCCAGGGGGTTGATAGAAACCTTTTAGATGTATATTAGTCCGAGACCACTTTTCCCGGAGACAAATCATCTGTTGGCTGTTAATTAGTGATTGCCAGGTCTTATCCTCAGTGTACCCTCCAAGATCCGCAATGTTCCAGAAAAGTATATTCAAATCGTGGCACAAAGATTCGGAGTTGCTTACAGGTGGAACGGCCAAGTCTTTTGAAGAATGGATGGTACCAGGAGAACTTTCAGAATGTAAGGTGGTAGCAAGAGGGTTGATCTTGGTCAGAAGTGGTTGAAAAATGATGACCATGTTTAGATTACTTCATTCACGACCATTTGTAGCCATAGCAGAATTAGAAAAGCTCACAGTTGTATCTGGTACAGCTATAGTGGGTGATAACCCGGCATGCACGGTGGAAAGTAAGAGAGAACCCCTGTGAGAGTGCTAACCTCTGAATCGCATAGCAGTCAGTCAACCTCCTGAAGGGCATCAAAGCATTTAAATGTAGGTATGGAAGAAGTCCTGCTACTAACTGGCCCCGGTCCATATCTAGGAGAAAAGTCTATGATTGGGCCTGTAGAAGAAACCCAGAGGGATCAGCTGTATACCTTGTGGAAGACCTTGGCAGTTAGCGAGCCTATTTAAGATAAACTCCACCAGTTTGAAGTCACAAAAGTTAATTGCAATACAAATGCCAATGTCACTGTTTACATTGTTCCCCATCCATTGCTCCCTATGAACACCAATTATGTCTATGAACAAAACATCACTGGTAATGCACCCAAGAGTGGAACTAAGCCAATAAGTGACTTTGTTCTTTAGCTGGTCAACTGTTTCAATTTGGGCTGAGCATAGAGGGGGTACATTTTTCAAGACTATGACGTATGGAGTGCATTCCTGGGGTAGGTGTAAAATCTGAGATGGCTTGTTGCTGTAGCCACTCGATCCAACTAAAACAGAATTAACAAGCAGGGCTGGTGGGGCAGCATGTTGACTGCTGCCAGGGTTCAGTACTGGAGCAGCCCTTCCTGGATGGGGGCAACAAATAGTATGGCTCACCTCAGAGGGTTCCTTAGACACTTCCTTATCTGCCCTTCGAGGTTGACACCGAGTTCTGAAGTTTGTGACAGCAGCGCTGGGAAATGGTCATGGTTGGTCCGGGTCAGCAGATCTTTCAAGGAATTGTCAATGATCTGCAGGGCCGCCATCACAGGAGCTAATAAATTAGTCAGAAAACCCTCCAGCTGTCTGCTTGTGGTATTGGTGATGGTGTTGCCAGAGCCATCAGACAGAACTTCGGTTTGCTTCATAGAAGTGGTGAGGCCGCCCTTGCTCTCGACAGGCCCCACTGCCAGGCATTTTTATCCACCACACTAAAGCTCTGAACGTGAGTTATTCTTTTTCCTTTCGTTGGGTGGGGAGACAGCCTCATCAGCATTCAAAGGTTTCTCGGTGGGGGAATGGAACACTTCACACATTGAAATGGTTTCAAGATCCCCTATGACAGCACAGGGAAAGTGTCACTAATGGTTTGTCACACTTTACCCACTTGAGGAGAGGAACTTCCAACTGTAACTTTTTCTGTAGGATTAATTCTCTGATCACTGTCTGCTATTAATAGCAAGGACCTCCTAGTTTCTCCCAGCCCCCCCACACATTCGATTTCTGAATTAATGGTCGACATGGTGGTAGTTGAATAATTCCTCATCCGGATGCGGCAACAAGTTCACGAGTGGGAACTCCATCTCAGAGTCGTCCTCCCATACTTCCACAGGTGATGGTTTCCACAGATAGACCTCTTCACAACCGCCGGCAACCCAAAATGCCCAAATTCCGCCTCCAGGCTACTACACCCACTATCCAAGGGCAATACTCTATGGATGAATTGGTCCGAGATATTTGCCTACGCTTTCCACCTCTCCCTCGTCTTCCGTTTGGGGTTTGGATACTCAGGCAAACATCTCTCACCCTCAGTCTAGTAACTCCCACTTGGGCTCAGCATTCATGGTTCACCACACTACTCGAACTCTCAATAGTGCCACATGAGAAGCTTCCCCTCAACCCGGATCTTCTCACTCTGAATCATGGAGAGGTCAGGCACGCAAATCTAAAGGGACTCACCCTTGCAATTTGGCTCCAGAGGTCATAGAATTTGGTTACCTAAATCTCCCACTAGAATGTATTACCATTCTCAAAAAGACTTGTAAACCTATAACCAGGGTGTGTTATGCTGCAAAATGGAAAAGTGGTAAACGCATCAACCCTTTGATGCAACTGTGCAAAACATTGTCTGCTACCTGCTCCATTTGCAGACTTCTGGACTAGCACACACCTCCGTACGCTTACATTTAGCTGCAGTAGCTGCTTATCTGCAAAACAGACATTTATCACTATTCAAAATACCAGTTATTGAGGCATTCATGGAAGGTCTTAAAAGGGTAATTCCAGCTAGGGTTTCCCCTGCGCCTGCTTGGAATCACAACATTGTATTCACCAAAATTATAGGTCCACCATTTGAACCCTTGCATAACTGCCCTCTCCAATTCTTATCTTGGAAGGTAGTCATCACTTCTCTTAGACATGTCAGAGAGCTCCAGGCACTAACCTTGGAAGAACCTTTCTTCCAACTACACAGAGATCGGGTAGTCCTTCAAACTAATCCAAAATTCCTTCCAGAGGTAGTTTCTACTTCTCACCTAAATCAATTAGTTGAATTACCTGTCGTCTTTCCGAAAGCTGATTCAGTTTGCAGAAAGAGCACTTCATGTTATGTTAATTTAGCTTATATAGTGCGCAAATCACCCCAGGAAGGGTATTTCGCTGCGCAGAAAGATTGCTGGCAGTGCAAGCAGCCAAATTCAAACAATTCAGTCTTGAGCACTTTCCTGAATTACAGGTGATCAGAGCATGTGCGTATATGATAAGGTAGCATGTTCCAATACAGTGGAGCTAAATAGGAAAAAGACCAACCTCCCGTTCGGGCTTCTCTGATATGCGTGACCGCGAGCAAAGCTCTGTCACTAGATCTGAGGCGCATAGCTAGACAATAAAGTTTTAACTTTGACATTATGTAGCTGGGACCTTCGTCCAATAATGCCTTGTGGTTTATACAACAAATTTAAAGAATAGCTCTTTTATTAACAGGCAGCCAGTGTAGAGATCTGAGTAAAGGTATGGAAGCTGAGCCAGATGGAACGTTGCGGATGAGATGGGCAGCCATATTCTGCACATCTTGTAATTTGACCAATAACGTCTCGACCAGACCCCCAGGATATTGCGGCATAGATTAGCAAACTTAGCGGCGCAAAATATGGAAATTTAGCAGCACAATTGTGGAAATTTAGCTGCGTTTTTGCGGTACTTTATTTTACTCATAATCATTCGTTTTCAGCCTGAAATCAATGGAAACTCTTTTAGCAGAGTATTCCACTTGGCAATAGGCATGTTTAAAGTGTCTGCAGCTCTGCAGAAGCACATGTCCTAACCTCGTGGGAGGGTGCTGTATTTCTCCCTGGGATGTTCTAGTGCCCATGAATGCACCCCTGTCGGGGCACCGCTGCCTCCCGCATCCGTGAGTCAGGACACCTCTTCCTCAGGCACCCTAGGGCACAGGATAGTAGTGGCTGATCCAAATAAGTGCATCTGAAAGAAACACGTTAGTTAGATTCCTCACCTTAGAATATCCCCAGGCGTCCGGCTGGATCTGGAAAGATCTTTCATCAGCAATACCCCTTGCGCGCCGCTAGGCGTCGTCTGCGGCTCCGCGTCCGTCGTCTGCGTCGTGCGCCGGAATGACGTCGGAGTACTTAGACGCCGCCCTCGTGCGCTGACGTCAGTTCTTTTTTTTTCCGCGCCAGACAGTGCTGATCCGGGAAGAGCTTACCCCTTTAGTCACTTTTTGACTAATACGTTTTGGACTCTTTTGTCTACTCGACATGAACTGGTGCCGGTAGGATGCCTGGGTTTAAAGCCTGTGACTCCTGTCACCGACTGATGTCGGTGACGGACCACCACCGCCGGTGCCTTTACTGCCTGTGGGCCGACCGCGATGCGGAGTCGTGCCTCGACTGCCAGGCCTTGGCCTTGAAGGCTAGGCAGGAGCAGTCCCGCAAGCTTCTCGAGCTCCGACACTCTGCTCCGCGCCGTTCACGGTCCCGGTCCAGGAGGAGGTCGAAGGACCAGTCGCGGAGCCGCAGCCACCATCACTGCTCGTCGAGTTTCAAGTCGAAGCATGGTAAGAAGTCCAAGAGATGACACCGCTCTTCAGACTCCCCTCGTGCGTAGGTCCGGGTGGTACCAACCCCGCGGCTCCGCCGGAGCCGCGTCCGTCCCCATACCCACCGGTCCCTGGGACTGATGCGCCTTCCTCTCGGCCATGAGGGGCCTGGCTCCGCTGTCGAAGCCTGCCGGCGTGCCTTCGGGCCCGTGGGCTCGACTGGGCGACCTAGCGAGCCAGCATCTCCGGCCCCGGTGCCGTCGTCGACTTCGGTCCCAACGCCGCAGGTCCCCGTGGGATCCAGGCCTGGATCTGTCAGTGCCAGTCAACCTCACGACTCCTCCGCCGACACCGGTTCCATCTCCCGGCGTAGTCTCCGGATGACGCCGTTCCCCGGTTCAGCCCCGGTCCGGGCCCGGCGCCGTCTGGCACCGCAGCCGACGCCAATGGATGACAATTTCATCTACCGTCCGGCTCCGATTATTCCCCCTGTTTATCAGGAATCGGATGACAGGGGTGACTGGGAGGGGTCTGAGGACCCTCTGGCCATGCAGGCCAACTTATCTCCGGTCTGGGCAGATGAGCTGGGGGATGCCAGTGGTCTGGACACCTCCCCGGACACTGGTTTCACCTCTCCTCCGACTGTGGCTTCGGAGGAAGGTGCTGCATTTTCCGTGGTGCTGCGCAAGGCGGCCGAAGCCCTTGGGCTGGAGCTGCCTGCTGTGGCCATGAGGACTAACCTCCTCACTGAAGTGCTTCAACCGTCAGCAAGCTCCTCGGAGCCTCTGCTGCAGTTCAATGAGGCACTAGTGGACGTTCTGAAGGGCACCTGGTCCAAGCCCTCCACAGTACCTCCTGTGGATCGGAACATGGCCCGGCGTCACCGCCCTGCTCCAGGCGACCCCAGTTTTCTGTCCCAACACCCCACGCCCGAGAACCTGGTTATCCAGGCCTCTACTTCTCAATTCTCCTTCCTGTCCGCTCCCCCGGATCGGGAATGCAAGAGGCTGGAACAGTTCGGTAAGAAGCTGTTCTCTTCCCTTAGTTTGGGACTGCGGTCCTTGAACACTGCTTGCCTCTTGGACCGTTATTCTCACTCTCTGTGGGATACGGTGGAGGACGTGCTGCCCCAGTGTCTGGAGGAGACCCGGACGTGGCTCGCCCAGGCTCTTGCCGACGGGCGGAATGCAGCACGACATGCTATTCGATGTGGACTAGACACTACGGACTCGCTGGGTAGGGCGATGTCAACCACGGTGGCGCTCCGCCGCCACGCCTGGCTGCGGTCCACGTCTTTTTTAGGGGATGTCCAGAGCACCCTCATGGATATGCCCTTTGATGGCACTCGCCTTATTGGCGAAAAGGCGGATAGTGCGCTGGTGCGCTTCTAAGGACTCCCGGGCTACGGCCAAGCCCTTGGGCCTCTTGGGGCCGTGACCGCAACCTTCCGCCTTTCGTCCCTTTCGTGGCCAAGGAAGGTGCGCCCCCTCACATCCGCCTAGCCACCGGCCGCAGAACCAACCTGCACGCGGTCACAGACATGGATTCTGCCGAGGCAGTACTGGGGGTCAATGTGCCGGTCAGTCCACATCTACCCCGGCAGCATCCGCCTCAAAGCCCTCCTAGTCCGTGCTTTCAGGCCCATTCCACGCCAGTGGGAGACAGAGTTCGCCATCACCTGCTCCACTGGCATTCCATCACGTCGGACAGGTGGGTGCTGCAAATCGTCCGAAGGGGCTACTCCCTCCCCTTCGAGACGACCCCTCCAGCCATGCCACCGCAGTGCCACCGCATGTCGGGGGTCACTTGAATCTTCTACGCGAGGAAGTTGCAGCCCTCTTGGCCAAGGGGGCCGTCGAGCACGTTCCTGGTCCAGAAGTAGGTCGTGGTTGCTATTCCCACTACTTTCTGGTTCCCAAGAAGGGCAAAGGGGGCCTACGCCTTATCTTGGATCTCAGGAGCGCCAACGCCTTCCTCTGGAAGGAGAGGTTCAAGATGCTTACCCTAGCTCAGGTTCTGGCCGCCCTGGATCCAGGAGACTGGATGGTAGCGTTGGACTTGCAGGAAGCTTAATTTCAGATTCCCTTCCTGCCGGCCCACCGGCGTTACCTGCGGTTCACGGTGGGTCAGGAACATTTTCAGTTCTGTAGTAGGGGATCTCTGTGTATAGTCATAATCTATGAATAGTCCCGCCCATGTGCGGGGACCCCGGAGCAATCAAAATATCTCTTAAGCTGTCCTGCATTTGCAAACCTGCAAAGACACTTAAGAGACAGACAAAATAATACAGCCTAATAACAATATGGCTGCACTGGCCAGCACTTCATCTGAAGTGAACACAAAAGCCAAAATAAAGTTTAAATGTCATTTTTATTCACATCTGACATGTTACTTTATTGTATCACACTCCCTTCACCAAAATCCCTTTAAACAATAGAGAGGAAGGGGTGGACAGACAAGCCCTATAGGCTGTCATTATGTGTCTGCTAAAAGGATACCGTGCCTTTAAGGAACTCTCCAGAGACCCCCGGTATCCCAGGATGCACAGCCAAAGCAAGTTACTTTCAGTTCTTTTTTCCGGCTCCTGCTAGCAGGACCCTGGAGCTTGAGCTCTACCCTTTTGGGTGGATATTTTGGATAAAAATTGGTTTTTTTGATAGAGAAGTTTGTTCATTCGACGTCTAGAGCCTTTCTCTGCTGCATCCTGCAATTTGGTGCAGTTTTGACCCACTCTTAGCATGGCTTTATTTGATAAATGTGGGTGGAAAAGGGCCAAGACGGACCCACATGATGTCTGTATTCTCTGCTTATCATCTTCACATGTCCCTGCTACATGTGACATCTGCAAGAACTTCTCCAAGAGGACCCTGAGAGACAGAGAGCAGATTCGCCTTCAGGGACAGGAGAAGCAGAGAACAGGTGGGACTTCGGGGCATGGAGGATCTCATTCCCCTTCCTCTGCCCATGCTTCAGCCACTGGAGGGACCTCCGGGCAGAAAAAGGAGCAGAAACGACACCTACCGGCTGGTAGATCGCGTTCGACGTCGAAGGCGACGACGTCGACGGCGAGAGGTAAAGCACCGGTGTGTTCGCCGTTGATCCAGGGCTCTGGATCTCGGCGTTCTCGACGTTCGACGTCGAGAGAGGGGCCGGCGAGACCTAGGACTAGGTCGCTGTCGAGGATTCCACAGTCGACGTCGACACACCATCGACGTCGTACCGAGCCCCACAGACAGCGCAGCTCGCCGTCGAGGCGGACCCGCTCGTCTCCTTCGCCGTCAGCTCATGGATCGACGCCGACGACATCGACGCCGAGACACCGGCGACTGCCGTCGAGGCGAAGGAGATCGCCGTCGAGGCACAGATCGCCGTCGAGGCACAGATCGCCGTCGAGACGAAGGAGATCGCCGTCGAGACGAAGGAGATCGCCGTCGAGGCACAGATCGCCGTCGAGGCACAGATCGCCGTCGAGACGAAGGAGATCGCCGTCGAGGGGCCACCGTTCGACGTCGAGGGGACGCCGTTTGCGGTCAACGGCGAGGAGAAGCCGTACGAGGTCGACGCTCAGTTCGACGTCGAGGACATCGGGGAACACTTCTTCGGTGATTACAATATCCAGTCGTGGATCTTGGAGAAGAGGGCGCTCCCCCTCGTTTTCTTCAGCACGGGATAGGCCCGCCAAGAGGAGAAGGGTGGACGGAAGTCCGGACAGTGCTAGTCCGGGTTCTCCTGCAAGGAGTGATGGAACTCCGCAGCCTCTCCCTCAGCCGCTGCCTCAGAAGCCTCCTACGCCTCCTCCGCTTCCTCCTCCTCCTCCTCCTCCTAAGCGACCTACTCCGCCACCGCCGGTGCCTCAGCTCCCGCCGTCTCCTCGGCGACCGGTGATTCCTAAGGCCCCACGCAGACTGAGATCACGCTCTCGATCTCGCCAGAGGTCACGGAGCAGACACAGATCGTCCACTCACACAAGGCATGGACGACTGAGACATAGATCTCGTTCCAGAGGCACGAGGTATACGGACTCTTCTGGCAATGGACGGCTTTCCCCCTCGTTGTCGGAAACACCGCCTACTAGAATCTCGCCGGTGGATGATATTGCAACTTTCCAAGATGTACTGATGAGGGGGGCGGCGAAATTGGGAATCTCAGTGGCAGTACCGGTTCCCACTACCTCTGTGATATTTGAGACATTGCACAAGGCTCACCTGTCACGCCCCCTCCTTCCTTTGGTTCCAGGTTTGGAGGAACCAGCCATGGAGGTCTTCTTGACACCAGCCGTGGTGAAGTCTGCTCCCTCACGGTTGCAGAAGAAGTACAGGGCCCCTGATTCGGACCCGGCGTTCCTCAGGGTGGACCCTCCCCCGGACTCTGTCATTGTGGTTGCGGCTCGGAAACAACACTCCACGACGCCCTCTTCCACGGCTCCTCCGGATAAGGAGAGTCGCAAGATGGACTCCTTGAGGAGGAGAATGTGCTCTACGTCGGCCACGACTATGAAGGCTGCTAGCACCTCCGCTCTGCTGGGTCGCTATGACCGATCGCTTTGGGACTCCCTGCAACAGTTTGCTGCCTCCCTACCTAGGGATAAACGGGAGGACTTCCAGGAGGTGTTGAATGAGGGCATGATGGTCTCCAACCAGATCATCAGTGCAGCGGGGGATGTATCGTTGCTGGCGGCCCATGGGTACTGTCATGGAGTACACATGAGGAGACATTCCTGGCTGAGGCTTACCTCTCTAAAGCCTGAAGCGCAGCAAAAGATTGCTAACTTGCCTTTCTCTGGCACGACGTTGTTCGGGTCTCATGCGGATGACGAAATGGCCCGCATGAAGGCCGAAGCAGAAACCCTGAAGGCCGTGGGGTTGGAAAAACCCAAGGAACAGAAGAGGTCATTCCGTTCCTATGGCAGGCGTTATTCTAAACAACGCGGCCAAGGGCGTCCGTCTGGTCAACAACAACACCAGCAACAACAACAGTTCCCGAGGCAGTCCTTTCAAAAGCGCCAGAGGGGCAGAGGCCAGCATCAATCCTCGTCTGGGAACAAAGGCCCGGCCGGGTCGAAGCCCTGAAAGGTCACTTCCCCCTCATCCGTTACCCGCTCCGGTGGGGGGGGAAGTATTCAATACTACCTGGCAGAGTGGAGAACAATAACTCAGGACAAGTGGGTGCTGAATATTGTTTGCAATGGGTATAGTCTTCGTTTCACCAGCCCGCCTCCACAGATTCCACCAGTGCGCTCTCCCTACATGGTGCGAGAGCTCCAGTGGGAGGCGGACATTCTGTTAAAGAAGGCGGCGATAGCAGCTGTTCCTTGGAGGCAAAAAGGAAAAGGTCTTTACTCAAGGTTCTTCCTCGTCAGGAAAAAGGACAAGAACGAGTTCAGGCCTATTCTAGATCTGCGTCAAGCAAACAAGTGGATCCGCAGAGAAAAGTTCCGTATGTTGTCCCTGCATCAGATTTACCCTCCGTTGCATCGAGGAGATTGGCTGTGTGCCATAGATCTGCAGGACGCTTACTATCTGAAAGAAACACGTTAATTAGATTCCTCACCTTAGAATATCCCCAGGCGTCAGACTGGATCCGGAAGATTTTTCGTCAGCAATACCCCTTGCGCGTCGCTAGGCGTCGTCTGCGGCTCCGCGTCCGTCGTCGGCGTCGTGCGCCGGAATGACGTCGTCGGAGTACTTAGACGCCGCCCTCGCGCGCTGATGTCAGTTCTTCTTTTTTCCGCGCCAGTAAGCGCAGATCCGGGAGAGCTACCCCTTTAGTCACTTTTTGACTAACTTTTTCGATCTTTTTTGATCTTGTCAATCGACTCTGGTGCCGGTAGGATGCCTTTTTTTAAAGCCTGTGCTGACTGTAGCCGCCTGATGTCGGTTACGGACCATCACCGCCGGTGCCTTTACTGCTTGGGCCTCGACCACGACGCGGAGTCGTGTTCCGACTGCAAGGCCCTGACCTCGAAGGCTAGACGGGAGCGGTCCCGTAAGCTTCTCGAGATCCGCCACTCGGCTCCACGCGTCGCTCGATCCCGGTCCAGGAGGAGGTCCAAGGATCGGTCGCGGAGCCGCAGCCGACGTCACCATCGGTCGTCGGGATCCAAGTCTTCGGGTAAGTCGAAGCATTCCAAGAAGTCCAAGAGGCGACACCGCTCTTCGGACTCCCCTCGCCGGTCGCGCGACTCGGCCGAGGGTCAGGGTGGTTCCACCCCCGCGGCTCCGGCGGAGCCGCAGGCGCTGCGCACGTCCCCATACCTGCCGGTCCCTGGGACTGACGCGACGCCGGCGGAGGTCAGTGCCTTCCTCTCGGCCATGAGGAGCCTGGCCCCGCCGTCGGCGCCCGCTGGCGCGCCTTCGGGCCCCGCGGACCCGACAGGGCTGCCTTGCCTGCCGGTGGCTCCGGCCCCGGCGTCGTCGACGGCTCCGGCCTCGGCGCCGCAAGCGCCCGAGGGACCCGTTCCCGAGTCCCTGCCGACGCTGGTCGACCTCGTCACGCCTCCTCCGCCGGCGTCGACACCGGTGCCACCCCCGACGCCGACGTCGACTCCGCTCGACGTCGGGCCCCAGTTCAGTCCCACTCCGGACCCGGCGCCGCTAAGGCGTCGATGGACGCCGCGTTCGGCGCCGCTAGAGACACACTATGTCTACCGTCCGGCTCCGTACCTTCCTCCTGTATACCAGGAATCGGATGATGGGGACAATTGGGAGGGATCCGAGGATCCTATGGCCGCTCAGGCTCAAATGTCACAGGACTGGGCAGATGAACTGGGGGAGGCCAGTGGCCTGGATACCTCTCCAGACACTGGATTCGTCTCTCCTCCGACTGTGGCTTCGGAGGAGGGCGCTGCTTTCTCTGTGGTGCTGCGCAAGGCGGCCGCAGCCCTTGGGCTCGAGCTGCCTGCCGTGGCTGTGAGGACTAACGTCCTCACTGAGGTGCTTCAGTCTGCAGCAAGCTCCACTGAGCCTCTGCTGCAATTCAATGAGGCCCTCATTGACGTTCTACAGGGCACCTGGTCCAAGCCCTCCACAGTCCCTCCTGTGGACAGGAACGTCGCCAGGCGCCACCGCCCTGCTCCGGGCGACCCCAGTTTTCTGTCCCAACACCCTACCCCTGAGAGCCTGGTTATCCAGGCCTCCACCTCCCAATCCTCTTTCCCGACCGCCCCGCCGGACCGGGATTCCAAGAGACTAGAACAGTTTGGCAAGAAGCTGTTCTCCTCCCTTAGTTTGGGCCTGCGGTCTTTGAACACCGCTTGTCTCTTGGACCGTTATTCCCACTCTCTGTGGGATGCGGTGGAGGACGCGCTGCCCCTGTGTCTGGAGGAGGTCCGGACACGACTTACCCAGGCTCTGGCCGATGGGAGGGATGCCGCGCGACATGCTATACGATGTGGGCTTGACACCACGGACTCGCTGGGTAGGGCCATTTCTACCACAGTGGCGCTTAGACTTCACGCCTGGCTGCGGTCCACGTCATTTTCGGGTGATGTCCAGAGCACTCTCATGGACATGCCCTTTGATGGCACTCGCCTTTTTGGCGAGAAAGCGGACAGTGCGCTGAACCGCTTTAAGGACTCCCGGGCTACGGCCAAGTCCTTTGTCCTCTCGGCCCCGCGGTCGCAAACTTCCGCCTTTCGCCCCTTTCGTGGCCAAGGAAGGGGTGCCTCCTCACGTACGCCTAGCCACCAGCCGCAGAACCAACCTGCGCGCGGACGTGGTTTCCGCCGAGGCGGATCTGGAGGTCAATGAGGTCCGCCCACATCCACCCCGGCAGCATCCGCCTCAAAGCCTTCCTAGTCCGAGCTTTCAGGCCCATTCCACGCCAGTGGGCGGCAGAGTTCGCCATCACCTCCTCCACTGGCGGTCCATCACATCGGACAGGTGGGTGCTGCAAATCGTCCGAAGGGGCTACTCCCTCCTCTTCGAGACGACCCCTCCAGCCATGCCACCGCAGCACCACCGTATCTCGGGGGATCATTTAAATCTTCTCCACGAGGAAGTTTCGGCCCTCTTGGCCAAGGGGGCCGTCGAGCGCGTTCCGAGCCCAGAAGTAGGTCGTGGTTGTTATTCCCACTACTTTCTGGTTCCCAAGAAGGGCAAAGGGGGCCTGCGCCCTATCTTGGACCTCCGGAACGTCAATGCCTTCCTCCGGAAGGAAAGGTTCAAGATGTTAACTTTGGCTCAGGTTCTAGCTGCCCTAGACCCGGGAGACTGGATGGTAGCGTTGGACTTGCAGGACGCATATTTCCACATCCCCGTCCTGCCGGCCCACCGGCGTTACCTGCGGTTCACGGTGGGCCAAGAGCACTTTCAGTTTACCGTGCTCCCCTTCGGCCTCACCAGTGCCCCTCGGGTGTTCACGAAAGTGATGGCGGTGGTCGCAGCTCATCTGCGCAGATCAGGGGTTCCAGTCTTCCCCTATCTCGACGACTGGTTGTTGAAGGCGGGCTCGCCCCAGACAGTCGTCTCCCACCTCCAGACTACGGCGGATCTCCTGCATTTGCTGGGATTTTCCATCAACGTGCCGAAGTCACACTTGAGTCCCTCTCAGAAGCTCCTCTTCATCGGAGCGGTTCTCGATTCGGCGCAGTTCCGGGTCTATCCTCCGGAACAGCGGGTCCGGGATATACAGGCCCTGATTCCCATCTTTCGGCCTCTATCCTGGGTTTCGGTCAGGCTAGTGTTGCGGCTTCTGGGGCTGATGGCCTCCTGCATCCTACTAGTGCATCACGCCAGGCGGCGCATGCGGGCTCTGCAGTGGGACCTGAAGTTTCATTGGGCCCAGCATCACGGCAACCTGTCCGACCATGTCTTGATCTCGGAGGGCACTGCACAGCAGTTGCAGTGGTGGCTCACGGACCGCGATTGGGTCGAGGGCAAGAGCCTCTCCCTTCCCCAACCGGAGCATGTCGTAGTGACGGATGCGTCCCTCCTGGGATGGGGTGGCCATATGGGAGAGGCGGAGATCAGAGGCCTCTGGTCTCCGGCGGAGTCTCGTCTCCACATCAACCTGTTGGAGTTGAGAGCGATCCGACTTGCACTGAAAGCCTTCCTTCCCTCTGTCAGGGGAAGTGTCGTGCAGGTGTTCACGGACAACACCACCGCCATGTGGTATTGCAACAAACAGGGCGGGGTGGGGTCGTGGACCCTTTGTCAGGAGGCTCTGCGCCTCTGGACGTGGCTGGAACACCAGGGCGTCACCCTAGTGGTTCAACATCTGACTGGCTCTCTGAACGCCAGAGCAGACAAACTCAGCCGCCGGTGCATGATGGATCACGAATGGCGTCTGAACTCCGAAGTGGCGCAAGGTCTCTTTCAGCAGTGGGGAGAGCCTTGGTTAGATCTATTCGCCACCGAAGAGAACACGCAATGTCAGCAGTTCTGCGCGTTGGAATTTCCAAGGCGGCACTCGCTCGGCGACGCTTTTCGTCCCGAGTGGAGTTGCGGTCTGTTGTACGCCTTTCCGCCTATACCACTTCTGCCCAGAGTGCTGAAGAAGATCAGGCACGACCGGGCCCAAGTCATCTTGGTGGCTCCGGATTGGGCACGAAGGTACTGGTATCCCGAGCTACTCAGTATGCTGACCGATCCTCCGATACGTCTGCCCCTTCGGGAGGATCTTCTGTCGCAGCAGCAGGGGACGGTCCTCCACCCGAACCTGTCCAGCCTCCACCTCCATGCGTGGAGATTGAGCGGTGGCAGTTGATGCCATTTGACTTGCCTCCTGAAGTCTGTGATATCATTCTGGCAGCCAGGCGTCCCTCCACAAAGACGGTATACACCTGCCGGTGGAACAAATTTGTGGCATGGTGCACAGCAAAGGCTGTGTTTCCCCTTTCCGCCCCTCTTTCTGAGGTTCTCCTCTTTCTTCTTTCTTTGGCCCGGCAGGGCTCTGCCCTGGGCACTCTGAAAGGTTATCTTGCTGCCACCTCTGCCTTCTTGCGGCTTCCTGATCAGCCTTCTCTTTTCAAGTCCCCTGTAGTTACACGCTTTCTAAAAGGCATTACTCACACGTTCCCTCCTGTCCCTTTTGTAATGCCTCAGTGGGACTTGAATCTTGTCTTGACATTCCTGATGTGCGCTCCCTTTGAGCCTCTTCACAATTGTCCTCTTCGTCTTCTGACTCTTAAGACTGCTTTTCTGGTAGCCATCACCTCGGCTAGACGGGTGAGTGAGCTCCAGGCTTTATCTTCAAAGCCTCCTTTTCTCTCTGTCCATCCGGACAAGGTTGTCCTCCGGCCTCGTCCCTCCTTTCTTCCGAAAGTGGTGACTCCATTTCATCTTGGGCAGTCTGTCACCTTGCCCACCTTCTTTCCGCCTCCGCATCCTTCCAAAGAGGAAGAGAGGCTCCACCGTCTGGACCCAAAACGTGCGCTCTCCTTTTATCTGGACCGCACAAAGCAGTTCCGGGTGGACGACCAACTTTTCGTTGGATACGTGGGTGCTAAGAAGGGGAAAGCTGTGCACAAACGGACCATCTCTCGGTGGGTCGTTTTGTGCATCAAAATTTGTTACTCCTTGGCGAAAAAGGACCCTCCTGTTGGGCTGCGCGCCCATTCTACTCGGGCCACAGCGGCTACTACTGCTTTGGGACGGGGTGTCCCTTTGCAGGACATCTGTCAGGCGGCAACGTGGGCTTCGCTACACACGTTTGCCAGGCATTATTGCCTTGACAGCCAAGTCCGGAGGGATGGCTTCTTTGGCCGTTCTGTCCTCCAGGACTTTCTGGTGTGATCTTGGTTCGCAGACCCTCCACCGGGGATGGTATTGCTTGAGTATCTATTCTAAGGTGAGGAATCTAACTAACGTGTTTCTTTCAGATGAACAAGTTACTTACCTTCGGTAACGATGTATCTGTAAGAAACATTAGTTAGTTAGATTCCTCACCCACCCACCCATCCTCCCCGTTCTGCGAACTGACATCTAGGGTTAAGGTTATCCTTTTCAGGCCCCTAGATTTTATTTTTGGCACCAGTGTCGGTCTTTGCATGGCTCTGCGTTCCTGGCGCGGAAAGCTATGTACAAGAACTGACGTCAGCGCGCGAGGGTGGCGTCTAAGTACTCCGACGACGTCATTCCGGCGCACGACGGCGACGACTGACGCGGAGCCGCAGACGACGCCTAGCGACGCGCAAGGGGTATTGCTGACGAAAAATCTTCTGGATCCAGTCTGACGCCTGGGGATATTCTAAGGTGAGGAATCTAACTAACTAATGTTTCTTACAGATACATCGTTACCGAAGGTAAGTAACTTGTTCTTCATGTGCCGATCGCACAAAAGCATCACAAGTTCCTGAGGTTTCTGGTAGGCAACAACCATTACCAGTATACAGTACTCCCGTTTGGTCTGAAGTCTGCACCACGGACGTTCTCCAAGTGCATGGCAGTGGTGGCAGCACACTTGCGGAAGAACAAAGTGTTTGTGTATCCATACCTGGACGATTGGCTGATCAAAGCTTTAACGTACCAGGAAGCCCAGTGTCATTTCAACAGGACAGCTGCCTTGCTTCATCGCCTGGGACTGCACATCAACATGTCGAAGTCAGTGCCGATCCCTGTGCAGGGTCTCCAGTACTTGGGGGCCTCAGTCAATACTTTGAACGCAAGCGTGTGTCCTTCGGAGGAGAGACGCTTATCTATCCGTTGGAAAGCCCTGCACCTCCTCTCAGCCCACTCTCCTACAGTGAGGACGGTGTCCTCTTTACTGGGGTCGATGGCTTCCTGCATCTTTCTCACCCCCAATGCACGTCTGCATATGAGGCATCTGCAGGAATGTCTGGAGGATCAATGGGACCAGAGGCGGGGGCGTTGGGTGGACACGATTCATCTGTCCCAACACGCTCTACAGTCTCTGAAATGGTGGTGCTCCTCAGAGAATGTCTGCAAAGGGACTCCCTTTCACAAGGATATTCCGGTCCAGACCATAGTGACCGATGCGTCGCTCCAGGGCTGGGGAGCGCATTCGGGCCCTCTTCAGATTCAGGGGATTTGGTCACAGACGGAGATGACTTACCACATCGATTTTTTGGAACTCAGAGCAGTACACTTGGCCCTGAAGGCGTTCCATCCCTCCTTCAAGACGAACTCCCTGCTAGTTCAGACGGACAATACTACTACCATGTATTACCTCAACAAGCAGGGGGGCTCCCGTTCACGCACGTTGTCTCGGGAGGCACAGATGATCTGGAATTGGCTGGTGGCAAGGAACCTAACGATCACGGCAACCCATCTGCCAGGAGTGCAGAATGCCCAAGCCGATGCGCTCAGCAGGCTCGTTCAAGAAAATCACGAGTGGGTGCTAAACGACGACGTGCTAAGAGACGTCTTCGCAGAGTGGGGCACTCCGGATATCGATCTGTTCGCTACGGCAGAAAACAGCAAATGCCGCGTCTTCGCGTCCAGGTACTACCAACCAGGGACACTGGGGAATGCCCTATGGATCAGCTGGTCCAACAGCTTTCTCTACGCCTTTCCACCCATTCCCCTGATTCCGGCGGTGCTGATCAAGCTGTCGCAATCCAGAGCCAGGATGATCCTGATTGCTCCGGAGTGGCCGAGGCAATGGTGGTTCACCGACCTTCTTCACCGGTCTGTTCTGCCTCACCGGCGGCTGCCGTGTCGGCCGGACCTTCTCACGAAATTCGGAGGACGGATGGTTCACCCCAATCTCTCGTCCTTGAGTTTGGCAGCATGGCTCCTGAGCTAGTACAGTATGGACACTTGAACCTACCTCAGGACTGTATGGAGATCTTGAAAGAAGCGAAGAGGCCGTCTACGAGGACTTCTTACGCCTATAAGTGGAAGAGATTCTGCTTGTGGTGTACGGCAAAGGACATTGACCCTACCTCCTGTAAAGAAGATGTTATTTTGCCTTATCTGCTGCAGTTAGCTCAATCTGGGCTTAATTTTCAGTCTATTAAAGTTCATCTCGCAGCTTTGACTGCGTATAGAAAGGGCCCTTCCCAAACCTCATTTTTTCAAATCCCTGTGATTAAAGATTTTTTAGAGGGTTTGCGTAAGGTGTTTCCCCCTGTTAGACGACCTTCTCCACCATGGGAATTGAACGTGGTGTTGTCCAGATTAATGAGGGAGCCTTTTGAGCCTATTCATAAGGCTTCTCTGCAGCATTTGTCCTGGAAGGCTGCCTTCCTTGTGGCCATTACATCGGCCAGGAGAGTAAGTGAGATTCAGGCTCTGTGTTGTCAAGAGCCGTATACTGTATTCCATGCTTCTAAAGTGGTAATGCGTACTCATCCTAAGTTTTTACCTAAAGTGATATCTGATTTCCATGTACATCAAATGATAACTTTGCCTACATTTTTGCAGCATCCCCCCTCTCCGGCGGAGAGGTCTCTGCATTTGCTAGATGTGCGTAGAGTGTTGAAATTCTATCTAGATAAGACAAAAGACGTCCGCAGGTCGGATCAACTGTTTGTAAATTGAAACAGTCCATCTCCAGATGGATTGTGTCCTGTATTCAGCTCTGTTATCAGAAAGCTAATAAGACGTTAGGGGGTAAGCCTACAGCGCATTCGACTAGGGGCAAAGCAGCGACTACAGCTTTGCTTAGGAATGTTCCAATTGCTGACATTTGTAAGGCTGCCACCTGGAAGTCGGTCCATACGTTTACAAAGCATTACTGCCTGGACTCTGATGCTAGGGCAGATGCGCAGGTTGGACAGGCTTCGCTGAGGAATTTGTTTGCACAGTGATTTGTTGGTGTTCGGTTTTTACTCCACCGCTGTTTGTTGGTTGGGATGGGCTTGCCATTCTATTCATAGATTATGACTATACACAGAGATCCCCTACTACAGAAGGAGTAGTTTCTTACCTGTAACTCCAGTAGTAGGGGTATCTCTGTTATAGTCATAAGCGACCCTCCCTCCTCCCCGGTGGAGTAACTTGACGGTATCAGGCCTGTTGTTATACACCTTCAAAAAGAACTGAAAGTAACTTGCTTTGGCTGTGCATCCTGGGATACCGGAGGTCTCTGGAGAGTTCCTTAAAGGCACGGTATCCTTTTAGCAGACACATAATGACAGCCTATAGGGCTTGTCTGTCCACCCCTTCCTCTCTATTGTTTAAAGGGATTTTTGTGAAGGGAGTGTGATACAATAAAGGAACATGTCAGATGTGAATAAAAATGACATTTAAACTTTATTTTGGCTTTTGTGTTCACTTCAGATGAAGTGCTGGCCAGTGCAGCCATATTGTTATTAGGCTGTATTATTTTGTCTGTCTCTTAAGTGTCTTTGCAGGTTTGCAAATGCAGGACAGCTTAAGAGATATTTTGATTGCTCCGGGGTCCCCGCACATGGGCGGGACTATTCATAGATTATGACTAACAGAGATACCCCTACTACAGAACTGGAGTTACAGGTAAGAAACTACTCCTTCACAGTGCTCCCCTTCGGCCTCACCAGTGCCCCTCGGGTGTTCACGAAAGTGATGGCGGTGGTCGCAGCTCATCTGCGCAGATCAGAGGTTCCAGTCTTTACCTATCTCGACGACTGGCTGTTGAAGGCGGGCTCGCCCCAGCAAGTCGTCTCCCACCTCCAGACTACGGCCGACATCCTGCATTTGCTGGGGTTCTCCAACGTGCCGAAGTCATATCTGAGTCCCTCCAAGAAGCTCCTTTTCATCGGGCGGTTCTGGACTCGGCGCAGTTCCGGGCTTGTCCTCCGGAGCAGCGGGTCCGGGATATTCAGGCTCTGATTCCCATCTTTCAGCCTCTATCCCGTGTTTCGGTCAGGTTGGTGCTGCGGCTTCTGGGTCTGATGGCCTCCTGCATCCTGTTAGTGCATCACGCCAGGTGGCGAATGCGGGCTCTGCAGTGGGACCTGAAGTTTCAGTGGGCCCAGCATCGGGGCAACCTGTCCGACCATGTCTTGATCTCGGACGTCACTGCAAAACAGTTGCAGTGGTGGCTCACGAACCGCGATTGGGTCAGCGGCAGATCCCTCTCCCTACCCCACCCGGAGCACATAGTGGTGACGGATGCATCCCTCCTGGGATGGGGGGGCCGCATGGGGGAGGCGGAGATCAGAGGACTCTGGTCTCTGGCGGAGTCTCGGCTCCATATCAACCTTTTGGAGCTGAGAGCGATCCGACTTGCACTGAAGGCATTCCTTCCCGTTGTCCGGGGAAGTGTGGTGCAGGTGTTCACGGACAACACCACCGCCATGTGGTATTGCAACAAACAGGGCGGGGTGGGGTCGTGGACCCTTTGTCATGAGGCTCTGCGCCTCTGGACATGGCTGGAACATCAGGGCATCACCCTGGTGGTTCAACATCTGGCGGGCTCCCTGAACGCCAGAGCGGACAAACTCAGCCGCCGGTGCATTATGGATCACGAATGGCGTCTCAACTCGGACGTGGCGCAAGGCCTCTTTCGGCAGTGGGGAGTGTGAGAAGTTGGCCCGATATGTAGTGCTCACTATTCTAGTGATCACTGTGTATCATTCCAAACGACCCTTATTGATGATTGGTTGTAAGTCAACCTTGTAGACCAGCTATCCTAGTAGCGTGGACAAGAGCAGTCTTCAGGCTAAACTCTAGAGGGCGTGTTAAGCCAGCTGTTTACCATCACATATACCCCTTGAACACCAAGTGAAAGGACACCACACAAGTTGTTATGAAAATAAAGGATATTTATTTATAACAAGACTACCCTGGCTCTTTATGAGTCAGGGAGCTAAGCACAATACAAAACTCTTGAGAAAATACTTCTAGTTGCACAATTTACACAAATGCCCGAAGGGCACGAAACCATTTACACTGCAAGTGGAATGGGAGATGTTAGAGAGTCTAAAGTTACTGATTCCGGAGGAATCCGATCAGTTGGACTAAACGGAAAAGGAGCTGGACACTTGTAGAGTGAACCTACGATGGAGCACCGAAATGCTCGAGTTACCTAGCCCAGAGGCTGCGGCTGCGTGGGGTTCAGCAAGATGTCGGGAGTCCTCGTTGTAGTCTCGGGAGCCTGAAAGAAGAAGTTGCTGGCAGGCGACCAGTGTCGATGTTCCGAGAGATCCAAGCCTGGATCGGTGATGAAGGAAACCTGAAAGCAGAGGGGACTCAGTTCTCAACCGCTAGCCAGTGATTGGGTGGGCACCAGGATGGTACCGGATGAAGTCACCTCGACCAGGTGAGTGGGTGACGTCGGACTCTGCTGTTCCTCGGACCAGGAGGCGCGGCGGCGACCAGGATGGAGGGCGAGCTGTCCCACGAAGGTGTCTGCTGTCGATGATGCTGGGCCCAGGAGTGGGGCAGCAGGTCTTAGCAGAGGCAAGCCCACGCGGTGGAGTCAAGATGGCGTCTGGAGTGGACCAGGAGGGTCCGGGGTACTCCTCTGTTGAAGGGGAGCAAGGGCCAGTCTGGAGCAGCCAGACCAGCGATGAAAAACTGTCGTGGTGCGTCGTGAAGAGGGCCACTAGCCGACGGCGAGTGGCCGGACAACGCGGTGAGCAGCAAGGAGCAGAAGGGCCCCCACGCAGATCTCGTGGATGCTGGGGAGGCAGACTTCGGTGCTGGAGCTGCTCAGGGTTAGGGCTTCTCAAACCCTAGGTGCACTCACTCGAGGGTCCCTCGGTCGTGCTAGATAAGCGTCGTGCAGGTTCTGAAGATGGCCGGTCCCGCAGGTCTCGTCACACCCACGAATCTCAGCTCGGCTGACGATGTAGGTAGAGGTCAGAGATGGCTGGGAATCCGGGTCTCGTCGAGCTGGGCAGTCTTGATCCGTAGGAGAGACGTACAGCAAACCGCAAGCGCTTTGGTGGTGCCTGCTGGTGCAGGGTGGCTACTCCTTAGCCACAAGGGAGAGTCTTCAGAAAAAGTCAAGAGTTCCTTTCGTGGAAAGTAGTTCAAGATACAGAATTATCCCATTTGGGAAGGGGACTCGCTCCTACCTTTATTCTAGGAAAAGGGGCTGGCCCGTGACTAGGTCCTGCCTATGGGTGGGACCAGGAGGGGGGTGGTTACACCCCTATCCTTTGTCCGGCTTCGCCCCAGCTCAGGGGCTGGGGTGCCCCCGAAACTGGTTTGAGCCGGGCTATGCACAGTGAGCACCGGGGTGCCACTTGCAATCACCTTCCTTTCAGCCCTGCCTACCTGGGATACACAAACCCTGTCTGGGATGGTGCTAACACCGCCCTCGACAGGAAACCCTTTGTCCAAGCTCCCCTCGCTGGAAGGTCTCCCAGCAGCAGGAGGTCAGACTTGTGTCTGGTGGCAGCATCCATTTTGTGATGCTGAGGCTTGAGTCAACTTTAACCGGGGTTCAAGGTTACTTCCATGTCGTGTCCCTCTAGAAGGGTGGAATGCTAACCCCGTCGCCAGAATTGGCGAGGGGTTCGTATTCCAATTCGTATGACACCTTACTCGACATGTTTGGGTGATGCGATGCCAAAGTTAGCAAATAACCGCGAGGATTATAATGCACTTTAAGGTAGATGGCACGCGTCACCATGGAACAGCTATGAGGACTTGGTTCCGCAAGCCGTCGACTGGCTCAGCTCGCGCCAGAGCACCATCTCACATGATTCCCAGCACTCTGCCTTCAGGATTGATAAGGCCTGCCATAGGAGTGACTGATAGGAATCCATGTGTCCATTTTAGGGTTAGGTATAGGAATACTACACCTACAGCAACGGGTGATTACACCACCTTGCCCCAGCTGTCGTGCAGCCAGTTGTGTCAGATTTGGGTGGCCATCCAGGGGTGGCATAATACATGCTGCAGCCCCTGGTAGGCCCTGGGTACACCGATGCCCTGGATACCTGTGGTATGCTGATACAGGGACTGATAAGGCGGCCCAGTTCCAATTAGTGGATGCACCTAATGTACATGTGTGTTAATCTCGAGAGAGAACAGCTAGGCTGTGGGTCTGATTGGCAGGCCCACAGCCAGGGAAAGTCGTAAACCAATGAAGCAAAAGCAAAAAATCTGGGTGATCATAGGATTGCTGACCCTACTCTCCTACAGGGAGAGCCTTGGTTAGATCTATTCGCCACCGAAGAGAACGTGCAATGTCAGCAGTTCTGCACGTTGGAGTTTCCAAGGCGGCACTCGCTCGGGGACGCTTTTCGTCGCGAGTGGAGTTGCGGTCTATTGTACGCCTTTCCGCCTATTTTTTTTTTTTTTTTTTTTTTTTTTTTTTTTGTGCAAATTGCGAAATCCTGGAGGGTCTGATTGTCAGAGTTGAATAACATGTTACCACAATCCAATCTGCTCATGATCAGTGCTTGTACCGGAGTCTTTCTTGCTGAGAGCAGAAGAAAAGGAAGAGCTTTCCTCAGCAGGCTCATAAGGTAACAGGTGCCCGTAGTGGCAAGAACCTGCACTTTCATGGTCAAGGCTTGGTCCAAATAAATCCCCAAGTTCTTCACAACCTGTTTGGGTGTAGGGGCAGAACCTTGTTCTGGGGCCACCAGTTCGGGGACCAAAGTAGCTGGGCTTTCCCAAACAGCATGATTTCCTTTTTTCTAAGTTCAACTGAAGATAGTCCTTGCTCATCCAAGTAGGCGATTGCAGTCATACCCGTTAAGAACTGTTCTTTTACTATGGCCGTGTCTTCATCAAAAGAGATGACTAACTGCGTGTCATTGGCATAGGACAGCAATTCAAAACCAAAGGATTTAATAACTTTGGCTAGAGGGGCAAAGTAAATGTTGAACAGCGTGGGGCTCAGACATGAGCCCTGTGGAACTCCCTTATCTGAAAGAGACAAGTTAGTGATAGATTCCTTACCTTAGAATATCCCCAGGCGTCAGACTGGATCCGGAAAGTTTTCATCAGCAGTACCCCTGCGCGTCGGTAGGTGTCGTCGTACGGCTCCGCGAACGTCGCTAGCGTCGTAGCCGCCGAGATGACGTCGTCCGAGCTACTTAGATGCGCCCACGCGCGCTGACGTCAGTTCTTTCTTTTTCCGCGCAGCAGCGCAGATCCGAGAGAAAGCGGTACCCCTAGTTAAAAGTTTTAACTTGGTTTCTGACAACTTGTTTTGTCGTGTACTTGACTGCTGGTACAAAAGAGATGCCCGGGTTTAAGTCCTGTAGGGCCTGCCGTCGAAACATGTCAGTATCGGACCCTCACAACGTGTGTCTCTTCTGCTTGGGGCATGCTCATGACCCCTAGGCGTGCCCCGATTGTCGGGCCATGGCGCTGAAAGCTTTGCAGGAGCGTTCCCGAAAGTTGTTGGAGGTCCGGCAATTCGTTCCGTGTGGATCAAGGTCTCGAACCCGTGGGAGGTCAAGGGACCGGTCGCGGAGCCATCCGCATCGCTCGTCGGAATCGGGGACAGGTAAGTCTCGGCGCCATAAAAAGTTGAAGAAGCGACATCGCTCTTCCTCTACCCCTCACCGGTCACGGGATGCGGTGGAGGGGGCGGACGGTAACTCCATACCCTGCGGCGCTGCCGGCCCGGGCCTCGGCACTGGCTCCGGCCCCGGCGCCGAGTGAGGCGCCGCCGCTGACGCCGGACGGCGCCGACTCAGGACTGGTATCTTGCCGTCCAATTCCATTTCTTGGAGGGGAGTTTATCCCGTTTCCCAGGGCACCTCGTACTTACCGGCCCCTTCAGCAACCGGTGGACGAAGGGGAATACTGGGAGGGGTCTGAGGACCCTCTTGCAGCTCAATGCGAGGATGAGCCTGAGTGGGAAGGCGATGTGGAGGGTCCAGTGGACCTGGATTTCTCTCCACACCCTGGTGGCCACAGAGAAGGTTGGGACTTTTTCGGTGGTTTTGCGTCGGGCAGCTGAGGCTCTTAACCTCGAGCTCCCTTCTGTACCTATCAGGACCAATCTCCTGACTGAGGTCCTGCAGCCGCAGTCCTGCTCTGTGGAGCCGTTACTGCCCTTCAATGAATCGCTTACTGATATCCTGTTGGACACCTGGATTAAACCTAACACAGGAGCCCCTGTAGACAAGGGTGTGGCGCGCCGCCATTGCCTGGCGCTGGGCGATCCCAGCTTTCTCACACAACACCCGAAGCCTGAGAGTCTGGTTGTCCAGGCTTCTGCCTCGCTGAGTGCCTTCCCTTCTGCTCCTCCGGACAAGGAATCTAGGAAAGTGGAGCAATTTGGAAAAAAGATTTTCACATCTGCCAGCTCTGGGTTGCGGGCGGTAAATACTGCGTGCCTGCTAGGCTGCTATTCCCATTTTGTGTGGGACACTGTGGCACAGGTGCTGCCTCAGTGGAAGCACGGGCGGTTCTCTCCCAAGCCATTACCGAAGGGAGAGATGCTGCAAAATTTACTATTCGTTGTGGGCTTGACACGGCCGATTCTCTCGGTAGGGCACTTTCCACAACTGTGGCGCTCCGTTGTTGTGCTTGGCTCCGAACTACTGGCTTTTCTGGGGATGTCCAGAACACCCTGTTGGACATGCCCTTTGATGGTACACGCCTATTTGTTGATAAGTCTTTAAGGACTCTTGGGCTACGGCCCAGTCCTTGGGTCTCGTCACCACGCGGACTCCTTCGGGGTCTGATTTTCGGTCCTTTCGAGGTCAAGGTCGGGGCACCCAGGCACGTTCTTTTCAGACCCACAAGGCTGCGCAGCCACAGTCTCAGCGCAGCCGCGGACGTGGGACCCGCCGTGGTGGGTCCCAAGGACAGCGGACGGGTCACCCAACCACCTCCCCTGCCACCGTCTCTAAACCTTCCTAGTCCTGTGTTTCGGGCCCACCTGACGTGGGTGGCAGGATTCGCCATCACCTTCCCCACTGGCGCTCCATACCCTCGGACCAGGGTTCTGCAAATAGTCCGCATGGGCTATTCCCTCCCCTTCGAATCTACCCCTCCGGCCATGCCACCTCAGTACCACCGCATGTCGGGGGAACACTTGACACTTCTCCAGCAGGAAGTTAAGGCCCTCTTGGCCAAGGGGGCCATCGAGCGCGTTCCGACGCTAGAAGTAGGTCGTGGTTGTTACTCCCTCTACTTCTTGGTTCCGAAGAAGGACAAAGGTCTGCGAGCTATCTTAGGCCTCCGGAATGTCAATTGCTTCCTCAGGAAGGAGAAGTTCAAGATGCTCACGCTAGCTCAGGTCTTTTCTGCTCTAGACCCTCAAGACTGGCTGGTAGCGTTGGACTTGCAGGATGCTTATTTTCATATTCCCATCCTGCCAGCCCACCGACGTTACCTATGGTTCACGGTGGGCCACGAGCACTTTCAGTTCACCGTGCTCCCTTTCGGCCTTAGCAGCGCCTCTCGGATGTTCACGAAAGTGATGGCGGTGGTCGCAGCCCATCTGCTCAGATCAGGGGTTTCAGTCTTCCCCTATCTCGACGACTAGCTGTTGAAAGCTGGCTCTCCCCAGGCAGTCGTCTCCCACCTCCAGACCACGGCTGTTCTCCTGCATCTGCCGGAGTTGTCCATCAACGTACCGAAGTTGCACCTGATTCCCTCTCAGAAGTTCCTCTTCATCGGAGCAGTTCTGGACACGGCGCAGTTTCGGGTTTATCCTCCCGAACAGCGAGACCGGGACATTCGGGCTATGATTCTGATCTTTCGGCCCGGGTCCTGGATTTTGGTCAGGAAGACACTGAGGCTGCTGGGCCTTATGGCCTCCTGCATCCTGCTGATGGATCATGCCAGATGGCATATGTGGGCTCTGCAGTGGGACCTGAAGTTCCAGTGGACGCAGCATCGGAGGAACCTGTCCGACTACGTCCAGATCTCAGAGGGCACTGCACAGGACTTGCAGTGGTGGCTCACAAACAAGCGTTGGGTCAGCGGCAGATCCCTCTCCCTTCCCCAACCAAAGCACACAGTAGTGACTGACACGTCCCTCCTGGCATGGGGCGGCCACATGGGAGATGCGAGATCAGAGGCCTCTGGTCTCCGGCGGAGTCCAAGCTCCATAGCAACCTTTTGGAGCTTAGGGCAATCCTACTTGCACTCCAAGCATTCCTTCCCTCTGTCAAACGGAGAGTAGTGCAGGTGTTCACAGACCACACCACCTCCATGTGATACTGCAACAAACAGGGCGGGGTGGGGTCGTGGACCCTATGTCAGGAGGCTCTACGTCTCTGGACGTGGTTGGAACGTCAAGGCATTTCCTTGGTGGTTCAACACCTGGCAAGTTCACTGATGAACTCAGCCGACGGTGCATGTTGGATCACGAGTGGCGTGTTCACTCGGAGGTGGTGTAAGGTCTCTTTCAGCAGTGGGGAGAACCTTGGTTAGATATATTCGCCACCGAAGAGAACGCGCATTGTCAGCAGTTCTGCGTGTTGATGTTTCCAAGGCGGCACTCGCTAGGCGGCGCTTTTCGTTGCGAGTGGAGTTGCGGTCTGTTGTACGCCTTTCCCGCTATACCACTTATGCCCAGAGTGCTGAAGAAGATTAGGCGCGACCGGACCCAAGTCATTCTTGTGGCACCAAACTGGGCTCGAAGAGTTTGGTATCCCGAGCTACTCAATATGAGCGTGGATCCCCCGATCCGACTGCCTCTTCAGGAGGATCTTCTTGCGTGGAGATTGAGCGGTGACAGCTGATTCCATATGACCTGCCTCCCGAAGTCTGTAATGTGATTCTGGCAGCCAGGCGTCCCTCCACTAAAACGGTATACGCCTGTTGGTGGGAAAAATGTGTGGCATGGTGCACAGCAAAATCTGTTGATCCTCCTGCTGCCCCTCTTTCTAAGGTCTTAATGTTCCCCCTTTCTTTGGCCCAGCAGGGCTCTGCTTTGGGCACTATCAAGGGCTACCTCTCTGCTCTTTCAGCCTTTCTTGGGTTGCTTGATCAGCCCTCTCTTTTCAAGTCCCCGGTTGTCAATAGATTTCTCAAAGGCATTACTCACCTTTTCCCTCCTATTCCTTTTGTGATGCCTCAATGGGACTTGAACCTGGTTCTCATACTTGTTGTGCGCTCCCTTTGAGCCTCTTCATAACTGTCTTTTGCTGTTATTGACTTTGAAAACTGTCTTCCTGGTGGCCATCACCTCCGCTCGGCGGGTGAGTGAGCTCCAGGCTCTTTCCTGCAAACCTCCTTTCCTGGCAATTCATCCGGACAAGGTTGTTCTTCGACCGAGTCCCTCCTTTCAACCAAAATTAGTCTCTGCCTTTCATCTCGGGCAAACTGTAACTCTGCCCACTTTCTTTCCGCCTCCGCACCCTTCAAGGGAATAGGAGAGACTCCACCGTCTGGACCCAAAACGTGCGCTTTTGTTCTATCTCAACCACACACAACAGTTCCGGGTGGATGACCAGCTCTTTGTTGGCTACGTGGGCGCCAAGAAAGGCCGGGCTGTGCACAAGCGAACTATCTCTCAATGGGTTGTCTTGTGCATTAAAGCCTGTTACTCTCTGGCTAAAAAGGAACCTCCGGTTGGGCTGCGTGCCCATTCTACCAGGGCGACAGCAGCTACCACAGCATTGGGACGTGGTGTCCCCCCTGCAAGACATCTGTCAAGCGGCCACTTGGGCTTCGTTGCATACTTTCACTAAGCACTATTGCCTTGACAGTCCGGTACGGAGAGACGCCTTCTTTTGCCGCTCAGTTCTCCATGACTTTCTGGTGTAATCTCACTTCACAGACCCATCACCGGGGTTGGTATTGCTTGGGTATGTATTCTAAGGTAAGGAATCTATCAATAACGGGTCTCTTCAGATGCACAAGTTACTTACTTGTGTAACAATATATCTGTTAGAGACATTAGTTAGTGATAGATTACTTACCGCCCGCCCATCCTCCCCGTTCTGCAAACTGTTCTCTAGGGTTCAGGTCATCCCTTCCAGGGCCCGAGTTCTATTGCACCAGTAGTCGGTCTCTGGCATGGCTCTGCACTTCTGACGCGGAAAAGTTGTGTACAGAACTGACGTCTGCGTGCGTGGGCGCATCTAAGTAGCTCTGACGACGTCATCTCGGTGGCTACGACGCCAGCGACGTACGCAGAGCCGTACGACGACACCTACCGACGCACAGGGATACTGCTGACGTAAAGTTTCCAGATTCAGTCTGACACCAGGGGATATTCTAAGTTAAGGAATCTATCACTAACTAATGTCTCTTGCAGATAACCTGTGTTCGCCCTCATGGTCACAGGTTCAAATCCCGGCGGGTCCACTCAGCCTTTCATCCATCTGAGGTCGATAAAATGAGTACCATTGAGTTGGGTAACAATAAACATCTGTTATTCAGCGCCAGGACACCTACGGGTAATCGTGCGCTTTACAAATACACCTGTTATGTTATATATTGTTACACAAGTAAGTAACTTGTGCGTCAATTGACATGGAATGTGATTTATAAGTGTCCATAGAGATGGTTTGAGTTCTATTGGTTAGGAAATCCCTGAACCACTTTAGGGCTGTCCTGTGGATTCCAATCTTCGACAGCATTTGAAGCAGCCTGGGGTGGGACACAGTCAACACTAGATGTTAAAAAAGCTTTAATGTACCATTTTGATAGAAGTAAAGAATTTCGTAAAACTAAGCAACGTTTTGTGGCTTTTTTGCCCCTTCACATAGGAAAGCCCATTTCAAAATCGGGGATTTCTAGATGGCTAGTTAAATGTATTCGGACATGTTACTTCAAAGCTAAAAGAACTTTGCCCACACCTTCTAAAGCACACAATACCTGCACACTCCTAAAGCACACAGTACTCGCAAAATAGGAGCATCTTTGGCTTTCCTGGGCAATATACCAATAGCTGAGATTTGTAAAGTAGCTACATGGTCAACCCCACACACTTTCACAAGACATTACTGTGTGTATATGTTAGTACGCCAACAAGCAAATGTAGGACTGGCAGTGCCATGTACCCTTTTCCAAACTGCAACACACACAGGTTAGCCACCGCTTTATGGAGGGCACTGCTTTCTAGTCTTTGCAAAGCATGTGTATCTACAGCCACACATGCCATCGAACTGATATGTTACTTACCCTGTAAGCATCTGTTTGTGTCACAAAGAGCTGTATATTCACATGCGCCCGCCCTCCTCCCCAGACACCTGCGGCTGTTGCAGTACCTACTTACGGTATCGTATGTATGGTCATCCCATTACTAACTCTTTCTTACACTCCATTCTCACCCGACTGCGGGAAAACAATCTAACAATGGAGTTGATGCCCAGGCACAATATCACCTAGAGGAGGAGTCCCTTTACCTCGAGACTTCTTCGAAGAAAACATGTACACATCCGGACCCAACACTAGATGGCAGGAGTATGCAAAGCATGTTAATCTACAGCACTACATGCTATGAACATATGCTTACAGGGTAAGTAACATAATCCTTCTACTACATTGTCTAATGACATTTTCTCACTCTTTACTTTCAAAATGATATTGTTACCTGCCTGAACATGTGTTGTTTTCTCAACAGAGGTAACTTTATATATGGATGGTATCTGGGAAAAGAAGAAATCGCTTTCAGTGACCCAACTCCAGATGGAAAGGTGTTCGCAACCAAGTATTGCGGAACAGGACAGTTTCTAGTATATAACTTTATCAATGGGCAGTCAAAAACTTGAAAGGGTTTCTGCCACACATGGACTGGTTGCCGATCGTTAAAATGGGAACTATGGCCTTCTTTCTTGTTATTATTACAACGATCTCAGGATTGGAGCTCCGAATGGGTTCTGTTTTAATAAAACTGGAATAATGAAGTAATAGCTTAATTTTAAAAGCAGATATTTTGTTATCTTTTACAGAAGATTGATGTATTTTCTCTGTCCGTTAGTCATGTTTACATGGAAAAAATAATTGTTCATACTGGACTGTGAACCGATGCACGGACTGTGGTCTCAGTGACAAGTATAAACTGAAGCTTATATTGTGGGGGATATACCAGTACTCATCAGTATTGACCATTTTTATAGCTTTGTGAGTGTACTAGATTGAGATGATCATGTTAATAACTTAATTTCCTATTTATAGACTGTCTGTGGCTTGCGATACTTTGAGACGCCACCAAATGTTTTCCCACATTTACAGAATTGTATTGATATCCTTTCTGTCCATAACGTGCTGCTTTTTGATTGACTGTTTAGAGAACCTGGTCATGGTGGGGATGGTGGGGGAAAACAAAACTCTTCTGCTGTTTTTTTTTCTTTCTTCAGAACCACTAGTTATCAGATTGTAACATCTTGCCTGCCATATTTTATTTTTTATATTTTATTTTTTTAAATACTCACTAGGATTGCCCTTTCTAAACAGACAATGACCAGGAAACGGCTCTTGAGTGCAAACTGTTCTAATGGCTGCTGGTGTAGTGGTGACACTCGGATGCTCGGATTGGATGGCTTTCTTGTCTAGTTCGCTGCCTCTTGTGTAGTGGCTTTCCTCCCTATTCTTTCTTTGTCCCGCCTCTGGAACACTTCTTATTTACCGGGTTTCGGATTGGTGACTTGTATTTTCCACTATTGGCATCAGGAAATAGTTTTTCTTTGAGTTTCAGCTTTCCATGGGAGTGCACATCTTTCCTTGCTCTGTTCCCCATCTGGTTACTGCTCGTTTCTACGTTAGTTTATTGGTGCTCTCCTGCCCCCCCCTGCTCTGTTCAACTTACCCCCTCCATCACTTTTCTTTTCCCCAGTGCCATAACCTCCTCCCCCACCCCCATCCCGTATCTCAGCTCATCGTTGCTTTCCTTTCCACAGCACCCATGCTGTCTGTCCATGCTCCCGACTCCTGGCACCTTGGCTCATCCCGCCACTTCCCACTCTACTTTTTATTTATTTGTTCATGTAAACATTGGCAGCTGCACAATGTTACCCGGCCACTCGCTTCTTTTGGTCCCGCATACCTACTTTTGTAATTTTCAGTGCAAAAATTGTTGTCACCCATCTTAAAACTGCATTCAGAAATTAGTGCTGGGGCATCATCACACATACACCAGTAACCTTCTTGGAATGAGATTTATTTAAAAGGAAATTAAAAGGCAATTAAAATATGGTCGCTGTGACATGCACATGCGTCGTGACATCACAGCGGCGTGCACTTTTTATGATGGAAGAACAAGGCACAGCATCAGTGGGTTTTTTAAAAATTATTTTGTCTGTTAATCGCTGATAAACCTGCACTTTACTTTTTAAAACGATTAGCTTTGCCATTGCTTGTTTTTTTTGGGGGGGGGGGGGTTGTTTGGGAGCGGGTGGGGGTTTGCTAAAACACGACTGAAGATGCTCTATTAGCATGGTGCAATGTGTAGACGTTACATTTCTTTTTACAGTTTAAAAAAAATATTTATTAAGGAAAATCATCAAGTACACCCCACAATTTGAATCTGGCCGTACATCCAGTACTATTAGGCCAGTAGGGCATTCACATGTAATGACAATAAATATGAACCACATGGAAATGGGGTTCTTCATTGTACTCAATAGACTAAAATGTGGCTGAACACGGCACTTAATTTTGTAAATTTCTACAGACGGCTCTCCTGACTTACTGTGTTCTGAACTGTAGTTCCCCCCACTCATTAGGAGTAGAAGAAAGTAAAAGCATTTTACTGTGCAACAGTCGCTTTTGCTACTTGAATTAATTATCCTTTGTAAGTTCTACAAGTTATTGAAGATCAGAAGGACTAACTGAATCAGAAGGAGGGAGTTGGAGGATAGGGAGGTAGGTTTTTTTTCTCCTACAATGAATTGTATACCAAAGGATCCACAGGGATCCCAGTAAAAACCTACCTTTGGTTAGGTACTCTGAAAGTGGCAGAGTCCTAGACAAAATATTCCTGGAAAAACACTTGTTTTTCTAGAGTCCCCTCACTCACCTAGGGTTGCCCCAGGGTGACATGCTTCATCATAGGGGTCCTCCCAGGCATCTACTGTCTGGGGCGTGCTGCAACTTGCGGATTACGTAGGAGCACTTATTTGGACTATGTGTTGTGCTGTGAATGTGGAGTGACATAAGTGAATAAAAAATTACCTAGATAGTGAGCCCTGACTTTATTCTGCTCCTATCTGGTAAATATATATTAAAAGGGGCTAGTAACAGAGAACAGTGACAATTATGTGAGGCTGTCCCTATTTACTTCGTCGACATGTTTCGTGGTTACCCCAACCACTTCCTCAGGACCACACAAGGACCAGCCCTGTGTGTACCACTCCGTGAATTAAATTGAAAGTATTTATTTGTAGCAAACGTACTAGGTATGCTTATTTCTATACATACGGTTCTCTTGTGGAAAAAATAATCCGTAGTCACATCTGGATGATGTATTTTTTTTAAAAGTATTATTATACTTCATGGTGTCGCTGGGGCGGAGGGTCTCTAGATCCTTGTCTAGTTAGCACCTCCAGCCGTGAGACATATTCTCTCCCAGGATCACCGCGTAATCCGCAAGTTGCAGAACGCCCCAGACAGTAGATGCCTGGGAGGACCCCTATGATGAAGCATGTCCCCCTGGGGCAACCCTAGAAAAACAAGTGTTTTTCCAGGAATATTTTGTCTAGGACTCTGCCACTTTCAGAGTACCTAACCAAAGGTAGGTTTTTACTGGGATCCCTGTGGATCCTATTGGTATACAAAAGATCAGAAGGACTAGCCAAATCAAAACCACTTGGTTTTAGCTGTACCTTCCGGTAAAAGCAATTTTCAAGACATACCACTGAGTTGCACCACATTGTTTGTGAGCACTAAGCATTGCATCTTCCCTCCAAAGATTATGCTCGATTTGGCTTAGCCAAAATGCATTGGTGATGCCTGGAAATTGTACCAGGCATATAAAAAACCATTGGCAGGAGAAATGTGGTACGTGCCATAAATGTTGATGAAAACTAATTTAAGTCCCTTCATTCATACGTTGAACCTAATTAAGTCCAAATTCTGGTAACAAGCGATCGGTACATTTGTTTTTTTAATCCATCATGCCAAGGCCAAAACTGTTCAAATTGAACTTTTTCTCGTGTTGCTCAAACCATAAGCAATGTAAAATGTTAGGATGCGTACTGGTTTTTAAGAACACCTCGTACTACAGAGACCTGTCACTGTTATTTAAACCTCTGAAATGGTGAACGGTCCAAGGAGATATGAAAGTGATATAACACCACAAATGTTCAAATGTCTTCTTCTGAAACCAGAATCCATACTATATACTAACTCCTCCCTTGCTCTCCAGTCCTACTCAGGAATTGGTATACCTGAGAGTTTAACAGTCAGGCCTCCGCTCTTTTGGTCTGAGCCCTACATAAATCTTACTCATTTCTCTAGTGTTCATTTTGGATTTTATGTCGCTCCACTTACGGTGAAATTGTGTGTTTTTTTGTATTTTTATGTACAGGCTACATCTGCCACCATTTTTCTTACTTGCTACTATGTTCTATTACTCTGATTTTCCAAATTTACACTTCAAGTATTGTCCCAATCCTGTCCTGCTTGACATGAAGTACGTCTTGTTGAGGATCCGTTGGAGTCTCAGTCACTCCCTTCAGATTTTGGGGCCCTTCAGTTGTAGTACAGGCTTGGCTGCGTAGGAGATGGAGGACCTCAGTGGGGTAACTCCGCACATGCTACTTCAGCAGGTTCACCAGAGCTGCCTCTGAAGTTAATAAAGCCCTTTAAGCAGATCCATCCTTGGGCGAACCTACACAAGATCTGATAGTTTGCTACAAAAAACCTCCCAGTCTTCCAGGTGCATTTCCTTACTGTGGGAATCCATGATGGCAAAGAGTTTTTGCAGTCTAAAGAGGCTAGTAAATTGTACCGTGTAGTTGTATCCACAGATCTAGTGGCTCACTATCATCCATCCTGCGAAAGCCTCAGTTCTGTAGTCCAATTATATCGCAAAATGAACTTAAATGAGTTTGTTTTTGTGTCAGAAAATCTCTGAATGGGCTACAGGTTTTTACTGCTATGATAATAAAGAGTAATGGACCCTGTTACTGCAGTGTCTGTGGGACTCGATGGAGAATCTGAAGCCATAAAGCACTCCCTCTCAAAGAGCTGGAAATTATGTTTCAATGGGGCAGTTTTCAAAAGCTCACCACCACAAAAGAAGTTAGGCATTACGTACTATGCCCTGAAATGTCCCGCTTAGAGCCTTCAATTTGTCCAATGATTCCATACTTTTTGATGCAAACTCATTGATCTTTCTTTTTGTTGATGACTACCCCAGTGCAAACTGGAAGTGGTCCCTTTCACTACCTGTTGATCTTCCTAATTTGAGTCTGTTCCGACATCAAAAAATTTCAGTTTTAGGCAATTTTGAAAATCCAATCCTACTTCCATTGAACATCCAAAAGCAATATCAAAAAGAAATAACATTTGTGAAGAAATGCATAAATCATTGCAATCTCAAAAGACAAAATTATGTACTAAAAAGATTTTTATCATTAAGCACTACTGCTTTGACAGCCACTTCGGGCCGGAAGGACTATTCACCTGCTTGGTCCTGCAAGACTATTTGCTTGGAGTACACTTCACAGACCCTCCACCTGGGAGATGTAATGTTTCTGGTGGATATCTATCTAACAGCAGTTTCCTCACTGCTCTCCCGCTCCCTGTTCTGTGGCATTGCCTCTTTTTACTATCTAAAAACGTTTAACGTTTGGAGTCTACACACTGGTATTAGAGTTGTTTACAATCTGCATCTGAAGGCGCAGAAAGAGACCTGCAAAAAAACTGACATCAGTGCTAAGGAAGGTTGCTTATATGCGGCTCTGCTCCATGATTTTTGCGGCAGTATGGAGTCAACATGGAGCCACACGACGCCACCTAACGGTGTGCCCCTAGCATTGCTGGATAAGAGTTTGCCTTATCCAGTCTGGCACCTGGGGAGTATCCCAAGGTGAGGAATCTGCGGTTAAATAGAGTATCCAGCAGAAAGAGCATTACCAAAAGTAAGTCACTTCTTTTGGGAACACATCTTCACGCTTTCAAGCAATATAGACAGTCAGAACCATCTTCTTGCCACACAGTTTACTTCTTATATGTCTATTCAGACCCTGTTTTATTTTAGCATAGTTACCGTTGACGCTTCTGATTATGATTGGTGGGCCATACATTATGTTTATTTAAGCACTTGTGGCACTAAAATCATTCCTAGGACGAAAAGTGGTCCACATTAGTAGCACAAACATCTCTGCCATAGTCTGCTTAAATATAAAAGGAGCAAGTGACCTCATTTGCATTTCCAGTGGGTAGTTGGACTCTGAGATTGTGGAATTGGCTACACAAGGTTCCTCTTTTCAGACAGCACAGGGCATCAGTATTGTGGAAATCAACAGAATCTGCCTCTATTTCATTTCCTTTGGGGAGGTGCTAAGCCAGCACACTTGCAGTGTATTTTCAACATGTAGGATTCATTTACCTTCAGAAATAGAGCCTTTTGTGTGCATCTTGAATGTGGAGAAGTGCCTCCTTGGCCATTGAATCCTTTTGTATACACTCCATTCCAATGAATGATGTGACTCTGTAGATGGAACAGTTTCCCCTTTTGTCCTGTCCCGATCATGCTAGTACTAAGACCTTCAAACCACGGAACTACTCCCATCAGCTGAAACTCTTAGATCGGCTAAAGAGGATGATTCTTCTCTCCCTTACTGTGCTCAAATTAGACACTTGTTAGTAAAAAAAAAAAAAACAGGCCCACAACTCTACTTCTGAAAAAATCTTAAGAATTGAAACCATCTTCATCTTAACATGTGTACTGTTGGATAGTTTTTAATAGGAAAGGTAAAAGTTGGAGATTCATGCTGCTTAGCAGTGGGTAGGAAATTGATTTGACTCAAGAGATCGCATGTCAATGTCCTGTCTTTTATGGCTTCAAGGAGCCAGATCTTGCACTTTGATGGATTCATGCATAGAATATTCCGTTATTACAGTCTGTGATCACTCCATACATGTGGAGCGTCCTGATGTGCTTGTAATCCAATAGCATCCTCTGATATGTGTCATGAAAGATTTTTTTCAATAGTGTTCATCTTCAAGGAGCATTATCTATTGAATATAAATAAAGATATATTTCTGTCGTAGAATATTTTAGTGTGCCACCTTGCCGGTCTTTTAGGAGAATCGGAGAGCTTCATTCCCGTTTTCCAGAGGGCCCTGAACATGTTTCTACAGTGTCGGTGTTATACATTAGATTGTTCCTTTGCTTTATTCCATGGGAAATGTCCTATTTCAACTGAATCAGGAAATATTTCTTAATTGTGCAGCTGGGAATATTTAATGGCACCGCAATGATGGTACCTGTCTGTGGCAGGCTTTGCATTTGCTCATGTAATAATCAGTATTAACAACTTTTCTGAGGCATTCTGATTGTGTTAATCACTCAGAGCACAAGAGTAATGAGAATGTATCTTTGTGGTGATTCGGGGTCTACCTCTCGCAGTTCCAGTCCAGTAATTTCAACTAACATATTTTGTGTCCGCAGATTCTGGTTGTATGGCATAGAAGCTACTGAAGTTGAGGTGAAGGGGGCATGCTTTTGTTCCTCTTGAAAGCCATAGTATTGGCAGTTTTTGTAAACTGAACTGACTATGAGGCCCATGTGCTTGGCCCTGATAATTTATACAATTTGTTTCCTCCTGGATTGCTTAAGGCTAATCGCTGATGATTTCAAACCGCCTTCCCCACTGCCCTTTCTGTCATTTTCTTCCTTTGCCTATATCTGCTTTCTCTTATGCCCCTACTTGGAGCTAAATCTTAAAGCTGGTTGTAGAGCGGGGTTTGGTAACTTATTAAAACTTTTGTGTAAGTGGTTCTGAAGAAAAAATATGACAGCTGTTTTCTTTTTTCATTTGGCTTCCTGAGTTAGGGAGTGGGTGTTAAAGAGGTGTGGATGCTTTCATTCACGATTTATAAAATAGCTTGCAAAGATAAGTTACACACTCCATTGTCAGCTCAATAAAAATGCACTTAGTATTCAAGCTATAAAGAGTACACTTAGTGTAACATTTCATTTGGGTGTTTGCATTTCCCAGGACTTCTGTATTGAGCATATCCCCTCTTTGCCAGACTTCACAACAGTACTTGTCTATCCTACATAAAGCCCTCCACTTTCAAAGGGTTTATATGTTGATGAACTGCTGTGGCCTTTTTCATCTGTATATACTGTAGAATATGCAAATAAAGTATTTGGTTAACTTTGGAAAGTGGTGATTGTATGTTTCTTAAATGCTACATGGGTATAATATAACTGTAATCAACTAAATACACCTAATATGTTTGTAGCATGTGTGGCTTTAGATACACATGCTCAGCATAGCGTACTCCTGCCATCTAGTGCTGAACCTGGTCATTTGCAATTTGTTTTACTTCTGCGAAGCTCTAGTCACAGGACCTGTTGAGACTCCATCCTTGATCCTCATTGCACCAATGCACTAGCTCCACCTCCGATTGTTTTTCACCATCAGGCTTGAATGTTCAGAAACAATGCTCTGAGGTCGTAGCTGTAATACAGTGTGGTTTGAAGTTCTCTTTTCCTACTTGGGTCCAGCTGCTTACACTTGCAGCCCTATGAGGTGGACAACACTATTGAATCAAGAAAAGCTTCTGTTCTCATCATCAAGGATTTGGAACCAGCGGGTAACACACGTGACACTTGGATGCATCGCAGCCTTGAGTTGCCTTACTCTCTCCATAGTTTGCTGAATCCTTCTCAAGAGTGTGCCAGAGGCAATGTTATGGAACATGTTGCATTCTACCTTTTCTGTAGGTTTAATGCAAAATACCCCCAAGAGTGACTGTCACAAGGTCTGCAACCTTTGCCTCACCCCAAAACACCTAGGGACATCCTGCAAACCTGACCACCTTCCGCTGCAAGAAAATGTTATGGTGCCTGGGGCAGCCAGGGGTAAAGTAGAAGGACACACCACAAAATGCAAACAAAAATCTTGTCAGCAACATCTGACATTTTCGAAGCTAAGGTATACCAAGTGCCAAAGAGGAGGTAACTGCCCATTCATGCATTCCACCAAGCAAAACAGAGTAAGAGACTGAGGCCCTTTTTTTAGGTCTCGCCTGAGCCAACGCTTCTAGCGCTGCTCTGGCGAGAGTTTTAGTAAGCGGGTTTTGGAAGTGCTAACCTAGTGACTTTTTTCAGGCCTCCAGCTTGCGTTCGTGATGTCGTGCAGGCGCACAGCTGCTATCCTGGTTTCTAGCATTCCTCGCATGGCCGGCATATCTTCCCCCTCTCTCACCCGCTCCTCCCCCTCCCTTACTGCACGGAAGAGTTTCAGCCTTAAACGTAAGGAAACACTTGGAAACGTTTCTTTCTCGCTATGTCAAACCCTGTGTACGCACCGCATTGCTTTTAAACATGATTGCAGTGCCAGCAGTGTGTTTTTTTCTTCTTTTATGTGCTTCAAAATATCAGCATTACTAGCTAATCAAACCGCAACAGCGAGACATGCCACTGCGCAAGCGGGGCGCTTCCAAGCCATATGTTTATTTTACTGTTTTTTGTTTATTTTTGCAGACCCTCTCTCCTTCTACGTATCAGGTCTCTGTGTCCTTTCAAACAACTCCCATTATCTCTCGGCCCCTCGCTACCATTGATCCCGTCCAAACTGTCATCTTCTGTTACTAAATGCAATGTTGTCCCCTCCCCTGAGTGCAGGCAAAAACACTTAAAGGGGAAGGCCGACTCCAGACCTGGTATCAGAATGCTTGTCACTCCTCCTTTCCCATATTAACACACCCGTTCCTAGGAACATCCCAGCAGTAACCAGGTTTAAAAAAAGTTTTGTTCTCTCTCTTCCCCCCCAAAACAAACACGCGAGTACCTCCAGGAAACAGTGGATAGATATTTTAACTATGCAGCCAAAATAAAATTAACCTTAGTTTGCCCCCTCACAGCCTATGTGCTTGTGAACTGATTTTTTCTGTCACGCAGTATCATGCATAGCGTAACAACCTGTCTGTTTCTTTGCTATGTAACCAGCGGTCGAAGTGCGTTAAAAAAAGTACGGGGACTGCTTTTAGGGAACTTCTCAGCTTTCTCCTTCTCTCCCTGTGTGCTCCCCCCAACCCATGTGATCTGTTTCTCATGTACTTTTCCCCTGTTCCATCGCGGTCTGTTGTCACCCTCGTGTGCTTTTCCCCCCGTTCCTTATGTCACTGTGCTGTTTCTCGCACTTCTGTGTTCTCACCCACCACCAACACCTTTGTAAATCCCCTGAAACAGGCATGAGGAAGCAAAATGAAGTGTTCAATTTCGCACACTGCATCAAATCACAAATCTAGGTTGCAATTTCGAAATTAAAACGTGAGAACAATGAATTGAAACAATATTAAAAATTTGGGTTTTGTTACTTTTTATTTCTAAATTAAGACCTAAAGCCCAAATGAACAAGCATTTGCAATACAATACATCTCGCATTTAGGCGAGTTTGAGCTATTAACATTGCAAATAACAATGCCTTTTATTTTTGTTTTTGTTTTTAGAACATAAATAAAAGGCATTGTCATTTACAATGGCAATAGTTTAAACTCGCATAAATGCGAGACCTAGTGCATTGCAAATCTTGTTTCAGAGGCTTCTGATATAGAGGAGGAGACTGCGTTTATCAAACCAGTGGCTCAGCACAACCCAGCAGTTCAGCACAACCCAGCCTCTGGCCCAAACATGAGGTAGATGGCAAGTGCATATACTGCACCTGAAAGTCGGTCTTATGCCCTTAAGCATGCAGGGGTTGGGCATTGAGACAGGAACCGGTACTCCAGTCAGGACTCTCCATTCTTGACAGGTTGGGTTGATATTAATTAAGGCCCCACCCAAGAACACTGAACCACACTATGTTTCAATGCATTTAGGCACAGAGGTCCCAGAAAGCAGCTCTCAATGCTAAAATCAACACCAGGTCCACCTCAAGCCATTGAAAAACGAGAGTCTACATCATGCTTCCAGGCCCTGCTCCTGCACTTCTGCGGAGCTGGAGTCTAGGTCTGCCTAGAATTTACCAGAGCAACACCCGCCCAACTAAAATAATTTTATGATGCCATGCATGCCATCTTTGGGTCACCGACTCCTCTGGGGCCCCTTCGGGTCCCAGGGTACCGAGATTTGCACCACTGGGTTACTGTCAGTGGGTTCACCCATGATGCCAGCTAGGCCCTCTGGATCTGTACCAATGCAGTCATGGGAATCTCTTCCCACCCTGGCTCTGTCATTCTTGTCACCACTCGACAATGAGCTAATCATCAGTCCTGTTGTGGGTCTGGTGCTGCTTGATGTCACTGTCTGCACCGTCCAGGCCTTCCCATCCCCTGGAATTTCCCTCTGACCCCTACCTTTCCGTTTAGTAACCTGGTGTGCCAATGAAAACGTAGCGCCCTTAAAAGCATATCTCTGTGATGTATTATGTTTTTTTCTTTCTCTAGCCCAGCAAGGTTCTTCAGTGAGTATGGGTAAGAATTACATTCCAGTACTCCTCTGCCTTACTAATAAACCGTCCTTGTTTAAGTCGTTGATTGTTTTTTGTTGTTGTTGTTTTTAAGGGGCTTACATATGTTTCCCCCTACACTCTTAGTTGTTGACCAATCGGACATAAATCTGGTTTTGACCATCTTGATGGGGGCCTCTTTTGAGTCCTTATGCAGTTGTGACTGTTGACTATTGTTGGTGGCCATCACTTCACTATCTCTCGTCAGCAAGCTGCAACTGGTGTTTGTCCATCCACCCTTCTCTCATTCTATATGGCGCAGTCCTTAACCCAGACTGCCATCTACACTATGCCCCATCTCACCAAGCTTAGCTGGACCTTTGTAGAGCAGTCACATTTTACACTGACCAAACAAAGGAGATCACATCTGACAACCAGCTCTTCGCTGGGTATGTAGATAAAAATGAGTAATGCAGTCCAGAAGAAAACCTTATCACTCTGGATCGTACTCTGCATTCGAAGCTGTTATGACTTTGCTAAGAATTAACCACTATGGGGAATCCTTGTTGTAAGGAAGTGGGTTTATGTTGCAGTAACCCCCCCCCCCCTTTTTGCCTGATACCTGATGCACTTTTCCTTGGTGTGCCCTAGGTCCCTGCCAATCAGGTACCCAGGGCCTGTGTTATTTCCCTAAAAACTGTACTAAAGCCTAAACCCAATTGGCATCTCTGGCCACATGTCAGCCCCTGGTAAATGGTACCCTAGGTACCCAGGGCTTTGTGACCAGAGAAGACCCCTAAGGGCTGCAGCACTTATTGTGCCACCCTTAGGGGCCCTGTACCCTGACACACACACACTGCCTTTGCAGGCTGAGTGTCCTGGTGCAGAACTAAACACAGAGTCGACATGGCACACATCCCTGTGTGCCATGCCCACAAACCCACTGCCCTGGCATACATCAGCCACCCCTCTAGCTGGGTACCCTATGCCAGTGGTGCTAAATAGCTGAGGGTGGTGCTTCTACACGCTGTACAGGAAGGCTTGCAGCTTTTGGCCGTGTGATTAGAGACCTCATTAGCTGGCTACCACTCTTGCTTTTTCTCACGCACTAATTGGTCCCCACTGTGCGCTACACGATGGGTAAGCCTGATGCGCGTCAACCGCACCTTACCTTTGATGCAAAGAAGAATACTCGGCAACAGATGGCAGAGACGGATAATGGGGCTGAAGGGTCGCAATCGGAACACCAACCCTCATCAGGCGATGATATGAAATCAATCCTCTTGGAGTTGCGTTAGGGCTTTGCGACCATTGCAGATAAAATGGATACGCTGACTACGCGCATGGATGCAATAGTTCGCAAAATTGAGGGGCATGAGGCCCGTATAAAAGACACTATATATATATATATATATATATCGGAGGCGGAGGATACAACGGCCCACATTCAGACCACGGTCACGCAGATGAATAAGCTACTAAAAATCATAGCTGCAAAGAGTAAGGACATAGAGGTGAGAAGTAGACGGAATAATATACGCGTCCTAGGAATACCGGAGAGTGCCAACACGGGTAAGATGGAGGAGTACATTGAAAGATTGCTGAAAGAGGTGGTAGGGACGGAATTACTCTCTCCCCACTTCATTGTTGAAAGAGCTCATCGTTGCCTAGGGCCAAAACCACCTCCAGGAAGTGCGCCCCGACCTATTATTGCGCGCTTATTGAATTATAGGGACAGAGACGTGGCTTTAAAGGTGGCAAGAGAGAAAAAACAGCTCCACTTCAAGGGGGTGCCCTTCACCATGTACCGATTTTACTGCCCATGTCCAGGAGGAACTGCGCAAATTTCTTCCTATCAAGCAAAAGTTGAGACCGACTCAAATTTATTACGCTTTACTGTATCCAGCGCGCCTACGGATAACACATCAAGGGGAACAAACAATCTATACGAAGCCTCAGCAGGTTGAGGCATTCCTCAAACAGCTCAAGAGGCATACGAATACAAGCCACACGCCAGATGGCTCTCCAAGGACAAATTTGTCGAACGTGGAATGATATGTATGGAAGGGGGTGACTAATTACTGCTCCTACTCGTCAATTATTACAGGAACAATAGAGCCTTGGTAAGATGGGCGCTTACGAGACAAGCTCCAAGAGACAAAGAACACGAGATGTTAGGGGCGGGACGCGCTCCTCAGATGGGACACAATGCTTGCCTGCGCTCGGACACCCTCAGCGGTTACCCAGGGGCCTGAGTGGTACTACGGCATCCTGGCACAGCGAGAGGTACCCGTGAGCCACCGGGCGAGCTTTCCCCATACGGGTGATCCCCTATGTTCCTTAATGGGTGTTACTGTTTTTTTCTTAAACTGTTTTTTTCAGGTTTTTGTTATTCAAACGGAGAGGATTGTTGTGAGGTATCGGTTGCTGGGTATTGGGGAGGGGGAGGGCTACAGGTGACTGGCATGATTGGGATGCTGCAGTGGGAGGGGGTGGTAGGGACAGGGGTTATTGTTTGCCATGGAAAGCATGACGTGATATTTTTTCTGGAAATATACCTCTTTAATTAAGCAATCACCATTTTATATAACTTCGCAATATCAGGGTGGGTATAGGCTGGGACGACATGATGGCCCTGGAAGATAAGTCCCTGTTTAAGGTGATATCTTGGAACGTCAGAGGCCTGGGAAACCCAATGAAAGTGCAGACAGATTTTAGCATATCTAGACAGGCAACAGATAAACATAGCTTTGTTGCAGGAGACGCACCTTGGCCCACAATCCCAAGCCACGTTTGCTAGTAGGTGGGCGAGTAGCAGAATCTTTTCCTCTTACTCCTTATATGCTCGAGGCACAGCTATACTAATCAAAAAACAGACACCTTTTGTGATGGCAGGGTCGTTGGAAGATCCCCAGGGAAGATACGTGATAGCATGGGGGCGGCTGGGCAGAGACTCGGTCACAATAGCCAACTGTTACGGGCCGAACATAGATACCCCAGAGTTTTTTTATTAACATATGGGGGAAAATCATGAATGTAGGATCCACTCATATAATATGGGAAGGTGATTTTAATGTAGCCCTAAACCCAGCTATGGCTAGATCGAATACTGCTGCGTCTCATTGCAACAGCTCTCAAGCGGTATTACAAGGAATAATGGAAGGAGGAGGGCTAATAGACAGTTGGCGCTACACGTATTCACAGGATGGGCCCGCATAGACTAAGTCTTGCTTTCAAGGGGGTTGGGTTAATCAATCCAGAATGTGGTACACCTTGCCAGAACGTTTTCTGATCATTGTCCAGTGAAACTTTCGCTCATGCCCCTGGGATATGACAAACCAAGGACTCATTGGAGGCTGAAGCCTACTGCTTTGTTAGATGCGGTGTTTCGACATGAACTTGGGGAGGAGATAAGGGACTTCTTCCTGAGGAATATGGGGTCAGTGGACAGTGTGGAGGTGATCTGGGAGGCATTTAAAGCTACTATTAGAGGGTTCTGTATCTCCAAGAGTTTTGGTGTGTTGTGAGATATCCAGAGAACGCTCAGGAAGTTGGAACAAGAGCTGAAGGGACTTGAGGTACGGATGAGTCGGGGTGACACGGGACAGGTGCAACGGGAGTTCAGGGGGAAATTGACAGAGTATGAAGAAACAGCGGCGATAGAGGTAAAGTTCAAGGGACGGTATCGGGTGGCCCGCAGATACGGGGAGGGGGAGAGACCAGGTAGGGCCTTAGCTGAGGTAACTCGATGCCCTCGCTTTTCTACTCAGATACTAGAAATTATGAGATCTGATGGGACAGTGAAGCGAGATACGGCCAATATACTGGACACCTTTATTGCACATTATAAAACGATATACACTACACAGTGGTCTGGGCAAGTGGATCTGGACAGCTTCTTGGGGGATGTAGTGCTTGGCTGGCTTTAGTGATACCCAGAGGGGATTTTTGTGCTTGCCGTTCGAGTTAGATGAAATTAGAGAGGCAATAATGCAAATGCAAAATGGAAAAGCACCAGGACTGGCCAGCCTTCCCGCTGAATTTTAGAAGAGCTATATTGAGATCATGGCACCTGTTCTTAAAGAAGTATATGAGGAATCCTTGGAGGTTGGTGTACTTCCCCCCCCCCCCCCCCCCTCGATGAGGGAGGCGATAGTTACGTCCCTCTTGAAGCCTGGCAAGGATGCCAGTTCCTGCGACTCCTACAGACCGTTGTCGCTTATAAACAGTGACACGAAAATATTGGCTAAAGTACTTGCTAACCGGCTTACTCTTCTAATGGATAAGCTTATACTTCCGGATCAGTCGGGCTTTGTTCCTGGGCGAGCCACCACTCATAACCTCCGCACCCTGTTTTCGCTGCTCGAGAATGTAGCACCTGAGTTCCTGCTTGCTGCAGTCTTCTTAGATGCCACCAAGGCATTTGATTCAGTGGAGTGGGATTACCTTTTTGGTGTGCTACGGAAAATGTGTTTTCCTCCGTTATTCAAATCCTGGATCAGCATATTGTACCAACAACCCACTGCTAAGGTGGTGATTAATGGTCCTATCTCCCCCGGGTTCTCCATCTCGAGAGGCACACAGCAGGGATGTCCGCTGTCCCCACTCCTCTTCGCCATAGCGATTGAGCCAGTAGCCTCTAGACTACATCAACATCATCAAGATAAAGCGTTTCACTGTTGATTACGGCAAATTCTGATTTCATTATACGCAGACGACGTGACTTTATATGTTCGGGGCCCGAAACAGAATCTCAACCTGTTACTGCGGGAGTTTATAGTGTTTGGAAGATTATCCAGAGTCGCTATCAATTGGGGGAAGTCTCTAGATTCACGCTTGACTTTCCGCTTGAATGGTGTGACACGGATCTGCGCTATCTGGGAATACAGGTGACCAGAGACAGGGAACTCACCCTACAGCTTAATTATGGCACGGCTATTACCCGGCTCACCAGTAATATTACACGCTGGATCTCCTTACCTCTCTCGTTTGCTGGTCGGGCATCACTAATAAAAATAGTCATTCTTCCGCAGTTTCTTTATCTTTTTTTAAATATCCCTTATAATCCTGGCTCTTTTTTTTTTTTCACAACATTGCCCGCTTAACTAACTAGGTTGCTATGGGGAGGAAAACAGCCGAGGCTCCGGTGGTCAGTGCTCACAAGACAATATGCTCAGGGCGGGTTTGATATCCCCGATTTCGAACTCTATTACCTCAGTGCGCAGGCACATTATGCCTACTATTGGATCAAACCACCTAAATATATGCCACAGGTGGCTACGGAAGATTGGTTCGCTGATCCAATACCGTTGAATGGTATTATATATGGTCCAGTCAGATCTCGTACGACTCCGCCTACCACGGTCACATGCACGGTTGACGCCTGGAACTGTGTTTCAGGCCTGCTTAATTCTTCTTTTTTATATGCTCCGCAACTTACTCTGTCATATAACTCATGCATGCCACTACTACAGGAACGGGGCTTCCACGCGTTGTCAACGTATTCATGTTGTCACATGGGGGGACCTCTTTCATGAAGGGTTATTTCGTTCTTCAGACCACCTCTTTCAGGGAATACAACCTTCACCTCTAGATATTTTCCTGTATGTACGCTTGCAACAAGGGCTCCGGGCGATTCTTCCTGACTTCCCGAAGGAACCCATAAAATTTGCCCCGTTACATCAGATGCTAGGCTCCACAGATGGGAAGCACTTAGTATCAGGACTCTATTGATACATACGTGTGCAACTAGTAGATGTTATTAGTCCAGCTCGCACACAATGGAATGAGGACTTGGGGCGGGAGGTAACTGATGAACAATGGACATATTGTTGCCTTCAAACTTCGCAAATCTCTGCTAGTTGTAGATTACGGGTTATACACTACAAATTTCTTCATCGTCTGTATTACACACCTGTCAAAAAAATATAGATTCAAATTAACTCACAATGATAGCTGTGAGAGATGTGTGAGGACAGGAGCGGGATTCCTACATCTGGCATGGGACTGCCCAAAAGTACAGGAGTTTTGGGGACAAATATTTAGGGCGCTCGAGGCAATGACGAATAGCACATTAGAAGGAACTCTCTTGGTGGCACTTCTGGGCTATACAGCGCAGGTACCCAATTCCTATCGGAAATTGCTTGCCATTTCGCTTCTGCTGGCCAAGCGACGGGTGGCCTGCAGGTGGGGTAGGGTGCGGGCCCCGAAGTTCAAGGACTGGTTGACAGACTTACTCTATTGTCAGGAGCAACTGACTGCTTATCCTGAGACACTTCCCCGGGCTTCTCGGCCGAAGGATATATGGGGGCCGCTTCAGACCTATGTACTCAGGCAGGACACAGATGAGCCGGAAACACCCCTCTTGCGACATGATACCTGATTGCTATGTATGTATGGCTTTATGTGTCACGAAGCTCTACCACTTGTATGCTGCAGACCTGTGCCATGCTACTAACTGTTGTGTTGGACTCCTGGAGAGGTGTTCCCTATTGCCACTGCTGCTTCTAAGAAAGAGAAAAGAAAAATAGTTTTTTGCTTTTTTGAGACTCGACGTACCTGGGGTCATACAGCTGGGCTGTTGTTATATATGTGCTGTACTGTACCATTGATGTTCCAAATGTGCCATCACTATCTCAGATTTGATTATGTAATTTGCTATGCCTACGTACCTTATAAGGATGTACCATCAAATGTATTAGTATTGCGGAATATTTTAGGAGTGTACAATGTCCGACAAATGTAAGTTAACGTGAGGTGATTGTAAGCTGTCATGTTGTTATCCATGTGAAAACTACTAAATAAAATGTTTAAAATAAAAAGTTTGATATCAAACTTCTCAGCACATTAAGCCCACACTGATGCCAATGTGGGATTTAATGTAAAATGCACTACAGAGGGCATCTTAGAGATGCCCCCTGAAACCTAACCTACAATCGACGTCTTGTTTTAGAGGCTGCCTAGGCTGCCACACACCAGACATGTTGCTGGACCCCTGGGTGGAGAGCCCCCGCTCTCCTGGGCCTGCAACAATGCACAGGCGAGGTGCTAGGTCTCCTCCCCCAGGATGGGCAGGGGGAAGCTTTAAAGGCATGCCGCCTTTGTGAGCTTCTCCAGGCCACTTGCTGTGCTCAGCAACTGTCCCCCACCGGTTCTGACCCCCACTCTGGCGGGAAGACTGGCGGGAAACCCTATGTGAGGAAAGGGGGTGTGCCAACCTGTGCCAACTCCACCCCTCAGGTGGGAGAGGCAAGGTGAAGCACAGCTCCGGGCTCTGGCCATCTTGAGAATGGGGATCCCTGCCCAATCACAGCTAGGCTCCTGCCCCCCTCCCACCGGAGAGGAGCAGGATAGGGGGTGTACTCACCCCAGGACAGGGACCCATTGGTCCCTGCCCTCACCCTTCCTGTAACGCCCCTAGATTTAGTATTTAGGGGCACCCTGAACCTTCCTTCCTCAGATCCTGATTCGAAAACAATCAAGAAGATCAAGAAACCAGAAGACCTGCCGCGCAGCTGCTAACAAGAAGACGATACCAACTGACTTGGCCCCAGCCCTAACGTCCTGTTGATCCTTGAACCTGCTCCTGTGGAACTCCGGCGCCTTCAGTGGTCAGCAACCTCAAAAACCCCGGAGGACCTGACCACCTTGAGACTCTACCAAGACTGGGACTCCCACGAGCAGTGGTTCTGCTCAAACAGCAATACCCCTGGTGCCAGCCAGGAACCGCAAATCCAGCACACTCTTCACCCGCCGAGCCCGGCCTGTGCCCGAGTGGACAAAGACCCTGAGGACGTCCCCCCGGCGATTCTGACCTGGAATCCAGTGCCCAAGGACCCTCCTCGACGACCCAGACAACGCCTGCAGCCTCAGAACCAGGGACCCCTCCAACCGCGACCAGCAGGGGGTAAGATTTTCCGATGTCAAAAGACACTCCTGCACCCGGCGCCCCACGGCCCCCTGTGCCCAACTCCTGGGTGCCTACCTATCCTCCAAGATCCCAACTTACCCCTCGAAGTGTTGGTCGTTCCTGAAGATCCTCCGTACCTGAGCCTGCAGCCTTTGTTCACTTTCTAAGATCTCCATTGAATAACATTGAGCGCCCGACGGCTCAAAAGCACCCTGCACCCAGCCACCAGAGTGCCCCTGGCAGTGCAACCTATGTCCTAATCTACTTCCCCATTTGCCCTGAGCAAGTGACCACGAGCCCAGCTCCCACAGCCGCGTGGCCTGCTCGCCAGCAGCCACCAACCGAAGGCCCCCTGCCTCTCATTGGATAATATTGGGCCTAACTACCTCTGCACCCGGCTGCCCCTGTGCCCTTTGTAGTTCAGTACTGATCCTGAAAAGTAATTTTAACCGTACTTACCAGTAATTTCGTTCCATAGGATATAATTTCCTGCTTTTTGCTGAAAAAGTTTCTAAGTGTCGATTTTTGAAAATTACAAATATTCTTTAAAAATCGTGCCAACGGGCGTGGTCTCGCCGCGGACGATGTGAGTCGCACATCGCTGAGGCTCCGGGCCGCCGCCGTGGAAAACAGCCTTTAAAGCGGGGCGGTGGATGCGGAGACGAGCTAGCCGGGGGGGACTGGCTGGATATCGACAGCGGGCAGCTGCCAGGCGCCTTAGAGACTCCCGACACAGGCTGTGGTGAGCAGGGGTGACATCCGAGGCGAGGAGCCGGCGGGAGAGACTGCGACCACCATCTTGGCTGCGCCTGGCTGACCGGTAGGAGTGCCGCTGGAGAAGCCGCGAGGCCGTGTGACGGAGCGACGGCGACGTTGAGGCGGCTGGGGCCGTGTGACAGAGCGACGGCGACGTTGAGGCGGCTGGGGCCGACGGAGAGGCGACTCGAGGGAGATCGGGCTCGGTGACGGGCGCGGCCGCCATCTTGTGCTCTGCGGCTGGCCCTGGCCCGTTGTTGCGGCTGCCCGTCTCGTGGCGCTAAAGAGGAGGCGGACTGTGATGAGGCCTCGGCCCTGACATTGGTACGCGGAGCGGTTTGCTGGGGCTGCCGGGGGGGCACCAGGCCATAGCCTACGACTCACTGCACGCGCGGAGCTGCTGCCGCGTGGCGGCGCTGCGGGCCCTGCTGCTGGTGACTGGGGCCCCTGGACTGGCCCGGCCGGGCCCTGACCGCGGCGTCGTCCTGCCGGCCTGTGACGACCTTGAGCCTGGAGGCGCCGGCCATCAGTGGAGCGAAGCAGCGACGAGCCACCGAGCTGAACGGCGGACGACACCTACAACGACGAGAGCTGGTAGGCCGGGACCTCCCGGACGACCTGGGTGATTGCTGGGGGCCAGAGCGGAGGCGGGGGCCCGAAGGTGAAGGCGGACGACGCGGGGTGTGCGTGTGGCTGTGGGCTGGCCGGGGGCTGAGAGACGCCGGCTGCCACCTTGACTCGCCTCGCGGGAGAGGCCTAGCCCACACGGCGACTGGACTGGGGCCTGGGCCTGGATCGGGGGGCGCTCTAGAAGGAAACGCGCCCAGAGGACGACCGGCGCCCTGATGTCCGTGGCCTGCTGCCTGCACCTGCACACCAGACGATAGTCTAACGTTGGGCTGGGTGAGGTCCGCTGACGAGCCCTGACCTGAGAGCTGGTGGCGTTCGCCACAGGCGTGACGGCCATCCCTAGCGCTGGAGGGCCTCTCTTGGACGGCGTGGGAGCTCAGCCCTGGGACAGTTTAGCGACCGCACCGCTACGTGGAGTTGGGCCTCGAGGATCTCCTGCGTTGCGGCGCTCTACGCCGCGGCATTGTCGTCTGCGCTCACCCCTGCGCCCCCGTGGTTCTGAGCCGGGAAAGGTGGGGCTGGCCATTCGCCACACGACTGCGGGTCCCTGAGCTGCTGGGGGCTGCTACCCCCACTCACTGTGAGGCTGCTCCTGAACGCGGCCACGCCATGACCCGTACGAAACAGGGGAAGGAGCCGCCGGCAACCCCCAAAGACACCTCTGTTAAGGACTTGTGGACCAAGCCTGCCACATCGTCACAGAGCGTGGAGCCATCGGGGGCCGGGGCCTCGACAGCCCCCGTCACGCAATCCTTCATGACGGCATTCATGCAAGAACTTAAATCGGAGATTGGGTCCCTTCGCTCTGAAGTCCAGGCATGCGTGAAGGACCTTCGGAGGGACGTGGGAGAGCTGGGTGGCCGAGTGGATGACTTGGAAAAGACCCTGGATGCACGCACGGAGGACCAAGAACACCTATGGCAAAGGCTGGCGACCTTGGAAGAACAACATGTTGAGCTCCAGATCCAACAGGAAGACTTGGAAAATAGGGGGCGCCGGAACAACAAACGCATCCGGGGAGTGCCGCCTGGGGCAGAAGGGGCAGATATTATGTCCTTCGTGGCGGACTTACTCCATGACATCCGAGGGGATGATGACACTTCGCCGCCCACCCTGGACCGCGCTCACAGGGTTTCAGGGCCGATGGGGAGGCCGGGCCTGGTCCCTGACATCTTGACACGGGTTCACTTCTTTGTGGAAAAGGAAGCCATTCTTCAGGCGGCCAGAGGCAAATCCGAAATCCTCTGCGGAGGGAAGCCCATTCAACTGTTTCAGGACTTGGCCTCCACCACTCTCCGGCGACGCCGGGACTTCAAGCCCATCACTGCCAAATTGAGGGAGCTCAACATCCGCTACCAATGGGCCCATCCCTTCGCCCTCATGTTTCAGTGGGAGTCCAAGCGGCGGGTGCTGCGCTCATACCGGGAAGCGGCCCAACTCCTACAGATTCCTGATTCACCGCCGGCCAGCCCCGCGCGGCGCCCATCCAAACTCAGAGTCCCGGCGAAGCCGCAATGGTCCACGGTGCGACACCCTAGACACCCACCGTCGCCGGAGGGCAGCAGGGCCTCCCGGGACAAGCAGGACATTATCGAACATATCAAATCCTTGGAGGGCTCCTCCTCGCCGCTGGGCTCCCAGGCCTCTGCCGTTAAATGACCAACGCCCACCGCGGATCTGCTCACTTGACTGCATTCACATTATTGAGCTGGCTGAGACGACCGGAGGCATGGCCGGCTGTGGACTGCATCTCTCCCCCATTGCTAGCGCCCTAGACGCCTCACTCGGAGGCGCACCGTCATCTCCTCTACGGGGCACTGTCTCCCAGGCTTGGGCGGCGGCCCGGGCTAGACCCTCGACACCATAACTTTGCGGTTCAACGATGGCGAACCCCCCATCCTATTTCTGGGAGAGTGACATCTCCGAGACAGCCTGTGCCATGGTGCCTGGCTACTCTCTTGACTGGAATAGGCTCTTCCGGCCCTGTTGGCCGACTACAGGTTTACATGGTTGTACTTGTTCTTATTTGTTCTCCTCCGTAACCTCTTTCCTTCATTACCCTTGGCGGGGGGGACATGTGTTTGGGTGGGATGCTCAAGCGGGTGGTGCCCTACTGGGGATTCTACGACAATGACTACCATCTCTACCTGGAAGATTCTCTCTCTCAATGTGAATGGGCTCAACTCTCCCAACAAACGACGCCTCATCTGGCGCTACCTCCTCCTGCAGAACCCCGACATCATTCTTCTTCAAGAGACTCACCTCCTCAAGTCCGACGTGGGCCGGATGGCGCATCCGCGCTTCCCCCTTCAGTTCTGGTCCTCGGCTCCTTCAAAGACGGCAGGGGTGGCGATCTTGTGCCGGGCGGGGATATCCCGGGGTGATTCCAAGGTACATAGAGATGCGGAGGGGCGGTTTCTGCGGGTGGAGATCAGGCGGGGCTCCCGCGTTCTGACACTGTGTAATTTATATGCCCTCAACCAGGGTCAGGATCTCTTCTTGCGTAGGGTAATCAGGGAACACCTGGAGCCGGTAACCACAGACCTCATAGTCGGAGGGGACTTCAACTGGGTGTGGGACGCGGAGCTTGACCGTTGTGGGGGCGCTTTTCACGGGGTGGGGGCCATGTCTGCGGCGGTGAAACGCTCCTTAACCGCCTTAACCTTAGTGGATGTTTGGAGGTACCACTCTCCGGGGTTGCGTGACTACACCTTTTACTCCCATGTTCACCGCACTTACTCCCGCATTGACCTCCTTCTCGTATCGCACTCACTACTCAAGGACTCCATCTCGGTGTCCCACTCCACCATCTCGGTCTCGGACCACGCCCATGTCGAGCTGCTTCTACGGGAAGGTCCTCCCCACCCGCTGCGTCCGCACCGCTGGCGCTTCCCGGACCACGTCCTCCGGGATCCAGTGGATAGAGAGGAGCTCCAAACAGCTATCCTGGCATATTTCGAGGATAACGACCTGCCGGGGACCCCTCTCCCTATCCTTTGGGACGCCTTCAAGGCCACTATACGGGGCACTCTCACAGCCTTGGCGGCTGCTCGAGCGCGTGAGGCCCAGCTCTATGAGACAAAAACTACGAGGGAGTTGCAGGTGCTCGAGCAGATGGACAAAGAGCGCCCGCTGGCGACGCACAAGCGCCGTTTGGCCGTCCTACGGGGGCAGCTCCGCGCACATAGGGTCAACAAGGCTGAGCGCGCTCTGCTGGCACTCAAGCAGCGCTACTATGCGGGGGGCGACAAGGTGGGCGCTGTTCTGGCGCGACGTTTGCGGACGCGGGCAGCTACGGCACATATCGCGAAGCTACAGAAGGCGGACGGGTCCTGGGCCGTTACGGAATCGGCGAAGCTCCAAACGTTTCATGACTACTATTCAGCCCTTTATACTGGCGACCCCCCCGCGGCGGAGCTGGTTGCGGAAGCCTTAGACGCTTGTCACTGGGACCCGTTGAGTGGGCATCACTCCGGGCTTCTGGAGGACTCTATCACCCCGGCAGAGCTGGTTGGCGCTTTACGCGACCTCCCGCTTGGCAAGGCGCCCGGCCCAGACGGGCTCCCGGTGTCGTTCTTCCGCGCCTTCTTACCGCAATTGCAGCCGTACCTTTTGCGCCTCTTTAATTCTTTTGGGGAGTCGGTAGGGCCTTCAGCAGATATGACAATGGCCGACATAACGCTCATCCCGAAGCCCGGGAAGGACCATACGCTGTGCTCCTCCTACCGGCCTATTGCCCTGCTGAACACCGATTTAAAACTATACACTAAAATTCTAGCCAAGCGGCTTAGCCCTCACCTCCCCAATCTCATTGAGCCCGACCAGGTGGGGTTCATCCATCAACGCCAGGGCGCGGATAATGTACGGCGTATTGCGCATATCGTCGGGAAGGCCCAGCACTGGAAGATCCCGGCCTGCCTGTTGTCGCTCGACGCGGAAAAAGCGTTCGACAGGGTGGACTGGACCTTTCTTCGAGCAGTGCTGCGGAAAATAGGCCTGGGTCCTAAGATGGTGGCGCGCATTATGGCCCCGTATATCTCGCCAGTTGCCAGGGTGCGGGTTAACGGACAGCTCACGCAACCTTTTCCCATCTGCAGAGGCACTCGGCAGGGCTGTCCCCTATCGCCCCTATTGTTCGCCCTGGTGGTGGAGCCTCTGGCCATTATGATTCGGCGGTCCCCTGATATCTGTGGTATAACCCTTCGCGGAGTGCAGCACAAGATTGCTCTCTTCGCGGACGACCTCCTTCTCACCCTCTCTGAGCCCCTGCGCTCACTGCCGGCGGTACACTCGCTCCTCCGCACCTACGAACGTGCCTCTGGGCTCAAAATTAACCACACCAAGTCCTGGGCCCTTAATATCTCAATCCCGGCCGAAGAGCTCCCAGCGATTCAAGTTTCGGCCCCGTATCAGTGGGCGGACGCGTCTGTGCGATACTTGGGTCTTAACTTGACTTCAGACCTGGCCACTTGGACGCAAGCCAACTGGCAAGACTACAAAACCTCTGTCCTGGCTGACCTGCGGGCGTGGAGGGCCTTACCGCTCTCCTGGTTGGGCCGCCTAAACACAGTGAAGATGTCGATACTGCCAAAGGTCCTCTATCTATTTCAAACACTGCCAACTCCGATTCCGGAACATCAAATACAAGGGCTCCAACGTGAGCTCAACGCGTTTGTGTGGGGGGGGAAAAAGCCACGGTTCTCGAATAAAATCTTGAGTCTCCCCCGGGACAGGGGTGGCCTGGCCTGCCCTAACCTCCTCGAATATTACTGGGCGTCGCACCTTCGCTGTATCCTGGAGTGGGGGGCGTGGGAGAGTGAAAAGGTGTGGTTCCACATGGACAGGGCAGTCACCTGCCGGCCGCTATGGGACCATGCCTGGCTTCCCCGGGCGGCCCGACATCGCAGCGCCTACATGGCCGTCCCTACCAAAACGGTCCTGGAGATCTGGGATAAAGTGGCGGTGAGTAGGGGCTTGACCACCTTTCCATCCCCACACACCCCGATTGCGCGAAATCCACAGTTCCCGCCAGCATGTCAGACACCCTACTTCGCGAACTGGACAGAGTCGGGCTGCAGGACGATACGAGACCTGTTTTGCGGCGACACTCTCAAAACCTTTGCACAGTGCAAGCAGGAATTTGGGCTCCTAGACGGTGACAAATACCAATATATACAACTGCGGCACTGGATACAGGGCTCGGCCCTGACGCCGGCGGCCACGCGACCCTACACGCAGTTCGAACAGCTAGCGCGGGATTTAGGCAACTATAAGGGGCTCATTTCCCGCATCTACAAGGTGCTGCAGCGCTCGCACCGGCTTGACCCCCACCCCTATCAGACGAGGTGGCACTCCTCTACTGGCTCGGGCGTCACCCCTGCCCAATGGGCCCGGCTTTGGGGCGACATCCCTAAAATACTACGTAGCATCCCTCAACAAGAATCGGCGTACAAAGTAATGACCCAATGGTACTACACCCCCGCCAGACTCCACAAAATGTTCCCCAATTCCTCTCCCCTGTGCTGGCGATGTACCCAGGCGCAGGGGGACTTCATACATATTTGGTGGACATGTCCACTTCTGAAAGTCTTCTGGAAGGAGGTCCTCAGCCATGTAAAAAGGGTGCTCGGGTTCCCCCTTCCGGAGGACCCGCTGGTGGTCCTTCTGGGGGTTAGACCAACAACCCTGAGAGCCATGACGGGTCGTGATCGGCACCTTAGCCTCCACATGTTGGGCGCTGCAAAACAAACAGTAGCCCTTCACTGGAAGAAGCCTGAGTCGCCCTCTGTAAACGTGTGGTTTACCCGTCTGTGGCAAGTGGTGGCGATGGAGTTTCTCACGGCGCGTCTACAGCTTCGAGACGCCAAGTATAAGAAACTCTGGAAGCCCTTGGTGGACTACCTGGGGAGGCTAGAGCATGCTCGCTTGCAGCCGCCACGACTTCGAGCCCTGAAGCTCTTCGATGACGTGCTAGTTCCCACGGACCCGGGGGGGTTCTGGAACACCGCAGGGGGTATGTAACGTAACCCACTAGTGAGCGCCGACCCGGAGGGAGGGGAGGAGACCCTGCTGTTAGCGGACTACACCCTGGAGGACCCCCAGATGCTGGTGATAACTGAGCGCGCATCTTTTCTCCCTCGCCATGACTGTCGCCCTTTGCGATGGTCCACACCCTCCCCCTCTTCCCTTGTTCTCTCCCCCTGGTTGTTTGGTCGCCACATTGGCAATCTTTGATGTGGGGAGTGGGGCGCTACTTACTGCTCTGTGCATCATTGATGAAAGGTACCTGACTTGCACAGCGCCTCCTTTAGGTGATATTTGCTAGCATATGCTGTGACCCTACCATCGCACAATTGTGACACCCCCACTGCCTTACCCTAACGCTACCTGCCCGGCTGGCCCGGGACGAGTGGGACATTTCGTTAGCCATGGTTTCTAGCCTTTAAGAACTGTCTCTACAGGGTTGCTGGGCGGGAGGTCTACTGAGGGTTTAACGCCACTAAGGCACACAACCTCTGAGAGTCAATGTACCTGTGGGGGCCGGTTTCTGGGCTATAGATAATGTTCCTGGTGCTAAAGCATATGCCTGTATCCATGCCAACGAATAGTCACCTGCTGCCGGCCCATGTGGTTGTAGGCGAACAAGCTGTGTATGGATTTTTGCACGACCGTTAAAATCAATAAAAGTTGGTTCAAAAAAAAAAAAAAAATCGTGCCAACGATAAAAACGTAATTACTTGCCTGTTTTAGATAGATGTCCCAGCGCTGAACCTAGGAGCCCAGCACTGGATTACAAAAGTAACGAGAACATACTTTACCCGTAACTGGAATTTTCTTCCATAGGAAACCATTATCTGTTTTTCTGTGAAATTTCTTCTAAGTGTCGATTTTGCAAACTTATAAATATTCCTTAAAAATTGCCTGTGTAACTTAAACGCAGTTTCTCAACTGCTTACAGGTGGTACACTAGTGCTGGATCCAGGATCCAACACTGATCTAGAAAAAGTAACCATAACCCCACTTACCTGCTAAGTGAATTTCCTTCCATAGGATAACATTGGTAATTTGATCAGAAAATGTTTCCAAGTGTCAACTTTTAAAACGGCAAAATATTGCTTAAAAATCACAACAGTAACTAAAACGTATTTACTCACTTGTTTCCAAGAACTGTCCCAGGACTGAATCTAGGATCCAGTCCTGGAGTTAGAAAAGTAATCCTGAAAGTAATCAATTGCATATAACTTAAAATTCCCATTGAGCTCAATGTATTATTGTGTTTGAAATTGTGTTGCCTATTGCAACAAACTTTAACTATTGCATTTCAAGTCAATTGCCTCTTGCAAAGTATTTAACTAAAGCATCTCATTCTGAGAAAGTATATTTTGATACCTCTTGTTGGTTCTAAAATAAAACAACCATATATTTTTTAATACAAACCATTGGCTTAGCGTTCAATTCTTGAGTGTGTGAGACCATTTGCTGACTGAGTGTGTACAACAAATGCTTTACACTGTCCTCTGATACTGCCTTACTGCTCGACCAAGCTACCACTTTAGAGAGTAAGGTTATATCTAACTTTAGCCTCTGACAAACCTCTGGGGACTGTGGACTCTGTGCACACTGTACCTATTTGGGAACAGTATATACAGAGCCACTTCCTCACACTTGTTTATTCCACTGGTGCAACGGCTCCAACATCTACACTAGTCAGAGGTGTTCCTGTGGCAGAGATTTGTCATTCGGCGACATGGGCTTTCTTTCACACTTTTATAAGGATTTCCTTGTATGACTACTCCTTCAGACCCACCACCTGGGAGAGCATTCTTTTGTGTAATCTTTGTAAAAGGAGAGGAACCTGCTGATAGATGTGTTCATCAGAAGAAAAAGTTCAGTAACTTTGATAACAATCTTTCTGGTGGATACTCTGTCTACCTACAGATTTTTCACTGAGGGTGCCCGCCTACCCATTCTGAATCATGTTCATAGACGTCTGAAATTAATAAGGTTCCAACGTAGTTTGTTGCACTGCACACTCTCATTCAATCTGAAGCTCTCCATTGTGTGGATCGACTCCATTGTGTTGATAAAATGGACAAGGAACTGACGTCCCAGCTCCAATGTGCCACTATAAGGTCCCATTGACGCCACACCAGCATCACATATAGTGTCAAGTTGAAGTCAGCCTCACCTATTGGCTAGGCTGTGATACTAGGGAGTATCTACCAGAAAGACCGTTCTAGAATGTTATTAACCTTTTCTTTGATGCCTCACAGATTGCATGTAACAACTCTCTGAACAGCCATGACACCTCTAGGGTGTGATTTTTACCTTTCTGCAGAAATGTAACCCATTGCATTCTGGTGTTGGTGAAATAAATGTGTTTAAACAAATGCACATTTGCAAAAATCCTCGGCTTAAACCGCAGATGCACAGCGTATAATTAGGTATTTATTACCATTGTTGAGAGACGGGAAGGGGTATTGTGACGCACACAAGGCTTCACCTCTGCATATGTGCTGCTTATATCATATATGCAGATTTGCAGAATGTAATATCATTACCGTGTTGAGTGTGAGGAGGCATCATGACTCGCAAGAGGAATATTTTTCATTTAACCAAAACCAGGATGAAGGGGGTTACATTTGTGCAGAAAGGTGCAAATCACATTCAGGATCATGGCTATTCACCCCTGTGGGGGATTCCTACTGGGATTAGCACCCCTAAACTCTCATGTACAAGCACAGGGTGAAGATTGCTTGTACCGGGCTGTAGTTGACAATCACTGGGCTGTAAGTGATTCATTCCTAGCTACAGACAACCGGCTGGGCTCTAGGAGCCCCCTGGCTGCAGCCCAACAGTAGATCATCTAGGAAATTGGCCACGGTAGGTTCATATCGCCTACAATTCCACTGGGAGAAGACAGTCACCAATGGGACATCAACGCCATATTGGGGCATAATGATCAATCCACTCTATCTCTAACCACAAGGTGAAGGACCGAAATTCTAGCCCGTCTCAATCTGATGTACTCTGTGTCTCCAGGTGATGGTATATGGCAATTCGCTACCTGATCCTGCATCTTCAACAAAACAAGCATATAATATATGAAAGGTCTGGCGAAACCTTGCTGGCAACAGTAGCAGACTATACCTGGCCACCTAACTAACCACTCTGTATTAATAATCGTGGCTTTAGGATGGGGATGCATTTCTCCTTCATTCAAGGGAAGGAGCTCCCATTCTAATGGACGATGCCCGGATCTCCATCTTCCCTGACTACACGAAGGTTGTACAGGGCAGTCAAAAGAAAGCTTCGCACGGTTGGTCTCACCTACGCAGTCTTGTTCCCGGCCAAGCTCCGAGACCAACGAACATAAGACCTATTTGTTTGGGGGATCTCCCTGAGGAAGCATGAGACTGGGTGGAACACAACTTCCCTGACTCCAGGAGACCCAAGTCCACAAAGTCTACAGCATCAGCGGCACAACGTCCACCCCGGAGTCGGCGTAGGTGACCGCTCCGGAGCAAAAAGGAGGAACACGGTCCCATCCCCCCAGCAGTCCCTTGAAAGCCAGAAAGCTGCACCACTTCTCTCAGCATCTTCCCTCTGTCCCAGACAACCTTTTGTCAGCCCCAGTGCATCTCAGGAAAGTGCTTCTGAGTTCAACTCTGGGGGGCAGTTCAGCACTTTTCCCCACGATGACCTCACAGATGACTCATGATTTGCGGGGTTAAGTTTTTCGTAAGTACTGTTCTCTTCTGAATCCTTTTTGATATGTTATGGTTGAGGGTACTCACTTTAATACTCGCAGAGGGCCTACACTCCTCCCCAAGATGGGACACAATGTACTACTGCTTAATCTTATTTAAGCCTATTATTGCACTTCTTTTCCTTATGTTATTCTAAGATGCATGGATTGTACCCCAGTTTGGACCCTTCCTTACCTTACATGGGCATTAACAAACCTCTACTTCACACAGCACGTACTGCTTGTGTCTACCCTACGCCATTTTTATTCACCAAATATTTTGCCGTTAATTACCGCTTAGATTGTTGCCAGTCAGTCATTGTTCTTTAATGTGATGCTTCTAGACACTATGTAGCTCCGGGCCTGGGAAGAAGTCAGCTCCCGACTATACCCCTGCTCCTAATGCACGATGAAAAGTGATGCGCATTGTACCCCAAGGGAGCCTGCACACATTGTAGTGTTATTACCTGTTTTCTTTTACAGTTCTGGTCGAACAAGTTTTCATTGCTGGACCTTGTATTAAGACTTTTTTTTACGTTTTTGTTCCTATTAACATCCAACATCGTCATACTTCAATTGTGTTACCACTGCTGTTTATTCCCAGTGTAAATTTGTCTGTTAAGGTTTGTACCCCGTTATCCCAATGACTGTTCTGCATAAATACAATATGATCACTTGGAAAGTCAGAGGCGGGGGATATATACTAAAACTATACAGGATTCAAGCCCAATTGCGCCATCAACATATGCATGTGGTGTGCTTACAAGAGACCCATCTCATAACCAGTGAGGCCCTCAGACACCGTTAGAAATGGCGGGCCAATTATTCCACATTTCACCCTCTGCATTTTGTCACGGGGTAGCAATATGGATTAGAGCAGGGGTTCCTTTCATGCTGGCGGAGAAGCGGATTGAATCACAGGGGAGGTATGTCCTCCTTCGCTGTGCGCTTGACGATACTCCTATTGTTCTGGGCAGTAAATATATGCTCTGAACTTAGAGCAGGGTGTCATCTTGGTGCTTCTGTCTGCCATCCTGGCGGACTGGGTGCATTACCCATGGTTTCTGGGAGTGGACTTTAGAGTGGTATTAGATATAGATCTGGACAGATCGATTAACCCCTCCCACACTGATTTGGTGTGACAAGCCAAGGCCCTGCGATGGTGGGTTAAGGGATAGTCCTTTGCAGATGCATGGCATAGCTAAAATGCAGGTATGAACAAATATTCATTTTACTCACCTCCTCCACAAGCGTCTAGACCGAATCCTATGTGCGGCTTCTCTACAGTCATCCGCGTGACCTACTTAGGCAAAACTCTCTTGGATCATAATCCCTTACAGATTACATGTGCATGGGGCCACGTTCCAGCTCCCATCCCCCCATGCACTTCCAACCCAAACTGTTTTCGGATATGGTCTTCCGAGATACAATGGCCTCCACAACAGGGCTTACATACAGAAGACTCATACCAAAGCGGTCAAATCTGGTGCCTTACGAGCCTGAATGATTAAACCACAGGCTTCACTCACTCCTATTCTCACAATAACTACCTTACAGTATATTCAAGCCATTTTCCAATTAAAAATGAATAGGGCGCTCCGTGATTTCTATTCAACTATATACAGCCCCACTGCCGGTTGACCCAGAGGCCATCCAGTGCTTTCTAGGTGGATTAACAAGCAACTGAGAGCCCCTATCACGGCCTATGAAATCAGAGGGGCAATAAGAGAACTAGCTAGGAACAAAACCCCCAGCTATGATGGCCTCCCTATGGAATTTTACGCCACATTCACCACCAGACTGGTTCCACAATTAAAATGCCCTTTTTAAAACTTCTTTGGAGGAGCGCAGGTTGCCTCCTACCACAGCACAAGCGCTGGTCACCTCTTTATGAAAACAACATAAACAGCCCTCTGACAGGACTTCTTAGAGGCCTTTTTTCTAAATTTAATACATAACACAAAATACTGAGCAAAGTACTGGCCCGCCGCTTACTACCCACGATTCCCAAACTCCTTCATAATGATCAATGTGGCTTCGTCCCTAATTGCAATACTGCACTCAAAATCCGCCGATTACACCTGATCATGGATACTGTACAAGGGTGATTTCGAGGGATAGGCTGTCTCTCTTTGGACTCAAGATAGGCCTTTGATACCATCAGCTGGGAATTTATGATTGCTGCCCTTAAATGGTTTGGTATCCATTCCACCTATATTCGCTGTGTGCAATTATTGCACGCAACTCCCAAGGCACAAGCACGTACGGTCCAATATATTTCAGACTCCTATCCAATACAGCGTTGCTCAAGACAAGGCTGCCCGTTATCGCCACTCCTTTTTAGGTCTCGCCTACGCAGCGTGCATGCACTGCATAGGAGACCTTTAGCCGTCGTTCAGCTCTTTTTGGAAGCACATACTCGTGCTTGTGACGGCATACACCTTGCGGGAGCGCGCAGGGGTGCGCCATAAGCACGAATATGTGCTTCCAAAAAGAGCAGACTGCTTGCGCGCGCACGCACCATTCCCGGGTTTGTTAATCCAGTCACAAGAAGCTTTACCTGGGGTTGCGCGTGCGCTGCTTTGATGCCCCCCTTTCCGCAGAATCGCCGCTCATGGTTTTGCTGCCTTGTGTAACCTTTCGAGTGGACTGCGCGCGCACCACTCACGGGCTTCTTTAAATTATTGCTTGTTGAATTTTGAGGTGACATTTTATGCCATTTCTCACGCTATTCGCATGATCAGTCAGTGGATCGACTCCTGAATTGGTTGCCATGGTAAAGCCAGACCAGTACCTCGGTTCAGGCTCGGCTCTTGTGGCTTGTAAACCTCTACTTTAAATGTACTCGTGTTTGCATATTTGTTTTCACTTTTTTACGGTATTTTCATGCGTCGTCTTTCTTCTTAGGCTGGGGATGTGAAATTGGGAACTTAAAATCTGAATCTATATTTGCGTTAGACAGTACGATCAGTTGCAACAGTTCGGCAAAAATGAACTTTTTTATGTAAAACGAAAAATATTGCGCCACCTACTGGTTTTAAGGGTATTTCTTTTCTTGAACCTTCCAAAAGGAGAAATTCACAGGCTGCAACTCGTGCAAAATGCTTTTACTTCACCCCCCCCCCATACAGTACCTATCTCACCAGATCACCTGATCACCGGTGAACATTCAAGTCTCTATTTCCTGCAGAATAACTCATCATTTAAGTGGTAGCATACAGGCTGCTGGTGGTTGAAATTCGGTACCAGTATAAGCTGCAAGTTCACTCCTTCAAACGGGATTGGATGGAAGACGGAGTCTTTTCTGCAAGTGCAACATGGCTATGAAACCAGCTCCCTTTTGAGTTACCCAGAGAAGCCGGTTTATATCAATACAGGGAAAGTCTAAAAAATGGGTAATTCCTGCAGCATCAGCATGATGTGTTGTGTCACCCGTCGAAAGTTCTATGACAAGTGTAGAGTGCTTTGTAGCCTATGGACGAAAGCAGCGCTCTATAAAACCAAATACTTCTAGATTTGGCACGACCCTTTAATCTCCCAATATCTCCGCAAGGCTTATTAGGGTTAAAGCAACAGACGGGCGCAGGACTAACCCCTGGACCGGCTCAAAAACCAAGCATGTGGCAACGATCTTTCAAAAACTGGAAACAATATCTATCTATCAAATAAAAACAAGCATTTGCAATTCAATAGGTCTTGCATTTGAGAGAGTTTGAGCTATTGACATTGCAAATAACAATGCCTTTTATTTTTGTTTTCGTTCTAAAAACATAAATAAAAGGCATACTCATTTACAATGCCAATAGCTTAAACTCGCGTAACTGCGAGACCTATTGCATTGCAAATGCTTGTCCTACATGGGGGCCTCTATGTTCCCGCGTGTAGGCTGCTGTTTGCTGAAAGAAACCAAGCAGAACTGTCTGCGAAAACCGTACAGGATCAAGTGGCCACACATTCTGCTGGGGCGTGAGGGCTCAGTGAAAGCTTCTTAAACACAAAGTTAAGGTTCATCCTTTTGGGTGTGAGTAAAAGTGCACACCTTTTATTCTGGACATGACCCAGCTTTTAATAAGGCGTCAATACACGTATTGTTTACTCTTTAAGAAGCCACAATTTGAGCGCCACCTCAATCGATCAATTGCGTTTGTAATCATTAATAAGCTAAAATAAAGAAAATACTTTTGGAAAGCTAAATATAAATTCCACGTAATTACACTACCAGCTAGCTAAACAAGCATTGAAAATGCAATAGGTCTCGCCTTTTATTAAGTAAAAGTGATTTGCTTTGCTAATGGCATTGTATAGCAAAGCAAATGGCTTTAACTTAATGAAAGGCGAGACCTATTGCATTTTTAATGCTTGTTGTTCTAGCATTAGATCCCTTAGCACAATGAATAAGAAAGGACGTCCATGACTAAGGTATTCCAATCTGACCCACAACCCACGCAATATCATTGTATGCTGATGATATGATCTTGTATGTTAAAGATCCGCTAATGAACCTGACGGAAGTGGCTGGGCAGGTCGAGGCATTTGCGTCTATCTGGTTTACAGATTAATGTTAAATCCTATGCCTTCTTATTCAAGAACACTTACAACCAACCGTCTTTGCCGTTTGGAGCAATGGATATCCAGGTGACAACTCAGACCCTTCGTTATGTTGTAGATCCAGATTTACCGAGATGCGCATGAGGTGTTCGAGGGTAATCTCCTTAGAACTATTGTAACCCTCAAGTCCCAAGTGGGCTTCTGGACCACCTTACTCCTCTCAGTGGCGGGCAGACTGCCCTTGCGAAAATGGTCATGCTGCCTCGCTCACTTTCTCATTTTGTAAACATTCTAGTGCTTGTCCCTGCCCTAATCTTTACACTACTAAACATCCTCCTCTTTGACCTAATCTGGGCCAGTGCACGTCACAGGGTTGCTCTCTCCAACTTCCACCTGACAAGGACGAGATGGGTGCTCCAGATTTCAGTTCCTATCGCGTAGTGGGGCTTCTGCAATGGCTTTCTGATTGGTTTACGGGCTGTAACCTGTCGAAATCGACTCGACTGGTGCCATGCTTAATCTAAGCAAACGCCACCATATGTGATGTCAAGGCTCTGCATCTAGTGCCCCCTTATTGCTGCGACTGGCCATTACATAATGGAAGATGGTCTCACATTATACCACCACTCGTGCCTTATGCCCAGAATGCACCACTGTAGGCTTCTCCACTGCATCTAGGACACTCACAACAAACATACTACAACCTTGGTCACAGGAGGGAGTCGCCACAATCAATGACCTGTTTGCAGAAGGCCCCCTACTAAGCCATGAAGATTATATACACATGCAGGCCTACCTGAGACATTATTTTTAACCCATGCCAGTATAACCCGTTACATATGACACCATTGGGCGCCAGGGGGAACTGAACCTCCCACACGTGACCTGCATCAAGCATTACACATTCCTAATTAAACGGAACAAGCAGGTTTACAGTACGGAGCCCAACAATCTGAAGGCCAGGAACTCTTTCCGATTCAATAAACTATGAAACAGTTGATTGACATGATTGACACTTGGTCCGTTGGTTATATTGGTGCACATCTTCTGCTCCCCCTCACCTCTTTATGAGCCAAATGGGAAAGGGACCTAGCTCGGAATTTCCAAGACAACAAATGGGACTTCCTTAGAGAATACATCTGGAAAATATCTTTCAACTCTTGCTTCAGGTGTATACAATTTTTTATAGTACACAGGCTATACCTTACTCTGCACAGACTCCACACCATGTTCCCCACAGTACCGTTGACTTGTCCTCGTTGTCATGTACCCAATGCAAAACTTTTACACATTATGGGATTGCCCCAGGCCGACCCCCCCCCCCCCCTACTGGATGCAAATCACTGCTATCCTGTCAGAACTTACAGATTGGGACCATTTGCACTCCATGTAATAAGATATTTTGGGTTAATTCCCAAGAGCGCCAAGGTGCTGTTAAGATTTGTGGACTATGTGGTTTTTTGGCAAAGCGAATCTTGACGAGACGCTGGCAATCTCACGATGTGTCCCTGGTTTATCAATGGCGGAAGGAGGTGGTGAGATGGGGTCTAGTGAAGAGCAGCGCACTGCACCGGGAAGAATACCGAGGTCTATGGAAGAAGCTCATAGCACTGGAATGGGATGCCCTGTTAGTCTTTTAAAGCTTTCGAGGTGACCGACACCTAGGCCTGTTCAGCCCTCCCTCCACACAAATTTATGCTAAATAGTATGCACTTGCATAAGCCTCATATACCCTCACATAAGCAGTGTATCGCCTAGACTAAGCTGGGATTCATATTTCTATTTATTACAAAAAACAACTGGGTTATCTACATGTTTGGGTTAATACCATTCTATACACATCAATGTAGCACATTTGTGGGTTTTGACACGCTTGCTCATAAGTGACTATATTTAGTAACGGGTGGGTGGAGGGAAGGTCAATTTGTTTAGATTGCATTTTTCTGTGCTTACTGTTAATTACTTGTTTAAGCCGTTCAGCCACATGCTATTCAGTAATATACTTTGTATGCTTAACCCCTACATCCTGACCATTTTCTGTTTCTACGATGTACACTAGTATAGTCTACTGATATTTACCAGATGCTGACAATGTGTATAGTTAAAAAAGCAGTAAAGTTTGTGTTAAAAAAATATATATAACGATTGTGGTCTAAGAAGAATGGGGAGCTTGGCATCATATTGCTGGTCACCAAAGGATTGTAATACAGTTCACCCTGCAGGTCGCAAATAGTCACATACCCTGAACACTAACATCATATTATGACAAAAGCATGTTTATAACACAGTACGTATTGGCAACTCTCCTCAATAGACATCTCATAATAAAGTCAGAGAACTGTAATGCAGTCTATCCACGCAGATATCTGATTCCCACTCATTCCTGTTTTACAATTGTTTCCAGCCCCAGAACCATCCGATGACAGCATGACTTACCGCCTGCCACAACCACCCTAGGAAAAAGTAGTTTGAGAACATAAAGAAAAAAGTACACTAAAAGGGACCTGCAGAGCTACTTTGCTACTTAAACTTTCTGCTGCTTTTGACAGTCTCCCACCCCATCCAACACTTCCAAAAAGCTGGCATTCAAGGAACTGTCCTCTGCTGAATCTGCTCCTTCTTCACCGGTCGCACCCAGCCAGTCAGCCTAGCTCCCTACACCTTGATCTGCACCAACCTCAACTGCAGAGTACCATGAGGATCTTCTCGGAGCACTCCCTGTTCAACACCTACATGCCACCTATTTGTAACATCATCCGGTCCCACGGAATCAACAGTCTCTCTTATGCCAAAGATACACAGCTCATCTTCTTCCTCTTCAACGAAACACCCACCTTCTAGACCAACTTAAAATGCCTCAACAGTCTCACTTATGCCAAAGATACACAGCTCATCTTCTTCCTCTTCAACGAAACACCCACCTTCTAGACCAACTTAAAATGCCTCATGTCCAAAGCCAGTTGGCTGAAGATAAACTAGTTGAAACTTAAGAAAGACAAAACATAACTGGTCCTCTACAACAAAGACACCTTGCTATGGAAATCCATCTGGTGGCCAGCAGATCTTGGATCACTATGCAGGGTGTTGGCCCAAGTCAAGAACCTAGGAATAGTGGTGGAAAACCAACTTGTGATGACTAGCCAAGTCAATGCAGTCGCTTCCTCCTGCTTCTACACCCTCAAGATCCTCAAAAAACTCTTCAAATGGCCCCGTTCAACACCCGCAGGACCATCTCCTAAGCCCTCACTGCCAACAGACTAGGCTATGGCAACACACTATGTCTTCTTCACCACCCAACTGACCAGAACACTTCAGTCAATACAAAATGCAACAGCCAGACTCCCACTCAGCACACGCATCACCCTACACCTCAGAGACATCCATTGGCTCCCCATTCACAAATGTGCACTTTTCAAACTCCTTACATACACTTACAAAGTCTTACACAATATAGGCTCATCGTACCTCAACAACCCAATCATTTTCCACACCCTGACCAGAAACCTCTGAATGGCCAGACTCTTACTCGCACCCCATCCCACTGCCCCCGCATACACAAAGCCAGAACCGTGATTGAGCATTCTCTTACCTCACTCCTAAAGCCTGGAACGATGATCCCCTATGCATCAGAGACCTTTAATTCTGCAAGAAGCTGAAGACTTGGCTCTCTACCTGGACCTCAGACACAGCAAGCGCAGCACCCTTTTTGGTGCCAGGATACCCTCCCAGGTGAGCGGTGCACTCTACAAGTGTCCATAACATTTAATTCAAATCAAACCAAGGGGCTTATTTACAAGAGGTTCACGCCACCTGAGCATCGCTTTTTTTGACGCTACTGTGGCGCAGGCCTCTTAATCATATCTATGAGGTGACGCAAAGCCACCATGCATGGCTTTACATGGCCTCATGGCTATGGAGTAAGGCAAGGCATCACCAAGTGCTGCTTTGCCTATTCTGCGTCAAGGATGTGTTCCATGGGCGTTGAGTTTGGTGTGCTCATGCAACACCCATGGATTTTGACGCAGCCCTAGCAAAATTTACAAATTCATGTGAACCTGGGGCAGCACTAAAATCTTACGCCTTCCCAGAGCAGGCGTAACGAGGAGAAATGTTTTCCTTTCTCCTCCTTTTTTTTTTTTTTCCTCTCTCCATGTGTTCTGCTTTCTGCAGCACACGGAACATGGAAAACACCTCTCTGGATTGTGTTTGTGCAGGAAGTTCACCTTTCTGCACAAAAACAATCCTGTTAACAACACAGACACCTTTAAGGTGCCTGCGTTGGCGTTAGGCACAAAATTGTGCGTCGGCTTAAAGGACAGGAATTAATCATATCTCATAAATACGGTGCATTCCTGCAAGCCACGGCCCGTGCAGGTAAGAGTGGTGGGATGTTGGAATTTCAATGGACGATGACGAGGGAAAATTTAATAAACAATACATTTTTTCCCTCGTCATCGTCTGTCGAAATCCCCTCCCACCCGGCCCTACCACTCTTACCTGCATGGCCCGCACCTGATTCCTGCCCTTTCAAATAGACATAGGGCCGTGCAACAAAAAGACTTGCGGCACTGCCCAACAACAATTCTTTTTGTAAATGGGGCCACAAATCTTTATTGCATAGTTAATAAAAAAAATTGCAAATCACCATGAACACACACATAATTGAGTGTTGCATTAAATAAAATTAAACTTTAAAATTCACTTATTAAAGCAACATCATTTAAAACAAATTACTTTACAAGCCATATCTTCTAGTACTACGTTAAACAGTTTTGCTTTCAGCAACTACCCTTTTGAATATATTTGCTGTTGGGGTCTGGCCACAATTCTATTATATTATAGCTTTTAGTTTTGCTAAATTATTCGTTAAAAACTTTACAAAATCGCCTGCTAGCTGCACGGCTGTTGAGTTAAAGCATTCTTTAATCGCCTGGAGCCTAATGCCTAAATGACGAAATGATGGAATTAGAATAATAAATCTGATGCTTTTACAGCACCATATAATATGCGCCAGATATTGTTTTTTTATAATTACAAAGCCCACAGTAAGATGTGGACCTCTCCATTTCCGTTTTATTTCCCCCACTGTCAAACAGGCCTAATCTAATTCTGACAATATTCTTTTTGAGGGTTAGGGGCACTGCTCCAGATTGTTACCCTGACCATAAGGAGCTCGTAAAGTACCATAGTGCTCTCGTGTGAAGCAAATTTTGCCAAAAGACTGTAGTCGCAATTGCTTTTTTAAAATATATGGAAACTGCACTGGGGACAAAAAAATAAAGAATTTCAAATGTCTTGCATTTCTTACCACTCAACACGTTATATATAAAGTGCCAATTTGTGTTGTTGATGGCTCGTTTGGCTGTTCCTCAGTTCAGCCCACAGGTACAGTTTTTAAAGTGCGCACTTTGTAGCCTTACATGTAAGATGCAGGAAGCTTGTTGAAGAGACTGTTTAAATATATGGATCTCTAGGATCGTTTGATCATGTGAAGTAAATAAGACTTGTATCAAAGTCGACCGCTACAAAATATGGCGGCGGAGTGTTGCATGGTATGCAAGATGTTATTACATTGGTAACGTGTGATTTCATTTAAAAGAAGCAGAGAAAAAAGAAGCCTATTAGTAGTCGTTTCCTTTCATACAGTAGACCTCGGCTAGTCTAGATTGGTTCCCTCGTCAGAAGCTGTCGTTGCCACTTGCGAAAGAACAGCAGATCTCAGGTGCCGCTGAGATAAGTTCTGCTCTTGGCTGAGTTAAGCTCACAAAAGATTCCTGGAGAAAAACAACCTGAAATAAATGTCCCGCCAGACACAGCCAATGTGTAAATCAAAACATAGCACTAATGTGTGGGGCCGATGGACATTCGGTGGTCACTTGGTTGGCTAGGTTACTCTCTTGATGGTTTTCCATATGCAGTGAAGTTACACTTACTCTAGGAGATGGTAAGTGATTAGAAACTCATATACAGCAGATTACTCTAGCTAGTACTCAACAGCGCCATTGTCTAGTCAGTGCTGTATCTTAAAAAGAATAACAGAACTTTATTAACGGATATGATTGAAAAAGAGCAGATAAAGCTTTGTATGCTTGGGGGCGTGGCTTGATGCCGATGTAGGGAGCAGCGGACCTCGGAGCTCCTCCGTGGCCTCCCTTCACAGCAAGTAATCCTGATTGGCTGGGGTGGCCCCTAGCATTATAGATTGTGGCGGAATACCTGGTGCCTCTCTGATTACGCTGCTGTGGTGCTGGGAAGCTGGGATCCGGGGGAATCGGCGATTTTTTTCACCTACTTGTGCTCTGGCTGGATCACGCACAAAATGGCCGTGAATCGCCACCGAGGCCCTCGTTGGTGAGGGAGCCCGCCACGCTGGGTGCGCCTGCTGCACAGCGGAGCGATGTGCGGGGCCTGGAAAACAGCAAGAGTCTGCCCGCGTGACGGCTGAGGACTGTGCACAGGTGAGGTGAGGCTTAACGCGCGCCCTGCAGAGGCAGCCTGACCCCCAAGATGGCAGCGCCGGGAGCTCCAGGCGATCTGCGTTAATGTTACAGACCGCAGATCGGGAGCGTCGATTGTCCAGCACTCGTTCCCTCTGACAGGATACTCTGCACACTGTCCTCAGAGCCTGGACCCGGAGATCTCTCATTGGCGGCGCGGGATCAGAACCGGCCGAGGGCCCCAACGGTGGTGAGCGTGGGAGCCCACGGACAGTGCTGGCTTGTGGCATGCCGAAGGGGGAAGAACACGGGGAGCCCAGAACTTACCCGTGTTGCTGAGGGGCCCTGGGAGACACGCGGAACCCCCTACTAGAGTGGAAGGCGGAACGAGGCGCAAGGACATCCAGCATTCACAGAGGGGGCTTAGAAGCGAATCGAACTGCCTGGGGCGCAAGTTGTGTAAACACCCCGGAAGCTGAGAACTGCGGATCTGGAGACTTTGACTCCCTGCCCAAGCCTTGTACACAGTTAAGTGGCTCGCGAACCAGACGCTGTTGCAGGGTGAAGATTAGGGGGTAACGCTGCGTTGCTTCCTGATTGCTGAACCTTTGCATGGTGCAGGACCTATGCTGCTGCCTTGGTCAAACGCCGCCAGCCCATTGGATGACCGCTGGTACTCCCTGCGAGACCTAGGGTGACCGCCTAGAGGCCTTACAGATCAGCGACATCCAGCTGGTCTGTGTGCAAGAAGCTTCCTCACTACCCTCTGCACGAAGGCCCGACTGCGCTAACTATAGGGCGTCTACGGGCACTAGGGACCTGACATTATTGCACCCATTGCCGGGCGCTCCACCATACCCGGACACAGGGGGTTAGGACTTACGAGATTACTGCGCCATCCCGCTACTTCTTCTGACGCGTCTCATGATGGGAAGAGTGTCTAGAAAAAAAGGATTCGGGGTCCTCCAAGTGGACGAGCAGGAGCACCACTCTGACGAGGAGGAAGGTGCGACTGAGGGGCGAGCGGAAGGAGCGCCTGGAAACCCTACCCTGGCCGATATCATGCAGGCCATCACCTCATCGAGGGAAGCGCTGGAGGCGAACATTGACGGCTGAAATGCCAGAAACCGGTCCTAGGAAGCTTGTTTCCGGTCCAGGGAAGACCTGGCTTGGCAGTTCGGGCTGGACTGTTCCCATGAGGCACAGGGTCAGACTGATTTGCATATGGCCATGTCTGAACTGGGGTGGCAGAGTGGGCTAAAGAACGGTGATGGATTAAACCCAGATCAGTTGACTGGGGGTGAGTGCTTGTAATGTACAACACTCCGTCCATCATTTCCTTTGGTTTTGCTTTGTTCGCCATAAGTTGGCAGGGTATGCTCAGACGTGAGTCCCTTGCTCACTTTGCCACTGGATTCAAGCAAGCCTGGCTGAAGACGGCTAAAATGCCAGAAACCGGTCCTTGGAAGCTTGTTTCCGGTCCAGGGAAGACATGGCTTGGCAGTTCGGGCTGGACTGTTCCCATGAGGCACAGGGTCAGACTGATTTGCATATGGCCATGTCTGAACTGGGGTGGCAGAGTGGGCTAAAGAACGGTGATGGATTAAACCCAGATCAGTTGACTGGGGGTGAGTGCTTGTAATGTACAACACTCCGTCCATCATTTCCTTTGGTTTTGCTTTGTTCGCCATAAGTTGGCAGGGTATGCTCAGACGTGAGTCCCTTGCTCACTTTGCCACTGGATTCAAGCAAGCCTGGCTGAAGACGGCTAAAATGCCAGAAACCGGTCCTTGGAAGCTTGTTTCCGGTCCAGGGAAGACATGGCTTGGCAGTTCGGGCTGGACTGTTCCCATGAGGCACAGGGTCAGACTGATTTGCATATGGCCATGTATGAACTGGGGTGGCAGAGTGGGCTAAAGAACGGTGATGGATTAAACCCAGATCAGTTGACTGGGGCTGAGTGCTTGCAATGTTCAACACTCCGTCCATCATTTCCTTTGGTTTTGCTTTGTTCGCCATAAGTTGGCAGGGTATGCTCAGACGTGAGTCCCTTGCTCACTTTGCCACTGGATTCAAGCAAGCCTGGCTGAAGACGGCTGAAATGCCAGAAACCGGTCCTAGGAAGCTTGTTTCCGGTCCACGGAAGACATGGCTTGGCAGTTCGGGCTAGACTGTTCCCATGAGGCACAGGGTCAGACTGATTTGCATATGGCCATGTCTGAACTGGGGTGGCAGAGTGGGCTAAAGAACGGTGATGGATTAAACCCAGATCAGTTGACTGGGGGTGAGTGCTTGCAATGTTCAACACTCCGTCCATCATTTCCTTTGGTTTTGCTTTGTTCGCCATAAGTTGGCAGGGTATGCTCAGACGTGAGTCCCTTGCTCACTTTGCCACTGGATTCAAGCAAGCCTGGCTGAAGACGGCTGAAATGCCAGAAACCGGTCCTAGGAAGCTTGCTTCCGGTCCAGGGAAGACATGGCTTGGCAGTTCGGGCTGAACTGTTCTCATGAGGCACAGGGTCAGACTGATTTGCATATGGCCATGTCTGAACTGGGGTGGCAGAGTGGGCTAAAGAACGGTGATGGATTAAACCCAGATCAGTTGACTGGGGGTGAGTGCTTGCAATGTTCAACACTCCGTCCATCATTTCCTTTGGTTTTGCTTTGTTCGCCATAAGTTGGCAGGGTATGCTCAGACGTGAGTCCCTTGCTCACTTTGCCACTGGATTCAAGCAAGCCTGGCTGAAGACGGCTGAAATGCCAGAAACTGGTCCTAGGAAGCTTGTTTCCGGTCCAGGGAAGACATGGCTTGGCAGTTCGGGCTGGACTGTTCCCATGAGGCACAGGGTCAGACTGATTTGCATATGGCCATGTCTGAACTGGGGTGGCAGAGTGGGCTAAAGAACGGTGATGGATTAAACCCAGATCAGTTGACTGAGGGGAGTTGCATATGGGGGAGGAGGGGGAGGGTAGAGAGGGTTTTGTTAATTTTATTGGTTGTCGCAGTATTTGTGAACTTTGATTGGGACGGACTGATGAGATGTCGATCTCGTATCATAGGGATGCGGAGCATAGCTTACCGGGAACCCTGGATTGACCGACACATTCGGGGCGCAGTTTATACATGAACTACACGTGGTGAGATTCTACACCGGATAATATGAGACCATCAGATATATGTGTTGATATCTGTTATCGGACACAAGATGTACGCTCTAAATTCCCACTGTATTGATTCTGTGCACTTGGAAACTGATGAATAAAATCTGTTTACAAAAAAAAAAATTAAAAGTAAAGCTTTGTATGCTTAGAGAACCCCATGATGCTGTCATCCTCCGGACCCAAGATGCAACCCATAAATATTTATGTGCATGGTGCCAGATTTGCTTTTGGCCCTATGGTGAAGTTTATCCTATAGGGAAAGCACTGGGGTTGAATTGGAGGACTGTTTTACCACAGTGTTTACTAACAACGTCTGAATCAATAGGGAAATGATGGCAGATAAAAAATTATCTCAAGCAGCAACCTTGTGTGATGCGCCTTAGGTAAGTGTTGTCTGGCTCTGGGTTTAAGTCAAGACACCTCAGCTGGCTGATGCTAGTTTGAACATAGCAGAATCCTCGCTCCCAAAAACCCACCTCCCAACAACAATAGTCCCACACAAGTCAGTCAACTGAATGTCATGATGCCATGAGTTTCACTGGTTATCAGAGGTCCACGAATCATATCTACGCAACTTGTACAGAGCAGTGAAGGTCCCAACTGGTTTCAATCTTTTGCAGTGAGGATAGATGAAGCAGCAGGTCTTCCCCCATTATAACACCTCCCCACACTGGGTGCTACCTATTTTTAGTGGGCTATATTCCAGAAATTACAGGTAGCAGTCATATTTTCTGGTGGTGGAATATGCACTGCCTAGGGGCAGCCACTCGATCACAAGGCTTCGTCATTTCCCACTAGGAAATGGTCTTTAGGGTTGTAGATCAACAGCAACTTCAAAGAACCATCCTGTAACATTATTTGTTGCATGGCCTATTTAAATTTATATTGTCTCTGGCATTTTAAGGGCTTGAGAAATGGTTCAACGAGTTCAAGAATTAGGGAGGCTGCAGCCAACAACGTAGCAGACCAAACCCTACATTGTCAGATGAAGGTTTTGAACTTTAAGCCTGTCTGGGAAGGACGGATTCTGAGAGTACAGGGAAGGACTGGCAGTTCAGATTTATATGTGATCTTGCAGAAAACCATCTCTGCAGCTCCTCAACCCAAGAAAAACAGTTGTGTGATCTTTGGTCTTTGTCACAGACCATCTGTGCTGCAGGGACCTTGTGGCCCAGGGCATTTTCAGTTAACCGAGGCCTCCTACACGTGTGTCCTTCTGTCAGTTTGACCTTGTGGAGATCATCCATCAGTCAGGCAGCTATATTCATTGAAGGGCGATCCATCTCCTCCTTCCACAGTTCAAAGGGCAAGGGTCCCCAGGATCCAGGCTTTAACCCAGCTGGGGGGGGAAGGGTGTGCACCACTAATTATTCTGCCCCTTCAGTGTATCTACCCAACACTGGCCCAAGGTGTATTCTATTTCCCAAATGACATACAAATCACTGGCTTGAGTAATTGATCTCTATTCTCCATTGGTGATTGGATTAAAAAGACTGAGCCAACCAAAGTTATGCATGCTTTCACAATATTCTCCCAATCTAGAAGATTCAAAATGTGTTGCCAGTTAGGGAGGAGTACATCTTTCTTCCCTGATTCCAGCTGTCCTGTGCATTTGGATATAGGGAGTCCAAGGTCGGACCAGTTAGTACTGGTCTAATGTTTTATGACTTGGTCTAGTCAGAGGTCCAACAGGCCACTCCGTAACCTACATGTGCCTCTTAAACTAAAACTTTTTGTTTGTTTTATTTATTTATGTTGCAAGCAGCAAAAACGTTTCAATCAGAAATGTTGTACATAGCATAAATGATAACCCATAGGTTAAGTTAAGTTTTGACAGAACATGGGCAAATTAGATCACCGTACAAATAGCATAACCTTTCACTCACTAAAGAACATAAAGTACAGCAAGAGGGCTGTTGGACTTTTTGCAGGGTCATCCCTGAACTTTTTGCCTTCCTCCTGTATTTTGTCTGACTTGTTGGCTGTTTTATGACTCTGGGCACTTTATCACTGCTAAAGTGAATATGCTCTCCCTATTGTAAATTGATGTATGGATTAGTGACTCCGTGATTGGCTGATTTTGTTTACTTGTCAGACCCTAGTACAGTGCACTGCATGTGCCAAGGGCTTGTAAATCAAATGCTGCTGGTGGGTTTGCAGCACTGGTTATGCCACCCACCTGAGCAGCTTGTAAAGTGTGTCTCAGGCCTCCCATTGCAGAGCTTGTGTGCAGTCTGGTACTGCCAAGTTGACTGGCAAGTGCACCCACTTGCCAGTCCCTAAACCTTCCCTTTTCTTCATATCAGACACCCCTATGGTGGGCCCAAGGGCAGGGTGCATTGTAAGTATAAGGTAGGACATGCCCTGATGTGTGTGGCATATCCTGATAGTGAATTACAGCCATTTTCGTTTTTCACTATTGCAAGGCTAACTGTTCCCCATAGGCCAGAATGGGCAGTTTGATTATTACATCCTATAATCCTAACTGACCCAGGGAACATGGTGGAAATTCGAGTTTAGTATGCCTGAACTCAGAATGATAAAATACATCTTTTAGTGAAGTTGGTTTTAACATTTTGGGTTTGAAAATACCACTTTTAAAAAGTAGGTATTTTCTTGCATAAACTATCCAAGCCTCCCTCTGCTAGGTTGTGTATTCCTTGTCTGGAGTTTGAGTGACAGGGGCTGGGGGATTCCAGGAGACAGGGTGAGTCAGCACAGGGCTGAATAGAGAGATCTGCATGTAGATGGGTGGGATTTGGACTTGCATCTGTGACTCATATACAGTGATTGGTGAACACTACTAGTGAGTGCAGACCAAACGCAACCACATACTATTTTTCCATGTTTCCCTTTGGAATTTTGTTGTTGGAACTCTGGTTAGTTGTTGCACCTGTTGGACCTTCTCAAAATGGAAATCAACTTTTCTCACCTGTACATCTACAAGATAAGGGAGCTAAAAGTATTTTGCAAGGAGTTGGGGCTGCCTGTGAAGAGGAGATCAACAAGGCAGAATCTTGAGGCAGCCCTGTATAGGTATAGCTATGAGATGCTACGCTGGGAAGCAACACTAGCAGATGACTCTGAGGAGGAATCTGAGGGGGAGGATCCCCAGCCAGAATAGCAAGAGGGCAGTGGCCCTGAGGAGGAAACATTTTGGGAAAGATTGGCTCGTGAAGAGAGGAATCGGATTTGTGCTCGTGACCGGAGGCTGAGGCAGCTAGACCGGGAGTGCGAGGAGATGGATCGAGCCTTAGCTGAAAAGAAAAAGTGTGTAGCTCAGGAAGTGAGTTTTGCTGAGGTGGAGTCCAGCTCAGATGGTGGCAGCAAAATTGAATTTTCTAGTGCTGAGGGAATAGTACACACCCAGGGATTTGGCGCCTGACTTGAAGGAGGGGGTTAACATACACCAGGAGGTTCAAGGACATGAGGTAGCTCCAGTAGTGCGCAGTGTCTCTGAGGTAAATGGGGAAACTGGCACAGGGGTTCATGGTCCTAGTGGTGAGAGGGACACTCTACTGACTCGAGCTGAGAGGTGCAGGGAGAGGGGTTCCCTCAAGGTTTAAGTCCTGGTATGTGAGTGTGAAGAGTGCCCAGAAGAGTGTGGGTTGAGTGACAGATATGTGCATATTTACAGGTGGATTGGGCATTACCTGTTTTGATTTACATTCTGTGGTAGGTTTCTTTCTTGCTTACTTTCTGTCAAGTTTTGAACTCTGGTGGGTAGGTGCTATGACTTTTGGGCAGTAAGCAATTCCAAACAAAGAGACCAAACAGGCACTTAAATAGGTTTAGTTGTCATACTTATTTTTAGCTTATTGAATACTAAAGGTTGGAGAGTAGCATGCTAGCTTGTCAGAGATGGCTTGGGCCCAGGTTCTTTCAGTTAAACACTAATATTAGCAGTTTGTAAATGGCCCTGTTTAGCTGTGAGCCAGTCATCTTGGTATCTGCATGCTGAGAAGGTGGGGTGGGGTTTTTAGACATGATAGTCAAGCGTTACATCAATTCTCTCTCAACTTCCGCACCCCAATTAAGAAGCTGGGTAACATCAGTCACAAATAACCCCTCTAACAATGACCCACTAATTCCCACCACTACATCCCCTTGACTATCAACCCCTTTGTCAGATAATTAACTCTGTTTTAGAAAAACAGGGAGATTACAGCACAGGGAGAGTCTTCGTACTGGCTTATGTAAATAATGCCCGTTAGTCTCAGTTACAATGAAAGTAGTGCGCTGACAATGCACAAGGAGTGGTTGACCTCAGAGCTGGGGAACCAGGTTCGAGTCTGGTCAGGGACGCTTAACATCCTGGGCAAATCAAAATCTCCCCGTGCCTAACGAAAATGAATGTGTCCGTCTGTAACACAACTGGCGCTCATGTAAAGCGCTCCGATACCTTCGGGTCTAGTTGGCACTGTATAAAACATTATTTTTTTTTTTAAATCACTTGGATTACTCTGTCTCTAGTCCATTGCAACTCCTATGAAGGTGATGAAATGTCATGTCCCTCATCAAATCACTCTCCAATGCAATCATCCCTCATCTCAACATTGTCCACTCCTCTCTCAGGGAGGCATATTTTCCGCTATATTTAAGTAGGTAGTGGATCACGAGAACTTCTCAGATTATTCCTCAAATTTTCATGTGATTGTGATGGTCCTCCGAGATAGCAGCAGAAAGGCAGTCAAGTTATGGGCCTGCTATACTATTCAACCATGTAGCTGCTCATCCATATCCATTAGTTGAGTTAATTATGTTTCTGTGTATGGCTCTACCTTTGGTAGACCATCCAATTCATAGAGCTCTTCAAGTGACAGCACAGCAAACTTGTCTTTGAAGAACGTGTGTACTGTCATGGCAACTTTTTCACCAGCTGGTCACCATGCGGATCCTTAAAGCACCTGCATTTTTACCTTTGTCAACAACACCAGGACTGAAAAGTGGTCTAAGTACCTGGGTGAAAGTGTCATGGAAAGTGTAGAGATGAGATTTGTTCTCAGCATTGTAAAAAGAGACTTTTCCTGCCTCATAGTCCAGGAAAACTCCCACTGCTCTTGGCAATGGCTTAGGGCTTATCTGTGTGGTGGAAGAAGTGAGAGCGCTGTAGTTGTCGCCATCCCGAAGCCGAACAATCCAGTATCCCGCTTCTGGCAGTAATATGATCCGGCCCTTCCTTCTCGCCGACTCACTGCAAACTCCAAGACCCCAGTCGGACTTGTGCCCCACTTCTACCTCCCAGTAATGCTTCCCTGAGGAGAAGCGCTCACATCCCAGCACAACAGTGTAATGATCAAATCTATCCTGGGTTGGTGGAAGGTCCTGCTTTGTGTCCCCGTCCCTCACACTTTTCCAATCTTCAGACAGGATTAGGTAAGGATGGGCAGTTTCAGGAGCCAGGGTCACATCCACTGGAGAGGAAGAGAAAATAACAGCTCATTCAAAGAGTCACATTCAATTTCCATTGCAAGATTTGCAGCACAAGTCAATCCCAACAGCTACTAACCATGTACCGTAACCTCTACCTAAGCGGTTCTTAACTCGTGGTCGGTGGACTCCCAGACAGCCGCAACTGTTTCGTAAATTAAATAATAATAGCACGTTAATAAAGGATGTAAATTAAGAAGCAAAATGTAAAACAGAAAATGTAAAAACGTCTGACCATGTGAAGAAATTTTAAACTGGAGGCTAAAACGAATTTGGGGGCATATTTACAAGGTCCATATCTCCGCTTTTTGGCTTTTAAAGCCAAAAAAGCGGAGATAAAAATATCGCCCTATTTACAAGAGGGTGATAACATGCATTAGCGCATGTTAGCACCCTTTTACCCTACGCCTCCCTTTGCATCTCTAATGAGATGCAAAGTGGGCGTCACTGGGCAGTACAACCTTGTAAATATCGCTGATGTACACATCGCGATATTTACAAGGCTGCCCACGCATTTTAGCAGACGTTAGTTTTTGGAGAAAACAGCAGTTTTCTCCAAAAACTAAAGTCTGCTAAAATGCAAACTTAGCTATACTTACCATTGGGGGTGGATTATGCTGATACGACCACAGGGTCGTATTAGCAAGGTTATCGCCGTTTTCCATGGAACATTGCTGGAAAACCAGCGATGTTCCATGGAAAACATCGCTGGGAAATTATCGCCATTGCGCTATGCGTTGTTAATACAACGCTAGCATGGTGATAATTTCCTGCGAAAGCCAGCGATAACATTTCTCTCGCTAAGAGCGGCCAGCGATAATTATCGCTGCCGCTTGTTAATATGCCCCTTGGTGTTCTTAGCTAGATTTGTGGGAGCAGCCTGAGAACACCACATAGAATATATGTAGTTATGGCAATGAGTGGCCTTAATTAAACCACCAACAAAATGACAGCAGACTTTGATATGCTAGAGGATAGCATATTGCTTTGTATTTTAGAATTAGAAACCGAATTGAAATTGTTTGATTTTTCTATATTTGTTTGTGGATTAAATTAGATATGTTATCCTTTAGTGAATTTCTTTGATTGTTTCTGTATTTTTATATATTGTTTTGAGGTTCAAATAATACAAATTGCTTATCCCGGGGTCTATGGTTTCCAGTAATAAATTGGTAGTGGTCACTAATTTCCAATAATAATTTTTGGTGGTCTCTGAATTCCAGTAATGACTCAGTAGGGCGTCCACAGAATGTAAAAGGATAAGAACTGTTGCGTTACCTAATCACTGGCATATTACCGCTCAAATCCCAGCTCTCTGAATCACGGCATAGAACTTCACCCGTAGCTCCCAGAAACTGCAATGATCAAGCACCGTACATTCATCCAACACAGATTTAATACCCACCAGTTGCTGTAAGAACAATCAAATACAGTGATATCAGTTAGTGCGCCCCCTAGCGGCAGTACGTAATAATCCAATGAAAAGGCGCAATTTACGCTTACAAAGTTATTTCTATAGGACGAGATGTGAGCATACACCTCCAAGACAGTGAATTTCTCTACCATCACCAGGGGCATACAGCCGGTGCTAACTGCCATGGGCTGTGCACTAAAAAGGGTCTGCTATTCAACTCACAAGAACAGATGAGCAGAAGATTTCTGGCTCTCAATAAAACAGAAAAACATGATATGGAAGATGTTATGAATCCTACTACCAGAAAGAGGGGTTTTACGGGCCTCGTGAAGCAGGTTTGGGTATTTTTTCCTGCAAGGAGCATCCTTCAGAATACATGCAGGTTACCAGTTGCATTGCACTTTGTCACTTCTATCACTTATATTTTTTAAACAATTCTGTGGCAGATTTACCAATGTAGCCCCCAAAGCAGTGCAGCAGCCAAAAATGCTGCGCTGTGTTGCATGACAGGGAGGGAGCAGGAGAGTGCCATGTCTACAGAGATATGTCTCTCGCCTGCCCTCTCCCTAGAACTGGCTCAGAATTTTGCTGCCATGCGTCAGGCACACACCTTAGCTCCATAGTGGAAAGGTGTTTGTCAGAGTCTAGCATAGGTTTTGTACTGGAAGTGTTCCCTTCCAGTGCAAAATACTATGCCTCGACAACATTCAAAACTGTTACTTATTTGTATGTGTGCTGTATAGTGCAGAGCATATGCTAAGTCGGAAAAGAAAAGATAAATTACATTTCTCCTTTTAACGGCTGCTTTTAAAAGGTGTTATTTTTTTTAATGCAAAACCCAGTCTCACATTTCTGGTAGATAGGTCTTTGTGTCAAAAAGTGTGATTAGTTGCATGGGATCACCCTTGGCGCGAAGTAATGCAAAGCAGCTCTTCACACTGCATTGTGTTACTTTCAAATAATTTCCAGCACAAAAGAAGTTTTGTGCTGGAAAGTAAATAATTAAAAAACACTTTGTGCTGGTTTGTGGCACTTTATGACGTAAAGTCAGTGCAAAATGTGAGTTTATCACCCCCTCTGTGTTCTGCTGTATAAAGTTTTTTTTTGTACCAGTGCTTAATTAGTAAAAAAAAAAAAAATAATACTGTGTCAGGGTTCTTGTCAGGAGGCTACTGAAGCTTGCACCACACTTTGCCCCTGCTGTGCTACCAATGATATTAACACAACTACTAATCATCACACTCCTACAAGTGTGACAATTCAGACGATTCCAGGCCCTCAAAGCTATACGAATGGCTTGGGTGGCAGGTAATAGTCATTTTTAATGTATATTGAATTAATAATTAACTGTTGTTGTGGTCAGCTCTAAATTAGCCAGACCATGCGAGCTTGTAGCAGACCTTCTCAAGCGCTGGTGTTGACTATTAAGGGGCATATTATCAAGCAACGGCGTTAAAATTATCGCCACTTTGGCGGCAGAAAACTGCCGCTAAAGCGGCGATAATGGGCTTGATAATATGCCCTTAACAATTCCCATAGAAGCCCATGTTCTGGTGTCAACATGGGCTTCTATTGGAATTCTCTGCGGCATATTATCAAGCCCATTATCGCCGCTTTAGCGGCAGTTTTCTGCAGCTAAAGCGGCGATAATTTTAACGCCGTGCTTGATAATATGCCCCTAAGTTCTGGTGTTGAGCACCAGAAACCACCGGCTCAAATAAATCACTGTTTTCTACGTACTGACATTTGCATATATTTAAATATTGCAAATCAGCTCTGATTTTAACTGCAGTGGGTACAGCTGTGCCAGACATTCATTATTTACATAGCATGGGAAGCGGCATTGATTTGAAAGAGCTATGTATGGATTTTTACTGTAGAATTACAAGTGTGATACCTATTAGGACCGCAGGGCTTTTATTTTGTCAAAGCGCCGCATGCCGCAGGTTCACTTTATTGTCGGCAACGCCCTTTTCTTTACCTGTGGCTTGCTTAAAGAAAGGGGCGTGGCCTCCATAAATATGAAAGCGCCGCGAACGGGCGCTAGTAAACCAAAACATATTTGCAATGCGATAGGTCTTGCATTTGCCAGAGTTTAAGCTATTGTGTTGCCAACAGCTCAAACTCTTGTAAATGCAAGGCCTATTGCATTGCAAATGCTTGTAAGCTATGTGTCACTGGTGCAGGGTTGGGCAGTGTTGATGATGCCCTGTAGGCAGCTGCCTTAAGGTGCCAACGCACATTGCAACAAATGGTCAACAGATGCCAATAAGGGAAAAACTATGCCCCAAAAGGCAAAAGTATCAGCTTTTGCTCTGAAGAACATTGCACTGTCAATTTCTAAACTAATATTGTGGTCCAGGCTGGATAGGAGAGTGTCAAGTGAGTGTCAGGGAACAGCTGCTTGGGAACTGGTCAGGGCGTGTGTGAGTGGTTCATTAGAGAGCAAAGAGCTAAGGGTGGGAGGGGAAAAGTGCTGGTTTAGCAGCAGAGGTAAGGTGAAGAGAAAGAAAGGTGCAGAAGGAAGACACAGGGTGTTTGTTGCAAGATGTGCAGGAAAAAGGTAAAGGGTGAGAGCGGCCGGCTCTAGGGTGGTGTGATTGGTGCCACTGCACTGGGCGCTGACTTGGGGTGGGGGCGTCATTTTTACAAGTTATCATCATTTTAAATGCACCAGCTGCCACGTTCCTGGCCTCCTCAATTTCCATCCATCAATTAAAATATCAAGATAACTCCAGTGGACAGTACAGTAATTCTTTATTGTTTGATTAATTAAAATCTTACAATGTTTCCAACACAAAGGCATATGTAATAAATATAATACATTTAGAAAGAACAATTATAACCTAAAGAATTACTTTAAAACTTGTTCATAAAAACATTTTTTATATTTTATACTCCCAGTTTTATAGATGCAATCTTTAGGAACTTTACAAAGGCAACGTTCATGACTATATCGTTCGAATGAAGACAGACTTTGACTGCCTGTCTACATGTCCTTGTTCCACGCATGTTAAAATGAGGTTTCAATAACGTGCATCTTTCATTTCGGAGTCCTGGACAAATACATAGAAGGTGGACAATATTCTCTTCTCCACTTTTACAAAGTCTGCACAGTGTGCTGCTACTAGTTTTTTTCCACGGAGGGACATGACTAAGGCCTGGTAGAATTCCAAATCTTGCTCTCATAAGACATTGTTTACTTTTCTCAGACCAAGGTGTCTCCAAATATTCTTGTACTTTCTTCTTTTCGTATCCATTTATTACTGCCCATGAGTGTTTTCTTTTTGCTAGTGTATCTTTGTCGTATACAAGTGAAAGGTGGTTTGTTGTTCGATTTACTAATTTTTTAAAGGATCCATTGTTTATCATATTATTCCAGATTGGCATTAATGCAAACTCTTCTAATGCATCGTCGAGATATTTTCTTACAACTGATTTGGTATTCTTATTTATTTCTTGCCAAAGTAACTGAGATATATGATTATCATGATCATTTTTGATCCTATACCACGTTTTAATAAATTGGCCTTTTCTTGCAATAACTTGATTATTTAACCCGAACTCCAGTCTAATCTGTGCTGGGGAAGCATTATTTGGGAGATAGAAGAGAGATTTATATGTTTTTGAAAGAACCTTATTTAATAGTTCTGCATCCGTCCCCATTAATGCCTCACTACCATATGTTATTGTTGGGAGCAATTTAGCTCCTATAATTGTCATAAGCGGCCGATACGTCAGAGTTCCGAGCGATTTCTGTGCTATCTTGAATGCTGCAGTTAACGAGTTAGCTTTCCTTTGTATGTCTAGTTTTTGTAATTGATAGTTTCCATTCTGGTCAAATAGTACACCCAGATACTTGTACACTTCTATTTGTTCCAGTTGGGTATTTTCCATATACCATTTATTTTTTTTGTCTCAGTTTTATATTCCTAGTGACCACCATGATTTTTGTTTTGGATTCATTTATTACCATTCCATTTTCCTGTGCATACAAAACTGTTCTGTCAATTAAGCGCCGAAGACCTATTTTAGTGTGGCTTAGAAGAATGGCGTCATCTGCATACATTAGGTTAGTTATCAGCTTGTCCCCTAGCTTCGGAGGATGTGCATTGAGTTCATCGAGGTATCCTGATAAATCTCCTAAAAATAGATTAAAAAGTAGGGGAGCCAACACACATCCCAACTTTAACCCTTTTGTTGCAGGGATCTCCTTAGTTAGTGATCGGCCGTCCCCCATCCTTACTTTTACCCAGGTTTTATTGTGTAACAGTCGAATCAGTCTTTTTTTTTTTTTTTTTTTGAAACCGTTTATTGCAGGTTGTAAAAGTTACAGGTATGGGCCTACAACCACCCGGCCGGCCGCTAGAATGACAAAAGCATATTGCATACATACAGTAAAAGTCTCTCGGCAGTGCAGAGCAGTGAAACAGGAGTAATCAATGGTGCAGGCCACACAGCTCCAAGCCCACAGTACGGTTCCCTTTTCTTGAAATAAACAACACCAAAAAACCACACCCGCAAGGCAACCCGAGATCCAAAGTGACAGCACGTGCTCCATAAGTGGGGGATCCAAACCAGCAGCAGAACTCTGAGGAGGGGAATGGGAGTAGGCCAGGGACTGGGGGACCGCGCGCCCGCGGCCGAGGGAGGGGGGCCGTCTAGGGAGACGGAGCAGGCGAGGCAGCCGGTAGCAGTGGTGGCTCACAAATACCCCCGCGGTAGGCGTTCCAGGGGCCCCAGAGTTTCACCCACGCCCCAGGCTTACCCCTCGCCACATACACCACCTTTTCACGAAACATACACCAATCCATATGCTCTTTCCAGGCCGACACCGCAGGGGGCCTCTGGGATCCCCACAATTGAGTAATGTCACGCTTAGCTATCATGTATCCCAGAGTCACCCACCGCGTCTGCGGGACCGAATAGTCATTCGGTTCCCATACATTCAGCAAGCATCTCCTCGCTTCAGGCAGCAGCGCGACACGCGTAACCACACGCAGGACCTCATGCACACCACGCCAGAATCGCTCCACCTTCGGGCACTCCCACAGTATATGCATGAAAGTCGCCAGCGCACCACAGCCACGCTTACACAGTCCGTCACCAGCAAAACCCATACGCAGAAGCCTTGGCCCCGTCACGTAAACCCGGTGAAGGATCTTGAGCTGGACGAAACGAAGGCGAGCCGGGATGGCCACCTCTTTCGGAGAGGCCACCGCGGAAATCCAATCCTCGTCGTCCAGCTCCAGCCCGTCGGCAACCCAGGCCTCGCGGAGACTAGTCAGCAGGCACGATCTATCGTTGATCAGTTTTTTGTATATGAGGGAGATCGTGCTGTCCGGTACATGGCCGTCCAGCACTCTGTCCTCCAGGGGGGAAGACTCCGGAATGGATGCGACGTCCGGGAAGACGGCGCCCAGCGCATGGCGGACTTGTAGGTACCGAAAGTACTCACTGCCCTGCAGCTGAAACTCCGCCTGCAGCGTCTCAAAAGTTTTGAATCCCCCCCTCGTCCAGAGATCTCCCACCGTGCTGATTCCTATCGTGTCCCACTTCTCGAAGCCCTTCGACGTCCATAGGGAGCCCAACCTCTCAGACGCATACAGCGGTGACGCCCGGGTCAAACGGTCCTTCCACCCCATAGCTGCATTAGCCGCGTGCCAGACACGCACCATAACACGCGTCGGTCCCGTCAAACGGGAGTCGGGCGCGCCAGAGTAGAGCGCGCAATTGTAATCGCCACCGGGTAGGAGCATTTTATCCATCTCAAATGCCGGGTTCAAGGCGGGCCCATAAAGGCCATGATTAATTGCAGCTAGTTGGGAGGCCCAGTAATACCGTTTAATGTCCGGGAGGGCGACCCCCCCATCGTACCACGGGAGCGTCAATTTAGCCAGAGCAATGCGCGGCCTCCCGTCCCAGAACAGGCGCCGCTGGAGGCCCTCCACCTCACGGAAATAGCGTGCCGGGACCAAGTCCATAGTATTCTGGAGGGCGTAGAGGAATCGCGGCAGGGACATCATTTTGAACAAAGCCGCTCGGCCGAGCGGCGAGAGCGGCAGACGCCGCCAGCGCACCACGTCCTCCCTCAAGCGCTGGAGGGGGGGCAGCAAATTCCGCTCATAGCGGGCCTCCGGGTCAAGTGTGATATAGATACCCAGGTACCGAAAACCTTGGGAGGCAATCTGGATCGGACAGTCCCGTGGTAGGGACGGAGCCTCCCCGGAAAGCACATAGACACAGGATTTCGCCCAGTTGATGACCAGGCCTGAGTTGCGACCGAATGAGCGCAAAACATCAACCAGGACGATCAGTGATTTACGCGGGGAGGCGAGATACAGAAGGATGTCGTCAGCGTAGAGGGACACACGGTCCTCATGCTCGGGGGTCCAGCGGAGACCACGGATAGAAGGGTGCCACCGCAGCCACTCCGCCAGGGGCTCCAGGGCCAGGGCAAACAGGAGAGGCGACAGGGGGCAACCCTGTCGCGTACCCCTCCCCAGCGCGAATGGGGCCGAGACTCGCCCATTCACTACCACCTGCGCCAATGGGCCCGAATATAGCAATTTGACCCAGCTAATGAAACCCGGGCCGAACCCGAATTTCGCCAGCATCGCCCAGATGTATGGCCATTCAAGCGTATCAAACGCCATGGTGGCGTCCAAGGACGCCAAGATGGCCGGCTCCCGCACAAATGGGACACGCGCGAGCACCCCGTGCAAGCGCCGCAGATTGAGCGCCGTGTTGCGGTGCGGTATAAAGCCAGATTGGTCTTGGTGGACCAGGTCGCCCACCACGCCAACCAACCGGTTGGCCAACACCTTGGCAAGGATTTTGGGCTCCGCGTTCAAAAGCGAAATCGGCCTATAGGATGTGACCCGTTCACGGGGCTTCCCCTCCTTGTGGATCACCACAATTGTGGCCAGGCGCTGGTCCGGCGGGAGGGAACCCTGCGAGTGGGCCGCCAGGAACATCGCGCGCAGGTGGGGCGCCAACACATCCGTGCGTAGCTTGTAGAGCTCGATGGGAATACCATTGGGGCCCATGGCCTTGCCGGATGCAACCGAGCGAATAGCCAAGGCAATTTCGTCCGCGGTGGGAGGGGCGTCCAGCGAATCCCTGTCCTCCACCGTTAGGGAGGGCAGTGCGATGTCCCGAAGCAGGGCATGGGAATCTTCCTCCGAGCAGGGGGAAACCGGGGAGTAGACTTCGCGGAAATAATCCGCGAAGCAGGAGACAATGGCTTCCGGCTCGGTGACACACGCACCATCAACACTCTCAATCAAAGGCACCACGCGGCTCGCTCTCTCCCTCTTATCCAACCACGCAATCAATTTGCCAGCCTTATCCCCCACATCATACAATCGCCCCTGCTGCTCTCTACTGAGGCCCCTGGCCGCCTCCGTGACGAGGGCCCGATAGGCCGCCTGCTTTAGGTGTAGAACATGCAACTTGGCTTCTGTTACCCCGCTCCCCAGGTCACCCTCCAGTTCTGCAATCTCGGCCTCTACCCGGGTCACCTCCTCCCGCTCGAGCCGCCGGGCATGGGAGATAAAGGAGAGGGCCTCCCCTCTAAGGACTACCTTGAAAGCCTCCCACAGGGAGATGGCAGAAGAGACCGACCCCACATTCTCGTCGAAATATCGCTGTAAGGATTTGATCAAATCGGCACGAATGGTGGGGTCGCGCAAATACCATGCATTGATTGGGGCCACCCTGCCATCCCCCCTCGGGAAGACATCGAAATGCAACAACAATGGGGAGTGGTCTGAGATACCCCGCGCTAGATGGCGCACCTCCCCCACCCTCCCTGCATGGGCCGCCGGGACAAGGATGTAATCAAGCCGCGAGAGGCTACCATGGGCACCCGAGTGGAAGGTGTACTGTCGCAATGCGGGATGCTTTAATCGCCAGCAATCCACCAGGCCCAGCGTGTCCAGAAGGCCGGGCAGCCACGCCTGTGCCCGGGGGAGGTCCCTAGGGGGATGGCGATCCATAGACCCAGAGGCTACTGCATTAAAGTCCCCTCCAACCACCAGCAGGCCACTCGGAAGGTCCAGAAGGAGGCGCCCCAGGTCCGCGAATGTGGTGGCTTGTAACCCAGGCGGGACGTACACTGATATAAAGATAAACACTCTACCCTCCATTCTTCCCACCAGAACCGTGTAGCGTCCCCTCTCATCATGGCGCACCTCATCAATCTCCAACGGGAGCGAGTTCTTGATCATAATACCCACCCCCCGCGAGCCCGAGGTGAAGCCGGAATGTGCCACCAAACGATATCCCCGCCGATTCATTGCATGAAAGGAGTTACCTATAAGGTGCGTCTCCTGCAGGAAGACAACATCTGGTGAAATACGTTTTAAGTACTGCAGGACCACACCACGCTTAATCCTATCCCCCAGGCCGTTAACATTCCATGACAACACAGTCAAATCCCTACCCCCCATCATACGTCGAATCAATCGGTCGTCCCCCATCGAGCATCCTAATAACAACAACATAGTAGCGGGTTTGCCCTGCGGTGCTAACAAACAACACACCCCCCCCACCCCCCGGTCCCAACAGAACTCCCCCCTCCCTGCACCCCTGCATGAGCCCAGACAGCCCCCCCAAAGTGCAGTGTGCCTGTCGCCCCATAGCTAAAATACTAACTAGTCCCCCAGAGGAGGAGGGAAGCCCCCAACAGACCCCACGCAACCTCCATAGGAGGGGAACATACGCAATCAATAAATGGTGAAGGAACAACGTCCAGAGCAAGGCCTATTCAGTCACCCCTCAATTCTGATCCGGCGGGCCCTCCTCGCCAGCCGCGCCCCCCCCGCCCCCCCGGCCCCGATCTCCAGGCAGAGTGTCCAGCCAGTCCCCAGCCGCCTCGGGCCGGTCGAAGAAGTGCGTGCGACCATCCACCTCTACCCTCAGCTTGGCTGGAAAGAGCATTGAGTACTTGAGGTTCAGGTCCCTTAGGCGACGTTTAACCCCAAGAAAGCTCTGTCGCTGCTTCTGGACCGCCGGAGTAAAGTCTGGGTAGAAATGTATCTCCATGTTGTCAAGCTTGACCGGTCCCTGTTGCCTAGAGGTCTGGAGGATAGCATCTCTGTCCCGAAAATTAAAAATCCGGGCGATGAGCGGCCGCGGCGGGGCACCAGTCTTAGGTCTGCCCCCGGGGACCCGGTGAGCACGCTCCACCGCAAAAAGCTTACTCAGCCCCCGGGGCTGGAGATGGGTCAGGATCAAATCTTCCACGAAAAGATCCGCCGCCTCCGCCTCTCGTCCCTCCGGGACCCCCACAATACGGACATTATTCCTCCGGGCCCGACCCTCGGAGTCCTCCAATCGCCGGTCCATCAGGGCGCTCGCCTGGCCAAGCCGGCGCACCTCCTTCTGGAGGGCCACCACGTCTGTCGTGAGGCTCGTTGTGGTGTGGGCCAGGGAGTCGACTCGGTCGTTTGTTTTGGACAAGTCTGCCCTCACAAGGCTCACATCCACAAGGACCGAGTCTATTTTTTGCGCTAAGGTGTCGAAACGCTGGTCCACCGAGGCCTTCATCTCTGCGATGGCGCCCATGACGTCCCGGAGGGTCAGATCCACCGGATGAGCAGATGCCTCCGTCGGGCCCACCGGGGATGCACGCGATGTCTCCGGAGAACCCTTCTGAAGCGTGTAGCGGTCCATACTGTTGGCCTGGTGCGCCGTGCCACGGCGGGTCGTCTTCACCTTCGCCCGGTCGCCATCTTGTTTGGTGGACATGCTGGCTCTTCCACCGTCGTGCCAAGCTCCCCAAACGGGCCGCTATACCAAGTCACGGGTGCCAGGGGGGGGGGCAGGGGCGACCACCGAACCGCGGGTCAACCCACCGCCGGCGGGTCAGCCGGGCTCCTGGACAAGGCCACCGCACCCCGCTCCGCAGCCCGACCCGGCTTGAGAGCTAGGAGGGCGCAAAAGCGAAAGTGAAAGTGCGGGGTACGCCAGTCGCCCAGCCCCGCTCGCCGCTGTTATTCACTTTGTCCCCGGATCGCCCCACTACTCCAATCCGGGGGGCCGGCGAGGAGAAGGCCGCAACCTTCGATCGATGCTCCCACCGGCGTTCGGGGTCCGATTCGAGCCCAAAAAACGGGTGGCGCCTCAGCTCCGGTTCCCCAACACAGTCCCCTCAACAAGGACAGGATATCGCCAGGATTAATTCAGGAGGTCGCGGAGGTCCTCGGGAGCCTCGCACCTACGCGGCCATCTTGGTTGCGCGCTAGGCTCCTCCCGAATCAGTCTTAATAGATCAAATGGAATGTTTTTTTCAATAAGTTTTTTCCACAATAAATTCCTTTGCACACAGTCAAAAGCAGATTTAAAATCTACAAAGCACAGATAGAGGAGCATTTTTTCTCTCAGAGATTTTTCAATTAATAGTGCTAACGCCATAATATTTGTCATTGTTCCAAGCCCCTTAATAAAACCAGTTTGATTCAACGGCAAAATCTTGTTTTCTGCTACCCATTCATTTAGTCTAATTAATAATATTCCTGCAAAAAGCTTGGCATCTGTATCTTGTAGAGTGATGAGTCTATAGTTCTCCGCAAGCGCCCAATTGCCCTTCTTAAATATTGGGGAAATTAGAGATCCTCGCCAAGACTCAGGGATGTTACCTGTTTCTATAATTTTGTTGAATACCTTTTCCAAATAGCTCGACCAAAAGACTGGGTTTTCTTTAAAAAGGGCAAATGGTATCCCATTGGGGCCTGGTGCCCCATCTTTCTGCTTCTTTATTAGTTTTACTAGTTGTTCTTTCGAAATTGTAAATTGTTCTTGCATCTCATCCCATGCTGTAAAGCTCTCTATTACGTTCTCACTCATTTTAGTAGCTCCCTTGTTGTTTAGATGTTTTTCAAGAAAAGTAACCCATTCTTGCTCAGTTAAGGTTGATGAGACTACCAATTTGCTCGGCCGTACTAATTTGTTTATAATATTCCAAAATTCTCTTACGTTTGCTTGTTTACTTGCATGAAATAATTTAGACCACATTTCTTGTTTTGCTTGGTATTTCTCATTCCATATTAGCTTCTTCAAGGATTGATTTAAAGCTTTAAGATTGTTCAAAATTTCATCATTTGTTACTGTGGTTTTTATTTGTCTTCGTATCTTATTTCGATCTCGTTTTAACTTTGCTATTGTATACGGAAGATTCATATATGAGTCCTTTCCTTCTTCTTTCCATTTTACATTCCTTTTATTGAAGTTAACCTGGGTTTGGGGTTTCACTATTTTCTTAGTGAATTCCACCCACTGTTCAATTGTTGTTTCTGTGGTATTTTCAGTAAAACAGGTCCAAATAATATTCTCAACTTTTTCATTTATAGTATCCTTATTCAGTTTAGTCCAAATTAGTTTTTTATAATTTATTGTTCCAATATACCCCGGCACAGTATGGTACGGTTGGTTAATATTGTGCCTAATGTTAGTATTTCTTATCTGCTGACAATGATCACTATCTCCAACTTTAACTAATCTATACGAATTTATGTTTTGAAATAAATTGAGTGAAACCATTGTATAATCGATCCTAGTACTTGCATTGTGTGCGATATATGTATGGGCGGGGGGTGTATCCTCTTTAAATCGGCCATTAAGGACTCGCAATCCCAATGCTTCTATGTCCTTGATGAATGTTCTACCAATTTGATTTCGTGCTTGGCTATATGTGACTCCTTGATAGTCCTGCTGTGGGATTGACCACTGAAGGTCTTGTAATTGTGAGACATCATCCCTATTGAACGGTATTAACAAAGTGAGATTAAAATCTCCAGTCATCACATAGTCCACCAATGGATTTTCTATGATTAGTTCCAATAATATGGTATTAAGGGTTGCACATATGGTTGCTCTACTTATTTTTGTTGGATGGATATATACATTGATCATAATCAATGACATATCCTTTTGATCTGAGCTTTTATATTTTAGTTTGACTATAAGTATGTTTTTACTATGTGTAACAAGTTGCTCATGTTCAGCCTTTATGGAACTAGAAATAAAGGTTGCTAACCCCCCACTAGGGCGTCCATACCTATGTGTTTTACTTGCATTTTCAAAATATCCAACATAACCCTCTAATACAAAAGGGTTTGTTTCCCAAGTTTCCTGGAGGAATAGAATGTGACAGGGTAATGGAATAGTCCTTATTTGTGCATTGGTAATCTTTGTCCCTACTCCGTTTATATTCCATGAACACATTCTCAACTCTGTTACTTTATTTGAGGGGATTGGAATATTGTTCCTTCATTGTTCTATATTACTATGCAAGGCCTGTGCAATCCAATTTTCGTTTATTCGTATGGATGTTTCTATTATGGAAGGTGGTGATACCTCTCTTGATGTGCTAATGGATCTCCCCCGGGCATTCCTTAATACTGTTCCTTTTTGATTGGTATTTTTTTCTATTTGGAGCCGATTTGATTCACTAATAAGTGGAGTAGGATAGACTTTCGGCTCCTGCTTTTTGATAATTATTCCCCAGGCCTTGAATGTTGAGAATTCTTTTAATATTTTCTCTGCTATTGTCATAGATTTTAATGTGACCAGGGTCAGTTCTTTGGTACTGTTCTTCTCGGCAATAAATTCAATGGAATTAATATCATCGTTCTTGATGTTGACTAAAGCTGGAATTGATTTAAATAATCTAAGGATATTCCCTCTGTTCAATGTGTCATATCTACCTCTGGATTTGTATTCAGGTTTAAATATGAGTTGTATTTTCTCGACTGTCAATAGTTTTTCTTTGTGTATATCTTCCATTATATAATTTGTTCTATATTTAATTAGTTTTTCTCCTTCCCGTTTTTCAATTATCAGGTGGTCCCAGTATGGTAATTTGGTTTTAGGCTCTACTGTTCTTTCAGTGATTAATCGTCTTCCTGGAAAGAGACAGGAGGTTTGTCTAGTGAAAGTTTTGACTCATCCTAAGGCAGCACAGAGGGTTAAAAAGCCTGCTGCTAAGAACAAGTACTATGCAAATAAATTGCATATAACGTAAATAGGTCAGTAGGTTACTGCTTCTGGAAGAGAGCTTCTTTTGTAACTTGTCGTTTATAAGTCAATTCCTAATACAAAACATTGAGCTGTTATCTGTCATAAAAGAGCTGCATGCAAACTGCAAGATATAAGTTAGAGCTATTAGTTTTTTGCCCAGTCTTTTATTATCCTAATCTTGCCAAAAGGGTTCATTTGGGTAGAAAACAATTCTTATTACTAAAGAGAACCCCTAACAATGATGTTACTTTTAAAATTCTGAATTTGTGTTTTTCCAGAATAAGGACTCTTATTGCCTACGAGTATCAATGACATGTCACTCCTACACCTTGTAGTCCTGTCTGATGTAATATTTCCTATACGCTGATTTATACATGTGTGTGATTAAAGTGCTCTGACACCTTACACTGGTATGAGCGGTGCTATCAAACTAAATTAATCTGAGAGACAGTGGTTATGAAGACTTGAGGGGCACTGTTAAAGGGTGCTAGTGAGGGAATCCGTGGCGGAGGTGGTCATTGGGGGGGGTGCCAACAGACAATCTCGCACAGGGCGCCACCAGTGTTAAAGCCGGCCCTGTTGAGAGGTAGGAGACAGGAAGAAAAAAATGGGGCTTCGGAAAGGAGGGGTCTTGAGGAGTGTGATCAAGGTAAAAAAAGGTTGAAGGATAAAAGTCCTATATTGTGCAGAAATAGGTTCTTGGGAACATAAATTATTTTTATGCTGGGCCCTTCAAAGGTTTGTGACAGCCCTGATGGAATTCTAATATATATAGCAGTGTGTATCCACTGCAGGCAGGTGACTATGTGAATGATAAGCAATGCAAGCGGCCTATTTGAGTTTCAGCAGGAAAACCGATGCGTTTCCCCTAAGAAGACTTACAAGCAAGGTAAAAAAAAAACACATTAGAGTTCAAAGAATGGTGAAATAGAAAGAACTGGGCAATAGATAGGAGACAACAAGAGCTACTGAATTCTGATATAGTCTTTCAAGGGTGATATAGGCCACAGTGAACCTATAGAGCCTGCCACTTAAACGCCTAAGAGATCACCAATCATGACAGATTTTGCAGAGAAAGTGAATGACAAGGGACCCATAATTGAAAAGAAACAACTAAAATCTGAAATTGAGTAGAGAGCTGCCACTAAAACTCATTTAAATGTGTTTGTTTGTAAGACATGATGTTTGCATTATACTTTGCATTCAGGAGTACTAGTGAAGAAAGCCCTGATGTAGCTGCTTTGTTTTGCCAAGACATCATTTACAGTGTAAAACAATCTCCTTGCAAGAGTCAGGGAAAGGGGTCCCAGAGTGAGATGATCTTGCACGTTCTTCACCTCGGCTCTATAGCAAATGCAGCAGGCTAGCAGGGGCTACGGTGCATATTGTGAGGGAATGGGGAAAGGAGGGACTAAACGAAGTATTTAGGATGGGTGAAAAGGGAAGGGATTTCTCTTTCTTGCATTTCTCTAGCACAACCAAGGTTGTTCCAGGTGGGGTTCAGAGGGGTGGGCTAGTTAGGAGGAAGCTTTGAGCCCAGTTTGTGGGTCCAGGTGAGCGAGTGTGATTGCGCTTGTCACAATGCACAGTTAAAAGTGACAGAGACCAGTGAGACTCTGGAATACAGTGCTTAATTTGTATAATGATAAATGATGGTGCCCAAAGTTTGCCTCGGAACCTAGCAGCTGGCGCTGACAGATACTGGATTGCAGAACACTAAGACTGTGTAGTCTTGATTCCACCACATTCCTCTTTCTTTCACCAACGAGGTTAATTACACAAGGAACAGAACAATTAAGGGCCTACATTCCAAGAGTAACTCAGTTTCTTATACTCATTCTCCCAAGAAATGTCAACCTGGCTGTTACAAATATGGATCCGGTATATGATGTCCATACATACTAGAAAAAACTGTACTTTTAAAAGTTACAAATCAGAATCCCACCAGATTAGGCAATTCATGAATTGCAAGACAACTTATTGTGTCTATGTTATCATTTGTGTTTGTAACTTTCAATTATAGACTCCTCCAAGCATCAATTGAGGTGTAAGTGGAATGAACATGTCTCAGCAATAAAGAACAACAGTAACTTTTTTGAAACATTTCTCAAACCTACACAAGGAAATGCTGCTTAAGGTCATTAGGATCAATGGAATTCGCCATTTGATGACAACCTGGGTGGAGGCAATCAAGACTTTTATTAAGGGAGAAAGAAGTATACTGGATGCACAAATTGGATAGAGCTAATCATGGGCTATCTACTGATGAGGAGTTTCACATTTTGTTTTATATTAGCTAACAAAGCAAATTGGGAGACAGGGTTGATCAGAGTAAACAGGAATGGCAAGCATAAAACACATGGACAAATTGTACAGTGACTCCATATAGGAGTAAATGTTTAATTATAGTATAGCTTGAATTGAAAAGGATAGGCTAAATGTAACATGTCCGACTAATATAGGATGTAAAACTATGATGTTATTTTGATTGTTGCAATTTTTCTAAATAATTGGAATGTTGAAATTATGTTGTATTCCAAATTTCACCTACAAAATTTGCATTAGAGTGTAGTATAGATTTAGAAACTAACCCCATCCTTTGTTCACACAAACTGGTAAATAGATAGGGCATTATGGCAAACACTTGATCATTAACTAAAACTTTCTCATTGCCAATTCCTATGATATTTGTTGGCATAAGATGCTACTCTCCAACCTTGCATCTGTAAACAGAGATTTGTTTTTTTAACATGGGAGTTTGAGTCCCACATAGGGGGTGAAAATGTTAAAGTTACTTACATTATTGTCATTTCGTTCTGGACTCAGCACCAATTGTGTTATTAGCAACTTGCTCTTGTTCGGGAAGTCAATTGCTGGTCATTGTATTGGAGGTCTGGCATGCTGTAGGTTCTCTGTTGATTTCTAGCACTCTAGAGCTGGGTATTATTTTGTTGTTAGTAGCTCAAGAGTGTGAAGCACTTTAGGTTCCTGAGTGAGGTATTGATTTTCTCTTCAGGTGATCACTCATGAGCTAAGATGCTGTTGTTTTTAAGTGAAATAATGTTTTCAGGTTAGTGAGTCAGTATCTGCAAAGTTGTGGTATTCGCAGTAGAATTTTCAGGGTATTTGAGTTAGTTCCAGTTTGGATTTCGTCTTCAAGTCCAGCTATTGTCCAAAGGGTAAACAGAGGTTCTTAGTAGAATATCTATTGATAGTAGCGGAGTGTTAGCACACATTCATTTAGATTATTCCTACAGGAAGGAAATACTAGAGGGCGAAAGAGAGAATCAAAAGAAATAGGTCCTAAAACAGTGTTTTGGACAAAGTAACACCAAAGGATGACCAATTCCCAACTTTACAGCCAACTGCAGAGAACTGCGATGGGCACCTGCTTCGCCCCCAGTTATGCAAATGTATTCATGGGGTGGTGGCCTGGAGTGAGCCTCTGAGTGGGTATATAGAATATGTGATGTTATGGCTATGATAGGACTTCTTCATAAATTGGAATGGTTCTCAGATCTGGCAAAGGAATTAATTGAGGTCCTGAGTGTGAATAATCTTAATATTACTCTTACAGGCACGATCAATGACCTAACAGTTGATTACCTGGATGAGAAGTTATTTATATCAGATAATGCCCTAGTGACCTCATTGTACAGAAAAGAAACAGCAGGGAATAGCATACTGCATTAAGTAGTGCACACCCAGCAGCACTGATGAAGAGTATCCCCTATGACAACCAAACTATATTACCGTTGAGGTATTTAAGAAAGAGCAGAAGGTAATGCTCACTAGATTCAGGGCCTAGAGGTATGAAGATAGAACATTACAGCAGGTTCAATTAGGATTCAAATCGGAAGAGGGAAGATTACAATTAGAGTAACAGTTTAAAAGAGAAAAGGGCAAAATCACGTTTCATTACGACATTTAGTAAGCAACATAAGGAAAAACATGGAATCTTTAACAAGCATTTGGAAATTCCCACGGCTAGATCTAGTAATAAAATTGAAGTTAGCCAGTAAACGTAGTGTCACTTTCTGGAGGACTACATCATTGAGCTGCAAATTAACAACTAATCATTTCTCTATAAAAGGTAACACAGTTACATAGTAAGGACCCAAATGTTTCTATAAATGTCAGAAATGTAAAGCCTGTAAAATAGGAATATCGTGTAAGATGTATAAGGAAGTACTTACGGGGAAAGAAAGGAAAATTACCAAAGCTTTGACATGGAAATTGAGCTATGTGGCTTACATTTTGAGTTGCCCTTGCCATAAGAACTATGTGGAAAGCACCATCTTCCCAGTACATAAACATATTCTAGAACATATTAGAGCTATTTGGAACAAAGATACAAGTTATCCAGTGGCAAGGTCCTTTCACAAACTACATTATGGCGATACCAGGCTCTTACAGTATTATGCTATTGACTGCATATTGCCACATGTAAGAGGGTATAACAGAGCTGGCTCTTTGTAGATTCAAATCAAAATACATAATAGAACTCACCACCTTAGAGCCAAAGGGGTAGACCATGAGTGAAGAGCAAGCGGTCCACTTAGGAAAGTAAAAGGAGAACTCTATTAGTGGAATAATTAGCATCTGTATTATGAAATGTTGCAGCAGATATTCGTGAAGGGATATAAGAATATGTGTATTAAATATAATTCTGCCTCCAATATTTTTGAAGGGATATAAGAATATGTGTATTACATATAATTCTGCTTCCAAAGAGAAATTTGTTTTAATTTTTTGTTGTAATGATTATAATAATATCTTTTTTTTTTTTTTTTAAAGTTACACAGCAAATCATCATATGTAAACTCTCTACTTATAACTTGGGCATTTCAGTGGAATGCTATTGTCAGGGATCTTACCTCCGGATTGACAGTAGCCAGTGATTAATCGGGTTTGATGAAACCTTTACTTTGATAGGCCAGGGCCATCCCTCTGGGCAGTGTTTCCCTAGGGTGATCAGCAGAGCATTCACAGTTCTATCTCCTGTTCTCATACCCCCTCCATGGACCACATATCTTGTCGAATTTCTTTGGGCATCCTTATGCTTGATAAACAGTCCTCTCTGCTAAGTCACTGACAAACAGGTAATATCCACAAATGCCAGATTAAAATGTGCCCAATTAAACTATCTACACCATACATATCTAACTCCGCACAATATCTAACTCTGAACAAACTGGCACGTATGTACCCAACATCTATAGACATATGTCCTAGATGCCAACAACTTTTTACATATGGTTTGGACATTCCCTCACATCACGCCATTACGGGGAAATGTCTTAGAAATACTAACAGCAGCAATGGGAAACCCACTTCCAGCCCAGGGTGCACATTACTTGCTCGGCATTACAAAACGCAATGCACGTCGCAAAAACCTTAATAAGTTCCTGGACTTGGCGCTGGTATTGGCTAAACATGCACTTGCTATGGCCTGGAAATCGTCGGAGGGCTCTTCCACCCAGGTCTGGCTGATAGCCCTTCGCCGGGCCCTGGTGGCCGAGCACGACATACAGGCATCCCAGGCCCACGACCAACGCCTAGGGTACAACCTATGGAATGGCAGCAATATTTGACCACCATAGAATCCAGTCTTCGTGCAACACGCACTAATCTGTAACAAATTAGTAGGTTCACCATTATAGCCTGAGGGCACATCTAGGACCCTCGGTACTCACATCCAGGCGCTCTATTGAGGGAAGTGCTTAGTTAAGTGCACGCACACCTAACTCATGAACTCAGTTACCTTCTCACTTAGGCCCTGCCCCATCATGCCGTGGTCACTGTATGGAGGCTACATTGAGCAGCCCCCCCCCCCCGCTCCCCTCCAACCTCCCCATCATCGGAGTTTATAACAGCACATTTACCTTGCAGATTGCACTTTTAACAAGCGGAGCAGATCGTGGTACCACATATATAATGCTTAATCATTGGACAGGCACACCACTTTAGTTGGATTCAGTTTGATCTTATGATTTAACACAGCTATGTAATGTAAAATATGTTTGAAAAATCCTGGGGGGGAACAATGTTGTTGTCAAATAATTGTGATATTGTATATGAGCTGTCGCCCCTACCCTGATTCATATACTGCTGTAAGTTGGATTGGAAAAAATGTATATAAATATTATTGAAAAAAACAGTTCTCTCTGCTGGCAGACACCAATCCATATTACAGCTCTTGGGTTGTCTGGAGTGTCGACTCGCTTCCCCATTGCAATGTAATGTCCCTCCTGGCCACCAATAATGCTGTATTGCTAAACAGGACGGAATGCCAAAGCAACATCTGCTCTCCCCACAGTCCTAGGCATACACACGGGTGGTAGCTCAATCGATTGTCCTGCCGCCCTCTCCATGTAGCCATGGATGGTAAGCCAAAAGGTCCCCAAACTGGGACACTCCCACAGATTGTGCATCAATGTCCCTTTCTGGTTACACCCACGCAGGCAGCTATTATTGAGGAGTCTACCCATTTAATAAAGTCTGGTCCTTGTGTAATATGCCCTAGTAAGCATCTTGAGCTGTATTAAGTGAAAACTGGCTCTGTTTGCCACCTCCCTCAGGTATCTGTATGCTTCCTCCTAGTCCGACTCCTCAATGACACCCAAGGCCTGTTCCCACTTTTCTTTTAACCTGTCCATGGACTTTAAACAGTTCCGGGTCAGTGTTGTGCAAATTTGTGAGATTGCATGTCGGCGTGGTGAGGCCTTTAATAGATTGTCCTTTAATAGATTGTATTTAAGTGGGGTTTCTTCCGCCATGTCTTCCAGTTATGTAGTGCGGCTAGTTAGAGCGTGTCGCACCTGCAAGTATCTAGATCTCTGGAACTTCACTAGCTCATACTGCGCCTGGAGTTCCTCAAAGGACAGCATGCCCTCCTTCCCCCAGAGATCCCCCATCTTGGAGATTCCAATCAGGTCCAACTGCCAGAAGCCATCTAGATTTTTCTGACCGGACAATACGTCCAAGTCCCATTTCTAGGGCAGTTTACGCCTTCCATCCCATTGCCTTCATTACGTCCTACCTTATCTGGATCTCTAGGGCCGTGGGGTTTTGACGGCTATGGGCTTTTTCTCGACTATAAAGTGCCCTCAGGTAAACTTGTTGTGGCAAAACCCGCAGTCCGCCATAAAGACTGGCATCTTGTTGCTCTGCAAAAACCCATTTGTTAATCACCAGCAGTTGTGCCACCCAAAAATATAGTTTGAGATGGGGTAGGGAATTAACTCCCTCGTATGGGCAGCACATCAGAGTGAAAAAAGCAGTCCTGGGGTGCCTCCCGTCCCACAACAGGGTCCTATTAGTCTCCTGCACAACCTGAAAGAAGAGTTCAGGGAATCTATATGTCTATCTGTGTTTTCTTGTTTTGTACAAAATTTCACAGATATGGAAAAGATCAAGATGCAGATATACACATCAAGTTAAATATTTGGCATTGAAGAAAGCACAAGTACGCTAATTTATCTTTTGGGCTAGTTGACTGGTATTATATAGTCGAGAAAGATCTGGCACTTGCAGAGCATTCAAATAGAGCATACATTAGCCCTCTTAGGCAGGATAAGTATTTACATCTCACTGGTGACATGTTCTAGGATAGTTATATTGTAGTGGTAAAGGATTAAATACTATCATCCTTTCATATATAGGTTTATTTTTTTATACGTTTTGTACATTGCCTGTTTGAGGTGACGGCAACATTAAGCATTAGCCCACATGGGCAGGATTTGCATATATATGTCGTACCATCATAGGTTTCAGGATAATTATATTGTAAGTGTGGAAGATAAAACATTATTTTCTGTATATTAGTTATCTACACTGTCTGTTTTGCTTTGATTGTGACATGTATAGTAATTATGTGGCAAATGTGAGAGTCTGTTATCACTTTCTGTTACTTCACTGTTAACAATGCATAACCTGTTTTTGTGGTACTGCCATTAAAATTAATGAAGCACTACTCGTCCCAGAGTGCCATCTCTTCAGTTGTTTCTGTGGATGGTTGATATATATATGGCGGTGGCCACTGAGTAGTTATAGCTAGGACAGCTGTTCCAAAGGATAAGCATTTTTTGTGTAGCTATTAACCTATTAACTTTGGCCAAGGAAAAAAAAGGGTCCCAAAATCCTCATGCATTCTCCACAGACTTCTTCAGAGAGAGCTACAGCAAAATCTGTGGGAAAGGATTACACCAAATTTGGCAGGAAGCTAGTTCTTGGTCCACAAATTGTGCCCTTTGTGAGTTGAGGTAAATTCGGATAGTATTTTTTTTTTTATTAAATTAAGATAAAAAAATAATTGTATATCTGAACGGTAGGGTCCGTGAGAGGCTCAAGAGAGTCTTGCGTGAGCGTCAGTTTAAAATAAAGCGTTCTGATTTGCCCAGACAGCTTTATTTCCTTTGGACCATCTCTTTCCTATAGGAGTCAGACATTTGTGGGAGTGAGCGCTCTAATTGGCTGCCAGCAACATCATCAGAAAAATGCTGCTGGCGGCCACTACAGGACTCAGAGACTTAGCCCCTTATCCTGAAGGGGGAAAAAAAAAGTAATAGAAAAGAAAACAGAATTTATAAAAAGCGACAATCACCCGGGGGTATCTAGGCGCTAAGCAGAACCTGATAGGCTCTGAAGATCCAGAAAATGGCAGAATTATTTGGAAAAAAGACAGGTTTTTAGATTTTCCTGAACTCTAGTAAGTTTGTCTTGACTTTTAGTTCTACCGGAAGTGATTTCCATAATCTCGATGTGCATAAAACGAAGCCTCTTCCACCACAGTTGGCTTTCTTAAATCTGGGGATTACCAGGTTTCCACTTGTGGATGAGAGCAGTGAGCACGCTGGAATATATATTTGAAAACGCTGTATAAAGTAGTCTGGGCCGACAGCATGTTGTGCCCTGAAGGCTTCTGCCCTGAAGGCAATGCAGAGTGCCTTAAACTGTATACATTTATCAATAGGGAGACCGTGTAGTTGAATGAGTGCTTGAGAGACAAATGTATGTTTTGGAATGCCCAGCAATAGCCTATCTGCAGCATTCTGTAGTGTTTGTAACTTATGTAAAAACCGTTTCTGAATGTTGATAAAAAAGTGCATTGCCATAGTCTACTTTGGACGAAATCAGAGTTGTGACTACCCTCTTTTGCAGGCTTGGTGGAATGAAAGGTAATACTTTCCTTAAGGTTTTCAGAATGAGGAAACACGAAGAAGGGATGTGATTTATTTGTCCTTCATAAGATAACTTAAGTATCAATAATAACCCCACGGTTTATTGCTTTTTCCCTGGGGTTAGGCAGACTCCCCAGTTCCTGGGGCCACCATTTGTTTGACCAGAAAGAAGGGTTATCGCCAAACAGCAGGACCTCCATTTTTGAGGAGTTTAATTTCAAGCAATTGCTGCTCATCCGGTTACTGATATATACAGTCGTGGAACTGGGCTGCTGTGGATCCAGGATTATTGGTGACGGAGACACAATCTGCTTGTCATCTGCATATGAAACCAAAGAAAAACCAAATGATTTAATTAAAGCTGCAAGTGGAGTGACATAAAGATTGAACACGCTTGGGGCTCAAGGATGACCCCCCAGGGCCTTCACAGGGTAATGAAAAAGCTGGTGAGGTGAAATCACCTAAGCAGACTGTTTGAATGCGGTCTGTCAAAAAAGAAGTCATGAACTTGAGTGCGTTATCTTTGATTCCAATTGATTCAAGGCAATCAATGAAAAGAACATGGCTGACCGCATCAAATGCGGCAGATAGTTCCAGAAGGATCAGGGACGGATTTCCTCCACTGTCTATCGTTTGCCTAATTTCTTCCGTGGCTGTCCTCAGCGCCAGTTAAGAACTGTGATAACTTCGAAAACTGAACTGTGTAAAATCCAAACTCTTGGATTTTTCTAAAAAGATGCTCAGTTAGTTCCTTATTGACAATTTTCTCAACCAGTTTGGCAGGAAACGGTAATCGAGTTATTGGTCGATAGTTGTTGGGGTCACCAGTGTCTAATTTAGTCTTTTTTAATAATGGCAGAACAGACCCTACCTTCCAATCTTTTGGAAAAAAACCTGCTTCAAAAAGATTGTTAAAAATGGCCATGAGGTGAGTGGCTATCACCTCTGGGGCTAAATGATTTGTTCTGGCCGGGCATGGGTCCTTAGGTGGACCTGATTTGATCTGCATGAGTATTCTTTGCATCTTATCAACAGTCAGAGGTCCAAAATGAGATAAAGAACTGATGTTGTGTGTGCCTTTCGGAGATCTAGAGTCTGAGTCAGCCATTTGGCTCAGGTTAAGAAAGGAATTATAGACAGACTTAACTTTATCCTGAAAATGAAGTGCTAGTTTGTTACAGAATTGTTGATTAATATTTGGGATCTTAGGGTCAGGAAGTTTGGATCATTTTTAGCTGTTGTTTATAGTTCCTTGGAGGAGTTCATTGCTCCTTCTATTTCTAAGCTGTCAGGGTAGAAACGCCCTCCCCCCCTAGGCCCCATGGGGGTGGGGTGGGGGACCCAGAGGAAAATATATCGGCAAAAGTGCTACAATCCTGCAGGACTCCCGCAGGACTGGGAAAAAACAACAACAATAAGGGGAGGTGGCGCGAGGACCCCAGGAAGCCAACCCCACTTCTCGCCCCACCGGGCCAAAATCATAAAAAACAGGGTAGGGTGCCACCCGCCCTCCCAACCCCAGCTATTAAAGGTCCTGAGGAGCCCACCTTGAGCCAAGATCTGCATATATGGGATGCGGGGCCGTGCAGCCTACCTTACTGAGCACCCAAAGGCCCTGGGGAACTCATTCCCTGGGGCCAATATCAATAATGAATGGGAGGGGAGCACACCCCTGGGCCGATATTACTGAAATGGGTAGGGGGGCGCCCGCCCCCCCCCCCCGAGCCATTAAAGGCCCCGGGAGCACGCCCCCAGGGCCGATTACTTTAATTAAGGGAAGAGGGTTACACAGTCCCCTCCCAGACCCATTAATGGGCCCGGGGACCTTATTCCATTGGGGCCGTCTCACTAGCTATGTCGTGGAGAGCCACCCTTCGGGACATAGTGGTTTCCCCGCCTGCACCGGCACGGGTGGGTGAAACCTATGTTTGCTCCCGTATGGCGAGAGCATTTTTTAATCTCTCACCAAGCGGGAGCAAACACTGAGGGGTATATTCACAAGAACTTGTGATAACTACCGCAAGAGTAGCATAACGCAACTTTCAATATCACAGCCCATCGAGGGAAAATAACCCTGGGTCAACATGGAATTCACAACAAGGCGGTACCATGCGATAGTCCGCCGACACCGTGGACAAAGTCTGCGATACAACAACCACGACGGAGATAAAAACACAAACCACAACACTGAAAAACACGCAATGGGCCAAAGCGCGATGAGGAAAACAGCAATAAGCAGCGCCAGGCCTGCAACACACACCGGGCAGGCCGAAAGAATCACCATAAAAGTAGAAAAAACACCCTCACCCAAACTGACCTACACCCAAGCACCATGGAGGCAGCCGGAGCAGGATGACGGAAGCTCCACGCTTCTCATTCATAAAGGGCCCATGAGTTGTTGCGTACAGGGTTGGTGGCATCTGAGGCCTGGTGCACGACACGGGGCTACCGCCACGTGGCGCTGACTGGGCTTGCACAGGGTTAGTGGCACCCGAGGCCTTGTGGCCGGCACGGGCCTGCCACCACGTGGCGCTGACTGGGGTTGCACAGGGTTAGTGGCACTCGGAGCATTGAAACCAGCACAGGCATCCCGCCACGGGACGGTGACTTTGGGTACACTGAGTCAGTGGCACCTTAAGCTGCTGAGCGGGTGTGCAGCCTGCGATGATGCCCCGTCCCGACGATCCGGACAGCTCAGGTTTTGTGTGCCCTGCAGGACCACAGTGTAGGCCAGAGCCAGCGGGCAGCGCGGGCCTACCGCCATGTGGCGTCGCTTCAAACAGATCAAAACATTGCTCCCACCCAGAGGGAGTAGCATTAGTAGCTGCTCACTGCGGGCAGGAGCAATGCCGGCTTCCGCAGCATGCTGGGAGGGGGCGGCGGCCGTGGGGGCCCTGGGGCTCCCCCACAGCCCCGAACAACTGTATGGTGAGTGGCTGGGTGGGCACCCACATTTATTAGAGTGCGCCCCGAGCAATGGGGTCCTCAGGGCCAGAAAAGACTCAGGGAGGCGGGCTCCCCTCTCCTTTAATTTTAGTACTAGCCCTGGAGGATGTGGTTCCCAGGGCATAATATGGCTCATGAAGGAAGACCACAGGGCTCCCACTTTCAGTTAAAAAAAATAGCCCTGGAGGATGGGACTCCAGGGCCTAACAAGACTCTGGGAGGGGGACCACACAACCCATCTCCCCTTTAATTTACCTTTTTTTTTACCTGGGGATGAGGTCACCAGGGCCTAAAAAGGTTCTGGTAGGAGGCGCAATGGCCCCCCTCTCCTCTAATGTTAGTGATGGCCCTAGGAGATGGGGTCCCCAGGGCCTAAAAGGCTCAGAGAGGTGGGCCATGGGCCCCACTCCCCTTTAATACTTTTGTTTTTAGAAAACTGCCCTAGCGGATGGGGTTCCCAGGGCCTAATAAGGCTCAGGAGTGGGCCCAAGCACCACCCCTGCCATTTAATTAAAAAAAAAACAGCCCTGGGGGATGGGGTCCCCAGAAGCCTAATAAGGTTTGGGAAGGAGGGCCACGCAGTCCCCATCACCTTTAATGATAAAAAAAAGCCATCAGATTAAAATAATCACAAATTGGATGAAATTTGAAAAATGATGCCTCAATGAACCTATTAGATATCCTTGCCCATACATAACCATACATATGTGAGGCTGAGATTACATGTAAATGTCATTAGTGAAGGATTCCCCTAAAGGTATATATTCTCTTTCTAGTAATCTCTGCAGAAAAGCAACAGGGTTCATATTAATTGCACATCACATGAATGAGTGTCAATGGACTTTACACCCATTGTGGCTGCTGCAGCAACACATGCATTATCACTAAGCACAAAGTAGCAAGCTATCATTTTTAGTCACACAATTACATAGCACAAGGACAAAAATGTGGGATTTTGCTGGTTATGTGCCAAGATTTAGTTAGACAAGGAGATCCTTTTTAGTTACCTGCATGTCTGCGAGCCCATCGCCACTCTGAAACCGAGAAAGAAGAGCAAACATCAGAATGATTCTGAAGCATACAATTACATAATATAAACTGAGAAGGGACCTGGAGTGGGTGGGCAGGTGGAAGGGGTATCAGTGTGTGTGTCTCTGTGGTCCATTTTCCTGCAGTCACCAGGTCTGTGTTAACTTTTGCACTATAATATCTTAGACAATAGCTAAATAGATCATCAAAATCATGCACAAATATACACAAAGACAACCAGACTTGCTTGATATGTCAAATGCCCTGCCTACTATAACCTAGTAGACCATGCTTAGGGGCACATTTAGAACCTGGTGGACAGTCGACAGGTCTGTCAAAAGGGATACGTCCATGGCTTCTGTCACTCAGGCAGCTGACTGTCTACCCTATTTAGAGACCCCTCCATCTTTGTGGCAGGGATTTATGTGCTATGAGGGCAATTACCATGGCAGCACTCCCTTCAGAGCACTGCTGGATTTTTGAGTAGGCACCATTTTAAATCATACATTCAGGAAACTTCTTTGTATTGTGAAAATGAACTGTCAAAGTGGGGAGTTTTTTTCTCAACACAGATGACCTGACGTGCAGGGAGCGTTCTTCCTGCGTATGATGGCCAATCGGACAATTCCCTGCAGAGCACCGCTGCCCCACATTATACAGTGTTGCAACAAACAAATGATGGACGGAATGCTGACAATGCAAACATTCTCCCCCAGTCAAAAGATCTGGGTTAAATCCATCGTTCTTTTGCCCACTACGCCACCCCAGTTTGGACCCAGCTATATGCAAATTAGTCTTGACCCTGTGCCCCATGGGAACAGTTCAGACCAAACTGCCAGGCTAGGTCCTCCCTGGAGCGGAAACAAGCATCCTGGGACCGGTTTCAGGGTATGTCACCCTTCTTTAGCCAGGCTAGCTTGAATCCAGTGGCACAGTGAGCAAGGTACCCACGATTGGGCATACCCATCCCACTTAGGGTGAAAAGTGTTACAGCAAACAAATGATGGACGGAATGCTGACAATGCAAACATTCTCCCCCAGTCAAAAGAGCTGGGTTACATCCATTGTTCTTTTGCCCACTACACCACCCCAGTTTGGACCCAGCCATATGCAAATCCGTCTTGACCCTGTGCCCCATGGGAACAGTCCAGACCGAACTGCCAGGTCAGGTCCTCCCTGGACCGGAAACAAGCATCCTGGGACCGGTTTCAGGGTATGTCGCCCTTCTTCAGCCAGGCAAGCTTGAATCCAGTGGAACAGTGAGCAAGGGACCCACGTCTGGGCCCATCCCACTTAGGTCGAAAAGTGTTACAGCAAACAAATGATGCTATGGGGCACAGGGTCCAGACTGATTTGCATATGGCTGTGTCCAAACTGGGGTCCCAGGATGCATGTTTCCGGTCCAAGGAGCACCTGGCCTGGCAGTTCGGTCTGGACTGTTCCCATGGGGCACAGGGTCGAGACTGAGACCCCCCAAGTTTCTCTCAGGGCTCTCACAGCAAGTATATTCAACTACAAAGACCAGGACATAAGAGGCAGTCAGCATTCACTACGACAACCATGAGATTGCAATTTATCCTGACTATACCAGGAAGGTCCAAAAGAATAGAAAGATCTTCATATACATGAAACAAAAGTTGTGCAGTCTGAATTTGCCATGCATGCTGTTATACCCAGTTCGCCTCTGAGTTGTGACACAGGATAAGACACACTTCTTTGACCGACTTGAGGATCTCTAGTCATCCCTTGAACTTTGGGAAAATGTGCCGCGTCGGCATGAAGGGAGACTCCTGGCGATGTACAGAGTTAAAAAAATAGGGCATGGGCAGCAAAAGACAACTGGGACTCCTGGACTGACATTCCTGGGGAATCAACAGACACCCAGGGTGTTGTTGAGGGAAGACGGCACCCTGAGGGCTGAGGAGAACAGTACTTCAACATGGGATCCTGCAAGTGGCTCCTCTTCCCGGAGGAAATGGAAGACACGGTGGAGCAACAGAGGGACAATGAAACATAAATACTGATTGTCTGATGGCAGACGGGGAAATGGGGTAGGGGCAACATGCGGAGAGCTAAGGATGTCAAAGGAGATTAGGCTGCATCCTTTTAGACAATCTTCACAGCAAAGCATCCTTTTTTTCCAACATACTTTAATTGGTGTTTCAAAGATATACAACAATAGGGTAGCAACCCATGTCTATACTTAAAATTAGCATTTCAAACGTGAAGCTACTGAAATAATATAATTAGAACGACAGAGTTGCATACATAATTCCAAATATCACCACAGCATGCATTTTAAAACATTTCTAAAATGACATACACTGGACTATAATTGAGCAACTAAAGCCAGGCAAAAACACACAAAGCTCCCTCTTCGAGAAGGAGCACCGCTGGATATATCATCTGGCTACCCACAAGCAGGGAATGAATGATAATATCCCGTGGGGGTCAGTATTAAAAAGATGATTAACTAGCACGTAAGAGTTCGGTCCCTTATAAAAACCCGGAAAGACTGCTATTTATCACTCTCCCACGTGTGCCATCTTTTACAGCCAGGTATTACTGGATTTTTAGGGCTCTTGAAAATCAGACTGTGGCAGAGGAGCTGTGATATCACCATATTTTAGAACCAATAAGCTCTGTTCTCTCCCCTATCTATGGTTTTAACGGGCTTTAGCATCTTGAATTGTCCCCCAGTGGAAACTACACTCATATTCGGGTGACTGTTTTTTATGACATCACCACCCACAGGAGCAATCTCTCCTTTTGTGATTGTTTCATAGTCATAACCTTGTACCTTAATATCCTTAGGGGTCATTACGTTGCCATTCCTTGTCCCCCAGTGGCAACTACGCACATATTTAGCCTGTCTATCTGCCCACTGCAGCCTCTCACGCTGTTAGTTTCCCCCGTAGTAGCGAGGACTTCACACTCACTGACCCTGTACCATAATATCACTAAGGGTCAGGTTTTGAATTCCGTTGCCATACACTGTATTTGGTTTCTACTGTCACTGGCATCCACCATCACGCAATGATTATGATTAGGCTGTTGCCTTTCAGCCCTGAATATTACCCGCTTGCACATATGCACAGGGCTCGATTCACAGAACTAACTTAAGACAAAATCCTAAACTTACTACTTTTGGTATTCACAGAAGTTAGGATTTTGTCTTAAGACAAACTTAAGACAGACTTAAGACAGACTTTAAACAGACTTAAGACAAACTTAAGACAGACTTAAGACAGACTTTAAACAGACTTAAGACAAACTTAAGACAGACTTAAGACCGACTTAAGACAGACATAAGACAGACTTAAGTTAAGATTTTGTCTTAAGTCTGTCTTAAGTTTGTCTTAAGACAAACTTAAGACAAAATCCTAACTTCTGTGAATACCAAAAGTAGTAAGTTTAGGATTTTGTCTTAAGTTAAATCTGTGAATCGGCCCCATCTATTTTATCTTATGACTGAGATTAAGTTCACCCCTCTGTACTCATGCGCATTCCAATCGCCGGAGCGCCAGCATACCTGTCACTAGGTTAGCGGTGCACTCTTCTGACGTGATTGACGCTCGTGCATGCGTGCAGACGTCATTCCGTCGGCTGTGCCCCGCCCTAGAGACAGTGGCGGCTCTTCCGTCTATATCTTCGTGATGGAGAAGCATTTTCAGTCTTCGGGTCCTGTAGATGGGCACGACCTAGGCAACGCGGGCGGCTGACTTTAAAGCAGTAAGTGGCGCAGGATGCACCGGTCAACACGAGTTATTTTTCCCTAGATCGTAATGACCCTCGTTTTTCTGTCTCCCACCCGCCAGCGAGTGACTCGTAGTCACAGCCCCCTGCCACGACCCATGCTGTAATACAACTTCATTTCTAAACGTAAGCCTCCTATCTCCTTAACTTTATTTGCAACTATCTTAACCAGAGATCCATTAATCACACAGGCTTTTTTCACTTTACAAGGTAGTTCCACTTTGTTCGCTTGGGCAACTTTACGAGGCCAACCTGTAACTAACAACTAGTCACGGCGAACACCGGTCATGTGGGTTTCTACCCTGTGACGGTTGAATATCTTTGTGCATAGCACCCGAATAAGGGTATTGGCGCACTCTACAATTTTTTATTTAAATGCCGATAATGCGTAACCGCACCTAGAAACCCGAATAGGAAGCATTACTGGGTTGGATTACTCGCCCACAGGGCCGACCAAAATTTGTGACGGTAACAATCCAGCCAGTCACATTATAAGGGCATTTTGCGGTTGCACAGGATCGCTCGTTTGTTTAAACTATGCACCAGGCGAAATATATGTATTTGTCATGTTTTGTGTATGTGTTTTTCAATGTCCCTTTTGCCTTACAGATCGACTTACGCATTCAGAAATGCTGAAGGCGGGATTTTTCCGAACCATGAATAATCCGGTTCTCTAAGTGGCCATAGGTTAAGGTGCACCTTAGTGAGTGCATACCGCCATGGTCCCTGGTCCTGAGGAAAGCCTTGCAACTGGCACACAGAGGCTGAAACATGTCCACCTAATGTTTTAATTCTGGATGTGGCTGATCAATTTATTCAGTCGCGACGTCCACCACACACTTTTTAATCTAGTCGTACTACCCTACCATTAAAAGGTTTTAAGGAGTAGTAAAGACTATTTTAACATCACTTACTGCACCATCACTTGCACTCAACACACAAAAATCCTGCTCCGCTGTAATTAGGCGTTGAAGCACCAGAGAGGCATTCGGCCTCTCTGGTGGGGATCCAATGATGAAGCATGTCGCCAACGAGGTTGGTGAGTGAGGACCCTTCTTAAAAACATAAGTGATTCCTGTTTCTAGCCCTTGACATTCTGGCTTCACTCTTCTGTTGTTTATTGTAAACTTAACTTTAACCCAGCTAATATATAAAGAAGAAGTTAGAAAATTGGGGCGCGGAATGAAGAGAGGGGGAGGGAAAGTACAATGTTCTGTCATAATGACCATCCCAACAACTCCCAACGAGGGAGCATTGGGGAGTGCAACAAAATAAAAGAAAAAGGCAAGGGTTGTCCAGAGTAGTGCTGGGGCTAAGGAGGCCTTTCATTATCCTCTCTGTAGTGCTTCAAGGCCCAGATTTTCAAAACTAGCATGGAACGCAGCGCAGAAGAAAAAACGTTAAACTGCGTTGCATGACAGTGAGGGAGCAGGAGAGCGCCATATCTACAAAGATGTGGCTCTCTGGTCCCCTCTCCCTATAGCCGGCACTGATTTAAGATGCTGTGTGCCAGGCATACACCTTTGCGCCATAGTGCAAGGGTGTATGCCTGAGTCTACCATAGGTTTTGTACTGGAAGGGTGGCCTTCCAGTACAAGATACTATGCTTAGACACACTTTATAACTTTTCCTACTTTGTATGTGTGCATGCAAAGTCGGAAAAGAAAGAAGAAATAAAAACATTTCTCCTTTTAACGCCTCCTTTGAAATGGCGTTAATGTTTGGCACTAAACCCTGTCTAATATTGTTTATAGACATGGTTTTGTGGTGGTTGTATGGGAACGCCCATGTAATACCCCCTCGGCACTTTGCACTGCTTTGCGTTACTTCCAGGGTACTTTCCAGCACAAAACAAGTATTGCACTGGTAAGTAAATTTGGAAAAAAACATTTTGTGCTGGTTTGCATTACTTTTGTAATGGTAACCCAACGCAAAATGTTTGTAATCTTACCCCCAAGACTAGTATCAGAGCGTCCCAGCTGTGTGCTATATGCTGCTTCCTCAGTCCCTGTCTCCCTTCCCTATGCAGGGTTTTGGTCTCTTACGTTGGGGGATCTGCTAACTTCCAACACATTGTTAGACCACGTTTGACTAGTAGTAGCAGAAGACCCGTGAATCTCATTGAAACTTTGACTTTGGCAGGTCTGGAGTAAGTCCCTAAGTCTCACAAAAACACCTTCGACCCGCCACTACTGCCTATCGTGTACAGGATAGACGCAGCAACTGAACCTTTATCAAAATATATTGATGTGCTCCTAAAATCCTTGGTGAGTCGACTGCCTGCCTACATCAACGATACAGGACACCTCATTTCCAGAGGGGATACCATTCAATGAAAAAAGAGAAATTTTGTTGACAATGGACATAGAGGACCTCTATATGAACATGCCTCAAATAAAGACCTTAGAAGTAATTCAAGATATGTTATCATCAGCCGAACATGGTCACAACAATGAGTTTATTTTGCAATACCAAGAAATAGTCCTCAACGAAAACTTCTTTGAATTTCATGGCATATTATACCAACGAGCTAAACGTATTAGTATGGGAGCAGCTTGTGCTCCCAGTATAGCTAACCTTTATATGGAGGCTTTGAGTCTAAATTTATTTACGAGACTGGCCCATTTTTGGGATGGAGATGAAGAAGACCTTGACCAGTCCTGCCAATAGATCAACTTATGTGATAACAATCTCAAATTTACCCCCAATAAGAGCAGAGAAAAGGTGGAATTCTTGGACGTATGGATAGAACATAGTAATCAACAGCTTGCAGTATCCAGGTTTTCAAAACCTGCCGCCAAGAATACTCTGCTCCACTACAGCAGTTTTCACCTGTGATGTCAGAAACAGGATATCCCCTACAGCCACTTCATTCGGCTCCGTAGGAATTGTACAAGTCTTGAAGACTTTGTGATACATGCAGAAGTACTCAAACAGAAACTACTTATCAGGGGCTACCGGAAAAGGTTGATTCGAGACTTCTTTAAAAGTGTCAAGTATATTAATAGGGAAACCATGTTTCAAACAAGAACAAAACAAACAAACGACAAACTCGTGTGTGTCATACACCATTCTAATTTGAACAAGAAAATCCGACAGGCTGTTAATTCTCAATGGAATCTCTCAAATCTGAAGGAAGATGAAGGCAAACTGCAGAGACCATTGTTTGCATTCAGAAGAAACCGCAATCTGGGGAAACTTCTAGTGAAAGCTAGACCGACTACCTAGGACCAGTTTAGCCAAAATTGATCACATGTGCCAACCCTATCAAACACAATCACAGATGTGGTATTTGTCAAGTGTGCAATAATGCCACTGCTGCAGAACAAGTGAAATTTGGCAATAAGAACATACAACTACAGTATATCACTAACTGTAAGACCTCGAATGTCGTATATCTTATCCTATGTCCTTGTGACTTGGGATATGTCGGAGAAACTGGCAGGCGAATAAGACTGAGAATAGGAGAACATAAGTTGAATATTCTCAACTAGAAGACAGCTGCACCATTGGTTCAACACTGGCTCAATCAGGGACACACAGAAAAAGACCTGAGATGGACCATCGTTAAAAAATTGTACCTCAGAGAGGCCAAGACGATATTAAACACTGCAAAAAAAGACAGTTATTCTTAATTTTCCTACTAGATACACACAAAACGGAGACTTAATGAAGTCATACCGTGAAAGAATGCTTTGTAATCACGTTAAGTGACATCTGGACAAGTATCTTGGCTCCAAGCGCTATCTTTTAGACCTTTACTGGAGTGCGTTCGACGATGGGCATATGAGTTAGCCCGTTTATCTATAATGTCTCGTGAAATAGACCCTTAGTTCCCCAAAGCACCAATATGCTGATGTATGGGCTCCCAGTAGTGCATTACTCTAGTTTCCGGAGATTTCTTCCTGTTCTATCTCCAGCCATACTAGTGGACGGGCCTCTAGTGCTTTTATGCATCTGTTGCTTCACCATTAGCAGCTATTTAATTTCTTTTTGTCTTTAAAAAATCTTTTGGGGAGTAGCCTGTTTTAATCGGATATTAGCCAGCTGCTGTATTATTTGACTTTTTCAGCAACTATGTATTATTGAGTGACTGGTCCCCCTTTCAAATTTGGCGGAGACAATATAGCAGTTGTCGGCATTACGTATCTTGCTAGACGTCCACGCCCATCCCACCTTCCCTGTGTTCTCCTATACGGTCTCTAAGTAATTTGTTGCACTCGGAGTTACACCATTAGTGTTTTCTAAATTTCTATTTTCCTTGTATATATTTTTGGGAGTAGTAGGTTTTTAACACATACAAGCAAGCAGCATTATTTAATTTTTTAACAACCATGGATGGTTGAGGGCCTGGTCTTCCTCTCCAACATGGCGGAGACCATAGGACTGCTGGTCGCATTACGTATCACGCTAGACTGCTATGCCTATTCGCCCGGCCTGCGTTCAAAATACAATGCAGACACTGGAGCTGTGGAGGCTCTCTCTTTTTGTATGGGATCCTGGACTTTATGTCAGCCGACCTTGAAACAATGTACCAGTAAGCAGAAACTAGATAGTATTATTATATTTTTTTTTTTTGCAGCTGCATGATATGGAGGCGAAGCTATACATACTTCAGAATCGGAGATAATTATTGAGAACTAGGTTGGGTTCCCTCGTAAGAAGGAGAGATGAATATAGTGCTTTTCTATCTGCATGTTACTATGAATTCTGAAAAATGGGCAATGAAGAATATGCTGCCTCTTGTTAGTTGGCCAACTGACGTCTTCATAGTATATATGCAAAGGTGTCGTTTTTTAAAGTATTTATATGGCACTAGTTTCAAGGCATACAAGGGCTTCCCTTGCTTTTGCGTGGAGATCACTCTAGAATTGTGTCACTCCTATTTCGTTATAGATATATGCTTGAGCCTATTCTCCATGACCTTTTACACTTACTCTGGACTCTCCCTTCGAATGTGACAGATCTGTAGTATCTTCCTTTTGCTGGAGAACGTTCATCCATCCATCAAGGAACAGAGGATTCTGTCCTGAGATATGAATGGCTTGTTGACCACAGAGATAGATTTGGGAAGTCAGATTGGCATAAGTAAGCTTTTTATATGGCGCCTTACTCTCTTTTAGGTGTTGGGTAACTGTATTCATTTGGGCCCATGTTTCTAATCGTACAGAGCGAAACACCAGTTTAAAATTACTATGGGGCCTATTAGGATGGCGGGCGGACTGCACCCTAGTGGTGCTGGGACCGGCCGCCAGTGGTGCAGCGGTCCCGTACTGGCAATTAGGATGCCACCGCCACTGTGGCGGTGGCATCCTCTATTCCCAGCATTGTGGCGGGCGGTGCTCACAGCACCACCCGCCACAATGCTGGGAATGCATGTCATGCATTGGCATGCACAAGGTGACAGGCACCGCGCCGTGCCTGCCACTTTGACCGTGCCAATGCAGGAGGGTACTATAGGTACCCCCCATGTTCCCCCCCACACCCTCTACATCCTGGGGGACCGCAACGGGCCCCCAACTGCGAAATCCGCATGCCTTTCCGTGGCGGAAAGGCTGCTTCCCGCTCCCATCGTAATATGGATGGCAGTGTCTAGCAGACACCGCCACCATATTCAACCCTTTTCTGCCCGGTCGACTCGTCGACCGGGCGGAAAAGCGGCAGACGGTCTTCCCGTCCGCCGCGGTACCCCCCCCGCCATCATAATATGGCGGGGGGGAATGGGAGGCGGGCGGGGGATGATGTCGGGCGGATTGAAGATTTCAATTGTTTGCTACATGTTAGGTTTTTTACTTTGTGTTTCTTTGTATTTATTGAATTTGTTTATAGATGATATAAGATTGTATGAACTATTTTGTATTAAATACCTACATATAGAGGCGAGAGTACTTTGAAAGATTTCGATACAAGTGGCTTGGTCATATTGGGGATTTACACTGCCTAAAATGGTGAGATAATCCATATTCATCTGGATGTGGCAGGGTTATGTTTTTTTGATGTTCTTGCTTAAGGTCTGGAGTAAGTGCTTAGTAGGCAGTCCTCCATGATAGTCAACGGCAGCCTGTCTGTCACCGCTGCTATCAGTCTGTTCAGTGTTCCAGTATGTTCAAATGGCCAGGCACCTCCACATAATGTGGCAAAAATCTGCAGGGGTAATATGCCTCTGGAATCAAGCTATCCTGGCTGAAGAGGGGTGAAACCCCGAAACCGGTCCTAGGATGCTTGTTTCCAGTCCAGGGAGGACCTGGCTTGGCAGTTCGGGCTGGACTGTTCCCATGAGGCACAGGGTCAAGATTGATTTGCATATGGCTGGGTTCAAACTGGAAAGGCATGGTGAGCAAAAAAACGATGGATTTAGGCCCAGATCTCTGTACTGGGGTGAATGTATGACATTGTTCTGCATTCTGTCCATCAATTGTTGTTTTTGCATTTGTCACCCTGAGTGGGACGGGTATGCTCAGACGTGAGTCCCGTGGTCTCCATGCCTCTGGAATCAAGCGATCCTGGCTGAAGAGGGGTGAAACCCCGAAACCGGTCCTAGGATGCTTGTTTCCAGTCCAGGGAGGACCTGGCTTGGCAGTTCGGGCTGAACTGTTCCCATGAGGCACAGGGTCAAGACTGATTTGCATATGGCTGGGTTCAAACTGGAATGGCATGGTGAGCAAAAAAAAGATGGATTTAGGCCCAGATCTCTGTACTGGGGTGAATGTATGACATTGTTCTGCATTCTGTCCATCAAGTGTTGTTTTTGCATTTGTCACCCCGAGTGGGACGGGTATGCTCAGACGTGAGTCCCGTGCTCTCCATGCCTCTGGAATCAAGCTATCCTGGCTGAAGAGAGGTGAAACTCCGAAACCGGTCCTAGGATGCTTGTTTCCAGTCCAGGGAGGACCTGGCTTGGCAGTTCGGGCTGGACTGTTCCCATGAGGCACAGGGTCAAGACTGATTTGCATATGGCTGGGTTCAAACTGGAATGGCATGGTGAGCAAAAAAATGATGGATTTAGGCCCAGATCTCTGTACTGGGGTGAATGTATGACATTGTTCTGCATTCTGTCCATCAATTGTTGTTTTTGCATTTGTCACCCCGAGTGGGACGGGTATGCTCAGACGTGAGTCCCGTGCTCTCCATGCCTCTGGAATCAAGCTATCCTGGCTGAAGAGAGGTGAAACTCCGAAACCGGTCCTAGGATGCTTGTTTCCAGTCCAGGGAGGACCTGGCTTGGCAGTTCGGGCTGGACTGTTCCCATTAGGCACAGGGTCAAGACTGATTTGCATATGGCTGGGTTCAAACTGGAATGGCATGGTGAGCAAAAAAAGGATGGATTTAGGCCCAGATCTCTGTACTGGGGTGAATGTATGACATTGTTCTGCATTCTGTCCATCAATTGTTGTTTTTGCATTTGTCACCCTGAGTGGGACGGGTATGCTCAGACGTGATTCCCGTGCTCTCCATGCCTCTGGAATCAAGCTATCCTGGCTGAAGAGGGGTGAAACCCCGAAACCGGTCCTAGGATGCTTGTTTCCAGTCCAGGGAGGACCTGGCTTGGCAGTTCGGGCTGGACTGTTCCCATGAGGCACAGGGTCAAGACTGATTTGCATATGGCTGGGTTCAAACTGGAATGGCATGGTGAGCAAAAAAACGATGGATTTAGGCCCAGATCCCTGTACTGGGGTGAATGTATGACATTGTTCTGCATTCTGTCCATCAATTGTTGTTTTTGCATTTGTCACCCAGCACAGTCTGAGCAAGTCCTCTGGTATCGTTGTCCTATTTTTAGGTCGAGGACTACCGGTCTGCCGAAGGCAGAACCGGAAGTCGGAGATTTAATGTTTTCTAGAGTGGCTATTTAGCCCGCCTCTCTTTTAGCTTCTCCTCCATTGGCTGGCTTCCTAAACGGAGGCCAGCCATTGGAGGAGAGAGCCGTCCCTCCAAATAGGCTCCGTCTTTTTCAGATTCGCGGGCGTGTTTTTTGGTGTTCTTTCCACTTTTTAGCAACGCCCTTTTTTAGGCGTGTTTTTCTCTCCTCCTGCCAATGGCAAGAGGAGAGAAAAAGAAACACGCCCCCGAATCTGAAAACGCCACTGCGTTTCTCCGAGGCATTTCTGCTTTGCCTCGGAGAAAGGCAGTGGTGTGCTTGCCTTTTGCTCTGCCTTGTTGTTTTTCCCGCTCGCTCTAATGATTAAACGTCGACAGTGCGGGACAAGAGATACTGACTGTATTCGGTGGCGCGCGTGTGATGACCTTAAGTATAGCATCCGGCTAATCTCCGCCATCTTGTGTGTGGCGGATTGAAGCAAACTAATGGGTTAAAAACTAAGAAGAGTACAGCTTGTATTACGTGGTTCACTATGTGACGTTTTGAACTTTAACACCACATCGTACAATGCATTGCTGGCCCCACTTTCTAACTGGCAACATGTATTACTGAAGGAGTTTAATTCCACGGTGTTCTCTCTCCTCAGAGGCGATGGCCACGCCCCTAGAGCGTGCGCACGTTCCATAGAACCGCTGTAACCCACCACGTCTGCCCTGCTGCCAGATCCCAGCGTGGCGCGTTGGCTGTCCTGAAGGCGAAGAGTTTGCGTTTCTGAGCCCCCTGCACCTTGCCCCCACCATGGCGGTCACCCGGCTTCCCCGGCGAATGTTTTTAGTCGCACTTGCCGGCATCTACCTGTGTGCTTTCGGGTCGCTCTATGTGCAGGCCCCTGGTGAGTAGCACACGTACGACAATGGCTAAGTACGAGATCACTAGTCGTAAGGGCAGAGTGTGTAGACAGTTGTAAGGAGAGGAAAGGGAGGCTAAGAGGGCAAAGTATTCCGTTTGCCAATTGGTGAAATTCACGCTTTATGTAGCAAATCTGTACATAGTCACATCAAGAAATGCTTGTTTTGGGACAGTTAGTGTCACACCCATTCGTGGAATTAAGTAGAGGGAGCAGATGGGCATTGTTCGAAAAGGGTAACGTGTGGGTGCGAATGAAGGGGCGGAACCCTGGAATGAAGGGGATAGACCCCGGGAGTAAAAGGCAAGAGAAAGGCCAACTAGATGAGGATGAACGACAAGTATAAACTAATGGTGTGCAAAGTGTATTTTGCAGCCTTTGTAAACATCTTTAGTACGTTTTGCTTAGTGTGTGGTTTTTTTTTTGGGGGGGGGGGGCGATACCACATTCAATTGAAATACTTACTTTTCCCATCAGTTTAAGTTATGTTTTCGTGTGTGTCACTATATTACAACACACTCTCTCATAAACTTCACTACATCACTCAATGCATTGCTGGCCCCACGTTCTAACTGGCAACATGTATTACTGAAGGAGTTTAATTCCACGGTGTTTTAGCTTGAGTCCTCCTTCTCTCTCCTCAGAGGCGATGGCCACGCCCCTAGAGCGTGCGCGCGTTCCATAGAACCGCTGTAACCCACCACGTCTGCCCTGCTGCCAGATCCCAGCGTGGCGCGTTGGCTGTCCTGAAGGCGAAGAGTTTGCGTTTCTGAGCCCCCTGCACATTGCCCCCACCATGGCGGACACCCGGCTTCCCCGGCGAATGTTTTAAGTCGCACTTGCCGGCATCTACCTGTGTGCTTTCGGGTCGCTCTATGTGCAGGCCCCTGGTGAGTAGCACACGTACGACAATGGCTAAGTACGAGATCACTAGTCGTAAGGGCAGAGTGTGTAGACAGTTGTAAGGAGAGGAAAGGGAGGCTAAGAGGGCAAAGTATTCCGTTTGCCAATTGGTGAAATTCACGCTTTATGTAGCAAATCTGTACATAGTCACATCAAGAAATGCTTGTTTTGGGACAGTTAGTGTCACACCCATTCGTGGAATTAAGTAGAGGGAGCAGATGGGCATTTTTCGAAAAGGGTAACGTGTGGGTGCGAATGAAGGGGCGGAACCCTGGAATGAAGGGGATAGAACCCGGGAGTAAAAGGCAAGAGAAAGGCCAACTAGATGAGGATGAACGACAAGTATAAACTAATGGTGTGCAAAGTGTATTTTGCAGCCTTTGTAAACATCTATAGTACGTTTTGCTTAGTGTGTGGTTTTTTTTTGGGGGGGGGCGATACCGCATTCAATTGAAATACTTACTTTTTCCATCAGTTTAAGTTATGTTTTCGTGTGTGTCACTATATCACAACACACTCTCTCAAAACTTCACTACATCACTCTCTCACTACCTCGCAAATTCACTCTCTCTTTCTAACTCACTAATTCACTCTATCTCACTACCTCACTCTCTCTCTCTCAAATACACTAAGTCACTTACACTCACTCTTTCACTACATCACTCTATCTCACTACTTCACTACATCACTCTCTGTTTCTATCTTAATACCTCACAACATCCCTCACTACCTCACTCTCTCTTTCACTACCTCAATCTTTCGCTATCTCACAACATCACTCACTGTTTCTATCTCACTACGTCAGAAAATACCTCTCACTAACTCACTCTTTCACTACCTCACTCTCTATCTACCTCACTCTCTCTTTCAATACCTCACTCTCTCTCTATCTCACTACCTCACTCTCTCTCTGCTAATGCAATAGGTATCGCATATGCAAAAAAAAAACTAATGCCAATATAAATGACAATGCCATTTATTTAGGGATACAAAAATGATAAAAAAAATGATGAGCAATACCAATAGCTCTACCTATAATATTGCCGAGACCATTGCATTGTAAATGCTTGTTTTAGGTGTGAGATATGCTTTATGGAGAATGTTTAGTTGGATAAATCTGAATCCTTTGTTTCTGGAGATCTTTGGAAGGTACTCCAGCACTCTATGTTATTCCTTACCGTTTAACGCATGCCCCAAAGCATCTTTCCAGAATTGTTTGAGGCTCTACAAAGTTACATTGATGTATTCCCCAATGGCCCAATAGATCCAAGTGATTTGTTATCGGCCCTTCGCTGGAGTGTGAAAAGTTTGCAACAATGCATTAGTAGGGGGAGCACTTGGGTTTCTCTCCACAGCTGCTGGAGAATCCCTTGAATTCTACCATCTAGAAGGGATTGGCCTTCTGGCAAACTATGTGTTTCAATTAGAGAGGGCAGGTCGAATAGAGATCCCTCCGCTTATAAATCCCCCAACGTGTTGAGGCCGCTTTCTTTCATTGTATCAGATCTTGGGCTGTCAGGTATCTAGAATTGGTTGGATGCCACGTTAGGGATATAGCTGGAGCATAAGGTTGGGTCGTGTCAATTTACAAGGAGCCTCTCCTCAAAAGTTCAAGAGCCTGGTGTAGCAATAATGGAGCATCCCCTCACAGTCTTGAACCTATAATTAAAAGATAACCCAGTGCACCATCTCACACCTTAAGGGCCGTGAGTCCCTTTTCTTGCATATCAGAGCCCGCTAGCCAAAGGGCGAGCCACTGGAGTTGGGCAACTAAATAATAAGCATAGAAATCAGAGGCCCTTCATCCTCCTCTGTTGAGGCAATAGTCTTAGTTTCGACAGACTGAGCCTTCGCCTACCCGAGCCCCATATTAGAGTTATTAATAACGTATCTAACTTCCTGAAATTGCTCTTGGGCAATAGCAAGGGCATATTTGAAAAATATTAAAGTAGGCAGGTTAACACTACCATCTTAGCAATGGCTTTAAAGTTCGGGACCAACAGGGACAAAGAGGTCCAAAAAGCCACCTGGGTGTGCATGCCCTCTCCAGGTTGCCCTCCCAACAAATCTGCGGATGTGTGGTATACATTAATTCCCACATAACGAAAAGTGGCCTGGCCCATGGTCTAGGTAGTGTTCCTAGGAGGACTGACCTTTGAGGGTTACTGCATATCAAGGGGAATACATGGAACTTATTATGATTGCCCATTAGGCCTGAGAGGGCACCAAAAGCATGTAGGATCAGAGTATAATCTGCTGTGACATCACACACATAGGTCAACATGTCGTTAGCATAGAGGGATCCTGGTTGCATAATTTCGGCCTTTGGTATGCCTCACAACGGGCCACTCAGCTGAAACTTCATTGCTAAGGGTTCAATAGAAATGGCGAAAAGCAAAGGGAAAAGAGGGCACCCCTGCTGCGTGCCTCACCACATCCAGTAGGAGGTCGAGATATGTTTCCTAATCAGTGTCCTTGGGGTACCGTAGAGGTGCTTAATCCAACCAACTAGTGGTGTGGCAGACAGAATATATTCAATGCTTTAAAGAGATAGGGCCTGCTCTAGATCTAAGGAGAAGCAAGCTGAGTGGGGCCATTCCATTGGGGCATGTTCAAAGATCTGGTAAAGCCTTCTGAGGTTCAGAGAGGTATTTCTACCTAGAATGAAGTCATTCTGGTCTCTATATACCAGCACGGGCAATATTGGAAGTCCGTTGGCCAGGACTTTCCTGAGGATCTTATAATCGGTATTAAGAATAGAGATGGGACGTTAGGAAGAGAGATCTTTAGGGGGGTGTCCTTGTTTTAAAATAGAAGTCACTGTAGCTTCATTAGTCATGCTTGGGAGGCCTCCAATCAGTCATGCTTGGGAGGCCTCCAAGCTCTTTAGCCGCTTTGTACAAGTGCTGCAATTTTGTAACCAACTCTGCTTTAAAGGGCGAGTAAAACTTGACAGGCAAACTGTCCGATCCGGGGGTCTTGCCTCTTGGGAAGTGACGCATTACCTTCTGGAGCTCCTGGTCTGTAAGGGGGGCTTGTAGGCTCTCAGCAAGCTCCCCAGCATTCGTAACTTGTAGTGTTTATGTACACCTCTGCCCTTTATCAGTTGGGGTGGGTGTAAGGGGTGGTGCATACCACTTTCATTGATATGCTAACCTTCAGTGCATGAGTGCAGATCGGCTCCCAGTCATGCAGGTAAGATATTCATTATTCATATATCACTAAGCTGTATCTGGTTTCCACTTTTCAGGCCTTGTCATATCTACTTCCTCTTCCTCCCCTGACATAGTTTCAAAAGGATGTAATCATTCATCCCATAGGTCTTCTATTGGATGTTTTCGCGATCCTCGGATTTCCTTCCCTCATAATACCACACTTTTCAGACCTGGGCCACTTCTCAACCACACTTGTTCACCTGGTGTAGAAAGAGCCCTGACCAGCCTTCCATGTCACTGCTGTTTTACCTACTTTTTTAGGCTCCAAGCACAGAGAGAGTCTCAGGCCTCAAATTTACAAAACTCCTTCCATGCAAATATTTAGTACACTTAGTTGTCAGAAAGGCATAATGCATGAAAGGTTTTTGTGTGTATGAATGTCAGATAGCATACTAATAAGGCTAGGTAAATAAATCATTATTTGTGAAAGGAACCATACAAACTATTACGAACAATACTCATATCTGAAAATGCTACTGGCATATAAAAGCACTCTTTGATAAAACCCACTTATTTCAATGCTTTCATCCTGATATACTATATTGAGGACAAATAGGATGAGATTGAATAAACAATAGAGTCATGTGTATTTGTTTTACATACTCCTTGTGTTGTATGGCAATCAGAGAAGCCAAGAAATCGACAAAGGGGAATAATTCACCATGAACGTTGCCTTACATAGATTTACCGAAAAATAAGACATGTTCATCATTCTCCATTGCTGGACAAACCACGGGACATGTGTTGGATATAATTTCTTTTTTGGCCCAAAAACAAGTAAAGCAAGAAGCTAAGGGCAGGATCCCCAATCTGAATTTTATGTTAAGTGCTTGTGCAAAAGGGTTAGTTGTAACATTCATAAATTACTCAAATTCAGGTACAGATTTAAGCATCATATAGGAATTTACCAGGCTGCCCGAATTTACAGTGGATGACATTTCCTAACACAAAATTCCAGTAACTCATGTTCACCTTCTCTTGGGCATCACAAGTCAATGCAGTGGGAGGTGACCAATAATTATTCAAACCCAGCTTCATAAGACACGTTTTTGTGTAGTAGCTAAGGGATGTTACTTGCTGCTTGGCCATCAAGTAATACCCTGATACAATCTCTATATGGACACAGCTCCTGCTTTGTCCACAGCCTGAATCATTATAACTTTGGTCTCAGGGCAGTGATATCGAAGATAGAACGAAGATTCAGATCAAATCTTATTGGGAGCATAGAGGCACCAGTGGGAAGTCTCAATAGAGACTTCACAAAAACATTTTCAAGAGAAACAAGATTACAGTGGCCCTACAAATCGGCCCCATACTGGGCTGCTCCACAGGCTTGACACCTGTAGATCTCGATAGGAGGTGAAACAGCAAAAGTGGACACCCTATTAGCAAACGTAATGATGGACTCTGCCCTTTGCTTTAAGGACAGTATACTTTCCTCAATCTGGGGCTGGCATCTATGAGAATCACTTATTCTGACACCCAATGTCTCACCCTCAAGCACTACCTTGCCCTTGGTTTTTCTGTGGGCACTAAACACCATATAATTGGTTTTATTACTATTAATCTCTAGACCCTGTTCCTTACATAAAAAAGGTTACATTTTCCCAGGAGAATAGATAGTCCCTTCGCAATTTTGTAAAGAAACAAGGTCCAGTATTTTGTGTCCCCCCATTTTGGACACATCATTTTTGCTGTCAAAAAGCTAAGGCTACATCCGGTTAAATATAAAAGAAAGAGGATAGGGGTCAAAATGCACCCTTGTCTAACACTTCTTTGAATGGAAATATCCTCTGTAAATTCTCCTGCTGGTCCCCACCTAACCCTTGCAAAGTTCTCTGTGTACAAGGTTTGTATAAGAGACAATAGACCCAGGGGAACCCCTGCCCTTTGCAAGACCTCCAAAAGCTTTGCCCTCAGGACAAGGTCAAATGCAGCACGGAGGTCCACAAAGGCAACAAATGCTGCCCCCCCCCCCATCAGCGTCGACGTTCTTTCATTTAATCGGGGGAAAAAATGCATTATCTGGTCGATTGTACTAATATTTTGTCAAAATCCTACCTGAAGGTGGGACAACACTTTCCTTGAGGAAATCTGCCTACTATAGACTTTTTGTATATTATCAATTAGGCTTATAGGCATTTTATGTACTGAGACAAGCTTATCTCCCTTTTAAAATATGGGAATTATTACAGCTCCTTTCCAAGAGTTCGGGACAGGGCCCCTGCCAATAGAGCATTCGAATGGGAGTTCAAACATGGTCCCCAAATCTAGGGCTCAGAGCAAAATAAATCAGCAGGAACTCTGTCCAGGCCAGGCACCTTCCCTGGTGTCTGTGCCTGTACAGCAGCATCAGTTTCCTCTATTTCCTTTATTGTGTAAGGCCTTTTCTCGTCATGTCATCAATTTAGTCATTAGGACCAACACATGGAATGTCTGTTATATCTTCATCTATATTTATGTCTGCATAAAGGGCTGTAAAGTGTTTAACCCGCTCCTCTGGAACTATATGATAGTCGGGGCAAGTGAACTCTCTGCAACCATTATGTGCAACCAGGTGTCAAAAGTGCTTGTTATCCCTTTTTAGGTCTCGCCTGGCGTAGACTGCGCAGACATGCTCAGTCTCGCTGGCGAGATTTAATGAGTTAGGGTAGATTTCACTAGCGGAGTTTAAGCCCCGCCCCTCTTTTCCATTGGCTGGCCTCACCGTTTATGCTAAACGGTGGCCAGCCATTGGAAAATAGCGTCTAGTAACGTACAGTTTTCTCTTTTAGAGCCGTCCCAGTTGGACTGGCTCAGTTGCTTTACGTTTGTGGTAAAAGCTTTTCTTATCTTTATGGGGCCATGTGTTTCAAACATATGGCCCCATAAAGACAAGAAAGCTTTCGTGAAGGACGAAAGTGAAAGCGGACCGTGCCTTAGCAGCTCAGCCAGGCGTGGCGAGACTCCACCCCCTCTGCCAACACCATTCTCGCACACGCGGAACAATAGAGGCGCATCCAGGGAGCGCGCGCCGCATGCAGGACAGGATGCGACATCCCTCACTAACATGACCAGGTACAGTGATGGCTTGTTCTCCACGTGCTTCTATGGAGCGTACAGAGCTATAACGTGGGAAAATGTTCCCCGTATCCTTAGATAAAACCCGTTTGTCGTGCTTGATTGGTAATGGAGAGAGCTGCGGAATCTCACTTTGAATTACCACTGTCCCATGCTTCCGCGATAAAAAGAGAGGAAAGACTACGAGGTCTGGAGTGGAGTACCATGATGCTGTTAATGGATGACGGGTCATGCATGTCAGAACAGGGGAGCTCGTGGGCCGCCACTGCCCTCATGTGGCCTCTTAGTAAAAATAATAATAATAATGATAAAACCCGAAGAAGATGATATCTGGCACAAGTACTATTGTGGAGCTAGATTCTTTCTGGTCAGCGCTCTGGAGGTTATGAATCCTTTTCACCCCCGTATCCCTGCCCAGGGGCTGCGGTATCAGTGATATAGCCGGAGCAGTGGCATGGGATATCTGCGGCTTGAATGGCGCCATGCCGCTTCTGATTCTCTCCCTCCCCTCCAATCACCCTGCGATCTTAAGCGTTTCGGTCTACATTCCTTTCAACGTTTCTGACCACCCTTGGTCTCTTGTGGTTTACTTATCCGTTCTCTAGTTCCGATTACTGTACACCCACTGAGCACGCCGCCGCCCCCCCACCTCGATACCACGCTTAACACTGCGTTCCGCCATGCCGTCAGATTTTTCTTTGCAATATTGCACCGCAATATACTGCCTTCCGAATCTCCACCATCAGGTCTTCCCTTGGTGACGGCTACATTGTGAGTCTGCTTATTTTCGTGCTGCCCGTCATAACCTGCACCCGTTTCCGGCCATGCATTTTATTAGCCCACTGTTTACGTCAACACACTATTACCCCGCACTACCCCCCTGCATTTTCTATCCATCTGATATTAGCGTTGTTTTCTGTATCGAGCTTAATTTGGCATTCTATTCCTTTATTTACAACATCCCTTTCCTTTCTCCCCATTAAAAGCTGGTCTGCATGTGGTACATTTGTTCGTGTGTATATAGTGCCGTACTGCCATTTGCCTTGGTACTGTCAGACGTATAGCCTAGGTCACTCGTTCCGTGGGTTTCTATTTTGCAGCGGGCGAGTGATTGGGGATAATCTTCGCTCCAAAGTTTTTTGATCTGCTACGCCCTTTCAAAACGAGCACTGGCAAAGTCAATATTCCTTGCTCTGACTTGGAGCCTTTTTTTGTTTGTTTTACAAGCGGATGCTACATAAGGGGAAATAAGACCTAAACGAGGCTGCCGCATGTTTGCACAAAAAGTATTAACTTGTTAAATTTGTGATGTGCCCATTTCACTGCTTGCTGACTTTCTTTCACAAGCCGTTCAGCTATAGTTGTCAAGGCATCAAGTAAGCCTCCATGCCTGGGTGATTTCTTGAGGCACTTTCTATTTCCATTTAACGCACTGAGATCACCGTTCGTGGTTATTGTCCAACAGACGTACAGAGCTCACTTATGATGCAAGGAAAATCCCGACTTCTTCACTCAAACACTGGATAGAACTAATTGCATGCTAAGTGTTTTCACATAACATTGTTATCAACTTTAGAGTAGTGTTAGTCCTCAATTTCAGCAGAATTTGGATTGGCAACATCTTCCTTCAAATTTAAAAATCGGGATTATTACCCCTAGCACAGTTGAAGCACGTGGGTGGTTTTACCGCATATGCAGGGCTTTAAGTGGGATGAAAAGACTGTGGGGGGGCTCTCAGAGGGGCGAGGCAGATGTAATTAGGGCGTGGCTTAAAGGTGAGCTAAAAATCTATGCTTAGCCTAGTGGATCACCCTACTGGTAATTTGCTGCTTCTGTCATTGTATCCAGATTTGTAATACAACAAATAACATTACTCTTACAACAAACCAAGACTATTGGCTTTGTCAGTGGTTGTTAGCTGCATATGATAAATAAGCACTAACTACAGCTTTGTTGTATATAACATAGAAAATGCTTAAGCACTGAAATGATGAGACTGAAATAACTATAACAAGTCTCTTTGAAGTTATATCAGAGGCAGTGAAGGGTGCCACTGCTGCAGAGTTAAGATTTTTTTTCACCCTCAGTGTGAGGTCAAAAATGGAGAGCCCGACAGTTATCAGTCTCTGCACCTGCTTTTTTTTAGAACTGCTGGGGCTGAGCACCGGCAGGACCCAGCCCACTTAAAGCTCTGCATAAATGCAATAATGCCTCAGGTGGTAAATTCATCAGATTGAAAGCTGTCCAACAGCACCTACAGCTAACTGAAATAACCCATAAACTGTGTTTAGCATAGTGTGCCCTCCGACTTGTATTTTGCTGTTTGTCATTGCATCCACATATACAACACAAGTAACATCATACCTGCAACAAGTCAGGACTATTGGCTTTGTCAATGGTTGTTTGTTGTATAAGATAAATAAGCAGCAACTATGGCGTGTATAAAATATTGAACAAGCATTAAAAATGCAATAGGTCTCACCTTTCATTAAGTTAAAGCCATTTGCTTTGCTATACAATAGCATTAGCAAAGCAAATGGCTTTAACTTAATTAAAGGCGAGGCCTATTGCATTTTCAATGCTTGTTTTAGCGGCAACCAAGAACTCATCCCAGATGCTGGCTTCCCGCTAGGCTTTACTGGTATGGATAATCTCACCATATTCCCGTCTCTTTGCTACACTCTCTGTTCTTTGGTTACTCCTCAGATCAATAACCAAATCGTTCTTGGCCATTTTACATGAGTCATCAACTATTCCTTCACTCTCGTTTTACGAGAGACCCTGCTGTTTTTACAGTCTATTATAAGCCCTCACTGCTTCTTCCTGGCGCGGACAGGCGCAGGGCAGGGCAGGGCCACCCTTGGCCTGGGCTGCGGTGATGCAGGGCTGCTCAAATAATCCCAATTGCGTTTCCCAGAAATTCAGTCCCCACCAGCTCCTCTCAAACAATCCATGCAATCTGGGACCTGGAGTCCCCGTCGAAGCACGTCCCTTGCTGCAGTTAAGCTGGGCTGCTTAAATACGCCTGATTGCGTTTCTCAGGTGTTCATCCCCCACCAGCTGGTCCCAAACAATTGGTGTATCTGGGATCTGGAGTCCCCCGCAAAGTGCATCGTGGGTTTATGTTTACCTGGGTTGTGTCATGATACAGTCTGCGATGTGACTGTGGGGGCTGAGGGGTGCATCAACCCTGCATTCCGAACCCATTGGTGAGGGGCTATGCCCTGTATTGCCCTCCTCACATTGCTTGGAGTTTGAGTCATCAAGCAGGCGAAGTCAACCCCATTGTTGGTGATACTTACTCTCAATGTATCTGTTAATGCTGATTACTGCTACTCCCCCGATCAAAAAAAGCAAAGCAATCTAATCTGTAATATGTTGCAGATATATATTAATTTGAGGCTGGTTCAAACTACAATCTAGTGTCTGTTGTCTTTGATTCCATGTCATGTTAATCCCCATGGGATGGCTGGGTGAACCCTAAAAGGGAAAGCCTGGCCTGTGTCCTGTCCCAAACAAAATGCCCCCACCATGCCCCAACAGGTGCAGGCATTTAACCGATGGGGAGGTTCGTGCAGGAAGGAAAAGCTACATAGTACCGGGAACGAATATGCCAAGGAATGTTGAGGTGCATCATCAGACCCCATGTGCGGGGCACAGGCGGAGAGCGTTACACTGCACCACGAAGACGCGATTGGGTTGCGTAAGCAACCACTGGTATCAGCATGGGATGCAATATTATCGGACTTTCGCTTGGCAAACCAGGACCCTGACACCACGATGGACACCCACGTAGCTCCCGTAGGACATAGATGCAATATGCGAGGCTGTTGATACTCCCTGGCACTAAAATATTACGCATCATTCACGTAGGCATGGGTGATTGCCATCGCACAACAATGTGTCACTAGGCTAGTAGCTTCTTTGACTGAGCAGGTGCATATTCTTCACAAGCATGGTTATGGCAGATGAGACGTATTGTTATTTAGCGCAATTGTATGTCTATAGATACCAGAGGGAGGTTCCCTACTAGTTTTACATCATGTTCTCCCCCTTCCCTTCTTTTTCACTTGCGTACCTGCATTACATATTTCTGGGACAGAACGTCACATTATTACACTTTGTGTTTAGAACTTACCATTAATGATATGTATATATACTGGCATAAACTGCCTTGTAATATGTCATGATCTTTTTTTATGATGGGAAACATATGACATGTATACAGTCTACTCTGTTATGTTTTGTTTAGTATTTTTTAAATTTCAAGAAAACAGCTGGCTTGCTTCCCCATTCAAACTGCTGGAGATGTGATAGTACGTCTTGTAACATTTCTCATATCATTTGCGGATGTCCAGTGATCCAACCCTTTTGGAATTATATAGGTAAAACCTTACATTCCACGATGCCTCTACAAACTCCACTTTCGCATGCTACCATTCTTCTGCATGATACACGTCAATCACAATCACTCTCTAAACCACAAGCCCGACTCTTACACACAGCCTTAGCTACAGCCAAAATTTGTATACTATGGCAATGGAAGTCACCTCAACCACCATCACAAGAAATATGGATGGTGGCCATGATTCAAACAGCTTCCTACGAACGTATTATATACAACATACAGGATCAATCTGATCTCTTTCTTCGAGTATGGTCACCTTTTCTAGCTTTAAATACCGATGCTAATATTAATGACCCATCTACACAGTAATTTAATTCTTATCCCTTTTCATTCTCATTCATCATTCATTATTGGTGGTTAATAAATCTTAATACATATTGTGTCTACCTATTTGTTGTTGTTTTTAATAGCTACTCACCAGAACACTTACATATAATTCTGTATCTTTTAATATATATATTTATACATCAAGTGAAATTATTATCCCTTATATTCATCTTTTCTCTATTCTTATTGGTTTTCTAGAGTGTCTTCTTTTCTCAGGAACATATTTATATAGCTTTATATAGCATTATGTCTTATATTTGTGTACATTTTCATTTATCGTTTTCTTTTGTGTTCCCTTCTTTGCCTTCCCTTTCTCTCTCCTCCCCCCCTTCCCGTAATTCCATCTTTTATGGCCTCAATATAAAGTCAAATATTTGTTTTTGCACGGATCTGTTTATGTATTTATTAAATTATATAATATGATTAATTATTCAGAAAGTTTTATTATATGCTTATATATAACAATTTTCTTATATATTTATTGTATGATAATGCAAACAGTTATTATACTATATGTATTCTTTTGTAAATTTCAATAAAAAATTGAACCACAAAAAAATTTCAAGAAAACACAATAAAACAGATTTAAACAACAAAAAAAACAGTGGGGCAATCGGAGATAAGCTGGACGATCTGGAAGAGGTGTAAGATTCAGTGCCTGGCTGACATGCTTAGGGAAGGAGAGAATAAATCAGTTCAAGAGCTACATGGAGATTTTAACCTACCGCACACGCCAGCTTGGAGATTTGAAAAGTGCCCTTTGGACAACACTTGGGAGGGCGCCCAATGAGCTAACGACCTCCCCACCAGATACTTACATTCATGTGTAGAAATATTTGAGGGATACCATTTCTGAGTTATACTCTTTTATCATTGATCGTGCCTACTCCTTAGACACGTCTAAGAGACTCAGAAGGTGTGGGAAAACCGACTTGAGCACACATTTGAGGATGAGGGAAGCAAGATTGAAGTTCAACCATTTCAAAATTCTCAATGGATGGCACTGGATGCTGGTTAAAGGTCTCGGTGCGAAACTAAGCCAAGTGGGTCCTGCTGGCGACGGGGGGGGGGGGGGGGGAGTAGGGGGGCATAGTTCATATTGTATGGGAATCCTGAAAGTTTTCGAATATTGGCACAGGTATAGACCACCCTAGAAACAGAACTGTTAGAACACACTGCCATTTGGGGCCCCTAAGGCACTCCTTCATGATTTCTTGGGATTACCCCCATTAACATCCCACGTGAAACAATGGTTATCGATGGCACTGGTAACAGCTAGAATGGTAATTTTGAGACTCTGTTAAACCCAGAGGGCCCCCCTCCCACAAACAGTGAATTGAAGACATCTATGAAATTGCTGGATATGAGAAAATAATTTACTGACTCAGGGACAACATGCACAAATTTGAGGAGATATGAGGCTTTTTCTTAGAAAGATGACAGGGTTAGATAAAGATTGCATATTAAAGGGGTTCATGAACTTGTGTGGGATTTTGGTCTTGTGTTCATTTTATTCATTTGGGGGGAGTGGAAGAAGGAGGGGAGATGGGCAGGGAAGCAAATGGTGGGTGCAGCCGATCGGCAGATTATTATGATTATGGGCAGGGTTATAGTATACGTGCAGTATGTTGTGATGTATGGTCATTATTTTTGGAAAATCAATAAATATATAGTATCAGAGAGTTCAAACCTGCATTAGTTGAAAACTTTCAACTAGTGAGCGGCAGGGCCTTGTGATGAGGCATGCTGCCTTACGGTGGGTGAGAGTCTCCAGGCCTACTAACAGCAATTTTTAGCAGGGTGACATTATACCCTGCTTTACAATTGGTTATAAGGGACATGAAATATGGGAGACAATACCACAATTGGCTCCTACTTCCCCTCCCTAGAGCGTTTCATGCTTATGTACTGAACGTTAGAGGGTGTACACTTGGGGTCTTCCTCTCTTCCTTTCTCACTTTTAGATGTGTACCTTTAAAATCTGCCACAGCTTTCTGTAAGTCCATGTGCTGTTGGTGGAAATGCTGGATCTCCTTCTCTGGCTCTGGGCACCCTGCCTCTGTTTTCTGGACATCCACAACTTTGCACCTGTAACAAAGAATAGAAGCGTGAAATGCAACCCACCATTCCCTGAGGTTTACACCGAATCAAGGAAGGTTACACCAAGTCATGTAATCAAGTTGAAATTTAGGTTCTACATCTTGCAAAACCATTGACACTTACACACGTGTTTGAACAATCTGGATTTCAATATAAGTGTACATTTAATCAACGTGTGATTATGGAGTCCATGTAATATTCATTTACCTTTTTATTAAAATGTAGATACATATTGAATCTGTGGGATTACAATATAACATATGATTCGGCTCAGCAGCTGACGAGCTTAGATGTTTGAGATCGAAGGTTAATTTACAAAACGTTATGGGCACCAAATTCCATTTAATTGCAAAAAAATCAATTTGCTTGAGTTAATTCGACATACTTGGCGAAAATATTTGTCATGGAAATTGCCCTTATAGATAGAGAAAATCTGCCAATATATTGGATTTTTCAGCATTTGTAAATGCAATCGCAAGGCAGGACAACGGGAATTCCAAGAAAGCCCTCCACAACTTAGTAGGTTTCAGGAAGTTCACAAACAACGTGGAGGTAGTTCTGCACACAGCGAACACACACACACACATCTACTTCTGTGAAAATCAGGAAGAAGTGCCTTTCCATTGAAGGAAAGTGCAGAGAACATCCCCATATTTAATGTGGGTCTGGGGACCCTACAGGGAAAGATATTGTCCCTACGAAGAGAAAACTAAATTGAGTGTACAAATGCATAGTTTTACATCAAGTATTCAAGCTGAATTTTCCACCAGTGCAATTCAGAATGAGATAATCGTGCCCTCTTGAGTACTAGTGAAATCTAGGTCTGTCATAGATTTCCATGTATATTCTTGGGCTTCTTTCTGAATCCCTTTAAAATCCGAAATCTACTCAACATTTGTGAGTAACCATGGTATTTATAAATTGGACCCTATGGGAGTTGCAGCACTGCAGGCAGATTGCACCCAACACCAACTTTGCTCCAACGTCTCAGGCACAAAATTCACAATTTTAAGATGCGCCCTTCTCAGGCACAAAATTCATGATTTTAAGATGCGTACTTCTCAAGCACAAAATTCATTAATTTTAAGATGCACACTTCTAAGGCGTAAAATTCACGATTTTCAGATGTGCACGTCTCAGGCACAAAATTCACGATTTTCAGATGTGCACATATCAGGCACCAAATTCGCAATTTTAAGATGTGTACGTCTGAGGAACAAAATTAACGATTTTAAGATGTGCAATTGATGACTAGTTGGCCAAACGCCAACAGTGGAGCAGTGTGTGGAAGAACGAAGCAGTAAGAGGCTGCTGTCAAAGTCATTAAAATACCTAATAAATAATCACAAAATGTTGTTTTTCAGGCTACACGACATTCCCCTTCAGTCAATAAGACTGAGAGAGGGTCCCAAAAGTGCCATCTCATTGACATATCGAAAATTAGTCAATAACATGCCGGATCCCCTCTTACAGCTCCGTAGTCAGTGGGAAAAAGATGTGGTGGAGCTGGAGGATGACGACTGGCAGGACACCCTCGCATGTCCCAAAGAGATAGCAATTTCATCTCGGCTGAGGCTAGTGCAACTCAAAATACTACATAGAGTTTACTTGTCAAGTACCACCCTGGTGAAGATGGGCTACAGAGATGACCATGGGTGTAGTAGAGGGTGTGGCCTGAAAGGCACTTTTATTCATACCATCTGGGAATGTGCTTACATCCAACGATACTGGGCGGAGGTGACCCAGTGCATGGCAAGGGTGATGGGAAAACAAGTAGAGCACAAGATAAAAATATGTCTCTTAAACGTGTGGGATCTCACCGATTTGAACGGGAAAGAGAAAATCTGGGTGATGCTTGGCATGTCCGTGGCCAAGCGAAATACAGCAAAACTGTGGAAAGCTCGCGATACTCCAACACTGGGTACATGGAAGAAAGACATGGACTGGTGCATGGTAATGGAAAAAACTGTATATGAGTCACGAGGTTGTCCCAAGAAATGGTCACAGGACTGTGGTAAATGGAACAAATATAGAGGGAATATTTGTGAGCCCCCACAAGCAACACAACATCCTGAATCAGACATAGACTAACAGTAGTTTTTGAGGGATACACAAAGATAGTAGAATCAGAAGCTAGAGTTCGTAAATGACGCCCGATTATTTGTAATTATGTTGTTGCAAGTAATGCTTGGAATTGTACTTGGATTGTATTTAACTTGTCATCAATAAAATTAATCTTTAAAAAAAAAAAGAGACTGGAAGAGGGAGTGAATGCTTGAGTAAGTCAGTGGGCAAATGAGTGATTAAGCAAGAGTGAGGCAGAAACACCACTTAAATGTGCGCAGCGCAATATAACCACCTCTTTGTAGTAAGGTCTACGGTGGATTACATGCAGGCCATACTAGCAAAATGTCATTTCATTACTTTTGACTATGCCTCCTTAACCTCTGTTCATTTGAGGACTATAGGCATGGTACATCATTTCCTTTGGTTTTGCTTTGTTCGCCATAAGTTGGCAGGGTATGCTCAGACGTGAGTCCCTTGCTCACTTTGTCACTGGATTCAAGCAAGCCTGGCTGAAGACGGCTGAAATGCCAGAAACCGGTCCTAGGAAGCTTGTTTCCGGTCCAGGGAAGACATGGCTTGGCAGTTTGGGCTGGACTGTTCCCATGAGGCACAGGGTCAGACTGATTTGCATATGGCCATGTCTGAACTGGGGTGGCAGAGTGGGCTAAAGAACAGTGATGGATTAAACCCAGATCAGTTGACTGGGGGTGAGTGCTTGCAATGTTCAACACTCCGTCCATCATTTCCTTTGGTTTTGCTTTATTCGCCATAAGTTGCCAGGGTATGCTCAGACGTGAGTCCCTTGCTCACTTTGCCACTGGATTCAAGCAAGCTTGGCTGAAGACGGCTGAAATGCCAGAAACCGGTCCTAGGAAGCTTGTTTCCGGTCCAGGGAAGACATGGCTTGGCAGTTCGGGCTGGACTGTTCCCATGAGGCACAGGGTCAGACTGATTTGCATATGGCCATGTCTGAACTGGGGTGGCAGAGTGGACTAAAGAACGGTGATGGATTAAACCCAGATCAGTTGACTGGGGGTGAGTGCTTGCAATGTTCAACACTCCGTCCATCATTTCCTTTGGTTTTGCTTTGTTCGCCATAAGTTGGCAGGTTATGCTCAGACGTGAGTCCCTTGCTCACATTGCCACTGGATTCAAGCAAGCCTGGCTGAAGACGGCTGAAATGCCAGAAACCGGTCCTAGGAAGCTTGTTTCCGGTCCAGGGAAGACATGGCTTGGCAGTTCGGGCTGGACTGTTCCCATGAGGCACAGGGTCAGACTGATTTGCATATGGCCATGTCTGAACTGGGGTGACAGAGTGGGCTAAAGAACGGTGATGGATTAAACCCAGATCAGTTGACTGGGGGTGAGTGCTTGCAATGTTCAACACTCCGTCCATCATTTCCTTTGGTTTTGCTTTGATCGCCATAAGTTGGCAGGGTATGCTCAGACGTGAGTCCCTTGCCCACTTTGCCACTGGATTCAAGCAAGCCTGGCTGAAGACGGCTGAAATGCCAGAAACCGGTCCTAGGAAGCTTGTTTCCGGTCCAGGGAAGACATGGCTTGGCAGTTCAGGCTGGACTGTTCCCATGAGGCACAGGGTCAGACTGATTTGCATATGGCCATGTCTGAACTGGGGTGGCAGAGTGGGCTAAAGAACGGTGATGGATTAAACCCAGATCAGTTGACTGGGGGTGAGTGCTTGCAATGTTCAACACTCCGTCCATCATTTCCTTTGGTTTTGCTTTGTTCACCATAAGTTGGCAGGGTATGCTCAGACGTGAGTCCCTTGCTCACTTTGCCACTGGATTCAAGCAAGCCTGGCTGAAGACGGCTGAAATGCCAGAAACCGGTCCTAGGAAGCTTGTTTCCGGTCCAGGGAAGACATGGCTTGGCAGTTCGGGCTGGACTGTTCCCGTGAGGCACAGGGTCAGACTGATTTGCATATGGCCATGTCTGAACTGGGGTAGCAGAGTGGGCTAAAGAACGGTGATGGATTAAACCCAGATCAGTTGACTGGGGGTGAGTGCTTGCAATGTTCAACACTCCGTCCATCATTTCCTTTGGTTTTGCTTTATAGGCATGGTACTTCAGGAAACATTTTGCGGGTGAGTAGTAAATACGAATCACACAGGAATGTGTTGGAAAATCAGAGAGTCATGTTACAGCAGTATCAGGCTAAGAAAATAAAATTGAATGGAAATTGTAAAATTAAGTGTGATTTTAAAAACATTGAATTTAATGACCAGTTTAGTGTATTTCATATAGACTTTCTGTACCTAAATAAACATAGTGACATAGACCTGAGAATAACTCGAAAATATTGAGACTTGATCATTCTAAGGGCCCTAAGTTCAGATCTTAGAGACAATCTGCTCATTGTACGAAAGAAAATAAAGGGTCTTACCTGTTCAGGAGCATTCTAGATGCCTAGAAAAAAGGACAAAAGGGAGTTACGTTTTTACTGGAATATTTATCATTATTGACTGTAAAACAAGAGCAACATTTCTAGTGCTTAATAATGAAAGGGGATTCTAAATACATGCAAGCAAAATCTGGTTATTTCTGGAGAGAAAGGAGAGAGGAGGTACAGGCCAAGATACCAAGATACATAAAGAGTTTAGGTAGAACAGTGGATAGTCATTGAAACCACATTGTTAATCAGACAGATGTACAATATGAAAATGCAGCATTTTGAGTGTACCCAAGCCACGTAATGTCTTTTAGGCGGAATTAAATATAGCCAGAAGATGAGACAACCCAAACATCACTATCCCTAGTTTAAATAAAATCTGCCTGTTAGAAAATAGTTTTCTAATAAGAGCTAGAGTGCTAACCTGACTGACTGAATGACCTAACTTACTGGTAATCCTTCAATATTACACATGGAAAAGTGAAAGGAGCTTAGCTTAAAGTGATATATGCTCAGTCAGCGTCAAACCCTTTCTGTTTGCTTCTCCTATCTCAGTAGGGATACTTCGGGGTATAGAGGGGAACTGAGCCTTGGAGGGTCCTGTAGACTTTAATCAGCTGCACCACTGCGGTTACACCCCTAAGTAGGGCTTCAGAACCAGGAAGTTGTGATACATCTGCAGTATCACTGGACGTTGGGTCACCAGAACCCCAAGGGTAGCAAAAGCCCCATAGCATCACAGCTTGCAGCCACCTAGAGCATTCCCTGTACCACCCCTCGAACCCCACAACCTCCCCGACAGCTTATTTTTTACTGCTTTGGATTAGGGAAATGGCAAAAAGTTAAAAATACAGAAAGTAAACACAGCTGTTACAGCAATAATTACTATATATTTCTGCTGCTATCTTCTTGAATCCTGAGACAGCAAATGTAGTAATGGGCATGCCAGGGATAGCAGTTATTACTGCTGACTACTACTAATTTATGCCCACACAAGTACCCAATCAGTTTTAGAAAGGAAGATGGTTGCTTCTCCAGTTAACTCACCTGAAGTAGGTCCCCACCAAGCTGTCTGTAATTCTCCTCTATCTCTTGGATGAGTTTCCTGAGGCGGGAGCTTCGTTCTTCCAGCTTGGCGACATTACCCTGAATTGTCTTCAGAGTCTTCTCTTCTTCCAGTTGCAGTCTGGACAGAAGGAATTTCTCTTCCTCCTTCAGGAACCGCTGCAGACCCTCAAACTCCAACTCAATTATCAGTCTCTGGCGCCTGAATTGAGTCTAAGGGAGATAAACAGAAGAGGAATGAAGAGTGAATGCCCAAATATATTGAAAATAAGAGCAGAGTTCAGAAGGAACATGGTGGCCGCTTGCAAACTGGAACAGAAATGGTGATCGTATGAGCAGCACAAATAGCTATGGGCTCCCAATACAACACAGCAAGGTACAACGTCTGTCAGTTTCAGGTTGCAACAGAGGTACAGTCTAAATAGTAACCCCACATCAAGCCAATTCTTTTTTCTCTATGTTGGCTACTCTCCCCAGAAGAACCATAATATCTTTCCTATAAATTCCTCTACCTGCAGAATCATTTAGTGCCTGAAATAAATAGTATAAGCCCAGAGGGATTAGCTCCACTAGAAGCATATCTGTCATCCTAAAAATAAAGCAGTTGAAATGTTTTTCCTCGACTAGTCCTCAACCTCGTGAGCACTCTGGCTGTGGATCCTCTGTTTCTAGATCTATGTCTTGACCACACCCTTCTTGAAAGTCCCAAAAATGTAGAAAGTAGCATTTTGCTCCATCTCTCTAATTAAGGCTCTCTTCTTCTGCCTCTATTCACGATTTTCAGGAATATAATTTCCTACTACTAGTTCTTCTGTTTTTGTGAGAATCTGGGCAGATGGTGCCAGGGAGGTCAGAAGGTACTGAGCTCCAGATGTACCACCATGGGTCTTTTGCCTCTGGTGTCCTGGAGCCCTCAACAGTGGACCCGCAAACTTGTACCTAAGAACGCCTTTTTAGCACGTTACTTTCATGATAGCGAATCTGAGCAGGGCTAAAGACTCAAATCTCAGCAGCCTAAGAATCAATACTTAGTAAGTCGGCCTCTGGTTAGGGCTTTTTTTTTTTTAAACATATTTTATTAACCGATTGCACAGGTGTTACAGGACCCTGAATATCAGAGTTGACAACAGATTCACATTGCAGCATATCTCTATAGCAATCTATTTGTACATTTGCCATAAGGAATATGCTACTTACCAGTATGCATCTGTTCTTGGCATGTAGAGCTGCAGAGTCACACACTGAGGATAAGATCGCCATCTGGTGTTGGGCTCGGATGATTGCAGGTTGTTGTTGTCTTCGGAGAAGCCTTTGGTCACGAGGTTGGTGACTCCTCCCCTGGACAACAGTGCGCATGGGCATCCACTCCATCGGCAGATTGTTTTTCGCCATGTTGGGAAAAGATGGAGTATATAGAAAAGAAAGAAAGGATGTCCATGTGTAATGTCTAAGTAAGACGGATGCTGGAACAGATACAGGTCCCGGGGAGGCGGGCGGGCGTGTGTGACTCTGCAGCTCTACATGCCAAGAACAGATGCATACTGGTAAGTAGCATATTCCGTTCGAGGCATATGAGCTGCAGATCACACACTGAGGATAGATTATATAGCAGTGCTCCCCTTAGCGGTGGTCGCCTGTATCCGTTGCAGCAGTTTGAAATAAAGTTTTTAGGACAGCCTGGCCCACGGAGGCCTGTTGTTTGGCCTGTACGTCAACACAATAGTGTTTAGTGAAGGTATGCGTGGTAGACCATGTGGCTGCCTTGCAAATGTCTTCTAAGGGAATATTGCCTAAGAAGGCCATAGAAGCCCCTATTTTACGCGTGGAGTGCGCCCTAGGGGGAACTGTGAGTGTACGTTTAGCCTTGAGGTAGCATATTTGGATGCATTTAACTATCCACCTGGCTATTCCTGATTTGGAGATCGGGTTGCCTTTGTGTGGTGGCGCGAAAGCAACAAAGAGTTGTTTTGTCTTTCGAAAAGGTTTTGTTCTGTCGATGTAATAAAGCAAAGCTCTTTTAACATCTAAGGTATGTAGGGCCCTTTCAGCTACCGAGTCTGGATTTGGGAAAAAGACCGGTAGTTCTACTGATTGGTTAAGGTGGAAAGGGGAAATCACTTTTGGAAGAAATTTAGGGTTTGTCCTAAGAACCACTTTGTTACGGTGTAGTTGTAAGAAAGGTTCTTCAAGTGTAAGGGCTTGTATTTCACTTACTCTGCGCAGGGAAGTGATTGCGATAAGGAAGGCTACCTTCCATGTTAGGAATTGCAATTCACATTTGTGCATAGGTTCAAATGGGGGGCCCATGAGTCTTGTTAGAACCACATTGAGATTCCACACTGGGGCAGGTGGCAATCTTGGGGGAAGAATCCTTTTGAGACCTTCCATAAACGCTTTGATGGCTGGTACCTTAAAAAGGGACAGGTGTTGCCTATTTTGCAAGTAGGCTGCCAAGGCTGCTAGGTGTAATCGTATAGAGGAATACGCTAGGTTGCATCTTTGCAAGTGTAGTAAATAGCAAATGATGTTTTGGATGGAAGCATCCAATGGGTGTATGTCATTATTAGCGCAGTAGATGGCAAATCGTTTCCATTTAGCGGCATAACACGCTCTAGTAGTAGGTCGTCTGGCTTCTTTTATGATATTCATACAGTCTGGAGGGAGATTGAGGTAACCGAACTCTAGGACCTCAGGAGCCAGATCGCTAGGTTCAGTGTTTGAGGATCTGGGTGTCTGATTTCTCCATGGTTCTGGGTTAATAGATCCGGGGAGAGGCGTAGCTTTTGATGTGGAACTAAAGATAGTTCCAGAAGTGTGGTGAACCACGGTTGACGTGCCCAAGTGGGAGCCACTAGTATTAGTGTTAGTGACTGTTGTTTCAGTTTGCGTACCACAAATGGAACTAGTGGGAGAGGCGGAAAGGCGTACGCAAATCTGCCTGACCAGTTCATCCATAGGGCATTGCCCTTCGACTGTGGGTGTGGAAACCTGGCGGCGAAGGTTGGGCATTTTGTGTTTTCGGCGGTGGCGAACAGGTCTATGTCTGGTTGTCCCCACTTTTGGAAGAAGGGGAGTAGAACTTTGGGGTGTAGTTCCCATTCGTGGATCTGTTGTGTGTGGCGACTTAGGAGGTCGGCCACTTGATTGTGGATCCCTGGGAGATGTTCTGCTAACAGGTAGATGTTTTGGGGAATTGCCCATCTCCAGATTTGCTGTGCCAGTTGGGACAGTTGGAGAGAGTGTGTCCCTCCCTGTTTCTGTATATAATACATTGTCGTCATGTTGTCTGTGCGTATGAGGACAGTTTTGTTCTTTAGGTGAATTTGAAAGGATTTTAGTGCTAGGAACACTGCTAAGAGTTCCAGGTGGTTGATGTGGAGCAGTTTTTGTTGGCTGGTCCATCTGCCCTGAGTGGTATGGTGGAGGAGGTGGGCTCCCCACCCCGTGAGAGATGCGTCTGTAGTTAGCACAACTTGTGGAAGAGGCTCTAAGAACGGTCTCCCTTTGGACAGGTTGATGGTGTTCCACCATTTCAGTGATCGAAGTGAGCGACTGTCCACCAACACCAGATCGGTAAGTTGTCCGTGAGCTTGGTTCCACTGTTGTGCTAAGCATTCTTGTAAGGGACGCATTTGAAGTCGTGCGTGTGGGACTATGGAGATGCACGACGCCATCATGCCTAGGAGCTGCATGAACACTCTTGCTGGAAGAGATGGATGAGTTTGAAATTGAGAGATGAGATTTTGTATACTGGCTATCCTGGCTGTGCTGGGATAGGCAATGGCTTTGGATGTATCTATGGTTGCTCCTAGATACTGATGTAAGTGGGAAGGTTGTAGGTGGGATTTGGGGTAGTTGATAGTGAATCCCAAATCGTGGAGAGTTTGAATCGTGCGATGAGTGTGGAGAACGCATTTTTGGTATGTATTGGCTTTTATGAGCCAATCGTCCAGATAGGGGAAGACATGGATCTGTTGTCTTCTGAGATGCGCTGCCACGACTGCTAGGCACTTGGTGAACACTCTGGGTGCTGTTGTTACTCCGAATGGGAGAACTGTAAATTGATAGTGTTGCCCATCTACCACAAATCGTAGATATTTTCTGTGAGCGGGATGCATAGGGATGTGAAAGTATGCGTCCTTGAGGTCCAATGTGGCGAGGAAGTCTCCCTGTTGTAAAAGTGGGAGGACTTGTTGGAGAGTGGTCATGTGAAAATGATCCGAATGTATATACTGGTTTAGTAGTCTGAGATCCAGTATGGGCCTTAGTGTTTTGTCCTTTTTGGGAATGAGGAAGTATAGAGAATATACCCCTTTTCCCTGATGTTGAAGGGGAACTGGTTCTATCGCATGTTTTTGTAACAGGGATTGAACTTCTTGTTTGAGGAGAGAGAGATGATGCGAGGACATTGGACGTTGTTTGGGCGGTATGTTTGGGGGGGATTGTATGAGTTCGAGGCAGTAGCCAGACTGGATAATTTGTCTTACCCACCTGTCTGTGGTGATGGAAGTCCAGACAGGCAGGAATTGTTGGAGTCGTCCCCCGACCGGAGTGGAATGGTCTGGGGGGAGTGGTGGCAAGTCACTGTTTGGTGGCTGGTGAGGTGCGGGTGTTGTTGTTATTGCCCCGTCCTCGACCTTTGTTATTGTTTCCCCTATAACCTCCCCGGAAGTAACCTCTGTTGGGGGATGTTTGTCCAGAATTTTTAAAGGTGGACGTGGTCTCAGTTGATGTGTTTTTGGAGCCTCCTCTATAAAAGGAGCGACGAAAGGAACCCCGGTTCTGTTGAGACTGCAGTGCTCCCATAGACTTGGCAGTTTCATTATCCTTTTTCATTTTTTCTAATGCAGTATCCACTGCAGGGCCAAATAGCTGCTCTTGGTTGAAAGGTTGAGCAAGAATTGCGGTTTGAACCTCCGGTTTAAAACCGGAAATACGGAGCCAGGCATGTCGTCTGAGTAAGACGCCAGTATTGACCGCTCTAGAAGCAGTGTCTGCTGCATCTAAGGCGCATTTAATGGAGGCATTAGATATTAATTTGCCTTCTTGGATGAGGTCAGAGGCCTGGGACTTAAAAGGTTCAGGCAGATGCTGCATAAGGTCCTCAAGTTGGTCATAATGCGCTCTATCATACCTGGCTAACAGGGCCTGGGTATTCGCAATACGCCAATGGTTAGCCGCCTGCGCGGCGACCCGTTTGCCCGAGGCTTCTAAAAGCTTAGACTCCTTGTCTGGGGGAGGCGTTTCTCCAGTTGTCTGAGAGTTAGCGCGCTTCCTGGCATTTGATACGACTAGGGAGTCTAAAGGGAGCTGGGCCTTAATGTATGCAGGGTCTTGCGGGGCTGGTCGGTACTTTTTTTCGATGCGTGGGTTGAGCACCCTAGCTCGAACAGGGTCCTTAAAGACTTCAGTAGCATGCTTTATAACCCCTTTGATCATGGGCAGTATGTGGACAGTCTTTTGTGACTGCTCAAAGGTATCAAGGAGGAAGTCCTCTTCAATGGCGTCTGTGTGCATTGTAACGCCGTGGAATGTTGCTGCCCTATTTATAAGTTGGCCGTACCCTAGGTGGTCATCAGGAGGGGAGGGCTTGGAAGGGTAGGTAGTGGGGTCAGGCATGTCAGGTATAGGATAAGACCAGTCATCCATGGGTGCTGGGTCTGGGAACGTAAAAGGGTCGTTTGGATCAGCAGGATCATCAAATAAATCAGGGTCCGCCCCTCCCCCTAAGTCATCATTATCATCCTGTGGAGGAGGTGAATGATAGGGAGATGGTAAAGGTAAAGGTAAAGGTAAAGGAGAAGCAGGAGGAGGAGGGGGGGACGGGTTAGGAGGTAAAACAGGAGAGGAAGGACGAAGTGGTGAAGTAGCACAGTCCTTTTTCCGTATGGGAGCTGGGGGAGGTGTAGTGTCCAGCTTCCGCTTTTTATATGGGATGGCAGTCACATGTCCCGTTTTAGGATTGATGTAGATCCGCTTCTGAGTAGGATCTGGTCGAAAAAGATCATCTGGCTCCGAAGGTGGTGTCTGTGACGTCCGCTTCGGGTCTTTATGAGCTTGTTTCGGCGGGGACGCAGTTTTCGGCTCCGATGATTTTTTCGGGTCCGATGGATTTTTCGGTGCCGACTGATTTTTCGGTGCCGACTGATTTTTCGGTGCCGACTGATTTTTCGGTGCCGACTGATTTTTCGGTGCCGACTGATTTTTCGGTGCCGACTGAGGTTTCGGTGCCGATTGAGGTTTCGGTGCCGAATGAGTTTTCGGTGCCGATGGACTTTTAGGCATCGATGTTGAAGAACGTTTCGGTGCCGGTGGAGACTTCGGTGCCGAGGAACGTTTCTGTGCCGAAGGAGATTTCGGCCTTGGAGCCTGTTTCGGTGCCAACAATGAGTGTTTGGGTGCCGAGGGTGTTAAAGGCACAATTAGGTGAGGTTTGCTCGAGCCCGAGCCACCCGCAGGCTTAGATGTCTTCGGAGCCGGGCCCGAGGGCGGGGCTTCTGAAGAGGATTTCCGGTCGCGACTGGGCCCAACTGGCGGAGTCTTGACCACTGCTTTTTTGGATGGGGCAGGGGCAGGGGGGGTGGTACTCACACGCTGCCCTGGAGTGATGAGGTCATCGGAATCGTCGGCTTCGGACACGATCTCGAGATCTTCGGTGTCGTCTTCGGGAACATCTTGAGCAAAGATGTCCTCCGGTTCTGGAGCTGGTTTGGCCATAATATGGCGTCGAGCTCTTCGGTCCCGGAGGGTCTTCTTCGAACGGAAAGCGGAACAAGCTGGACAGGTGGACTCGTTGTGTTCCGGCGACAGGCAGAGGTTGCAAACCTCGTGGTGGTCACTGTGGGGGAACTTCGCTCCACACTGGGGGCATTTTTTGAAGGGTGTCCTGTCCATCGGCCGCTTCCGGAACCGGTCCGAGTTGATGTCGACGTCGATGGAATACAAATCAAAGAGTTAAATCGATTGCTGGAAGTTTTCTGCTGGAGCGGAAAAAAGTTCATCCGAACCCAATGGCGGAAAAAAACAATCTGCCGATGGAGTGGATGCCCATGCGCACTGTTGTCCAGGGGAGGAGTCACCAACCTCGTGACCAAAGGCTTCTCCGAAGACAACAACAACCTGCAATCATCCGAGCCCAACACCAGATGGCGATCTTATCCTCAGTGTGTGATCTGCAGCTCATATGCCTCGAACATATATCTTGAACAATAACAACCCCCCCCAAACTCCCCCCACCCTATCCCCTGCGTCGCACCATATCCATGGATTCCCCACCACAGCCCTAAGGCCCCACAGCCACGTCGTATTGTGGTAAGATGAATCCCCCGGTCTTCCCCTCTTGCCTGGCGCCCCCCCTTCACGACCAGTCTCCCTAGCCATCCCCATAATTAATCCTCTTCTTCCACTGGTGGCTCCAGCCACAGCCCCCGATAATCCGCCCACCGTTTCCATATTTTATAATGCTTGCGTGGACATCCTCGGGCTACATATATGGGCTGTTCCAGCCCCATACAAAAATCTAGGCCGTTTTTACATGCTGTGATCGATGGAGCTCTAGGCACCTTCCATGCCCTGGGGATATCCCGCTTTGCCAGCGTAAGGCCTAGCTGTAGCAAGTGCTGCTTATATATGTTGCACCCGATGCCCTCCATAACATGTAGTAATGCAAATCGTGGCGTGCGCGGGATCGCCCACCCCAGCACCTCAGCCAGACAGGTAGTTACCCCCCTCCAGAATCGGTCCAGCGCTGGGCAGTGCCAAGTAGTGTGTATAAATGTCCCTTCCTCCTGACCACACCTAAGACAGTCCGGAGCAGCAATCAAGCCCGCTCGGAACAGTCTGGCCCGGGTAAAGTACACCCTGTGCAGGTATTTAAATTGTATGAGGCGCAGTCGCATCGCTATAGCTGCTTCCCTCGGGGCTGCCAGGGCCTCCCTCCAGTCGTCCTCATCTAAGGCACCTACGTCAGTTTCCCAATCTACCCGCAACTTCTGCAGCTTCGTAGAGCAATGGATCACCAGGGCCTGATAGATCCTGGAGATTTATTTGGTTTCCAGATCCCCCATAAAAAGTCTCGCTTCTAGCGGGCTAAACTCTGGGAGTGATGTCAGGCCCTCCAGGCTGGGGGACAGTGCATGCCGCAGTTGCAGATATCTGTAGAACTGTGATTGAGGCATAGAGAATTCCCTCTGCAAATCCTGAAATGATTTAAGTGTCGTACCGCTCATAACATTTCCCAATGTCGAGATGCCTATGTCATCCCATCCGCGGAAACCTCTCAGCGCCATCAATTCGGGGAAGCGCCCATTGCTCCAGAGGGGGGTCTCTTCAGTTAAAACATTCCACCAGCCGATCCGACGCAATGTCTGCCGCCAGATCAGGAAAATCACTCGCGTGGCTGACGGTAGGCTGCTGCGCACCGACGCCGAGTACAGGATAGTGTGTAATGTATTAGTTCCCATAAGTATCCTCTCCAGCGCATACGCCGGGTCTCCTCTATCCCATACCACCACTCGTTGAGAACAAGGAGGTGCGAGGCCTGATAGTAGGATAAGACATCCGATGACGCAAGTCCTCCGCAATACGAGGATAGGAAACATGTTCTAAGGGCCACTCGCACTTTGCCCCCTCCCACAGAAACTGCCCAAACACTGAGTTCACCTGTCGGAACCATCGAGGCGGGATCGGGTATGGATAGTTTTGCAGTTGGTATAGCAGCTTAGGTAGTGCCACCATCTTAAATATTGCGGACCTGCCATACAGCGTCAATGGCATTCGAGACCAGGTCTTGAGATCCGTGCGGATCCTTTCCTATACTGGCGCTTCATTGCGGTCCCAAGAAAGCTCCGGAGCTTCCGAAAGGAACACCCCCAAGTATTTCAATCCTCCCACCGCCAGCTGAATACCCCGGGCCCCAGACATTCGCCCAGCATCCACAGCGTGGATTTGGAAGGATTCATATATAATCCTGATGTCTCTCCAAAGATCTGCATGATCCGTAGGAGTCGCGGCCCCGATGCGTCTAACTCCGTAAGGAAGAACAGGACGTCATCTGCATAAAATGCGATTCTGTCCGACACCTCCGGAGACCACTCGAAATCCCGGATCTGCGCATCCATACGCACCCACGCCGCCAACGGCTCCATGGCCAACGCAAATAGGTACGGGGACAGGGGGCATCCCTGTCGCGTGCCCCGATGTATGGGAAAGACAGGAGATGTCACCCCAGCCACCCGCACCGCCGCCGTCAAGTTTGTATAGAGGAGCTGGAGATAGAAAAGAAAGCTCGGACCCAGATTGAGTCGGCGCAATAAGGCAAACAGATATACCCAGCTCAAGGAATCAAAGGCCCTATCCATGTCCGCCAACAGTAATGCCGCCCTCTCCCCTGTCTGCCGAACCGCCACCACCGCCACATGTGCCCGTCTTATATTGTGTCTAGTGGCCCTCTTGGGCATGAATCCCGCCTGATCTGGATGTATAAGAGTCAATATATGGGGCAGAAGACGATTAGCTAGTGCTTTGGCAGGACCTTCGCCTCTAAATTAAGGAGGGAGATAGGCCGATACGAGTCCCGTTGATCCGGGGGCCGGCCGGGCTTGAGAAATACCACCACCTCCGCGTGTCTCCAGTCCGGGGGAAGCATGCCCCTCTCCATGGCCTCCTCCACTACAGCTCGATAATAAGGGGCCAGTTGTATGTTATAGTGTTTGAAGAATTCACTCGGAAACCCATTGGGCCCAGGCACCTTCCCTGAATTAAGATCCCCCAAGGCCATGCTGAGCTCCAGACGATCCCGCACCTCATTCGATATCTGTTTAGTGGGTAGGTCAGCTAGGAATTGCTCTATGGTGGCCGCCGGCAGGCACTCCCGGGGGGCATAAAGCTCCGCGTAATAGGCAGCAAAGCTTTCGGCTATAAGGAGTTGATCAGTGATCGGAGCTCCTGTATTGTCTATTAAGCCCGGAAGGGTCTGAGCGTGAAAGGCGCCCTGGCAGAGCCTGTAGACCATCGTCCTGGACTTGTCTCCCCACTGATAAATCCTGCTACGTGTCGCCAGCCAAGTCTGGCGAGCTTCATCCAGAAGAAGGGCTGCGCATGACTGTTGGGCCTGGAGCAGTTGCCTCACCCACCGTCTTCCTCCCTCCTCCCTAGCCTGTTGCTCGAGTGCCTCAACGGAGGCCTCCGCTCGCATCAGCTCTTCCCTGCGCTTGCGGCGGGCCGCCGAACACCAGGAAATGTCCACCCACGTAAAGTTGGCTTCAAGGCCTCCCACAGGGATCCCACACTCGACACCGATCCCTCATTGGAAGCAAAGTAATGGGCAATAGCTTCCCTTATATGAGTACTATAGGCTGCATTCTGTAGGTGCCACGGCGACAAACGCCATCGAAATGACTGCCGCCCTCTGCCTATGGCCAGCTCAAGGGATACTGGAGAATGATACGATAGGTGCGGGGGAGGATCTCCGCGAGTACCACTCCACTTGTCCGCGCCCGGGGAAGAAATATGTAGTCCAGTCTCGAGAAAGTGGCATGAACTGCTGAAAGATACGTGTATTCCCGCCTATCCCCGTGAGTCCACCGCCAGACATCAATCCAGTCAAGACTAGTCACTAGGGAGCTGAGTTTCGTGGAACCACCTCTCCGCTCACCGCCCTCCCCCCCACTCCGGTCCCTGGCCAGATCTATGACATCATTCCAGTCCCCTCCCACGATAGAGAGCATATCTGGCATGTCCGCCCAGAGGGCCAATACTCTCTCCACAAAAGACCACTGTAAGGGGGGGGGGCGAAAACACTACCCAAGATCACGGGGACTTCCCCAATGGTACCCCTGATAAATAAATAGCGGCCCTGTGGGTCAATCCATTGCTGCGCGTGTACATATGGGACCCTACGATGAACCAGTATCGCTACCCCTCTGGACCCCCTCGCAAACCCCGCATGAAAGATCTGGTAATACCCATATCTTTGCAAACATGGGGTCTTCGTACCCAAGAGGTGCGTCTCCTGCAGCATAAGAATATCCGCCTGAGCCCTCTTAGCCTGATGTAGTATTGCCCCTCGCTTAATTTTATCAAGTTCCCCCCCCACGTTCCAGCTTAGAATTCGAAGGGTACCTGGGACTCTTGTGTCCCCCATCTGTTCGCTAGCCATTGGGAAGGAACCTCATCCCCCTCCCCCATAGAGGACTGCAGCTAGATGTAGGACCAATGTCAGAAACCCACCAGGAAAGTGCGACGCGGAACCAATAACAACTCCCCCCCAACAAACCCCCCACCCATACCTCAATAACACTGAAGCATCTGTCGCGGCGGAGCAAGTACCCAGCTCCCAACCGGGGAAGTGGCACCGCCCCATCCAATGGATCCCAAACTCACAGCCCATGGTCCTCAGGCCAGATCCCGACTCGGACAAGTCCGGCGGAAAACCAGCCCACTCCTTCGTTCCCCCGACCATTACATCTCAAGAACTATGATGAACACATTGGGGGCTCGAGAGACCCCACCCACCCCCAACCAACCCCAAGCAACAGGATATCAGAAGTCAATGTCCATGCTCCGGACCATCTCGTGCCGCAGCCCCACCCGACACCGAGTGCCTCCTGGAGCACGACCGTATGTCCCCCAACCGCTGCCGTCTCTTCGAGTCCTTCCGGGCCGCTTCTCCGGAGGAGGAGTCCGACTCCCTGCCAGGCGGCGTAGGCACCCGCATCCGCACAGTCTTGTCAGCCCACTTGAAGACCTCCTCCGGGGGATCGAAGAAGTGAGTACGGGACTGATACACCACCCGCAGGCGAGCCGGAAACAATAGAGCATATGGTAGCTTAAGGTCTCTCAGGCGGGCCTTCGCGGCCATGAAGGACTGACGCTGCTGCTGCACCAGGCGGGTATAATCGGGGAATATTGAGATGCGTACATTTTCATATTGCAGCGGCTCTTTACCCCGGGCCTATTTCAGAACAACATCCCGGTCCAAATAGTTCAGGAATCTCGCTATCACAGGCCGCGATCGCGCCCCCGGCGGCGGCTTCTGCACCAGCGCCCGGTGGGCCCGTTCCACCACGAAGCAGCGTGATAGCGCATCCGGCGGAAGCCAACTTTCCAGCCTTTGTGTGAGGAAGCGTTCCATGTTACCCACCTCGCAGCCCTCCGGAAAGCCCACAAATCTCTGGTTGTTCCGCTGGGCCCGTCCTTCTGCATCTTCCACTCAAAGCGTCAATCCCCGCTGAATCTTCTCCATGGATGCCATTTTTTGTTTCAGCGTGGTAACATCGTCCTCCACCCCTGAGATCCGGGTCTCCGCCTCTGTGATGCGAGACACTGCGTTGCGCAGATATTGGCGCAGCAATGTGACATCAGACCCAACCGCCCGATCTTGGCATCTAGCATGTCTCTGGATTGAGTTATGGCCGCCATCAGGGCCGCCTTATCCGGGATAGTCTCTGACGGTCCCCCGGTCGCGCCAGCCGCCGCTCCGGGACCAGTACATTTATCAATTGGGCCATGGCGAGCGGAGCCCCCACCTTTGTCTCTCGTCATGTCTTCCTCCAGAGATCCCCCACAGGATCAGTCGCGGCAGGGCCAAACGCAGGAACAGCTGCCCCGGACCCAAGGAGTTCCCTCCAGGGGGCCGAGCCCCGCCGTCCCACGCAGAAGTAGGTCCACAGAGTCAAACCAATCCTGCCAGATGCTGGGTGGCCTCTCCGAGCGCCTCAGACGCCGACCGACCAGGAGCTTCCAAACCGGCCGCCCTCAAAGTAGCCGTCCACCAGGCCCAAGGCCACGATTTGCCACTGCACCTCGGCCAATCTCACCATCAATTGCTCACCGCTAGGGTGTTCCGCCGAGTCCCAGGCGCTGCCCCGCGCGTACCGGGCGCCCCGATATCGTCACACTCCGCTCCTCTGTCTAGGGGCTGCCCTCTGATCCGTCGCGAGCATCACTCCTCTTCCCTGCTTACCTCCGCGGCCCGGTCTGGCCGCCGCAACATCAATCGCCGCCCCGCCTAGGCCGCCACTCGCATCCAGAAGTAGGCCCTCGCCCCCGGCCCGCAGCGGGTATCAGCTCGCGTGTGGACAGTCTCTTGCACGCAGACGTGGATCAGAGCCCCGTCAGGCAGCTTCTCCGTGGCCCACCACGCCCAGGGGGCCCTGACCACCGTCCCTCCGGGCCGTCCCTCTACTTCTCCGGCACTCAGCCACGGGGACCCGAGTTTGGTGGCTGTGATGGCTCTCAGCGCTCCCCAACCGCTAGTCCTCTGCGTTGCAGTGCGTGATGCTAGGGCCAATCCCCTCCGTCGGGCCCTCCGCTACCGCCGCCACTCTTTTGATCGCCGGGCCAGTCCCTCTCAGCTCATCACCTGGCCCCCTGTGGTGCGGCAGGCCCTGTTAATTCTTCCACTGTGGCCTGCAGGTCGCCAGCCCCCAGCGTCGCTCCCACCACTCGCCGTCAATCGGGGCCGGGCGCACCGCGATCCGCCACCGCCAGGGGCCGTCCGGATGCAGCACTCGACTCCCCGGCTTCAGCAGCGTCTCTGGGCCCGAGCCGCGCGCGGCGCGACTCCACCGCCGGTAGCGCACTCAGGCTCCCGGAGCTCCGTCGGTTGGCTGCACGGGGGGGGGGGAAACGTCCCTACACCCCCTTCCTACCCAATGTTTGGCCGGGGGAACCAGGATATGGAAGGATATGACCGCGGGCTGGACGGAGCTTGTCTAACTCGCGTCCGCCATTGCGGCTCGCTTAGCCACGCCCCCCTCTGGTTAGGGCTTTTAATTTTTATAAGAAAGGGTTCTTTAGCACACGGACAGCTAAACACTATGCACAACCTAACAAATATATACAGACTGACATGAGGAAATGCCAATGGGACCTTCGCATCCTACAGGGGTGCACACATAAAAAAAGTTCACATAGATCAGGTAACCCCCTTGTATAAACACAGTTAATGTGACAGGAGGAATGCTGGTCATTTGTCTAACCCCTGGCAATTGCTTGAGATAGCATTCCAACCCATCGTTCATTTGCAAGCAATTCCCCCCCCCCATCACCTTTTGTGTGTTTGATGTACCACCTTAAGTGGAAAGAGCATGCCCAGATGTGAGTCCCATGCTCCCTGTGCCACTTTAACCGAGCTTAACCCAACTGACTAGCCCCAATCAGGTCAAAACGGGTCTGAGGTTGCTTTTGGTCTGGTTCAGGGAGGACCTTGTCTGGCAGTCTGGGTCTGACTGTTCCTATTGGAGCAGGGTCAAAAGACTGATGTGCATATGGCTGGGTCCATACTGAGGTGGCATAAAGGGTAAAAGAAAAATGGGTTGGGATTCTACCCCGAGAGATTACCAGGTGTTAGGCTTATTGCTAGCATTCTTACCAACACCTTTTGTGTGTTTGAACCCCCTAAATGTATGCTAGCACCCCCTAGACACCAGCTGCACACCCAATATGCAGGTGCTATCATACTACATCATTTAGCGATTCTTGTCACCATCTTCCTCTGTTATCGTACTCTTCATGCCCCTTATCCCAGACCTACATAAGGCCTCCATTATAGTGCAACCGTAGAAAATAATCAAGGTGTTACTTGAAATATGCACTGAATTTAACTTTCAACTCTGTACAAAGAAAGTGCTTTGATTGTGACTTTCATTTGCACATACTCCAGTAAAGCATTAAACAGTGAAAGTTTTGTGTCACAGTTTCATTTCTACATTCAACCTGGTTTCCTATGAACCTCAGAGGACCGAACAATAAAGGTCAATGCACCCCAGAGACTAGCACAAAGCACACTCTCCCGGAGTGCCTAAAATTTGGAGAAAACTCCCCAAAGAAACTTACTCTCTAATTTTCATTGGGTGCAATTGTCCGACTTACACTTGCATCAGAAAGAAATAGTATATTTCTTGTCGCATATCAAATAAAATTACACGACCTGCAGAGGCCATACCCAATTTATTCAAAGACCATCTGCAACAGATTACACATGCAGATATATCAGGCTAAATCAAACAAAGCTCACCTCGCTCAGCTTGCACATGTTGTGTAATCAGCGCAGGGACTCTTACCCCAGATGCACTGCAGTATCCCTTATTTTCATAGGAAGGTGGTTGCCACTCAAAACCATTTAAAGAGAAGCTTACAATGGGTAAGCCCCATTTTGGTACCTCTCACAGCAGAGATCCAAAATCCAGGCTATCCACAAATATCTGTATGTGTGGGGGGGGTCAGAGCCCAATTCCTAATAGTCTTACATAGAGTCCCTCTGCCAAAGTGGTGAGATCTGCACTTCTAATAAAAATCGGAATATAAAAAGAGCATGTGATGGAAAAAGTTGCAAGTTGTCTTAGGCGCCTACAGGCTTTTCACCAAACACAGATGATCAGTATCATCTCTGTGTTAATTACATTGCAGTATAAATGCTGCTAGCTAATCCTACACTGGAACACATAAAAAGTTGCCTCCCTCAGTTTTCATTTGACCCACTTTAAAAACCAGCTCACGTGCTTAATTCACATAAATTTGCCAAGAACGATGGCTTTTGAACTGCAAGATTCAGGAGGGCAGTTTAAAACCTGAATCTCCTTAGGACCGCTTCAGAGAAATATTTTCATAAAACAGAGAGCATTGAGAAAGGCAAATTAACGTTGTATTTGCCTTCTGAATATTTTTGAACATAGAAACATTCATGTTAATCAGTTTTCTCGGTGGAGTCAATGCAAAATGTAATTTTATTTTGTACAGTTTTCACCAACAGCGTAAATTCATTAAAGCACTAGAGACTTACAGTTTAATCAAATTGAAATGGAACATCTGTTTTTGGATACGAAATAAAGCTATAAGATCTGCACGGGCCATAGCCAATTTTTTCAAGTTTGCATCTGCGATAGGCTACCTGCGCCTAGATAACATATAGCAGTCTTTGTTGCATCCTCACAGCTGGGGTAAGAAGATCTGCGCTGGTTACGTATGCACGTGTAACCAGCGTTGGGCCTCTTGCCTCAGTTGTGCAGCAGTGGGTCTTACTTTAAATGGCAGGCACTGTCAGCTGCCACTCAAAACCATTTTAACTTAAGCTTGCAATGGGTAAGACTCTGTTTAGGTGCAGAGATCCACCAACCAAGCAGTCCATAATCAAAATATCTGTGTGGATTAGAACCCACTTCCTGTCAGTTTTGAACAGCGTTATGCTGCCCAAGTGAGATCTGCACCTCTAATAAAAATAGGACTAGATATAAAAAGAAAAAATGTAATGATGGAGTTTTCTTAGGAGCCAACGTGGTTTTCTTTGAAATGCTTTGAACATGGGTAAAAAAACCAGAAGAACTCTAAAATACAAAGGTGCAGCATTCAGCAATCTGCACATAATGTGAACAGCACTTTATGTAATATTAAGAGGTAAGAGATGCAAATGATGGTGTACTTTGCATTGTGGGCATTGAAGATGTATGTCTGCTCTTTCTGCTGTACCTCCCTGCTAAGGACCTGGAATATAGCCAGGCTTTGTGCCCATCCTCGCATGTGGTCATCACCCACTGTGCACGGCATTCTTTTGTGATTAGCAGGGTTTGGCAGCAGGGCTTGGCGTTTGGCCAGACCCTTCCCCCAACTACAGTGTGCCCCCGACCCAGTGAAACAGACTTTGGCTGTGCATTCCCAACCTGCATTGCCTTCTCCCTATACTTTTTAAATTTTTTATTTTAGGTTCCATGGTACTCTTACTGTACCCATGTTACGTCTGCCACCTCATGGCACAGCGGCTCAGTGGTTTGGAGGTTTGTGACACGAGTACAACAGAACAAGATGGGAAGGCCACACTGCCCCCCCCAACCCCTCCCCCCAACAGACTGGGAGTCAGGATGCCCCTAACCTGCCACCTTAAGCTCTTTTTAATAAACTTTTTCAGGGCATGGGATTTGTAGTGTTTTGCAAGTTAGTAATGCCGGAACCCTTTTGGCTCCTGAAGGACTCCATAGAGCTCTGATGTAAGTTTTAGAGCCAAATGCATCGAAGGCTGGTTTAGAATGTTTCAGTTTGCAGTTACACACAGACGAATAAAGACATATAATACAAAGCTCCGTGTGTGGCATAGTCATTGATGGGTACCCAGGCTGGGGAGGACGGTACAATTGGTGACAAGAAAGGAGATAAGTAACCCGAAGACCAACAGTGCTCTTCTAGAGAGCTTGCCGAGGTCCAAGCAAACTGCTCATGTTTGTCACTTGTGCCGTCGTCGAGGTATGGAATCGACCCTTAATGCATGTGGAGTCAAAGCACAGCTCCAACCGATGTGAAGCTGTTGAAGAAAATGAAAACTGTTGCAGAGAATCTACACGTCGTTGGGCAAAAACATGCTGGTCAGGTCATACATAAAGGTACCGCACTGCCATGTAAGATAAAGTTATGCGTTATAAAGAGTGTTAGCGCTGGATACAACAGGTTGTCAAAGAGCAGCCATTGATAATCGAAAATTGCAAAATAACGCTGAATACAGAAGCGCTGCAAGGCGGAGATCAGCCTGGTGTCAGAAAGTGCAAATTGATGTTTAGAAAAGAAGAAATAATGGACTTACGGAACCCATTAAAGAGAGTCATTGTACCACTGCACTCAGTGAAGTGGCTCAAGGGGGAGTTCCCAGGATTGTGCTTACAGCGCTGTACATACCCGAAGCGGCATGCAACCGAAGCAGTTGAGTGGGGTTCAGAATGACGCTGTAAGCCATAGAAGAGTGAGAGCCGAACAAGATGATCGGGATAGTGAAAGGTTGTTTTTCCAATAGAGATCAAGAAGAAAGTCACGTCCAGTTATCATTAAAGATGATCAAGAGGCCAGCAAGTCATAAGAATTCACAGACGGTTTGCATAAACCAATTCACAGTGATCCACAAGCAGTGTCATTAAGTTCCACACTGGTCTCAGAGATGTGGAATTCCTATAGCCCGACGCACAGGACATATTGTTTGGGGTCAAGGGCAACAAGTTTTAATGTGTACTTTGTCCTTGGGGCAAGTAGGCCCAACCCCCAACAGCACAAACTCTTTGGCTGCCAGTTTACAGTACCACCTTACGGATCAGGAAAAGGCATGCCTGCAGTTAAGGTAATATGTGTGTCCAAGTGTTAATGCTATTCAAACTTGTATTTATGGTTCATTAATGCAAAGCCTTTATTATTAAGGTGAGCGCTCTAAGTAAATGTGGTAACCTCAGACTACACTACTGACAGTGGTTCCAGTACATAACTGTGTATACACGTTTTCAATGTTTAGCAATATGAGGCTAAGTATAATGCTCCCATAATGCTCTCTGATTAGATGCAAATATTTTCGGAAACTTGAAAGCAAGATTGAGGATTCTTTGCTTTCAAAATAAAATGTTCACTAAAAAAAGGCAAAAACATTTTGCTTAACTACTGTCAAATTTTAGGTAACATCTCTTTGCAGCATCATTTAGTAAAATGTGTTGATGTATGATAGTATTTCCTAAAAATATTCATAATAGTAAATCAGTGTAAGCAGTTTTAATAAAATTATGGGAAACATAAAAATAAACAAGCATTGGTGACGCCAATAGGTCTGTAATTGTTGATCAGCCTTTTGGTTTTGCTAATGCGCGACTTGTTTTGGCATGGTTTTTGTAAAACCTTTTTAGTGTGTGATCTGCCCGACCCTCACTATTAAAACAAACATTGGCAAAAGCAAAAAAGCTGTTTTGGTCTCAAAAAGCACACATTGCCAACGTAGTTCCTGGCGCTGAACAAAACGACTGTGTGTCGATATGCTCCTTGTGAAAGAGAAGAATGCTGTCACTCACAGTGAAGCTAGCCGATAGAGACAGAATTTTAATAAACACAACAGCTCATAGATAACACTAGATCTAATTTGGGGCCCAATTATTAAATAAAGTCTCAAGAGTGCACCCAAGTCCTTGCAATAAGTGCAGATATACAGCTTTCGTGAATTCACAAGACTTTACAGAAGTTGGCCATGATATAGTACTCCTAGAAAATATTTGTGAACTGCATTTTAGCATGACCCAATATGCAGGTGTAGATTTGCTCATGCAAAACCTGAGTCTTTGCAAGTTCACTTTCCCTCCAACACTTTTTTCCAACCCTGGAAGACATTTTATGCCTGCCGTTGTCAGGAATCAATTTCCAGCCTTTCTCAGAATAGGAAAAAGTTAGAGAAAAGTTCATGAAAACCCTTAAAACATGCAAGTTCATAGGCTTGCATAGACACAAACAGGCATTCCAACCATGGAACTGTTGCTTACCATTACCTTCAGCCCCAGTCTGTAGATCTGCGGAAATGTGGCAACATAAGGGAATTGCTAGTATTCAAACCCTACTAAGGAAGGGGCCCTGGCTTAATCAGAGAGGCTATTGCAGAGCTCTTATATAGTGAAATGGCACAAAAGGGACAAGTGAATTTTGTTACAGGACAAGTAGATTTATGAAGCAACTTGCCCCATGGACAAGTAGATATTTTATTAAATTCCACACCCCTGTGACTGGTCTACAATGCTGCTGCATTTCTGAAACCACCACCACCTTTTGCTATCGCCAAAAAGCTAAATATTGGCAATAGATCAACTGTTTGGATAGAGACATTTGATGATTTCATTGATGCACTTGAAGAGACTGATAAAAAGATTATCAAGTATCTCAAAAATCTTGCTGGTGATGGTGTAAAAGAAGTCATTAAGAATATGCTGTGAACTGATGAAGAAGTCACATGCCGTCAGATTAAAAAAGCTTTGAATCTCAAATTTAATCCAGTGCCCAATGTGAATTATGAAAAATACATTTTCAGTCAAGAATGACATTAAGTTAGTAAAACCACCTATGAATTTGTGAATAGACTCAGCACACTCCTCAACCACTGCAAGTTCAAAGAATCTAATGATGAAGAAGCTACGTGTCTTACGAGTTATTGATGGATGCTTGTCAGATTCATCCAGACGACGAATGCTGAGAGAAACTCTAAGTCTGGAGCAAGTGTTAATGTCTGCCAGAGCTGAAGAGTGTGCTAATAGACAAGCTGCTGACATGGAGTCTGGAGGCGCCCAGAATAAATCAGTTGTGAGTATGAAAAGTTAGCCAAAGCAAAAGACTGAAGGACATAAAGTGATGTCTATACGTAAAAAGAAGTTGTGTTTTAGATGTGGATTTTTGTTTCCACACAATGGTAAATGTCTCGCCATTAGACAGATATGGAAAGGCTGTGGGAAGGAACACCATTTTGTGATGTTTGCAAAGCGAAGGAAAAAGTAAGTGCTACACGGCGCGAAGACAAAATTGCCGCAAGATTAGTCCAGAAGCAACGTTCGACGCACACCCACAAGGCGAAGCAGCGCCATCTGGTAAGAGAAATCGACTCTGAAAGAAGTCGATTGACATCTAAATCATTGTCAAACAGTTCTTCTGTATCAGTATCAAGTGAAAGTGAACAAGATGGTTGAGCCATGTCGATGTTTTCCTCCGAAAAACGTGAGTATGTTGGACTGGCCACATGTGAAGAAAAATGTCAGTCAAAGAACAGTCAACATGCCAAATCACCCAAGTCTTTTAAACATTGTCCAAAGGTTATACTTTAATTAAATGGTTGTTCTATACATTCATTATCGACAGTGGTGTTTCGATAAACATTATGTCTGAGAAGAAATATAAGGAATTGTCTCTGTTACCGCAACTTACTCCATCAAAAACCAAAGTGTATACATGGGCTGCATCGACGCTTTGAAACAATTAAGGTTAATTTGTAGCAACGATGAAAAACAAGAAAACTAAAGTGCAAGCACCCATCTATGTGCTTCGAGGTACAGCGTCAAGTGCCTGTCTATTCAGTTTCAGCACAGCTGCTGATATGGGACTGATTTTTGTAAACTACAACATGAACACTCACCACAAAATAGTAAGTCAATTCCCTTCATTGTTTCATAGTTTAGGAAAGCTTAAGACTATGAAAATAAAATTGCATATTAATGAGGATGTCCGTCCTGTTGCTCAAAACCATAAACAAATTGCTTTTTATTTATAAGAAGCTGTTGAAAAAGAACTTTGATTGTTACTTAAGCATGATACAACTGAGTGTTCTACTGGTCCAACGCCATGGGTTTCTCCCATAGTGGTAAGTGACCAAAAAGGACAGTGAAGGAGCTGTACACATATGCGTTGACATGTATCAGGCAAACAAGGCAATTGAACGAGAACGACATCAAGGTTCTCACATTGCTGAAATGATAATGCAATTAAATGGTGCAAAGGTCTTCTATCGCCTTGATTTTTATAAAGGTTATCATCAGTTGGAACTGGAAGAAAATTGCAGGTACATTACAGCCTTTTCTACACATGTTGGTCTGTTTCGATGCAAAAGACTATGTTTTGGTGGGTCAGCGACTGCAGAACTTTTTCAAGATGTCATTCGACTCTTCGTACAAGCTGTCATGAATGCATTCAATGATAGGGATGACATATTGGTTTTCGGAGCCACACAAAAAGAGCACTATAAACCTCTCACACAAGTATGTCGTTTACTTGCTAATGCAGGTTTGACTTTGAATGCACATAAGTGTGAGTTCCATAAGACAAAGCTTAAATTCTTTGGCCATATCTTTTCTGATGGGGGTATGACACCTGATCCTGCTAAAGTACAAGTGCTGTAAAATGCTGTTTTCCCACAAGATGTTTCTATGGTGCATTCATTTCTTGGCATGGCCAGTTACTGCCCCAGATATATCCAAATCTTTGCCACTATAAGTGCTCCATTGAGAGACTTGACCAAAAAAATGTTTCATTTCATTGGTCACATGAATGTGAGTAAAGTTTTAGGAAAATCAAAAAAGCCAATGAGAATGACACTGAAATGTCATACTTCAATCTGAAGCTTCATAAAGAGGTTGTTGTTGACACTAGCCTAGTCAGGTTAGGCGCTATCCTTGCACAGCACAGCGGACACCCAAATGCTCAAAGGCATATACAAGTAATAGTTTGCTCCAAACAGAAAGTGCTTATTCACAACCTGAAAAAGAATGCTTAGCCGTGGTATGAGCTTGTGAACATTTCCATGTATTCCTTTACAGTAATAATAATAATAATAATACAGAAATTTATTGAGCGCGAACAGCTACCTCTGGGGAGGTGTCCCGGCGCTAGCGAGTCCCACAACAAGAGTAAGTAGTCAGGAAGGGGGGCAGGATTATTGCGTAAAAAGCCAGGTTTTTAGGAGTTTCCGTAAAAGACAGTAAGTCTTTTATGCTGGTAACTGATCACCAAGCTTTACTGACTATATTTGGCAGTCCAAAGGCCAAGATGCCTCCTCACATTGAACAATAGAGACTACGATTACAAGAGTACAGTTATACCATTGTGCATTGTCCAGGGGAGAATCAAAACCCTGCTGACTACTTCTCCAGAGTGCCTATAAAAGGTTACAGTACCCCATTCAAGATGGCTGAAGCCTATATCAATTTCATTGTAAGATCAAACACACAAGCTGCCATTTCGTTAGCCCAGATTATCACTGCCTCAAGTCATAATAGCGATGCTAAAGTTGAAAGATATAATTAGACATCTGTCTTGGCACTAACAGCCTCGACCTCTGACCATTGATTTTGAATATCAAAAATACAAAAATGCCAAAGAAGAACTGTCCATAACTCAGGAAGGAGTTATACTGAAACAGTCGAGAATCCTGATTCTGCAAAGTAGGTGACAGAAAATAATTGAAGTGGCCACCGAAGGACATCGTGGAAACGTTGCCACAAAACAAGCTCTCCGAGTCAGAGTCTGGTTTCCTTATCTTGATGAGAGGGTTGAAAAACAATTAATTGCCTGTCATCTATGCAACTGGTTTTCTACAAACGTTACTCAACACACCTTAAACATGACAGAATTCCTGAAGCACGCAAGGGAGAGAGTTGCCATTTACTTTTTTGGTCCACTTGGCAATGGACATCACCTGATGGGGATTGGGGAATAATACTCACAATTTCCATTAATTGAAGATCTTTTATCAATCACTCAAGACTGAGTCATTGAGAGACTAGATGGCTTCTTTGCGACATGGGGTGTTCCAGCCATATTGAAATCTGACAATGACCCGCCTTTCAACAGTCGAGAGTTCAAAGATTTCTTAGAGCATCTGAATATAAAGCATTAGAAGAGCACACCTCTGTGGCAGAAGGACAAAGAACCTGTTGAGGGCTTTAAGAGTATGCTAATGAAAGCAGTGCAGCGTGCTACTCTTGAGAAGCACAATTTAAAAACTGTGTTAAACTCAAACTTAAGAGCTTATAGTTCAACACCTCACTCGATCACATGTGAAAGTCCTGCAACATTGATGTTCGGGAGAGTAATGACAACAAAGTTACCTCAATGGACCAACCTTTGAAAGAAAAACAAGAACGCAATTTGTGAGAAGGACTTGGCTCATAAACAAAAGAGGAGAGTGTATGCTGACAAAAGACGACATGCGAAGAACATCATCTTTAAGAAAGGAGATTGAGTGCTTGCACGCCAAATGCGGAAAAGAAAATCTGATGCTTCATTTGATGCTGAACCTTTTCAAGTGGTGTTTACCAAGGGACATATGGTGACTGCCCAGCATCCTGGGAAGTCTATTACCAGCACTGCAGCATTTAACTCCTTGTTCATCAGATCTACATGGGTGAAAGAGAGACTGGTTCTGAAGCATCAGTGACTCCTTTTGCATCTACAACGTCGACGCAGATCCTGGACATTGATGGTGAAGGATTCACAGTTTTCAATGACAAGAACAAAGTGATCAATTAAAGTGGCAAAAAGACTGAAGAGATTTAATTGTACATATATATTTTGTGAAAAAAATATATTTTTTATTTAACAGACGGGGAGATGAAGTTTCTTGCGAGTTAGCAATGACTGAACCCTTTTGGCTCCTGACGGACTCGATAGAGCTCTGAAGTAAGTGTTAAAAGGGGAATGCAATGATGGCTGGTTTATAATGTTGAATTCGCAGTTACACGCAGACAAAAAAGACATGTACTACTAAGCTCCGAGTGTGGCAGTCATTGGCGGGTACCCAGGCTGGGGAGGATCACAAGGTATGGCAGTATTGTAACGTGTACCTTCTTGGCTGATGGGATTTGAGTTTTTTTTTACATTTTCTGTTCCAAAGGACTCCACTGTCCAGATATCAATAGCTTTTCCATGAAATTAATCTCTTCATGAGCACCTCTTTAAATGCACATTTCTCAAACTATTGAACCGGTTTACCCCAAATAACAAAAAGCAGGTTTTCTGACAAAAGTTCTAACTTTCTGCTACATATGGTCTATTCCCAACAGGGATGGAGCGGACTTGGGGGCCTGAGCGTAATGAATAACCCCTGGTAATTACAATGTTCTAATGTGACATTCACAATGTTATTCAAATTGGTTCTCCACCTGATTAAAAAAGGGGGAAGAGTCGCCACTCTTCCCCCTTTATTAATCAGGTGGAGAACCAATTTGAATAAAAGTGTTTTTGGACTACCCAACTTGTTTTAATCACTTCTCACTACATCTACACTTCCTAGGCCCCTTACCCCCACTGCACCAAACGACAAGGAACAAAAGATCTCCGCCAAAGAGCCCCTCTATGGGTGCCCGTCGGGAATTGCAGCGCCGACCCGACGAGGAGCAGGCCCATATGATGAAGCATGAGACCTAGCTGGCTGGGTGTGTGAGGGTGCTAGTTCCAATAGGAGGAATTCCTCTCCTTCCGACTTACCTAGGATAACCACTCCCCTTTATGATTTCCTGACATATCTCCTTCCCCCTCCTTTGAGGAACTGCATACCCTCTTTTCTAATCATATACCTGGGCATGTATGCTGGACCTCCATAAAAAAGCCCGACAGTCCCCTTCTGTTAATTGATTCACAATGTGATCTCATTGTCTATTATAATGTAACTTGATATGAAACGTTGCCCTGCTTGCCTCTGGGATTGTGCATGAGATGCCAGTGTACTATTGCATGCTGTACTGTTGATTGTTTGAAAAACCGAAAACTGAAAAATAAAGTTATAAAAAAATATATAGTCTATTTCCATTTGGTTGTTTTTCCTGTATCTTAGATCAAAGTTTTCTGTAGGAATTTATTTGGGAAAACAACAGGTTATCTTATGTCACACATCAGCAGCTTATCCAGTCCTCAGTAGCAAGGAAAGTCTTGCATTGCAAGTATAAAGTTCTAGGGCCTGATTCACAAACTAAATTTTGTGGCACGTAAAGCGGTACAACAGTAATGGTACTTACTTTCTACAAAATACATTTCACAAACTTACAAGTGTAAATCTCCATCACTGCTATTTTCTATGGACCTGATTATGAGTATGGTGGTCCATAGGACCACCGTACCTGTGGTGGGGGTCTGACTGCTGCCACAAAGCGGGACTGCTTGCAGTCTTACGACTGCGACGGCCGGACCACCACAAGACCACCAGCATCGTTGGGATCAAGGATCCCGATGGGCCGGCAGTCTTTCACCTGCATTAATATGCTGGAGGTGCAGCAGCCGACACCGCCGAGCATATTCCGAGTTGCGACAGAATGGCAACACAGCCCTAACAGGTTTTCCTGACGGATTTGGGCCTGGGGGTGTATGTAGGGGTTCACACGTAGTGCCCCCCTGGATTTGCACCCCCCTTCCTGCACAGTGCAGCATATATGCCACCCCGTGCAGGAAGGTACAGTCATCGCTTTGAATGTGGCAGTCTGCATGATAGGCTCTTCTATGAGCCTAGCAGACTGCCGATATTAGACTGCAGCAGGACCGCCCACCAGACCAGGATTTAAATCCTAATCTGGCAGACGGTCATACCACAGCTTCACACCATCCGCTGTAGGACCGCCAAAGTTGTAATAAGCCCTATATGGAGAATCTCACACAAGTACGTTCACTATATAGTAGTAAATGTGGGAGGGACCTGAGGAAGCGGCTAAAAAAAGGGGCATACTAACTACTAAATGAGAGGGAGTAAGAAGTGGTAATGAGGAGTTTAGGGAGAGACCTGCACCTACCCACAAAAGAGTGAGCCCATTGCTATTAACAAACTCCACTTATAAAGTTACTATAATCAAGAATGCCTCAAGATAGTAGTACATGTGCTCAAGCTCAGAGCTGGAGTAAGTCCAGCATTACACATGGCTAACCACTGGTATTTCAACACCATCCCATAGAAATAATGAAGGTAGGGATTTACAATAAAACCCCTTAGGAAATTATTAAAAACAAAAGCACTGGTGCACCACTCAGAAAAAACTTTATCAAAAAGGACGACTTTAACGTCCATATCTAATAAAAAAGAGTTCTTGAATTTATTCTTTTTTCTTTCTCTTTTACTGTTTCATTTTCATTTCATGTAGATGAAACACAGCGTTCAACACACAGAATAGACAATGCGTTTAGTCCCCTTGTAGGACTTCTTCAGGGCAATAGAAATAGGTAGATTCAAAATTTCTCCATAAAGTTTATTTTGTTTCTGGAATTCCCTTAAGGAGAGCTGCTCCCCGTCCAATAAAATATTGTGTCAGGTAGTATCGCCGTTTATATAGAGATAACAATCATTCAATAAGTAGACAGAGCACGTCCCACTGTAGTAATGTCCAGCTCCGCCAATATGTATAATATACATACAATGAATAAAAAAGTTAAGTATAAATAAATTTAATTTAATGTTAATAAATATAAATATAAAACATATTAATTATTTTACTTTAAAATATTTTAATAAACAATTTTAGGTTTAAAGATTAATGTATCCCGTATACATGCTCACCTTGAGAGGACATGTTGCTATATTATTCGCCCTACAACACTGCTATGGACTGATATTTAAGTTGTATTGTGTATTCATGATCTGTTTGTGGTTATGTTCAATCTATAAAACAAAAATAAAAACTTTTTTTTTAAAATAATGTATTGATAATTTGTAATAAAATATAATTAATATACTCTAAATTAATTCTGTACATCAATTTTTAAAATACATAAATAAAAATATATGTTTTTCTTTTGGCGGATTTTTTTTTTTAATTTAAACTTTAGATCTATAATTTGAAATTACTTTATTATATTCTAAATGTTTAAATAAAAATTAGGTTAATAGTCCTGCAGCATTTTTTATTTTGTTCTACATTTAAAATAAATATATAACCCTAATTTACATTAATATTTAAAATAAAAATATCTTTAGTAATTTTAGTCTACTAAACTTGCTTTTGAAATTCAATACAAATGTGTTCTCATAATTAAAAAAATATTGCAACATGTTTTACACATTTGTCAATATTTATGGCACATGTAGTCCCGCTAGATTTAGATTTGTGCGGGATGTGGCCAAACGTGGCAGATCTAAAATGAGGTCGTACTAGAGACATTGAGGGACATGTAAAGTGAGATTATTCAGTTCAGACAGCAAATGAGAGCCGTTTGGGGTGCAAATGTTTAAGCCAGACTAATCTAGCTTTTATATTAGGTTAAGCAACTTTTGCAATTAGATACCAGGGAAGGAACTGGCGGATCCAATTATATGCAGCTAGCATCATACTTCCTTCATGTCATATAGGATGAATGATAATAGGGCAACATACTGTTGGAACAGTAGCAGAGGTGAGAAAGGAAGGAAAGCTTGTATATCAAAATATCAATGAGAGCTATATCGTCCTAGTAAAATATTGTGACCAAAATATCGTGAAGGTATGTATATGTAGGTAAATATAGATGTACTACTCTTAACTCCGCAACCATGTACCTTGAAGGTGGATAGACAGGTAGGTATGTAGGTAGGTAGGTAGGTAGGTAGGTAGGTAGGTAGGTAGGTAGGTAGGTAGGTAGGTAGGTAGGTAGGTAGGTAGGTAGGTAGGTAGGCAGGCAGGCAGGCAGGCAGGCAGGCAGGCAGGCAGGCAGGCAGGGATAGATAGATAGATAGATAGATAGATAGATAGATAGATAGATAGATAGATAGATAGATAGATAGATAGATAGATAGATAGATAGATAGATAGATAGATAGATAGATAGATAGATAGATAGATAGATAGATAGATAGATAGATCATTAAGGTTAAATATATTTAAGTGGTCAGTATTCAGGTTACAGTATTTTTGTAGAACGATATTTCGCCCACGATCATTCTGGTACTATACTGGATGACAATGCACATGTTGAAAATGTCACCCAATCATACTGCATTGAATAGTTTTTTTTAATTAAGAGCATGTGCTACGGTGAGCACAATATCTAATCAGTTTCTTTGCATTGTTACAGAATGACTGTTTCTCATTTCCTTCCAGTATGTAAACAAATCAATACAGCTAGGATACCCACAACGTCTTCCATGGAAACTTATGGGACTCATAGCAAAGAGGAAAAATCTCATAGGATTAACAACAGTCCAAAGTGATTTACCAACTTTGAGCCGCTCCACTTCAATATATCCGAGCTGGCTCAACATCGCCCATGCTCAAGAAGTTAAACTGAAGGTTCTTTGTCTTCTCCTTGATTAAAAGTATTATTATCACTGTCATGCCTCGAACTTACAAGATAATATGGTCCTCTGCTGTGAATAGTTTGTGCAGGATCGACTTACAGAGGAGGGGAGATGGGAGAGGTGGATCTGGCAGGGGGAGAGGTGCAGGGGAAGTGGTGTTGTTAGGACTCTCCTGTTTACTGTAACCATTAAATTAAAATAGGCACATTAAAAACTGGAGAAAGCTTTTACCCTCTGGGTTTAAAAAAATACTTTACGGTCATTGTGTATGAGAAAGAAACTCGAAAACTTCAAGGGCCTAGAATCTAGTGTAGATGACACCCAAAGGCCTTACCAAAGAAGCTCAGGGGCATGCTCAGGGATACAAAGAAAGAATGAAGAGCATAGTCAAAGGCCATAGCCTGTGCTTAGAGGCAGCTAGGTATGGCGGGTCTGAAACTAGGCCAAGGACAAACCTCTCCGAGCTTGAGTCCTAGCGTTAGTGAGGGCAAGCTGTCACAGGCTTCTCAGGGAGGTTAGTGTGGGGCAATTTAGGCTCAAGAATCAATACCATCCCCCCAGCAATGCAATAAGAAAGATGTCCAGTCTAGTGCTTCACTATGTGGAAAAAGACAAGTATTTTATTACACAGAAAACAGAATTCCACTACACAACCAATAATATATAAATACCCGGTTCATGGGTGAGAGTCTTTGTGTTCTATGGGCTTCTGCCGACTAGTCCTCCACTTGCCACTTGTGGGTCTACTTGTCTGTGGGCTCCCTACCTCAGATCAGCGTTCTTGGTAGATTGGAGGGTGCCCTCGTACCACAAAAACTTCCATCTAGTCTTAGCACTCAGTTTCTCAGGCTATAGCCCATTCAGTCTATCACCAACTTTGTAGCAGTAGTACTGGGCCGTGCTTGGCCTCCTGCAGCAAAAACCAAACCAATCCTGGCTGAAGAGGGGTGAAACCCCGAAACCGGTCCTAGGATGCTTGTTTCCAGTCCAGGGAGGACCTGTCTTGGCAGTTCGGGCTGGACTGTTCCCATGAGGCACAGGGTCAAGACTGATTTGCATATGGCTGGGTTCAAACTGGAAAGGCATGGTGAGCAAAAAAACGATGGATTTAGGCCCAGATCTCTGTACTGGGGTGAATGTATGACATTGTTCTGCATTCTGTCCATCAATTGTTGTTTTTGCATTTGTCACCCCGAGTGGGAAGGGTATGCCCAGACGTGGGTCCCGTGCTCTCCATGCCACTGGAATCAAGCTATCCTGGCTGAAGAGGGGTGAAACCCCGAAACCGGTCCTAGGATGCGTGTTTCCAGTCCAGGGAGGACCTGGCATGGCAGTTTGGGCTGGACTGTTCCCATGAGGCACAGGGTCAAGACTGATTTGCATATGGCTGGGTTCAAACTGGAAAGGCATGGTGAGCAACAAAACGATGGATTTAGGCCCAGATCTCTGTACTGGGGTGAATGTATGACATTGTTCTGCATTCTGTCCATCAATTGTTGTTTTTGCATTTGTCACCCCGAGTGGGAAGGGTATGCCCAGACGTGGGTCCCGTGCTCTCCATGCCACTGGAATCAAGCTATCCTGGCTGAAGAGGGGTGAAACCCCGAAACCGGTCCTAGGATGCTTGTTTCCAGTCCAGGGAGGACCTGGCTTGGCAGTTCGGGCTGGACTGTTCCCATGAGGCACAGGGTCAAGACTGATTTGCATATGGCTGGGTTCAAACTGGAAAGGCATGGTGAGCAAAAAAACGATGGATTTAGGCCCAGATCTCTGTACTGGGGTGAATGTATGACATTGTTCTGCATTCTGTCCATCAATTGTTGTTTTTGCATTTGTCACCCCGAGTGGGAAGGGTATGCCCAGACGCGGGTCCCGTGCTCTCCATGCCACTGGATTCAAGCTATCCTGGCTGAAGAGGGGTGAAACCCCGAAACCGGTCCTAGGATGCTTGTTTCCAGTCCAGGGAGGACCTGGCTTGGCAGTTCGGGCTGGACTGTTCCCATGAGGCACAGGGTCAAGACTGATTTGCATATGGCTGGGTTCAAACTGGAAAGGCATGGTGTGCAAAAAAACGATGGATTTAGGCCCAGATCTCTGTACTGGGGTGAATGTATGACATTGTTCTGCATTCTGTCCATCAATTGTTGTTTTTGCATTTGTCACCTCGCGTGGGAAGGGTATGCCCAGACATGGGTCCCGTGCTCTCCATGCCACTGGAATCAAGCTATCCTGGCTGAAGAGGGGTGAAACCCCGAAACCGGTCCTAGGATGCTTGTTTCCAGTCCAGGGAGGACCTGGCATGGCAGTTTGGGCTGGACTGTTCGCATGAGGCACAGGGTCAAGACTGATTTGCATATGGCTGGGTTCAAACTGGAAAGGCATGGTGAGAAAAAAAACGATGGATTTAGGCCCAGATCTCTGTACTGGGGTGAATGTATGACATTGTTCTGCATTCTGTCCATCAATTGTTGTTTTTGCATTGGCCTCCTGCAGCAGCAGGATCTCATTGGCAAAAGGAAGGTGACATACAGTGGTCTTCTCAGGGGTGCATGCCAGCCTCAATGGGTTGCTGCAGGGGTGGAGGCTTATGTCGTAGGTCCTCTTCTGGGTGCTGGACTGCAGATCTGCATCTTACTCCTACATTCCGGTCGGTACTTGGCTCATGGCGGGAGTCACTTCGAAACGCCTGCGATTAGTTGGCGCTTTTTGTTGAAAGCAATAGCTACATTCCTGCAGATGATTACTTTTGGGTGCACTGAATGCCAGGGGTATCTCCGACACACAGTGCCTTCAGGCAACGGCCTCAATTCTACATGAGACACTCCTTGGACACCTCTCGGGTCACTTAATATTCAGGACTGTCTCTGACCCACTAATACACTTGGCAGTGTTGCGCTCATGCAGTTCACTTATGGGGCACACAGGCCACAAGCATGCACTTATCCCTGCTTCAGTCAGGCCTCCAACACAGGCACAGCGCTCCAGGTGCCTGAGCCTACTAGGGGCATTAATGTCTACGGTTGCACAGCACAATACTGCAGTACTGCTATTCCTTTAGCGCACTTGCTTAGTGATTCTCAGTCAGACGGAACCAACGCCAGCATCATTTACAGCAGTGTCTTGCTTGATCCTCTCCTCCTGAAGAGCTGCTGCTTCATTTGCTCACAGGCAGGGTATCTTAGCATCCAGCACAGTCAAGTAATTCCTCTTCAGATGGGACTCCAGGCAATGCCCATTACTCTGGGGAGTTGGCGGTCAGTGAGAAACCAACCCTTGGCGCGTATGATGGGTTTGGAGCTGCCATCCTTATACTGGGCTCTTAAACAGAGAAGGCCCAATTCACGAAGGTAAACTTAGACCTGAAGTCAAAGTTTAGACCTGAAGTATAAGGGCCCAATTCACCTGACGTCTACGTTTACCTTTGTGAATTGGACCCCTAGACTTCAGGTCTAAGTTTAATTTTGTGAATTGGGCCCAGAATATACATTTCAAGTCTGCTTCCTTGGAAAAGGTTTGGTTTGGTTCCCCTATCATGTGTCCTGTCCAGTCCACCTTCTAGGCCTGGCCTCTGTCTGCAAGAATAATCTTCCTAGTAGGACGGCCTTTTGGTGAAGGTCCCACCTCAGAATTACAAGGAGGTGAGAGCAGTCTGCACCCAGCTATTTACGACCCTTCCTCACAGAGATCAGAAGAACAAGAGTCTGTGCCCCTTCAAAGAGCTCCTTTCCCTAACAACAGATACTGCAAGCCTCATCCTGTGCTCTCTGCCATCAACCTGATGGTAGCTGCAGTCAGAGCAGTCATGGACAGCCCAAGTAGCAGGAAGGGTTCTGGAACTTCTAAGGAAAGCCTGTCTCCTCTTTCCTCACCATAACGTCTGGTGCTCCGACCTCCCACATAGGTGATTCATCAATACATATAATCTGGCTGTAGAAAGCAACCTCTAGTAAGTCTTGTACTCTGGACCAGGCTATTGCCTTCCAAAACAGTACTGGTTAGCCTGTATCACTTGTACACAGCACACTACCACGTCTAGCACACACACATTCAAAGCATGGGATTTAGAGTTACAGATTCTAAGTTCAATGTGAGTAAGGGTACTTTATATGAATGGGCCTGTAAGTGCACATTCATGTCTCACAGGTTCAAGCCTGTCACTATAATTCACCAAAACTGGTACGCTACTACCACTGTGCTCCATGCATGAACCCGGCTACGGGGACAGCAGTCTTCTATCGCTATGGGGGTGCACTAGGTGTACCTCTGCCGGCTCAGGACTATGTCTAGAACATATCATTGTCATAAAACTGGGCCTAGGTCACTGCACACATACAGGATTACTGTGTGGCGTGATCAAAAAATGCAAATAGAAAACAGGGTCATAGGTATGCAGTACATTCACGTAGAGCAGAGGACATGACTGTACATCATGCAGAGACATTACCATCCCAATACCGTGTATGACTAGCTACGCAACCATAACCGCTCTGAAATGCTCATCACCTCACATGTGATATTATCCACGACACTAATCATGACTATTACTGATGGTATCACATAAGACTTCACGAATGGCATCACCTAGGACATCACAGAAGCAAAAAAGATGGAATTGGTTCACACATGTTTGGTGACAGAGGAAATATACACTTTTTACAGTATGTAATTTCGACGTAGACTTCTAGATAGGGACTATGACACTGCATTTAATGCTATTTATTGCTGGGGAATATAACTAATAATAAAAGGTCTGACAATGCCCCGGGCAAACTATTCCTGATTGGTTTGTCATTGAAATGTGTTCTTTACTTTACTTTTATTGACTGCAGAGTGAGTAAATTTTGTTACCTCAACCTACTGACAATATAGAGGGATCTGTGAAAGGAAAAGGCTATAACATTCAAAGGTTTTCTAATACATTGCAATCAAAACCTTTTTTTATGTTTACAAACTGAACTTTCAGAGTAGTTTCAAATATCCTAGAAACCTGCCAAATATATTTGAGCCAGCATTCACTCTTTGGGCGGGATTCATGAAAACAGTATGAATCCAATTTTGAAATTCAGAAAAAGTTAATTTGTACTTGTAACAGGAATTAGTCATGCATAATGGTATCCTAGTATGGTGAAATATTTAGCATCAGTAATTATTTTCTCAGGTGTGAGCACTTCAGGGTGGTGATGCCCTGAAAGATTTGAAATCAAAGACAAATTCACAAATTTGGGAGTATTCATAAACTTCTCACTGACCCGTTCCCACTATTGAAATAGAGCCTCAGACCCTCATGTATCAACGCAGTTTCCCAAATAAACAAAATGGGTAAAACCATTAGATACACTAGGTCCTTAGTCCTGTCAATCGTAGGTGAAGATATGTTTTAAGGTGGGTTGCTAATGAAACAATTTCACATTTGGTGGTGGTGTTGGTAAAGGGCCTTCTCCACAATAAAAAAAATGAAGAAACGTAGGAGTGCAATTGCACTAATGCAAAGGCATTTTCACATGCACAAATGTACATGGTGTCCAATTAGTCATGTGGAGCTGCTTTTGCATATACTTATTTGGAAATCCACACACCTCTCAATGCATAATCCTATAAACTCATGACTATCATAGTTTCCCCAACTTTGAAACCCTTTAAATGTGTAAATCTGCAACAATGTCAGTGAGTGAACCTACAGGAGCAGCTGCATGAATGTTTTAAGAAACAGACCCCCTATCCTTAAGTGTGAGCAGAACAAAGGTTTTAGTGACGTCCATTCAAGCTATGAAACAATTTGTTTTCTTTATGTGATGCATACAAGATAATGAGGTCAGATCATTCCTCCATCTTAAATTCAATTCAATCCTAAGCATTGTAAACTAGACATTCAGTGCATTTTTTGATGCAAGAGGCACGTCAATCGTATTTACTCTTAATGTGCTATTTACCCCCAAGCTACTTACCTTCGATAATGTTCTTTCATATAAAGACTCTATCTAGCCACAGATTCCTCACTGACCGGCCCTGCTCTGCTGTTAGACTCTAGTCATTAATAAGATCCCAAGTTTAGCAATCTGCACACTGTTCACTCCAATTTGCTTTTGGGATTCTGCTTTGTGTGTGCGAATGCTCTCCAGAGTAACTGATGTCAGCATGCAGAGGTTGCGCCTCATAGTTCTCTGCACGTCATTTACGGAGTGGAACAGCATCAGTGCGGAGAAGAGTGTGCTACCTACCAATGTGCAGAGGTACTGCTGAAAAGTTTATGGATCCAGTCTGATACCTGGGGGAATATTCAAAAGGTAAGGAATCTGCGGCTAGAAGTCTCAATCAGAATGTAGAGGTAACAAGCATTGGCAAAGCCAATCGGTCTCAGCAATGTGAGAGCTATTGGCTTTGTCAATGTAAATGTGTTTCAGCTTTGCATGGCCAGATGGTAAGTGTTCCCAAGGCAGATGCAGCACCCATAGCTGATGCGCTGTTACTCCTTTGTATAACTACGGGCATACATGAACAAGGCATCCCAAATTACATTTACTATTTGATAGAGAGCAAAACATAATATGAAATGTGTCAATTCACTTTAACGAGAGCTGCAAAAATTATCTAGTAAAATCATGATATTGATTTTGTTTGCCTCTCAAGAAAAGAAGGTACCGTCTTTCTTTTTCTTTTTTTTTTTTTTCCAAAAACCTTTATTCTTTTAAATCAGTGACACAGCTATTCAGCCGACAACCCGGAGGTACGGCAGCTTTAGAAACACAACACATGCGAGCGTCCACATTTCACTGACAGGAGAGTCAAAGGTTCAGTTTTAAATAAACACAAACCCAAACCTAAACACAAGCAAGGCGATAAGTACTGAAAGCATAAAAAGGGTTCCCATCAGGGGGAGCGAGCCCCATTTCGTCCAACAGACACAGGTCGATAGCAAGGGAAAGGAGGGGAAGTCAGAGACTCAAGAAGACAAACACATACCAGCAAGAAGTACAAAGCCGGAAAGAAAGCTAAGGGGAAAGCTGCTCCTCAGGCGGGTCCGGGTCTGGGGGCAGGCATACGCCCCCTCTGTACTGGTTCCATCGCCCCCATACAGAGTGCCATTTCCGAGGGCGCCCTCGAGCACAATACACTGTCTTCTCCCTAAACATGCTCCAATCCATGTTTTCCATCCACGCTGTCAATGTAGGAGGCCTAGTAGAGCCCCACAGACGAGCGATGTCGCGCTTGGCTACCATGTTCCCTAGGGTCACCCATTGAGTCTGTGCCACGTCGTGGTCAGTAGGACCCCAAACATTCAGGAGACAACACCGCGCCTCAGGCTGCATGACGATGCCCGTCACCTCCCCCATCACATCGTGGATTCGCTTCCAAAACTCCATAATCGCACCGCATTCCCAAATAATATGTAGGAAGGTGCCCACCATACCACAGCCTCTCTTACATAAGCCCTCCTCAGAGAAACCCATATGGACCAGCCTGGGCCCCGTCATGTAGACCCTATGGAGTATTTTAAGCTGCACCAGCCGCAGGCGCGCGGGGATCGCAACCTCTTTGGGAGAAGAAACTGCATACTGCCAATCCTCATCATCGAGTTCGAGGCCATCCCTGGTCCATTGATCGCGCAACCCTAGAAGAAGATCCGCCCGAACATTAATTAGTTTCTTATAAATGAGCGAGATCGTACTCTCTGGCATATGGCCATCCAGGATCCGGTCCTCTATCGGAGAGGACTCAGGCACCTTCTCCCCTTCTACAAGGACTGACCGCAAAGCGTGGCACACTTGAGCGTATCGGAAGAACTCCGTGCTCCCTAGCTCGTATTCCTTCTGCAGCTCCTCGAATGACTTTATCCTACCCTTAACCAAAAGGTCGCCAACCCTGGATATGCCGATCAGGTCCCATTTCTCAAACCCTTTTGTATGCCAAAGCTTTCCCAGAATATCGGAGTCAAACAGAGGGGTGGCAAGGGTAAGCTTACCCTTCCAGCCCAGTGAATCCGTCGCCACCTTCCATACATGCACGGCCACCCTGGTGGGCCCCGTAAGAGTTAAGTCCAACGACTTCGAGTACAACGCTCTGTGGTAATTACCCCCACGTAGTAACCATCGGTCCATGGCGAAGCCGGGGCTCAGCGCCGGACCATATACACCATGGTTAATCGCGCTCAACTGAGTGGCCCAATAATAACGTCGAATGTCTGGAAGCGCGATACCACCGTCATACCATGGAAGCGTCAACTTAGCAATCGCTATGCGCGGACGCCCTTCCCACAATAGCGCGCGCTGGTGGCTTTCGACCTCACGGAAATAACTGGCCGGGACCAAGTCAAGGGTATTCTGCAGGGCATAGAGGAAACGGGGAAGAGACATCATTTTAAACAGGGCGGCACGGCCAAGGAGGGAAAGCAGCAACCGCCGCCAGCCCGCCACGTCCCGTCGCAGACGTGCCAAGGGAGGGAGCAAGTTCTTCTCGTATCGTAAAATGGGGTCGGTGGAAATATAGATCCCCAAATACAAAAAACCCTGCTGGGCTATCTGGATCGAGCAGTTGCGCGGGACAGGCGGGACATCCCCACACAGGACATACAAGTATGACTTCCCCCAATTGATGACAAGACCAGAGTTCCTACCGAAAGAAGTCAAGACGTCACAAACCACTATAAGAGATTTCTTAGGCGAGGCGAGGTATAACAGAATATCGTCGGCGTAAAGTGAAATACGGTCTTCGTGGTCAGGCGACCAACGAATCCCACGTATATCGGGGTGCCATCGTATCCACGCCGCCAGCGGCTCAAGAGCAAGGGCGAACAACAACGGCGACAGGGGACAACCCTGCCGGGTGCCTCTCCCGAGCTCGAACGGTGTCGACGCCCGCCCGTTCACCACGACGCTAGCAAGAGGCCCCTCATAGAGCAACCTCACCCAGCCTACAAATCCAGGCCCAAAGCCGAACTTGGCAAGCACAGCCCACAGGTATGCCCACTCCACCGTATCGAAGGCCATCGTGGCATCGAGGGACGCCACAATAGCCGGCTCTCGCATCGTGCCCGTCCTAGCAATCACTCCATGGAGACGTCTAAGATTCAGTGCAGTGTTACGGTGCGGGATAAAGCCCGACTGATCCGGGTGGATCAAGTCGCCAAGCACCCGGACCAGGCGGTTAGCAAGGATCTTAGCAAGGATTTTTGGCTCGGCGTTGAGAAGTGATATCGGCCGATAGGAGCCACACTTGTCCCAGGGCTTACCGTCTTTATGTATGACCACAATCGTCGCCAGCCGTTGATCAAGCGGAAGAAACCCATTCACCCGTGCCTCCACGAACATGGCGCGCAGGTGAGGAGCCAACTTATCCGGGCGAAGCTTATACAGCTCAATCGGCAAACCATTTGGGCCCGAGGCCTTACCGGAGCGCAACGCACGGATAGCACACGTCACTTCGTCTACAGTTATATCGCCATCGAGGTCATCCCTATCAATGGCAGAAAGGCAAGGCAGAGCGATATCACGCAGAAGGTCACACGAGTCCTCAGTCGGCCTATCCGAGACCGAGGTGTATACCGTACGAAAATAGTCCGAGAAACACTGAACTATACCGTCGGGGTCAGTGACAACCTCTCCCCCATCCATCGACAACTCCGGCACCACTCGATTAACACGCTCTTTTTTATCCAACCACGCCAGCAATTTCCCGGCCTTATCACCAACATCGTACAATCGACCCTGCTGCTCCCTATTGAGGGTCTTGGCAGCGTTCGTCACCAGATCCCTATATTCCAATTGCTTCAAGCTCAAATTATGCAGTGTGGCCGTTGCAACATCCTCTTCCAAGGCCACTTCTAAAGCCGCTATCTCGTCCTCTACTTGTGTCACCTCGGCGTCTCTCCGCCGCTTGGCGGCAACTACCAAGGAAAGGGCCTCCCCTCTCAATACAGTCTTAAAAGCTTCCCACAAGGACACCGCAGATTCAACTGAACCCTGATTATCTTGAAAATAGTGATCAACTGTCTTCAGCAACGCACTGCGCAGCTTGGGGTCACGAAAGTACCAGGGGTTAATGGGAGCCACCCTGCCCCCCACCACCCGGCCTATATCCAGACGGGCCCACACCGGCGAATGATCAGATATGCCCCGTGCCATGTGCCTAGCCTCAGATACCAATGAGGCGTGCGCAGCCAGAGTGAGCAAGTAATCGATCCGAGAGAGACTCCCGTGGGCCCCGGAATGAAAGGTATATTGTCTCTGAGTGGGGTGCCGTAGCCTCCAACAGTCTACCAGACCAAAAGTATCTATAAAGTCGGGAAGCCACTTCTGAGCACCCCCGGTGTCCCTGGGCGGGTACCTATCGAGCATTCCAGACCCAACCGCATTGAAGTCTCCTCCCACCACTAGCATCCCTTCGGGGAGTTCCAACAAGGCCTTGCCCAGATCAGCAAACGTGGAGGCCTGCAGGGCAGGAGGGACATAAACAGAAACCAATACCAACGTTCTGCCCTCCCACCTCCCCGCCACAGCCACAAAGCGCCCCCTGTCATCAGCGATGGTGGAGTCAACCTCAAATGGTAGGGAAGCTCTAACAAGTATGCCCGCACCCCTGGAGCCCGAGGAAAACCCGGAGTGAGCAAAGAATTTATAACCCATTCTGTTAAGTGCATAACATGTATTCCCTATAAGGTGGGTCTCCTGCAGGAGGACCACATCTGGCGAGGTCCGTTTCAAGAATTGCAGGACTATCCCCAGTTTAGTACGATCCCCTAAGCCATTGACATTCCAGCTAAATATGTTTAAGCCCCTATCCCCCATCCCCAAACACAAAGAGACCTCCACCCCCCCCGGAGAACCACGATCGGACAATACTGACAACCATTGCTACGCCTTGCAAGAAAAAAAACAACCCCCAACAACAACCCCAACATCCCGAATCCCCCCCCCTCCCTGCACCCCTGCGTCAGCTTACAAAGCCCCCCCAACTTGCAGTGTGCCTGTCGCCCTATCAAAAACAAATCTACAAAAAGTACCCCAAGGGAGGAAAGAGCTCCTATCTTCCCCCCGCCGCCCTCCCATTACTGCAGTAGGGTACGAGTCACTGTCCGGGGCTGAGTCAAAACAGACCGACACCGGAGGTATCACTTCTGTCCATCCCGGTCGCCTTCCGCTCCATCCACGCGGTCCCGGCCGGGCTGTCGCCGAGGGAGCGCATCCAACCAGTCCCCCGCCATGTCCGTTGATTCGAAGAAGAAAGTCCGATCCTCATACACCACGCGTAGCCTGGCGGGGAAAAGCATGGCATACTTCAGGTCCATCTCCCTAAGCCGCCGCTTCACCCCCAGGAAACTCTGCCTCTGTTTCTGCACCATCTGGGTGAAGTCAGGATAAAAGCTCACAGAGGCATTCTGAAAAGGCACCGGGCCTGTCACCCTCGATGCTTGCAGGATAGCGTCTCGATCCCGAAAATTAAAGATCCGGGCGACAATCGGCCGCGGGGGGGCTCCCACCTTAGGCCGTCCGCCAGGCACTCGGGGAGCCCGCTCCACCGCAAAAAACTTGCCGAGGCCCTTAGGCGCAAGATGATTCACCACCAAGTCCTCGACGAGTAAATCCACGGAGAGCTCCTCCGAAGTTTCCGGGACCCCAATAAGGCGCACATTGTTGCGCCGGGCCCGACCTTCAAAGTCTTCGAGCCGGCGGGCGGAGAGGTCATTCGCGGTTCGTAGCTTACAAACCTCAGCCTGGAGTTCCGAGACATCGTCCGCGAGACCAGTAGTCTTGAGGTCCAGGGACTTGACCCGCTCATTGGTTTTGCCCAGGTCCGCGCGAATCAAGTTGACATCAACCAAAATCATGTCCACCTTGTGCGCCAGGGTCTCGAATTGTCGCCCAATCGAAGATTGCATCCCATCCATCGCCCCCTTGATATCCTGCAATGATAACTCCGAGGCTGGGGATGAATCGGCCTTCTGTGCTTCCAGCGACTGTCCCGATCCACCAGGCGACCCCTTCTGCTGGGCATAGCGATCCATATTGTTGGATTGGGTATAGCCTCCCCGCCTGGTAGTCTTAGAGTTCGACTTGTCTGCCTCCGATTTGGTCGACATCTCGAACAGCAGGGCGGTCAGTCGCAAAAAGACGTCCCTCACTCAGCCAGAGGAAACAGGGTCAACTAGGACGTCAGCAGCCAGCCAGGGCCGAGCGGAGGTCTTCCAGACAGCAGGGGACCGGCATGAAGCACTCCCAACCCAGAGCAAGCAAAGGGCGAGAAAGACAAAGTGAAAGTGCAGCGGCACCCGACCGCCAGTTCACACCTCCCGAGGCCGCTGTTGTTCAATTAGTGGCTGGGCATCCTGCCAACGCAAGCCCCTGGCATCCTTCGGAGGTAGGCCGCAATCTTCCGCCATGCACAACTTCGGTTCCTGGTGGGCGATCTGAGCCCGGACAACGTCAATCGCCCCAGCTGTGACTCATCTGCAGGATTCCGTGCATGAAAATCAGGATTTAGGACAGGATAATTGCAGGAGGGCGCGAGGGTCGCGGGAGCTCAAGGCTCACGCGGCCATCTTGGTCAAGCGCTAGGCTCCTCAATTGGTACCGTCTTTCTTAGTGTAATTCATACTTGTGACTTGCATGTTACACAGGCATGCCTGCTGTAGGTACTCAACCCACTGAGCTATCCGACTAGCTAGATGTATCACAGCCAATAATCATCAAAATGTAGAGCTTGTTGCATGTATAGATTCAAATTCTGGAATTATTTTTTTAATCTATTACCGCAGCCTCTTTTATTAGTAACCGGCGAGTCCGTTATGACGTACTCCTGTTTTTTGTGACTATCTCCGGGGTGAGATGGGGGGGTGAGAATAAGTGAGTGAAGGACAGCCAAACCAAAGCTGTCACATGTCCTTCCAAGTCAATGGAGACCATAGAGGGGATTTCTGATGTACTGTGCACTCTATTCTAAACCACAAAACACTTACTTAACAGATGCACTCCTGCACCTAGGAGTTCAATTGGTGGCATGTGGCGCTTTACAATGACCATCCAGTGAATTGAAACAAGCCCTTCCGGCAGCCTGTTTTATTAGTAACCAGAGAGCCTGTTATGATATGTTCCTGTTTTTTGTAACTATTTCAGGGGTGGGAAGGGGAGTGAGAATGAGTGAGGGAAGGGCAGCTGAAACAAAGCGGTCACGTGACCTTGCAAAGCAATGGAGAGCATGGAGGAGATTGCTAACTTTCTCGCTCTCTCCCTGCAAATGCACTCCTGGTAACTGAAAAACATGCTGTGGCTTGAAAAAGAAGTTAAAGGGCTGTTCCATTATGATAGGAGAACCATAGGACAAGCAGCCACGGGCGCGGGAGGGAGCAAGCAACAGCGGGAGGAGGGTGATTGGAGGACAGGATAAGAAAAAAATGAAGAGTGGGGAGAGTAATTTCATGATGGCCGGAGAAGCACATGGCAGGTAGGGACGGGCGTGCAGGATGAAGAAAGCAACAGCAGGAGGAGGGTGATTGGGGGACAAGATAAGAGCATGATTTACAGGCCTGTTTATAGAAACAGTGCAGTGCTCAGAGTGAGTGAAAACACGACGCTCCTGAGGTGGGCTCTTAAAGAAAAAAGAAGTTCCTAAAATGGTCATTAATTGTGAGGAGTGGATGGATAATAGTAATTGGTCCATGCTCTCAGGAGGGCTAAACACAAGAAGAGGATGCATGCCATGGAAAAAAGGGGAGAAAGATTAGGACAGTGACGATCAAGCCAGCAAATGGGAAGCCTATGGGCGGGCTGAAGTTCACAAAGTATATACAGCATGTGCTGTCTGGAGCCAAGATCTAAAAATGTGCCAAAGAATATGATTATATGGTGGCTGTGTGCCATTTTTACCCAAACTTATCCAGGATGCTCCTTTTTTTAGTGTATCGTAGATTGTTATTTGAAATATTGTGAGGTCTGCACAGAGGGGCTATATCCCACTAAAACACTGTTTTGCTGTTAATTGGCCCTTAATCGATGGTTAGCTGTCAGCTAATGGTTCTTGCATTCTATGTATAGATGGACTGTAAACCTTGATGTAAGTAGGGTGTCAGAAGTACAGGGTTTACCAAACTCTGAACACTCCTGCTTCTTAATACAACCAAAACAAATGTGTGCCTCTATTTTGATTCCTAAGTCAAGGATGCCTAGTGGAAACCACCTGACCAATTTCACATATTTACATGAACCAGTTATTGGAAGATCATGGAGAGAACATGTTCAATTGGAGGTCAAACGTTCAAAGCACAGCACCCATTCATACTGACACCTGTGTTACCCCAGGTTTGAATTTAAATCAGACAATCCTACGTTGTGAGAGAAGTTAAGGCTGTACTTTTCCTAAGTAAAAATCGAGCTGCCTGCCCAGCGGTTGGTTCTGGTGATTTTGTTTTGCAAATTTTACTTTTTGATGTAGCATGTGGCATCTATATATGACCTTAAATAGCCCCGTCACAGTTAGCCAGACATTTGCAAAAATGCTAAATGTAAAATGTACCACTCGCTGTGCCATAATGCCCTCACTCTTTAAGTAGCAGTTGGATTTTTCACAACCCCAGAGACTTCAGAGAGGATATTGGCCAACCCCAACTCTGAAAATTGTTCCAGCACTACTGGGAACATGACAGCCCTTCTTGCTCTGAAATCAGCCTCCTTGCCTGCTGTTCACCGAGGAAATGCTAGTGTTTTAGAATGGCCAGTATGGACCTGAAAATACCCTGATATGAGTCACTGTGGAAAGTAGGGCAGGTAAAATTGTAGACAATGATTTCAGTATGATATCACAGGCAACATGGACCTGAGCTGACCCGAGCAGAAGTATGCATTTTAAGTTCTCAAAAATATATGTTAACAAAATTGGCAATAGTAAGCGGTCGACGTTCTCACACAATTTAGTTCATCGATATGTACCAGCTGTGAAGGAAACTGGACAAAGTACATATGATTTATCGAGATCTGTAAAAACTGTTTCCTTCCAATCAAACTGAATACATTCTAAATGGCTGCACAAGGAAAGGACGAACACGTGCGAGAAGATACAACATTATAAGGAAGTATAGCAGACTATATCACAAAAAACAACTGAGTATCGAGAGGTAGAGGTGGTAGGACACGATAAGGCGCCTGAGAGCGTGCACAAGGCCTGGCAACGAGTTCCTTGAAAGGTTCGATGCATCGGCAGGAGACAGCCTTCCATAGCTAGAGCAGGCCCTGAGTAAGCAGCTGCTGCTCTGGTGAAGGTTTTCACTCACGGGCAGGACTTTCAAGCCATATCATATAAAAACATGTTGTACCAGAAACTCTCCAGAAAATACAGGACACTCCTTACCCGACAGCAACCATCCCTCTCCTCCTGTTGCACTTTCTCCTTAAGAACTTCTTCTAAGGCCGCTTGCAGGGCAGCAAGGCATTTCAGCAAATGTGGCTGCGGAGGGACAGAACACAAGTCAGTACAGAGATCAGTAGAGCAGCATGTGCGGTGATATTGATGCTCGGGTGTGTGAGGGACCTACCTACACTATCCCAATTAGGGCTATCATTTTCAACCCAATTAGGGAACTAGTTAGGAATCAATAGAAATGTAACCTTCTAGAAGGTTTTCCAAAGTCAGATGTACTATATATGGCCAGATCATTCGCTGAGGCCTTTGACAGCTGGGTCTCTTTAAACTGTCTACCTATAGAGGCATACAGTGCCTACAAGATAGCTTGCATCACATATAAGGTGCATCTCCAGGGCACTCCGGAAACCCAAGCTGACCAGCTCGCCATCCCTAGACAAAACAGAGTCTAAAAATGTAAATCATCTCTATGGCTCGTAATCCCCTTAAGACCTGCCTTTAAACACTCCTTCTCAAGTAACCCCCACTAAAATCTGGATCTCCCCTCCGACAATTACACACTTGGCCACCACCTGTAAGAAGTTCAAGATTAATTTAAGATAATACCTTCTAAGTACCAGTAAGTTCCAGAAATCATGTACCTTGCATGACCAAATGCACAGTATTTCATTAAGTAGATGTGGCCCATAATTTTCTGCAACTGTGTATAATCCTTGATTATGCACATCAAGCACTTGTTAAATTGTATTTCCTCTACTCTGCCTTTCCTTGTTATCTTAAAGTGTGTTTTTCCTAATTCTCTGCAGTGTTCTCGCCCCCACCTACCCCAGTGAGGATCACAACTGTGCTATACGGAAGCCAATAAAATAATATAGAAACTGTTGGCTGTTCCGGCTAGCCTGAAGTTGATGGCCTCATGTAAGGTGGAGGCCAGGAACCTTTTGCTGTTAGTCTTACAAGGAAGGGTGTGTTGGCTACAGGAAGGGGGACAAGGCCAAGCAAACATTTTGAAAACCCTCATCAAACCATATTACTGCAGAAAACTGAAGGCTTACATATCTAAATATGTAATTTTAAATGTATGTATTTATCTTTTGTCAGCAAGTTTAGAAAAACACATAAAAAATATGTAGCTACAGATATAAGTTTCATTCTATAATAAAATGATCAATATGTGCAATTCACAATATAATTCCTTTCACTTTAAATTACAATCAAATTATTCCCCAGCATCATTTGCACTGATATTTTAGCGACAGCATATTGTCAACAACAGTTACAATGAATTACATTCTAATAACAAAGCCATGGTACAAGTTCAGATAGAGTGATTGACATTTTGGCAACATTATTGCATGATCTCAGGGCAAAGATCGTGATATGAGATTAGATAATACATCCTAACAAACATTGAATTTTGTTCTGGATGTTTGAAAACAGCTCTCTAGTAGTGGCAATATATGTTTGTCCTTATATTTTCGTGATGAAGGTTCAATGACAATGTGGGAGATTGGCTCTCCAGATACCCTACACGGCCTGCAAGACGTATGACCCCATCAATCCCAGACCAGGCACCAGTGATTACAGGGAATGTGACGGTCATGAGGGAAGCAAAACATCTGACAAACAGAAAGATGATGCATCGAGGTAAGGAGTCTGCAGCAACACTCTTCAGGGAGACACAATTAAAACATGAACTTAGGCACACCCATGGAGAAGAGATAATGAGTTGTATTTACTCATAAGCGAGCCACTGGTCGTGCTTGGGCTTGTTTCAGATGAATGCCGTTAGAGGGAAATAATTAGGACAAGTAATGTGTAAATAAACCTTGTGTTTTTGTATTTGTGGCTGAACTAGGTGCTCTTAAAGAACAGCTTGTTCTTTATTAAATCCATGTACCCGCTTACCCTATTTGGAAACACTGTATAATTTACTAGAACTCATATACTTCCGCCTCCAGAATCCCCAGTCATGATTTAACAACTAGGAAGCACTGACAGTTCTTTTAGGCCAATAAGCCCCCCATAGTTGTATTTGACAAATGTGTTCGGGCCACTTACATTCGTCTATACTACTGGGTAGCATAATTCCCGACGGTGAACGACTCGTTGCACAAGGGCTGGGAGGATCTGGCATACTGGAGGGGGGGTGAGGGGGTATGGTAATGGCACTTATTGGGCTGGATAATATAATGTATATTTTATACTGGGTGTCACTCCGCGGACACCTCCCAGAACTGACCAGGATAGTCTTCCAGATTTGGAGGACGGCAGTGCCCTGGACGGGCTGGTACCACAGACTTATACGTGGGGGAGTCCCCTGTGGGCAGGTAGATGGCTAGTACGAGTGGCGAGCCTTGGGGAAAGGCAGGTGGGGGGGGCGGATTGGCATTTTGTGCCTCGGAGATGTGCGGGACAAGGACCATATCAGCTCCTCACAGGAGCTGCAGATTGAGTTTCATTTGCACAAATCCCAGTTTCTCTGTTAGCTCCGGCACACCCTGTCCATGTATCAGGATGCCCTGGGGGAGGTCCATGGGTACAGCCCTCTTGAGGATTGGGTGCTGATGAGCCTCTTAGGAGAAGGACAGATCTCTCAGATATACAAGACTCTGGTCATGCACTCACCTGTCCAGTTGGACACCCTGAGGGAACGGTAGGAGGAGTCAGTGGGCCCACTGGAAGAGGCCGACTGACGGGATACCTGTATGGCCCCCTGCACTTCCCCACAATCTCGGCATGACTCTGCCTCGTCCAGTTTAAGTACCTGCATCAGGCATATCACACACCATATCACCTTTGAAGGGCCCAGGTGTGCCCTTCGTCTGTATGTTTACACTGCCCGGAGTCCAGAGGAAATTTTTATCATGTGGTATGGGCCTGTCCCGTTATACAGCACTTTTGGACAAAGGTCTTCTCCATACTGTCCGGGGTAGTGGGGCAGCAAATTGAGGCAAACCCTAGGCTGGTACTACTGGGAATCCTAGAGGACTTGGGAGGCAGGGAATGGATACTTTGTTGGGTAAAAGAGATATAGTCAAATATTGCAGGTCCTCCACTGCACCCCCACTGGCGGCCTGGAGGAAGGGCATGGACCGGTGCACAAAACTGGAGGAAACAATTCACACTGCACGTGGCTAACCCAGCAAATACAACAGAGTTTGGGGCAAACAGTGGGCCTAATACGAACTGGGGGGAAATGTTGAGTAATGTACTAATATCACATTAAAAGGGGTGGCGGGCGGCCTGGATGGGGCTGTATTGTAATTACTGTGTCCATTTGGAGAGAGCACTGTTTGTCATCTTTAAAATCAATAAAATTGTTCTTATAAAAAAAATTACCAGAACTCACAGATAGTGTTGCTGTCTGACTGAGTTAGGCTTGGCAAAAACCTACTCACTATAGTAATCATCTGCAGTCAATGGCCTACAATTTGTCAGCAGAGCTTTGGTTTGGGAAATGGAAGCATAACACCCTGCTGCTCGTATTGCTGGCGACTTCACCAGTTCTGAACTTATACCCAATCCCATTGGCTGGCCTTGTATTGCTGCTACCCCTTTCTTGATATCGCACCTCATGAGAAAAACTAGTCTTCTTTGTACCAATGCATGTCGTGCATTCAAGCATTTCAAAAGTCTATAATGTCAACTGCAGGCAGACAATGTGCTTTGAAGGCACCTCACCCATCAGTCCATGTATGTTCTTGTTACAGTTGGAAGGGATACCTGTCTGGAATACATTTACCTAATATATGACAATGTATTGAATCTCTTCACCTCCATCAGACTTGTTCATGAAGAAGCAGAAGTGTAAAATTCTTAGGAAAAGGGCTGGATGGGTAAGAGAGTCTTCACTACTGGAAGGAAGCTGGGAATTCAGAAAAAAAGACAATACACGTGTGCAATTCAATAAAGAGTAAACCTGACATGCCTCCTAAAAGCATCCACGAGGCTACCAGTTACTGGAACTTTGTTGTATATATGTGCTTGCTTTGTTATGGCTACTTGGGGTCAGTAGTCCATTCTTTGTGTTTATGTCTCCTCAACCTCCCTCACTACCTATGAGTGTTCTATCTGGTATGTGAATGTTCCAGTCTTGGCAGTTGATGGTCTGGTCAGCTAGCGAAGTGCTTTATCTCTGCTGTGCTATCTTAATAAATCTATCTTGTAACCAGAAGACGTGTCCTGATGCCTATCTAATCTACTTACAACATTTTGGCGACGAATTGACTGACCAGACCAAGGCAGAAGCACAGCGCAGCACGAGAAACACTTTGCATCAAGAACCCAAGACACCTTGTCATCCATCTGCGGCTGAAAGCAACTGTAAAAGTAAACAAGATACCTCTGGTATGCCGCAAACCTTAATGAAACCTGCTGTATGGACGAAAGTTTCAACCAAAATATGAATAAACCGACAGTCACCAAGAGAAGAAGAAAAACTGTCGCAAGTTATTTAAATGAACAACGCTGAAAGCAAGAAGATATCTGCTGCATGTTATTTAACTAAAAAGGTGAAAGAAACTGGTAACCTGAGAAACTGAAAACCCGAGTAACGCTTGAAAATCGGCTAAAGAAACAAGAAACTAAAAGAAATCAGCTAAATTACTCCATTTGTTGTCTATCCTGTCTCAACACGACCTGACAGGTATGTGGGACACTTTCTGTTAGGCGCTGCCAGGAGCTCATCTCCGTTAAAGCATATTCATACTAGGCGACATGTCAGCAATAGCAAACGTGAAGCGTGTATGTTTTCCTGAAACTGACATATTTTTAAACCTAGCTGGAACTGTGTGTCGCGGTAAATGATATGCTTGGCTGAGGCATGTTATGAGATTTGTTTTTCTTCTCAAAGAGACTTCTTGTGACAAGCGGCGTTAATCTGGAGACTTTTGATGAGAGAAGTGAGGCGTGTCATAGCCTTCGCTTTACCGTTGCTGTTTAGACCGATCCTTCCCTCATCGCTGCCGTCCTGAAAATGATGACGTCTTCGAATCTCCTGAGGTGTCGGCGGAGACCGCATTCCATGTGGGCGTCATCCGTCCACCGTCATGGTTAAGGAATCCTGAAGAATTCTTTCCGTGTTGCCAGCGTGTGCACGTCATCTCGCAACACGCAACGTCAAGCAGCCATTTTAGTGTTGTGTTCCCATGGTAACGGGAACACCGATCGCAAGAATGTGAAGATGTCGGTCCTGTGTTTCGAGGAACACTGGCATAATTGAGGCGGTGGATGGAATCGGGTGAATATATTGAGCGACATCCATCATTATTTCACCGAGGATCAGGTAACACACTTTGATGTCGGGGAAAATAATGGTTAAGTGAACGCATGCAGCGTTATGTGTTTTTAGGATTATCGAAGCACTGGCAGTTCCGTTTTAGGCGCGAGGGTTTTTACTCAAAGAAATTACAGGTGCCAAAGTGGTCATTCACACAGCATCAGCAAGCATCAGCAATTTATGTCACACTAGTTTGAATTGTCCTTTTAGCACGGAGACCAGCCATAAGTTAAAGCGTCAAGTGGATCCACAGATGGGTCCATTTTAAGGATATCAATCCATTTACGAGACTGCCACCTGGTGGATTTTCGAGGGACTTTTTGTAAATTATATTTCACAATATGGATTGTAATTTTCATTGGCAGAAGGAGTGTTATATGGAATTAATCCTTGTGAATAGTAAAACCTATGGCTGCATTGCTTTTCTGATCCGCATGGGTAAGCTGGAATAAAACTACGGCTGTAAGAGTAAAAGTGTGAACAGCGCCACAGTTTTAAAACCTTGTACGTTAAGAACTGGAACAGTGTTTGTTTGGATGTGATGTTCAATAGCACATATATTTATTAGTAGCGAAGAGGCGCAAAGAGGAGTACTTTCATCAATTAGCGTCAACTTTTGGAGAGTGTAATTGACTTAATTCTAGCGTTCACAGAGTGCAGTCCGATAGAAGGTGTGGCAGATAAAGGATAACAAAAGATGCCACCTTTCAAAAGTATTGAAGTTTTGTAAATTTTAAAGAGTTGAAATTGCAAAGTAAATGGAAAATTGAAAGACGCTAGTGGGAAAATTGCAAAGTAATTGAAAAACTGGAAGACGCAAGTGGAAAATTTAAAATTGCAAAGTGGAATTCCTATTTAAATTTTTGTTTAGGGAAGATCTTGCAACCCTAACCCTGTTTCAGGGAAAAGTAAGGACTAAGGAAGTGAGCCTTGGACCACGACAATGGTGTCCCAGGACCGGCGAAACCAGAAACTGCGAGAGGACAAAGGATGTCCCAGCACCGTAAGGAGACGAAGACAAAGGAAAAGGGGGTAAAATGTGAGAACTAAAGTTCCAACCTATCTAGCGGGAGACAACAGATGTCATAAAATCAGTACCGGGATAGGAAAAGAAAGGGAAAATGTGTCCTTTGTCCAGGAGTGTTCACGACCTAGAGTTGTGACGACAAGAGTTCCAGTACCACGAGACAAAATCGTGACATGGAGGTTCTTTCTACCGGTACAAATGTTCTGCGACTAGAGCCGGGCTTTTTAGCCTTAGTACTGAGACAGTTTGTCAACTAAGAAATGTAATTTAAAGTCTAATGTAGAGGCCCAAATTACATCGAGTGGTCTTTAACCCAAGGAAAGTACCAGAGCGTAATTTTAGACTGCAAGAAATCTGGCTAAGATTTTTCTTTGGGAGCATTCTTCCAGAACTATTGAGCATTTGAGGCTTTTGTTGAACTTTTATATCTTCAACTGTGTGCAGTAAGCCGCGACAGACGGAAAACTGATTGGAGTGCGTAAGCTGTCTCTTCCCATTTTTGATGGCCACAAGGACGGATTGTAGAGAGTAGACTGTTTCTTTTTGTTTTTCGTCAATCGAAGGGAAGAAGGTGGTCATGTCATCGTGATATTTGTCATGATTCTCATTTGTGATCCTCTTCTTGTCCTGCCCTTAGCTTTCTTCATCTGGAAGTCCAAGAGGTCGTTGACCTCCTACATGTTTTATGTTTTCTTGCTTTTCCTTTTCATGCTTTAAGCTTTTGTTGGGTGTTTGAAGTGTTTATTGTGTTTTCTGTAAAGGAAGAAGATATGTTGTATATATGTGCTTGCTTTGTTATGGCTACTTGGGGTCAGTAGTCCATTCTTTGTGTTTATGTCTCCTCAACCTCCCTCACTACCTATGAGTGTTCTATCTGGTATGTGAATGTTCCAGTCTTGGCAGTTGATGGTCTGGTCAGCTAGCGAAGTGCTTTATCTCTGCTGTGCTATCTTAATAAATCTATCTTGTAACCAGAAGACGTGTCCTGATGCCTATCTAATCTACTTACAACAAACTTCTAACAAAGAAAGTTCATTCACAGAACCAAACTGAGATGACACTGAAAAAGGGTGCGCGGCACAATACCCCTCTTGTTCTGAATTCATATTGTGATATTTGATCCTTTCTGAATCAGATGCAAGAGTTTGTCCATCAACATATATCAGGTCAGAGCAGAATGGTGACCTTTAAAAGTGGTTGGGCGTAATTCTTTTGTCTCAAATTTCAGTGAACAAGCCTGACTTTCGATGAAAAGGTGTGGAGAGTTCGCTCACACACAGCTGCGCCTAGTCTTACACTCTCACTCATTCTCAATATCTTACTTTAATTCACACTTTTACTTACTCTGACTCACTTGATCTCGCTGACTCATGCACTTTCACTCATTCTGTTTCACTCCATCTCAATGTGACTCACTCAGCCTGGGTCACTCAATCTCACTCTTACCCACTCATTCTCACTTAATCTCATTTTGACTCACTCAGTCTTATTTGCACTACTACTCACTTGGCATCTCCGTAATTCACTTAGTTCCACTGATTCACCTAGCCCCCACTTTGTCTGACTTATTTTCACTCATTCTAACTTAGTCTAACTCAGTCTCACTCATTCTCAGTCTCTCTTGGTCCGACTCATTCTCACTCTGACTCACCTGGTCTCACTCACTCAGTCCTACTTATTTTCACTCAATCAATCTTCTTCTGACTTAACTAGTCTCAGTCTCACTCTTTCTCACTCAGTCTCACTTAGTCCCACTCCTTTATGACCTTGTCTGACTCAATCAGTCTCACTGATTCTCACTCTAGCTCACTGTGTCTCACTCATTCTCTGACTCACTTAACATCACTCAGACTGTAACTCACTCTCACTCACTCAGTCCCACACTCTGTAACACTCAGATACACTCATTGTCGTTTTCCTTCACTCACTGTCATTCATTCTCACTTACACTTCATAAGACTCATTCTCACTCACTCTGACTCACTCCCTTACTGACTCTCTCACTTTCACTCACAAACACACCCTCACAAATGCACACGCTCTCTTTCCCTACTACAAACCTTCACCCATAGGCACACAATATTTAAAAACTTGTTTTATTTAACTTGGTGCCTATGCAGGTCCAGTTTGAACCCTGTGCATGTATGCTTCCCACACTAGAACATGAAACTAAAACCTTGAACCTGCATAGTCTCAGGCACCAGTTTTCAGTCTCTGCTTTTCACCGCACCCTTTACCAACTCGGTGATGAGCTGGATCGCCTGTAGCCACGGGCACTAAAGGGCTCAACCCAGCAGCGTTCATGGTTACCTTCAGCTGCGACGCTTTAGCACGCCACAGATTGGGTGATACACTGAGGCATGCTACGGCCCTGGGATTCCACCAGCCCTGGATAATCCCTCTGCTGGCTGGTGCAGGTGCTTTTATGCACCTACGCGAGCCGTCAATTCAGAATACAGGCTGTTGTTGGACCTGAAGTGGGTAGGCATTTTTCTTTTATTACACCGTGATTGAATAATTGGTTATCATTCACTTTTGCGATGATAAAAAAAAGACCGGAAAACAAGGAGAGCATAGCTGTGAAGCCCATAAAAGAGAGCCGTCACTAGTGTAGAGGCAAGTGGAACCCCCAATACATCACCACACCATTACAGAAAAGCCAATATGGAGTCAAGATGGTTAGTGCAGGCTCAGCAATGGCACTCACATCAACCCTTGATTAAAAGATGAACCCTCTTCCACATTAGATGGAACCCTGTACTGGTGGGGCTGTTAGTCCAACATATAACTTCAACAGAGCAAACACCTGTATCCTTACTCTGGCACTGGGTTACAGCTGTAGTCTTCAAATTGTGTGCCAGGCCCCCTAGGAGTCATGAAGGAATCTGCCCAAGAGGACCGTTTAGTTTGTCCCTGGGAAACACAAAATTTACACTGAAAAGCAATGCTGTCATTTAGAGAGGAAAACTGAGTGGCTTTGGGCGACTGTATGGGACATCAGAAATGTATTTTGTCATTCATTTTTTGTCTTGAAGATGGTGTCTTTTGTCAAATAAGCCCCATCTCCTCAATTCCTATAACATCAAACTGTGGATGTGTTAAGGCCGACAGGTGTGCCAATAGCATGCTGGCAATCATCTATTTGAGTGTGCTTTTCAAAGGGATAACTGAACATTCCAGAAAGGTTCAAAATATTAACTATGTTTGGAACTGTCAATTAGCCGCATGTCTTGTGCAAAACCTTTAGCTAGTCCTGGTATTTTAGCCCATGGTGTGTTAAATTTCGAGACTTGCTGTTTCATTAAAAAATGGAACTACAGCATCAATATTCCCAGCATGCAAAGTGTTCCTGGCTAAATTGCCCAAAATGGCTGACGGTGTTGCACATGACATGGAGCCAACTGTCAACTAGGCATGAAAATGTGGAAAATTAAGTGATTGTGTTTGTCAATATTCCTTGGACGGGTTAATCCCTCCTGCTTTATGCCACTAAGCCAGTGTGCTGATGATTATATTAGTGTTGTGCATGAGGTGAGCTGCTATATATATTTCAGTTTGTTAATCCATCTAGATTAATCAAAGTCTCCCCACTACCGCAGGCGTTAAGCAAAAGACCCTAAAACTCGGATGACTCCTTGGCACAAGTGGAGCTTGCCAGATGGGTGAGGCAACAAAATAGCAGGGAGAGCTGAGCCAGAGCCGAGCCTGGGGCCAGCTCTCACTCCAAGTGCTTGTGCATGAGCAAAGCCTATAAAATATTTGCCACGCAAATCATGCAACAGTGTACTATTCTCAAACCGTGGGACTGGCCGCACAGGACTGTTTTTTAATAAGTCCAAGTATGCATAAGGTGTGAAACTAATAATTAAATATCATTGTGAAAATGGGTGTAAATAATGAAAATGGGGAAGAAAGTAAGGAAGGGAAGTGAAAGAAGGGCATAAATGACCGTAAGGGAGAAGTGGAGTTATAGAAGGAAGAGAAAGAATAAAACAAAAAGGAATAATGAATTAGGGATGATAGATATACGGAAGGAGCATAAAATAAATGAATAGCTCAAACACAGAAAGCAACATTTTATTTTTGAAAGTTTCCAAGCGAGTAGTGTGTGACCTTTCAGTATTAAACTAGAGGGCAACAAAATGCTATTTTGGCCACTGGTGGCACCATCATGGGACAGTTCAGAGTCTAGTGTTGAGACCCTGGAGTTGTTGCGTCCTATCTCAGAGTTTAAAGATCTCACCACTGTTACCTTCACCATTACATCGAAGGAAGCCTCGCTGGGAGTGTAGTGCTGTCTCTTCAGCAATGGATGGCGACTTCCCAGAACTCAACCAAATACAAACAGGTAAAACTGCACACAGCTCAAACACAGGCAACCTCTTTAATTTCCTGTTGTCACTCAGAGACTTTATTCAGTCCGTCCCGTACTCACTTCCTTCTCATAAGGGCATGTTCGGTGTCTGACCGATCAGACCCCAGCCACTAGCTGATTTGGGCATCACTTCCTGGCTGTCAACAACCTCAGAGGTGTCTTACCACTTCCTTCACTAGGTTGCCTCTTTCCTCCTATCGTCATTATCCCCAACAACAGTGAACAAAGATCATGATGTTAGAATATGAAATGGTGTCTTTAAGTTTCAAAAAGGTGTTTTATTAACATGAAAAAAGTGTTTTATCTTAACACATCAAAATATATTACTGCATTGAGATGTATTTATTAAAGTTAGAGGTTTTAAACATGAACTGAGAAATATTCCTGCCCTGTCCTGACGATAATGTGATCAGTGAACTAGGAGATAAATCAGGAGTCGTCATGAATGTGGGTTAGTTTCTTATTATTTATGGAGCAAACTTTTAGTCTATTAAACAAGAGATTTTTTGTATGGCAAACACCCTGTACTCATGCTTTTGAAGGTTCTCTCATACGTGATAATGAACAAAGAATAGGCTAGGTGAAATGAAGTGTTTGCCTCGGATCACATCATTTGGTCAAGGGGAAGCCGGGATTGATCCCATATTTTCAAGTTTCACACTGTGCAGAACATCCACGAGTTTCACATGTCTTTCAGACATCATCCTGGTCTGCAAAAATAAGTAAAATGTGTATATTGTGACTGCAGCACTAAAGTAGATCAGATGCGAGATAGCAGTGTATGGGGCGTGGGTTCAGGGTGGGCTTTAGTGGTGAATATTTAGACTTCTAGAAGTAATGCTGAATCTTTCCTGAACCTTAGCCATAGTACACTAAAGAACAAATACCAGTAAATTCTCCTCGTTTCAGCACTCTAATAATAGTCACTGCTTTAATTTACTGACGAGAAAGTGTCACTCAAAGTGTCACACATATGTCCTTGCTGTTATTTTCCCACAAAATGCTTCCCCACTAGGTCCTGTAGTATCTCATGGCCCGACAGCGCATGCACTTAGGTGGCCTTCCATTTTTGGTGCTTTACAGCAGTTTTATGATCTTCTTAGAGTTTGTTGTTGCTCAAATGTGCGCAATTTCTGATATTTATATGTTTCACGAGAAAGTGTCACGCATAGTCGTTGAATGTCACTCATAATTACACTGAAATATGAAATAGTCACACATGAGCAATCTGATACCTTGGCAGGTGGAAAGTGATGACATACTTTTACTGTACCTTGTATTCTTTGCCGGCTTCCCCTTCAGATCCCCCGTTGTGACATTTATCATTTTGGGGTTCCCAGCACACCGGACACACACTTGTCTTCTTTATTTGACAGTGGCCTTCACAAATACTCCTCTGCGGCCTTGCCAAGGCCTCCATCTTGATCTGCCGAAAAGCCTGGGCGACGGCTGAGAGCTCCGTGTTGGGCCTCAGGCTGCTCTGGCCGAACCGGTGCCGGCACCTTGGGCACGAGATGGTTAAATCCTGCTGCTTCATGTAACGGGTGAGGCAGGAGAGGCAGAAGGTGTGCCCGCACTCTACGGTCACCGGATCCGTGAAGTACTCCAGGCAGATGACGCAGGAAGCGTCGTCACCGAGAGCGGCCGCCGGGTCGGGGAGGTGCTCCGTGCAGAGGGGCTGCTGGAGGCCGGGGGCTGCTGGTGCACTCGCGGCCATGGCGGCCTCTCCCAGCCCGGTGTGTGGATGGACTGTGATTTCCGCGCACGGGCTTTCTCGGCTATTTGTGGAGAGGAGTGTCCCTGGGTAGGAACACTTGCAAGCGCGGGCCGTCGGAGCAGCAACAAAACAAGCCGTACCCAAGTCCGTTGGGTTACACGGTGATCCGACCAGTGGAACGGGTTTGTACAAGCATAGTATGGTACAAAAGTCGGGGACACAAGTTGATGTGGAAACATGCCCCTTCTGGGAGGATAATTAGACGGGACGATGGACGCAGATCCCAGGCTCATGCGTTTTGTTTTTTTCCACAGTGACTAAGCGCACTATAATATCGTACTTAGATTTAAATGCTTTTGTTCCCTGAAGAGTTCGCGTGCACCTGTCTGTGCATTTGTTTGTGTATGCATCTGCACATTCTTAGTGTGTGTGAGCAGAGCATGGAGAAGCTGTGACTCAACATGTCATTTATCATGAAAAACAAAAACGACACTAGAGAAACTAAGGTCACTGCTGTGTAACTGTTGTGTTGTGGTTTTCACTTTTTGGAACAGCATTTTTTCGTCCAGAATATGAGGCGATGCTGCAGGAAGGGTGAGCACGTTATTATAGAGTTTGGTGCGTTTCTTGGCAGAGGTTGGATTTCTGTTAACCTTTTGCGAAATGGGGTAAATAGTTTTAACGTTATTTTTACTAAATCAAAGAAGCACCTGTTTTAAACATGAAACCATTCTACCTTCTTTGTAGTGTGTGTTCATGCTTGTGAACTGGTTTTTTTTGCGCGAGAGGGCCGGTTTATAGAGATATAAGTCAACGTCCGGCAGCACTTTCTCCGGAGGTTACACCCCTTCTAAGTGACGAAACTAAGCTCTTGGGGTATCTAAGTCGTCAGTGGCCTAGGAAGGGTGTGCAGGGTCGGATTGAGAAGGTGGGCATTCGGCCGGTGCCCGAGGTCTAGTCCCTGAGGCTTGTTGATGTGGGACGGTTTTCTCCTCATCAAAGTTCGGGCCTGTTCTGCTGCTCTGAACTAGAGAAGCTGCGCCAGCCCCTTCCCAGGCCAGCACAGATTGTCTCAGACCATTGTCATATATAGAGTGACAAATTGGCCAGCACCCGCAGACACAGTATGTGGTGTGTGCTCCTGCCCTTGCCTTTGGGTACGATGGTGAGGCCTCGCCAAGGTAGATGCTGCTTCTGAGCAGCAGAGTTTTCACTCCTCTTCGAAGGGGCAGTTATGGGGACTATAAACGGGGTCATGCTTTTGTCTCCGCGGTGGATGGCCACGTTCCCATTCATGGTGGCCAAGCAAGGCATCCTTTCTGCTCCACCAAACTCCGTTCTCAAACCCAGAATTTATCCAGAAAGCAAAGCAATAAACAAACAACCCCCCCCCCCCCCCCCCCCACACACACACACACTCGTCACTTGCAGATTGGGCACTTAATTGAGAGGCTTTGTCAGCAGATGCCCTTAGCAGTGAGTTTCCAGAGCCTTAGTGCCACCGCAGTCCAGCTTTTAAATTACCTTAGTCAAAGGACGGCCCAACAGAAGTGGTACTATTTTTCAGAGGGATCAGATGTTTGATCATGTACTCCTTCCTTGAAGAAGAAAAAATACAGCTCTTTAAAGCAAAACCAGTGAAACTGAAATTGTTTATGCCTGTAGTTCAATCGTTAAGACAGTGAAGTCATAAACGTGCTGTCTGCTAGGGTGTACGGATATAACCAGGACCACTGGAATTATACGGCATTGGAGGTCAATATTATGCCGCAGGGCTAAGTAAATTATAGGGCACAAAAAGGGAAATTATGTGGCATAATGCAGCAACATTTTTGATAGTATTACTTCATTTAAAAAAAAGTTTTTACACTTGTTAACAGTGTCTGTGCATTGGTTGCACCTCATTAGTACCAGTTTAACACACAACAAAATAAATAAGCAACAGAAAGGTGAGCAGTCAAGCACTGCAAAGGGCCTTCTACTCCGCTGCAACACGTGTGGCTGCGTTTTAGGTAACGTTTAAACCCTTTGAGCTAGACACAACTTTTTTGGGGTAAAATCTGTGGATTATGCAGGGGATGATGGAATATGTGGCAAATGCGGCAAATCAATATTTAAAAAAACGCTGTAGCCACACAATCACATAATTCCTGTGGCCATGGATATAACTTACAGGCTTCATTTTGCACAGTACCAACCCAGTTATCATCTTTCTGAGAAAAATGGATCATGGTATTTAAAACATCTGTTAGGTACTGTGCTACAAAATGGCAAAAAATTCAGTGGAATGCACTATGTAACAACACACATTTCCTTTCTTTTTCTGCCTCTTTCAGTAACGCTCTGCTTTTTGACTCTGTTGCACCAATGTCTGTAGCTCACTTTATTTGTCCTCACGGAACACATCACCTTCCTTTTTATGACAACATCAACACTGTGCTTAATTTGTGGAGATCGTTGGTAGGGGTTAGTTCAAGCATTCATTTTTGGATACCAAGGCTTACTTTTTAACACGATATTTTGACCAGCGCAAGAAAGAGATAAGCAGAAAACGAGGGGAACAGAGGTATAGAAGCACTGACAAAGGGAGTAATGAGAGAGGAAAATGAACTTGCAAGAGTGAAATAAAGATACAGTAAGAGTAGGATGGTGTAAGAAAGTGGAAAAGGGAGAAACCAAGTGTTGGTTGCCTCGGTACTGAGCAGCCCTGTGTTCAACAACTCAGACTAAGAGCTCCTTAAAGAAAATCTAAGCCCCACACACATATAACATGTGTATATATCAACACATTTGGTTTGTGTTGGTTGTTTGCCTCCCTCACTACAGAGCCCATGGTGAGGGCCTACTTCCAGCCTTTTGTTCATGCTGGGGATCTGTCTCTTCCAAAGAGCATTCACAATGAGCGTCTCTCTTTCATTCCAGAGGCCATGAGCTGAGTTTGCCTTTTCTATCTTTTTGTCTATGGTAAGAGTCTGTGCCTTTTTATTATTACAATTGGATAAGTCTTTCGATCTAGAGAGTATCTTGCCACTCTTCGTTAAATCTAATTTCAATATTGATACCACTCTGATCATAACCTCTCAACTGATACTTTCATCCCCACAATTTCAACTGCATAAATTTCTATCATCCATCATTAAAAAAAAGAGGATCACTGATATCATCTCATCTCTATTGCTCTATATAGAAATACAATCCATACAAATGTAAAACAGTCACCAGCTATTTACATTTTCTTTAAAAAAAAAAGAAAGAAAATCTTTTTATTAATAAAACAGTAGGCTTCACAAATCATTTTGCAGTTGGTATAATGAGGTTATAGCAGCTGTATATTCACCTTGGTGCCACCCAACCCTATTTGTTACATAGTCCAGACTTATAGATTAGACACTTTTACGGCCATTCAATTCAATTTGCATCGTACATCTTGTTTTCTTTTACCATACGAGTAACCATTTGTATGTCCCATGAGCTCTAACCCCTGTAGGCTCTCCAATCGCTCCACACTTTCTTCCATTTCTTGGGGTAGCCTCTTGCTGCATAGACCACCTGTTCCGCCCTCTGGCGCCAATCTAGGTCTGCCTTCCAATCCTCAACCGCTGGCATGGCAGAGGCCCCACATGCACTTTCAGTGTTTCGCTTTGCTACCCTCGCTGCCATTCTCAGCCAGATTTCTTTTGGCCTGGGCCAATCTTGCTCCCCTTTTATTCAAAGGAGTAGCCATTTGAGTTCGACCGGGATCTCTACCTCCTTCACCATTGCCATTATTGATGTGATCTGGGTGCAATAAAGTTGGATCTGCTGGCAATCCCAAAGGGTGGGATAGAAGGACTCTTCACTCCCACAACCCCTTCTGCATAACGGGGAATTTGCCTTGCCTATTTTGTACAGGAGGGTTGACTCGTAGTATAATCTATGGAGTATCTTAAGTTGGACCAATCGGAATCGCACTCTGATCTCCAAATGTCGCCCAGGTATTCTATCCCAATAAGGTTCTATTTTTCAAATCAATGCAGCCCTACCACCTCTGACAGGAGTGTGCTGTACCACAGTGGAGTCTGGGCCATGAATTTCCCCCTACCACCCAGAAACGTGGTAGCTTTATTCCATATGCCCACTACCACCTGTGTGTGCTGTGGCCAACCACCTCTGCCCATCTTACCAAACAGTAGTCTCTTGCACCTTCCCAGGCCCATGCACCCTCTGTCTACCATGTAAGCTGGATCCTGGTGGTCCATGAAAGCCCAGTCATTGATTAGAAGCAACTGCAAGATCCAGTAATATTTTTGAAAGTCGGGTTTCGCCAGTCCCCTGTCATACACCCCTTTATGTAGTTTGGCCAGTGCTATTCTCATTCTCGGAGCACCTCCTTTCCACAGTAGTTTGCGGACTGCTTGGGCAATATCCTTAAAAACTGCTGGTGGAATCTTGTGGGGTGCATTTTGCATTACATAGAGCAGCCTCGGGAGGATCATCATCTTGTAGAGGGCCGCTCTGCCTAACGTCAATGGCTAGGATTCCCAGTTCTTCACATCTACTTTAAGTCGTTCAAGCTGCGGGTCAAGATTTTGTCTGAGGAATTCTTGTGGGTCTCGCGTGACATATATGCCTAGGTATTTTTTGGGCTCGACGGTGTGAGAAGTTGGCCTGATATGTAGTGCTCACTATTCTAGTGATCACTGTGTATCATTCCAAACGACCCTTATTGATGATTGGTTGTAAGTCAACCGTATAGACCAGCTATCCTAGTAGCGTGGATACGAGCAGTCTTAGGCTAAACTCTAGAGGGCGTGTTAAGCCAGCTGTTTACCATCACATATACCCCTTGAACACCAAGTGAAAGGACACCACACAAGTTGTTATGAAAATAAAAGGATATTTATTTATAACAAGACTACCCTGGCTCTTTATGAGTCAGGGAGCTAAGCACACTACAAAACTCTTAGGAAAATACTTCAGTTGCACAATTTACACAAATGCCCGAGGGGCACGAGAAACCATCTACACTAACAGTGAAATGCGAATGGTTAGAGTCTGGAGGTACTGATTCCGGAGTGTTCCGATCAGTGGGACTAAACGAAAAAGGAACTGGACACTTGTAGAGCGAACCTGCGATGGAGCACCGAGATGCTCGAGTTACCTAGCCCGGAGGCTGCGGCTGCGTGAAGTTCGGCAAGATGTCGGGAGTCCTCGTGTAGTCTCAGGAGCCTGAAAGAAGAAGTTGCTGGCAGGCGACCAGTGACGATGTTCAGAGCGATCCAAGCCTGGATCGGTGATGAAGGAAACCTGAAAGCAGAGGGGACTCAGTTCTCAACCGCTAGCCAGCGATCGTGTGGGTACCAGGGGGGTACCGGCTGAAGTCACCTCGACCAGGTGAGTGGGTGATGTCGGACTCGGCTGTTCCTCGGACCAGGAGGCGCGGCGGCGACCAGGATGGAGGGCGAGCTGTCCCACGAAGGTGTCTGCTGTCGATGATGCTGGGCCCAGGAAGGGGCAGCGGATCTTGGCAGTGGCAACCCAAGCGGGGGAGTCAAGATGGCGTCGGGAGTGGACCAGGAGGGTCCGTGGTACTCCTCTGTTGAAGGGGAGCAAGAGCCAGTCTGGAGCAACCAGACCGGTGATGCAAATAATCTTGGAGCGTCGTGAAGAGGGCCACAAGCCGGTCGGCAAGTGGTCGGACAACGCTGGGAACAGCAAGAAGCGGAAGGGCCCCCACGCAGATCTCGTGGATGCTGGGGAGACAGACTTCGATGCTGGAGCTGCTCAGGGTTTAGGGCTTCTCAAACCCTAGGTGCACTCACTCGAGGGTCCCTCGGTGGGCGTGCTAGATAAGCGTCGTGCAGGTTCTGAAGATAGCCGGTCCCGCAGGTCTCGTCACACCTACGACTCTCAGCTGGGCTGATGAGGTAGGTAAAAGGTCAGAGATGGCAGGGAACTCGGGTCTCGTCGAGCTGGGCAGTCTTGATCCGTAGGAGACGTACAGCAAACCGCAAGCGCTTGGATGGTGCCTGCTGGTGCAGGGTGGCTACTCCTTAGCCACAAGGGAGAGTCTTCAGAAATAGTCAAGAGTTCCTTTCGTGGAAAGTGGTTCGTGATTCGGAGTTATCCGATTATCTGATTATCCAATTTGGGAAGGGCACTCGCTCCTACCTTTATTCTAAGAAAAGGGGCTGGCCCGTGACTAGGTTCTACCTATGGGTGGAGCCAGGAGGGGGGTGGTTACACCCCTATCCTTTGTCCGGCTTCGCGCCAGCTCAGGGGCTGGTGTGCCCCCGAAACTGGTTTGAGCCGGGCTATGCACAGCGAGCACCGGGGTGCCACTTGCAATCACCTTCCTTTCAGCCCTGCCTACCTGGGATACACAAACCCTGTCTGGGATGGTGCTAACACCGCCCTCGACAGGAAACCCTTTGTCCAAGCTCCCCTTGCTGGAAGGTCCCCCAGCAGCAGGAGGTCAGACTTGTGTCTGGTGGCAGCATCCATTTTGTGATGCTGAGGCTTGAGTCAACTTTAACCGGGGTTCAAGGTTACTTCCATGTCGTGTCCCTCTAAAAGGGGGGAATGCTAACCCCGTCGCCAGGACTGGCGAGGGGTTCGTATTCCCATTCGTATGACACCTTACTCGACATGTGTAGGTGATGCGATGCCAAAGTTAGCAAATAACCGCAAGGATTATAATGCATTACAAGTAGTTGGCCCGCGTCACCATGGAACGGCTATTAGGACTTGGTTCCGCAAGCCGTCGACGGGCTCAGCTCGCGCCAGAGCACCGTCCCACATGATTCCCTGCACTCTGCCTTCAGGATTGATAAGGCCTGCTATAGGAGTGACTGATAGGAATCCATGTGTCCATTTTAGGGTTTAGGTGTAGGAATACTACACCTACAGCAACGGGTGATTACACCACGTGGCCCCAGCTGTCGTGCAGCCAGTTGTGTCAGATTTGGGCGGCCATTCCAGGGGTGGCATAATACATGCTTCAGCCCCTGATAGGCCCTGGGTACACCGATGCCCTGGATACCTGTGGTATGCTGAGACAGGGACTGACAAGGCGGCCCAGTTCCAATTAGTGGATGCACCTAATGTACATGTGTGTTAATTTCGAGAGAGAACAGCTAGGCTGTGGGTCTGATTGGCAGGCCCACGGCCGGAGAAAGTCGTAAACCAATGAAGCAAAAGCAAAAAATCTGGGTGATCATAGGATTGCAGACCCTACTCTCCTACATGACCCCCCCAAACTTTGGGACAATAAGCTAACCTTGACCAGGTGAGTCTTCTTGCTCTAAGTGGAAATACCTGGAGAGCCCATCTGCATTGCCATGATCAGTGCCAGGTCTATGCTCCACTGTGAAGTCCATCCCCTGTAGGGAAATGGACCACCTAAGTAGTTTGGGGTTTTCACCCTTCATTTGATTTAGCCACAAGAGGGGCTTATGGTCGGTCTGAATCTTGAAGTGAGTGCCAAACAAGTATGGCCTCAACTTCTTCAGGGCCCAAACCACAGCAAAGGCCTCCCTCTCAATAGCTGACCAATTCTTCTCTCTGGGGGTCAGCCTCCTGCTAATAAAAGCTATGGGCTGGTCATGACCATCAAAATTCAGTTGCGATAGAACAGCTCCCACACCCAGCTCCGAAGCGTCTGTTTGGACAATGAATGGTTTGGAGTAGTCTGGACTCTTTAGGATAGGTGCTGTGCACATGGCCTGCTTTAGGTCATCGAATGCCTTCTGACAGCTTGCTGTCCACTGAACTTTTTTTGGCATCTTTTTACTTGTCAGGTCGTTTAGCGGGGTCACAATGGATCCATAATTTCTGACAAATTTCCGGTAATAACCAGTCAGGCCCAAGAAAGCTCGAACCTGAGTCTGGGTGGTTGGAGGAGCCCAGTCCTGGATGGCCTGTATTTTGCTCTCCAATGGTTGAACCTGGCCTCCACATACAAGGTGGCCCAGGTATACAACCTGTGTCTGCCCTATCTGGCACTTGGTGGCCTTGATAGTGAGGCCTGCCTTCTGCAGGGCCTCTAACACTTTCCTCAGGTGGACCAGGTGATCCTCCCAGGTGGAGCTAAAGACAGCGATATCGTCCAGATACGCCGCACAGAAGTCGTCCAACCCAGTGAGAACTCGATTCACCAGCCTTTGGAAGGTGGCAGGTGCATTTTTCAAACCAAAGGGCATTACCACGAACTGATAATGCCCACCCGGGGTAGAAAATGCTGTTTTGGGCTTGGCCTCCTCAGCTAACCTGATTTGCCAATACCCAGCTGTCAGGTCAAACGTACTTAAGTAGTTGGCCGAGGCCAACCGGTCGATAAGTTCGTCTGCTCTTGGTATCGGGTGGGCGTCAGTCTTAGTGACCGCATTGAGACCTCTGTAGTCCACGCAAAACCTCATCTCTTTCTTACCGCCCTGGGTGTGAGGTTTCGGCACGAGCACTACGGGACTAGCCCAGGGGCTGTCCGAGGGTTCAATGACTCCCAGCTCCAACATTTTCTGCACCTCTGTCTTGATGCAGTCTCTGACATGATCAGGCTGCCGATAGATTTTACTCTTTACGGGCAGACTGTCCCCAGTGTCGACCTCATGGGTACACCACTTGGTCTGACTGGGTGTCAGAGAGAACATATGTCGAAAGGATTGAAGAACCTGTTTACAATCCTCTTGTTGATGTCCAGAGAGGCTGCCACAAAAGACAACACCGTCTACTGATCCATCGTCAGGGTTCTGAGAGAGCAGGTCTGGGAGAGGGTCACTCTCCTCCTCCTGTCCCTCATCTGTGGCCATGAGCAAGCCCATGCCCTCCCTGTCGACATATGCCTTGAGCCTGTTTACATGGAGCACCCTGTGGGGGCTCCGGGGAGTTCCCAGGTCTACCAAGTAGGTGACCTCTCCCTTTTGCTCAATGATCGTGTGGGGCCCAGACCATTTGTCTTTGAGTGCTGCTGGGGCCACTGGCTCCAGCACCCACACCTTCTGTCCAGGCTGGTACACAGTCAGGACAGCCTTTTGGTCGTGCCAAGCTTTCTGTAATTCTTGGCTCGCCTCCAGGTTTTTAGACGCCTTTTCCATGTACTCCGCCATCCGCGAGCGGAGACCGAGCACATAGTCCACAATGTTTGATGCCGGCTTTCTGAGAGGTCTCTCCCATCCTTCCTTTACCAAACAAAGGGGTCCCCTTACAGGATGTCCGAACAGAAGCTCAAAAGGGCTGTAGCCAACCCCCTTCTGCGGGACCTCTCTGTAGGCGAACAAGAGGCAGGGTATCAGGACATCCCATCTCCGCCGAAGCTTTTCAGGTAGTCCGTGAATCATCCCTTTTAGGGTCCTGTTGAATCTCTCAACAAGCCCATTGCATTGTGGGTGATAGGGTGTGGTGAACTTGTAGTTGACACCACATTCCTTCCACATAGCAGTCAGATATCCCGACATGAAGTTTGCACCTCTGTCTGAGACGACCTCCTTAGGGAAGCCCACTCTGGAGAACACTCCAAGTAGGGCCCGTGCCACCACAGGTGCTGTAGTGGTCCTAAGGGGAATAGCTTCAGGATACCTGGTGGCGTGGTCCACCACCACCAGTATAAACTTGTGCCCTGATGCTGTCTGGGGTTCCATTGGTCCGACAATGTCGATCCCCACTCGTTCAAAGGGTACCCCCACCACTGGTAGTGGTATGAGGGGGGCCTTTGTCGTGCCACCTGACTTACCACTGGCTTGGCAAGTGACACAGGAGCGGCAAAACTCCTTCGTATCTTCGGACATGTGGGGCCAGTGAAAGTGTGGAACAATTCTGTCCCAAGTCTTATTCTGGCCTAAGTGGCCTGCAAGGGGAATCTCGTGGGCCAAGGTGAGAAGGAAACCTCTCAGAGACAAGGGGATGACCAGCCGCCTGGTCGCACCAGGTTTGGGGTCTCTTGCCTCGGAGTACAGGAGTCCATCGTCCCAGTACACTTTGTGGGTACCTGTGGCGTTCCCTGCAGCCTCAGCAGCGGCCTGCTGTCTGAGGGGTTCAAGTGAGGGGCAGTCTAACTGTGCCTTCCCCAGGTCTTCCCTGGAGGGTCCCCCTGAGCCCAGAAACTCAACCTGACCAGGTTCAAGCTCTTGCGGCTCAGTTTCCCTCAGTTCTTTAAGGTCAGCCTCCTCGGAGACTTGATCCACGACCTGGGGCAAGGGGGAAGGCGAAGCCTTACCCTTACTGCTCCTTTTCTTGGAAGGTGTCTGGTCCGTTCTTCCAGGATCCAGCACCTGTTCAGTGGGGCATCTTTTGGCCTGTGACCTGGTCACAGCAAGGACATGTGCTGGCAAGCCTAACATCTCCATGTGAGTCCTCTGCTCCACTTCTGACCATTGTGACGTTTCCAAATCATTGCCCAACAGACATTCTACGGGGAGGTCTGAACTAACCACAACCTTTTTCGGGCCACTTACCCCTCCCCAGGAGAAATCAACAACTGCCATACTGTGATTGGTAGTGACGTTGCTGGCATTGGTCACTAGGTAACTGGTACCTAGCATGATCTGTCCAGGGTCCACGAAGTTAGGCGTCACCATGGTGACACTGGCACACGTGTCCCTGTAGGCCTGAGCCACTTTTCCATTTATCAAAGGTGTCTGTCTGTATTTGCCCAAAGTATTGGGGCTGGCATCAGGGGACATATCCATATCCCCTGTACAGACAAGGACGGCCTGAGTGAGCGTGCCGACTAAGTCGTCACTCCCCTCGGTTCCCAAGGTTAACCCAACTAATGCCTTGGGAGGCGCACTACCACTGCTGACTGTACTAGGGGGCGCAGGTGCCTTAGGGGCTGCAGTGGCAGGAGTTTGCCCTCCTTTCTTGGTGCACTCACTAAACCAGTGAGTCTTACTTTTACAGTATTGGCACCACCTTTTTGACTGGCCTTCTTGAGTCTTCTTCTTCTGTGAAGCCTGACCCCCACCCTCTTTGGTTTGTTGGGGACCTGTCGAAGACTTCTGGTCATTTTGTTCGTTCTTGTTACCCTTTTGGTCTGCTTTCTTCTGACCACCCTGGTTCTGATTCTGGTTCTGCTTGACCCTTGTTCTGACCCATCTGTCTGCCTTCTTTCCCAATTCTTGGGGAGAGGTCAGATCCGAGTCGACAAGGTGCTGATGCAACAATTGGTTCTGACAGTTGTTTAAAATCTGTTCTCGCATGATAAGATTGTACAATCCTGTGTAATCAGTAACCTTGCTACCCAGCAACCAGCCTTCCAAAGCCTTAGTGGCACAATCGACAAAGTCAGCCCAATCCTGAGACTGAATTTTCTGGGTGTCCCGGAACAGCACCCGGTACTGTTCCGTGGTTAAGCCGAACCCATCAATCAGTGTGTTCTTCAGGACTTGGTAGTTGTTAGCATCCTCAGCTCTTGTAGTGAGGAGCTTGTCCCTTCCTTTACCTTCAAAGGAAAGCCACAGTATAGCTGCCCACTGACTTGGGGGGACGCACTGGACAGTGCAGGCCCTCTCCAAGGCAGTTATCCACTTGTGGATGTCGTCCCCTTGTTTAAAGGGGGGCACTATTTTACTCAGGTGTCTAGTGTCTATACCCCTGTCTTTCTCTCTATTGAGAATGCTGCCACCAGTGGGATCTAACCCACTTAATTTCTGCTCTCGGGCCAAGGCAAGTCTTTCTTTGGCGAGGGCAAGTTCTTCCCGCTCGATCCTCAGATTGACCTCCCGCATCTTCGCTTCATGCTCCCTCCTCTGAGGGGAAGTCATTCCTCTCTGAGAAGGTGCCTGAGAGACATGTGTATGAACCGATCTGCCAGAGCCTCTGGAGAGAGACCTAGCTCGTCCGTTCCCAAGGTTAAGCCTGCTTGAGCGTGGGCCCGGGGCTCCCCCAGTTCCATTCTCATGCCTGCTTAAGTTGGTCCTTGTAAGCCTGCCGACTACCACTGGACCTTTGTCTGCCTCGTCTCCCGATAACTCGTCCTCGTCCTCCTCCTCTGTGTGGAGGTCGAGGTCGGGGTCACCGAGGGTTCCCTCTAAGGGAGGCATGTTCCCATCTGCACTGGGGGGACCTGGGTTAGAGGACCTCCTAGCATCGTACGCCTCTAAGAGACCTATCAGTATTGCGATGGTAGGGTTAGAACCCTGGTTTAGCTTCCTGGAGGCACACAGTTGTCTCATCTCCTTGAAGCTAAGAGTTGCATATCGTGACACGACCTGTGGAGGGTCACTGACCACTAAGGGAGTCCCTGCAGACTCTCCGTGGACCGACATGCTTTTCTAGTGAGGTGTAAGTGTTGCACCTACCTACACTATGGGTTTACCTACTGATCCCTTGCTAAGAGTTGTAGTCAGGGTGTGCTAAGCCCTGTTACACTACAACAGCCGGTTCAGTAGAACTCGGAGTATTCTAAGTTAAGTTATATGTACCTGGGTACTTATGTGATCTTTCACTGCGATATTCTTAGGATACGTGTGTGGTAAAACAACAGCAAGCTCAAATCCCAACCGCTGCTCACCAATGTGAGAAGTTGGCCTGATATGTAGTGCTCACTATTCTAGTGATCACTGTGTATCATTCCAAACGACCCTTATTGATGATTGGTTGTAAGTCAACCGTATAGACCAGCTATCCTAGTAGCGTGGATACGAGCAGTCTTAGGCTAAACTCTAGAGGGCGTGCTAAGCCAGCTGTTTACCATCACATATACCCCTTGAACACCAAGTGAAAGGACACCACACAAGTTGTTATGAAAATAAAAGGATATTTATTTATAACAAGACTACCCTGGCTCTTTATGAGTCAGGGAGCTAAGCACACTACAAAACTCTTAGGAAAATACTTCAGTTGCACAATTTACACAAATGCCCGAGGGGCACGAGAAACCATCTACACTAACAGTGAAATGCGAATGGTTAGAGTCTGGAGGTACTGATTCCGGAGTGTTCCGATCAGTGGGACTAAACGAAAAAGGAACTGGACACTTGTAGAGCGAACCTGCGATGGAGCACCGAGATGCTCGAGTTACCTAGCCCGGAGGCTGCGGCTGCGTGAAGTTCGGCAAGATGTCGGGAGTCCTCGTGTAGTCTCAGGAGCCTGAAAGAAGAAGTTGCTGGCAGGCGACCAGTGACGATGTTCAGAGCGATCCAAGCCTGGATCGGTGATGAAGGAAACCTGAAAGCAGAGGGGACTCAGTTCTCAACCGCTAGCCAGCGATCGTGTGGGTACCAGGGGGGTACCGGCTGAAGTCACCTCGACCAGGTGAGTGGGTGACGTCGGACTCGGCTGTTCCTCGGACCAGGAGGCGCGGCGGCGACCAGGATGGAGGGCGAGCTGTCCCACGAAGGTGTCTGCTGTCGATGATGCTGGGCCCAGGAAGGGGCAGCGGATCTTGGCAGTGGCAACCCAAGCGGGGGAGTCAAGATGGCGTCAGGAGTGGACCAGGAGGGTCCGTGGTACTCCTCTGTTGAAGGGGAGCAAGAGCCAGTCTGGAGCAACCAGACCGGTGATGCAAATAATCTTGGAGCGTCGTGAAGAGGGCCACAAGCCGGTCGGCAAGTGGTCGGACAACGCTGGGAACAGCAAGAAGCGGAAGGGCCCCCACGCAGATCTCGTGGATGCTGGGGAGACAGACTTCGATGCTGGAGCTGCTCAGGGTTTAGGGCTTCTCAAACCCTAGGTGCACTCACTCGAGGGTCCCTCGGTGGGCGTGCTAGATAAGCGTCGTGCAGGTTCTGAAGATAGCCGGTCCCGCAGGTCTCGTCACACCTACGACTCTTAGCTGGGCTGATGAGGTAGGTAAAAGGTCAGAGATGGCAGGGAACTCGGGTCTCGTCGAGCTGGGCAGTCTTGATCCGTAGGAGACGTACAGCAAACCGCAAGCGCTTGGATGGTGCCTGCTGGTGCAGGGTGGCTACTCCTTAGCCACAAGGGAGAGTCTTCAGAAATAGTAAAGAGTTCCTTTCGTGGAAAGTGGTTCGTGATTCGGAGTTATCCGATTATCTGATTATCCAATTTGGGAAGGGGACTCGCTCCTACCTTTATTCTAAGAAAAGGGGCTGGCCCGTGACTAGGTTCTACCTATGGGTGGAGCCAGGAGGGGGGTGGTTACACCCCTATCCTTTGTCCGGCTTCGCGCCAGCTCAGGGGCTGGTGTGCCCCCGAAACTGGTTTGAGCCGGGCTATGCACAGCGAGCACCGGGGTGCCACTTGCAATCACCTTCCTTTCAGCCCTGCCTACCTGGGATACACAAACCCTGTCTGGGATGGTGCTAACACCGCCCTCGACAGGAAACCCTTTGTCCAAGCTCCCCTTGCTGGAAGGTCCCCCAGCAGCAGGAGGTCAGACTTCTGTCTGGTGGCAGCATCCATTTTGTGATGCTGAGGCTTGAGTCAACTTTAACCGGGGTTCAAGGTTACTTCCATATCGTGTCCCTCTAAAAGGGGGGAATGCTAACCCCGTCGCCAGGACTGGCGAGGGGTTCGTATTCCCATTCGTATGACACCTTACTCGACATGTGTAGGTGATGCGATGCCAAAGTTAGCAAATAACCGCAAGGATTATAATGCATTACAAGTAGTTGGCCCGCGTCACCATGGAACGGCTATTAGGACTTGGTTCCGCAAGCCGTCGACGGGCTCAGCTCGCGCCAGAGCACCGTCCCACATGATTCCCTGCACTCTGCCTTCAGGATTGATAAGGCCTGCTATAGGAGTGACTGATAGGAATCCATGTGTCCATTTTAGGGTTTAGGTGTAGGAATACTACACCTACAGCAACGGGTGATTACACCACGTGGCCCCAGCTGTCGTGCAGCCAGTTGTGTCAGATTTGGGCGGCCATTCCAGGGGTGGCATAATACATGCTTCAGCCCCTGGTAGGCCCTGGGTACACCGATGCCCTGGATACCTGTGGTATGCTGAGACAGGGACTGACAAGGCGGCCCAGTTCCAATTAGTGGATGCACCTAATGTACATGTGTGTTAATTTCGAGAGAGAACAGCTAGGCTGTGGGTCTGATTGGCAGGCCCACGGCCGGAGAAAGTCGTAAACCAATGAAGCAAAAGCAAAAAATCTGGGTGATCATAGGATTGCAGACCCTACTCTCCTACAGACGGGACACTTGGTGAAATGGCTATACCTGGCAATAATGGAATTAACACCCCGACTATTACCTCGTCTACTGCAGAGGTGGGAGAACACACTAAATAGGCGACTGACTGAGAAGGAATGGACGAAGGTTCTGGGTGGTCCCAAAAAGGTATCCCGGAATACGGCTTTCAAGCTTATACAATTTAATATGCTCCATAGAACTTACCTCAAACCACATCGGTTGAATGTAGTATATGGTAGGGAGGACCAAGTCTGTGCCAGATGCTTGCAGACGGATGCGGACTTTGACCATATGGTTTGGTCTTGTATACGATTTACGGATTACTGGACTAAGATTGTAGACATGATTAACAGAGTTTTGTCTTGAAACCTAATGTGTTCTCCAGAGGTCTGTCTCCTGGGTCTATTCCCGAGACTCAAATCAGAGAGACAGGGGAATAGATTCATAGATCTGGCTTTTCTCTTGGCCAAGAGTAGGATAGCTCTCAGCTGGAAGACGAAACACGCCCCATTGGTGGTCGCGTTGGAAGCGGATGTCTCTTGCTGGACTAGAGTAGAGGAAAAAGCTTTGCTTAGAGAAGATAAGATTACGAAACGGCGTAAACCGCTAGCAGAGCGATGGGCGGACATAGCGAGGGCATGGGAAACGCGACAGAAACCCTACCGGACCTCAACTATAGTCTCAACTGACTGACGGATAGAGAGAGAAACTTACACATGCCTCACTGCCCCCCCCCCCCACCTTCACCAAGTGTTGATTCCTGATTTACGATCGTTTACACAGATTACAGACCCCTGGTAGTTTATAATCAAATGTACTTGTTTGTTGGAATTATATTGTTTTCTTTTTATGTGGTTTATTTTATTGGCTATGCAATGCTTGAATATATCATTATAAAACAACATTGTTGATATAGGGCTTATGTACAACTACGTCGGGTAACAGTGCATAAAGGCCCAGCCACACCCTAATTGTAAGTCCATAGCGAGAGACTATTTTATTGTTGTAGTGTATTCGCCAGGGAAAATTGTTCTGCACATGCCTAAGTATAATATGACATTATATGCATAATACTGGCTCCTGCCTTACATGAAGATAATCAATATGTTGTGAAAACTACCGGCCAAATGCATTAAATAGGGAGATGCTCTTGCTATGGTGCTTATATTCTTGTTATCTATATATATATATATATATAAATGCCAATAAAAAGATATTTAAAAAAATATATTGATACCTAGGTATTTGAACCCTTTGGGCTCATGGGGCTAAATAGTCACGTGGCAGGTGGGGGGTTTCCCCAGATAGGGGGTATATTACTGATTTAGTCCAGTTAATTGTGTAGCCCGAGTGCTCCCCAATTATTCGGAGTATCTGGATTACACTAACTATGGAGTTCTGGGGTCGTGCAATGTATAGTACCACATCATCAGCATATAGGGAGATTCTTTCTTCCCATCCTCCCAGCACGGGTATACCCCAGATTAGAGGACCACTGCGGATCCATGCTGCTAGCGGTTCGAGAGCCAAAGCGAACATCATAGGGGACAGCGGGCTACCGTGTCGGGTGCCTCTATGAAGCTCGATGCTGCGAGAGGTTGTTCCTTTCACCTTGACCCACCATAGGGGCCTTGTAAAATAGATTCACCCATGCTCTGAATTTGGGACCAAAACTGAGTCTTTCCAACACTGCAAACATATACCTCCACCCTACTGAGTCGAACGCCATTCTCTCGTCCAAGGCCACCACCACCATTTGTGCATCTGCAGGATTCGGTTAAATGGAGTACCACAGATAAGCGCCACATGTTAAGCTGCGTGCGCCTACAGGGAATAAAACCATACTGATCGGGATGTATTATCGAGGGAAGAACCACCACAGTCTAGTTGCCAAGATTTTGGCCAGTACCTTAAACTCTACGTTAAGCAAGGAAATTGGTCTGTACGAACTGGGTTCGGTTGGGGGCTTCCCTTCTTTCTGTATGGTCACTATCATTGCCATCCTCTGGTCAAGTGGGAGACAACCAGTGGAGAGAGCTTCTCGATACATTGCCAACATCGGTTTAGCCACCACCCCTCTAGGCCTTTATATTGCTCAATTGGCAAACCCTCAGTGCCAGTTGTGGATCTTCCTCAGTTAGGCCAGCTTCTTGGACTTCTCACTCCTCCCCATTTAGCATCTGAAGGGTCACATCTTTTAGAAAGTAAGTACAGTTCATGTCGGTCATTGAGGTCTGAGCAGCATACAAGGCCTCATAGTAAGAGGCAAAGGTTTCAGCTATTCCCACATTGGTTAAATGAGCAGTCCCTTTTTTATCTTTCACCTCTGTTTATCACGTGTTTCCAGCCACGTTAGAAGTTTGGCTGCCTTATCTCCAACATCATAGAAACATCGCTGCGTTGCCAAGGCTTGCTTATGGGCTAGGTCTTCCATCAATGCTCTCAACTCTTGTTGACAGAGCAACAATTGGTGTCTATCTATTTCTGGTCTTGTGTCTTGTGCTACCCTTCATATTTCTAATATCTTCTTCTCCAGTTTGGCGCATTGCAGTCTGAATTTGTTTTTCCTCCCCCCCATTATCACCTGGGTGCTTCCTCTCAAATGGTCTTAAAAGCTTCACAGAAGGTCAGTGCCGAATCGACAGATCACTGATTTTCTTGGAAGAACAGGTCAGCCTCTTTGCGTATTTTGTCTCTCGTATCTTTGACTTGTAGATACCAGGCATCCAGCCTGGGCGGGCTTTGATAGACTGTCATCGGGCCCTGTAGTAGGACCTCAACCAGAGAGTGATCTGATGTTCCTCTTCCCAACTGTACAGAAGCCGTGAATTGCAGCAGCTGGGAACGGAGAGTTAATAGATAATGGACTCTGGAGAAACTACAGCGTGGTGCCGCGAAATATGTGTACTGTCGAGTATTAGGGTTTAATTCCCTCCAGAGGTCGCCAGACCCAATTCTGAGGTGCACTGTGAGAGTGGGGCCTCCCCTCCCTGCCCCCGGTTCTTGCACCAGTTCTGACGGAATTTGGGTCAAAGACTGCGTTAAAGTCGTCGCCTATCAGTAATGTTCCCGTGGGTAGTCCCAGTAATAGATTTCCCAGATCAGGGAGGGTCATTGTCAGGAGTCGAGGTGGGGCATAGACTGAACAGATATTGAGATCTATCCCATTCCAAGTCCCATTAAGGGCTACATAGCGTCCGTGGTCATCACTCCACATTTTCCGGGAGTAAAGGGTAGCGTTTTTTTAATCAGGATTCCCACTCCCCGTGAGTCTGATGTGTAACCTGCGTGGGCTTTTAAAAAAATATCCCATTCTGTCGAATGCCTTATAATGATGTCCCCTTGAATGTGTTTCCTCCATAAGCATGACATCTGGACTATGCATTTTAGGTGTTGCAGGATCAATGTGTGTTTAATACCGCTTCCCAATCCATTGACTTTCCAGGACCATATTTTTAACCACGGTGTGGTCTCACGTGTGGTTACCAATTTTGCCGTCTACGGACTGTATCTCCAATTGCTGGTGGGTATCTGGGGCCATTCGATTTGTCTCACTAACACCCATCCCCCCTCCATGATCCCCCCCACCCCAGCATCTCAGCGCAAACTCGCAAACAACCACTCCCCCATTAATCTCACAGATTAGGTGCTCATGTGCTCGTCTCAGGGGACGCAGATCTCAGGGGCAGTCAAGAGGGGGCGACTCTCCTCTCACCAGGACCCTTAAACTTGTCCCTTTGTCTTTCACTAGTAGTACCTTTACCGACCACTCTTCACCCCTCTAGCCAGTCCCATACTTCTTCAGGAGTGGCAAAGTGTAGTGTCTTCCCATCTGTGATTACATTCAGCTTGGAGGGGTAGAGCATCATGTTTTTCAGTTCCTTGCCACGTAGAGCTTTCTTAACTTCATCAAAACTTCTGCGCTGGCGCTGGACCTGCAGGGTAAAGTCCGGTAAAAAGCGCATCACCGCATTATCCATGTGTAGATCTCCGTGTGTCCGAACTGTCTGTAGAATTGCATCCCGGTCTCTAAAGTTTAATATTTGGGCAATGATAGTGTGCACCGAGGCTCCCGGTTTTGGTGGCGGTTCAAGCGCCCTATGAGCCCTGAGAGAATAAGCTCGAAAAACGTTTTAGTTTGAGCTTGTTAAGAATCAAGTCCTCCAAAAACAGGTCCACGCTGAGACCCTCAGAGCCCTTCGGGACCCCCATCACTTTGATGTTGTTGCGTCTCGCCCTTCCCACTTCGTCCTCCAGTCTGGCAGCCAACATTACACTTTGTTTTGTTAAGTTCTGTACCTGCTAGCCAAGATATTTGGTTGTGGAGAGCAGCCCATTTATTTGGGTATCCGCCACTGCCACCTTTTCAGAAATGTTATTGAAGTCTGCCCAAGCAAGTTAACTTCCAACTTTACCGCGTCTAACTTAGGTTCAATCGGGACTATTGAGCCGCTGAGCTCCTGAATGGCAGCCATTATTGTTTGCAAGGAGGGTTCTCCCTCTGGTTGGCGGTCCCCTGGTGAAGCGGAGGCCCCAGTCTCCTTGGCCAACAATCCAGGCATCAACATCTTCACCGTATATTTGTCTAGGCTAATTTGTTCTGGGGGTGACCCTTCGTCATCTCAGGGATCTCCTCTCCCCCAGTTCCTTATCTTTCTACCAGTATTGCAAGCTGCTTATAGCTCTCGTCCAGACCCTGGGGCCAGATATTCTAGGGACACCCCCCCCCCCCCGCCCTCAGGTCACTCGCAATGGGTGACCGCCGCCGGCCTCCTCGTCGCTCCTCACTGTTCCTCACCCCGGGGGGTCTATTATGTGGATCGGGCCACCGGTTCAGGACCAATTCCCGGCTCCTTGGTGGCTCCGAGGCCTCCTGCTATGGTCTCCGCAGGGTCGATGAGAGGTGGGGAGGCACAGGGCCCGAGAGGCCGCCCCGCAACTCAGACCACGAGACCCGTCCCTCCGCTCCCAGGCCTCACAGTGCCGATCTGCCCTGCCAGAGGGCTCAAACCATACCAAAACAACTCACCACTAGAATCTTAGAGGTAGTCCTTCCTCTTCACGGACGGCTTTTGCTGATCTGGTCCCACCAGGCTGTAGACAGCAGCACACACATATGTGGTGGTCGGCAGTAAGGGAGTGGGCACAGGCCGGCCTCCCCCACTACCGGGACCCCAGGAGCCACACTCCTTCACACCGGGGCCCGGGGCGTCGAGGCTCCTCAATCAGCCACAATCGTTCCTCGCTGATCTTTACCCCCGGGTGGTCTATCATGTGGATCGATTCCCATCTTCCTAATGACTTGAGGCATTTGGTTGTGGCCTCTGCATTTGGGGAGAGGCGGGGGAACACATTGCCTGACGCGGCCGCCCGGACCACGGAACTTGCCCCACTGCTCCCAGGCTCCACACGCGGGACCGCCGTCCCAGAGGGCTCAAAATGCCCGCATCCACTGCCAAGATCACAGCGGGCCGAGCTCCTATCTCACGGCCGGCTTTTGCTGCTCTGCTCCCACCAGGCTGGACGATTCACCTGCAGCGGGCAGAAGTGCACAATTAGGGAGCGGTCGACGGCAAGGGAACGGGCACAGGCCGGCCTCCCCTGCGACCGGGTTCCCAGCAGCCGCACTTCTCTGCACCAAGATCCACGGTGTCCTCCAGGCTCCTCCCTCGGAGTTAGAGGGCCTCGTCGCAGTTTGTCTCACATTTGGGCCAGAGTGCCAAGCCAATCTTCGTCGGGGTTCCAGTGAAGCCCCCACTGCTGTGCCAGTCCCAGTCCCGGATGGTCGAGGGGGAGGGCAGCTGAATTAGCTCCCGACTCCCGGGGCGATCACGGCCCAGGCGCCATCTAGCCTACAGTCCGCTCGACTCCACTGGCCCTGCTTTCTTTCGGTCACTGGGTCGCCTAGCGCGCCTGTAGGAAGGTAGAATCTGACTAATGGTTGCCCCCAACTTTTTGCCTGGTATTTGAGTGGTTTTTGACTAGTCTACCTGAGTAGGGCCTCTCTGCAACCTTCGTAAAATCATTGCTGGGTTGTTTGTAGTGTAGCCATACCATATACTCTTAACCGCATTATAAGTCTATCGCGATAGCGTGATAACTTGAGAATGGCTACATAGAACCATATCGTGTTTGGTGTCAAACATGTAGGAATTCTACCCCCAGTCCAGCCATGGGCATGAGGGCACGATTCCCCCCTGCTAGAGGGGCAATATGGGAAAAGCGGCTGGATTTAGACACCAATTTAAAAGTGCACACGTAGTACAAAATGGCTACTACCCGACACCCACACGACTCTGGCTGGCTGTTGCTGGGGAAAATCCCAGCCTCGCCAGCTGGACAATAGGGCTCCTGTGGCAGGGAGGTGCTAGCATCTCCCCAGACAGGATATGTGGATTGGAACTGGGTGGGTGTACCATATGTTGCCTTTCAGAGTTGCAAGTAGGCAGCTACAGCGCCTACATTCTGCATACACCGCCTGGAACCGGTTCAGGGGCATCCTGCCCATCGCCCAGGCGGGAAACACACAAAAGGGGAGAGGGTGTAGCCACCCTTTCCCGCCTCACCTCTCATTGGTGGACACTACTCTGGACACTCCCCTAATCTTGGGGATAAAGGTGAATAACGTGGCCCCAGAGCCTCAGATTAATCTTGGACTTCACAGACTTGACCTTCGACGAGCTGCTGCCCAGCTGACTGAAGAAATCTCCCTTGGGGTAAAGGAGTTACCCCCCTGCTTGGCAGGCACCTGAAACACTGCAAGTGACCCGGTTGGAACTTCGCTGCTCCTACGGACTTCGTCGCCTACCAGCAACCTCGAGGTGGGTTTCCTAAGCATCCCAGAGGCCAGTGAGCGTGCACAGCAAGTCTGAGCACCGTGGACCGTGTGGGTGCCGAGATTCCCAATACCCCAGGACACCGGCCACCTCTTGCATAGCACACGACCCTGACCAGTGGGGAAGTTGTGCTTTGGCCCATTTTTTAGCCAACCACCAAGCAGCAATTGTGCCAAAGATCAGCGCCCTAGCCCCCTCCGGTGGCCCGTGGGCTCCCTTTTACGCACTCCATTTTGCTGCCTTCCGCGGTCCTTTGTCTCTCGACTTGTGGGCCCGAGCGGAGGACAATCTCGACTTCCAAGAGCTCCCCTGGCTCTAGGCCTGCTCTACAGTCTCTTCAAAGGAGACCTCTCACAGACCTCGTGGATCTGCACCAGTAGCTGATTTGTTCATCTTGCGTGGGTTGCGGTTGCCAAGGCTTAGTGGATCCAATCCGGACACTAACACCGCAGCGACCCTCATCCGACGTGGGACAGTCGCCCTCCCGAAGCTGGCCTTCCTTGAAGCCTCCTGGAGCCCGTGGCTGCAGATCCAAGCTACACCTCTTTCCACTTGAAGCACTCGACATTGAAGGGCTCTTTCCTTTGAGCTCCCTGGTCACTGTGCCGTGACCCAGACTCTGTCCCCTCTGCTTTCAGGTTCTTCTCTACAAGATCTACAACTACAATCTTCACGGCATCATCGACGCTTTTGGCTAGCAGCAGTTTTGTACATTTTTCCATTGAAAATCAGCCCGCGACCCGACATCGAAAACGACCTATGCACCCGGCTTCCCTGGGGCAGGTAACAGTGGTACCTCGGTACTCTTGTAGTAGTGGGCTCCTCAAAAGCTTAACTCTAAGTTTTTAACTTTGAACTCCTGCTAGAAGTGACTTTAATCTGTTTAAATTAAACCGTGACATTCTCCATAGGCTTTAATAGAGATCCCGATAGCAGCTATTTCCACTGCACGCGCCTCCCGTGGGTCCCCTTCCTCATAACCTGGGGTGGATTCTTTTGGGGCCAGCGATCCTAAATGTCCTAGGCATTGTCTGTAGAATTGTCGTGGTTCTTATACCACTTTTTTAATATATGGTTTGGTCCCCCCCTGGGGCCCTGTGATTCCAGTGCTATTTATTGTATCTATCAATGCTTGTTTGAATTGTAACTTTGCCTCTAGCCTCATAAAGAGACTTGTGGGATTCTGTTTAGAATAAATACATATATTTTATATATATACCTGTGTGGGCTACTCTTTCATTTGGTCATTCAAGAGGTTATCTATGGTAAAACAATAAGCTTAACACTCCTTCAAGACTTAGCCTGAAGGCTGCTCTCCACAGCTACCACTAGGATAGCTTTCTTTAAAGCAGGGGCGACTGGTGCTAGTGGGCAAAAGGGGCGTTGCCCTGCCATTCTGAGCCTGAGGGGAGAGGCAAGAAATGAATGTAAAAAACTAAGCAGCCGAAAATAAATTTCTATTTGCTGGCTGCTCTATTACTTTTAATGAGGCAGCTCTGTAATAAACTGCAGACATCCTGCTGCGCATATGCCTGCCAGGGCGAGGTCATCTTTCGACCAGCAGGCACAAGCTACAGCAGTGACATCGAGGCAGGGGGTGTGCCGAGTTAGAATGCCTTGGATAAGGCTGCTTATTGGGCGATTACAAAATAGCCCTGGGAGGAGTTGGCAGAACTCTACTCATTTCAATGGGAGTGGGCGGGGCAGGCTAGGAGGGAGAAGGAGGTAGTGGGTGGCAACAATTACAAGCCATCACAAGAGGGGCCGGGCTGTAGGAGGGGTGCAGCTCGCTACTCTCTTCATTCTTTCCCTCACGTGGAGTCGAGTGTGCTTTCACTTTTGAAAGCGTTATGCATCTGAAGCGGAGCCATGTCTCGTGTTTATTACACCGGAGGCTCAAAAGAATGCAGGCTGGTAGGTGCCTATTTTAATTTTAAGCTGTAATTAATATACTTAACTTTTTCTGTATTTTTATTTGGGTGCAGTTGAGCAGTCATGTGGTGTTCACGCAGGAGAGTTTGAAGTTAAACACAACCCTAAGGTATTGGCGCGCATTACAGGAGCGCCCTACATTACTTAAGGTCAGATTTTTTAAGGCAACAGAAGGCTAAGTGGTTTGCCCAGAATCCGAAGATATACTTGGGCCTGGCACTGAGAGTGACCTCACAGTCTGAGTCTCCAGGAGGCCGTTCGTCTGTTCCCTGTCAATACAATCTCGCTCTCTGGCTGTTTGTTTCCGGGCATAAACACTTGCTACTCTGCTGTGCACATTGTGCTGCTGTTTCGTTGTTGTGCAAATTTTTTGGGCAAAATACCTAGTCTGGAGATGTGTCTTTATTTTTTTTTCATTACCTACCCAGCCCTCGCTCCCTTCATCCTCTCCTACTTCTATCGTTCCTGCAGTTGCACATTTATATTTGTGGGATTTTCCTCGTAGATTACGGCCACAGCAATGTTGCATTAAAAAAGGCAACTCCTAGCACGATTTCGTGATGTGTCAGAGCCGTTAATCGTTCAAACTGCCACTGAAACGAGGTGCTAGGGCAGAACACTTTCATATATGCTAATTCATATGCTTGTAGCTGCAAACCTCACACACGGGCCGGTTGGGGAGGGGAGGGAACGAGGGAACTTTTTTTACAAGTAGGTTCAATGTATTCCTAGCAGGGGAACTAATATTGACGTAATTTACAGCTGTTGGCACTCTGTGATTGACAATTATTGCAAAGGCAATTGAGTTAAGATATTTTATTGGGTATTTGCAGGGTCACCGGAATTGTGTGGCAATGTAGACCCAAATTATGTGGTAGGGTTGGCTAAATTATGTGGCCTGAAAAGGCATATTTTGCAGCGGAATTTAGTGAAAGTCTTGCTTCACTATTATGTCATTTTTACACGTTGGCGCACCAGGGGCAAGGGTTTCACCACTTTAGTATCAGTTTCACACTCAAATACACAAATACAGCAAAAAGCAACAGACAGTTGACCAGTCAAATGTTCCACTGCACAGCAACACATCGTGCTGTGTTTTTTGTATCTTTTGAGCTACAAATAATTATTTTAGTTAAAATCTGCACATTTTGCATCAAATGACTGATTATGTGGCAAAAAAGACAAATCCATTTTGCCACTTTAGGGCCGACTAGTGCCTTAAGTGGTTGATGAGCTGCAACAGCACTATTTTACTACCTTAGAAAGTGGTAAATGGTTGTTTATGACTGGAACTTTAAAGGAATGTGCTGCTTTCGGCTGCAAATATAGCAGCGTTTGTTGACCTATCTAAAGTAAACCACTAAATATAACACAGTAACATACACCAAGCAACATGACACCACAATTAAAACATGACATCGCACATCACAAGAACAGTCAAAACAGAACACAGCGCAAAAACTACAATAGAACAAAATAAAAATCACATTTAAATAATGCAGCACAACAAGACAGCAGCATGAAAAAAATAGAAGACGTCATCAGCACAACAAAATACCGCAAGGCAAATGTGCAATTATTCAGATTTGCAGTAAAATGTACCATTTTGTTCTCTGTATCAAATTTTGTTCAGTGAAGGACCCTCACGACCATCTATTCCAGTCACGCTCGCTCATTGCGCCCTACCACTTTCAAAAGTCACCAGCCGCCACTGCTTTAAAGGTTGTCTTAAACCTATCATCAATAAGAGTCGAATTGGACTGGTGCAAGGTGTCCCCTATAACTAGGAGACAGCATATGCCAGGCCAACTTCTCACATTGGTGTGCAGCCGTGGGATTCAAGCTTGCCATTGTTTTACCAGATAACAAATTGAATTTCTAAAGTGAAAGCCACTTGGTACCAAAGGTACATATAAATTCAAGCTTAGAATATAATAAGTTCTACTGAACTTAGGAGTTGTGTGTAGAGGGTTTAGCACACCTTGACTACAACTCAAGAAAGGGTTCAGTAGGCCACACCTAGTGTAGGTAGATACACCAGTACCACTACACTAGAAATCTCTGTAAGTTCAGGTGCCCATAAGGCTCTGGAAGGACCCCAGAGGGTCCCAGTCGACAAATATGATCATCTCTCCTTTGCTGAGCTTAGGGAGATGTGCACCACTCGGCAACTTAAGACAAACAAAGGTGCCAATACCCAACGTCTCAGGGAAATCCTGCTCATAGCAGACTTTAAGCAGACTTTAATGTCTGATGGGGTAGACAGGTTGGGTGGGCATCCCCCAGAAGAGGACACCCCTGGGGTGGACTCTGATGAGGACCAGGAAGAGGAAAATGAACTTAACCTGGATGAACAAAACCATTCACAACATGGAGGTGATGGCCCAAGAGGCACTCTCTCCATCCCTAAAGGGAGAATGGCGGATCCAAACAGAAGGAACAGATCCCCCTCAGAGGGGTCCAACCATTCTGAGAGATCCAAAGGGACCTCTGCCTCTTCTCAGAGAAGAGAATCCTCCCAAGAGAGGAAATGCAGACTGATCCAGTTTGAGCAGGCTAAACTACAGCTCAGGAGAGAACAGTTAGCATTGGACTGGGAATCCCTGGAGCTTCAGAAAGCTTCAAGAAAATGGGGTCTAGAAACCCCTGGTGGCAGTAATGAAACCCCTAGAGTTAGAGAGAAAGCTCCTGACAATAGGAACCTCCACAAGATTGTGCCCCCCTATCAGTCAGGGGATGATATCCACAAATGGATCACTGCTTTTGAGAGAGCCTGTAAAGTACAAAGGGTCCCAGTAGAGCAGTGGGCAGCAATCCTGTGGCTCTCCTTTGCAGACAAAGGAAGAGACAAGCTCCTCTCTGTAAGAGAAGAGGATGCAGATGATTACTATATCTTGAGAGATGATTTAATAGATGGGTTTGGCTTAACCACTGATCAATATAGATTAAAGTTCAGAGACACCCAGAAAGCACAGGATCAAGATTGGGTAGACTTTGTGGATTGTGCTACCAAGGCATTGGAAGGTTGGTTAACTGGCAGTAAAGTAAAAGATTACAAAGGATTGTACAATCTCATCATGAGGGAACAGATTCTTAATAACTGTCAGAACCAACTCTTACACCAGCACCTGGTGGACTCTGATCTGACCTCTCCCCAAGAATTGGGAAAGAAGGCAGACAAATGGGTCAGAACCAGGATCAGGCCCAAGAACCAAGGTGGTGACCAGAAGAAAGATTCCACTAAGCCCAAAGAGAAAGGTGGGGATAATAAAACAGAAAAGTCCTCTGAAGGGCCCCAAAAACCCAGTGCTGGGGGTGGGTCCCAAAATCCTTCCTCTTCTAACAAGAAACCATATTGCCATGTGTGTAAGCAACCTGGCCACTGGAAAACTGACTCCAGCTGTCCAAAGAATGGCAATAAAGAAAATGTTCCTCCCATTGCAGCTCCAACACCTCCTGTTACTACCAGTAGTAATCCCCCAGGTGGTGGGAGTGCACCCAAAAACTTAGTTGGGCTTTCTTGGGGAATTCAGGTGGACTCTGGCCTAACCAGGTCCCCTACACAAGCAACTCTAGTCTGTGATGGTGGCATGGGGTTTGCCAACTTTACCATGAGTCCCCATATCTTGGGCATGTACAGACAAGAGCCCATGATCAATGGTCAGAAGGCTGTGGCCTATAGGGACACAGGGGCTAGTGTCACCATGGTGACCAAGAGACTAGTGCCCCTAGAACAGCTTTTACCTGAGTTTAGCTACCAGGTGACCAATATAGATGTAATTAGGACAGACCATCCCATGGCAGTGGTAAATCTCAGCTGGGGAGGCGTCACTGGCCCGAAGAGAGTGGCAGTGTCCCCAACCTTCCCTGTAGATTGTCTTCTGGGGAATGATCTGGAAGTCTCAGCCTGGGCTGAGGTAGACCACAAGGCCCATTTGAAAATGTTAGGCATCCCTGAGAGAGTGGATGAGACCTTGAAGGCCTCACCTCCACCCCAGGAGAAAGCAAAAGGAGTGAAGCCTGAAACTATGGATCACTCCACCCAAACAGAGAGCATAGGGGGAGAGGAACAGTCCTCCCCCCACCAGACTAAAGATGAGGGTCAAGTTTCTAAGGGAACTGATCCTGCCCCTTGTGAAGTAACTGCCCCAGAAGTGGGCAGGCCTGGCCTGACCACAGCTCTGATGGCAGGGGATCCTTCCAAGATGGCACCCAGTCTGGAGCAGGTATCCTGCCCCTCTCTACCCTGCCTCAGTCAGCCCAGGGCTGCAGAGGTCAGGGGGTCAGGGGACCCTTAATGGGCCCCTGTCCAGAGGAACCCCCTCATCAGCAGATTAGGGACACCCAGCAGAATAGTTCTAGCCAGGTGAATATTCCTCTACAAACTGAGGGATCCCCCTTACCCCTAGGTACAGGCACCCCCCAGATGGACTTTGTTGTGCACAGGGAAACCTGGGGCATAGTTGCCCCAAACATTCCAGTGCCCTCCACTATTCCAACCAGAGGGACCCAACCCCCAGCTGTAGGCAGCCAGAGGTTGACCCTTAGGTCCAGATATGACACAGTCATGGGCAGAAAGGCTTCCATGGTGACCAGTGACCTGAGGAGGTTGAGACCACCCCAAATAGGGCCTCACTTCCAGACTCAGACACCCCACCAGCCCACCTCTGTACCAAAAACCAATACAGGTAATTCCCCTAGACTTTGGAGAAACTCTAGAACCCCTTGGGGTAGGATTTCCCAAGTGGACCATGAGACAGGGAGCAACCATGCTAGTGCAGGTTCTTCCTTATATGGCCACGCAGGAAATAAAGGCTTATCTGGACAAGGTTAGCCTTATCTCCTTTCGTTTGGGGGGGGGGGGGTTATGTAGGAAGGTAGACTCTGACTAATGGTTGCCTCCAACTTTTTGCCTGGTATTTGAGTGGTTTTTGACTAGTCTGGCTGGGATCCTGCTATCCAGGACCCCAGCCTATCTGCTTTCTCCTTAAAACTGATGTGAGTACCCTAGGTACAAACCAATTGGATACTGAGGATGCCCTGACAGTCCCTTGTAGATGGTACCCTAGGTACCCAGGGCATGGGTCCCTCAGTAGGCCTACCAGGGCTGCAGCACTTATTGTGCCACCCTGGGACAGCCATACAAACTGACACCACCAGACCACTACTGTAGTCTGGGTAAGGTGGTGCTAGCACCCCTTACAGGGATATAGGTACCCTATATCCCACCCCATTACAACACCTATACTCTCATAGGTCACCCTTATAGCAGGTCTTGCTAATCCTACAAGGCAGGATGCTGAGGTATGTGTGAGGGGGGACCCCTACCTGAGTAGGGCCTCTCTGCAACCTTCTTAAAATCATTGCTGGGTTGTTTGTAGTGTAGCCATACCATATACTCTTAACCGCATTATAAGTCTATCGCGATAGCGTGATAACTTGAGAATGGCTACACAGAACCATATCGTGTTTGGTGTCAAACATGTAGGAATCCTACCCCCAGTCCAGCCATGGGCATGAGGGCACGATTCCCCCCTGCTAGAGGGGCGATATGGGAAAAGCGGCAGAATTTAGACACCAATTTAAAAGTGCACACGTAGTACAAAATGGCTACTACCCGCCACCCACACGACTCTGGCTGGCTGTTGCTGGGGAAAATCCCAGCCTCGCCAGCTGGACAATAGGGCTCCTGTGGCAGGGAGGTGCTAGCATCTCCCCAGACAGGATATGTGGATTAGAACTGGGTGGGTGCACCATATGTTGCCTTTCAGAGTTGCACGTAGGCAGCTACAGCGCCTACATTCTGCATACACCGCCTGGAACTGGTTCAGGGGCATCCTGCCCATCGCCCAGGCGGGAAACACACAAAGGGGAGAGGGTGTAGCCACCCTTTCCCGCCTCACCTCTCATTGGTGGACACTACTCTGGACACTCCCCTAATCTTGGGGATAAAGGTGAATAACGTGGCCTCAGATTAATCTTGGACTTCACAGACTTGACCTTCGACGAGCTGCTGCCCAGCTGACTGAAGAAATCTCCCTTGGGGTAAAGGAGTTACCCCCCTGCTTGGCAGGCACCTGAAACACTGCAAGTGACCCGTTTGGAACTTCGCTGCTTCTACGGACTTCGTCGACTTCCAGCAACCTCGAGGTGGGTTTCCTAAGCATCCCAGAGGCCAGTGAGCGTGCACAGCAAGTCTGAGCACCGTGGACCGCGTGGGTACCGAGATTCCCAATACCCCAGGACACCGGCCACCTCTTGCATAGCACACGACCCTGACCAGTGGCGAAGTTGTGCTTTGGCCCATTTTTGAGCCAACCACCAAGCAGCAATTGTGCCAAAGATCAGCGCCCTAGCCCCCTCCGGTGGCCCGTGGGCTCCCTTTTACGCACTCCATTTTGCTGCCTTCCGCGGTCCCTTGTCTCTCGACTTGTGGGCCAGAGCGGAGGACAATCTTGACTTCCAAGAGTTCCCCTGCCTGCTCCAGGCCTGCTCTACAGTCAGACCTCTCACAGACCTCGTGGATCTGCACCAGTAGCTGATTTGTTCATCTTGAGTGGGTTGCGGTTGCCAAGGCTTAGTGGATCCAATCCGGACACTAACACCGCAGCGACCCTCATCCGACGTGGGACAGTCGCCCTCCCGAAGCTGGCCTTCCTTGAAGCCTCCCGGAGCCCGTGGCTGCAGATCCAAGCTACACCTCTTTCCACTTGAAGCACCCGACATTGAAGGGCTCTTTCCTTTGAGCTCCCTGGTCACTGTGCCTTGACCCAGACTCTGTCCCCTCTGCTTTCAGGTTCTTCTCTACAAGATCTACAACTTCAATCTTCATGGCATCATCGACGCTTTTGGCTAGCAGAAGTTTTGTACATTTTCCCATTGAAAATCAGCCCGCGACCAGACATCGAAAACGACCTATGCACCCGGCTTCCCTGGGGCAGGTAACAGTGGTACCTCAGTACTCTCGTGGTAGTGGGCTCCTCAAAAGCTTAACTCTAAGTTTTTAACTTTGAACTCCTGCTAGAAGTGACTTTAATCTGTTTAAATCAAACCGCGACATTCTCCATAGGCTTTAATAGAGATCCCGATAGCAGCTATTTCCACTGCACGCGCCTCCCGTGGGTCCCCTTCCTCATAGGAAAAGACAGAAAGGAACAGTTCCTCTTAAAAGCCAAGATAGTTAGGATCACTATCAGTCTGCTGTTAGTTGGTCAAAGGGGGGTAAATCTAAATTTCAGATCATGTTGCCCTCACACACCTGTTAGGGTGTCATGCTTCATCATTGGGCGCTCCTCGTCGGACCGGCGCTGCAATGTCCGACGGGCCTGGTGCCTCTTGGCATCTCTGATTGTCTGGGTTCAGTGCTTCCTTTACTCTATTTTAGAGAGCTACTCTTTCATTTAGTTTGAACACTCCTTGGGAGTGCCAGTGTTTTCCTACTGTCTCACTCGTGCATTTCTCCCTCCCCATGTTGCTCTCTTTCACCCATGTGTTTCTCTCCCCCCACCCGTACTCGTGTTGCTTTCTTTCTCTCCTGTGTGCTTCCTCCACACTTTTTGTTGCTCTCTTTCACCCTAGTGTTTCTCCCTATGCCCCTGTGTTCTTTCTTTGTGATGCTTCTCAACTGCCTCGTCTGTTGCTACTTCCCACATCTGCCATGTTGCTTCACCCCCATTCCCTCAACCCGCTCATCGTTTTTATATTTTTTTTTAAAAACACCTTTGTGCTATGTTTTAAAACAGTACTTTCGGGTTAATTTGTTTTATTTTACGATCCATCTTGGATTAATAAAAAAAAAGAATAATAAGCCACGGTCTTTTCGTAGACATGTGCGTGCATGCATGTTGAAAGTATGCATGTGCCTACAAAATGACTCAGCGGCTATGTCAGTGCATCTTCTTGTTTTTTCAGCCATGCTGCACAGCATCTGTGATGCTGTACATTATGGCTAAAACACTGGCAAAACCAACAGATTGGCTTTGCCAATGTCTGTTGCTCTTGATGTATCTGCTATTCCCACAGACATTACCTGCAACAAGCACAAATGCAAAAAGAACAATTGATGGATGGAATGCTGAACAATGTCAAACACTCACCCACAGTGCCGAGATCTAAACCTAAATCCATCGTTTTTTGCTCGTAGTGGGTCCCATGCTCGCTATGCCACTGGATTCAAGCTAGCCTGGCTGATGGGTTGATACCCCAAAACTGGTCCCAGAATGCTTGTTTTCCGGTCCTGGGAGGACCAGGCCTGGCAGTTCGGGCTGGACTGATCCCAAGGGCAGCAGGGTCAAGACTAATTTGCATATGGCTGGGTCCAAACTGGGGTTGTGGGGTGAGCAAAAGGTCAATGTTCAACACTCCGTCCATCAACTTTTTGTGTTGCTGCAGCTAGCACAAATGCATGTAGTTACCTACACCTTACAAAACACCTGTACAGCATGTCTTTAACGGTCCAAAACTGCTCCGATTTGCAAATGTGGGGCACTTTTTTTTTTTTTTTTAAACGAACGGGTCCCCATGTTTGCTAGCCCAGCCTCTTACCGGGGCCTTTACACACCTTATGATACAAGTGTTCCTTCACCGAGGAAAAACTCTGTTCATCCGATATTATGGACCCATACAATTGTGCGAGAAAATGTAGCATTAGCAGGAAACTGAGGAGAAAAATAAAAGGGAAAGGGGTCCAATACTAAAAATCCCTACCTCCTCCCGAGGATATGAATACACTGTAGGTGATCCGGCGAAGATCATTGACGAAATAGTTTCCTATGGGCACAGTAGGACCCGGAGTGGACTAAGGGCCAAGTGGGTTATGTATGCATGTAAATTAGCATGCATGTAATAGGGAAGCACTATAGGGACATATAGGGTTCAATTTGGTCCTGAAGAAATCCCATTTTGGGGCTGAAACATGTCGACCTGATTGACTAAACAGACCTGATTGTTTATAATCGGACAATTAGCACCATAACAGGGATATTATTGACCATCTGCTTTTTAACCATCCCTCCTCCACCAAGGAATAAAGGTTCTAAAATTTAACTGGTAGGCGGTAGGGATTTTTATATTGGATCCCTTTCCCTTTTCTTTTTCTCCTCGGTTTCCTGCTAATGCTTGAACTACATCCCTAGTATGGGCTTATTTGCTATTAGAGGATTCTTTGGCGAACTTGAAATGGCTGATGATGAACCCTGACACCTGGATGGTGTGTGAGGCCATCCTGTAAATTTTCTCGCACAATTGTGTGGGTCCATAATATCAGATGAACAGAGTAGCTAGAGTTTTTCCTCGGTGAAGAAACCCCTTTATCATAAGATGTGTAAAGGCCCCCTTAAGAGGCTGGGCTAGTAAACATAGGGATCCATTTTTTTCTGTGGTGGAAGTTATATTGATAGGGAGTGCACAAACGATGGCCCCTGGCCTTTAGGCGAATCCTCTCCATCAGACCCAGGAGTGATCTGGTCCATTGTGTTAAATAAACCACTTTTTTTTTTAGCAGTATTGGATTTTTTTTCTCGCTAATGGCAGTGGCAGGTATTTTGGTATCTGGCCTACTCTCTGTCCCTACTGATTGTGTTTAGAGCTTCTTCAGTATTGGTGGGTAGCAGTAATACATAGACCTTTGACTATCGATGTGGAGATCAAGAATCCACTATTCGAGGAGGAGCCTAGCGCGCAACCAAGATGGCTGCGTAGGCTTGTGGCTCCCGGGGGCCTCCGCAACCTCCCACGTCTATCCTGTCATAATCCTGATTTTTTCGATGGGCTTTTGTTTATGATCTTGCGCTAAGGTGCCACTCGTTTTCCAAATCGAAATTGGACTCCGGGAACGTGTTTTTTGGCGATCTGAAGTTTGCGGCCTTCTCCGGCCTTGGTTCCGAACTCGGGTTGGTGAGGTGCCCGGCTGCGAATTGAACAACAGCGGCATGCCAGGCTGGGCCTGCCCCGGACCCCGTGCTTTCACTTTCGGTTTCGAGTTGAGCTACCGAGACTGATGCGTGGGACATTGGGAGAGCTGCACGGAGTACGGAGTGCAAGGCCTAGTCTTGAACTGTAAACAGGCCTCTTTCAGTTGGCGGCCCGGATCTCCTGGCCTTCCTCCGGGTGCTGGAGGGTGCTGACCTTGCTGATCGCTGACGATGACGACGAGAGTGGACGGCGACAAACTGAAACCCAAATCTACCCGGAGGGGAGCTTATTCCCAGGCCAACAATATGGACCGCTATGCACAGCTAAAGGGATCCCCTAGTGGATCGCGTAAATCGCCTGAGCCGCCCAAGGAGGCCTCGGGCGCATCATCCGAATTGACCCTGTTGGATGTCATGGGGGCCATTGAGGAGATGAAGGTGACTGTGAACCAGCAATTGGATACTCTGGCTAACAAATTGGACTCGGTGCTGATTGATGTCACCTTGGTCAGAGCGGACCTGTCGAAAACCAATGACCGGGTCGACTCATTAACCCAAGCAGCGTCGAGCCTAACGGTAGATGTGGCCGCCTTGCAGACGACGGTGCGGAGGTTGCAGCTCGCCAGTGACCTGACCGAGCGTCGCCTTGAGGACTCCGAAGGCAGGGCCAGACGGAACAACGTCCGCATTATCGGCGTGCCCGAACGGTCGGAGGAGTCTGCTGTGGATCTTTTTGTGGAGGATCTAGTGGTGACTCATCTAGCACCCAAAGGGCTGAGCAAGTTCTTCGCTGTGGAACGGGCCCACAGGATCCCGGGGGGTGCGCCCAAGGTGGGTGCCCCCCCGCGGCCTATCATTGCCCGACTTTTAAATTTTCGGGATAGAGACGCTATCCTGCAGGCGTCGAGGGTGGCTGGGCCATTACGATTTGAGAACTCTAATGTTAGCTTTTACCCAGACTTTACACAAGCGGTTCAAAAGCAACGGATGGGATTCTCGGCCATCAAACGGCGCTTGAAAGACATGGAGTTCAAGTATGCGATGCTGTTCCCGGCTAGGCTGCGGGTCGAGTTGGATGGTCGCTCCCACTTCTTCGACCGGCCGGAGGCGGTGGGAGAGTGGCTGGATGCCCTGCCCAAGAGTCGGGATCGGGAGGGTCGGATGGCGGAGAGCGGAGAGGGTTTGACGGAGTAGGAATGGAACTGTGATCCTGGTGATGGACTGTATTGGTAACGTTTTGCACCTGTGGCTGCACTGGACTCCAATTTGTAACGATTTGCCCCGTGGTATTTGGAGGTTGCGGGGGGCTTGCTGGGGCCCTTTCCTCCTTCTGGGGTTTTTTCTTGTCCTTTCTTCATATTGGGGCGACAGGCACACTGCATGTTGGGGGGGCTGTTCGGGCTCACGCAGGGGTGCAGGGAGGGGGGAGTTTTGTTGGGGTTGATGGGGGGGGGTTGGGGTTTGTTTGTTTGTTTCACAAGGCGGGGTAATATTTTTTGCTGTGCTATTATGATTGTGCTCCCCGGGAGGGGGATATTTTGTGCTGGGAGGGATGGGGGGTAGGGGACTGAGACTTCTTTCCTGGAATGTGAATGGGCTGGGGGACAGGATAAAGCGGGGGGTAGTCCTGCAGTTCTTGAAACGTATTTCGCCTGACATTGTGTTCTTGCAGGAAACGCAACTCATAGGGAACTCTTTTCATGCCATGAACAGACGAGGATATCGCCTCCTGGCCCATTCTGGTTTCACCTCTGGCTTGAGGGGAGTGGGCATCTTAGTCAGGACCTCTCTCCCGCTGGTGGTGGATGAGGTGCTCCACGACGACAGAGGGCGCTACACTGCGCTGGTGGGGAGGTGGGAGGGTAGATTGATTTCGCTGGTCGCGGTCTACGTGCCGCCGGGCCTGCAGACGGCCACCTTTGCTGATTTGGGGCGCCTGCTACTTGGGCTTCCGGGGGGGGTTTTGGTCTTGGGGGGGGGATTTTAACGCAGTGGTTTCCGGAGTTGAAGATCGACACCCCCCTAGGGACCTCCCTCGGGCCCAGAACTGGCTGGGGGGCTTTCTGGATACCCTGGGACTGATAGACTGCTGGCGGTTGAAACACCCTGGACAGGCGCAATATACCTTCCACTCTGGGGCCCACGGTAGTCTTTCGAGGCTTGACTATATGCTAGTGCCTGCGGCCCAAGCTGGGATGATCGGGGAAGAGCGACACTTGGCACGCGGTATATCTGATCACTCCCCTCTTTTGCTACACCTAGATATCGCCTTGGGGGCGGAGGGGAGGGTGGCGCCGATCAACCCCTGGTACCTACGAAACCCCACGATCCATGCAGACCTGGTTAAGTCTTTGGAACACTATTTTAATGATAACGTGGGGTCGGTGTCTTCCGCCGTCTCCCTTTGGGAGGCCTTTAAGACGGTGCTCCGGGGCCAGGCCCTATCTCTCTCAAAAAAAAAAAGAAGAATCCACTATTCGGTGAGTTATCAAACAGTTCAGGTGAGGTACCATATTGGAGAAAATTAGAAGAGAAATTTATCTGTAGGCATTGACAAGTGTCATGAGATAAATGTAGGGTGATCAGATGTCCCAGATTTTCCGGGACAGTCCTCGTTTTTCACCAGCAATCCTGACAGAAATTGGAAAATGTAGCACGTCTTGGTGTTTAGACTGGGTCGATTGGAAATAGAAGAAGGTATGTTTTCATATGTTTCATGTCAGGAGTAGTTAGTAGCTGTTATCAGATAGAAATGTAATCAACAATCAAGATATTGGTTTCAAAAGTTGCATTTAATTTGTTCTGTTAGTTCCTCGTTATCTGTGTTTTGATGTTTATGAGTGCTGTCATTTAATTATTCTGTGCCCCTTGGTTGATGTATAATTGTTGTCCTTTTTCTATTTTTGCAAAATGTCCCAGTTTTTGTTTTTCAAAACCTGGGCATCCTAGATAAAGGGCTAGTGCCATGGTGCAACACAGGATGGGTATGGTAAAGTGCATTGGAAGTGAGGAATGCTCTGGGTGGGTGGCATGACACCATTGTGCAGACAGTTGGTGTTAAGAACATAGCGACGCTTCACTCAGCCTTTCATCCTCTCAAGGCTGATAAAATCAAAACTACTGAGCTGGGTAAAAGTTAACATTTGTCTTCACCCATCATCCCAGAAAAATCCACCCTGAGAAGATCGGGCAGCAGATGTGTTTGCTATGCTCACTTGCATAGTAAAATTCTGTGTCTGAACTTCCACCTCATCACTTTTTGCAATCACCAGCTGCCACTGGACAGGGTCCCCCTGGTAGTATACAAAAACAGAACTCCTGGGCTATATCCTGAATTTATATACTGTATAGTGGGGGAACCTAGGAAAAAAAAAGTTTCAATTAGAGAAACGTGATAGGAATTACTGCGCTATCACAAGTTACGAGGAAAAAAAGATGGCAGTCAAAAGACAGCTTACTGCCTAATCTCCCAGCGCTTACAGCCCTGAGTAGGGTGTGTGGCATTCAAGCAGGTCCTGTTCTAGAGGGTGGGCCAGGTGAGCCAGGCCAAACCAAGGGAGCCCATTGGCTCTCCCAAAGGCCATTCAGAAACCGAAGAGTGTACATTGTCTGCCCTGCTAAGTGCGGTGCATGCGTTACTCTAACTCATTTTAGCAAATGTATTGCATCACCGCAAGCACCCAAGATTGTCACGTGATGCAATTATGTTTAGGTAATTGTTCATTCTCAGTGTGCTTGCTCTGGTGGTGATTGTTTCTGGTTCAAGATAGACCTGGCTTGGCTGTTCGGGCTGGACTGTTCCCATAAGGCACAGAGACAAGACTGATTTGCTTATAGCTGGGTCTGAACTGGAGTGGCGAAGTGAGGTAAAGAACAATGATGGATTCAACCTAGTTCTGGGCCTGGGGGTGAGTGTCTGAAAAATGTTAGCGCTCCGTTCATTATCTCCTTTTGTTTGCTTTGTCCACCCTGAGTTGGCAGGGTATTCCCAGACATGGGTCCCTTGCTCACTTTGCCACTGGATTCAAGCTAGCCCGGCTGATGAGGGGTGTTACCCCAAAAAGAAACCAGTCCCCGGATGCTTGTTTCCAGCTCAGGGAAGACCTGCCTTGGCAGTTCGGGCTGGACAGTTCCCAAGACTGATTTGCATATAGCTGTGTCTGAACTGGGATGGCGAGGTGAACTAAAGAATGATGATGGATTCAACCCAGATGTGTGACTGGGGGTGAGTGTCTGAAAAGTTTCAGCACTCTGTCCATCATCTCCTTGTGTTTGCAATGTCTGCTCTGCCTCCTTTGCATTATTTCTCAGGTGCAGTGCAATACAGTCAGTAACACTTTTCAGGCAGGGCAAAGCCCTCATTGCCTGCGGTTTGTTTATGCTCTTCCAGGAGATGGGTTGCGCCAGCCCCACATGCACTGCACTGCCTCAGAGTGAGTGGATAGCATGGGGGTGAGGCAGGCGGGCAACTAGAGCCAAATTTCGGGGGGGGGGCTGATAAAGATTTCGGGGGGGGTGGGGGGCTAAGTCTTCCAGGCAGAGGGGCTGTAAGAATGGGTGAAAACACAACAAAAGCCTCATTAACGAGTAAAGGGTCTTTTAAAGACCTGTGAAGTACTCGGGTGCGGCTGCAATTAGACGGACGCCAGCCCGCGAGGCTGTCTCGGCTGACGGGGGGGGGCTGAAGCCCGGTGAGCCCAATGGGTGTTGCGCGCCTGGGGTGAGGAGAGGCGATTGGGCTCCACAGTGGACAGTCAGAGCCGAGCGCTCCTGGCCTTAGCAGTCCAACTGCTCACTAACTGCAAGCTAGGCTAGGAGGACATCAATAAGATCTACTCCAGCACATTAAAAGTGAAGAAAACACGTTGTAGGAGGTTCCGTCATGGTTGTCAGCGCTGGTATGCTAGACTGAGAGTGTGTACTGAGCATTATTTTCCTATTACCATTTTTCTGCTTTGCCCCTCCCATCCATGACTTGAAACCTCTCTTCTTTTTATCACATCCTTCTGTCCATATTGCTTGCTCTCTTCTTATTCTTCTTTCTTTCCTCCTTGTCACATCCTCACCCATTTCACTATTGTATTTCTCCAGCTGTCTCTGTGTTACTTAGAAAAAATCTTTTTCCCAAGTTGTTTCTCTCTTGATCTTACTTCCTCATTCTCTATCTTCCTCCTTGTGTTTTTTTCTCCCCGTACCTTTTCCTATGTTTCACCATCCCGCTCCACAGCTGCATGTCTCAAGAATTAATAAGGCACTAAAGCAACAGGTGCAGTGGCACCAGATCCCAGAGGTGCAAAGGACCCATTACACTGCTCTTTTGTTTGTCTTTCATTATTCAAAAGGCAAGAGGAGGAATCCTTTCTCCTTCTTAACATTAGGGCCCATGGTAACCTTTCTACACCACTACAGTCTCACTCTATTGGGTGCCACCATTTGTCTCACTTTGTTTGTCACCTTCACTATCTGGTTACCTGTCTACACACTCCCTAACACTTTTTCGTATCTTCCCTACCTTTGCTTTTTTCCTCTTCCATATTCTTTTCCCATTCCCCCTCCGCTCCCCTTTGTCTCGTTCTCCCTTTTACTTAAATCTTTCTCCTTGCAAACTATACATTTCCAAACCTCAGTTTGATTCAAGGCCAGGTAGCAGTTCCCGGCTAGAGATTTGAGAAGTGGCAGTAATGCAAGCAAAGCCTCACAGTGAGGGCACAACCCCCATCACCCCTCTCTTTTAAGGTGTAACATATACCAGCACTGTCAGACACAAGAGCTGACAGCAGAGGACCTATAGCGCGGGGTCGGCTTTAGCACTAGTGGCGCCTGGTGCGGCAATCATTTTTGGCGCCCCCAGACCCCATGACCGCCTCCTTGGGTTCTCTCACTACCACCGGGCATAAGTGCCCCTCATCTCTCCAATCATAAATTATTGCTAAACACAGCACCCCCCCTGACGTCGGCACCCCCTCAACAGGTCAGCGGCTGCACCAGTCGCACTGCCCTTAAGCCAGCCCTGCTATAGCAGGTGGTTCACCTCTCTATCCTGCGAACCGCTGTTGCTCTGTTCTATCTGGAGTTTTCAAGGCTAGCAGCAGAATATGTACCCAGGACCCTCCCCCCTCCCCCACCTCATTAGGCATATGCGGCACTGCACTTGTCCCTCCTCAGGTTTGTTAGCAGAGCGTGTGCACGTACTTGGGTCCCCAATCATCAAGAGATGACAAGTGCTGTATATTGAGAAGGAAGGGTGGGGTTCATGTTACATTCATTAGCTGGCAGTGTCTTCAACACCGGGTCTCAAGTATGTGGGCTTGCACCAGAACAGGTGCTAATTGGCTAGATAAACTCTGACTGCACTTTGCCATCCAGGAACCGTTTTTCTGTTGTATTTTGGTACTTGAGAATTTGGTATTTTCCTTATGAAAACAGAACTATGAGAACCAAAATTCAAAGATAAAAGTCACCCGGCAAGTCAGTAGCTTTTATGTTCAACTTCTTGCTATATATATATATATATATATATAGGGTCACTCAAAGTGTCACACTTGATGTATATAAATGCCACACTTATGAACACTGCCAACATAGAATTGTCAAACATGTACATACCGAAAACTTGGCAATTATGCTACGTTCATGTTGTTTTTAAATGTTTGATGTGTGACTGTAGCATGTCCTCTGTGCCTAGCGTCTCATTCGAGTGAGAGCTCAGGGGAAAACACTTTTTTTGCTGCAACATTCTCATTGCTTTCTTTAGTTGCGAATGGGACACTGTCAATGTAAGTGAGGAGCAGAAAAATGCCAGCAAGGACTTTCCTAGCCGAGATTCTGTAAAGACAATAAGTTGCTGCCTGCATATAGCAGTGGAAGGTACAATACTGCTGCAGTCCACACGTGGCTTTTAACTTCCAGGCCTTTGGTACGCTTTCTACACCTTAGAAGTAAGCCAATTTAACCATGTTTATAGGGGGAGCACAGACACGTTTCTATTGGGTCTCAGGGGTGGAATGCACAGAGCTCTAAAAGCAGCAAAGCAGGTAGGTCAAAAGTCTGTGATACATCACACAAAAGATGGTAATATCCTGCAATCATATAGATCATCTTCCAACCCCTCACACAATGTACTGCGCTCCGTTGTTTCTTAGCTCAGGTTCGTGCTATATAAATATCAGTACATATATACATACATACATGGGGTCCTGAAGGAACCACCAAGAAGAAAGGTACAGAAATTGTGCAGACTGGCTTTAGCGTTGTTTCACTATCTTTCTAAACTTGACTTTACTAGTTTCCGTAAAAAGACACAGGAATAAAGGTAAGACCTGCAAGCCTGAGAAGGAGGGATTTGCTCAACTAGGCACAGAGGCAGCACTGTTATGCCCAATAATAAAATACAAAAAAGGTCACCAGATAGATTGAATGGTTGAAACTCATTCAATTTTCATTTTTGTTTTGCAGAGGAGAGTCAAGAATGAAAGCCGGATGGCTCGATTGCTGCTGAGTGCCCTCCCGAAGCTCCAGGCCATGTGTTTGAACAAAATTAGCCACACGGCGGTCCGGTCGTGGGGAGGTGCACCATCTCAAGTAAAGGCAACAGAGAGGCTGTGATGGGAAACCATTCCTTGACTATGCAGCACAGTGATCCGAAAAACAAAGAAACTTTTCCCAGCATTCAAAGTCCTACCAAGGAAAAGACATGCATTTTAATATTAATTACCAACAGGAGCCCACTTAGGGGAGACTTTTGCTCGTGATGGAACTACTTGTCCCAGCATGCCACTAAACTGCACTATGCAAAGCCTATTAAGGAAAACAAATGATGAGACATGCGTAAATAAACATAAAAGAGAGCCTTTCCTGTGGTAATTTTTGCAAGCCTATGAGGAAGATGCTTTCTGCATCGAAACGCGTCAGGCTACAAATTTTCTTTTTTGTTTTGCAGAGGAGGGTCAAGAATGATAGCTGGATTGCTGCTGAGTGCCCTCCCGAAGCTCCAGGGCATTTGTTTGAACAAAAACATATATATATTTATATACACACATTGTGAGCAATAAATATATGTGTTCTAAACAATAAATATTCACAGTTATAATTTAAACATTTGGCAGTACCTAGCCTCACTAAAGAAGTGAAAATGAATCGTTAGTCAGGGGCAATCTCCAGTCCATATTAAAAAGCAATAGTCTACAACTCAATCCTGGTCAATATGGCATCAGTACATTTCACAAACCACTTGTGAGTTGAGGGTTTTGCCACCTAATCAAGGATTTACTCCAGAAGCACAGTTTGTTAGTCTCGTCCAGTGAAGGGAAATTTTAAACACCCTCTTCATTCTTAATTTGTTTTGAAGCTTGAGGAAACAAGAAATTACATGCATAGGAAACTCTCTGATGTTATTGTAGAATTTACAGCAGCCTGCAAAGTTTGGGTTTATGCACTCTTGTCACTGTTCCTCCTATGAGAAAAGCCTAACACCTTAATTCTAAAAACAAAAGATGAGAAGCAGGTCTAATAGATATATCTAAAATATACTGCAGGAGTAGGTGGTCAGCCCTAGCTCAGCATTTTTTTTTATCAGCAACTAGTTAGTTCTACTCAGTATGATTTGGCATTTAAATATTTTGTCAATATCCTTTTAAATGTATCCTGTGCCAATCCAATTTTCCATACCATATGCATATCCAATGTATTAGTATGCAAGTATTAATGTAACCATGGGAATATGGGTGAAGCTCTTGAGCCAACCAAATCCCAACAAAAGTCGAGATTTTAATGTGGCTCCCTGAATTTCTGCTTTGGTGCCAAATCAGGACAAAACAAGCTTCATGCACAGGTGTACTTGGTTAGACTTGACTAGACTGTTCTTATGAGGGGGAGTTAGGTAACCTGATTAATCAGAACAAGCTACATGGTTCAGTGCCCAACCCCTTTGAGAGTTTCCCTATATATGCCTCTTCAGCATAGGGCAAAGTTCACAGACATATGGCCCTTGCTGCATGTAGTATTGGCTTTGCTGGTGGGCCAGCGAGGAGAATAAATAATGTCTGCAACACATATTTAAGAACAGCTTTCAGGTTTAGCAATGCTCGTAGATGATAACGTCTGCCATTTTCGTTGTACCAGACCAAGGTATCTGTAGGCTGGTAATATCACAAATGCTTGACTATTCATAGCCAAAATCTTTTTGACACATACAAAAACATTTGTGTGTGTTTCTTTTACTGCCGTCTTGTGGTTTTTGCTGTACATGTGAAGGGCACTTAATTGATACAACAGGCTGATACTAATTCGGTTCCATATGATTTTGTCAACTGCATATTGTAATATTGATGTCAAGTTCCACCCCTGCTTAGGGGACGCATTGGTAGACTCTCGCCTCATACAGGAACACGCCACGAGGACTGCAAACACCAGGGGGTGTTGCTGCAGGAGTCGCGTTAGTATCGTGTGCCTCCCGGCGCATAAAGGCAGCTTCTGCCTCCCGCAGCGCGGCACGCATTGGTAGACTCTCGCCTGATACAGCCACACACCACGAGGACTGTAAAGACCAGGGGGTGTTGCGGCAGGAGCCGAGTTAGAATCTCGCGCCACCCGGCGCATAACGGCAGCTTCCGCCTCCCGCAGCGCGGGACGCATTGGTAGACTCTCGCCTGATACAGCCAAATGCCACGAGGACTGTAAAGACCAGGGGGTGTTGCGGCAGGAGCCGCATTAGAATAGCATGCCATTCGGCGCATAAAGGCAGCTTCCGCCTCCCGCAGGACGCATTGGTAGACTCTCGCCTGATACAGCCACATGCCAAGGGTGTGAGAAAGTGGCTCTGTATATACTGTTCCCAAATAGGTACAGTGTGTACAGAGTCCACAGTCCCCAGAGGTTTGGCAGAGGTTAAAGTTAGATATAACCTTCCTCTCCAAAGTGGTAGCTTGGTCGAGAAGTAAGGCAGTATCAGAGGACAGTTTAAAGCATTTGTTGTACACACTCAGTCAGCAAATGGTCTCACACACTTAAGAACTGAACTCTAGGCCAATGGTTTATATAAAAAATATATGGTTGTTTTTATTTTAGAACCAACAATAGGTATCAAAATATACTTTCTCAGAATGAGATGCTTTAGTTAAATACTTTTGCAATATGCAATTGACTTTTGTAGGTAATAATTACAGGTTGTTGCAATAGGCAACACAATTTCAAACACAATAATACACTGAGCTCAATGGGAACTTTAAGTTATATGCAAATAATTACTTTCAGGATTACTTTTCTACTTCCAGGACTGGATCCTAGATTCAGTCCTGGGACAGTTCTTGGAAACAAGTGAGTAAATTCGGTTAAGTTACTGTTGTGATTTTTAAACAATATTTTGCTATTTTAAAAGTTGACACTTGAAAAACTTTTTCTGATCAAATTTCCAATGTTATCCTATGGAAGGAAATTCACTTAGCAGGTAAGTGGGGTTATGGTTACTTTTTCTAGGTCATAGTGTTGGATCCTGGATCCAGCACTAGGGTACCACCAGTAAGCAGTTGAGAAACTGCGTTTAAGTTATACAGGCGATTTTTAAGGAATATTTATAAGTTTGCAAAATCGACACTTAGAAGAAATTTAATAGAAAAACAGTCAATGGTTCCCTATGGAAGAAAATTCTAGTTACGGGTAAAGTATGTTCTCGTTACCTTTCTAATCCAGTGCTGGGCTCCTTGACTCAGTACTGGGACCTCTATCTAAAACAGGTAAGTAATTACGTTTTCACAGTTGGTACGATTTTTAAAGAATATTTGTCGTTTGCAAAAATCGACACTTAGAAGAAATGTCACAAAAAAACAGTCAATGATTTCCTATGGAAGAAAATTGGGTTAATGGTAAGTACGGTTGTGAGTACTTCTCAGGGTCAGTGTTTAGGTGAATAGTTTAAGTTTTAGAAACTCCACACTTAGAAGAAATTTCAGAAGAAACCAGTCAATGTTACCCTATGGAAGAAAAGTGAGTTATCGGCTTTTGGGTAAGTACTCGACTGGCAGAGTTAAGGTTCTGGGCACAGACTTAGGGGTCTCCCAGTGTCAGGTTGGTACAGTTGTTACACCCTCAGCAGCACTGGGGTGGCCGGGTGCAGAGTGAGTTTGGCCCAATGTTATCCTACGGGAGGCAAGGGGGCCTTGGTTAGTTGCTGCTGACTAGCAGGCCACGCGGCTGTGGGAGCTGGGCTCCTGGTCACTTGCTCAGGGCAAATGGGGAAGTAGGTAGGAGTAGAAGTTGCACTGCCAGGGCCACTCGGGCGGCTGGGTGCAGGGTGCTTTTGAGCCTTCGGGCGCTCAATGGATTTTAATGGGAAAGCTCAAGGACGAACAAAGGCTGCAAGCTCAGGGACGAAGATTCTTCGGGTGCTACCACCACTTCGAGAGGTAAGTTGGGTAGTTGGAGGATAGGTAGGTACCCAGGAGTTGGGCATAGCGGGCCGCCGGGTGCAGGGGTGCCTTTTGATGTCGGGAAATCTTACCCTCTGTTGATCACGGTTGTGGGGGTCCCTGGTTCTGAGGCTGCAGGCGTCGCCAGGAGCGTCGAGGTGGGTCCTTGGGTGCCGGATTCGGGGTCACAGTCGCCGGGGGGACGTCCTCGGGGTCTTTGTCCATTCCGGCAAAGGCCAGGCTTGGCGGGTGCAGAGTGTGCAGCTTTCGCGGTTCTAGGCTGATGCCAGGGGTTAGAAACTTGCTTTGAGCAGAGACACTGCTCATGGGAGTCCCAGATGCTCAGAGTCACATGGTAGCCAGGTCCTCCGAGGTTTGTGAGGTTGCTGGCCACAGGAGGTGCCGGGATTTAGCAGGAGCAGGTTCGAGGGTCGACAGGCCGGTAGGGCTGGGGCCAAAGCAGTTGGTGTCTTCCTCTTCTTAGCAGCTGCACGGCAGGTCTTCTTTCTTCTTGTTCTACTTTGCTTTTTCGGAATCTGGAATCTAAGGAAGAAAGGTTCAGGGTTCCCCTATATACTAGATTTAGGGGCATTACAGGTAGGTAAAGGGCAGGGTACACCCCCTATCCTGCCACTCTCCTGTGGGAGGGGGCAGTAGCCTAGTCCTGATTGGGCAGGGCTTCCCATCTCGAAGATGGAGAGAGCCGGAGATGTGCTTCACCGCGCCTCCCCCACCTGAGGGGTGGGGTTGGCAGAGGCTGGCACATCCCCTGTCCTTACTTGGGGTTTCCGGCTAGTCTTCCCGCCAGAGTGGGGGTCAGAACCGGTGGGGGCCAGTTGCTGGGTACAGCAAGTGGCCTGGAGTAGCTCAGAAAGGCGGCATGCCTTTGAATCTTCCCCCTGCCCATCCTGGGGGAGGAGACCTAGCACCTCGCCCAGGATGTGCATTGTTGCAGGCCCAGGAGAGCAGGGGCTCTCCACCCAGGGGTCCAGCAACATGTCTGCTGTGTGGCAGCCTCTCAGACAAGACGTGGATTGTAGGTTAGGTTTCAGGGGGCATCTCTAAGATGCCCTCTGTAGTGCTTTGTACATTAAATCCCACACTGGCATCAGTGCGGGTTTAATGTGCGGAGAAGTTTGACACCAAACTTCTCAGTCTTCAGTGTTGCCATTATGGTGCTGTGGAGTTCGTGTTTGACGAGCTCTCAGCACCATATACTCTTAAATCGCAGCACTGCACTTACAGTGCCCAGAAATGGACCTGGGTACTGTAGGGGCACAGGGCTCATGCTCCTGTGCCCACACCACTGGCATAGGGAACCCAGCTAGAGGGGTGGCTGATGTATGCCAGGGCAGTGTAGGTTGTGGGCATGGCACACAGGCATGTGCTTTGTCTTATACCCAGACACTCAGCCTGCAAGGGCAGTGTGTTTGTGTTAGGGTACAGGGCCTCTAAGGGTGGCACAATAAGTGCTGCAGCCCCTAGAGGCCTTCCCTGGTCACAAGGCCCTGGGTACCTAGGTTACCATTTACCAGGGGCTGACATGTGGCCAGGGTTTGCCAATTTGGGTTTTAGGGAAGGAACATAGGCCCTGGGCACCTGATTGGCAGGAGTCCTGGGCACACTCAGTCAAAGTACATTCAGCAATTCAGCAAAAAGTGGGGGCATACCATGCAAGAAAGACGGCACTTTCTCACAATGAGGGCTGCAAAGACCAGGGGGTGTTGCGGCAGGAGCCGCGTTAGAATCGCGCGCCACCCGGCGCATAAAGGCAGCTTCCGCCTTCTGCAGCGTGGGACGCATTGGTAGACTCTCGCCTGATACAGCCACACGCCACGAGGACTGCAAAGACCAGGGGGTGTTGCAGCAGGAGCCGCCTTAGAATCGCGCACCATCCGGCGCATAAAGGCAGCTTCCTCCTCCCGCAGCGGGGGACGCATTGGTAGACTCTCGCCTGAAACAGCCACACGCCACGAGGACTGCAAAGACCAGGGGGTGTTGCGGCAGGAGCCACGTTAGAATCGCGTGCCATCCGGCGCATAAAGGCAGCTTCCGCCTCCTGCAGCGTGGGACGCATTGGTAGACTCTTGCCTGATACAACCACACGCCATGAGGACTGCAAAGACCAGGGGGTGTTGCAGCAGGAGCCACGTTAGAACCGCACGCCATCCGGCGCATAAATGCAGCTTCCTCCTTCCGCAGCGGGGGACGCATTGGTAGACTCCCGCGTGAAACAGCCACACGCCACGAGTACTGCAAAGACCAGGGGGTGTTGCGGCGGGAGCCGCGTCAGAATCGCGTGCCAACCGGCGCATAAAGGCAGCTTCCGCCTCCCGCAGCGCGGGACGCGTGCGGGTGTGCCCGGGCCACGCCCGGGCCGAGGGCGGGCCCATCCGAGCCCATCAGAGGCCGGGCTGGGCCAGGGTATTAACATTGGCAAGATCGGCAGAGACCCAAGTAAACTTGCAGAACCTGATTAAGACTGATCCGTTAAGGTATTAGATCTGGATTCTGATTGTTACCTTTTTCTTATGATCCCATTTTGAGCTTGACCACTATAGAGATCGTTGTAGAACACTTAATATTGGTTTATGTTGTTAATAAATTGGGGGAGGAGATCATGAGTAAGCGTATTGGTCAGGGCGTGGTGGGGACATTGGACGCCTTTTTATTAAGGGAAGAGTCAGTTTTTTTTTTTAACTGTTTTTATTCAGAACAAAATGCATCAGTGCAAGGCATTATACAGTCATCTTCGGCAAGGCAACACAAGATCTCAACAGTGTTTCACAACATATTCAGGATCAGGAATACATAGAGCCACTATCTCCAGAGGTTGTCCCTTCCTCTATATTTACAACAGTGTACCAGGGTCAAAAATATGAGAAAACCAGCAACTGGTCCATTCGCTAGGCAGAGTCAGTTTTAATCCACAAAATCGCCCAAACGGAGTGAAGACTTTCCCTAGAACCTAACTGCCCCCCCTGCTAAGTGAGTGTAAATGCTTCCTCCAAAAGCGCCAATCTTGCACCTAACTCCCCTTTAATAAGAGCTCCGCACTCTCTGGGACCTGACTCAGTGAATGTGGAAAGCATCTCAGAGACCGGTAGAGCAACAAGACCTAAGGTAGTCACAAGTGCTCAGAAAGGTAAAACTAACTATGGAGAGGGGGGTCTGCACAGATGTCTCTACGACACCTAATGAAATTGTTCATTCTGCCCCCGCCTTAGGCCAGGTAAACAATTCCTTGGACTTTTGGAAAAAGATGGAAACAGTAATATTAGCCCTCCTGAACCCATTAATGTTTAAATTATCTGCTATTGTGGAGAGCTTGGCAAAGGCAGAAAATTGGGCGACTAATCCAACCCTAGCTCCCCACAAGACTTGCCAATGCAAGGTAGTAGATACTTTAACTAGTAACCCTGTGGGTTTAATCCACACAGAGAGTAGAAATCCGGGAGATAGCGGCGTGTCTAGACAGTATCAACAAGAAACAAGCAATAAAACGAATCCCCCGGCTGGGTCTGGTCCACCACGCCTAGCAGAAACACGCCCCATTAATATTCAACAACAGCCTTTACAGGATTTGAATAGAGGCAGTAAACGAATGCCTATATACAAAAAGACACTTTTTCTGAGAGGGGTATATACAATCAGGGAGTGCAGTCAGTAAGAGATCCTGGAAAACAGAACGCAACTAGAGGCATGAAGAATGCCGTGAGAACTTGCAACTCCCCACCGGAGGTTACACCATACACGGTCATTTTGGCCAATGTTCACAAACTGGCACCAGGGGAGTCAGAGCATTGGTCAACACTCAAGAACAGATCTCTACATTTATTATCAGCTAGAACAGGTATTCTTTTAAGTCCTTTATTCGCAGAGTTCAAGATGTCCCGGGGGATTGGCTGGGTAGGTAATTTAAAAAAGTGCCTAGAGGGGGACTGTGTAGTCCTAACTTTTAGGACTCCATCACTGGTTCTTACCATACTATGTAGGGGAGGAGCCTGAATACATCAAGGATAAGTATTTTACCTCTGATTTTTTTTTTTTACCAACCAGATAGATTTCCACAATTTATGTTTGAGGAAGATAGATCATTTGGGCTGAGTCAAACTAGGTACACTATTCCAATCACTAACCGCTATGATGTCTTTAATACACTGGAGGACATCGACTGACTGGCCCCATTAAGTTGTGAAATGGCACAGGATAAAGGACCCTCTAGTTCGGTTGGTGTAGTAACTCCCCTTAAAGGTAGCAGTATAGATGTTGGAGAAATACTGCCCAAGTTTTCATTCATCTCATTAGATCTGGAACAGCCTCAGTGACTGCACAGACCAGGTAGTTCACCCCCAATATCCGGATTGTATGACTCCCAAACAAATATAACGCCCCCCATGGGACAGTTAAGATCTACCCCTACAACGACAGAACAAAAGGGACCTGTGTTAAATAACGATCACAATCTGTGCAAGATTGTATCTTGGAACGTCGCAGGGCTGTGTAATAAGGTGAATAATCAAATGTGGTGTGACTTGATTTTAGATTTTGATATACTCTTTTTGCAAGAAACGTGGGTGATGGATCCAATACATATTAACGGATTTAAAACATTACACATAGCCGCAGTAAAGGGGCCGCAGGGTAGTGCAATGGGAGGTCTGTGTATATACCTATCGAATAAATTACCACTAGTCAAAACAGAATTAATGGGGGGGGGATAGATATTATCATTTGATCAAACTCCACATAAATCTGACCTATAGCATTACTTTGATTAATTTTTATAATAACATTCCATTAGTTGAGTTGGAAAATGTGGTAAAAAATATTGTTAGTGACCTCACACGGGTCACCTCTGATTGTGTCAAAGATAGTATGATAATCATGTTGGGGGATTTTAACTGCTCACCATGTTCTCATCAGGATAATAGAATCTGTGGATTTATGAACGAAGAAGGTTTATGTAACTCACATTTTTGTCACACAAGATCGGGGGGATTATTTAATAACCTCATGGTTAATAATGAGTTGGGCTTTGTAAATGACCTACTGCCCAACCCAAGTGTTATGCCACCCACATTTAACGGGAGAGGCTTATCGTCGATCATAGATTTTATTCTTGTATCACGTAATCACGCATCGAGAATATACGATTTCAGTGTAGGGGATAACCCCATGAGTGATCATTTCCCCCTCTTTTTAACAATTGGACTTCCAGCACAGAGACCACAAAGGACAGCCATCCACACAGAAGATATAGGAGTGATAAAACTGGATAAAATGAATGGTTACTCATTACGATGGTCTAAGGAAGATCCAGAAGTAGTCAGATAGTAACCAAATATAAAACCTCCATTGAAACATGTCTGAGCGAGTCAGCGTTACCATATAGCATATTAACCTCGTTTCAGACATTAGCAGCCAGGATTAGGGAGTCATTGCTGGTACAACACCGGAACAAAACCAAACCCCGGGGCTTGTTTGACAAGCGCTGCACGACTGCCTACAACACCCTTAAAAACAAGATACACAGGCGGCCCAGAAGCGCCGATAATATCAAGAAAGCTAGACCATAGCATAGGCGGGTACTTGATGAGAGAAAATGTGCCTTGAGAAAGGAAGCCTGGGAATCACTCCACGATGCAGCATTACAGAAGGATAGTGCCGCATTTTGGAGAGCAGTGAAAACCTCATTCCTACAACCCGTGGGGGGCCCCTCTATAGAAATCGCTATACCCGAGGTATCCTGGGTTTGCCATTTTTCAAAGATTTATGCGGAGTTGGAGCCCATTAATGAAACCTGCATGGTTACAACAATCAAGAAGTGGGAAAAACTTAACTTGAAGTTTACAATGGAGGAGGTGGGGAGAGCTATTGCAGCGAGTAAGGGAGGTAAAGCTCCGGGCCCCGATGGGGATCCAGTGGACTTATTTAAAGAAAACACTGATCTCTGGGGGCCTATATTAACCCATGTTTTTAATGCTAGTTGTATGGAAGCAATTCCAAAGACCTGGGGGGAATCAATAATAGTCCCAATTTTTAAAAAAGGGGATCGTAACCATCCCAGCTGCTACCGGCCAATATCCCTGTTGGACTCATTGGTAAAGGTTGCGGGTAGAGTCCTTTTAGAGCACCTTCAGGCATGGGCAGAAGATAGACAGGTCCTATCAGACAAACAGTATGGCTTCCGCGAGGGATTCGGAACAATTGAGCAGAGTTTAAATCTAGCCTTATTGGTGGGGAAATACGTCAGAGTAAAAAAGTACCTCCTTATTCCTGGCATTCGTGGATCTTACGGCGGCCTTTGATTCGGTGAGACACGACAGACTATGGGAGATACTTGAAGCCTTAGGAGTGGACTCCCATATTACCCATTTTTTACAGTATTTTTACTAAGATGCATCAGCTACTATGCGCTTTGGTTTAGGGGGCGTGCGCACAGCCCCCTTCACAATCAAAAGGGGTGTAAGGCAATGCTGTGTACTGGCCCCTTTTCTTTTTAATTTGTACACTAACGGGTTGGAACGAGCAATCCTTGACAATAACCAGGATTTCCCCATAGTAGGTGGTCGATCAGTACCTGCACTTCTCTATGCGGATGACGCAGTACTGATGTCTAGATTCCAAATCGGCCTGCAGAGGGCTCTAGACAGGTATACAGAATTTATGGAAAATGTAGATCTTACAATTATTAAGTCAAAGATCTATATTATGAACTGTGGTGGAAAACAATACAGGCCAAGGAGCATGTACGTGGGAGGGCAGAAGTTAGCTACAACCAAGAACTTCTCCTATCTAGGTATTCTGTTCAATCAAAGCGACTCATGGGCACAAGCAATACAAAGAAGATGGCCTTTGCAAAGACAACAGCTGCCCTTTCTTCCTTCTCTAAAAAATTAGGTAGGAAACCCCCATCAGAGCTTATCCAAATTTATAAGGCGAAATGTACCTCAACGGTAATGTATGGGGCGGGAGTATGGGGCTTCACTATAGCTCATCCAATTCAAGTAGTGGAAAACTAATTTTTAAGGTATCTCCTATCTGTTCCAGTTAGCACCTCTTCTTTTGTCTGCCATGAGGAATTGGGTCTTCCATATATTTCAGACCTCATAAAACTGGAATCCATCCTCTTATGGCATAGAATATGGACAGAAGAGCAAACTAAGTTAAATAGAGAGATACTTCAAGATTGCCTTAAACACGAGGGGGTATTAAAAATCCCCTGGGTCAGGTATGTCCGAAATTTTATGAGTGACCTAGGGCACACAGAATATTTTACCAACTCCAATAGTATGTATGAAATCCCTAGAAAGAAATTGCGAAAGGAGGGTCTCCAGCATTTGGGTATGATAAGGATGTCAGGAGAGTGCTCAAAATGTACTGTAAAACAACACCAGCTAATTTTAACTTCCTTTGATATGCAATCATATCTAGTATTTGTACCAGACAACTTTGACAGGCGGCTCTTAACATGGTTCAGGCTGGATATCAGTCATAGATTAGTAACCTTTCCAAAAATGAATGACTGGTCAAGGACACTGCAACTGTGTTCGTGCGACATGCAGGCTGAACAGTCTACAATACACTTAGTTCTGTTTTGTAAATACTATATAGTGTTAAGGAAAGTGTGGATATTACCACTTTTAAAGCAGCAGGGGCTAAGACAATGTCGTCCGGCTATGGATAGACTCCAGTTTCTGGAGAATGAACATAGTAAGGTTCCTGAAGAAAGCACTGCACTTTAGAAAAAGTATGATATGTGAAGATTTTTAAATTGTGATGAATTTTATGTGACGATTCTTTTTTTAATATTTTTAAATTTATGATGAATTATAATTGACTGAGCATTTAGGTTTATGTATAGATGAGAGAACTGTAATCGTTTGTATTTTTTATGAATGTTGTACGCTTTTATGATTGTAAAAAAATGCAGTCGAATAAAGCTTTCCTTGACTTGACATACCCAAAATCTTTTTGACACATACAAAAACATTTGTGTGTGTTGCTTTTACTGCTGTCTTGTGATTTTAACTGTACATGTGAAGGGCACTTAATTGATACAACAGGCTGATATTAATTCGGTTAAATATGATTTTGTCAGCTGCATACTGTAATATTGATGTCATGTCCCACCCCTGCTTAGGGGATCCAGATTTATGATTGGCCAAAGCAACCCCTAAGTCTACTACATAGAGGCTGGACAAGAGAAGGGTGATCACACCGCCTTCCAACTCTCTAAAAATATAGGCCCTAGAGAATAAATCAGAGACGGTGTTAAGCTTTATTTGACTTGAGGTTCTAGAGGATAGCTGCCAGATAGATTGTAACAATATGGAATTCCCCAGTCATTACATTTATTTGACAATATGTTCTTAACAAATCCAACAAATGCTGTTTCAAGGTTCATCAAGCAGCATACAGTAGTTCCCCAGCATTAACAGACTTGCAACCATAGGCAGTGTTAAAATTGTGTCTGATGTACCATTAAGGAAGTCTATTTAAAGAATGGCAAGAGATTTTGGTGTGCGACCCAAGTTTGTAGTTCATGTAACAACTTCAACATCAAGTAATGTCAATATTCAATAATTTGATAGGTCTGTGTGGGAGGCTGTTTTATATAGTAGGCACAGCAATGCCGCTTTCCATGTGTTTCGTAAACCCTTGTGGATTTTTGCCTGCTTCCGCATGCATATTCATGGCCCACCCAAGTGTTTTTATGGCCCTCCCAGGTTGAGAACCCTGAAGCCAGGCCTGCATTCAAGCTGTGGCTTGTCTGGCAGGGACACACCAGAAGAACAAAGGAAAAGAGACACCGTCCTCCTGAAGCAAACTACAGGGCGGGGGAGCCAGGAAGCCACGAGAAACTTCCAGCAGGACAGGCTGGAACTCTGGAGTACAGAATGAGGCTTCCTAGTGGAACTGCCAACTCCGCCTGAGTGCACAACGTTCAGACAGAGGGGAGACTCGCAGACTGCTGTGAAGCTAAGTAGGGGGAGCAGGGTCGTAGCATGGTCAGTAACATTGTGGGGCGGGGGCATATCATTTTAAAATACACTACACAACAAGCCGGATACATGATTGGAAATTGAGGGGCAGTGGAAAGGGAGAAGAACATAGACTATATGCATACTAAGTGAGAGAAAACATACTATTTTGTAAAATAACCAATATTTTTGAAGACTTTCAAAACAGAGAGAGGGAGAGCGTGTGTGTGCGTTTTTGTCTGTGTGTATGTAAACATTCCTGGTGAATTGTAACAGACATTTCACCATGCCAGACTGAAAGCAGCTGTACCCAACTATTTACACAAAATACATTAAGTAGAGGGGAGTGTAACACACACCCCCAACCCCCTTCCCCTTCAAGCCCAGTGTCTACCCCTGAACTCTATTGCAACAAAGATTACCTGGCTCTTGAGGGATTCAGCATTAGGACAAATGGCTTCATGTTACTCCTGACCGCTGCTGGAGAGGTATCTAAATTGATCAATTTTTTGGGCTGGGCTAGAAACGTATTTGTGTTTTGTGCTCTGTGCTTACACTTTTCACTTCTGGCTCAGAAGACCTTCCTGAAAAAGTAAAAGTGATAAATCAACTTTATTTAAAATTTTATGACCAAGGATTGAGAGGCAGCAGTGGCTCTGAATTTGTGAAACTGTTAAAAACATAGACAAATCTTTTGAATTGTATGCTGCACCTGACATTTGTTAGTTATCTTGCTGCTACAACCCCCAGACCGCAGTTTTAATAAAGCTCTTAGATCTAAGACCTACCGAACACCGAAGCTATAGGTATCTTTTCATCATTGTCAAATTCAAGTTTGAGATGAACACAAATATAACAAACATGTATAAATGGAATGGGTTGGGGCTGGCAGCCAGAGCTAACACTATCCCTATATAGGAAGGTTCTGTCGCCCTCTCCTCATAAGAAATGTGAGTCTTTAAATTTGCTTGAACCTTTTTTTTTTGCTGGCACATGCAGAAGTAAATAAAAACAGCATCACAAGTAGGAAACTAGAGAACCCTCATACACCTTTAAACATAATTTTTAAATCTTTGTGATTTTTCACATTCAACCATTCACAAACTGGTTTTGGGGGGAATTGTAAGGTTGGGCAATGTGTTTTTGAACTCTAATCTGAAATCAATTGAGCAATTGTCATAAAAATGACTTTTTAAGTACATACAAATTAGATTTTTTAAAAAAGGAGTTCACCAAAGTAACTCCCTCCCTACATCAAATTAATACTGTGGGATTGTGCCCCTTTTTGACATGGTCACCTCCATTTTTACCTGATATTTGATGCAACTTTGACTGAAGTGCACTGGGTTCCTACTAACCAGGTCTCCAGTGCCAGTGTTCTTTCCCAAAAACAAGGTAAACTCTGCAATTGTTCCACAATTGGCAAGCCCTTTAGCACCCCTGTATGTCCCTAGTAAATAGTATCCCTGGTACCTAGGGCATGGGCACTAAAGAGGGCCCCTAAGGGCTGTAGCATGTATTGTGCCACCCTAAGGAACCCACCACCAAACTCATGCAGACGGCCATTGCAGGCTGCGTAAAATGGTACAGACAAAAGTGAAAACATGACATGGCACACACCCTGTGTGCCATGAACCCCATACACTGCATGAAATATACGTAAGGCACCCCAACAGCAGGTCTTACAGGCCTAAGGCAGGGTGCATTATGTTACATGTGAGGATATATATCCTTGAGCAGCTCTGCACTGGTGCTGTCTAGTCCAATTACTATATAGTACAAGTGTTTAAATTGTATGTGAACAGGGACGCCATCTTAAGTATATGTACTGGACACTGGCCATTACGAGTTCCCCAGATACATGATGGCTTCACTGAAACAAATGGTGTTTGGTATCAAACTCCTTGTCTTAATAAATCCTTACTGATTCCAGTAGTTGATTTATTAATACTTACACCCAGAGTGTACCTTAGAGAAACCCCCTGAAAACCTACCAACCTCTAGTGTGCCGGCTGACTGGTATTGAACAGCCTGCAACCACAGATGCATTTCTTACCCACGGACGTGAGAGCTCATGCTATATGGTGTAAGAAACAATGCCTGCTCTGGTTGGAGGTGTTCTTACCTCCTCCAAGCAGGGTGGGTAGTAATCCGCATATCAAGGCAGGAGGCTTCAAAGACCTCTGCCGCCTTTGATATGCGACTCCAGCTTACCCCAGATAGGGGAGAAGCCACACACTGGCCAGGGCACATTTAGCACCGGGACGGGCAGAAAAATTAGCTAGTCAGGAGGAGTGTTCACTATCTGGCTAGTTACACCCCTAAGGTGGGCTACCTGAAGTGAACACGAAAAACAGAATTTCATCATCTTGTTTTTTTTTTTGATAAGCAAATTTTATTGATTTTAGAAACATAGAAACAAATCAGCCAATACACGGATATCACAAATATAAGTTCATTCACACCATCACTATTCCCCCAATCACAATCCCCATAAAAGTACCTAGTCAACACTTGAGGTCGATTAGTCAGGACCCTCCACAACCCCCAGCCATTTCCCCCCACACTCTGCTTCATCATCTTGTTTTTTGGTGAAACTAGATACACTGGGTCAGAGTTATGCCCACTCCCCACAGGAAGTTGTCATACAGAGGGTGTAGACCTTACACTCTCCTTAAACACACCTAAATTCAGTATTTATGTTGCACCCCTGACACCAGCAACTCAAATTCGATGGACACAAGAAGAAGAAGAAGGCGAGAACTGAGGACCAGCTCCAGACTTTTTGGCATCAAACCTGCACCTGTCCCAACAATCGCGACAAACCATCTCATCCTGCTGCTGTACATCTGCCAAAAACTCCAGAAGGCTGCCAGCACTTCTCAAACTGCCAGAAATCTCCTTTGAAGTAGAGGAGCTACTCCCCTGCAGCTTGAAGGCACAAAACAGTAAAGTCCGGTCCATTGTTCTGCTGCTCCCCAGTCTCCCTGATGGAGCAGCCTCCCATAAAGAGGTCACCATGCTCCAAGAGGTCGGATCCATCTCCCCGCCAAGTGAGACGATGCCAGAACCAGCCAGAGCTGCACAGCACCAATACCAGGGGAACAGGACCCCTTGCAGCAACCAAAGCCTCTCACAGTCCAAACCGGAGTCAAACAACTCCAAGACCAAGCAGTCATCGAGAGATGTCAGCACTGCAGAGACCCAATTCAAGAGTGGCCCAGCTGTCTTGTTTTTGTCCCCTCAACCGGTGAAGGCAGACAACCGTGAGTGTCCATGATGCACAAGCCCAGCCAACTTAACCACTCTGCACCGGAGCTCACAGCCTGTGTTTCTGAGAACTGACTGTGCTTCATGAACCGAGCCCCCTCAAATCCCCTCATTGGGAGCTCCTGAACTTGTCCGCAAGTGCCTTTCTGCAGCCTGTTTCTAGGTCCCCTACTCCTTTGGTGTAGCAAGCAAAGCTATCAACCCAACCAGCACCTCTGCACACGCATGCTTCAGAGTTAGTAAAGACTAACTCCTGGTGGTTCTTTGGACCTTGGCCCCCTACCACCTTAAGTCCTGAAAGGTAATTGGGCATGAGGCTTCACTCGTCCACCGGCATTATTCACCGGATTTCCTCCGCTTCATGCCCAATTACCGGCCAGCCCGTGATGCTTCTACACGCGGACCGTACTCCCTACTTCCATGGTTATAACAAGATTGATATATTGGATTACGCTCCTGGATTCACTCTCCCTCCCATGAAAGCTCAGCTATCCCGCGTTTGAATTGCGTGCTGACCTACCCTCTGGACCCCCTGCCTTGACTGGAACTCTGGCTGCCTAAATTGGTTATCTTTCTTGCGTTTTCCAGCACTATCATTGTAAATAACGTGTCCATTTGTCCTGATGATGACCTGAAATTAATCAGGTTGAAACGCCGTTGACTACCCAGCACAGAACCTTGGCGCTGTAGTGGTCAATTTATTTTACCCAATTTACGAAAACAATTTTGTACATACTTGTCTCCTTATTGACCACTATTTGTTATAATTTCGTGCCGTTCACGCTGTTTTCCACTTTGTGTCACTGCGCCGTCACCTGTCACTAGCATGCCCAGTGCCCACTTGTGTGTTATGGTCAACATACACTTCAATTGTACAGTAGTGCTGTTATAACTACCTGCAATTACTAAAAAACCTTATTTTCATTCTTTCCATTGTGGTCTCCCTTTGTCCTTTCCCCTGGTCTCCATGATGTATGCTGTTTCTCAAACTGTCCATGCTAAATGATCCCCAGTTGAGACATTGTTATATTGTTATACTAATTACCCGGTCTCACCTGGGTTAACGGGTCCTACTCCTGCTATTCTTGCCTTTTTCAATTTCTCAGCCTCAGCTCTTACTTTGAGAATAAAATGGAAGGACTCTAAAGCCCTGGTTTTTGAAGACTGGTGGCAAGGATTCAATGAATCTTAAGAATTGGAACACAGTTGGCCGATAATAGAGGCTGCTGGTGCGATTTTCTTCCTAGCTGGGCACCTCTGGCTTCATATTTGAATGATAGACTGTATCACATATATGCTGTTTGCCAATAATATAAAAAAGTTAAAAAATAAAGAAATTACTTCTGCCCCAGAGGCAGTGTTGCTGTCAGTTATGGCTTTCAAAACTGTATCTATTCCTTTCCCAGAGCCTTCATTCAACAACTCAGCACTCTTCCTCTGTATCTGCTTGCAAATGCCAAATTCAGTCCTTTCTCCTTTTGCCCACAAACACTTGTGGCAGCAGCCAAAATGGGCCTACTACAAAATATAAAAATCATTAAAACACAGTTAAAATAATGTTTCCAACAAAGATAAAATGCTACAAATCACATTTAAAAAAATGGATTGAAAAATACCACAGTTGAAACAAAGCTTTAAACCATATATAAAGTACAATAAGGTATGTTTGCAAACAACAGAAATTCACAGAAAAAAACCCTGTTAAACTGAAGTTATGATTAAAGGACACATAAAATCTGATAACTTACATTTAAAACAACCTCCAAAATTCACTAAAGAAACCACAGTCAAAGTACAGTTATGGTTAGAATACATGTAAATACTATATAGCAGAATTATGGTTGTTTATCACACACCAACCAAAGCTGATGAGTTGCGTTGTGCAAGAGGAAGAAAGCAGCGCAGAGCGATATTTTTTTTTTTTTTTTTTGTTGAAAATTTTATTGAACAATAAATCAATTACAAGAATGGGCCTACAACCACCGGGGCCGGCCGCTAGATTCGGGAAGGATCATACAGAGTTAAGGCAGTAGTCGACTCCCGGGGTCCAGCCCCGTACATTACTCCGGAAAGTCTTAGGGAAGCAGGATACATAGGTTTAACATAAATAACAAATAAAAACAAAAGGCGAGGCGTAAAGGCAAAAAATGTGGGTAAGGCTACATCCGGGGGACTCTACTTCTGATCTTCAAATAGCTACTAAAAGGCAGGAGTAATGATAGGTCGGGGGGGGGGGGCACGGGAGAGGAACGTCTATATTCGATTATCCCAAAAGTCGCAGGGAACCGTCAAGGGTCAGGGGGACAAGGCAATATCGGTGTCCACCAGGGGGGGGAACACAGATACCCCCACGATACGCATTCCATTGCCCCCAGATTCTACCCCACGCCCCCGGTTTGCCACGAGCAACATACACAGTCTTCTCCCTGAACATGCACCAGTCCATGTTCTCCTTCCATACGGACACGGTGGGAGGCCGCTGGGAACCCCAAAGCTGCGCTATATCTCTCTTGGCAATCATGTTCCCCAGGGCCGCCCACCGAGTCTGAGCCGCGTTATAATCATTGGGCTCCCACACATTCAGGACACAGCGACGCACCTCCGGCAGCAGCACAACCCCGGTGACTTGTCCCATGACCACATGAATCCGACGCCAGTATTCCGCCACCTCGCGACACTCCCAAAGGATATGGAGAAAGGTGGCTCTGAGTCCACATCCCCGCTTACAGAGCCCGTCTTCAGAAAATCCCATCGAGACCAAACGGGGACCCGTCACATACACCCGGTGGAGAATCTTAAGTTGGACCAGGCGGAGACGGGCTGGAATGGCCACTTCCTTGGGGGACGACAGTGCGGACTGCCAGTCCTCGTCGTCCAATTCCACCCCATCCCCCGTCCACGCCTCCCGGAGGCGCACCAAGAGGTCAGCCCGATTGTTGATAAGTTTTTTATAAATTAATGAAATAGTACTGTCGGGGACTTGACCATCGAGTATGCGGTCCTCGAGGGGCGAAGAAGCCGGGATATTGGTCCCCTCCCCAAAAACAGAGAGCAGGGCATGCCGAATCTGGGCGTAGCGGAAGAACTCCCTTTCCGTAAGTTCGTATTCGCTCTGGAGCGCCGCGAATGTTTTAACAGCACCCTTAATCCATAAGTCTCCCACTCTACTAATACCAATCGTGTCCCAACGTTCAAACCCCTTCGTTGTCCAGAGGCTTCCCAGGCGATCGGAGGCAAACAGAGGAGTAGCACATGTTAATCGCTCACTCCAGCCCAAGGCTACATTGGCCGCCTTCCAGATCCGTACCGCAATCTTAGTAGGGCCCGTAAGGGTCCGTCCCGCCGAGCTGGAGTAAAGTGCCCTGTTATAGTTCCCGCCGGGAAGCAGGAATTTATCCATTTCATACGCCGGATTCAAGCCAGGCGCATACGTGGCATGGTTAATGGCCGACAGCTGTGAGGCCCAATAATACCTGCGAATGTCGGGAAGCGCGATGCCCCCGTCGTACCAGGGGAGAGTAAGCTTTGCCAGAGCGATACGCGCCCGTCCATCCCACACCAGTCTCCTCTGCAGGCTCTCCACCTCCCGAAAGTAGGACACCGGAATAACATCGAAGGAGTTCTGAAGTGCATAGAGAAATCTGGGAAGGGACATCATTTTGAACAGCGCTGCCCGACCCAGCGGGGACAAGGGCAGCCTACACCACCGAGCCGTGTCCTCCCTCAAACGCCGAAGTGGGAGCAGGAGATTCTGCTCATAGCGAGCCACCGGGTCCATCGAGACGTATATTCCCAGGTATTTAAAGCCGGACAGAGATAATTGGATCGGAAGCCGAGGCGGCAAGAGAGGAGGGTCACCAGAGATAGGATAGACACAGGATTTAGACCAGTTGATCGTTAGACCCGAATTTCTCCCAAAGGAAGTCAGAACATCAAAGAGAACATTAAGCGACTGCCGCGGCGAGGTGAGATACAGGAGAATATCGTCCGCATACAACGAGATCCGATCCTCGAAGCCCGGGGCCCACCGGATCCCTCTGATCGAGGGCTCCCAGCGGAGCCAAGCAGCGAGCGGCTCCAAGGCAAGAGCAAAGAGCAGAGGGGACAACGGGCACCCCTGCCTCGTGCCCCTACCTAGAGCGAAGGGCCGAGAGACCCGTCCATTAACTACCACCTGAGCCATGGGTCCCGTGTAAAGAAGCTTCACCCAGCCAAGAAATCCCTCCCCAAAGCCGAATTTGGTCAAGACAGCCCAGAGAAAGCGATATTTATTAAAAATAGGCCTGGTGCTGGTATCATTCCATGCACTGATGCACTAACAGGCTGCCTAGCGCCATGCACAACTTTTTTTTTTTTTTAAATCCAAGAGATGAAGGTAGAGGCTGTTGGAGTCCGCACCCAGCAGATGAACAGTGTCTAAAGTTATAAAATAGCGCAAAGAACCAAGGCGTACTCCCCTCTATACTTCTTATTTAGGAACAAGTCCTACAATAACATTTAAAACATAAAGGTTCAGCACTATATAGCATATATATGTCATATTAAAAGTTCACGACAATTAACACACAAGTGAATCATCCAAGATGTATATTTCTTAAAGTAGTTTTTCTTTATTTGTCTTTAAAATGATTTTTCTTTATTTTCCAGAAGGCAAAGAATCCTAGCCTTAGCCAACGCGTTTCGTCTCAAACGAGACTTCTTCAGGGCTTCACAGTAAGGCAAAACGTAATTTCATATGCTGTTTGTACAATTCTGGTTTTTGAAAATCCAACATTCCGAAAACTTCTATACAGTGTGAAGTTTCAGCAGTGGCATAGTAACCCGCAGCCTGTATACTCCTCGTATTTCAAATTGAAAAAACGCGTTGGCTATGGCTATGATTCTTTGCCTTCTGGAAAATAAAGCAAAATCATTTTAAAGAAAAATAAAGAAAAACTACTTCAAGAAATATACATCTTGGATAATTCATTTGTGTGCTAATTGTCGTGAACTTTGATATGACATATATATGCTATATAGTGCTGAACCTTTATGTATTAAACTTTTTTTGTTTTGTTTTATATAGGGCAAACTCGACCCAAAGGCATCAGAGCGCTTTACGTAAGCCCCAGTTGCAATACAGACAGACACATTCATTTTGTTTGGCACGGGGGGATTAACTGATTTGCCCAGAATCAATGGATTTTGAGGGCCCCTGCTGAAAATCGAATCCCGGTTCCCCAAGCGAGTTGAGATCGACCGCTCTAGCCTTTAGGCCACATCCTCTCCTTTGCATCATAGTGCAGAGGTGTGTGCAAGCTGATAAATTATTGAACATTCCACACATTGTATCTGTGTTCCACAGTGCAGCACACATGCAATGTGTGGAATGTTTGGAGAAATAACATTTCTCCTCTTTAGCAACTGCTTAAAGAAGGCATTATTTTATTGATGCAAATCCTGGCTGGTTACCTTAGTAGATCAGGCTTCGACAGAAAAGTTGTGGGTGGTTATGCTGATCCGCCAATGTTGCACTCAAGTTAACACCTCCTTGATGCAAACTGACACAAGCACTATTTGCAAGGAGGCAAGAACACCATTCCAGGGTAAAATACCTGTTGTGCTGGAAAGTAAATAGCATTCAAATCATTTGCGCCACTTTACATCACTTTCTGTGATTTTGCCCCAGCTCAAATCCTTAGTAAATGTAGCCCTATAACTTATGCTTAAAAAAACTCAAAAATTCACTTAAACAACTGCACTTAAAATGAAGTTATATTTACAAAATAAACCCAAAAATCACATAAATTCGTACGTTTTGGGTCGGTGCGCTAAACATAACTTGCACCGCTGTCATGCACTGCTTATGACCTCACATATCACTGTTTACATGCTATATGACTTTTTTTAAAATTATTATTATTTTATTTTGATTGGTTTTATCAGAGAACAAAATACATATACAGTAGAACACAGTTACATTATAGAAAGGCGTATCAGTACAACAGTACAAAAGATCATTCATTCTCGAAAGTATAAATTAGGCATTCAGGGAGTTCAAATAGTACAGTTGCTTCTTTGGTTAGTATAGCATCTCACGTGGTTGTATCATGTCATTCTACAGACCAGTGCCCCATGTTAGGTCTACTCCTTACTCAGTGACCTCGCTGGTATGGGCCAACCTCCTCCCACAAGCCCCTCAACTGACTAAGTTCCTGCCTCCTGTGACAATGCTTCATTGGCCGTTGTTGGAAAACCACTCCCACACTAGAAGGGGTGGTGGTGGTCTTCCGGACACACTGTGGTAGCTTGGCTCGAGTGGTCAGGAAACAGGCGCAGTGCTAAGCATACAATATACCCATACAAGAACCATGCGTGCATCCGTTCCAAAAACGACTCTACACCGTAAAAATTATGAAAATATCTCTCTTTATCTTTTTCTCTTAGTTGCTGATTGGAAAAATAAATAAGTCAATCACAATATACAAATTTTAAATAGTGCAGGTCAAATAAATATTGGCTGTTTGATGAAATAAATAGGGGTGATCATAAATAACAGGGCATAAATACAAGTGCAATATATACAGACAATTAAATACTTTGAGGCAGTAAATACTGTACCAATAAATATTGTACACCAACAAGTCCTGTGGACCTATAAATATAGTGCAGCAATAAATAGGTAAAAACTCAATAAATACAGTATCCCCAATAAATAATTAAAAGTATACAGCAACCCTCATATAATCAGATGACACTTCAATTCTTATGGGCTGATTTGGCCCAGGCACAGCTTGTAGGGTTGTGGAAGGCTTGAGGGGGGCTACTCCCTGGCTGGGACAAGGCTGAGGCCTAATCTGAGGTAGATCCAAGGGGGGTATACCAGTGCCCTGGCTTTCTCTCTCCACACAACCTCTCTAGGTTAGTCCCAGTTCACCCCAGGCACAGTCAGGTTGGTTTCAGCACCTCCCTAGCCCCTTAGAGCAGTCTCTCAGGTCTCCACAGGGCCTTAGGCGCCCTCTACTCCACTTACTGCCCTTTTTCTGATGTTCCGACGCCGCTGGAGTCGTGTCGACGCCGTGAGGCGGTTCCGGTTCGGTCTCGGCGGCCTCGGCACAATGTCAGTTCTTTGACGACGCCGGCAGGCGGTTCCGGTCCGATGTCGGTGGCCTCGGTTCGATCTCGACCTCCGATTCGACGGCGTCGGGCAGTCTCTTCACGATGTCGACTTCGGGCGGCTCCGGTCCGATGGCGCTCTCGGCTCCGATGACGTCGGCCGGCCTGGCCTCGATGTCGACTTCCGGCGACTCCGGGGTGCGATCCTCACCCCCGACCTCCGGTGCTCCTCCTCACAGGCTCCGGGCGACTCCGGAGTGCGATCCTCACTCCCGACCTCCGGTGCTCCTCTACCTCGGTCTCCGACGACTCCGGAGGGCGGACTTCACTCCTCCGATGACGCCGCTCGCTCGACCTCGGTTCACTTCCTCCTCGACCTCTGGTATTCCTCACGACCTCCGTCGGCGCCCTCTCACGACCTCAGGCGGCTCCGGGTACGACGTCTGCTACTTCAGTCAGCGCCGCTTCTCCACCTCGGGCTCCAGGTCTTCAGGCTACTCGACGCCGGACTCCAGGGAAACCAGTTCTCAGGTCAGGATCTTGCTGCTTTCTTGGTTCTAAGGCCTGTTCCTGCTGTCCAGGTCCTTAGGATAAGTTTCTTCTGTCTTCTTCCCACACAGGGCTATAGGCTGGGATCCATCAGTAGGGACAAGTATCAAGGGTGGGTTTATGGACCCCACTCCAGGCACAAGTTTCCACCCCTGCTGCTTCACTCCTTCCTCCTTCACTGTTGTGCTCCTCTCTCTTCACCAGTCAGGTGCCAACTGCCAGCTCCAACTGCCAACTGCCTCTCTTATCCTCCCAACATTCTAAACGGTCTCCAACTGTCACAGAGTTCTGGAATCTCCTGGAATGTTCTGGAAGGTGCTGGTAGGTTCCAGTGGATGCTGGTGATGTCACAGGTGGCCACCATTTTGTGCTCCAGGCCCTCAGACAGAAGTTTCAGGGGTAGCTAAAATGGCTCCCTGAATCTGCAGCAACACGAAAAAGTCTGGTGGTTCCCAAAAAGGAAAAATTCAAACAGGGTTTGAGGCAAAAGTGGGACAAAATAAATAATGATGAGGAGGGACCACCCAAAGGGCTGACAGGTCTAACACGCGTCCCCCCCAGCTGAAAGTGGGGAGAGCTACCCAACCCCTTGGGAGTTCTCATCACTAAGGCGGAAATACCTTGAGAGACCGTCTGCATTGGCGTGGTCCACTCCAGGCCGATGTTCCACCTGAAAGTCCATCCCCTGTAGGGAAATAGACCACCTCAACAACTTGGGATTCCCCCCCTTCATTTGCATCAGCCAACGAAGGGGTCTGTGGTCGGTCTGAACAAGGAAGTGCGAGCCAAACAGGTATGGCCGCAACTTCTTCAGAGCCCATACCACTGCAAAGGCTTCACGCTCTATTGCACTCCACTTCTGTTCCCTGGGAAGTAGTCTCCGGGATAGGAAGACCACGGGTTGATCCAGACCCTCTTCGTTGAGTTGCGATAACACTGCCCCAATGCCATGTTCTGATGCATCTGTCTGGACAATGAACTTCTTGGAAAAGTCTGGGGCCCTTAAGACCGGGGCCTCGCACATGGCTTTCTTCAATTTCTCAAAGGCTTGCTGACAAGCCTCCGTCCAGACTACCCGTCGAGGTTGTTTCTTGGACGTGAGCTCCGTGAGAGGGGCTACGATGGTACCGTACCCCTTCACGAAGCGGCGATAGTATCCCGTGAGGCCCAAAAATGCTCGGACCTCAGTCTGTGTCTTGGGGGGTTCCCAGGCCATGATGGCCTCGATCTTCGCCTGGAGGGGTTGCACCGTTCCCCTACCCACCAAGTGTCCAAGGTACACTACCGACCCCTGCCCGATCTGGCACTTGCTGGCCTTGATCGTCAATCCAGCTTGTCTCAGGGCCTGGAGAACAGCTTGCAGGTGACGCAAGTGATCCTCCCAGCTGTTACTGAAGACGGCTATGTCATCCAGATAAGCAGCAGAGAAACTCTCCATTCCGGTGAGGATCTGGTTTACCAGGCGCTGAAACGTGGCAGGTGCGTTCTTGAGCCCAAAGGGCATCACACAGAACTGGTAGTGGCCATTGGGCGTGGAGAAGGCTGACCTTTCCCTTGCTCCATCAGTCAAAGAGATCTGCCAGTACCCCGAAGTAAGGTCAAAGGTACTTAGATATTGGGCAGCTCCCAGCCGGTCAATCAATTCATCCGCCCTAGGGATCGGATGAGCATCAGTTTTTGTCACTGAATTCAGTCCCCGGTAGTCCACACAGAACCTCAGTTCTGGTTGGGCACCCGGTGGTGCAGCTTTCGGTACTAACACCACCGGACTGGACCAGGGGCTGCTAGAAGGTTCAATCACTCCTAGCTCCAGCATCTTAGTGACTTCACTATGAATGCTGGCCTTCACCTTGTCTGACATCCGGTAGATCTTGGACTTCACAGGTGGGCTGTCTCCTGTGTCCACGTCATGGACGCACAGGTGAGTCCTACCCGGGACAAGGGAGAACAACGAAGAGTACTGCCCCAGGACCTGGCGACAGTCCTCCTGCTGTTCAGGAGTTAGAGATGGGGAGAGAATCACTCCCTCCACCGACCCATCCTTTTCTTGAGACGCAAACAGATCAGGGAGAGGCTCGCTTTCCACGTCCTCTCCTCCGTCAGTCACCATCATCAAGATGACTTCGGGCCTCTCGTGGTGGGGTTTGAGGCGGTTGGCATGCAGCACCCGCAGGGGCTGACGAGGGGTCTTCAGGTCCACCAAGTAGGTAGCCTTACCCTTCTTCTCCAACACCTCAAAGGGTCCTGACCAGCGATCCTGGAGGGCACTAAGCTCTCCTGGTTCGATCACCCACACCTTCTGGCCAGGCTCCAACTCCACCGGGTGAGCGTTGTGGTCATACCACGCCTTCATCACTGCTTGGCTGGCTTCCAAGTTGTCAGAAGCTTGCTTCCACAACTTAGCCATTTGGCTCCGGAAGGCCAGCATGTAGCTCACCACATCCTGGGGGAGCTTTCTGGGAGTTCTTTCCCATCCGTCTCTCACCAGGTTAAAAGGTCCACGTACAGGGTGCCCATACAGAAGCTCGAAGGGGCTGAAGCCCACTCCCTTCTGTGGCACTTCCCTGTAGGAAAAAAGTAAACAGGGTAGGAGGACGTCCCATTTCCTCCGCAGGCTTTCAGGCAGACTTCTGATCATGCCTTTTAAGGTTTTGTTAAACCTTTCCACCAGACCATTGGTCTGGGGGTGGTAAGGAGTCGTGAACCGGTAGGTCACTCCACACTCCTTCCACATTGCCCGCATATACGCTGACATGAAGTTGGTCCCCCTGTCGGACACAACTTCCTTGGGAAAACCCACTCGGGTAAAGATTCCCATCAGGGCCCTTGCCACAACAGGTGCTGTTATGGTCCTCAGAGGTATTGCCTCTGGGTACCGTGTGGCATGATCCACCAGAACCAGGATAAACCTGTGACCAGCTGTAGTCGGTGGATCTAATGGACCCACAATGTCGATGCCCACCCTTTCAAAGGGGGTGCTAACGACAGGAAGTGGTTCCAGGGGAGCTTTCAGCTTCACCCCTGTTTTCCCACTGGCTTGGCAAGACACACATGTCCGGCAGTAGGTATCGGACGACACTTTCATCTGAGGCCAATAAAAGTGTGGGACAAGACGGGCGAAGGTCTTGTCTTGCCCCAGGTGTCCTGCCAATGGTATCTCGTGAGCCAACTCCAAAAGGAAGGCTCGATAACGTTGAGGAACTACCAAGGCTCGTGACGATCCATGTAGGGGTGCCTTGGGTTCACTGTAGAGGAGGCCATCCTCCCAGTAAACACTGTAGTTCCCTTCAACGTTCCCTGCTGCCTGGGCTTCGGCCTGCCGCCTCAGCCCCTCAAGGGTAGGGCACTCCCTCTGGCCCTGGCAGAATTCCTCCCTGGACGGGCCTCCCTCCACGTGCCACTCGGCCGGGATGGGCAGGTCCTCCAGGTTGGTAACGTCCCCCTCCGCAGACTCCTGGTCCACCACCTCCGGTGGCCTATCCGTCCTACGGGGTGGAGACGCCGAGGCAGGCTCCTCCTGTCCTCGGTTCTTCCCTTGACTGGCAGCTGGCTGGGCCTTTGTTCCAGGCTCCGGCCGGAATGAACTCCCTCTTCGGGTAGTCGCGGACCTTGTGCTAACACAGGCCCAGTCAGGTGTACCCAGCATCTCGGTGTGAGTCCGGTATTCCACCTCCTTCCAAGCGTTGTGCTCCATGTCATTGCCCAGCAGACAATCGACTGGCACGGCAGGGCTTACGGCAACTCGAAGTGAACCTGCAACCCCCCCCCATTCAAAGGGAACCTCGGCCACTGGATAGTGACCTGTTCTGCCGTCAGCCATCGCGGCTGGGTGGAGTACATCGGGAATTACCTGCTCTGGAGACACCAGCTGGCTACGCACCATAGTCATACTGGCTCCTGTGTCTCTCAGAGCCTCCCCTCTTTGGCCGTTGATGGTGATCCACTGCCCATACTTTGCGGTATTTGCGGGCACCTGGATCTTAGGAACCATCTCCCGTTCTCCCAGGGACACTAGAGTGACACCCGCCCACTCCCTTCCCTTAGTTAAGGGCATCTCCTCCCCGAGCACTACACTAGCTACTCCGGGGGGCTTTCCTCCAGTGGGAGGGGGTGATCGTTTCTGACACTTCGGATCTCCTTTATAGTGTCCAACGCCACCGCACTCATAGCAATGGACAACCCTTGGCTGCTGACTCTGGCCAGGATTAGGGTTTCTGGGTGGGTTAGCCTTAGAGGTGAATCCCGTTCCCTTCCCTTGGAAGTTATTTTGGGGGCCTTTGGAGAACTCCTTTTTCTTTTCCCCTCCCGCTTTCTTCTGGGGGGCGCCCTGTCCGGCCTTTTGAGTATCCCCTCCAGTCCCCCTTGTGGACACCCGGGTACTAGCCCAAATGTCCGCCTCCTCAGCAAGCTTCCGGGGACTGGTCAGCTTGCTATCCACCAGGTGTTGCCGCAGTTCAGGGAAACATTTCTCGAGTAGGTGTTCCTTCAGTACTAGGTCAAACAGCTCCTCGTAGTTCCTTACTTCACTGCCCTGAATCCAACCTTCCAGTGCCTTCTTTGCATAGTCCAGGAAGTCCACCCAATTCTGTGTGCCCAGTTTGTGACTACCCCTGAACTTCTGTCTGTACTTTTCAGGTGTTAGTCCAAACTTTCTGATGAGCGCCAGTTTCATGGTGGGGTAGTGGGTCTGCTCATCCTCTTCGAGGGCCAATAAAGCATCCCTACCAGCTGGAGGCATGTACCTATACAATCCTCCTCCCCAATACTTCACTGGAACCCCATGGGCCCTCAACGAGACCTCATAGGCTGCTAGCCACTTGGCGATGTCGTCACCCGCCCCATAGCTAGCTACTATGTCCTTTGGCAGGTAAGGTTTGGATTCCCTGGTGATTTCTTGGTCTTTGCTGCCACCATTAGGAACAGTTGGTGCCCCAATTCTTAAGATCTGAAGCTCTATCTCTTTCAGTCTTATCTCATGAGCCATCCTCTCTTTCTCCGTCTCATGAGCCAACCTCTGTTCCTCCTTCTCCTTCTCCAGCTTTGCTAAGTCCCATGTGAGCTGTCTTTTCTCCCTCCGATCTGCTAACTCCACTTCGGATAAGCCCCCACTAGAGACAGTGCTGCCCTTCCTAGAAAGTGTCCTGGGCCCTGCTGACAGGTTCCCCACCTCAGGTTGGTACATCTCAGCCCCCTCGGGGTCAGGCTCTCCATCCCTGTCTTCCTCCTCAGCCTTGCTTTCCCTGCGTGCCTCCCCCCAAGCCCTTAAGCTGGTTTGGAGTGCACCCTTCTTTGCTCCTGGGGGACAGTACACCCCCTCCCGCTGGCAAAACTCCCTGAGTTGGGCCACAGTGTACGTTTCTAGATTCTCTAGTACAAACTCCATCTTGCCCACTCAGGTTAGAGGACAGGTTTTGTGCAGTAACAATGCAGGGTGGTACCTTTAATAATACCTCCTCCCACCACCAGAGTAAATTTGGAAAAAAACAAAAACCCACAATTAGGAAGGCCGCTTTGAGAAAACTCCCGGTGTAGGCCTATGGACTACCCACAGTTATTGTTGAGTATACGTAGGCACAGCTCTATCCCACCACTGAACACCAATTTATGTTGGAAAACCACTCCCACACTAGAAGGGGTGGTGGTGGTCTTCCGGACACACTGTGGTAGCTTGGCTCGAGTGGTCAGGAAACAGGCGCAGTGCTAAGCATACAATATACCCATACAAGAACCATGCGTGCATCCGTTCCAAAAACGACTCTACACCGTAAAAATTATGAAAATATCTCTCTTTATCTTTTTCTCTTAGTTGCTGATTGGAAAAATAAATGTCAATCACAATATACAAATTTTAAATAGTGCAGGTCAAATAAATATTGGCTGTTTGATGAAATAAATAGGGGTGATCATAAATAACAGGGCATAAATACAAGTGCAATATATACAGACAATTAAATACTTTGAGGCAATAAATACTGTACCAATAAATATTGTACACCAACAAGTCCTGTGGACCTATAAATATAGTGCAGCAATAAATAGGTAAAAACTCAATAAATACAGTATCCCCAATAAATAATTAAAAGTATACAGCAACCCTCATATAATCAGATGACACTTCAATTCTTATGGGCTGATTTGGCCCAGGCACAGCTTGTAGGGTTGTGGAAGGCTTGAGGGGGGCTACTCCCTGGCTGGGACAAGGCTGAGGCCTAATCTGAGGTAGATCCAAGGGGGGTATACCAGTGCCCTGGCTTTCTCTCTCCACACAACCTCTCTAGGTTAGTCCCAGTTCACCCCAGGCACAGTCAGGTTGGTTTCAGCACCTCCCTAGCCCCTTAGAGCAGTCTCTCAGGTCTCCACAGGGCCTTAGGCGCCCTCTACTCCACTTACTGCCCTTTTTCTGATGTTCCGACGCCGCTGGAGTCGTGTCGACGCCGTGAGGCGGTTCCGGTTCGGTCTCGGCGGCCTCGGCACAATGTCAGTTCTTTGACGACGCCGGCAGGCGGTTCCGGTCCGATGTCGGTGGCCTCGGTTCGATCTCGACCTCCGATTCGACGGCGTCGGGCAGTCTCTTCACGATGTCGACTTCGGGCGGCTCCGGTCCGATGGCGCTCTCGGCTCCGATGACGTCGGCCGGCCTGGCCTCGATGTCGACTTCCGGCGACTCCGGGGTGCGATCCTCACCCCCGACCTCCGGTGCTCCTCCTCACAGGCTCCGGGCGACTCCGGAGTGCGATCCTCACTCCCGACCTCCGGTGCTCCTCTACCTCGGTCTCCGACGACTCCGGAGGGCGGACTTCACTCCTCCGATGACGCCGCTCGCTCGACCTCGGTTCACTTCCTCCTCGACCTCTGGTATTCCTCACGACCTCCGTCGGCGCCCTCTCACGACCTCAGGCGGCTCCGGGTACGACGTCTGCTACTTCAGTCAGCGCCGCTTCTCCACCTCGGGCTCCAGGTCTTCAGGCTACTCGACGCCGGACTCCAGGGAAACCAGTTCTCAGGTCAGGATCTTGCTGCTTTCTTGGTTCTAAGGCCTGTTCCTGCTGTCCAGGTCCTTAGGATAAGTTTCTTCTGTCTTCTTCCCACACAGGGCTATAGGCTGGGATCCATCAGTAGGGACAAGTATCAAGGGTGGGTTTATGGACCCCACTCCAGGCACAAGTTTCCACCCCTGCTGCTTCACTCCTTCCTCCTTCACTGTTGTGCTCCTCTCTCTTCACCAGTCAGGTGCCAACTGCCAGCTCCAACTGCCAACTGCCTCTCTTATCCTCCCAACATTCTAAACGGTCTCCAACTGTCACAGAGTTCTGGAATCTCCTGGAATGTTCTGGAAGGTGCTGGTAGGTTCCAGTGGATGCTGGTGATGTCACAGGTGGCCACCATTTTGTGCTCCAGGCCCTCAGACAGAAGTTTCAGGGGTAGCTAAAATGGCTCCCTGAATCTGCAGCAACACGAAAAAGTCTGGTGGTTCCCAAAAAGGAAAAATTCAAACAGGGTTTGAGGCAAAAGTGGGACAAAATAAATAATGATGAGGAGGGACCACCCAAAGGGCTGACAGGTCTAACAGCCGTAGTCTGCGGATCTGAGATTACGTCATCAGATCTACTTAAGAGATGTATTTGGTATGGTCCCCAGTAATTCCTGGGATGGCTTCTGGGAGGGAGCAGTTCGCTATACGTGTCGGATTGCCTATTGCAGTATAGCATGTCCGCGTGCCATTTAATTAGTGGAAGTGAGCCTCTCATCCAGCGGAGCGTCACCCGGCACTTAGCCAGTAAGAGTCCAATAGCCAGCAAAGGATTTACCTGCTTATCGACAGAGAGATCCCACCCAAGAAGCGCCATCTTGGGGTCTGGTTCCAAATCTGCGCTAATAATGGTTCCCAACTCCTGGAACACTTTACCCCAGTATTCATAAATCCCTGGGCATTGCCAAGCTAAATGCCAGAACCCTGAGCCTTCCACTCTGCATCTGTGGCAGTGGGAATTTTCCACCAGTCCGTACCGCAATTGACGCGCAGGGGTGCAGTAAGCCCTGTGCAAGAATTTAAAGTGGATAAGTCTGTGTCTCCCATTAAGAGAGACTGATCGGGTACGGGTGCAGCAATACTGCCATTCCTAGTCACTGAGAGGAGCGCCCAGATCACGTTGCCTATCTAACCTAACTCTTAGAACTTCGGACTTGCAGGTGTCTTGCAGGCTAATGTAGAATTTAGTGATTAGTTTAAGGGGCTCCTCAACCTTAATAAGGGTGTTGAGTGCACCCATAGTGTGCGGCTCCAGTAGATCATCGCCTATAAGGGCACGCCTAGTGTGCCTAGCTCTGAAAATTTGAATAATGCTGTGCCCACCGGCTGCCTGTCTTGTGTTGCAACACTTCACAGGTTCCCAACACGCCATCTCTGAAGAAATCTCCCATTGTATTAATACCTATAGTTTGCAGTGCTGGTCTCGCCCCCACATTTTGGCCCAGCTGAAACCACAGACACCACTGAAGGGGCATTTCCGGAGCATATAGGAAGGCCCCTGCCTGCCTATGTAATAATGTTTGCCAGGCTTGTGTAGTAACAGCTATGGAATCAAAGACTCGCAGTTTTCGGGGGGCCGGCTGGGTGAGCATTTGGGGTAGAGAGAGAGGTGCCACTGCATTTCTTTACAGGTATTAAAAGGGTGTGTCTTGTGGGCCATGTATCCAGTAGTGGGCGCATATGCTATTCGCAGCTCTATAATACTTCACCAAATCAGGAGCACCTAACCCAACTAATTCTTAGGGCAAAGTGAGTGAATCCCACCGTATGCAAGGATGTTTGCCAGCCCAGGTGAGCTGTATCAGCTGTGTATGCCAGCATTTGAATAGGTGTTTCGGCAGAGGAATAGGTATGTTTTGGAATAAAAAGAGGAATTGTGGCAGGATCACCATTTTCATAAAATAAATTCTCCCTATCAATGAGAGTGGAAGCTTAACCCACTTCTCTATATTTTCCGTTAGCCGTTGAGTAGCCCTGCCATAATTTTCCTGCATCACTATTGCAGGGTCTGTGGGGAATTGAATGCCCAAGTACCGAACCGATTCTGTGGTCCAGTGCAGCGGAAACTCCATAGTTGGATTCGTGGTGCTGGGAGTAAGAGGGAAACTGATGGATTATCCCAGTTTATTCGCAGCCCAGAGTGACCACCAAATTGAACCACCTCCCGCAGTATTGGAGACAGATTCACCTCTGGATTGTAAATGTATAGTAAAGTGTGGTCTCCGTAGGCACAAATGTTAAACGTGTACTCGGGGAATCTCAGCCCTCTGTGTGTGTGATATTCACAGATTGCACAAGTCAATGGTTCGGCAACTATCGCATACAATAAAGGGGACAGGGGGCAGCCCTGGCACGTTCCCCGGGTAATGTTAAATGATTGGGAAACCTCATCTCCAATCCTCACTCTAGCTGTGGGTAATGTGTATAATACTGACACTAAACAGAGGAATATATCCCCGACTCCCATCTTTTGTAGTACCGCGAACATAAAACTCCACTCCACAGAGTTGAATGCCTTCTCGCATCGAGGAAGACCGCCACTACCTTGATGTTAGGATTCAAGCTCTGTACAGTACCAAACAAAGTTCTCAGATTTTGAGACAGGTTACGACTAGGGACAAACCCCGCCTGTTCAGGCCATACAATACCCGGCAATAGGAGCGCCAATCCATTAGCCAACATTTTGGCATAGAGCTTGGCATCAACATTGATCAGGAATAAGGGCCTGTATGAGGAGCAAGTACTAGGTGACTTTCCCGGTTTTAACTGGGTGACAATTATCGCTTTGTGCATAGAGGGTGACATGATGCCGGACTCCGCCATCTCCTCATATAGCATTTTAAGATAGGGAATCAATAGGTCTTGAAATTCCTTGTTAAAGGCTAACGTGAGACTGTCCGCCCCAGAGGCCTTCCCAGTTGCCATTCCCCGTAACGCATCTTGTATCTAATCAGATGTTACAGGTGCCATCACATGCTCCCTATGTTCAGTCACTAGCCACTCATTCACTTCATTTACAACATAAACTTTCACATTAATAGAGTCTCACACGATTGCGGTTGGCCCTTCCAATTATTATTTACATTTCTAACAGTCACTAGCCACGACATCTTAATATATGACAAGTACTCCTCTAGTGCTTACTTGTCTGTAGGGATTTGGGAGGTGTACAATTTTTGATAATAAGGTTGAAAATGGGCAGCAATATCCTCAGGGGTACGTAATGGATTCCCGCTCTCGTCAATCATGCCCACCAAGTTATCTAATTCCATCTTGGGTCGCAATATCCCTGCCAGAGTGACGCATGGTTGTTCCCGTTCCCCCTAACAGCGTGCTGTTGCATATTTCCCCATGTGTTTAAGTGCGTCGTTGGCTTCAGCAATGAACTCAGCCAATTTCTGCTTGAGGTCTGCGGCAATTTGAGCGGTCCCTGCCCCTGTCATATTCTGTTCCAGGTGACCTATTTCACGTTCCAATGTCTCTAATCTGCTACGAATGGAGCGCAGTACACCTGCATGTGTGGAGATCACCACTGATGCAGACTTTATATGTTTCCCACACCGTGGCGAATTATTGTACTGTCCCTATGTTATCAGTGAAGACATTTTCTATCGCTGTTGCTAATCCCTTTTTGAATACAGGGTCCAAGAGTAAACAAGGTGGGAAACGCCATATGAATAGTGGAATTTGTGGTGCTCTGTACTGTAAAACAAGCCGGACAGGATATGTTCGTGGGAGGTGTGCACATGCCACAACTCTGGGATCTAACCCTTCAGACACTAGCCAGTAATCTATTCGAGTGTGAGTATCATAGACAGAGGAGTAATGTGTATAACCCTTCCCACCAGGTGATCTATGTCTCCAGATATCTATGAGGTCTTCTGCGTGCATTTTATCTTGTATGGCAGCTGCTGGACGCCTAGGTGGGCCCTGGGTTCTGTCTATGCTTGGGTCTAATATGCAGTTGAAATCGCCTCCCCACACCTGCGATATACCTTTCTACTGTACTAATCTGGTCGCCAAGGAAGTATAGAAATGGGGATCATAGTAGTTTGGGCCGTATTCTCCCACCAGGAGGAACCTCAAATCACCCCGTTTGCAAAGGGCTACCACAAACCTACCCTGTGGATCCCGAAGCAAGCCTGTCATCTCTACCCCGCTTTCCTGTTCAATCCTTATCAAGACCCCACTGGCATGGGAATTGTAGTCCACAGAGTAACATATCCCCTGTAATTTGCGATGTACTTCCTCACTGCGCTCTAGGGTGAGATGTGTCTCCTGCAGAATTGCGATAGCCACAGGGTGTCTTTTTAAATAGGTGCACACTCTTCCGATCTTTCTATTATCATTTAAACCACGCACATTCCAGGTCATGAGTTGGAGGACCTGCGAAGTCTCCCCTACCGCAGCCATTTGAAATAATGTAACATTTCAGTGAACAAACTCCCCTTGCCTGTAGTATGTACTGTGTGTAATTGCTGTTGCATTTTTACATCAATGCACGAACCCCTTCTAATGTAACGAACATTCCCTCCCATGCCACAAGAACCCCCAACAGTTGTGGCTATCTGATCTACCTCTCTAATTCCTGAAAAACAAAAAGAACCCCAAAATGAACAGTGCTAATGGTGTGGGGGCAGATGTTGCCATCCTGCCTAACTCCCTACACCACCCTTATTATACTTTTTTTTGTAAAACATGTTCATTGGCATTTTAAATTATTACATACATCACATCTTATGCTACCGATGGCGTTGGCGTACAAGTGATCCCGCCCGAGGACATAATACTGTGACATAAGAGCATGGGATTTGGAGGTTGTTGAGCCCTTATGCTCTGTCTGCTAATTGGCAATGACCCTCATGGGTCTGTGTTCCTAGACAGGTAGCCTTCACGCATGTCACGCGCCGCATCGCACCACCCTTATTATACTTATAGTCGAATTCAACTGTAGGCAAGTGTCACTGTGTGGGGCTACACCCTGTGCTCTATGCAGTCCGACATGTTACTCTATAATATTTTCCTGTGCATCCCCAGCCCATTCATTCAAGTCGCGGCTGAGCCCACGAGAGTCCCCAATCACCCTGTTATCGTATACCCATGTTACCCTCATAGTCTCTTTCTATACCGGATGTTTTCCATCTCGGTTCTGCCCGTCCAGTCACTCTTCTGAATCTTGCTCTTCCAGAACCCTTGTGATTGTGAGGAGCCTCGTGAACCTTGGCATTTCAGGCACTGTTCTATATCTTTGGTGAAGCGTTGCACAGCTTTAGGGTCGGTGAAAAACTGCATTTTACCGTTTATTTTGACCCTCAACTTTGCAGGGTACAGCATGCTGTACTCCAGGTTTAGGTCCTGAAGTTTCTTTTTGGCCGGAATGAAGAGCCTTCGCGCTTCCTGCACTTGCTTGAAGTCGGGAAACAGGGATATTTCCGTACCAGGGCCGGACTGGCTACCGGGCGTTTTGGAATGCTGCTGAGGTGGGGGCTGATTTAGTTGATGGGGACCTGCGTGTACTGAACGAAATTCGTTTTGCTTTAATTATTTCGAAGTACACGCAGGTCTCCATGAACGAAATCAGCCCCCACCACAGTGAAATCAGCACCCTGCTGGGCAGAATTCCAAAACGCCCGGTAGTCAGTCCGGCCCTGTTCCGTACCCTCATGGCGAAGTGTTCCCAGTTCTCAAGCCTTTCGCAAAGCCGCGTCCTGATCCCTGTAATTTAATAATCTTGCTATTATAGGCCGAGGGGCAGCCCCTGTTATCGGCCTGGGCGCCAAGGAACAATGCGCACGTTCTACTACTAGTATGGCCCAGTAATTTGACGAGTAGCTTCTCGACATACTGCTCCATGTTTGCGATATTGGACGATTCAGCAACTCCCAAAATGCGGACGTTGTTCCGTCTAGATCTCTCTTCGAGATCTTCAGCCTTGGCTTGTAGAGTTCACAAGATTTTGTCCCTCTCCTTATCTGTCTCCGCGTCTGGTCGAATGACGTCCTCCATATCTGAGATGTGATGTTCCGCCGCATCGAGCCTGCCGCCATGCTTGTCCAGCCTCTCCAACATCCTGTCCATGCGGAACGAAAGCGCATCAATTTTACTGTCTATTTTGGAGAGGCTTTGTTGAATAGTATGAAACACCTGTTTCATGTCTATATCCGCACCCGCTTCCGGATCATCCAAGCTGGCATCTTGTTCAACAGGCGTGGACTCTTTCGACCTAGGGGTTTTGCGTAGGTCAAATTGCAGCTTTGGCTGGAGCTTATCTGTTTACCCATAATGTTGGGGTTGCTGGGGTGCATGTACGCCTGTCAGGGTGCTTCACTAATGTGAATCAGTGTTTGCTCGGAGGCCTAGTGTTGCCGGAAGATCAGGAGCAGGCCAGGACTCAGGGGTCACCCCCTGCACTCTCTTATTGCCACCCTCCAAACGTCTCCTGTGTTCAAAAGTGGGGGGGGTATGGGTATTTCTTTGCTTCTTTTAGTTGCCCACACTTTCTCCCACACTTGGGGGGAGGGGTGATGAGCGCACAGGACCTCAAAGGGTTAGTGTGTCACCACCCCACTGCTTCTTCCGGGAGTGTTCTCTGGGCTACCTAATGTTCAAGTTGTGCCCAACATTAGCCTCTGTGATTTCAAGGTCCCAAAACAGTAGTCCCAGTTGCTGCGCTTTATTGGACACGGGTCTGTGTCAACTCAGGACTCGACAGCAGGTGTTCCACAAGGTCGCCTGGGCCTACTCCCCCAATGTCTTCAGGGGTACCCTCCGTCTCAGCGCTGCTGGAAAGCTTTCCTTCTGCGGTCCTGTATTTATCAGGTGTGGGCCGCCTACTAAGTGACCCGCGCCATTTGCCCTGCAATTTCGCTTACCACAGTCTTCAATGTTACTGCAGGAGTTCACGGCCCATGCACTCTATTCCCAACCTCGCTGTTCCAGGTGCGTCTCCCTCAATCCAGCAGCGCTCAGCTATGCCACGCCAGGCTCACCGCCACCGGTCCTCGCTGTGTTCATCACGCCGCACCGCGGGACCACTCGCCCAGTAATCACGTACCTGACTGGGGTGTGGTAGTCCTCCACGTAGCCGGAGAGCCTCATTCACCTCAGCACCCGTAGTGCGTCACGGTCAGTATTTTAGGTTAGGCTGCTTCAATTCAGATGGCGACTGGTAACGTTTAACAGCGGCAATAGTATTCCCCTTCACAGTGTCAGCGTTTTAAGGGTTTGCACAAGGATTATGAAGGATCATTGGTGGCAATCGGGAGAGCTGCCCTAGTTCGCGGCCATCTTGAAGACAGGCAAGCTCCGCCCCTTGCTATATGACATTTTTGATGACATCACTGCTGACATCTGAAACAACATCATTGATGATATCCCTGATGCCAATATTGTTAGACCTGGCACCATTGGTGTAGGTCTCCCTTCCATTTTTGTCGTTTATGTCTCCTTCATGGTTGCTGGCGTTAGATGTTCTGGGCACTGTGCCACTGCCATTCAGTGACACAGCGAGAATGCTCCTTATTATAGAATAACTGATGAACCGGTGTAGTCCTAGTAGTACCAAGAAACATGACAGGGAGGTCGAATTTGGTATGCTTCCGCTCCAAATATTAACGTGCATCTGGTAGTAATGATTGTCTTTATGTTCTACGTGTGCAATTGCCACTTTTGGAAAGTAGGTATCTTTTTTCTAAGTCTTTCTGTGTGTTTCACTGGTATATGTTTTGGTTGTCTGTTTTAGAGGGCCAGGGCAGGCAGGGGCTGACCTGGGTTGAATGGAGCAATTTGCCGTTGAAGTATGGGGAGGGGTGACCCCTTTGATCTGAGCAGGACTGTGTCTGGCAAGAGGAATGATGGCTCCACCTCCCGCTGGGTGTCTGATGGTGGGCCCCTCTCCCTGGAAGGGAGTATGCAGCCTCGTAAATAAAGTGACCCAAGTCGACACCAAACTGGTTCTGGCCGGGTGGAGTGATTTGTGACTTTCTCAAGAACAAAGACTTTTGGGGTATAAACATCTGAGCTGAAACCCCTTTGTGGTGTGTAACTTCGGGATGCCAAGACAGACCTCTGGCCATGTAAACGAGAGGGAGTGGACTTTGAAACTTTCATCCATCCACTGAAGCAACTACCCAAGGGCCTGAATTGAGCTTGCCCCCTGCCGAAGTCTCAGGGACAAGAGACTTCATTCCTCAGCAGCCCGGATTCCTATTGAGAGAAATCCTACCAGCAGGTGAGGCCTCTGTCGAGAAATCCAAGGCCTCTGGATCTACTGTGGGGAACGCCGCTTTTGCTTGTCTACGGAAACTATTGCTATCGCCATTGTGGGCCGCTGCAGTTGAGAAGCTGTTCCTCGGAGTGCTCGCATTTGCCTTGTCTACGGAAACTATTGCTATCGCCATTGTGGGCCGCTGCAGCTGAGAAGCTGTGCCGCTGAGTGCCCGCATTTGCCTTGTCTACGGAAACTATTGCTATCGCCATTGTGGGCCGCTGCAGCTGAGAAGCTGTGCCGCTGAGTGCCCGCTTTTGCTTTATCTACGGAAACTATTGCTATCACCATTGTGGGCCACTGCAGCTGAGAAGCCGTGCCGCTGAGTGCCCGCTTTGCTTCTCTACGGAAACTATTGCTATCGTCATTGTGGGTCGCTACAGCTGAGGAGCTGTGCCGCTGAGTGCCCGCATTTGCCTTGTCTACGGAAACTATTGCTATCGCCATTGTGGGCTGCTGCAGCTGAGAAGCTGTGCCGCTGAGTGCCCGCTTTTGCTTTATCTACGGAAACTATTGCTATTACCATTGTGGGCCGCTGCAGCTGAGGAGCTGTGCCGCTGAGTGCCCGCATTTGTCTTGTCTACGGAAACTATTGCTATCGCCATTGTGGGCTGCTGCAGCTGAAGAGCTGTGCCGCTGAGTGCCCGCATAGGCCTTGCTACGAGACCCATTGTTGACGCCATTGTGGGCCGCTGCAGCCGTGGAGCCGTGCCGCTGAGTGCTTATCTTGGCCTTGCTACGAAAAACCTTGTTGTCGCTATTGTGGGTCGCTGCGAAGCTGTGCCGCTGGGTGCCCGCATTTGCCCTACTATGAGAATCGAAACCACCGCCATTGTGGGCCACTGCAGCCGAGGAGCTGTGTCGCTGCAGGCCCGCATTGGCTTTGCTACAAGAGTCCTTACTATCATTGTTTTGGGCCTTCGCCATTGAGAAGCTGTGCCGCTGAGTGCCCATCCTTACTGTGCCACATGAATCATCACTATCGCTATCGTGTGCCGCTGCAGCTGGAGAGCTGAGCCGCGGAGTGCCCATGCTAGTCCCACATCGGGATCCTAGTCAACTTCCGCGTGTGCCACTGGGTGCCGCTTACACGCCCGTCCCAGGATTATCGTGAGTGCACGCTGCAGAACGCCACCGCCCAAGAACTGTGGCTGCTGTGGGTCCACCTGCCATCTCGCTCCTTCCCAGGGGAGCTGTGCACCTTGCCCCTTTATCCTAAGTACCTTGTACATTGTGCACCAACCGGGTCACATAGATCCCGGCCCGAACCAAGTTCGTTCCACCTGCACGCACAAGTGCTTTCATCGCTCTTGAGACTAATCTGTAATTAAGTGCATTGTGGTTCTTTGAGTATTTCTCAGTTTCGTGTTTAATCTATATAAAGATAACTATTTTTTATAACTGCTTGTGGTGTCTATTTTGTAGCGTCTTTCCTGCGTTATTGTGTATGGTCCTCTGCTCGTGCTACGTTACCACAGGGATGAGCAGGGGTTATCAAAGGGTGTAGCCCCCTTACTCTGACTTAGGAAGAAGGGTCACTATTCAACATCGGCACCAGCCACTGTCGACTAGAGGCCCCCATTTCTAACAATTATATATATTATATATAATATATACATGTGATGGAGTGTAAATTGTTGAAAAACGTTTACCTCTAGCAGGTCTCTTTACTAACTATTTACGACTAATATTGATAAAGTTGATATGATGAGTTAAATTATGAACGTGAAAATGTTCAACTGCATTGTAAAAGTATGCAGAGTATTCAAAAACCTTGATTTATGCTTCGCAAATATAAGAAAAGTATTGACAAGAATAACCTAAGTGATAAATGTGTGATATAAAAAAAAAAATGAAGCTAAAGGTAACCTTGATATAAATTAAATTGTGATGTGTTGAAAAAAGAAATTAAATATGCCTAATGATGCTTAGGGATTTGCTAAAGAATCACAAGTTATTGAAATAACAAATGCTAACGTGTTTTACGGTTTGAATTTAATAATTAAAGTCTGTAACGTATAGAGAAAAATGTGAACATTAGAAAAGATACGTAAATTTTGTACTTTTGAAATATAGGTTTATGAGAAGGCTTCCTAATTAATGTGTGACAATAATTTAGATGTAGTGCATTGCAAATGATTTGTATTAATGAGTTTGGTTATAGTGTCATAGTGATTATCACGACAGTGATTCAGCTAAATTTCCAAGTAGGCCTAAAAAATTTTTTATTCTGCTGGCCTGTGCAAGAGTATAGAAAAAAGTTATACTGAGTAGTCATTCTGAACGCTGTGAGAACTTTTCGTGAAGTTGCTTTCTAACAAAGGACGTTGTATGTAGAGACTTAGTAACAATAGATAGCAAACCTAAGAAAAGTACTCGATTTTAATGATTTAAAAAAAGTTTCTTTTGAAAACTTCCATGGGAAGGATGAAAGTTTATTACAAATAAACTTTTTAACAAATTGGACGATATTCAAAATGTATTACCTAACCTTCCGGATTTCTTAAATGATGTATTAATCACACCAGGAGCAGACCACTGAGACGACCAATGAGCATTCAACAATTTGGCTAAAAGAAACATTTATGGGTGTACACGGCGAACATTTGGAGCATAATTGCCTTGCAAAGGAGGAGCAAGGGGCTTGCTGAATTTCTTATTCCCTGCATGGCATGTTGAAGGGCTGAACACTAAATTTCCTTCATGTCAACTCTGAACTGAACTTTCCTGACTGCGAACTCGAAATCTGCACTTAGTTGGCTGGCAAAATTGGCAGAGATTAACCTTTCAGCTGAAGGGTTGCTTACTCCATCTGTGGCATTTTATGCTATGAGTTTTGACGGACTGAACCAAACTACCATACTTGGTTTGTATGATTCGAGACTTGTAATTTGAATTGTATTATCTTGAATTTTCTCTCGCTTCCATCTTTTCCACAAGCGAGTCACCAATGTATACGATCTACCGTAATGTGTGTGAGACTACATGTGTTTATTTGATGTATTAAAACTAACCACAAATTCATTTATTTCTTGCTCTGTCCACTCTAAAGAGTTTAGATAAATGTTATTTGTGAACTATCTTTATCGATTTTGTCTCACTCTTTTAGTCATATTTCTCATCTCATGATATGTATTTCGTGATTTACGGAAGGAATGTTTGAAGTAGTAGTTATTGTTTAAGAAATTTCATATTCCAGGTCCTCATAATGAAATTTCCCAACATTCTCTCAGGTTCTGGTTCCTATTAGCTCAACCAAAGATTAATCGGAGGACCTTGTGTAAGTGATATCGTAATGAGATAAAAATTTGTTGTTTATAGGCCTCGTTCAGTGAAATTATATGACATGTTATGAGAAAGGTTTTTGGCATACTTCACGCTGGATCACATGTCTAAATATATTTATACACACACAATGTATAGACACATATAAATATAGCACCACCCGAAAGCATCGGGGCCACGAGCTCGGAGGAATCTTGGGCTCGCTATGTGGGACTCAGACAATGGATTGAGGACAGCCAAGCTCGTCAGGGCTCATGTTAGAGCTTTTAATTAGCAGGAACTGCGAGAGCATCCATTTGTGGAAATATTGTGACTTCAACAACCACAATGCAACGCACTGTCTCATCCAGAGCAACCAATCATGGTGTGCGATATCGCTTTAAAGGAAGTTGGAGTCTGTCATGCTCTCTTTGACCGTTACGCCCCTGAGGAAGAGAAATGTCTTGAAACGCGTTGGGCTACTGTCAACTGCCTCATTTACTGCGAGCCTGCCTATCCATACCAATAAATGCTGTTTGGGGAAAAGCGTACCTGAGTAGAGTGCGGTTCGTTGTTGGACACTCCCCATTGAGCTTCACATATAGATACATATATATATATATATAAATACTGGTTCAAACTTGCTTCTGCAACCCACCACCTCCTGAGCGCAAGGCGCGTCGGCGCTAATGGACCTCCGAAGCCCGGTCCAGTAATATGATTCAAACTCCAAAAGCAAATGGAATGTCGACGCCGTGTCGTTTGGAAAATGGTTTTAATGTCAGCTGGAAAGAGTCAGACGCGTTTCGCCTGCCCAGCAGGCTTGCTCACCAACAACTCCAATAAAGTTTTCTACCACCTTTTAAATTCGTGCAAATGTTCCGTGTCACATGATAGACTACAATCATAAAAAGTGAAGACATACTCGTAGTTCCTTAATTATAGCACATGCTAAATTCATTCGCATTCTTCTATCTGAGGTTCAAAATTCCAAATTTCAGCACTCCTCATTATTTACAATGTTTCATTTCTCTGGTGAGATCAATTTTTGGCGCGTGCCACAAAATACAATGACAAATGTGGATCAAATACAAAGATAGGATGTTGGATTGTTGATACCACAGGGACACTTTAAATAACATTCAAATGGCGCATTTCATTGCCATACCGATAATCATTGTTGACCCTCTTCTATGTCTCTAGTGAGACTAGTCACTACGCTTGTGCCACGGGATCAAAGTTAGTCTTTGTTCTCTGTCCAAGTGCATCAAAATTATTAAATATTATTAAACATTATTAACAATACTACCCCAGTGGGTTTTCATATAGATTATCCCCAAACATTCCTATTCATGTTGTATTAAGTGTGTCACCGCGCCAGTGCGCAAAAGATCTATCATTGTCCTGTCATTGTCCTAGATGTATGTTATTATATGTCAAATTGCCTCATACCGAATTGTCTTCACATTGTTAAATATACGTGAAAAGTGAATAACCAGATACAGAGCCAAATTAAAATTAATTGCAAAAAAGAAAAGAGAAAGGATCATAAGGATAGTTCATAAATACGTATACAGGTCTTCTTCCATGTTTAACCCCATAGGGGTTTTAGTATTAAGCCTGATAATGTAACTGGATTCTAATCTTCGTAGGGTTTTCAGCCGATCACCCCCTCTAATGTTGACAGGTACAGCATCTATGACAAAATATGTCAAACCACTCACATCTTTATTGTGAATTTGGTTGAAATGACGGGCAACCGAATATGATTGGTCCGCATTCTTTATAGCCCGCAGGTGTTGCAGCACCCGCTTGTGTACTTGAAGAATTGTGCTGCCTACGTATCTCAGGCCACAAGGGCACTGAAGCACGTAGACAGCAAATTCCGTTTTACAAGAGAACTGTCCCTTGATTTTCTGTTCCCTCTTCATGAAGCCAGAAACATAGCTGTTGGTATTTTTGCCAAAAGTACAGGCCTTGCACTTCGTGCATCTGATGAACCCATCTTTCCTGGTTAGCCATGTGTTTTTGATCTTAGATACTCTGTCAGTAGGTAGCATATTGCTTACCAATGCTTGCTTTAACGAACGCGCCCTTCTAAAAGTGATGAGAGGTTTTCTCTGAACACACTTTTTTAAGATTGGATCATTCCAAATGATATGCCAATGTTTTTGTAGAATCTGACGCAAATCTTTATGCTGGTTGTTAAACGTGGTGATCATTCTACACTGGGAATTCCCCAATTTGTTCTTACTCTCCTTCTTGCTGGGTTTGAAGAGTAATTCTTCTCTTGATTGTTTTGTGGCTCTATACACAGAAGATGCAATGCATTCCTCTGAATATCCTCTGGCAGAAAATCTATTTTTAAGACATTTGATTTCCGCCTCCAGATCTTCCTTAATGTTACAATTCCTCATGGCTCGAAGACATTCTCCATAGGGAATGCTTCTTACCAAATTCACTGGGTGAAAGCTCGTGGCATGCAACAATGTATTACCATCAGTGGGTTTTCGAAATAGTTGTGTATGTAGTTTTCCTTGGTGCATGTAAACTGTCAAATCTAAGAAGTTCACCTCTACATTGCTGATGACACTGGTGAATTTTAAATTCAATTGATTAGTTTGTAATTTCTTTACAAAATGTTGGGCACTGATAACATCTCCCTTCCATATGACAAACAAATCATCAATGTAGCGACTCCACTGAATCACATTGTTTTGCCATTCTTGAGCAAACTGCGATTGGACCACCTGCTCCTCCTACCAGCCCATATGCAAATTAGCATAGCTGGGGGCGAAGCAGGTGGCCATCGCTTGGAGTTTGAATCATATATATAAATACATGTACATATATATACACACATATATATAAATATATATATATATACACATACATATTACCTACTGGCGGTCGCCAGTAGGTAGTTATAGTTAGGACCACGTTTCCATAGGAAATCCGCAACATTCTATTTTGAATAACTTTGGCGCCGGTCGACGAATCCTCGCGAATTTTTCAAAATAGGTGGGGCGCTACGCTCCGCTCCTTCCCTGAAAGTCTCGGGGGGATTCGTCAAGCGGGGGCTGAGATAAAAGGGGGGTCCCAAAACGCATTTTTCCCATGCATTTTTCCATAGGACCTTTAGACAGGGCTACAGCCCGAACGGCTGAACAGAATTACTAGAAATTTGGCAGAGAGGTAGTCCTCAGGTCAAGGAAGTGCCTTTTGTAGGTTTGGTGTAAATCTGTTCAGTAGATTCTGAGAAAATAGCCTTTAAATCAATATATATATCTGAGCCAGCTTACGGTGCGCTTACGGTACGCTTACCGTACGCGTACGGTGGCGTGCGCGAGCGCGATTCTGATTGGCTCTTAGATCTTAGTAAACATTCGAATCGGTCGAAACCAGGAAGCGGCGGCCGCCATTTCGTGTGTTTCACTCAGAAAAAAAAGAGTGATAACAAGAAAAGGGGGCAAGGAGGAGAGTTACAGACCCCCTAACATTTGTAAGGGGGTCAAAGAAGGACAGAAAAGTACAAAGAAAACATTTATTGATTTTAAAAAAAATCGCGGGGTACGCGTACGGTAAGCGTACGGTAAAAAAAAAGAAAAAAAGAAATGAAAATCAGATTTAAGTGTTTAGATATTAGGGGGCTCTAAAAAGAGCCGTTGTGTTTATGAAGTGATTTTTTAGTGGTACCTACAAGTAAGTACCGATGCAGAGTCTAAGGTTCAAGAGCAAGACTCTGTTCCCTTCATCATTGAAGTGCACACCATCTCCTCTATAAATGTCTTGCATGTCATAACGCAAGTTGTTGTGGTAAATGGAACCCATACCATAGTCACGGAGGAAAGCAGAAACAGATTTGTTGACGTGCTTTCTTGCTTTGTCAATCTGCGGACAGAAATCATTGGACCAGTTCCATTTTTGCCTTTGGCATATGTTAGAAAACACAAAGGCAGTTTTAGGGAAAAGTGAAAACAGTTGTGCAAAGGTGTCCTTCATAAGCATTTCCAGACCTACCCCAGTCAAAGTGCCTAGGTCATTGCCACCACAGTGCACTATTATGAGGTCAGGGTGTTGGATGTGCATGAAGGATTTCACCAATGGCATCAATTGGTGCCACTTTAACCCTCTCTGACCAATCCATTTAATGTCTACATTTGGCAAAGCAAGGTCTCTCACCATACCTGTTTTCTCTGCATACTTTTCACTCCAGAAGACATAGCTGTGCCCTACAATCCACACTGTGAACATCTTCAAAGGAGAACTGGATGCACTCAGGAGGTATAATTCAGTAGAATGGCAATATGAAAAGAAAGACAGTTTGGAAATGGAGGCATACATATTTTTTTCATAAAAAAAAGAACTGATTGGCTGTTTCATACCATTCTAGAATAAAAACTAGGCTGTATGTGTAAATTAATAGAAGCATGTTTTGTATTGGTACAGAAAAATGTGTTACCAAAGAACAGTACTATGGATTTGCTGTTAGGTTTGAAAAGTCAAGCACTCTTGCTCTGTGGAATTGAAACATTGTTTGGCGAACTTCTGACCTGACTCCACACAGCAGTGTTCCATGAGCTGTTGCTATGGTAGCAGGCAGAAGTCAAGTTGGGGGAAGGGTACTAGGCAGAAGTCAAGTTGGGGGAAGGGTACTTTTGGAAAAGGGTTGGTTTTCAACCAATAGAAATGTGTGATTACATTTGAAAAAAAGGGGCAAGCACTGAGATTTGAAACTAACATGTATATGTGTGGAAAAAGAGAGGGAAAGTTTGCCATTATCTGGTTCTGCTGAGAGGAGAGAGGTGTAAAGAACAGAGATCCTGGCTCTGATAATCTGCTGTTTGAGTGCCTCATTTCTTTCACAACTAACTAATTTTAAAGATGAGTTTAGAGTTTGAGAGGGGATGTATATGGTAAATTAAGAAATGAATAATAGAAATGCAATTCTTTTTGTTGAAGTTGTGTTTATTATTTTCTGTTTTGGGAGAAATTTAAATGTGAGGAACAAGTAAAATAATATGGACTATGTTTTCACAATAATTTAAGGTGTACTGGTATAATAAAATAATAGTTTAAGGGTTTGAGGTTGGACTCAGTAATGCAAATACATTCAGCATCACTAAGGCTGGTTGCCCTTGCTGGAGTGTAGGCAGACACCCAGGTTACAAATGGTGCTGGTCTGAAAAAGCAGTTTGGACATGTGCTTTTTAAAAAATCTGAAAAGTGGATTCATAATGTGTCAGTCTGTAAAAGTGTTTATCACTTGCCAAAAAAAAGAGCAGTAAGTGTGCTTTCAAATTGGCAAAGAAATTTCGTTTTGTGACTAATGTGAAAACATGACTCTGTGTGCAAATAGGAATTACAGGCAGAGATTTATTGCGTATTGCTCTGGTGATTTCACAGTTGCATTAGATGGAAAGGGGGAGCCATTTTTTGGTGCAGAAGCTGACTCTTAGCACACAGGTAGCTGCTTACCATGTGGAATCATGCACAGTATTCACAAGCGAGTGGGGTTTGAGGTTTCAGTCAGTAATGCAAATACATTCAGCATCACTAAGGCTGGTTGCCCTTACAAATGGTGCTGGTCTGAAAAAGCAGTTTCGACATGTGCTTTTTAAAAAATCTGAAAAGTGGATTCATAATGTGTCAGTCTGTAAAAGTGTTTATCACTTGCCAAAAAAAAGAGCAGTAAGTGTGCTTTCAAATTGGCAAAGAAATTTCGTTTTGTGACTAATGTGAAAACATGACTCTGTGTGCAAATAGGAATTACAGGCAGAGATTTATTGCGTATTGCTCTGGTGATTTCACAGTTGCATTAGATGGAAAGGGGGAGCCATTTTTTGGTGCAGAAGCTGACTCTTAGCACACAGGTAGCTGCTTACCATGTGGAATCATGCACAGTATTCACAAGCGAGTGGGGTTGGAGGTTTCAGTCAGTAATGCAAATACATTCAGCATCACTAAGGCTGGTTGCCCTTGCTGGAGTGTAGGCAGACACCCAGGTTACAAATGGTGCTGGTCTGAAAAAGCAGTTTGGACATGTGCTTTTTAAAAAATCTGAAAAGTGGATTCATAATGTGTCAGTCTGTAAAAGTGTTTATCACTTGCCAAAAAAAAGAGCAGTAAGTGTGCTTTCAAATTGGCAAAGAAATTTCGTTTTGTGACTAATGTGAAAACATGACTCTGTGTGCAAATAGGAATTACAGGCAGAGATTTATTGCGTATTGCTCTGGTGATTTCACAGTTGCATTAGATGGAAAGGGGGAGCCATTTTTTGGTGCAGAAGCTGACTCTTAGCACACAGGTAGCTGCTTACCATGTGGAATCATGCACAGTATTCACAAGCGAGTGGGGTTGGAGGTTTCAGTCAGTAATGCAAATACATTCAGCATCACTAAGGCTGGTTGCCCTTGCTGGAGTGTAGGCAGACACCCAGGTTACAAATGGTGCTGGTCTGAAAAAGCAGTTTGGACATGTGCTTTTTAAAAAATCTGAAAAGTGGATTCATAATGTGTCAGTCTGTAAAAGTGTTTATCACTTGCCAAAAAAAAGAGCAGTAAGTGTGCTTTCAAATTGGCAAAGAAATTTCGTTTTGTGACTAATGTGAAAACATGACTCTGTGTGCAAATAGGAATTACCGGCAGAGATTTATTGCGTATTGCTCTGGTGATTTCACAGTTGCATTAGATGGAAAGAGGGAGCCATTTTTTGGTGCAGAAGCTGACTCTTAGCACACAGGTAGCTGCTTACCATGTGGAATCATGCACAGTATTCACAAGCGAGTGGGGTTTGTAGTTTCAGTCAGTAATGCAAATACATTCAGCATCACTAAGGCTGGTTGCCCTTGCTGGAGTGTAGGCAGACACCCAGGTTACAAATGGTGCTGGTCTGAAAAAGCAGTTTGGACATGTGCTTTTTAAAAAATCTGAAAAGTGGATTCATAATGTGTCAGTCTGTAAAAGTGTTTATCACTTGCCAAAAAAAAGAGCAGTAAGTGTGCTTTCAAATTGGCAAAGAAATTTCGTTTTGTGACTAATGTGAAAACATGACTCTGTGTGCAAATAGGAATTACAGGCAGAGATTTATTGCGTATTGCTCTGGTGATTTCACAGTTGCATTAGATGGAAAGGGGGAGCCATTTTTTGGTGCAGAAGCTGACTCTTAGCACACAGGTAGCTGCTTACCATGTGGAATCATGCACAGTATTCACAAGCGAGTGGGGTTTGAGGTTTCAGTCAGTAATGCAAACACATTCAGCATCACTAAGGCTGGTTGCCCTTGCTGGAGTGTAGGCAGACACCCAGGTTACAAATGGTGCTGGTCTGAAAAAGCAGTTTGGACATGTGCTTTTTAAAAAATATGAAAAGTGGATTCATAATGTGTCAGTCTGTAAAAGTGTTTATCACTTGCCAAAAAAAAGAGCAGTAAGTGTGCTTTCAAATTGGCAAAGAAATTTCGTTTTGTGACTAATGTGAAAACATGACTCTGTGTGCAAATAGGAATTACAGGCAGAGATTTATTGCGTATTGCTCTGGTGATTTCACAGTTGCATTAGATGGAAAGGGGGAGCCATTTTTTGGTGCAGAAGCAGACTCTTAGCACACAGCCAGCTACTTACCATGTGGAATCATGCACAGTATTCACAAGCGAGTGGGGTTTGAGGTTTCAGTCAGTAATGCAAATACATTCAGCATCACTAAGGCTGGTTGCCCTTGCTGGAGTGTAGGCAGACACCCAGGTTACAAATGGTGCTGGTCTGAAAAAGCAGTTTGGACATGTGCTTTTTAAAAAATCTGAAAAGTGGATTCATAATGTGTCAGTCTGTAAAAGTGTTTATCACTTGCCAAAAAAAAGAGCAGTAAGTGTGCTTTCAAATTGGCAAAGAAATTTCGTTTTGTGACTAATGTGAAAACATGACTCTGTGTGCAAATAGGAATTACAGGCAGAGATTTATTGCGTATTGCTCTGGTGATTTCACAGTTGCATTAGATGGAAAGGGGGAGCCATTTTTTGGTGCAGAAGCTGACTCTTAGCACACAGGTAGCTGCTTACCATGTGGAATCATGCACAGTATTCACAAGCGAGTGGGGTTTGAGGTTTCAGTCAGTAATGCAAACACATTCAGCATCACTAAGGCTGGTTGCCCTTGCTGGAGTGTAGGCAGACACCCAGGTTACAAATGGTGCTGGTCTGAAAAAGCAGTTTGGACATGTGCTTTTTAAAAAATCTGAAAAGTGGATTCATAATGTGTCAGTCTGTAAAAGTGTTTATCACTTGCCAAAAAAAAGAGCAGTAAGTGTGCTTTCAAATTGGCAAAGAAATTTCGTTTTGTGACTAATGTGAAAACAAATGTAGTAATATATTTAAATAAAATAAAGGAATTTTTTTTTAGTTTTTTTCACGTATTGCTGAAGAGCAGTGAACAAAATTTAAGATGCCTACAAAATCCAGAGTAAAAAAAGACCACAAAAAAAACCTATATTTGAAGACAACTGGAGGACCTAAGTTAGTTGAAGATGCTCATGTTGGGAAGAAGAAAAAATCTTCTGGTAAGCAAACAAAAGATTTTCTAAGGAACATATTCAAAAAAAGGAAAAATGTACAAAATGTCTGTACTGGAAAGAATGATTTCAATCGAAAAGGACAGGAAAAAATTGAGAATTTAGTTAATGCAAATATACCTTCTGCAACTAAAAAGATAAACTTAAACAGAAAAACAGCGTTTAAAGAGATACGTAGAAAAATGTTTCAGAGAAGAGTTATGTCCAATTTGATAAAGGATGTGAAGAAATATAAGCAAAAGGCAAAGTTTTATAAGAGAAAAAAAGAAATTGAAGCCATTGCAGCAAAGGCATTAGAATTAAAAAGGAAACTATTCATTTTAATTTTGAATAGGATGCGTACATTAGACAAAATGGTTAATGTACTGAAATCACATAGCAAAAGGAAAAGAGTAGTGAACAGAACAAACTTTTGTAAAGTGTTTTTAGGAAAATGGATGCATAGTTCAAGTAGTGAACCTTTTTTTAATGAAGAGAGTTATTTTCAAAGTAATAGTTTGCTGCATGCAGTTGACACCAGAGGTCGTGCTTATGAAGTGAAAAATGGTTGCATAATGGAGAAGGAGATAATGGTTCCAAGAGATGAGGTACAAGTGATGGCGGATGAGGCTATGGGGAGACGTCCTAAAGCCCCAGTGTACACTTGGAACTGTAGTAGTATTTGCACTGTGCGTCAGGAATCTATTGATAAATTTCGTGAGTTTCTAAGAGAATATAGCAAAAAAAGTGTGAAACAGAAGATTAAGGTGCTTCAAAGTCTAGATCCATGCAGAGTGAGAGAGAATACTGGTTTGCAGGGTCATTCTCTGGCTTGTCTATCTAGAAAAGTGTGTAATAGTGTTTTCCATCATTTTAGGATGCTGGCTTTTCATCATACTGAAATGAGAAAGTTTGTGAGACGGTTGTATTTTGCTAAAAGTCCAGCAATAAAGTTAGATGAATTGAAAAGGGCTCTGTTCCGTGGAACGGTATCAGATGTAGAGAAGGTTGTTGATGAAATTCAGTTTTGTTACTTTGGTCCTGAACAAAACAGTGCAGAGAAGTACACAGTAAATGAGGAAGAAGTGGAAGAAAATGTAGAACCCTCTGTAAGTAAGACATTTAATGATCACATAACAAAATTTGCAATAATCTCTAATGAAAGACCAAATATTACTTGTATTTGTTGCCGCAGAACTCATTATAGAAAACAAACCAGGTATGTTGATCTCTACAGAAAGAGTGAAAATGAAGATAATTATAAGTGGAAGGATTTTGCCACATATATATTTCTTGAAAATTGTTTTGAATTGGGTGAAGTTCAGCGTATTTGTAAATACTGTTACAACAAGTTAGAGGAAAATAGAATGCAGACCAGAGCTGTACATAATAATTTAGAATTGGATGCTATTCCTGCTGAACTTTCTGAATTAAATACATATGAGTCTATACTCATTCAATGTGTTCATCCGTTCCAGACCATAGTACGTATGGAGCCCAAAACTGGTAAATTACCTCCTTCAGATTTACTGAGAGGTTTAAAAGGTAGAGTGGTGTATTTGCCCTTGGATTTGAAAAAAAATATGGAAACTATTGATGCGGATACTTTGGAAACTGAACCATTAATTATTCTGGTTAATGGTGTACCTACAAAGAATAAGAAGATTTGGCAGGAGCTGGTAGATGTACGGAAAGTACAAAGAGCAAATTTGTATTTGAAAAGGAATAACAAATGGTATGAATCAATTTATATAGAAGAAGAAGAAGAAGATTTACAAGAAGACACAGAAACACCAACTGGACAAATTGAAAAAGTGGACAAGTCAAAGGAAGAAGAAATTTATGAACATTTTAGCATACATCCTCTTCATTCAAAAGACGTTATGGGAGACAATATTGATCTATTTCAGATGAAGAAAGCAAAAGGAACTCCCGTGAGTGTATGGGAGGAGAGCTTGGAAGCTCGATGTTTTCCCCAGCTGTTTCCTAAAGGAAAAGGAGGACGATACGATGAACGTCCGGAACAGATTCCAGCTTCTGAGTATCGGACTACAAGACTATATGCTGAAGATCCCAGATTTCGACAAAGTATTCCTTATTTGTTCCATCTTTTATTTGAAAGCGACTTGTCTGCACTGTCTTATGCAGTAAATCACATTTTAAAAAGTGGAGTACATTTACAAAATGTGTCTGCTAAGGATTTTATGGAGAAAGTGCAGCACCGAGATGATCATTTGGAAACACAACTGATCAATCTGATGGCTTGTCAGCGTGGGACAAATGAATATTGGTACCGACGCCATGGTGAATTAAAATGCATGTTACGGAATTTAGGAACTCCCACATGGTTCCTTACCCTAAGCTGTGCCGAGTACGCTTGGGATGATTTACTGGATTTTCTACGAGAGGCAAATTCAAACATTAAAAACATCGAATACAAGACAGCAGGAGAACTGTGCTCATTGGATCCAGTTAATGTTTGCAGATATTTCAATCATAGATTTGAGGCTATGATGTCCTTCATCTGCAATAAAAAAAATCCACTTCTAGGAGAAGTAGTGGATTTCTTTTGGAGAAAAGAGTACCAGGCAAGAGGTGCTCCTCATATTCATATGCTGTTGTGGATCAAGGATGCCCCAAAGTTTGGAACAGATACTGATGAAGCAGTGTTATCTTACATTGAAGAATATGCAACATGTGCTATACCAAAAAGCACAGAAGAGAAAAAGTTAAAGGAGCAAGTTTTACGTTTCCAAAGTCATCGGTGTGGAAAATACTGTCGACGGAAATACAAGAGCAAAGATAAATACTACACTAAATGTCGATTTGGATTTCCTAGACCTGTTCTTTCAAATGGAAGAGTTAACAGTTTTATGTCATCTGTGAGACATACTATCACAAGAAAATCACCTAAGAATACCTACAACCTTAAAAGAAAAGAAGAATCAAAAAATATAAATGACTACAACCCAGTGATTTTATCCATGTGGAACGCTAACATGGATATACAGTATGTAGCTGACAATTCCATTGCTGTTGCTCGATATGTAACGTCTTACATTATGAAATCAGAAAAAACAGAATTGAAGGAAATGTGGGAAGAGATTTCTCACGAGAAAACTGTCAGTAAGAAGCTGTACAGTTTCAGTTTGAAGATGTTATCGCATCGAGAAATTGGATCCTACGAATGTTCAGATAGGTTATCTTCTGCAAGTCTCTACTCGAAATCAAGAAGAATAATTTGGGCAAGTTTAGGCCTTGCAGCAATGAGAAATCGGGTACTGAAATCTGTTGGAGAAATTGAATATTTGGCCGAGAATGACCCAGAAAGTACAGATATTTTGAAATCAAACATGTTGGACACATATTACCCAAAGAGAAGTCATCATCTGGAGAACATGTGTCTCTATGAAGTGCTGCAGAACTACATTTATTCACGGAAAGCCTCAGAAGACATCAACAATGGAAAATATAAAGTCATTGGTGAGGAAGGATGTTTGGTGAAGCAAACAAAAGGAAGTTTGATAAATCACCGGAAGTTGAGTTGCGACACTACTGACAAAAAGGAATTTTACTACTTGGCTCTTTTACAGCTGTTTAAACCATGGCGTACAGAGGATGAACTACTGGGAGAATTTCAAAGCTATGAAGATTCTTTTAATGCTTGCAAAGACAGCATACAATGCAATACATTCACAACTTATCTGCAAATGTTAAATGAAGAAATTGAACAGGAAACTACAATTGCAGCAGAAATAGCTAGAGACAGTTCTCAGGACAGCCAAAGTTCAGGAACACTCAGTCAAGATCCCCTAGGACAACCAATCGTTGAAAATGAAGCATCAATAGCCATGAATGAAGTGGAAACGGCTATGAATCAAGCTCAAGGAGAATTTATAGACTTACAAAATTTGGAAAGACAACTGAACGAAGAGCAGCAACAAATTTATGGAGAGATCAGAAACAAAATTGATCACGGATTTCTACATAAAAAAAAGAGTGCTCATGCACATCATTTCATCCAATCAGGATGTATGTAAGCGGACAAGCTGGAACTGGAAAAAGTTTCCTAATAAAAGTCATCAGAAGCTACCTACAGCAAAAAACGGATTCTACTTTGTCTTGTGTGGTTACTGCTCCAACTGGGTTAGCAGCATATAACATAAAAGGAATCACTTTACATCGTTTGCTAATGTTACCAGTGGAGCATGAGAACAAAATACAATACAACAAGCTAACTGGAGAAGCATGCTTGGAAGTTTCAAGAGTATTGAAGAAGATGCAAGTTCTCATTATTGATGAGGTGAGCATGGTATCGAACTTAATGCTTGCCTTTGTGCATTTAAGAATGCAGCAAATTCTGAAGTCAGACTATGACGTGTTATTTGGAGGAAAACACGTCATAGTTTTTGGAGATCTTTTGCAACTTACTCCAGTTAAAGGACAACCAGTGTTTAATACTGTGACACATGAAGACACGAAGAAGTCATTGGGAAGCATCGGTAATACAAATATTTGGTCCTTCTTTGAGTACAAGGAACTTACAACTAATATGAGGCAAGCAAACGATGAAGAATATGGAAGTATTCTGAAAGATATCAGGATTGGACTACTCACAGAAGCTGGCAAAAAAGCATTACAGACTCGGCTGCTACATAATTTATTTCCAAAGGAAGAAATAGTTGCAGAGAAGATATACAAGAACATTGCAGAAAAGAAAAGTGTCATCTGCTTAATGCCAACTCTACGTGAATGCTCAATATTCAATGAGGAGCTTTTGAAATTGGAAAAGGAAGATATCAGGAAATTGGAAGCAGTGGACAACATTGAGGATGGAAGAATTACTGTCACATTAACAGGCACATTGAAAAATAAATTGGATTCACTAGAGAAGAAGATTTCCAAAACAGCTGGATTCGAAAAAAATCTATATGTTTGCATGAACTGTAGAGTATTTTTAAGGAGAAATTTGGATGTTGAAAAAGGTTTAGTTAATGGAGCTATGGGAAGAGTTGTGGGTTTTATTAATTATCAGAAAAACGATGGAATTGAATGTTTAAAAATAAAATTTGATCAGATAGAAGAAGTTAAAGACATTTGTCGTTGTACAGTTCGTTTCATGCTTGTGAAAGACTTATATGTACGTAGGAAGCAGTTTCCGTTTTCGCTAGCATATGCTGTAACTATTCACAAGTCTCAAGGATTGACTGTAGATTGTGCATTTGTGAACATTGGTTCAACTGTGTTCAAAGAAGGTATGGCATATGTTGCTTTGTCATGAGTGAAAACATTATCAGGTTTATTCATGATAGACTTTGATGATTCAAAAGTTAGTGCTGATACAAATTGTGTAAAGGAGTATTATAGATTAAGAAGAAGCTATGCTCCTCATTTAGGTCAGTATCCTGTGTTGGAGAAACGTGTAGTTTCTCGTAAAAGGAGAAATGAGAATATCTGTAATGAAGATGTAGAGAGGAGGAAAAAAAAGAGGAGTGATGTAATTGCAAGCAAAAAGAATAAGGAAAATGAAGAACAGGTTGTAGGATGTTATTTTGAAAATAGCTCTGGTGTCAACTGCTACGCTAATGTAGTGCTGAATGTTGCATTTTATCTGGAAAGTTTGCAAGAGCAGATAATAGTAAATCAGGGAAAAAGATTCTGTTCTGTGCTGAGTCTCCTTTTTGAAAAGCTGAGTAATGATAAAACTCAAATAGAAAGTGCTACTGAAATTAGAAAAGTTTTAGATGTATGTTCAGGACGAACACAGTTTTCTCAAAATGTACAGCAAGACGCACAGGAATTCTTGATTTATTTTCTTCAGGTACTGGAAGAAGAAGGGGTTAACATTGAACATTTATTTGGTCTCTCTTATAAATGGGAACATAGTTGTGAAAACTGTTATAATATATGTGGCTCTAATGTTGATTCTGAAAGGTTTATTTATTTAACATTGCCAGAGAGTAAAACAGTCACTTTTGCTAAATTAGTTAAAGATGCTAATCATAGCATGCAATGCGGTGAGTGTAAATCTGACATATTTTCAACATTAATTTTAAAGGAATACAGACAGTATGTAATTTTAATGATGCAACGATGTAGAGCTGATGGTTCAAAATTGGATACTTTAATAAAGAAGTTTACAGGACAGCAATTATCAATTTCAGGAAAAACTTTTGTAACAGTTGCAATAATTTTCCATGATGGACCTACTGTAACTTCTGGTCATTACACAGTTTATCTTAAATGTGAAAAAGGCTGGACACTGTGTAATGATTCCCAATTGATTTTTAAGCAACGTTTGCCTTTTGATTTAGCAAATTCCTATCTAATCTTCCTGAAACCTAAATTTTAGAGAGATTTGACAACATCTGGACAAAACAATTTTACCATTTTATTGGATTACCATTTGGAATTTACAAATAAAAAGATTTAACAAATTATCATTTGGCCTAATGGAAAGGTAACCAATTGTAATGTGGAATTTTTCCATTTTTTAAGGAAACTTTGGAAAACCAAAAATTTAGAAAAAATCGGTAACATCTGCACAATTTAAATTTTGGAATGTTATTGGATTGCCATTGGAAATTTTTTCAAAAAAGATTTTTAAAATTACTATTTGGCCATGCGGAAAAGTAAACAATTCTATTGTGGACTTATTTAATTATTAATTAATCTTTCGGAAACCAAAATGTTACAGAGAATCGGTGACATCTGTACAATTTAAACTTTTGTTTTTTATTGGATTACCATTGGAAATTAAACAAAAAAAGAATTTTAAAATTACTATTTGGCCTAAAGGAAATGGAACCAGATGTATTGTGGAGTTATTTGACATATATTATTGTGATTATACTTCTGAAACAAAAATATCAGACGGTATTTTAAAGAAATAAGTATTGATATTAGATGATATTTTTTAAGAATATTATGCATTTCTATAAAGTTATGTTTATGCAAAAAGAGATTGTGGGCTTTTTTAAAAACAATCTTTGAGATTGTTAATTTTTTTTTTGCCTGCTGTTAAATGATGAATGCAATTGCTTTCACAATTTATAGTGAAATGCAATATTTTCTGAAAACAGCAAAAAAAAGGCAAAAATATTTTTTGAAAAATATGTAAATATGTGTACTGTATTATTAAATGTTTTATTAAATATTAATACTTTTTTCTTTTTTTTCAGATTGAGATAGAAAATTTTCGAAAACTAGAACCATTTTTAAAGCAATTAAAAAAAAATTAAATGAATAAATCTTTTTTTGAGTGGGTATGGTAAGTCAATAATGTCATGGTCCCTTTTTTCCACTTCTCTACAATCACATTTGCAGTTTTTAATTGTAGTCTCTCAAGGACCTTGTAATGTGATAATTGATTTTTAGTGTTTTTAAAAAAAAAAAAAAAAAATTACGCGTACAGTAAAAAAAAAAAAAAAAAAAGTTTTTAAAAAAATATATAAAAAATAGATGAAAGGTAAGGTTGGCTCTTAAAAGAGCCGTTGTGTTCATGCAGGGACAGAGGAAAGAAAGATTGGGAATATTAGACGGTACGACAAGTGTGCTGATCTATTTTAATGTTCACTAGGGAAATACTGGTCTCCCTATAAGTAATTAGATCGTGACAATTGGCGCACCGTACTTCAACCCTCGCAAACCGAGGGTTAATTTCCAGAGGACCAGAAAAAGGAGATGCTCCCCCCACAGATGAAGGGCTCACCTGACCTGCAGAAGAAGGACTCGGCTCTGCAGATGATGGTCCAGGCTGAGCTGCTGTGGATGTGCTTGGTTGATTTACTGAAGGGTTACCTTCAGTAAGTCGAGCATGTGTCCTTCTGTGTACATCCTTAAGGTGTCTCATCATGGTGTGATTCCCAAAGGAATACTTCCTGTCAGGATTACCTCTTGAAAGTACACGCTTACACAGCTTGCAAGTCACTAAGGGTGCATTTACCTTTTGCTGGCCTTCTGGAAAAGTAAAATACTCCCATACGTAAGAGGTCTTTTGTTTCCTCGCTCTCTGCCTCAAGGTAGTGCTGCTAGCCTCACTCTCAGAAGAGCTCTGCTGTTCTGCCATCGTATCACAAAGACAACCCAGCTCCTTCTCCTAAGGGATCACAAGCAGAAATGAGGGGAATGGGTGTGGTGTAGGAGAGTTCTAGAACTGAAAGTAGTTTCAACCAATCAAAAGTTGTGTTTCATGATCACATGACCTACCGTACGCTTACGGTACGCTTACGGCAAAAGTACGCATGCGCGTAAAAAAGACACGCGCTCGCGCGCATGCGCATAACAGTCACTCCCCGACACTTCCGCGTAACGTGCGCGTGTAGCGTACACCAGTACGCGCAGCTACGCAAATTGCCTAACTATACGCAAACAGCGTAGATAAATTACGGACATTGCGTAAACCGTACGCTTACCGTAAGCTTACGGTACGCGTACTAAACAAAAATTTTAAAAAAAGGAAAAAATGTATTGCTAATAAATTTTACCTGTTTATTTTATAAAAAATGTTAAAAAAAACATATTTTAGAATTTTAAAAATTTAACCATAGTCTTTAAAAAAGGATAGAAAATTAAAATAAAAATATGTAAAAAAAAAAAGAAGAAAAAAAAAAAATTAGCATTTAAAAAACCTTGCAAATTCACTGAAAAAACCATGGGTTTCACACACGTTATAGTTAGGAATTAGCATTTAAAAAACCTTTGAAATTCACTGAAAAAACCATGGGTTTCACACACGTTATAGTTAGGAATTAGCATTTAAAAAACCTTAGAAATTCAATGAAAAAACCAAAGGCCTAAAGGAAATGGAACCAGATGTATTGTGGAGTTATTTGACATATATTATTGTGATTATACTTCTGAAACAAAAATATCAGACGGTATTTTAAAGAAATAAGTATTGATATTAGATGATATTTTTTAAGAATATTATGCATTTCTATAAAGTTATGTTTATGCAAAAAGAGATTGTGGGCTTTTTTAAAAACAATCTTTGAGATTGTTAATTTTTTTTTTGCCTGCTGTTAAATGATGAATGCAATTGCTTTCACAATTTATAGTGAAATGCAATATTTTCTGAAAACAGCAAAAAAAAGGCAAAAATATTTTTTGAAAAATATGTAAATATGTGTACTGTATTATTAAATGTTTTATTAAATATTAATACTTTTTTCTTTTTTTTCAGATTGAGATAGAAAATTTTCGAAAACTAGAACCATTTTTAAAGCAATTAAAAAAAAATTAAATGAATAAATCTTTTTTTGAGTGGGTATGGTAAGTCAATAATGTCATGGTCCCTTTTTTCCACTTCTCTACAATCACATTTGCAGTTTTTAATTGTAGTCTCTCAAGGACCTTGTAATGTGATAATTGATTTTTAGTGTTTTTAAAAAAAAAAAAAAAAAATTACGCGTACCGTACGCGTACAGTAAAAAAAAAAAAAAAAAAGTTTTAAAAAAAATATATAAAAAATAGATGAAAGGTAAGGTTGGCTCTTAAAAGAGCCGTTGTGTTCATGCAGGGACAGAGGAAAGAAAGATTGGGAATATTAGACGGTACGACAAGTGTGCTGATCTATTTTAATGTTCACTAGGGAAATACTGGTCTCCCTATAAGTAATTAGATCGTGACAATTGGCGCACCGTACTTCAACCCTCGCAAACCGAGGGTTAATTTCCAGAGGACCAGAAAAAGGAGATGCTCCCCCCACAGATGAAGGGCTCACCTGACCTGCAGAAGAAGGACTCGGCTCTGCAGATGATGGTCCAGGCTGAGCTGCTGTGGATGTGCTTGGTTGATTTACTGAAGGGTTACCTTCAGTAAGTCGAGCATGTGTCCTTCTGTGTACATCCTTAAGGTGTCTCATCATGGTGTGATTCCCAAAGGAATACTTCCTGTCAGGATTACCTCTTGAAAGTACACGCTTACACAGCTTGCAAGTCACTAAGGGTGCATTTACCTTTTGCTGGTCTTCTGGAAAAGTAAAATACTCCCATACGTAAGAGGTCTTTTGTTTCCTCGCTCTCTGCCTCAAGGTAGTGCTGCTAGCCTCACTCTCAGAAGAGCTCTGCTGTTCTGCCATCGTATCACAAAGACAACCCAGCTCCTTCTCCTAAGGGATCACAAGCAGAAATGAGGGGAATGGGTGTGGTGTAGGAGAGTTCTAGAACTGAAAGTAGTTTCAACCAATCAAAAGTTGTGTTTCATGATCACATGACCTACCGTACGCTTACGGTACGCTTACGGCAAAAGTACGCATGCGCGTAAAAAAGACACGCGCTCGCGCGCATGCGCATAACAGTCACTCCCCGACACTTCCGCGTAACGTGCGCGTGTAGCGTACACCAGTACGCGCGGCTACGCAAATTGCCTAACTATACGCAAACAGCGTAGATAAATTACGGACATTGCGTAAACCGTACGCTTACCGTAAGCTTACGGTACGCGTACTAAACAAAAATTTAAAAAAAAGGAAAAAATGTATTGCTAATAAATTTTACCTGTTTATTTTATAAAAAATGTTAAAAAAAACATATTTTAGAATTTTAAAAATTTAACCATAGTCTTTAAAAAAGGATAGACAATTAAAATAAAAATATGTAAAAAAAAAAAGAAGAAAAAAAAAAAATTAGCATTTAAAAAACCTTGCAAATTCACTGAAAAAACCATGGGTTTCACACACGTTATAGTTAGGAATTAGCATTTAAAAAACCTTTGAAATTCACTGAAAAAACCATGGGTTTCACACACGTTATAGTTAGGAATTAGCATTTAAAAAACCTTAGAAATTCAATGAAAAAACCAAAGGCCTAAAGGAAATGGAACCAGATGTATTGTGGAGTTATTTGACATATATTATTGTGATTATACTTCTGAAACAAAAATATCAGACGGTATTTTAAAGAAATAAGTATTGATATTAGATGATATTTTTTAAGAATATTATGCATTTCTATAAAGTTATGTTTATGCAAAAAGAGATTGTGGGCTTTTTTAAAAACAATCTTTGAGATTGTTAATTTTTTTTTTGCCTGCTGTTAAATGATGAATGCAATTGCTTTCACAATTTATAGTGAAATGCAATATTTTCTGAAAACAGCAAAAAAAAGGCAAAAATATTTTTTGAAAAATATGTAAATATGTGTACTGTATTATTAAATGTTTTATTAAATATTAATACTTTTTTCTTTTTTTTCAGATTGAGATAGAAAATTTTCGAAAACTAGAACCATTTTTAAAGCAATTAAAAAAAAATTAAATGAATAAATCTTTTTTTGAGTGGGTATGGTAAGTCAATAATGTCATGGTCCCTTTTTTCCACTTCTCTACAATCACATTTGCAGTTTTTAATTGTAGTCTCTCAAGGACCTTGTAATGTGATAATTGATTTTTAGTGTTTTTTAAAAAAAAAAAAAAAAATTACGCGTACCGTACGCGTACAGTAAAAAAAAAAAAAAAAAAAGTTTTAAAAAAAATATATAAAAAATAGATGAAAGGTAAGGTTGGCTCTTAAAAGAGCCGTTGTGTTCATGCAGGGACAGAGGAAAGAAAGATTGGGAATATTAGACGGTACGACAAGTGTGCTGATCTATTTTAATGTTCACTAGGGAAATACTGGTCTCCCTATAAGTAATTAGATCGTGACAATTGGCGCACCGTACTTCAACCCTCGCAAACCGAGGGTTAATTTCCAGAGGACCAGAAAAAGGAGATGCTCCCCCCACAGATGAAGGGCTCACCTGACCTGCAGAAGAAGGACTCGGCTCTGCAGATGATGGTCCAGGCTGAGCTGCTGTGGATGTGCTTGGTTGATTTACTGAAGGGTTACCTTCAGTAAGTCGAGCATGTGTCCTTCTGTGTACATCCTTAAGGTGTCTCATCATGGTGTGATTCCCAAAGGAATACTTCCTGTCAGGATTACCTCTTGAAAGTACACGCTTACACAGCTTGCAAGTCACTAAGGGTGCATTTACCTTTTGCTGGTCTTCTGGAAAAGTAAAATACTCCCATACGTAAGAGGTCTTTTGTTTCCTCGCTCTCTGCCTCAAGGTAGTGCTGCTAGCCTCACTCTCAGAAGAGCTCTGCTGTTCTGCCATCGTATCACAAAGACAACCCAGCTCCTTCTCCTAAGGGATCACAAGCAGAAATGAGGGGAATGGGTGTGGTGTAGGAGAGTTCTAGAACTGAAAGTAGTTTCAACCAATCAAAAGTTGTGTTTCATGATCACATGACCTACCGTACGCTTACGGTACGCTTACGGCAAAAGTACGCATGCGCGTAAAAAAGACACGCGCTCGCGCGCATGCGCATAACAGTCACTCCCCGACACTTCCGCGTAACGTGCGCGTGTAGCGTACACCAGTACGCGCGGCTACGCAAATTGCCTAACTATACGCAAACAGCGTAGATAAATTACGGACATTGCGTAAACCGTACGCTTACCGTAAGCTTACGGTACGCGTACTAAACAAAAATTTAAAAAAAAGGAAAAAATGTATTGCTAATAAATTTTACCTGTTTATTTTATAAAAAATGTTAAAAAAAACATATTTTAGAATTTTAAAAATTTAACCATAGTCTTTAAAAAAGGATAGACAATTAAAATAAAAATATGTAAAAAAAAAAAGAAGAAAAAAAAAAAATTAGCATTTAAAAAACCTTGCAAATTCACTGAAAAAACCATGGGTTTCACACACGTTATAGTTAGGAATTAGCATTTAAAAAACCTTTGAAATTCACTGAAAAAACCATGGGTTTCACACACGTTATAGTTAGGAATTAGCATTTAAAAAACCTTAGAAATTCAATGAAAAAACCAAAGGCCTAAAGGAAATGGAACCAGATGTATTGTGGAGTTATTTGACATATATTATTGTGATTATACTTCTGAAACAAAAATATCAGACGGTATTTTAAAGAAATAAGTATTGATATTAGATGATATTTTTTAAGAATATTATGCATTTCTATAAAGTTATGTTTATGCAAAAAGAGATTGTGGGCTTTTTTAAAAACAATCTTTGAGATTGTTAATTTTTTTTTTGCCTGCTGTTAAATGATGAATGCAATTGCTTTCACAATTTATAGTGAAATGCAATATTTTCTGAAAACAGCAAAAAAAAGGCAAAAATATTTTTTGAAAAATATGTAAATATGTGTACTGTATTATTAAATGTTTTATTAAATATTAATACTTTTTTCTTTTTTTTCAGATTGAGATAGAAAATTTTCGAAAACTAGAACCATTTTTAAAGCAATTAAAAAAAAATTAAATGAATAAATCTTTTTTTTGAGTGGGTATGGTAAGTCAATAATGTCATGGTCCCTTTTTTCCACTTCTCTACAATCACATTTGCAGTTTTTAATTGTAGTCTCTCAAGGACCTTGTAATGTGATAATTGATTTTTAGTGTTTTTTTTAAAAAAAACAAAATTACGCGTACCGTACGCGTACAGTAAAAAAAAAAAAAAAAGTTTTAAAAAAAATATATAAAAAATAGATGAAAGGTAAGGTTGGCTCTTAAAAGAGCCGTTGTGTTCATGCAGGGACAGAGGAAAGAAAGATTGGGAATATTAGACGGTACGACAAGTGTGCTGATCTATTTTAATGTTCACTAGGGAAATACTGGTCTCCCTATAAGTAATTAGATCGTGACAATTGGCGCACCGTACTTCAACCCTCGCAAACCGAGGGTTAATTTCCAGAGGACCAGAAAAAGGAGATGCTCCCCCCCACAGATGAAGGGCTCACCTGACCTGCAGAAGAAGGACTCGGCTCTGCAGATGATGGTCCAGGCTGAGCTGCTGTGGATGTGCTTGGTTGATTTACTGAAGGGTTACCTTCAGTAAGTCGAGCATGTGTCCTTCTGTGTACATCCTTAAGGTGTCTCATCATGGTGTGATTCCCAAAGGAATACTTCCTGTCAGGATTACCTCTTGAAAGTACACGCTTACACAGCTTGCAAGTCACTAAGGGTGCATTTACCTTTTGCTGGCCTTCTGGAAAAGTAAAATACTCCCATACGTAAGAGGTCTTTTGTTTCCTCGCTCTCTGCCTCAAGGTAGTGCTGCTAGCCTCACTCTCAGAAGAGCTCTGCTGTTCTGCCATCGTATCACAAAGACAACCCAGCTCCTTCTCCTAAGGGATCACAAGCAGAAATGAGGGGAATGGGTGTGGTGTAGGAGAGTTCTAGAACTGAAAGTAGTTTCAACCAATCAAAAGTTGTGTTTCATGATCACATGACCTACCGTACGCTTACGGTACGCTTACGGCAAAAGTACGCATGCGCGTAAAAAAGACACGCGCTCGCGCGCATGCGCATAACAGTCACTCCCCGACACTTCCGCGTAACGTGCGCGTGTAGCGTACACCAGTACGCGCGGCTACGCAAATTGCCTAACTATACGCAAACAGCGTAGATAAATTACGGACATTGCATAAACCGTACGCTTACCGTAAGCTTACGGTACGCGTACTAAAAAAAAATTTAAAAAAAGGAAAAAATGTATTGCTAATAAATTTTACCTGTTTATTTTATAAAAAATGTTAAAAAAAACATATTTTAGAATTTTAAAAATTTAACCATAGTCTTTAAAAAAGGATAGAAAATTAAAATAAAAATATGTAAAAAAAAAAAAGAAGAAAAAAAAAAAATTAGCATTTAAAAAACCTTGCAAATTCACTGAAAAAACCATGGGTTTCACACACGTTATAGTTCGGAATTAGCATTTAAAAAACCTTTGAAATTCACTGAAAAAACCATGGGTTTCACACACGTTATAGTTAGGAATTAGCATTTAAAAAACCTTAGAAATTCAATGAAAAAACCAAAGGTTTCACACATGTTATAGTTAGCTGGACATTTCACTCGTAAAAAAACAATGAAATTCCCCCGTTATAGTTAGTTCAGCTAACTATAACTCGCGCGCCCGCAATGCACTACTGATGACGTCACATATTACATCACTCATGACATGGTCAGTGACATCACTCATGACATCACTGATGACATCTCAAATGACATCACTGATGACATTATCCTTGTGACAGAGTGGTAGACCTCCTCTCACCCTAATATAACCTTTGATACAAACATTCAAAAATAGAGACTAAAATTTTCAAAAAAATGGACATACCAATAACAGTTACAACAACCTATTCAGTAATTCTAAGATCCACATACACATCCACTCATCCACCAACAATCCTATACAGTCACTCATACATGTACTCACACATCATATGTACTCATACACCTAAACATCCTGTAACACAATCCCACTCATCCATAGAGTTACTCACACATAGTCACTCATGCTAATAAAGAATCAAACATCCATTTACTTGCATATACAGTTATACACACACCAGCACACTTACTTTTACAGAAACTTACACATACTTAGTCTTTTTAACAATCACTTATAGAAACACATACTTATTCATACAGGAACTCTTCCAATCTCTCACTCTCACATATACTCACTTATAAACACCAATAGTCACATATACTAGTTTAAAACATATGTAGTTACTTATGAAGACACTATTGAGACAGTCATTCACTCACTAACACACCCATGCACACACTCATCCACCCATACAGTCCTGCACACATGCTGTCTTCAACACATACAAACAGTGAGTCACTCATTCATGCATCTATGCACTACGTAATACCCCCACCGCACCATGAAGACACTCAGACACTCATACTGATACTCAGAAAACCAACTATTAACCTATATAGACACTCATGTAGCTACTCACCAACCCATGCAGCCACTTATATACAAAGTGAGAGACTGATACAGGTATTTACACATTTAAACATTACTCACTAAGCCATGTATTCAAAAAGATACACTTAATCAGTCAGTTATACAATCAATTTTTCAGAAACAAATCATCAATTTAGACACTTATATACTCATTTATTCTTCCATCGACCTTGAGATATACATATATAAAACATATTTAATTTTCAGAAAAACACACATTCACTGGATGATGTCATCAGTGATGTCATTTGAGATGTCATCAGTGATGTCATGAGTGATGTCACTGACCATGTCATGAGTGATGTAATATGTGACGTCATCAGTAGTGCATTGCGGGCGCGCGAGTTATAGTTAGCTGAACTAACTATAACGGGGGAATATATATATATATACATACATATATATATATACATATATATTATCTACTGGCGGTCGCCAGTAAATAGTCATAGTTAGGACCGAGTTCCCATAGGAAATCTGAAAATTCTATTTTGAATAACTTTGGCGCCGGTTGACTTATCTTCGTGAAATTTTCAAAACTAATGGGGCGCTCCACTTAGCTCCTACCCTGAAAGTCTCGGGGTGATTCGTCAAGCGGGGGCTGAGAAAAAAGGGGGGTCCCAAAACACGTTTTCCCCATGCATTTTCCCATAGGACCTTTAGTCGAAGGTACAGCCCGAACGGCTGAACAAAATTACTTGAAATTTGGCAAAGAGGTAGTCCTCAGGTCAGGCATGTGCCTTTTGCATATATGGTGTCAATCTGTTCAGTAGTTCCTGAGAAAATTGCAGTTAAAAGTATATAAATATCTATATGCGCGCACCGTGCGCGCAGGGTGCTCGCACGGTGCGCGCACCGAATGTGCGCGAGCGTAATTTTGATTGGTGGTTAGATGTCAGTCAACATTCGAATCGGTCGAAATCAGGAAGTGCCGGACGCCATTTTGTGTGTGGCAGTGAAAAAGAAAGGTGGAGAACGTGAAAAGGGGGCAGGGTAGAGAGTTTCTGACCACCTAGCCTTTGTCAGGGGGTCCCTGAAGGACCCTGAAGGGTGAAAAAATCATTTTATTTTTTTTCAAAAAATCGCGGGGTGCGCGCACAGTGAAAAACCCTAAAAAAAAAAAACATTTTAAACTGTTTATAAGTTTATAGAAGATATTAACTATGCTGTTCAACTTTATCCAAATTCAAAAAAAAAGAGCTGAGCCATTCCATATTACAGGATACAGTCAATCTATAACTATATACATAGGTAGTTTATTGTAAAATAAATATATAAAAAATATAATAATACATACATAAATTAGCATTTAAAAAACCTTACAAATTCACTAAAAAAAACATAGGTTTCACACACGTTATAGTTAGAAATTAGCATGTAAAAAACCTTGCAAATTCACTTAAAAAACCATAGGTTTCACACACGTTATAGTTAGCAATTAGCATTTAAAAAACCTTGCAAATTCACTGAAAAAACCATAGGTTTCACACATGTTATAGTTAGCTGGACATTTCACTCGTAAAAAACCATTGAAATTCCCCCGTTATAGTTAGTTCAGCTAACTATAACTCGCGCGACCGCAATCCACTGCTGATGACGTCACATATTACATCACTCATGACATGACCAGTGACATCACTCATGACATCTCAAATGACATCACTGATGACATCACTGATGACATCATCCAGTGAATGTGTGTCTTTCTGAAAAATAAATATTTTTAATATATGTTTATCTAAAGGTTAATGGAAGAATAAATGGGTAAATAAGTGTCTAAATGGATGGTTTTTTTTGTAAAATTAATTGTATAACTGACTTATTAACAGTATCTTAGTGAATACAGTGATGTAATATGTGACGTCATCAGCAGTGGATTGCGGTCGCGCGAGTTATAGTTAGCTGAACTAACTATAACGGGGGAATTTCAATGTTTTTTTACGAGTGAAATGTCCAGCTAACTATAACATGTGTGAAACCTATGGTTTTTTAAGTGAATATATATATATACATACATATATATATATATATACATACATATATGTATATTTACATACATATATATATATTTATATATATATATACATACTGTTTCCCAAATTGCTCTCAGCTTTTGAAAGGTCACTCGACTGTGCCCCCACCATCTGGCATTTATTTCCTCGCTGATGCTTGTCTTAAAATTGCCACATATTACACTCATGGCCGACGCGTTTCGAGGCAACGCCTCTTCTTCATGGGCAACAACACGCATTGAAGGTCATCTCATTTCCGGTATCCTTTTATTCGAAACTGAATGGCTTTTGCTTCGTGCATAATGATTAGTGCATTATGGGTATTATAGTTTAATGAGATGAATTTACAATTCTGTCCTATAGTAGGTACAATGACGTGTTGCACATTAAGAGCAAATCTTCACCTTAGTAGGTTTGGCGCATTTGAGGCAAGCTGAATTAATCGCTGGGACACAGTGCTGCACAGAGTTGAATCTTCAGCTCCCCAGCCTTCCGTTTTCCGAAATGGTGCTCCTTTCCACGGCGAGCAGCCGTGTGAATCATTTTGTTTCCCAAATTGCTCTCAGCATTTGAAAGGTCACTCGACTGTGCCCCACCATCTGGCATTTATTTCCTCGCTGCTGCTTGTCTTAAAATTGCCACACATTACACTCATGGCCGACGCGTTTCGAGGCAACGCCTCTTCTTCGTGGGCAACAACACGCATTGAAGGTCATCTCATTTCCGGTATCCTTTTTTTCGAAACTGAATGACTTTTGCTTCGTGCATAATGATTAGTGCATTATGGATATTATAGTCTAATGAGATGAATTTACAATTCTGTCCTATAGTAGGTACAATGACGTGTTGCACATTAAGAGCAAATCTTCACCTTAGTAGGTTTGGCGCATTTGAGGCAAGCTGAATTAATCGCTGGGACACAGTGCTGCACAGAGTTGAATCTTCAGCTCCCCAGCCTTCCGTTTTCCGAAATGGTGCTCCTTTCCACGGCGAGCAGCCGTGTGAATCATTTTGTTTCCCAAATTGCTCTCAGCATTTGAAAGGTCACTCGACTGTGCCCCCACCATCTGGCATTTATTTCCTCGCTGCTGCTTGTCTTAAAATTGCCACACATTACACTCATGGCCGACGCGTTTCGAGGCAACGCCTCTTCTTCATGGGCAACAACACGCATTGAAGGTCATCTCATTTCCGGTATCCTTTTATTCGAAACTGAATGACTTTTGCTTCGTACATAATGATTAGTGCATTATGGGTATTATAGTCTAATGAGATGAATTTACAATTCTGTCCTATAGTAGGTACAATGACGTGTTGCACATTAAGAGCAAATCTTCACCTTAGTAGGTTTGGCGCATTTGAGGCAAGCTGAATTAATCGCTGGGACACAGTGCTGCACAGAGTTGAATCTTCAGCTCCCCAGCCTCCCGTTTTCCGAAATGGTGCTCCTTTCCACGGCGAGCAGCCGTGTGAATCATTTTGTTTCCCAAATTGCTCTCAGCATTTGAAAGGTCACTCGACAGATTTACTCTAAATAAATTAATAGGTAACCACCAAAATCCAGCCGTGGATCGGCTTATGTCGTCCTGATGCTATGGTCGAGTTCATCAATTTCAAATCCTCATCACAGTCACATTCCATTAGTCACTTTCAGAAAGGCACAATCTTTGAGAGCTCAACTAGTACGCAGACATCTAGAGAAAGAATCCCCAGGGGTGAGAACCCTGAAAGATATGAAAGGCTTCTTCCCTTGTGGGAAATGTAAGGCATGTTACAATAGTAGACGAGTTCTCTCCTATAATTTACCAGGCATACAAGTGAAAAGAACTATAAATAAATGTATCACCTGCAGCACCTCATATGTAGTATACTGCTTGGTATGTCCATGTGACCTATGGTACAGAGGCAGCACTATACACCCACTGAAGATCAGGATATTAGAACACCAAAGGGCAATCACCAACAAAGACACTTCATATCCTGTAGCGAGACACTATGCTGAGAGACATTCAAGCAATAGGAACCTATTTAAATTTTATGGTTTAGATCTCGTACCAGAGAGCATCAGAGGAGGTGATAGGCTGAGGAAGCTTCGAAGACTAGAGTCACGATATATAGTTGACTGTCAGACAAAGTTTACCAAAGGCCTAAACAGTGGGGAAGAATTGGCATCACATTTGGGATTATGAGGTGTCTAAGATTGTGACTTGATATGCCAGGAAATCATACATTGCATGCAAAACTGCCATCAACTGATTGATTAAGTGAAATAATTGAATGTGACTGTGATGAGGATTTGAAATTGATGAACTCGACCATAGCATCAGGACGACATAAGCCGATCCACGGCTGGATTTTGGTGGTTACCTATTAATTTATTTAGAGTAAATCTGTGGGTCTATCAAAAACTGATACATAGTAGCGATTGTTGGGTAATGTCTGAGCCAATACATGGCATTATGTGATGAACAGTGAAGTAATGTGCATTATGCACAAAATGCAAATCGTCTGTCTGTACATTATCCTTATCGAGTCTAGACCCGTAATATTCACTTAATGTTCATTTAAAGATGTTGATTTTCTCTTAATTTTGAACGGTATCTATAAATGGTCTGATTGATTAAGCCATAATCACACATTCATCAATGGCGGAGTGTGTTATTTTCGCACAAGTCTGCTTTTAGTGTTGCTACTTGGGTGCTTTAGCCAATACATGGCAGGAAATAAGTTGAAATGCCATAATACGTGCATTGTGTATGAAATGTAACCCGTATATCTGGATATTGTTTTCACAGAGTTTAACATTTATGATTAAGAATGTTTTTTCAGAATTTGAAATGATATGTAAATACGGGTTCACTGAATGAGTGACAATTATACATTTATAAATGGCGGAATCCGTGCGATCAGCGCACGAGTCCCCTTTTTATGTTGCAATACGGATGTCACAACCAATGCAGGCATTAAATGGGTGGCCTCCCGGTGCGTTAGCAAACACCGAGGAAGGCAGTCTGCCGAAACGCGTTTGTTTGCTGTATCGGAATAAAAATTTCTTCCGAGTGTCTCCCGTGAGTGCTTACTTCCTTTCAACAATAAGGATTTGGAGCGTCGACATATATATATATATATATATATATATATATGAAAGAAAGAGTTTGCCCCTCGGTAGGACCGCACTTGCAGGTAGGATTAATGCCAGAGCACAGGCAGTCTGTTGAAAACTTCAACCTTTATTTTCTTCCTGCTATACGCGTTTCGGGCCACCGCCCTCCTCAGTAGCAGATAGTATGTGTTTGGCAGCGCACGAATAACCGCCAGTATATCCCCAGTTAATATTCCACAGGTGCAACTGCTCGCAAAGATTCTTGGGACTGGTAGTCCATCAAACCCATGTGGGTTTTCAACAGACTGCCTGTGCTTTGGCATTAATCCTACCTGCAAGTGCGGTCCTACCGAGGGGCAAACTCTTTCTTCCATACATAGCGGTCGGCCCGGCCGCGGGACTGCACTACTGCGAAATGTTTGTGGGTCCGCTACTGAGCAAAGGAATGCAGTGTTTAAGCGGAGCAGGAGGTGCTGTTCATGTGCATGGGCGCCTGAATGAACTTTGCCGTGCCTTGTGTTGAACTTTGAAATTGTGTTTTGCAGCGACGACCCACATGGGTTTGATGGACTACCAGTCCCAAGAATCTTTGCGAGCAGTTGCACCTGTGGAATATTAACTGGGGATATACTGGCGGTTATTCGTGCGCTGCCAAACACATACTATCTGCTACTGAGGAGGGCGGTGTCCCGAAACGCGTATAGCAGGAAGAAAATAAAGGTTGCAGTTTTCAACAGACTGTCTGTGCTCTGGCATTAATCCTACCTGCAAGTGCGGTCCTACCGAGGGGCAAACTCTTTCTTTCATACATAGCGGTCGGCCCGGCCGCGGGACTGCACTACTGCGAAATGTTTGTGGGTCCGCTACTGAGCAAAGGAATGCAGTGTTTAAGCGGAGCAGGAGGTGCTGTTCATGTGCATGGGCGCCTGAATGAACTTTGCCGTGCCTTGTGTTGAACTTTGAAATTGTGTTTTGCAGCGACGACCCACATGGGTTTGATGGACTACCAGTCCCAAGAATCTTTGCGAGCAGTTGCACCTGTGGAATATTAACTGGGGATATACTGGCGGTTATTCGTGCGCTGCCAAACACATACTATCTGCTACTGAGGAGGGCAGTGGCCCGAAACGCGTATAGCAGGAAGAAAATAAAGGTTGCAGTTTTCAACAGACTGCCTGTGCTCTGGCATTAATCCTACCTGCAAGTGCGGTAGATCTTGAACACGAATCAAACATAGCTTCCACCTCTACATCTTCTATCCAAATTTTATCTTATTGGATTCCTGGAATCAAGTGTCATCTGCAAAACTATGTCACCACACACTTCAACTGCCATGTTGTTATAATTTTTCCTTATTCTTCTCTCTTTTCTGCAACACATCATTTTTTCCACATATTTTGTCCATGGGTTTTGAGTTAGCCATGTGGTAACTTTCCCACATTTTAAACAATGTCCCTTGGAAGTAAACTCACTCTCTCTCTCTCTCTCCAAGCCTTTCTCATTAAAGGTAGCTTCACTTCATCTCCCTTTCTAATTTTTGTTATTCTTCACTAATTAGACACCATCTTCCTCCTCTTTGATTGCCTGAGCCTCCTCTTTGCCTCCAGTGTCTTTCTTAATCTCCTTAACACACACCCTCATATGTTCTACTTGTTTGGCTACAATGAGTACCTCAGATAAAGGAGGAATATCCTTCAATCGCAGCTCCTTCCATACCCTGTCAATATTGCAGGTTAACAGCAACTGGTCACTGATGCGCTCATCACATGACTGTCTAAACTTACACATAGAAGCCAATTTCCTCAATGCTGATACAACATCTTCTGTTGTCTCTCCATCGTTTTGAGTATGTTTACCAACATTATACCTCTCCATAATGGTACTAATGCATGGTAAAAAGTGTATGTCCAGTTTTTTATTAAAGATTTCCTAAGTATTCAAACCTCTTAATTCCCCAACACTTAATTCTGGTAGATGTTCTAAAACATCCTGCACCTAGACAATGCAATAACTGTGCTAACTTCCTCTCTAGACCCAAATGCGGGCCACATACCACTGAATAGTCATAGAATACCTTCTTCCACTTACTCCAGCTTAAAGGTGCCCCCCCAGGACTTGACAGAAAAAAGGTGGAGGTACCACATTCTGCATTACGTCTTCTTTTGTTTTTCAGTTCTTTCTTAATGTACTGTACACATATTTAGCACAGTAAACATTTACAATATATACACAAATCCACGTTTGTGTTCATGTTCAGTTTCCTCCAAAGTACAGTATTAATTGATGGTCAAGTGTGCAGAACACTGACATCTGCTGCTGTAACGCACAGTATTTTAAGTCTGCGAATCACTGATGGCTGTGATCCACACCAAACACGGATGCTCCGAAATTCACAATTTGCGCGTTTTTGCCCCTTGAGGGGACTGGTGGGGCCCACCCACACTGGCTTTCCATGAGAGATCTAAGCGTCGTCGAGGAACCTGTGGCTCATGTGGTCTTGCTGCATTGTTTTCCCTAGAGTCATGCCCAGGAACTGTCTGAACATTGGGCCTTGTTGAAACTGTGCTTCTCACACTATTGACTTTGGAGTGCTGGGCCGGGTCGGGTCTGGCCTGGCTGTATTTCTGTCTGTCCCTCCGGCCTTGATCTACTCTCATAGGTAGGCTCCCCCCCCCCCCATTAGCACTGACCTTTAAACCGCGAGGGCTCCATTTCCCTGCCCTACTCATCATCTGCTCTTGGACTGCGGAGAGGATCTGCTCTCTGTTCAGCACCGTTGGAGTCTAAGTCACCACTGCTTAGTCTACTATGCCCAGAGGCAGGATTGCCAGGAACAGTTCTGTGGTCTCCTTGTGGGCTAAAACTACTACATCCAAAATGAGTAGCAAGAAAGACCGCTCCATGCAGGCACCCCTCCACGCTTTCTGCATCACGCAGGACTACATGGGGACATTTTTGGCAGACATCCACCAAGAGATTGGCTCTTTAAAGTTTAAACGCTTCCTCAATGACCTTCGCAAGGACAAAGCGGCTGTGGTAGCCAGAGTGGATGACCTTGAAAGCACTTTTGACTCTCACGCAGCGGATCAGGAGGACCTTTGGAGAAGGGTCACCATGTTGGAAGAGCAACATTTCAAACTCCCGGCCAAGCAGGAAGACCTAGAGAACTGGGGCCGATGCATTAACCTGCTCATCAGAGGCATCGCCCGTGGGGTGGGGGGATATCATGTCCTTCACTAGGGGCCTGTTAGAAGCCATCTGGGGTGACTCGGAGGGGGCAGCCCTGGTTCTTGACAGAACACATTGTGTCACAGTCAGACCTGGACGGTCTCACGCACTCCCTGCCATTCTCACTTTTTTCAGGACAAATAGGCCATGCTCAAGACTGCGAGGGGGAAAGCAGACAGTATTTTGCGGCTATACCATGCAGATCTATCAGGACCTCTCCCCCACTGACTCTGGAGAAGAGACAAGACTTTAAGCCTGTGATGGAATCAGGGAATCGAATATCAATGGGCCCATCCCTTAGGCCCACTCTTCACCTGGACTGGAAAACAATGTATAGTCCGCTACCTCACTGAGGCCAGAACGGTCCTCGGCCTCCCAGGGGTTTCCCCAGCAGAGACACCTCACCCTCGCCTTCTGCACGCCCAGAGGATTGGTGGCCTAAGTAGCACATAGTTCAACGACGCAGCCGTAAACGCAACAAGGCTGTACAGTATTCCCACGCGACGAAGGTGGACATTGTTGCGCACCTCCAAAAGATGAAGCAGGAGCCCTCTCATTCCTCAACTGAGGAAAATTAACATAAGCAGAACACACACTCGCCTCGCTCTTGAACGGCTCGCGACACTTGCCGGCCCACCGAACCTCAGCACACTTGGCAGGGCTCAGGGCACAGAGCTCAAACTCTTAATGCCTACTTGTTGTAACTTGCTATATTTCTTTACAGGATTCATCATGCAGATTGTTCTCTTGCACTGCTCCTGGCCTCCCGCCCCCTCATTGAGCTTTCCTCCACTAAGGCCAACATCTCTATAAGGTCGGTAAACTCTTCCCCTGATGCTTTATGGAGTGGTTCATTAGGTTGGTCCCTGTTGGCCCCTTAGGTTTCCCCTCACACCTTCCTAAACCCATGCCTTCCCTGACAGATCTCTGTGCCTGGAGGCTCTTTCTTCCTACTGTCACCCACGGGATGGCTGTGCAACTTCCTAGATGCGTACTGAGTGTCTTAGCTCTCATATGGGTACTGAACATGATTTAAACTTATTATCACTTAAAGTCTGTTTGCTCAACTCCCCTAGCAAATGGTGACAGGTCTGTGATATCTTGTTCAACATGACCCCCCTGTTATCTTCCTGCTGTCGAGCCACCTGCTTAGAATTGATTTCCACCACATGGCGTACCCTAGTTACCCTCACCAGCACTGTGCATACACTGACTCAAAGACGCTAGCTGTCGCCATACTTTGCAAAAGGGGCTTTTACACAAAAACTGTCAAAATGACTTGGGACCCTGGCAGGCAGTCCCTCACTCTGATTGTCGAGAGGGGTAGAGATACATTAACACTCCTCAACCTCTATGCCCTGAACCAAGCACAGGATGTATTCATACGTTAGACAAAGCAAACACAAGGAGATGATGGACAGAGCGCAGAAACTTTTCAGACACTCACCTCCAGTCACAAATCTGGGTTGAATCCATCATCGTTTTGTAGCTCACTTCCCCCCTTCACTTCAGACCCAGCTATATGCAAATCAGTCTTGATCCTGTGCCTCATGGGAACAGTCCAGCCCGAACTGCCAAGCCAGGTCTTCCCTGAACTGGAAACAAGCATCCTGGGACCGGTTTCGGGTAACACCCCTACAGCGACCAATCTGATCTACGTACTTCAGAGCCTGCAATGCCAAGGCTGAGAAACAGCAGAGGGATTGCAGTCGCAGGCCCCCAGCCTCAAAAGGGGTTAGCCTTCTCCGGCCAATCCTGGAGCTGCGATTGGCTGGTTTTGCATGGTCTTAGGGCAGAAGTCCTTCCCTTTCTATCAATTCAGCCCAGGAGAGTGCCGGGAAGAAGGAGCGGGAGACCGCATCCAGAGCCTGCCAGGACACGGAAATGAGCGTTGGGTGGCAGGTAAGTTCTTTGTACTTTTTAAAAACATTTTTATGTGTATTGTCTGTTTTCCTCCCCATCTCCCCCCACCTTCTCCTGCCCTGCAACTCTGCCACCACACCAGCGGCACTGCCTTGGCCTCAGAATCACGAATTCCCTAACCACCTGGACGCAGGCTAATTGGCAATGCTATTGTAAGGCAATACTTGAAGACCTCCAGTGCTGGAGACCACTCCACATTTCATGGTTAGGACATATCAATGTGGTGAAAATGAACGTACTCCTATATTTGTTCCAATCTCTGCCTGCTACTATTCCCTCAGAAAACATCAAACAACTGCAAGGGGATCTTCTCTCCTTCATATGGAAGGGAAAACAACCTTGCGTCTCTATTCTTCTTATGCTCCCAAGAAACCAGGGAGGGCTCACCTGTCCCAAATGCCAGGACTACTATCGGGCTGCACACCTATGCAACATCTCCGAGTGGGTGGTGCAGGATTGCAAAAAACATTGGGTACATATGGATCGGGTTGTCACTTGACGGCTGCCCTGGGACCTTGCCTGCCCTTCTAGTGCTTACATAGCCTGCCGACACGCACAGTCCTAGAGATATGGGACAAGTTTGCAAATGGGAGGGGTCTGACTACATTCCAGTCCCCGAACACTCAAACTACATAGAACCCCAACTTCTCTCCTGCCCTCCCTTGGGATTCCTTCCCAGATTGGATTAAGGGCGAGTGCAGAATTCTACAAGACCTATTCCAGGGACAGATTATTAAACCATTCAGCCAGTGTAAAATAGAGTTCCACCTCCCTGAATCTGCCAGTCATCAATACTTTCAGCTATGGCACTGGGCTCTCCACCCTGCCCCTCCAATGGAATGGCTTCTACCCACCCCCTTGCCCGTTTTGAACATCTTGTTCGCAGCTTTGAAGGCACCCGTGGTCTGATGTCTAAGACATATGATGTGCTACAACATTCACGCCTCCTCCCCCACTATCCATACCAGTGAAAATGGGCTTCAGACAATACTCCTGACATCACTCAGAAACAATGGGAACTGCTGTGGAGGGGGATCCCACAAACACATTGAAGCATCTCTTAGTAAGCGGCAGTCTATAAGGTAAAACTCCAGTGGGATTATATCCCAGCCAGTCCACACTCTTATCAACCCAACGGCTCAAGCCACATGCTGGCGCTGTGGAGAACAGGTGGGCGACTTTCACCATATATGGTGGGCATGCCCCTATGCTTACCATTTTTTGGAAGGAGATTCTGAGTCATATAAAGAGTACATTGGGAATCTTCCCTACATCATGTTCTGCAATGACCCATGCAGACTGGTATCTCATACTCCATATGACTGGCACTGCCAAACAGCTCATAGCTCGAACCTGGAAGTCTCCTTCTGCTCCCTCGGCAGAATCCTGGTTTAGACAGCTTTGGCACATCACTGCCATGGAGCAGAGGACACACAAACTGTCTTACACAGATAAAAAGTTCTTACTCTTATGGACACATCTTATTGATTAAAAGTCCCACTTAAACTACTTATGCTTTCAACCCCCAAACTTCACTCCCTTCATCTGTGACTCATCAGGGTAGGGGGGAATCCACCCACCCCCTCTGAGGCCCTGCAGCACTGAGATTATACTGCATCCAGAGTCCTTCCTCCCTCTTACAATTTGTAGGAGGCTGGGTTAGTATATGGTGCTCACTTATGTAAGTGTAGCACCCTGCACTAATCCAGACAACCCTTATGGGGCTTTTTAGTGGTCTTAGACAACCTTAGAAAGTTCTCTAATTGGTAGCTGTGGAGAGCAGCCATCAGGCTTAGTCCAGAAGGATTGTAAAGCAGCTTGTTTTACCAGTACTTAATCTTATGGTGTAGGCTAAGTGAAAAAGAACCACACATTGTAGTTATAAAAAAATATGTATTGATTATAAACACTTACTAAGACATTGCAATATCTCCTACCTAGAGATGCAACCACAATACACACAAATACTTTGGAAATAGAACATGGTTTGGGTATGGTCCAGCGGGAGACCAAACCATATACTAAAATAGTGGAATGCGAACCAAGACTTAAGTTGAGACTGGACCCAGAAGACGTAGAAGAGTCGGGGACCCAAGGAACCACCCAAGGTGAGTATCTAGGAATCCCACAGAGGCTGTTTGCAGTGTGGGAACACAACCGCGTACTCAATGAAAGTCAATGGGTTAGTCGAGGTTGCAGTTTTAAAGAAGAAGGACCCTTCCCAGCACACCCTGAAGAAACCTTGTGGAAGAGGGAAGGTTGGACAGTCACCCCACCCGTGGATCTCCCATGAACCAGGATACCTACACCTGGGAAGCAGAGTGCATAAGTGCAAAGTGACGTAGGAAACTGCCTTAGACAACAATGGAGGACTTCTGAAAAGATGCCGCTGACGAAGAAGGTGAAAGAGTTCGGTGGTACTCTAAGGTGGATTCAAGATGGGAGGTACCTGCAAGCAGAGAGGACAGAGTCTATGCCACTCAGGAGTGACCAGGAGGCATGGAAGATGAACGTCCACCGATGTCGGAGATGCAGGGAAGTTGATGGTGCCCTTGAAGTTGCAGCTGTGCAGACCAGGTGATGCTGTTGAAGACCAGGAGCTGTTCACAAGCTGTTCCACGTCGGATGTCAAGAGTCAAGGGGTCAGTGTCTGGCAGGGGCACCAACAAGCCTTGGCAACGGCAACCAATGTAGTCATAGAAAAAGATGCAGGGTCGGGACCAGCAAGGTCCAAGTGGCTCACCACCAGCAGGTAAATCAGAGCAGGCCCCCAGCAAGCAGTGGAGGCCACTAGAGCCAAAGAAGACCCACATGAGCAATTCTCCATAGGAGATGCTAATCTTTGGATGATGAGGTTGAAAACTTTGTGCGTGTAAAATCAAATTGCCCTTCGTGCGTGTAAATTCAAATTGCCCGATGTCTTTTTCCTGATAGTTTTGTCTCTAACCTAACCCCTCTTACAAATACTTGTAGGTCAAGGAATTATGTTTGGGTTTCAATTATATTGCCAGAGAAATATAAATTAGGATAATTTTGGTTGAGTGCCTCAATGAATTCAGTGGCAGCCTGGAATAAACCCCCCATATCAGGAAGAGGTTGTAAATAAATTGCAACCAACAAATGACATGCTAATCCCATATATTCCTATGGTCACTGATGAGTACCTGCTCCTCCCACCAGCCCATATGCAAACATGCACAGCTGGGGGGTAAGCAGGTACCCCCTCGCCGTACTACGAACCTGTCTGAAAACATGATTGTTGAAAAGAAAATGTTATTTAGGCACCACTTAATCACAGAGATTGACATCATGATATGTTTGTACAAATTCAGTGGCATACTTCCACTGCATGATTTCCACCATCGTGATTGATGTACGAGTTACTTACCTTCGGTAACAATGTATCTGGTAGAGACGTTGTCTAGCCGCAGATTCCTTAACTTAGAATATCCCCAGGCGTGAGACTGTATCTGGAAATATTTTGCAGCAGAACCTCTGCGCGCCGGGGACGCCACCACACGACCCCGCCCAGACGTCATACATGTACGTGACGTCAGCGAGGTCATATAAGTCCCTCCCGGCGCGCTGACGTCAGGTTTCTTCAGAGAAACATTTCCGCGGCACAACGCGGAGACGCCAACCAGAAACTGTGAAAGCATGGTAACAGTGTGCGATGGATGAACAATCTGTGAATAAAGGAGGAGGATGGTGGAAGACACCATCTGAAAGACAGAATAGACACTGCCTACACATATAAGTGGAAACCGTGAGAAAGAACCCCACAAGCGAAACAGAAGCCCCTTCCCGAGTGCAACAAGGGAAGAACATCTCGACAAAAAGAAACAGACTAATAGTGCCATGTGGAACTGTGCCGTCCACTAAGAATGGAACACAGAAGAACAACAGTATACTGTAGGAAAGAATGAGAAGACTGGCCCTTCCCCTCTAAAAACAGAGGTAGGAAACAGAGCACAACAGACCCTCAAAGAGGATAACCACTAGGAGACCAGGACCCCGAGGTAGTAGTGCAGGTGGAAGGGAAGGGAATTGGAGAGGAAAACAAATCTCCTTGTGAATCAAAGGCACCATATAACAGAAAGAAGCCCCCAGCAGAGGCGAACTGTATATGAAAGCACCGAGGGGAGTGCAACAATCTGAACCCCTTTGAGATATAACCCAACGGCAATTGAAGAGGCCAGCGGAAACACCACTAGACAAGGTCCTTGCAGAACAGGGAGGCCGGGTGGGCGTTAAGGAATCTGCACCGAGACAACATCTCTAACAGATACATTGTTACCAAAGGTAAGTAACTCGTACATTTGATAGAGACATCTAGCCGCAGATTCCTTAACTTAGAATAGATACTGATCCAGCGCAAAAACCGAGGCAACGGAGAAACAACCTGTACCAATATCCTCCCTGCGTCGCAGACCCGACGTCACACTAGCTCATTCATACATGCAGTCATTGGTGGGGCCCATAACACTAACATTCACACATCTCTTTCACTAGTCTGCACACACAGGAGGGATGAGTAATTCAAGCGCTGGACATGTGGGTGGACACCTTATAACCAATAGGGAGAGAAAAGTTATTTTACAAAATTTACATTAACACCCTTCGCCTACAGATCCTTAATCCTAAACATCAAGGCACTCCTCCCACTTGGTCAATGGACCAATTAGTTGGATTGGTTGATGGTGATTTAGAACCAGCTAAAACACAATTTAAGACTTAGATCTTACTTCTCTTTATAAACCACAGACTCGTTTTCTTGTTAATCCATATCTGTTTATCTAAATTTTCATAATGATTTAAATTTGCATTTGTCTCGTCAAGTTTAGAAAGTTTATATCAATATTTTGAGTAAATCGCAGAACATCATATTTACCTAATCTGGCTATTTGGAGTCCTCTAATTTATTGGCTCTGCATAATCAAATTTGCAGTAAATCGTCCGAAAGCAGGCCAAAGCTCAAAGTTCTTTGCTCAGCACGTTACAGTCCCAAAGATCGGCAAAGGACCAGAGACGTGCAAGCATCAATCATTGCCCATAGATTTAGGCAAAGTTCGCAGTCATCAAATGATCGGGCAGCATCTGGACCCTCAAAGATTCAGAAGAATGCGGAATCGTAGCATCAATCAAGAAGTCCAGAGTTGAAGCGGCACCCTCTCTATTCTACTACTCTTTTTATAATAAAATGAAGCAAAGAAGATACATTTTAGAGTTTTAGAACAGTCGTGGTTGGCTGGTTGAGATTGTCCGATGCAAGTTTTAGGTTCTCAGTACAGTTCGAAGGGTGAGGTCACTGGTTAGTCCAAGAGTCGGCTTGTTCTGGTTTATTGTAAGGTTGATTGTTCTCCTGTCTTGGCAGACCTCCCATATTCTGTCCTTGTCCGGGTACATGGTGAACAAAGGTCGTGACGAGGCTTTAGGAGATTTCTCGCGCATGCGTAGCTCACTCTTCACCTCATGGGACAGTGGCCACTTCGTCGTGTGGTGTCAGCGGCCATCTTTGATTTAGGCCCAAATGCTAACTTAAGCGAAACAAACACAAAAGAGTAATTAATACATAAAAATAATGAATCTAATGTTAACCCCTTACTAATCCCTTTATGTGCTTGTATTTACCTAGCATATAGCGACATTTAAAGCAATTATATTCACCTTTTCGATCCTCCTCATGGGCAACATCACAAAAGCAACATATATCATGCAGTATTCTATTACCAAATATACTACAGATTTAGTTATAAAGGTTATTTAGCCATGCAAAATGCAAATCCCACGTGTAATTCGAATATTAATAATGTTGGTTAATATACATGCAAAACTCATTTAATAATATTATAATTAATAGATTATATAATTAGTATGTTCATGCAAAATAGAAGAGGTATACAAAATGTTGTACTACCCACAGTCATACCCCAAGGGAGGTGGGTCTGCGACAGGACAACAGAAAGCGCCAAGCATCTGATCCGGCAACAGAGTGACGGATAAGGGGGGGGGGGAAGCTGTGGCAGAACAGCCCGACAGGAACCCCAGCAGCACGAAGAGCAGAATTCACAAGATAGAAGAAATCCGAAAAACATGCCAGAATGGCGCCACACCATACCCATATAAAAAAATGACAGGTAGAATGGCATGAGCCCTATACCAGAGCAAGGAAAGAGAGAGAGAGGGAGAGCAAGAAGGATCACTCCTTGCTAAATGGCGCACGATAAGTGAATTGGCCCAAGCTTGAAAAGAACTCGAAGAGATGTAATCAGCACCTAACAGACTAGACTATAGAAGGAAGTCAAAGAAGCCGGTGGCAAGAGCCAGAACCTGAGGAATGCGTAGGGAAAAACCCAGCAGGACAAGAAGCATGCCAAGCGCACACCTAACCTTAAAAGGGGTAAGGAGGGACAATAGCACCAATCTCCGACCCGCCGAAGCAGGTAGAATATTTCGCCGGCAAAAGGCCAAAGAGACCTTAAGGTGGCTTACACAGGAACAGAAGAGTGCCCGACCGGGCAGCATGAGGTCAAAGTGAGAAACAACCCACAACATAGACATGTAGACAGTAATTAATTACCACTGCCATTAAAAGAACTGTCCCGCAGGCGTAGCTGCAACAAGAGTAGGCATATCCGAAGGAAGAGGCCAAAAACACCACGGTAACGAAAGGTGGGAAAAGTCTCAGAATCCAAGACCAACACTCCAGAAAGACACGTACAGCATCGAACAACAAAAAGGGAGCATATGTCAATTAGGAAAACCACTCCAGTAAGCAGAAGCAAGAAGGAACCCATGGCCAACTTGCAACAACTCAGAAAAGCTCCCCCACACATGGAGATATTGGTCCAGACTCGACAAGAGGTAGCGACGTAGGAAGAGGATACCAAGGCAACCGGCATGTAGACATAAATGTATAAACATACAATTATGCAGAGACAGAACGAGCCAGGAGCATCAACATGTATATACCGGACCATACCTAGAACAGAAAGGGCTGGTAGGAGCCGTTTTGGAGGAGGAGACCATGAAACCTCCAAAGGAGGTGGATGACCATGGCAAAGCAGATGGCACAAAGGAAAAACATAGCACACCGTACAACGGACCACCAAGCGACGCATGGAGCCCTAATGACCCCCAGGCCCAGGTGAGATAAGCAAGGCTATATAATAGCGTACAAGTACACCACATGGAGTATGTATACCCCCAAACAACGGGGGACACCTCTTAGGGCAAGAAGCCAGGCCAAAAGATTGCAGTAACGAACCAAACCCGTGAGCTGAGTTCCAAGCCGTAACAACATCACCGAGCCAAGCCACCGGCTGAATACCACAGTCAGAGGACACAGCAACCTGTGGAACACAGCCACAGAAGGCCAACAGGCAGCTGAAAGCAAAAACGCATCCAAGGGATGCCAATAAAAGGGTAAGCACCCTTGACCACTGAAAAAAGAAGACGTAAGGCTCACTGCCCATGGTAAACACAGAGTGCATCTAAGGATGCGAAATGAAAAAGTACCATAGAAGACAGGCCCAAAAGGGGCTAAGTGGGAGGACGAAAGCCTGCCAGGAGCCGGCAAACTGCTGACTCGGCGTGAGCATCAAAGAGCAAAACCCCCATCAAAGGGTAAGTCAATGAAGTGAAGGAAGATCGCAGGGAGTATGGATGTATTATTTATTTCAGATAAATAAATATACAAGAAACAGGTGAGCGCCAGGATATACCTCCATCAGTCTCCTGGTACAACAGCAACTGACTGGAGAACTCGAATGCCACTTACCAAGTGACATTCCAAGCACGCTCACACACAATCTTAAAGGTAAACATATAACTGTTTGGTGCAAGCCCAAACAGTTATCATACAACATAACACATCCCCCCTCCTTAATAAACAACAGCAAATAAAAGAACAATTAAACCAAAAAAAAACAAACAAAACAAAAAAAAACAAACAAGGATAAAAATCCCAGGAAGAATCTCCATAACTTAATACCAAATAATACTACACAATGTATTCTTTGAGCCAACTAGGCAAAACTCTTTTTCTCTTGTTACCACCCGTAATATCCCGATTCGAATTGACATTCTCCTGAGAAGGTTCCATAACAGACTGATACTCAACAGACCCTTCCCCCTCCGTAAAGGAAGAAGTATCTGCAGTTCCATTACTAGTAGACACGCCCCCCCATTCCATCCTGAACCACCCCAAGATCATGAGAACCTTCAGTAGCTAATTGAGACTGTAAACTACTATTTTCAAAATAATCTTCAATCCACTCAAAATCTCCCTTGTGATGATGTACCTGAATGTTTCCATCATGATTCTGACTACTAACTATAGCAATGTCTTTAAGATTCCAAACTCTCCCATCTTCAAGTCTTACCAAATTCCTTAAGACTTCTACCACTTGTTTGGGTGTTTCAAACTTACTTTCCCCTTTAATGACCTTGAATGGTTTCTTGACACGCACCCAATCCCCCACACTGATAGCCACTTCCTTGGCACCATGGTGCCTGTAATAGTACTCTTTTGTCTTTGAATGTACTAACTCCAATTTTTCTTTCACATCAGTATGAGACCAATATTGCACTTTGCTTTCTACTAGCCAACTAGGATTGAACTTACACCTAGGTGTTCTACCCCTCATCATGACAAAAGGGGACAACCCTGTCTGAACTTGAGAATTGACCCTATATGACCACACTGCTTTTTGCACCTGTATTCTCCAATCCAAGTTCTTGTTCATCGATGCTTGTATAACACCCTTTATTACTCTATTAAACCGTTCCACCGTGCCATTCCCACTAGGATTGTATAGTGCCGTGGTTTTGTGTTTTACCCCACATCTCTCAAAATAATCTTTAGCCATGTTAGATAGAAATTGTACCCCATTGTCCATCAAAAGGCTAACAGGTAAGCCCACCATTACAAAGATATTATCTAAAAATTTAAGAACAGAGTGCGTATCTGCCTTTTCCACAATTTTCACAATTGGCCATTTGGTAAACAGGTCAATAGCCACCAACCCATATTCCTTCAATTCACCTACTGGTCCAAAGATGTCCACCGCTACTGTGTCCCAAGGGAGACTAGGAATCAACCCATCACTCATTGTAGGTCTTAAGGTTTTAAGAGATTTGTCCGCTGAGCAACAAACTGGACAACCTTTGACAAAACATTCAATCTCTATCAATTCCAGGCCACCAAAACATCCCCATCACTATCAATTTGGTTCTGACAATCCCAAAATGTCCCTCGTGACACAAATGTAATACTCTTTTGCGCAACATTCTTGGAGGAACGATTCTATCCCCTCTCAATAATAAATCTCTGTCTAAGGAAAGTTCCAGCCATACTTCTCAACAGGACTGCAAGTTTCCCCTGATACTTCCTTTCTTTGGCCACCCATTACAAATGTACTTCAACACTTTCTCCAATACCTAATCTTTAGATTGTTCCTCCAGCCATTCTCTTTTACTAATCGCAGGTGCACCTGAATCGTGTATGAAGGCTACACTACAATTCCAGAGTCCGTGGGTCTATATTGGTCTACCTGATCAAAAACATTTTTTGCAAAGAGAACCAGCTACACATCTAAATGAGGGAATCCTTTCGAAAAGGACCGAGTCCCATCACCCACCAAGGTGGCATGCGTCATCATCTGGAACCTCCCATTAACCGCACCTGGTGCGGTTAAAGAGCTGCAACTCCTTAAGTTACTGTAAGAAGGAGGAGCTCAGGGATGTTTTGACTAATACAGCTTGGGGGGAATCACTCCCAAAATAAGAGGAAGCTGCCTGTAGTGTAGTGAAGTGAGGTGCAGTGTGTGAAAAAGTGATGTTAAAATTGATTAACACTGGAAAAATGCTTTATTCAATATCCAGTGATATCAATGATAAAAAAGCAGAAATGATAGAGTAAAACGTGTACGCCAAAAGATAAGGAACACGTACTCTAAGTGTGGGTCTACATGTTTCAGCCAACTAGCGTCTCAAGGAGATGACCATGGCTTTCTTCAGGACCATAACAAAACACTACTGCAATGTGATAAAGTGTATTCAGGGACATAAAAGGAACGATACGACCAACAATGGTACCTGCTTATCAGTAGATGTGCGGCACCGTCGGGAAGTATTAAAATCACCTGTTAAGAGAAACAAAATAATTTCTACTTGAATCGGCTTTTAACAGGGAAAAATATGCAAAAATAGAGAGAGCTGGACAAAATAGAAAATATAAGTAGACCAATTACACACGTTGCAAAAGTAAACGTCTGTCTGGAAGGGATTCAAAGTACCTCCTTACCCGTCAAGAGATCGGGGAACGTCCCACACTCCTGGTCACGACTCAGGGCCTGAGGCAGCGCTCTAAAAGACAAAAGGAACAGATACGCCAAGGTATTGTCTGCTCACTGACGTCGATGTAAAAAAGGGGTCAGCTGTACGAACTCTGACATTGCAACACTACTTATTAACTGACTATGAACCAAAGAATGTACAGGTCCCTAGTAAGAGGTCATTTCTATTGGGCCATGCATTAACTCAAGGCATGCCCGGTTCCTAACTCAGATACAATTGAGAGAAACCTGGGTGTCGAGGACTAGTCCAGGTTGGCATTTAGACTAGTAGGTAAGTCACTTATAAGGCAGTAAATCAGGAAAATTAGGGCGGGTCCAGATGTTTACCCGCCCACACGGTGAATAAAATCCAGCCCAGTTCGGACAGCAGATCATATAGACTGGAGCTCAAGTGTCGAGACGGCGACACGAGTACCATGTTGCCTGAGTGGATAACCTCATGCTAAGGATGTGCTCGTGTAGGTAGGCCAGTAAGGCAAGTAGCAGGCTTGGCACTAGGTCGCTCAGTACTGAGCGACCTAGTGCCAAGCCTGCTACTTGCCTTACTGAAACATGTAGACCCACATTTAGAGTACGTGTTCCTTATCTTTTGGCGTACACGTTTTACTCTATCATTTCTGCTTTTTTATCATTGATATCACTGGATATTGAATAAAGCATTTTTCCAGTGTTAATCAATTTTAACATCACTTTTTCACACACTGCACCTCACTTCACTACACTACAGGCAGCTTCCTCTTATTTTGGGAGTGATTCCCCCCCAAGCTGTATTAGTCAAAACATCCCTGAGCTCCTCCTTCTTACAGTAACTTAAGGAGTTGCAGCTCTTTAACCGCACCAGGTGCGGTTAATGGGAGGTCCCAGATGATGAAGCATGCCACCTTGGTGGGTGATGGGACTCGGTCCTTTTCGAAAGGATTCCCTTATTTAGATTTGTAGCTGGTTTTCTTTGCAAAAAATTATTTTGATCAGGTAGACCAATATAGACCCGCGGACTCTGTTGCTGTTCTAGTCGTAGTATTTGGGGATTTGTCCGCGCTGGTCTCTAAACTCCCTTAGACCCTCTACTCACTTTTGTTTGTCGCTACACTACAATTCCCCCATGGGTCATCAACACGTTCCTCTAATGGAGATAAGCAATCCGCCACAACATTATCTCTGCCCGGTACATAAACCATTTTGTAGATGTATTCCTTCATCCTCATTGATATTCTGGCTAATCTAGCGGAAGCAACAGCTGTACCCTCGCTAGACAGAATGCGAACCAGAGGTCGGTGATCTGTGCCGACCGTCACAGGTTTTCCCCACACAAAAGCACGAAAATGTTCTAAAGCCCATGCACAAGCTAACGCTTCCCTCTCTATAATAGGATATTTACTTTCTGCAGGTGATAACGCTCTAGAAGCAAATAAAATTATTTTCTCTTTTCCCTCACTTCCTTTTTGTGACAGAACAGCACCTAGTCCCTTGTCACTAGCATCCATGTTCAATAAACATTCTAAGTTAGGGTCAAAGCTAGCTAGAGCATTTACTGCTTGTAGGTCCACTTTGATCTCCGCAAATTTTCTCTTGCATTCCTTACCCCAATCAAATTTAGTATTCTTCTTTAAGAGGGACCGAATATTGTAGACTTTTTTTTTTTTTATTATTTTATTTTTTTGGAAAACCCTTTATTTTATATCAGTGACACAGCTATTCAGCCGACATCCCGGAGGTACGGCAGCTTTAGAGGTTCAACACATGCTTGCGTCCACATATCACTGACAGGAGAACCAAAGGTTCTATTTTGCATAAACATAAATACAACCCTAAACACAAGCAAGGCGAAAGGTACTGTAAGCACCAAGAGAGGTTCCCATCAGGGGGGACGAGCCCCATCACGTCCAACAGGCACTGATCTATAGTAAGGGAAAGGAGGGAAAGGCAGAGACTCTAGAAACAATCACATATCAGCGGGAAAGTCAAAGCCGGAAAAGGACTAAGGGGAAAGTTGCTCCTCAGGCGGATCCGGGTCGGGGGGCAGGCATATGTCCCCTCTGTACTGGTTCCATGGCCCCCACACAGCATGCCATTTCCGAGGGCGCCCCCGAGCACAATACACTGTCTTCTCCCTAAACATGCTCCAGTCCATGTTTTCCATCCACGCTGTCAATGTGGGCGGCCTATTGGAGCCCCACAGCCGAGCGATATCGCGCTTGGCTACCATGTTCCCCAGGGTCACCCACTGAGTCTGTGCTGCGTTGTGGTCAGTAGTACTCCAGACATTCAGGAGACAATATCGCGCCTCAGGCTGCATAACAATTCCTGTCACCTCCCCCATCACCTCATGGACTTGCCTCCAGAACTCCATAATCGCACCGCATTCCCAAATAATATGGAGGAAGGTACCCACCATACCACAGCCTCTCTTACATAGGCCCTCCTCAGAGAAACCCATGTGAACCAACCTGGGCCCCGTCACGTAGACCCTATAGAGTATTTTAAGCTGCACCAGCCGCAGGCGCGCGGGGATAGCGACCTCTTTGGGAGAAGAAACTGCGTACTGCCAATCCTCATCATCTAGTTCAAGGCCGTCCCTTATCCATTGGGCGCGCAACCCTAGGAGAAGATCCGCCCGGACATTAATAAGCTTCTTATAAATGAGCGAAATCGTGCTCTCTGGCATGTGACCATCCAGGATCCGATCCTCCAACGGAGAGGACTCGGGCACCTTCTCCCCCTCCACAAGGACTGACCGCAAGGCGTGGCGCACTTGTGCATATCGGAAGAACTCCGTGCTCCCCAGCTCGTATTCCTTCTGCAGCTCCTCGAACGACTTTATCTTACCCTTAACCAAAAGGTCTCCAACCCTGGATATGCCGATCAAATCCCATTTCTCGAACCCTTTTGTGCGCCAAAGCTTCCCCAGAATCTCGGAGTCAAACAGAGGGGTGGCAAGGGTAAGCTTACCCCTCCAGCCCAGCGAGTCCGTCGCCACCTTCCACACATGGACGGCCACTCTGGTGGGCCCCGTGAGGGTGAGGTCCGACGATTTCGAATACAACGCTCTGTGGTAATTACCCCCACGGAGCAACCAGCGGTCCATGGCGAAGCCAGGGTTGAGCGCCGGACCATAGACACCATGGTTAATCGCGCTCAACTGGGTGGCCCAGTAATAACGTCGAATGTCTGGAAGCGCGATACCACCGTCGTACCACGGAAGCGTCAACTTAGCGACTGCGATACGCGGACGCCCGTCCCATAAGAGCGCGCGCTGGTGGCTTTCGATCTCCCGGAAATAGCTGGCCGGGACCAGGTCAAGAGTATTCTGCAGGGCATAGAGGAAACGGGGAAGGGACAGTGCAGCGCGGCCAAGGAGGGAGAGCGGCAATCGCCGCCAGCCCGCCACATCCCGCCGCAGGCGCGCCAAGGGAGGGAGCAAGTTCTTCTCGTAGCGCAAGATGGGGTCGGTGGAAATATAGATCCCCAAATACAAAAAGCCCTGCTGGGCTATCTGGATCGAACAGTTACGCGGAACAGGCGGGACATCCCCACACAGGACATACAAGTGTGACTTCCCCCAATTAATGACTAGGCCCGAGTTTCTACCGAAAGATGTCAAGACGTCACAAACCACTATCAGAGATTTCTTAGGCGAGGCAAGATATAACAGAATGTCATCAGCGTAGAGTGAAATACGGTCTTCGTGGTCAGGCGACCAGCGAAGCCCACGTATATCCGGGTGCCACTGTATCCACGCCGCCAATGGCTCAAGAGCAAGGGCAAACAGCAACGGCGACAGGGGGCAACCCTGCCGGGTGCCTCTCCCGAGCTCGAAAGGTGCCGACGCCCTCCCGTTCACCACGACGCTTGCAAGAGGCCCCTCATAGAGCAGCCTCACCCACCGCACGAATCCGGACCCGAAGCCGAATTTGGCCAGCACCGCCCACAAGTATGCCTACTCTACCGTGTCAAAGGCCATCGTGGCGTCGAGGGACGCCACAATAGCCGGCTCTCGTATCGTACCCGTCCTGGCAATCACTCCGTGGAGGCGTCTAAGGTTTAGTGCAGTGTTACGGTGCGGGATAAAGCCCGACTGATCCGGGTGGATCAAGTCGCCAAGTACCCGGACCAGGCGGTTCGCGAGAATCTTGGCAAGGATTTTCGGCTCGGCGTTGAGGAGCGAGATCGGCCGATAGGAACCACACCTATCCCGGGGCTTTCCGTCTTTATGTATTACCACGATCGTCGCCAGCCGTTGATCGAGCGGAAGAAACCCGTTCCTCCGCGCCTCCACGAACATGACGGTCAAGTGAGGAGCAAACTTATCCGGACAAAGCTTGTACAGCTCTATCGGCAGACAATTTGGGCCCGAAGCCTTGCCGGAGCGCAACGCACGGATAGCCCCTGCCACTTCGTCTACAGTGATATCACCATCGAGGTCCTCCCTATCAATGGTGGAAAGGCAGGGCAGAGCGATGTCCCGCAGAAGATCACACGAGTCCTCAGTCGATCTATCCGAGACCGAGGCGTATACCGTACGAAAATAGTCTGAGAAACACCGGACTATACCGTCGGGATCAGTGACAACCTCTCCCCCATCCATCAACAACTCCGGCACCACACGATTAACACGCTCCTTTTTGTCCAGCCATGCCAGCAATTTCCCGGCCTTATCACCAACATCATACAACCGCCCCTGCTGCTCCCTGTGAAGGGTCTTGGCGGCATTTGTCACCAGATCCCTATACTCCAATTGCTTCAGGCTCAAATTGTGCAGCGTGGACGTCTCAACATCCCCTTCCAAGGCCAACTCTAAAGCCGCTATCTCGTCCTCCACTTGTATCACCTCGGCGTCTCTCCGCCGCTTGGCGGCCACTACCAGGGACAAGGCTTCTCCTCTCAGTACAGCCTTAGAAGCTTCCCACAAGGACACCGCGGAGTCAACTGAGCCCTGGTTTTCTCGAAAATAGTGGTCAACTGTCTTCAGCAGCGCGCTGCGCAGCTTGGGGTCCCGAAAGTACCAGGGGTTAACGGGAGCCACACTGCCCCCCGCCACCCGGCCTATGTCCAGACGTGCCCACACCAGTGAATGATCTGATATGCCCCGTGCCATGTGCCTAACCTCTGTTACCAAAAAGACGTGTGCCGCCAGAGTGAGCAGATAATCAATCCGGGAGAGACTCCCGTGGGCCCCGGAGTGGAAGGTGTATTGTCGCTGAGTGGGGTGCCGCAGCCTCCAACAATCTACCAGGCCAAAAGTATCAATAAAGTCGGGAAGCCACTTCTGAGCCCCCCCGGTGTCTCTGGGCGGGTACCTATCTAGCATTCCAGAACCAACCGCATTGAAGTCCCCTCCCACCACTAGCATCCCTTCGGGGAGTTCCAACAAGGCCTTGCCCAGATCAGCAAACGTGGAGGCCTGCAAGGCAGGAGGGACATAAACAGAAACCAAAACCAACGTTCTGCCCTCCCACCTCCCCGACACGGCCACAAAGCGCCCCCTATCATCAGCAATGGTGGAGTCAACCTCAAATGGTAGGGAAGCTCTGACAAGTATGCCCGCACCCCTGGATCCCGAGGAAAACCCCGAGTGAGCAATGAATTTGTAGCCCTTTCTGTTAAGTGCATAACACATATTCCCTATAAGGCGGGTCTCCTGCAAGAGGACCACATCTGGCAAGGTCCGTTTCAAAAATTGCAGGACTATCCCCCGTTTTATACGGTCCCCTAAGCCATTAACATTCCAGCTGAGTACGTTTAAGCCCCTATCCCCCATCCCTGAACACAAAGAGACCCCCCCCCCCCCAGAGAACCACAATCGGACAATTCTGACAGTCATTACTACGCCTTGCAAGAAAAAACAACAACCCCAAACAACAACCCCAACATCCTGAAAACCCCCCCCCCACCCTGCACCCCTGCGTCAGCTTACTAAGCCCCCCCAACTTGCAGTGTGCCTGTCGCCCTACCAAAAACAAATCTACAAAAAGCACCCCAAGGGAGGAAAGAGCCCCTATCTTCCCCCCGCCACCCTCCCATTACTGCAATAAGGTGCGAGTCACTGTCCAGGGCCGAATCGATGCAGGCCAGCACCGAAGGTATCACTTCTGTCCATCCCGGTCGCCTTCCACCCCATCCACGCTGTCCCGGCCGGGCTGTCGCCGAGGGAGTGCATCCAGCCAGTCCCCTGCCATGTCCGGCGATTCGAAGAAGAAAGTCCGATCCTCATATACCACACGCAGCTTAGCGGGGAAAAGCATGGCATACTTCAGGTCCATATCCCTAAGCCGCCGCTTCACCCCCAGGAAACTTTGCCTCTGTTTCTGCACCATCTGGGTGAAATCAGGGTAAAAGCTCACAGAGGCATTTTGAAAAGGCACCGGGCCTGTCACCCTCGATGCTTGCAGGATAGCGTCCCGATCTCGAAAGTGAAAGATCCGGGCGACAATCGGCCGCGGGGGGGCTCCCACCTTAGGCCGTCCGCCAGGCACTCGGTGAGCCCGCTCCACCGCGAAAAACTTGCCGAGGCCCTTTGGCGCAAGATGATTCACCACCAGGTCCTCGACGAGGAGGTCCACGGAGAGCTCCTCTGAAGTTTCCGAGACCCCAATAAGGCGCACATTATTGCGCCGGGCCCGACCTTCAAAGTCCTCGAGCCGGCGAGCGGAGAGGTCATTCGCGGTTCGTAGCTTGCGGACCTCAGCCTGGAGTTCCAAGACATCGTCCGCGAGGCCAGTAGTCTTGAGGTCCAGGGACTTGACCCGCTCATTGTTTTTTCCCAGGTCCGCGCGAGTCAAGTTGACATCGACCAAAATCATGTCCACCTTGTGCGCCAGGGTCTCGAACTGTCGCCCAATCGAAGATTGCATCCCATCTATTGCCCCCTTGATATCCTGCAATGATAACTCCGAGGCTGGGGATGAATCGGCCTTCTGCGCTTCCAGCGACTGTCCCGATCCACCAGGCGACTCCTTCTGCTGGGCATAGCGATCCATATTTTTGGATTGGATATAGCCTCCCCGCCTGGTAGTCTTAGACTTCGACCTGTCTGCCTCCGATTTGGTCGACATCTCGGACAGTAGGACGGTCAGTCGCAAGAGGACGTCCCTCACTCAGGTAGGGGAGACAGGTACGACTAGGTCTTCAACAGCCAGTCAGGACCGGGTGGAGGTCTTCCAGACAACAGAGGATCTGTATGACGCACTCCCAACCCGGAGCAAACAAAGGGCGAGAAAGCGAAAGTGAAAGTGCCACGGCATCCGTCCGTCAGTTCACACCTCCCAAGGCCGCTGTTGTTCAATTAGTGGCCGGGCATCCTGCCAACGCAAGCCCCTGGCATCCTTCGGAGGTAGGCCGCAATCTTCCGCCGTGCACAACTTCGGTCCCCGGTGGGCGATCTTGGCCCGGACAACGTCAATCGCCCCAGCTGTGACTCATCTGCAGGATTCCGTGCATGAAAATCAGGATTTAGGACAGGATGAGTGCCGGAGGGCGCGAGGGTAGCGGGAGCTCAAGGCTCACGCGGCCATCTTGGTCAAGCGCTAAGCTCCTCCATATTGTAGACTTTTGATGCAAAGTTTTTTATGAACTTTGCACAATATTCTGCCATGCCCAGAAAGGATCTTATTTCTTCTTAAGAAGTGGGAGCAGGTGACTTAATAATGTTCTCAACCAGCGACGGTTTTGGCTTAACTCCCTCCTCACTTATAATGTGTCCTAAATACGAGGCACTTCTTTGTCCAAATTTACGTTTTGTTAATTCAACAGTTAGTCCCGCAGACTGTAATGCTCCTAAGACCTGAACTAACCTGGCATCCTGTTCCTCTTTGTTGATTGCTGCTATCAGAATGTCATCTTGGAAGAAACACACCCCTTCCATCTCCCCAAACAATCTATGCATTAGTCTTTGAAAGACTGCCGCAGCAGATGCAAGTCTAAAAGGCATACGTGTGAATTGGTAGCACCCAAAAGGGGTAATAAAAGCCGTGAGACCTCTGGACTGCGGCTCTAACACCACCTGATGATAGGCAGCGGAGAGGTCAATGGTGGAAAACCATGTTGCACCTCTTAAGGAAGATACCATCTCATTAATGTTTGGTAAAGGGAACTTCTCAATTACTATATTATTATTCAAATGGCGCAAGTCAATGCACAAACAAATCTTTCCGTTAGGCTTGCGGGCAACCACGACCGGAGAAATCCATTCAGATGTTTCCACTTCTTCAGTGACCCCCTTAGACAATAAATTTTGTATTTCTCCTTTAACTTCTTCTCTAATTAGTATAGGGATAGGTATAACTTTGTGAACTCTTGGTTGAGCATCCCTTTTCAGTACTATTCTGTGTTCGAAACCTTTGAGTCCCCCTAAGTCTTTTCCAAACACCTTAGGAAATTTCTTGTTCAGTACCTCACCCATCTTACTGCATTCATCCATAATAAGTACTTTTTCCACACTATTTGGGTCTAAAATCATGTGTAGATCTTTCTGGTCAAACCAGCCAAATACAGATACCTTAGCTACATATAACTTCCCTCTCGTAGATCTTCCTTTAAAAAGAAAGGTTAACCACCTGAATCCTAGCATGTCGATTTTTTCTCCTGTATAACTTACTGGGTTCACATCTGATGTATTTAAATGATCTCCAATTTTATCTACAAATTTCCTCTTCTATACTTCTTCGTTTATAATGGTGTAAGGCGATCCTGAATCAGCATACACATTTACCTTTACCCCACCTAAAGACAATTCACAAATAGGTTTCCCTTCCATAGAATCGTCCTTAATGTTCAAAATAAAATTGCCTCTCACATTCTTCACACAATCTTCACCCCCATTACCATCATCACCTTTATCATCATTCCATATGTATTTTACATTGCTGCACCTACGACACATTTTACTAAAATGTCCTAACAGCCCGCAAATACCACATTTTTTCCTTAACGCCGGGCATAGCTTGCTAAAAGCCAAATGATCTCTACTATCGCAACGATAGCACTTCCTATCATCAGTTTTAAAATCTCTCCCCTGGTTCTTCGACGGCTGGTTTGTCCATTTTCCTTGAGCTTGTTGAAAGTTGCTTTTAGCTTTGCTTTGTATTTTAAATACCGCGTCCGGTGTCTTTTCAGGTTCTTTCTCTGCCTCTTTAATCACATTCACACATCTACCAGACATCTCCGATTTCCTCATTATAGCCAACACATCATCGAGTGGTGCGTCCCCATTCACCCATAAGCGGTCTTGTATAGATGAATTGTTATTGTGCATGATTAGATGGTCTCGGATTAGGTCATCGTGCAAGTTATCAAACTTGCAATCTACAGCCAATTTTTTAAAATCATCCAACCACTCATCCACAGTTTCATTTTTAGTCTGCTTCCTCTGAAAGAATCTGTGCCTTATTACTCCTATGCAAACTTTTGGAGCAAAATACCTGTCCATATCCTTAAGAGTGTTTTCGAAAGCATCTAAATTAACATCCAAAATTTGAGACATTCTTTAATAAGTTTTCAATCCCACAGGTCCTAAAGAATGAAGGAGTATCCTCTTCTTCTGTTCAGGTTTCATTTTCCCTGCCTCGTCTATTGCACAAATGTAATTTATGAAGTATTCCTTCCATTCCATCCATTTAATACTCGGTTCTGGTCCCGTTGCCCAAAAAGGGTGTGGATTGCTGATCGAAAAATATTGTTGTGCCATATTTCCCTCTACGAGATTTTCTTCGTTATCTCCTTTATCCATTAATAATTGTAGTTATAAGGAATCTTCTCTTAACGGCACCACAACCAAAAACAAAAACAAATATATTCCACGAATACTTTTATAATAGTATTTTATAATTTCCAAGCGTTCTATATAACGCCGCTAGTATGCCCCGACAGTCTCACCTGTTTCTAGAGTCTTCCAATATGCCTTTCATCCTATTGCCGGTCTCCCGTGAAAAACTTCTCCAAATGGAAAGCCCGTGACTGCACGTACTTATTGTGGATTCTCTGTGATCTTTGCTCAAGTAAAATGGCCGCTACGCAAGGTCACGCAACGTGACCTTGCGCGATGACGTTTCTGCGTTCAGCGGTACTGCGCATGCTCCTGACGTGTTAATACTTCCAACTTACGTCAGGAGCTCCGCGCAATGCCCGTCCTCGGAACCTTCACACCACTTGAAAAATGCCGTCAGCGCGGACCTTCAAACCGTCCAAATCCACATCCACCAGTAAGTTCAAAACTACGTACGTACTCCTTTGTACCGACGTCACCTCTTGCACTGTCTTTTTGGCACCTTGTCCGTCGTCTCGTAGTAGTTAAAAAAAACATATTACAAATTTTCTCCAAGAACTGTAGTTCCGATTCCCAAACGTCGCCAATTGAAGTGAAGGAAGATCGCCGGGAGTATAGATGTATTATTTATTTCAGATAAATAAATATACAAGAAACAGGTGAGCGCCAGGATATACCTCCATCAGTCTCCTGATACAACAGCAACTGACTGGAGAACTCGAATGCCACTTACCAAGTGACATTCCAAGCACGCTCACACACAATCTTAAAGGTAAACATATAACTGTTTGGTGCAAGCCCAAACAGTTATCATACAACATAACAGTCAACCAGTCGTTCCCAGATATTTTCAGGGAAGAGGCTATCTCGCAACCAAGTGTGACGCCTTAAGGCAACAGAGCTCGCCATGGCTCGACCCAAAGAATGCACAGTATCTGAGGCGGAACGGATTGTGAATTCGGCAAGGTCGCGGCGAAGGAGATCAACGCGAGCACCTTCAGAGGTGGCAGTATGCAAAGACTCTGCAGAGTCCCACAGGGCAGAGGTAGCCCGAGCCAAAACACACACTGTATTTAAGGACCGTAGGGCAGCACTAGTGGATGCAAAGATGTTCCTACCCCATGACTCAATCCACCTGGACTCCCGAGAGGGAGGAAGCGTTAGAGGGGGTAGAGAATGAAAGACAGTCTGTAACACGAACCCCTGCGCATCAGGGTGCACAAAAAGACAGGCTGGATCATGTGGATCTGGACGGTGGCAGTGCAAAACTGAACAAGCCACCAGGTCACCCGACGCAGGTCGGACACAGGTACCCAAGAGGGCATCATAAAGGGGAGCCTCAAAAGGCAAAAGCGGCTCCATATTTCCAGACCCAGGGTGGAGGACCTCAAGCAAGGGGTCCACAGACAAAGGGGTAGAGGGGGGTTGCATATTTAAAATGCGGGTAGCCAAAGAGACCACACTCAAAAAAGCAGCACCAGCCTCGGTAGCCCACCGTGGAGGGGAAAACAGCTCATCAGTGGGGGAGGGTTGTAAGCTGACCCTCCCAAGACACTGAGGGTGCGCCCAATGCTCCACGGAAGGAAGCCCCACGGAAGAGTGAGGATCCTGACTGGGCTCCTGGGGAGGGGGAACAGCCTGCCGGATCTGGGAGCTCCTGAGGAGGCTCCACAAATTCCAAGGGGGCACTGGCAACACTAACTCCGGTGAGGGCGTCGCCGAACTCTCTCCAGAGGCCTCTATAGAAGAGTCCAGAACCCGGCATGGACACGGCGCCGAAATGATGCGTGTCGACGCCGACTTGGCAGCATCCGGCGTCGAGTCGGCGCAGAGACTATGACAAACTCCCCATCAGACGAAGGAGAGAGCGCCGGGGCCAGCGAGGCAATCTTCCGACGCCGTCCCGGCTCCGCCTCATCCTGAACAGGCTCCAATTCCGGAGAAGGGAGCGGAGGCGGAGCCGAGCCTGCCCGGAAGGCTGGGGTGTGCTCAAGTAAGGGCTATGAGCACCGGCAACCACCTGCGGCACCACAGGGAGCCCCGCGGGGCTATGCGGCACGGCAGAGGGGTCGTGAGCCGAAGAGGTGGACCCAGCTGGGCCGTGCCCTAACGACTCCATGTGGAGCATAGAGGGGGACCCGCCTGGGCCATGCCCTAACGACACCACATCTCCGATGTTCCCGGGACGCAAGGGCTCAAGAGACACCGGGGGCGAACCTGTCGGCGAGGCCGTCGGAGACCCCACAAGAAGTGGAGGTCCGAGGATGCCCCAGGAACGGGAGAGGACCCAAGGGAGGCCTGTAAAGCCGTAGCATAGGCCTCCATTTGGGCCCGCGTCGCCCCTACACCCGGAAAGGGTGGATAGTGGGGGGGCGACCGTCAAGAGCGCACGTCCGGAAAGGTTTGGGAACCAGCGCCCCTGACAACAGAAGGTGACAAGCGCCTTGACTTACCAAGTGGAGAACAATGGCCCCGGACCCCAGAAGGCGATCGACGACGGAACCGAACATAGGAGGGACCCACAGTCGATGACGAGGCCGGTGAGCGAGACGACTCCGACCGGAACAGCCGTGCCAAAAGAAGCTTCATATGGCGCTCCCACCAAGACTTCGGTTTCAGGCGCTGGCAGGCGTCACAGTCCGTGGAGTCATGGTGCTCGCCCAGACACCACATACAAATAAGATGCGGGTCAGTCGCGGACATTTGCTGTGAACAGGAATTACAAGATTTAAAGCCCGAAGGCATCGCACACTGTTCTCAATGCGAAGCGTCGAAAATGAGGCCTGAAAACAGGCCAGAGGAGCTCACTCCGGATCCGTGTTGCACGTGGAAAAGAGGGAAACTGACGTCAGCGCGCCGGGAGGGATTTATATGACTTTGCCGACGTCATGTACGTGGACGACGTTAGGGCGGGGTCGTGTGGTGCTGTCCCCTGGCGCGCAGAGCTGCTGCTGCAAAACATTTCCGGATCCAGTCTCACACCTCGGGATATTCTAAATTAAGGAATCTGCGGCTAGATGTCTCTATCAGATACTGCTATATAAAGAGGATATGCTCCTGTATGCCCCTTAACAAGTATCTAGTGCATCACAAAATGTACAGGGGCTCATCATACACGTGAAGACCAGAAAATCTAAAACTACCTTAGAGTTCCTCGGTTTTCACCTTTATTAGTGAGAACTCTAGGTATATCTAAAAACACTATATTTGGCGAGAAAACAGAGAACAATGGCTGAAACGAGTCTCATACTAGCCAAGATGTTTCTGCCAGCAGTAACTAGCTTATCTGGTCTGTGACATTAATCAGGGCTCTAGATCCCTAAATCTAAAACAGTCTCAATTTGCCTTATGCGGTAGTGCACCAACGTTACAGCGGAAAACACAAAACACACCCAGGTGAGGCATACCTAAGCTTTGAATTGGCTGAATGGGTCAACCCTGAATTTTAGAGGATACTGGTAATCTGGTCAGGGTGGAGGTGGTGTCCTTTGTAGTCACACATTCATCCACAATGGACCAAAAGGACCTAGAAATGCCCGCTCGTTGCCGATGATGAAGCATGACACTTTTATGTGTGTGAGGCATCCTCTTCCATAACGGATGGCTTTCCCACTCAGTCTAACAGAAATCCTGTTACGTAAAATTGTGTAAAAGTGCTGAGCACCTTTCTGAAATTTAGGAAACTGTTTTCCTTGTGACTCATTGTTTTCTCTTGTGCATGGTGAGTCCCCCTGTACCTTTTGTGATGCATCATATGAAGAGGAAACGTCAAGCCTAATCAACAACTACTCATCACTCCATGGAATGTCATACAATCTCATTAAAAACTTAAAATTCTTTAGCCTTACATCTATGTCTGGCCTGTTCTGGTTTATGCATAGACTTGTAAATGTGTGTATATGTATATATCTCTGTATATCTGTATATTTATAGATACACACACACACACACACCCACTTACACAGATGCAAGGCGATGTTTATTAACATTAGCTATCGTAGGACCTCCACCCCACTTTGACTACCCTGTGTTGGGAGCATGCAGTCGGATTGCTGTGCTACAGGAAAGAAACAGATAAATAATTTCAAACTTTAGACGGACCATGTGGAAACGAGAGCATACTTTCTATTCCCCTTTGCAGGATGACTTGACCGTTGTCCCTAAAACCATGTATTTAAATTAATAAAAGCATCAGAAAATTGGGACAGTCCTTTGAAAACAGGGACTGTCTGGGGGAAATCTGGGACATCTGGTCACCCTACATTTAGCTTTAGCACAACACACTTGGAATGCACTTCTCTATCCATGGTGTAAGCCATGACTTCAAAACACGATTTCCTTAGTGGGGTTTCCGAAAGTGACAAACCATTGTCTTGTCTTATGAATGCATTTTTATTATCAATGTAAAAAATAGGGAATTTTTCGACATCTAAAGGGTGTAATGCTCTATCTGCAATTGACCGAGATTGTAGAGAGAAAAGTGGTAAGTCAATAGAATGATTAACATGGAATGTGGAGATAACTGTAGCAATAAATAGGGGTTTCCTTAGAGTGACCTGCTCTTTGTGAACCAGAAACAGGCTCTCCACGTTACAGTGTCAGATCTGTATCCTCAGGATCGTGTTGAAGCTGATGTGGTCCACATCCTGATATCCCCAATGTCTGATAGCAAGTAAACAGACATAAAAGGTGATCAAGCGGGGGAAGGTAAGGAAGGGAACAGCGGTGAGGGAGACCTGAAACACAAGGAAAAGCAATCAACCTTCGTTTCTGTTAAGCACATTTAACTATAACATACTGATCCAATTACACATGTCATATCTACTTCTGTTTATACCTGTAAAGAAATCAACAATATGCTGCCTTATGCTCCAAGAGCTGTCTGTCTGTTAGTAGGACATCCTCCTCTGCATTTTTACATCGACTATGACATAAAACAAGAAACACACATAAAAGCATGAAATGATTTTTTTCAGGTGATATGATCGGTATGCCTATATGAATCTCACATACTCTGTATTAGCAGTAGGAGGGAAAACAGGGGCAGAGAGAATTGGCCAAGTAGCTCTCTCTAGTCCTAACCCCTGCAGCGGAGAAAACAAATACAGGACAGTGAAAGCAACAAAAAAGGACTGAATTCCAGTTAAAGGTCAAAGAGGCAGCAGTCAATATCACAGCAGTATTACTTCATACAATACTGGATGGAGGAATGTAGACCATAACCCCTCAATAAATGTCAGCTGCTGAATATCACCAGTTTGTCGTTACGTATAAGAAAATATATTACGAGTTCACTCCATGAACAGTGGAATCCACCAACATCCGGTTAACATATGGTGCACAATAGTTTTCATAAATATGCCTCCTCACCCCGCACTCTACAAGAGCTAACCACAAGTGGAGCTCGCCAACAAGAGTGAAAACAGGGAATGAGAAATGCCACCTCGCAAATGCTTGAAAGCTGAACTCTGCTTTCAAGCTAAATGGAATAACGTAAACAGTCCAAGTACGCTGCCTGCGCACTACGAACACGGGAAATGGATCCTGTCTTTCCCTTAGGACTCAAAACCCAAGAATCAAGTTGGTGCAACGCACCCTTACCGAACCTTTGGTGACCTGGACTCTCAGGAAACAATCAGGATTAGCAGCACCGGCTCCATTCTTCCGGCCCCTCAAGTAGCGGTGATGTCATGGCGCGCACATTGGCACGTACACTGCAAAGCATGCCAGGAATCGTAGTTTCTTCCGTCGTGTTCATCTCCGATATCTGTCAGTGTTCACGGAGCACACAGCTGTCAGTGCTGGTGCAGTCCGACATACAGCTTGCCATATTACAGGCTCAAAAGGAGGCTCCAAAGGCCATATAAGTAGATTAAGGTTCCATGAAGGGACAAGTGGTGTTTTTTGTGGGATAACTCTTATTACACCTGGAATCTTAAAAGAGATTGGTATTGTCTAACTTGCATCTAGATGGCTACAGCTACCAAATGTAGCCTGATAGAGGTGTGTGCTAGGCCTGTTTTCTACAAGTGTAGTAAATAATAAATCATTTTCATGTACCCAAGCCTGGATAGGTTTCTTGTCCTTACTGAGACAGTAGCATACACTTCTCTACCATCTGGCAGTGTGACACGCTCTTGTAGTGGGTCTAGGTGTCTATTTCAAAATAACAATACTCTTTTCAGGAAGTCGAAGCGGAAAAAAAGTATAATGTTACTTACCCAGTAAGCATCTGTTCTTGGCATGTAGAGCTGTAGATTCACATGCTTTGCATACTCCTGCCATCTAGTGTTGGGTCTGGATGTCTGCAAGTTGTTTTACTTCGAAGAAATCTTTCCAGTCACTATGTAAGTGACTCCTCCTTTCGGTGATATTGTGCATGGGCATCAACTCTATTGTTAGATTGTTTTCTGACAGAGGGTAAGAATGGAGTTAATAAGATTAGAATATAGATGTACATGCGTATGTATAAAGAGTAAGAGAGAACTGCAACAGGTATAGGTACCCAGGGAGGTAGGTGGGCGCATGTGAATCTACAGCTCTACATGCCAAGAACAGATGCTTACTGGGTAAGTAATATTATCAGTTTGAAGCATGTGAGCTGTAGACTACATGCTTTGCATAGACTATACAAAAACCAAAGGAAATGATGGACGGAGTGTTGAACATTGCAAGCACTCACCCCCAGTCAACTGATCTGGGTTTAATCCATCACCGTTCTTTAGCCAACTCTGCCACCATAGTTCAGACATGGCCATATGCAAATCAGTCTGACCCTGTGCCTCATGGGAACAGTCCAGCCCGAACTGCCAAGCCATGTCTTCCCTGGACCGGAAACAAGCTTCCTAGGACCGGTTTCTGGCATTTCAGCCGTCTTCAGCCAGGCTTGCTTGAATCCAGTGGCAAAGTGAGCAAGGGACTCACGTCTGAGCATACCCTGCCAACTTATGGCGAACAAAGCAAAAACCAAAGGAAATGATGGACGGAGTGTTGAACATTGCAAGCACTCACCCCCAGTCAACTGATCTGGGTTTAATCCATCACCGTTCTTTAGCCCACTCTGCCACCCCAGTTCAGACATGGCCATATGCAATTCAGTCTGACCCTGTGCCTCATGGGAACAGTCCAGCCCGAACTGCCAAGCCATGTCTTCCCTGTACCGGAAACAAGCTTCCTAGGACCGGTTTCTGGCATTTCAGCCGTCTTCAGCCAGGCTTGCTTGAATCCAGTGGCAAAGTGAGCAAGGGACTCACCTCTGAGCATACCCGTGCTCTCCATGCCACTGGAATCAAGCTATCCTGGCTGAAGAGGGGTGAAACCCTGAAACCGGTCCTAGAATGCTTGTTTCCAGTCCAAGGAGGACCTGGCTTGGCAGTTCGGGCTGGACTGTTCCCATGAGGCACAGGGTCAAGACTGATTTGCATATGGCTGGGTTCGAACTGGAATGGCATGGTGAGCAAAAAAACTATGGATTTAGGCCCAGGTCTCTGTACTGGGGTGAATGTATGACATTGTTCTTCATTCTGTCCATCAATTGTTGTTTTTGCATTTGTCACCCCTAGTGGGACGGGTATGCTCAGACGTGAGTCCCGTACTCTCCATGCCACTGGAATCAAGCTATCCTGGCTGAAGAGGGGTGAAACCCCGAAACCGGTCCTAGGATGCTTGTTTCCAGTCCAGGGAGGACCTGGCTTGGCAGTTCGGGCTGGACTGTTCCCATGAGGCACAGGGTCAAGACTGATTTGCATATGGCTGGGTTCGAACTGGAATGGCATGGTGAGCAAAAAAACAATGTATTTAGGCCCAGATCTCTGTACTGGGGTGAATGTATGACATTGTTTTGCATTCTGTCCATCAATTGTTGTTTTTGCATTTGTCACCCCTAGTGGGACGGGTATGCTCAGACGTGAGTCCCGTGCCCTCCATGCCACTGGAATCAAGCTATCCTGGCTGAAGAGGGGTGAAACCACGAAACCGGTCCTAGGATGCTTGTTTCCAGTCCAGGGAGGACCTGGCTTGGCAGTTCGGGCTGGACTGTTCCCATGAGGCACAAGGTCAAGACTGATTTGCATATGGCTGGGTTCGAACTGGAATGGCATGGTGAGCAAAAAAACGATGGATTTAGGCCCAGATCTCTGTACTGGGGTGAATGTATGACATTGTTCTGCATTCTGTCCATCAATTGTTGTTTTTGCATTTGCAAAAACTATACAGCAGTATTCTCCCAAAGCGGTGGCTAACCTGTAGCTGTCGCAGTTGTCTGAAAGAGTGTTCTAAGTACTGCCTGGCCTACATAAGCTTGTTGTCTTGCCAAAACATCTACACAATAATACTTGGTGAATGAGTGTGGTGTAGACCATGTTGCATCCTAACAAATGTCATCCATGGGAATGTTTCCTAAGAAAGCCATAGTAACCCCTATTTTACAAGTGGAATGCACTCTAGAGAGTATTGCTAACTTTCTCTTTGCTTTTGCATAACAAGTCTGAATACATTTAAAAATTCACCTGGCGATACCTGATTTGGAAATAGGATTGCCCTTGTGAGGAGCAGCAAAATCAACAAAAAGTTGTTTAGTCATACGGAATGACTTTGTTCTTTCTATGTAGTCTAAGAGGGCTATTCTGACATCTAAAGTGTGTAGAGCTCGTTCTGCCACTGAATATGGTTGAGGAAAGAACACAGGTACCTCAATGGATTGGTTGATATGAAAGGAAAAAACTACTTTAGGTAGAAACGTAGGGTTGGTACAAAGAACCACTGTCTTTGTGAAGCTGAAAAAAGGTTCTTCTATGGTTAGTGCCTGTAGCTCACCAACTCTCCTCAGTGAAGTAATTGCAATGAGGAAAGCGACTTTCCAGGAGAGAAATTGCAATTCGCCTCTATGCATGGCTTCAAAAGGTGGGCCCATTAAACGTGTGAGGACTATGTTAAGATTCCACACTGGTGCAGGGGGAAGTCTTGGTGGTATAACTCTTTTTAGTCCTTCCATAAAAGCTTTGATAACGGGTACTCTAAAGAGAGATAAGTGTTGCCTATTTTGTAAATACCCAGCTATTGCAGATAGCAGTATAATCTAATTCTGACCGCTGCAAGTGTAACAAATAACAAATGATATTTTGTATGGAAGCATCAAGAGGATTGATGCTATTATTACAATAGATAACAAAACACTTCCATTTAGCTGCATAGCAAGCTCTTGTAGTAGGCCTTCTGGCCTCTGTAATAATGTTCATACAGTCTGGTGGAAGATTTAAGATAACTACTAACACAATAGGAGCAACAGGGGGAAATAAAGAGAGCGCGGCCGCCCCCCACTCAATCCACTAGAACAATCAATGGCCTGCTCTGCGATGCACCTAAATCGTGTATTAATCAAACAATGCAATTTCCAAAACTTTATGAATACCTAGTGTATGTTTCCTATCACTATTCATATTCATATTCATATGAATAGTGATAGGAAACATACACTAGGTATTCATAAAGTTTTGGAAATTGCATTGTTTGATTAATACATGATTTAGGTGCATCGCAGGCAAGATTTAAGATAACCAAACTCTGACTTCAGGAGCCAGATCACCAGGTTCAGTTCTTTGGGATCTGGCTGTCTGATTTCTCCATTGCTCTGTGTGAGGAGACTGGCTGTGAGATGCAGCTTTTGACGCAGAACTACTGATAGCTCCTACTGGGTCGTGAACCAAGGTTGACGGGCCCATGTGGGAGCTACTAGAATCAGTGTGACGGATGTTTGTCTGAATTTCCAAACCATTAATGGAATGAGGGGGAGAGGCAGAAAAGCATAGGCAAATATACCTGACCAGTTCATCCATAGTGCATTGCCTTGGGAGAGCGGGTGTGGATACTAGGAGGCAAAGTTTGAGCATTTTGCGTTTTGGTGTGTGGCAAAAAGATCTATTTGAGGAAACCCCAACTTTGAAAGTATGGGAGGAGAACTTGAGGGTGAAGTTCTCACTCGTGAATTTCCTGCCTCCGTCTGCTGAGAAGGTCGGCAATCTGATTGTTTACTCCTGGGAGGTGTTCTGCTAGGAGATAGATTTTGTGGTGAATGGCCCACTTCCAAATGTCTTGAGCCAGGTGCGACAGTTAGGGAGAGAGTGCCCCCCGGTTTTTGTATATAATATATAGCTGTCATGTTGTCGGTGCGGACTAGGACAGCTTTGCCTAAAAGGTGAACTTGAAAGGCTTTGAGCACTAGAAACACTGCTAGCAGCTCCAGATGATTTATGTGGAGAGTTATTTGCTTTTGACTCCACAAGCCTTGAACTGTGTGATTTTGGAGATGAGCCCCCCAACCACTAGATCGGTTAAGAGACCATGTGACTGGTTCCACTGACTTGCTTGGGATGGGGAACAATCATGATGCAAGAGGCCATCATTCCGAGCAGCTGCATAAACACTCAAGCTGGTAGTGAGTGAGAGGGCTGAAAATTAAGAGTCAGCGCCTGAATATTGCAAATTCTGGCAGCATTGGGGAAGGCTAGAGCTCTTAGGGTATCTAAAGTGGCTCCTAGATAGTTTTGAGTGTTGAAAGGTTAAAGATGCAATTTCAACACATTAACTGTGAGCACCAGTTGGTGCAGTTACTCAAGTGTTATGTGAGTGTGCTGGTGGCACTTTGGGTACGTACTGGCTTTGATAAGCCAGTACGGGAAGACATGAATGTGTTGTCTTTGTAGGTGAGCAGCGACTACTGCCAGACATTTCGTAAAGACTCTGGGAGCAGTGGTGACTCCGAATGGGAGTACCTTTAACTGGTAATGCTGCCCCGCTACCACACATCTAAGAAATTTGCTGTGAGCAGGATGTATTGGAATGTGGAAATACACGCCCTTTAAGTTTAGAGTACATATAAAGTAGCCCTGTTGTAACAGTGGGAGCACTTGTTAAAGCGTCACCATGTGAAAGTGATCTGATTGTATGTAAAGGTTTAATTCTCTGAGGTCCAAAATAGATCTGAGAGAACCGTCCTTTTTGAGTATCAGAAAGTACAGGGGGTATACGCCCGGCCCCTGATATTGTAGTGGCTCCCTTCAAAAGGAGAGATTGAACCTCTTGTTCTAGGAGGTGTATATGGTCTGGTTTTTGTGTGAACGTGTGAACGTGGAGGATTGTTTGGAGGATTGTTGGTAAGCTCCAGGCAATAACCAGAATGGATCATTTTTAGCACCCATTTGTCTGTAGTTATTGATTACCAGACGGGTAGGAATTGTGAAAGACACCCCTCAACAGGTGTTAAATGATCGGGGAGTGTAGGCTAGTCACTGTTTGGTATTGGAGGGGGAGGTGCGTGTTCCTTTGTTGCCTCTGTAGCCCCCTCTGAAGAAACCCTTGGGGCCAGAGGGCTGATTTTTTGCCTTGTATGGTGTGGAGGCTGTGCCTGAGGAGGCATTCTTGCCCCCCCACACCATGGAAGGAGCACCGAAAGGAACCACGGCCAGAAGGGGACTTTAGGGCTCCCATAGATTTTGACATGTCTGTGTCCTTTTTCATCTTTTCTAAGGACGTGTCTACAACAGGACCAAAGAGGTGGTGTTTGGCAAACGCCGTGTTAAGAATAGAAGCTTGAACTTCTGGTTTAAACCCAGAAATTCGTAACCATGCATGCCTTCTTAGTAGCACGCAGGTGTTGACGGCTCGAGCCGCAGTGTCAGCGGCATCTAACGCACACCTAATGGAATTTTTAGAGATGAGCTTTCCCTCTTGCACTAGGTCTTGAGCTTTGGACATGTGCTCGTAGGCAGAAATTGGAGCAATTGCTCCAGTTTGTCCAATGCGCCCTATCATACCTGGCTAGAAGGGCTTGGGTGTTAGAAATGTGCCAGAAATTTGCAGCTTGGGAGGCTACTCTTTTCCCAGATGCGTCTATCAACTTAGACTCTTTGTCCGGAGGCAGAGGATATCCTGACATTCGAAAATTGGCCCATTTATGGGCATTAGAAACTACAAATTAATCTAAGGGTAACTAGCCCTTGATGTAAACTGGATCGGATGGTGAAGATTTATACTTTTTGTCTATCCTGGGGGTGAGAATACAGGCCTGAACAGGATCCTTAAATATGTCATCCACATGTCTTAGCATACCTTCAAGAATGGGGAGTGTGTGAGTGGATCTTTGGAAACTGCTAAGTGTTTCAAAAAGGAAATTTTCCTCTAGAGATTCTTTATGTAATTAAACCGCGTGATTTTGCAGGTGCAGGAACATTGTCCCCATCCCCATTGTCCTGAACATCAGGTGTAGATGGTGGTTGTGAATTAGTAGGGGTAATTATCAAGTGTTGTGTTTCCGGCTAAGGAGGTGATGGAGGGGTAAGAAGAAAAGGGTTTAGTAACCACATGTTTCCTCTTTAAAAGAATGGGATAGATTTCCTCTGAGCCAGATTTGCGTTTGAGTGGCAATTTGGTCGCAAGATGTCCAGTTTTTGGATTGATGTACAGTTCCTTTTGTTTCTGCTCCAGTTTTGGAGGCGGGACATCGAAACGGGGCTCCCTCAATAGTATTGGAGCATCTTTATGTTTCGGCACCAAGGTTTTCGGTGCCGGTGTCTTGGGTGCCCGGGATTTAGGTCCAGAAGACTATTTCGGCATTGAAGGAGGTGGGCCTGAGATGGGTTTTGGTTTCAACCCCAAAGGTTTCGGCTCAGTGCCCGAGCCAGAAGGCTTTGACATATGTTTCGGTGCCGAAGACGGAGCGTTGGAAACATGTTCTCGGTGCTGACTATGGCCCGAAGGCAGAGGTGGGACCAGAGACTTTTTCTTCGGCTGAGTTGGACTTTGGGGCAAGGGAGGATCGGTACTCATGATACGCTGACCTTGCGGGATGTCTTTGTCCACATCGGAGCCGGACTCGGAGACAGAGATAGGCTCTTCTTGTTCTTCCTAGGCTCCTATGGCATCGCTGGTTTTGTGTTTGGAATCTGCTCAGAAGAGGTCCGGAGTGGAGCCAGTGTTGTGGCTCTGCATGTCGAGCCAGACGGTCGCGGAGCATTTTCTTCGAGCGGAAAGATTTACACGCGTTGCAGTCTTGCTCGTTGTGCTCCGGAGATAAGCACAGGTTGAACACTTCATGCGAGTCGGTACGCAGGAACTTCATGTGGCACAGAGGGCAGAATTTGAATGGAGTCTGTTCCATCGAATGTGAGGCGGATCGATGCGGGTAGGCTCGATGGCCTTCCACAAGTTTCCTGATCGAAAAGAGTCTTTTGTATTAACCCCTTCGGTGCTCATGATGGAATGGTTCCGTCATAAGCACCAGTGCTCTTGTGCTCATGACGGTACCATTCCGTCATGAGAACAGGGGCACTAAATCTCTCTGCTGCAGACAGCAGAGGGATTTCCCTTTTTTTTATTGGCCTCAGGAGGTTGGGGAAGAGCTTCTCCAACCTCCCGAGCGCAATTTGCATTTTCATTGCAATGGCGATCGCACGCTGACGTCATTGCAATGAAGATGACAATGAAACTTAGTTTCAGTTTCAGTGCTCGTGGGGCTATCTCAGCCCCCCCCCCCCCCCCCCCCCCGAGTACCGAAAAAGATGGCAGAGGTATGGTTGGAAAGGGGAGAATCTCCCTTTTCCAATGGTACCCTTCCCTAGTGGATCCCTGTGTGGGGATCACCACAGGAGGGCGGTCCCCAAGCAGGGATCCACCCACTAGCACAAGGGAGGAGGGAGAGGCCCCTTGGGCAAGGGCCTTTGCTCCCCCCATATTTGTTTGGGCACAACAGTCTTCTGCCCCGCCCCCAACCCTCTGCGGGGGGCGGAAAGCCCACTAAAAACCAGGGATTTTTTTTTTATTGGCGTTGAGTTGGGGGCTGCCCAAAAAGGGCATGGCACTGCCCCCACCCCCCAGAGAAATGTCAGTCTTTCTGCCCCCCAGGGGGCAATCGGGGTGTGGTAAATATTTCGTTACCGGTACTATTTTTTATGCGGTAAAGTCTTAGTGAGAATAACTCAGTAAAAATAAGAGGCAGAATCCGTGGTATTAGAGGTTTTTAAAAGGCTTTATTCCTATACAAAGGAATACAATTCGAATTGTGGGCCTTCTATTCCATCACCACGAAAGTTCAGGAAAGAAGGGGCATATATTATTGACAGATAAGCAGTTTTATAGAAAATGCATTACAGTGCAACAGATGCAAGAGGCGTAACAGCTGATAGTATAGATAAAAGGTACATACGTAGCTAATAGAGGCGTATACATGGGTGTAACTAAAATACGTCATTAAACATGATGTCACAAGTGGGTGGATCCATAGAAGAATCCTGCAATGTCAGCAGAAATATTTGGCAGGGATGCGCGCGCAGCCGCATGATGTGTGATTGACGTGCAACTAGAGGGTGAAGGAGACTTGACATTTAGCTCTACATGTGGAGACAGAAGTCTGGGGGTTATGTCAACCTAATCCCAAATCATATCTAATATCCTATGTTTAAAGAACTGTGTTATCCAAAAGGAAAGGTCTCTAGGATAGAATCTATTCTATACTGATGGTTAGTGCGTGTACAAGCGTCTAAGTGTCTACACTAGATGCGAGGGGGTAGGAATATTCCATGGTAACGGGGCTATGAATTACTTGCATGAGGACAGCGAGGCCTGGCCCCTTTGCACGGTAGCTGGAGGAATGTTTACCTAAACTACTAGACAGGAATGCATCGGATGGGGAGCGGAGTAGATAATCTTGAAGGTGAAATACAGTTCTTGGCAGGCGACAGGCTGGATCAGGCACCGTTAGCCGCGCAGGGAGTAGGACAAAGTTCATGGATACAGATGCAGGCTCAGACTGGAGCTTTCAGAGGCATAAGGCAGGAAAAGGCTTGATGGCAGAATTCAGGGCCTACTCGCCTGAATCTGTAAAATGTGGAAAGTGAACCACATAAAGTTGGTGGCCTTTCATACTTAGGAATGGAATATCTGACCCATTCATGGCGGATCTGAAAGAGGACATGTTGACGGTGGACGCACATATATTTGCGTCTTCAAAACTGGAGTAGGAGGGAACATACATGTATTTATAGCATGTACATGGAGCCGTTGGGGTCTACGATAGGGGACATAATCTGATCACAAAATTCATATTTCCTCATTCCCTCCTTGTCCCCTACGGACCCACAGGAGATATCGATCTTCATCAATCCATCGATCTGTTCATATAGCATCATTTGTTCTTCTTTCTTCTTCCGGGATCTTGAACGAAAACTTGGATGTGGGATACACGATGTGGCACACAGACCACAAATCGCTGGCCCACATTGTAGACATAAGCAGCAACTGAATAGTATGAGAAAGCCAATACCTAGGAAGGATAGCATTCTCCATCCCCAGGCTGACAACACGCCCCAGAACCAACCGGACCAAGTCCAGGTGCCTGGACTCTGGTGTATCTGGCTTATAATCTTATGAAGGCGGGTTATGGCTTTATATACTGACGGCGAATTTTCTGGTATGAAAATGCAGCAACTTGATCCGATGACCCTACAAGCTCCGCCCCTATCGGCCAGGATGACGTCAAGGACAAGACTATTTTGAAGCACAACAATCCGCATAGCAGACTGCTCTTCTGTTAAATTGCCTAAGGCGGAAATAGTCTCGTTCACTACTGCTTCAAGGGTTCTGGTTAATCTACGTATCAGCTTACTATTAGTGACTGTACCTATATAGGGAAAGAATCCTTTATTGAAATCTGTGTATTTTTCCCATGCTGTTTCAGTGTAATCGATAATTGGGAGATCTCTCTGTTGTCTATTGTGTACTAAATGGGTATTTCTATGATAATCAGGAGGAGCTAGGAAAACAGGTGGCAGAAGGAATGCTATGTAACAGGTACCATCCCAATCTAGAGGTAGACATATATATGCGGTCTGGCCACATATGAAGTAGGAATGATGGGAAGCTCTAAATGTAGACTTGCCTTGATCACTGAATTTTATTACAGTGGTGCATTTACTATGGCCCATGTGTATGGAACCATTCTTTCTTATACATAATTCCCCTTTTACTGGGAATACTGACATGGCGGGCAAGATTGGTGTAGCTTCAGATTCAACGTTCAGGATCATGAGGTTAAGTGTAAAATTACCTAATCCATATACTTCATTTTCTAGATCAGTTCCTGTTCTTTTGGGAAGTCCCTCCCTGTTAGGGTAGCAGACTTTAAGTAAAACTAGGTTCAGGTTTCCCCATACCCAGTTGTCTTGATAAACTGCGGAATTTGAATCTAGGGAATTAATCAAACTAAACCATGCTCCACAGGAGCCATTGTGTGTGAACGGATAGGGAAAGAGGGGCAAAACTCCCTTATAGTTTTGATAGGGAGGGAGTCGGCCACATATCCAACAATTTGTGGCATTGCTGGTCTGATGGGAATGATGTAACATACTAATGAATGTGTTGTTGCGCAGCGCAAATCTATATGACAACTCATGCGGAGGTAATTCGCTAAAAGAATGTTCTGCAGTTATATTGTAAGCATGTTTAAGAATAGGGTAATACATATGTAATAGTATGCTAAAAATAATGATCAGAAGACTTAGAAAAAACAAAATTAATAATGTTACTGTGCAGTGACTACGAAGTGTTTTACAATACGCATGCTTTTTGAGCTGCATCTGATGATTTCTTTCTCTATTCCGGTCTAGAGGATACATGTCAGAGACAAATTCAACCGATTCACCTTGGAGAGGACTTAAACAATCAAATTGTCTGACTTACTAGACCTCAATTTTAGTTTGTATAGTTCTGGTTTTGATTTCTCAACCAAGGGGAGCTTTGAGTCTGTCTGTGAGGGAATACAGGGTTGAGTATCTACACTGGATGGTAGTCCATAAAATTTCTTGATATGACTCGAGTGCAACCACCCTTTGCGACCCTCAATCTTCACAGCCGTCCTTGTAGTCAGTAGAACCAACTTAGGCGACTTCCACCTAGGATCCAGTTGGGTCTTCCGGTCGAAATTCCTGACCAAAACCAGGTCACCAGGAACCACGTCATGGGGCTTCACCTCAGTATTATCGGGAAAAGCTGCGGTTACCTGTGAACGACAAGATTGTAGTGCAGACATCAAGGAAGCCAGGTAATCTGTCAGCATATTACAGTCAACATCAGTTATTTTGCGAGGTATAGGCGTCCCCCACATATTTGGTGGTCTACCGAAGATCACCTCGTACGGGGATAGCCCAGTTCGAGAATGTGCTACCATTCTCATGTAAAAGAGCGCAACTGGTAAGGCTACTATCCAGTCGACACCTTTTTCCCTACATATTTTGGACAATCTAATTTTCAGAGTTTGATTATGGCGTTCCACGAGACCTGCTGCCTCAGGATGTCGGACACAGTGGAATTTCCATTGGTAGCCTAGCAAAAGGGAAACGTGTTTCATTAGTTCGGATGAGAACGGCTGGCCGTTATCTGAGTAGACAACACGTGGTAAACCGTACCGTGGGAAGAATTCTCGAACTAACTGTTTGGCAGTAGTCGGAGCAGTGTAATCTGAAACCGGGTATGCTTCTGTCCAACGGGAAAGAGCACAGACAACTACGAGAACATATTTGAATCCTCGACATCGTTCCATCTGGATATAATCCATCTGGAGGACTTCAAAAGCATGATCGGGAGGTTGAAATCCACCCTGCTCTACGGGGATGCTTTTACCTGGATTAAACTGACAACATATCATACAGGTACGAACTTTTTGTTTAGCTGCTGCTCGCAAGTGCTTGTTGAACCAAATGTGTTGAATGCTGTCTAGCATAGCTTTTTCTCCTAGGTGCGCTGGACTATGTATTGTGTTAATGATAACTTGAACCATAGAGTCGGGAAGAAACCATATAGATTTTTCCTTCGTCATCCATCCTTGATCCGTTTGGATCCCTCCTAATTCAGTCCATTTCTTTATTTCTTCTGGTGTAGCATGTGTCTGTATGTCAATTACATCAAGGGCGGGATCCTTAACTGTCATGCAATGTGTTAGTGTCTGAACTATTGTCTTTGTCATGTCAGTTGTGAGAGTCTGATTCTGAGCAGTCTGTTTAGCTGTTCTGTCAGCTAGGTCATTACCCTGAGAAATGATATCGGTAACTTTTGTATGGGCTTTGCATTTCATAATCGATATTGCAGTAGGTAGATGAATCGCGTCTAATAGGGTTTGAATGAGGGGTCCGTGCTGGATGTGGGCACCGTGAGAAGTTAAATAACCTCTCTCTCGCCACAGTACGCCGAAGTCATGGACGACTCCGAATGCATAACGTGAATCCGTGTATATGTTGACTTTCTTATTTTTGGCTTGAATACAGGCTTGTGTCAGAGCGATGAGCTCTGCTGCTTGAGCTGACAAAGTGTTAATACGATTTGTTTCAATGACTTCAGTGTCTGTTGTGACTGCGTAAGCGGCCACTAACTCTCCTGTACTTGTTCTCATACATGACCCATCTACATACAATGTCAAGTCTGGATCTGACAAAGGGATATCTGTCAAGTCTTGTCTGGGTTTCGTCGTGATAGTAATGACTTCGACACAATCATGTGCCAATGGATCTGTTCCGCCCACTGGTAACAGTGTGGCAGGATTTAACGTATTGCAACGTCTGATTTCTATGTGTGGCTGAAACAATGTCAATTCGTAACCGGTGAGTCTCGCTATAGTCAAGTGTTGTGTTTGTGTGCGGTTCAAGAGAACCTCTACTGCATGTGGTACTTGTACTGTCAATTGATGTCCTAACACTATGGCATCACTTTGTCTGATTGCTAAAGCTGTTGCTGCCACCGATTTCAGGCACGCAGGAAGAGCCTGAGCTACTGGATCTAATGTACTAGAGAAATAAGCACATGGTTTGTGTGATCCTGCTTGTTCCTGAGTGAGTACTGACAAGGCAGTACCTTCGCGTTCTGTAACAAAGAGTGTAAACTGTTTACTGTAACATGGTGTTGCTAAAACAGGTGCTTGGCATAAAGCTTTCTTTAAGCTTTCAAAGGCATGTGTATGTTCTTGAGTCCAAGGGAGGACAGTCGATGTGGCTGCCTCCTGTGTTGTCAACTGGATGAGTGGTTTTGCTAGAAATGCATATTGAGGGATCCACTGCCTACAGTATGAAGTGAGGCCTATAAAAGCCCGCACCTCCTTTTGTGTCTTGGGTGGTGGCATGTTAGCGATTAATTGGATGCGGTCGGGTGTAACCTGCCTTCCCTCCTTGGACAGCGAGTGTCCAAGGTAAACAACTCGCTGGACACAGAATTGCAGCTTAGAAGGGGACACCTTGTGCCCCTTGTCAGCCAAAAATTTTAAAACCGTCAGTGACGCTTTTTCACATTCAGGTTCGCTTCGGGCGGTGATCAGCAGATCATCGACATATTGAAGCAAGGCAGTGTTAACTGGCATGTGGATACTGTCAAGTTCTCGTTTCAGTGCTTGGCTATAGATGCTGGGGCTTTCTGTAAATCCTTGAGGTGCGCGTGTGAATTTAAAACTTCGTCCATTTAAACTGAACCCGAACAAGTATTGACTTTCCGGATCTATTGGGACGCTAAAGAAAGCATTCTTGAGATCAATTACAGTGAAGAACGTTGCTTCTGAGTCAATAGCTGTTAGTAATGAAGAGATATCTGGGACCACGGGGTATTGTGGTACAATACATTTATTTAATTCGCGCAGATCAATAACTAATCGATATACTGGTGATGCTTTTGGATCCGTTCTTTTAAGAATCGGAATTATCGGGGAATTACATACATTGGAGTCTGTTTCGACAACCACTCCTTGTGCAATGAGCTCGTCAATAATTTGCAGTAAAGCCACAACAGCATCGGGTGGTAACTTATATTGTCGTATTCGTGGTAGTATTACTCCTGTTTTTAGTGTGACACGATATGGTGTAATATTCATGCAACCAACATCAGTGGGGCCTTGTGCCCATAAATGTGTAGGTAAATTCTGCAGTCGGTGATCCATGTCTCTGGACACATAGTGACCTTTAAAGTCACGTAAAAATAGTCGTACTCCTTCCGGAGAACAACATATTATAGCTCCTAGAGCTTTCAATGTTTTTATACCTAACAAGTTTTCTGGACATGATTTAGTAAGCAATAAATCTGTAGTACGTGTCAATGGACCAATCGTAAGTGGAAGAGGTTGTGTCACGTCATTTATTATAGGTTTTCCTGAGAATCCAAGGGAAATATTCTGTGAGCCTGAGAGGGGTGCCCCTGGAACTTCACTGCGTCTTATAGTTGTTCTGCTTGCCCCTGTATCAAGTAAAAACTTTCTGTCTTCCCCTAATAGTTCACTATGTACATAAGGTCCCTCTTGGTCTACAGGAACCTCAAAAAGGGGTAAGCCAACTTCCCTCTCTAGACTAGGTCATGTGTATCGCTGATAATCGGGATAATCTGCTTGTGCATACTGATACATCTGTTGTGTTGTCGCTTGTGTTGCAGCAATAGGCTGCACTTGTGGTGGTGCTACGGTCTGTTGTGGAACTGTCTGTTGCGGAGCTAGTTGTTGCGGAGCTAACCTAGGTTGTGTATGCTGAGGAATTTGTTGTTGATTCTGATCCTGTCTAGGTGGACGTGGTCTCTCCTGAGTTCTACCTGTAGCAATATTATGTTTCAGGACTGGACAATCGTGTATATAATGACCTGGTTGTTTACAATAGTTGCATGTCCCTTTCGTAGGACCTGCGGAATCACCTTTATGATGACCATCGGCTGGAACTGACTGAGCAACAAGCATTTTCATTTTTGTATCTTTCATACGTCTTTGTTCGTGTTCATGTTCTTCTCTAATTCTATTGTGATGATATTGTAACATCTGTAACATCTGTGATGGGGTATTACCTTGCCAGGTACTTTCGAATTTCAATACTCTATTCTTGACTTGTAGCAGAGAATTTTCAACTAATTTTGTCACGAACAGATGTGGATATGACTCACTACTCGCTTTTATGCCACTATTTATACCAAAACATTTTTCAAATCGGGAATAGAAATCACTAGTGTCTTCATCTGGCTTTTGTTTACAGGCTGAGATTGCACCCCAGTCTTCCTTTTTCGTAGTTAATAAGCGTGGCAGTACCTGCACTAATAGTCCTGCTAGTGCTGTAGTCTTTTCCCCAAGCCCTGATCCTGCAGCTCGGGCCTTCTCTTCGTTTTCTAATGCTGTCCAATCTATCTTTTGGTCTCCCACCTCCCATTCCTTTTCTTTGAGTTTCTCATAAACACCGGAGGGTAATAGGACTTTTAATATTTTCATAATATCGGGGTAGGTATACTCTCCCATGAGTAACATGTCCTTTATTTCACGGTGGAAACCTGCTGGGTCCTTGTCATGGCTGGGTACTACTTTCTTCATTTCCAATAATTCTAGTTTAGTTATAGGCGTGTACACAAACACGCGTGTAAAGTTATTACCGTCACCTCTGATTGGGTGTACTTCGCGTAACGGGTTCTGTCTATCTATATGATACATTTTTCTTCCCATGATGGGAACTGGAACGTGTTCTGGGCATACGAAATTTAAATATTGGTTTCGGAATTCTAGAATTTCTTTAATCAAATCAGTACTTGACCCTCTCCATATATTCGTGAGTAGTTCTGTCAATATGTCAGGTAAGGGTCCTGGATCGGAATGTTGGCTTTTATATAATATAAGGAGGTGTTGAATCATGTATATACTAGCTAAGCGCTGTTCGTATGGGTCAAGATTCAGAAACGTGTGTGCAAGTACATCATCATTGTATTCGCTGGGACTGTCAGCCCATTGTACTGCTGACCTAGCTAATTCTTGTTCGTCCATGGAATCGAGCACATGGTACCCTCTTCGATCTCGGAGTAATTTATCAACGGCTTGGAATAGGTGTTCGGGGGATTTTGTATTTAACATAGGATTTGGAAAATGTCTATTATATTCTGGACGTATTGGACGTATCGGGTCGTTAAAGTCTCTAGTATTATTATGGGGTCTTCCTCTACCTACATAAGCTATTGTTTCGACTTGTTCTGATTCTTGCTCCTCCTCCTCTTCTGATTCTACTCTGTCTGTTTCTCGTCTTTCTTTATGTATTCGTTCTACTTCCTTGCGGATCTTTCGACTCATGGCGATTATACACGCCTGTCTATCGTGTTTCTCTTCTGATATGTTCTGACCCCATTTGACAAGTCTTTGCATGGTATCGTGATCTGCCCCGGGCCTGTCTTGATTCCTAATTACACAATTTATGAAAAAACGTAGTAGTTGTCTTTGGACATCCACTTTCTGATATTCCATAGCTTCGTTAATACTTTCTGGACCTCGCCCTGTTTGGACAAAGCGATATATTTCGTCTAAGTGGTCAACCATTCCTGGTATCGTCATTAAATATAATGTAGCCCGTCGTATACGTAGTGATGATATGAGCAATTTATCCTGTCTACCTGGTACTGGGTCGTATCTACAATCCACAAGCTGTTCTTTAAACATGTCGGATGTCGCTAATTGGGGTGTACGTTGGAGTGCTAAATCTCTAAGGGTCTGTTTATTTCGCGGCGGGGTGGCAAACATGTCTGTCGTACCTCCGGTAGCACCGTCTGAGGTGCTAGGCACGAAAGGATTCGTTGGACGTAGGATAGAGATTGTGGATGCGGGAAAAACTGTAGAAACGGACGGACCTGTGGGAACTTGTGTAGGAGTTTGTAGTTGCGGGGATACAGACGGATGCTCTTGGTGTTGAACACCATCGGCAAGCGGTATGTGTGGTATGGCATTAGCATACTCGGGAGCTACGTCATCTAAATAGGAGGAAAGGAAAACGTCCTTTGCTGTTTTGGGATGTGTTTTTATCGGGAGCAATGGAGGAGTTAAATCTTTTGGTATTTCCGGGGTAGCCTTAGGTAACCCTTCGGCCAGAAGAGGATACATACCATTCATAAGAGTGTTTCTTTGTCTATCTACTTGTTCTGAGTTTACTCGGGTACCTTCCTCAAGTAATAGATTTTCTCGAGGTTTATTTGCATTCTCTCTACCTTTCTCTTCCTGTCTGAGTGCTTTTTCTGTACGTCTGTATGATTCTTTACGCCATAATTCAATGGCATCTTTCTGTGACTGTCTGGCTTTCTTTTTCCATAATTCTTCTTCTACTCTCATGATGCAATCTGCATCCCAGGTCCCCGTTGCGGGCCATCTCTGACTCTCTGGTAATTCTTTGGTGTAGTCCACCCATAAATCAAGAAATAATACGGCATCTAGACCATGCTTATGATACATAAAGTATCCTGGAGTATCCCTAGGTGGAATGGGAACAGCTTCTTCGAGTACACCTTTTCTAGTTTTGATCTGTCTTAGTTTCGAAAAGAGCGGCATTTTTAGATCTTGTTTCTAGAACACACTTTATACGATGAACACAATAATGAACAGTCATTCACACCACAATATATAGAACGTATTAAAACATTTAACGCTTAACAGTTTTAACGAACAATGATAACTAATAGAAATCTAGTTACTGACATAATACTGACACTAGATAATATTTATTTATATGCAAGACATACTATATATACTGCTAAACAGTACAGATACACTGCTGAAACAGTGCAGACCGGATTTGTGTACCCAAACCCGTCTTGACCGGCACAGACTATGTGCACGTAAAATGCCTCCCCGGTAATGGTACTCACCGGGTAGCTCGGAACGGAAGGCCTCGGAACGGAACTGAAACTGGACTGGACTGGACTCGACTCGACTGGACTCGGAACTTCGGAACTTGGTGGGACTCTGTATACCTCGGATCTTGCTCTCTCAGCTAGGCTCTGGTCGGGATACTTCGCACGTCTCACCGCCTCGTCTGGGTGTTGATCGCAGCCTCAGTCGTCCCCGCTTGGCCGGAGGGAGATACAGGAAATCCTGCGGGTACGCGTTTTTGTCCGTTCAGCTGTGGCAGGAGACCGGGCCTGCAACGCACCGCCGGCGCGTGAGATGAGAAAGTGTCCCTGTTCGGGCGCCAATTTATGTGGTAAATATTTCGTTACCGGTACTATTTTTTATGCGGTAAAGTCTTAGTGAGAATAACTCAGTAAAAATAAGAGGCAGAATCCGTGGTATTAGAGGTTTTTAAAAGGCTTTATTCCTATACAAAGGAATACAATTCGAATTGTGGGCCTTCTATTCCATCACCACGAAAGTTCAGGAAGGAAGGGGCATATATTATTGACAGATAAGCAGTTTTATAGAAAATGCATTACAGTGCAACAGATGCAAGAGGCGTAACAGCTGATAGTATAGATAAAAGGTACATACGTAGCTAATAGAGGCGTATACATGGGTGTAACTAAAATACGTCATTAAACATGATGTCACAAGTGGGTGGATCCATAGAAGAATCCTGCAATGTCAGCAGAAATATTTGGCAGGGATGCGCGCGCAGCCGCATGACGTGTGATTGACGTGCAACTAGAGGGTGAAGGAGACTTGACATTTAGCTCTACATGTGGAGACAGAAGTCTGGGGGTTATGTCAACCTAATCCCAAATCATATCTAATATCCTATGTTTAAAGAACTGTGTTATCTAAAAGGAAAGGTCTCTAGGATAGAATCTATTCTATACTGATGGTTAGTGCGTGTACAAGCGTCTAAGTGTCTACACTAGATGCGAGGGGGTAGGAATATTCCATGGTAACGGGGCTATGAATTACTTGCATGAGGACAGCGAGGCCTGGCCCCTTTGCACGGTAGCTGGAGGAATGTTTACCTAAACTACTAGACAGGAATGCATCGGATGGGGAGCGGAGTAGATAATCTTGAAGGTGAAATACAGTTCTTGGCAGGCGACAGGCTGGATCAGGCACCGTTAGCCGCGCAGGGAGTAGGACAAAGTTCATGGATACAGATGCAGGCTCAGACTGGAGCTTTCAGAGGCATAAGGCAGGAAAAGGCTTGATGGCAGAATTCAGGGCCTACTCGCCTGAATCTGTAAAATGTGGAAAGTGAACCACATAAAGTCGGTGGCCTTTCATACTTAGGAATGGAATATCTGACCCATTCATGGCGGATCTGAAAGAGGACATGTTGACGGTGGACGCACATATATTTGCGTCTTCAAAACTGGAGTAGGAGGGAACATACATGTATTTATAGCATGTACATGGAGCCGTTGGGGTCTACGATAGGGGACATATTCTGATCACAAAATTCATATTTCCTCAGGGGGCAGTAGCCCCCAATCTGTCCCCGTGGGACAGAAAGCCCACTAGAAACCAGGGGTTTTTTTTTTCATTGACGTTGGGGTGGGGGCTGCCCAAAATGGGCATGGCAATGATCCCCCAGAGAAATGTAAGTCTTTCGGCCCCCCCAGGGGGCAGATGGGGCAGTAGCCCCCAATCTGCCTCCCGGGGGGGCAGAAAGCCCACTAGAAACCAGGGATTTTTATTTGTATTGATGTTGGGGTGGGGGCTGCCCAAAATGGGCATGGCAATGCCCACCCACCCCCAGTGAAATTCCAGTCTTTCTGCCCCCCCCCCGGGGGGGCAGAAAGCCCATTAGAAATCAGGGATTTTTTTTATTGATGTAGGGGTGGGGGCTGCCCAAGATGGGAAGGCCAATGCCGCCCCCCCAAAAAAATGCAACAGTATTTCTTCTCCCCCCAGGGGCAGATGGGGGCAATAGCCCCTGATCTGCCCCAGGGGGGCTGAAAGCCCACTAGGCACCAGAGATTTTTTTTTATAATGTAGGGGTGGGGGCTGGCCGAATGGGCATGATAATGCCCCCACCCCTAAAACAATTACCACAGTCTTTCTGGCCTTCCCTGGAGGCATATTGGGACAATAGCCCCTTATCTGCCCCTTGGTGGGGGGGGGGGGGAGAAAGCCCTCTAGGAGTGAGGATTTTTTTAAAAAAATGTTATTCAGGGTTGAGGTCAGCCCAGAAAGGCTATGCCAATGCACACACCTCCCCCAAAAAATGCCACAGTCTTTCTGCCCCTCCCCCGAGGGGCAGCTGGGGGCAGTGGCCTCTGATCTGTCCCCGGGGGGGGGGGGGCAGAAAGCCCACTAGGTGCCAGCGATTACGCTGGCTTTTTTTATGCGTGGGGTGGGGGCTGTCCAGAATGGGTATACCAATGCCCCCAGCCCTCAAAAACATAGCCACAGTCTTTCTGCCCCTCCTGGCATATCAGGGCAGCCCCCCACCCCGATCCAGCCCCAGAGCAGCAGAAAGCCCACTAGGCACAGACTTCTTTTTAGCAATGTGCCTACCTGTGAATTTTGGGCCCTAGTGCAGCCTGCACATAGGGAAACCTAGCAAACCTGTACATTTTTTTAAACTAGACACCAAGGGGAATCCAGGATGGGGTGACTTGTGTGCCTCTCACCAGGTTCTGTTACCCAGAATCCCTGCAAACCTCAAACTTAGTTAAAAAAAACGCATTTTCCTCACATTTCTGTGGTGGTGGTGGAAAGTTCTGGAATCTGTGTGGATCCACAAAATTCCAACCAGCCCGCATTCCCAAATGTCTTCGGAGAAAAATTATACCTCACTTGTACACACGACAGGCGAGGACCCAAAACCTATTGAGGTGACTTCAAAATTACCTATCACAAAACAACCTGGTTTCGCAAGGGGGGAAAGGGGGGGGAAGGGGGGTCCCATGAGTTTTTGGCCCCGGGCTCAGCGGCCATCTAGGGAAACCTACCAAACGCACACATTTCTGAAAACTAGACACCCTGGGGAGTCCAGCAAGGTATGGCTTGCGTGGGTCCCCCAACATTTCCCTACCGAGAATCCCCTGCAAACCTAAAATCTTGCTGAAAATAATATCTTTTTTCTCAAATTTCTGTGTGGGAAGGTTCTGGAATCTGCGTGGATCCACAAATTACCTTCTACACAGCATTCCCCCAGCCCTCCCGATACAAATGGTACCTCACTTGCGTAGGTGGGTCAAGTACCCGCAACAGGCAAGGGTCCAAAACCTATTGAGGCGACATCAAAATTACCTATCACAAAACAACCTGGTTTTGCAAGGTGGGTCCCATGTGTATTTGGCCCCGGGCTCGGCAGCCACCTAGGAAAACTTACCAAACCCACACACTTCTGAAAACTAGACACCCGGGGGAGTCCAGTAAGGTATGGCTTGCGTGGATCCCCCAACATTTCCCTACCCAGAATTCCCTGCAAACCTCAAATTTTGTTGAAAAAATCAATTTTTTCTCACATTTTTGTGCGGGAAAGTTGTAGGATCACCAGGCTGACACAAATTTCCTACCACCCAGTGTTTCCCCAGGTCTCCCGATAAAAATGATACCTCACTTGTGTGGGTAGGCATAGTGGCTGCAACAGGAAATGGCCCAAATCGTACTGTGGAGACTTAAAAATGTCCTACCACCCAGCGTTCCCCCCGGTCTCCCGATAAAAACGGTACCTCACTTGTGTGGGTGGGCCAAGTACCCGTGGCAGGGAAGGGCCAAAAACCTAATGAGGCGACATCAAAATGACCTATCACAAAACAACCTGGTTTTGCAAGGGGGTCACCTGGGTTTTTGGCCCGGGGCTCGGCGGCCATCTTGGAAAACTACCAAACCCACAAATTTCTGAAAAATAGGCACCCGGGGGAGTCCAGCGAGGTATGGCTTGCGTGGATCCCCCAACGTTTTCCTACCCAGAATGCCCTGCAAACCTCAAATTTAGCTGAAAAAAACACATTGTCCACATATTTTTGGGTGCAAAACCAGTTTGTTTTGTGATAAGTAATTTTGAAGTCGCCTCAATAGGTTTTGGGACCTTGCCTGACATGGGTACTTGACCCATCCACACAAGGGACGTACATTTTTCTTGGAAGACTTTGGGGAATCCACAAAGATTCCAGAACTTTCCACCACAGAAATGTGAGGAAAATGTGTTTTTTTAACACATTTTGAGGTTTGCAAGGTATCTGGGTAACAGAACCTGGTGAGAGCCAGACAAGTCTCCCCATCCTGGATTACCCTGGGTGTCCAGTTTTCAAAAATGTATAGGTTTGCTAGGTTTCCCTAGGTGCCGGCAGAGCTAGGGTTCAAAATCTACACAGCGAGGCACTTTACAAAACAAGCATTTACAATGCAATAGGTCTCGCAACTGCGAGTTTTAGAGCTATTGGTATTGTAAATGGCAATGCCTTTTGAAAAATTAACAGGTATTGTAATTTGTAATAGTAATTTTCCACCAGTACCATAACTGCCACTATTATTATTACTATCACCACAGAGTGGTAATAGTAATAATTCTAGTGGTGGTTATGGTACTTGGGTTGGTTGTAGCGGTGGTGGTAGTGGTGGTGGTGTTAGTGGTGGTGGTACTGGTGGTCTACATGGATTTTATTTCATTACTTATGCTACTGCTGGAATATTTAAAAAAAACAACAAAAAAAAACTAATAAACATTATCATTTGCAACGCCAATAGCTCAAACGTTTAGTAATGCCAGCCCTATTGCATTGCAAATGCTGGTTTTATGTTGCAGGCATGAGGTGCATCATCTACTTCCCAAAATACAATCTTAGATTTGTAGACACTCGTAACAGTCCTATGGTAAGAGGCAGTTGTTCAGCCAGTGTAAGGCTAATAGCTCATACAACTTTGCATTTTGATACCTGAAGTTTTAAATTACAATAAATGTAGTAGACCTTAGGCAGGAGACTTAAGTTACCAAGTGTGGACAGAGGAATAACTTTAGAAACTGGTGCTTTATTTCACCTTTTACATGGTGTGAAGGTTACGTAACTGTTTTATTGCGTTCGATTGGGCACAATGGAGCTTATTTACAAGTCCCTTGCACCGCCGGTGGTTCACTTTTTGTGTGGGAAAAAGTGACTCAGCGGCGGCGCAAGGGGCTTGTAAATAAGCCCCAATGTCATTGGCAGAATGCTTTAAAGATGCCAGTCGATTGCCGCTCACTCTATGTGCACACATATATCCCAGAGAAAATCCTGCTCATAAGCAGTGTTGCCACCTTTTGGTGTCCAGTGAGGCTTGAATACTTTGAACTAAAAAACGGTTGTGAAACCAGGAGCAGCTGAATCCGCGAGACACCTGAACCTACAGCCAGAAACATCTGGTATTAGCAAGGAATTTAATACATCATTAAACAAATCCCCCTGGGCCTTAGTGTCCTGTGGCAGTGGAAATCCCTCAGTCAGGGCACCTACGTTGTTAGCAAAAAATTTAAAGCCAAGGTGTAAAAATAACCCTCAGAGCCTCATCCGAATGTAGCCGAGAAGTAGCACAATCAAGACATATACACAGTTGTAAAAAGTGATCTTAAACATCCAGACCGCACCGCAATGCCGCATAAATTCAACTAAATTCATGCTAACTGCCAGTGATACGGCATCTAAGTTTATGAAAATTGGAGAAAAAAGAACAAAAAAAGAAAGAGAAGAAAAGAAAAACATCCTAGTGTGAATGTATATACGGCATCTAGTACTTAATTACAACCAGGGTTGTCTGGCTCTATAGCAGCTCTGCTAACCTGGTTCTCTAGCTCTATAGCAGCTCTGCTGACCTGGTTCTCTGGCTCTACAGCAGCTCTGCTGACTTGGTTCTCTGGCTCTACAGCAGCTCTGCTGACCTGGTTCTCTGGCTCTGCTGACCTGGTTCTCAGGCTCTAGAGCAGCTCTGCTAACCTGGTTCTCTGGCTCTAAAGCAGCTCTGCTGATCTGGTTCTCTGGCTCTAAAGCAGCTCTGCTGATCTGGTTCTCTGGCTCTACAGCGGCTCTGCTGACCTGGTTCTCTGGCTCTAAAGCAGCTCTGCTGACCTGGTTCTCTGGCTCTACAGCAGCTCTGCTGACCTGGTTCTCTGGCTCTACAGCAGCTCTGCTGACCTGGTTCTCTGGCTCTACAACGGCTCTGCTGACCTGGTTCTCTGGCTATTCAGCAGCTCTGCTGATCTGGTTCTCTGGCTCTACAGCGGCTCTGCTGACCGGTTTCTCTGGCTCTAAAGCAGCTCTGCTGACCTGGTTCTCTGGCTCTACAGCAGCTCTGATGACCTGGTTCTCTCGCTCTACAGCAGCTCTGCTGACCTGGTTCTCTGGCTCTACAGCGACTCTGCTGACCTGGTTCTCTGGCTCTAAAGCAGTTATGCTGACCTGTTTTTCTGGCTCTAAAGCAGCTCCGCTGACCTGGTTCTCTGGCTCTAGAGCGGCTCAGCTGACCTGGTTCTCTGGCTCTACAGCAGCTCTGCTGACCTGGTTCTCTGGCGCTACAGCGACTCTGCTGACCTGGTTCTCTGGCTCTAAAGCAGTTATGCGGACCTGTTTTTCTGGCTCTAAAGCAGCTCCGCTGACCTGGTTCTCTGGCTCTAGAGCGGCTCAGCTGACCTGGTTCTCTGGCTTTACAGCAGCTCTGCTGACTTGGTTCTCTGGCTCTGCTGACCTGGTTCTCAGGCTCTAGAGCAGCTCTGCTAACCTGGTTCTCTCGCTCTACAGCAGCTCTGCTGACCTGGTTCTGTGGCTCTACAGCGACTCTGCTGACCTGGTTCTCTGGCTCTAAAGCAGTTATGCTGACCTGTTTTTCTGGCTCTAAAGCAGCTCCGCTGACCTGGTTCTCTGGCTCTAGAGCGGCTCAGCTGACCTGGTTCTCTGGCTCTACAGCAGCTCTGCTGACCTGGTTCTCTGGCTCTACAGCGACTCTGCTGACCTGGTTCTCTGGCTCTAAAGCAGTTATGCTGACCTGTTTTTCTGGCTCTAAAGCAGCTCCGCTGACCTGGTTCTCTGGCTCTAGAGCGGCTCAGCTGACCTGGTTCTCTGGCTTTACAGCAGCTCTGCTGACTTGGTTCTCTGGCTCTGATGACCTGGTTCTCAGGCTCTAGAGCAGCTCTGCTAACCTGGTTCCCTGGCTCTAAAGCAGCTCTGCTGACCTGGTTCTCTGGCTCTACAGCGGCTCTGCTGACCGGTTTCTCAGGCTCTAAAGCAGCTTCGCTGACCTTGTTCTCTGGCTCTACAGCAGCTCTGCTGACCTGGTTCTCTGGCTCTACAGCAGCTCTGTTGACCTGGTTCTCTGGCTCTAAAGCAGCTCTTCTGACCTGGTTCTCTGGTTCTACAGCGGCTCGGCTGACCTGGTTCTCTGGCTCTATAACGGCTCTGCTGACCTGGTTCTCTGGCTCTACAGACCTGGTTCTCTGGCTCTATAGCGGCTCTGGTTCTCTGGCTCTATAGCGGCTCTGCTGACCTGGTTCTCTGGCTCTACAGCGGCTCTGCTGACCTGGTTCTCTGGCTCTAAAGCAGTTATGCTGACCTGTTTTTCTGGCTCTAAAGCAGTTCCGCTGACCTGGTTCTCTGGCTCTACAGTGGCTCTGCTGACCTGGTTCTCTGGCTCTACAGCGGCTCTGCTGACCTGGTTCTCTGGCTCTATAGCGGCTCTGCTGACCTGGTTCTCTGGCTCTATAGCGGCTCTGCTGACCTGGTTCTCTGGCTCTACAGCGGCTCTGCTGACCTGGTTCTCTTGCTCTAAAGCAGTTATGCTGACCTGTTTTTCTGTCTCTAAAGCAGTTCCGCTGACCTGGTTCTCTGGCTCTAGAGCAGCTCTGCTGACCTGATTCTCTGGCTATACAGCAGCTCTGCTGATCTGGTTCTCTGGCTCTAGAGCAGCTTTACTGACCTGGTTCTCAGGCTGTACAATGGCTCTGCTGTCCTGGTTCTTTGGCTGTACAGCAGCTCTGCTGACCTGGTTCTCTGGGTCTATAGTGGCTCTGCTGACCAGTTTCTGTGGGTCTACAGCGGCTCTGCTGACCTGGTTCTCTGGGTCTACAGCGGCTCTGATGACCTGGTTCTCTGGCTCTACAGCGGCTCTGTTGACCTGGTTCTCTGGCTCTAAAGCAGCTCTTCTGACCTGGTTCTCTGGCTCTACAGCGGCTCTGCTGACCTGGTTCTCTGGCTCTAAAGCAGCTCTGCTGCCCTGGTTCTCTGGCTGTACAGCAGCTCTGCTGCCCTGGATCTTGGCTCTAAAGTTGCTCTGCTGACCTGGTTCTCTGGCTCTAGAGCGGCTCTGCTGACCTGGTTCTATGGCTTTACAGCAGCTCTGCTGACCTAGTTCTCTGGCTCTAGAGCAGCTCTACTGACCTGGTTCTCTGGCTCTACAACGGCTTTGCTGACCTGGTTCACTGGCCCTTCAGCAGCACTGCTGACCTGGTTCTCTGGCTCTACAGCAGCTCTGCTGCCCTGGATCTTGGCTCTAAAGTTGCTCTGCTGACCTGGTTCTCTGGCTCTAGAGCGGCTCTGCTGACCTGGTTCTATGGCTTTACAGCAGCTCTGCTGACCTAGTTCTCTGGCTCTAGAGCAGCTCTACTGACCTGGTTCTCTGGCTCTACAACGGCTTTGCTGACCTGGTTCACTGGCCCTTCAGCAGCACTGCTGACCTGGTTCTCTGACTCTACAGCAGCTCTGCTGATCTGGTTCTCTGGCTCTAGTGCAGCTCTGCTGACCTGGTTCTCTGGCTCTTCAGCAGCTCTGCTGACCTGGTTCTCTGGCTTTACAGCAGCTCTGCTGACCTGGTTCTCTGGCTCTACGGCAGCTCTGCTGGCCTGGTTCTCTGGCTCTACAGTGACTCTGATGACCTGGTTCTCTGGCTCTAAAGCAGCTCTGCTGACCTGGTTTTCTGGCTCTACAGCAGCTCTGCTGACCTGGTTCTCTGGGCCTAAGCGCGAACTACCCCAAATTGCCAAAAAAAGGCTTAGCACAAGGGGGAAAAAGGCCTGCTGAACTGGTTGCGACAGATACAGTGTCGATTCTGATGAAAAGTTACCCAGGAGTAAATTTCCAACATTTTGGAATTGGCAGAGGATTGTAGGAGTACTGCCGGGAAACCATGATGACAATCACACTTTCGTGAGGTCAGTTGTGGAATTGTTTGTAAATCTCAACTTTCTCACATGCGTATATGGGTATTTTTGGAAACAAATATAGGTAACGTACTTTTACGCATGCGCAAATCCCTCTTAATTACAGAAACACATTCCCCTGCATCACAAACAATTTTGGGTGAGTCTGTTCTCCGTTTCCACCCTCCTTAAAGACGTACTCCTGCCCGGACAATATTACATTTTGGACCGTGTCACAGGAGGGAACGGATTGCGAGAACATCCACAAAACCGCAACTTGGCAGGGAGAAACTTCCAGTCCCAGAGCATTCCCACCATGTAACGTCCGCGCCCCGCTCCTTGGTCTCACAATACATGGAAGTAAATCTCTTTACTAGTGTTATAAATCTACACTCTGATTCCTACGCCTGGATTAACCTTTGACGGGCGTGCGCGTGAACATCCCCTGTCCGCACTGGCACAGCGAGCAGGAGACAGGGAGGGACTGGCGATGTGCACGCGTTCACATCTCCTGTCCGTACACGTGCACATCTCCTGTCCCCCTTCGGCCAAGAAACCGACAACAATAGATCTCGCCAAAGGGCCAGTTTTCACTATAAAAAAAAGGTGTCCACGTTGCGTTTTGAGCAGTTTCCTGTCGTGGGCACTAGGCCTACCCACACAGGTGGGGTACCATTTTTATCAGGAGACTTAGGGTAACACAGAATTGTAGAGCAACTGTTATTACCTATTGACTTTCAATGCATTTCTGCCTTCCAAATGAAAGACTGTGTAAAAAAGAAGTTATTTTGAAACATGACCTATAATTCTCATGCTAGTATGGGTACTAACAATTTCGGAAATGTGCAAATATCTGTTTCTAAACTCTATATTTTATTCCAATTTCAGAAATACATAGGTGTCTTTATACCGATTTTTTCATGTATATATTTTCCCAAATTAATTGCTTTATACCCGGTACATAATAAAAAACCATTGCAAGACGCTGCGCAGTTATTGGCTCCGGGTTCGTCAGGTTCTTGGTGAACCTACAAGTCCTATATATTCCCACAACCAGAAAGGTCCAGCGGATGTAACGGTATATTGTTTTCATAATTAGAAGAAGTTACAGGTGAAAATGTTGACACAAATGGCTGTTTTTTCAACTAATTTACAATTTGTGCTATATTCAACTGTTAGTTTCTATAAAGAAACCTTGAAGGATCTCCACAAATGACCCCTTGCTGAATTCAGAATTTTGTCTACGATTCTAAAATGTATAGCTTTCCAGGATCCATTATTGCTTTAATACCCATTTCTACCATTAACTGGAAAGAGGTTGAAAGCACTAAAAATAGCAAACATAGGCTATGTCCCAGAAAAATGCCAAAACTGTGTAAAATGTTTTGGTTTTCTGACAAAAGTCTGCTTGTCCAAGGGACAGCTGAGGATATGGTGATTTCAGCACCACAACACCCTTTTGATACCATTTGCAGGGAAAAAAGCAGATGCTTTCATCTGTAGCCCTTTTTCCCCATTTCCCCCGCCCCCAACAAAACTTAGCTGTATTTTGGCAAATGTTTTGGTCCATTCCAGGGGAATCCACAAACCCTGGGTACCTTTAGAATCCCCATGATGTTGGAAAAAAAAAGGACGCAAATTTGGTGTGGATACCTTATGTGGTCAAACAGTTACAGGGGCCTAAGCGCGAACTACCCCAAATTGCCAAAAAAAGGCTTAGCACAAGGGGGAAAAAGGCCTAGCCGCGAAGGGGTTAAATAAGATACGCGGAGAAGGGAAATACGCGATCAAAAACAATACCGTCGAGGGTAAGTGGATTGTGCACCAAGGGGAACCCGAGGAACGGTGTCGAACCAGAGCGCAGCAATTCACGTCCGAACCCGATGGCGGAAAAAACAATCTAACAATGGAGTCTATGCCCATGCGCACCAAATGAGGAGTCATCTACCTCGTGACTGAAAAGACTTCTTCGAAGAAAAACAACTTGCAAACATCCGGACCCAACACTAGATGGCAGGAGTATGGAAAGCATGTGATCTACAGCTCACAAGCCTCGAACATCTATGACCTCAGGAACGAAATCCCAAGAGTCAGTGCTTTGAGATGTTGGTCTGGTAGTTGCCCCTGATGTTGTGTTACAATGTCTGGACAGAGGAGTAGCTTCCTCTGCAGGTAAATAGTCATATCAAGAAGCATGAAATATCATGGTTGTCCAACTCTTGCGAGGGTGATTAGAATGAGTGTCATTGATGTTACATTTTACACACTACATAAAGAAGCAGTGGTAGTGGGGGAAATGTGTAGGCAAAGATCCCTGGCAAGTTTATTCATAAATCATATAGCATTGTCCATTGACTGTGGATAACTGGAAGGGGAGATTGAATGTTTTGCATCTTTTGTGGTGGCAAACAGATTGACAATGGGTGTTCCCCATCTCATAAAGTTCTGTTTAAATAGCTATGGATTCACTTCTCATTTGTGTGCTTGTTGATGCATTGTGCTAGCATGTCTGCAAATTTGTCTACTCCTACAAGGTACCCTGCTAAAGAAAAGGACCTTGTGATGAAAGGCCCAATCCATATAGTTCATATTAAGGTTGACAATTGAGACTATTGAGTGCCCCCCTCTTTCTGAATGGAACATATTGTGGTCAAATTGTCTGACCTTACAAACTTGTGTTGTTGCAAATGAGGGTATAAAATGCTACAAGTGCCACTTGCACTTCCATCAGCTCCAAGAAACTGAAATGTATTTGTTGCTGTTGCTCCATCCAGGTTCCCGGAATAATCAGGTTGACTAAACGCACCACCTATTCTATGAAGGACATGTCTATGGTAATGGTTTCAAGTGGTTAAGGGTCGATAAATGATCTGCCCATTAACAACATAGTGTTGCTCCACCATTCTAATTGTGCTAAACACTGCTCTACCAACAGCATATCCTTGACTTGCATTCTTATAGAGGGGGCATATGAAGGCTATCATTTGGAACAATTGTAATGCAAGATGCCATCATCCCCGACAATCGTATGATCATTCTCACTGTCAAAGGACACAACGTTAGGTAAGGGGTGGTGTGGTATGCGAACTACAAGCAGTATTCCTGGTGTACTATGGATCAGGCCCACTTGTCTCAGGATACCTCCTCCCACTGTCTACGGCATAACCTTATTCCACCCACACCAAGTGTTGTGTGATTTGGGGGGAGTGGTGGGCTGTCCTGCTATGAAGTAGGGGAGGTCTTTCCTTGGTTTCGTCTACCCTTCCTGCAGCTGTTGCCTGGGAATCGGGTCTGAGGAACATTGTGGGAGTCAGGCCTTCCTGAACAAACTGCTGCTGCTGAAAGCTGGGGCGCTGCGTTGTTGCTGCAGCCTTAGCACTTCCTCTCATGTGCCGGTTTGTGTGCCCAAACAGCCTTGACTGTATCCATGTCCACCTTGATGTTCGCAAGTCCAAACTTATGATCAACATCAAATGGAACACCGAGTAGATGCTACTTTAAAATCAAGGTGGAAGCATGAGATCCTTAGTCCTGCATACCTTCCGACAAGAGCAGTGGTGTTGGTCTCATCTAATACAATGTCAGCTGCATCGAAACCACATTGTATAACGACATTGGAAGATTATTTTATGATCATGCACTAAATCCTTGCCCATCTTGCGGTAGGTCTCTAGCAGTTGTTTCAGCAGCTATACCATCTCCTCCAAGTGATATTGGTCAATCCTGGATAGGAGACCCACTGGATTGCTGATGTGTCACTACGTTGTTGCTCCTACAGCCAGTTGCTTGCCTGCTGCATCAATCTTGTGGTTTTCCTTTTCCAGTGATGGATCTTTGCCAGTGCCTTGGATATAGCCTGTCTTTCTGGCAGTATGATCTGGAGGGTGTTGGGTGGTTTGTAGCCTCTTATGTACTACAGTGCATTCTTCTCAACTCTCAGGGCTACAACCCTTATTTTCACCAGATTTTTAAAAATGTCAGCTGCACATTTAGCCATGCTTTTCAGCATGGGAAAGAATTGAAGTGATTTGACAGTTTTGGAGAGTGTTTCGGACAGAAAATCCTCCTCTATCGCACGCAGCTTCAGCTTGTGGTGATCTGCATCCCTCTGGCTGATTGTGCGATAGATCATGGTGAAGCCATCTCTGGGTTTAGCTCTAAAAATAGGTCTTCAAGGCAATCTACACTGTAGTTGTGCCAGTGGTCATCATCATCATCAGCTGGAATGGGAACATCGTAGGAACCAGGAGGATGTACCTTATGCTCATTGTCAGAGTTAGTGTGGGGTGATGGATGTGGTGAAGATAAATATTCTGGTGTCTGTAGGCCAGTATTTTTTGTTTTTTGTTTTTCTTATCAGGAAAAAAACAAGTTACCTACCTGTACACTGTGGTTCTCCAGTATTGATATCTTTTATAGATTCACATGCTTAAATCTGCCCCATCGTCATGGTGGTAGTCCCATAGTAACAGTACAAATAGCAGTTTTTAAGACATTACCATAGACCTCAATAGAAAAGAAAAGCACAATTAAGCAACCTTTCAACCTCATTTTATAACATCCAAAATGTAACCAATCACATCAGAGACCTAAGAGTAACCTTCCCCTGCAGAGCCACCATACCTTAGATTTCAGAAAAGTGCACAAATAGATCACTCAAAGGTAAAAGGGTGAGCCTGATCGGGGAGGAGGGTTGCATGCGAATCTATAAAAGTTATCAATACTGGAGAACCACAGTGTACAGGTAACTTGTTTTTTCTCCAGTATTGTATCTTTTATAGATTAACATGCTTGAATCTTACTAGTTAGCAGTATACCAACAATAAAACAAAATAATGGCGGTGGGAAGGCGACTATCCCATGATGACGTAATAGAGAAATACAATAAGGCAAGAATTAAAAGCATAACATTATTTGCATAAATGCCTATATATATATATAATGCATGTAAAAAACAATAGCAAACAAATCTATAAAGACAAGCATTTGCAATGCAATCCGTCTTGCCTTTGGGACCTTATATGTATTTAGCTATGCAGCACATTAGCCTGGGTGCTGAAACATTTACTGTTCTTTAACATGGAGGGAAAGTAAGCACCAAACTGTGTGACACGCCAGGTATGAGAACACATGGAGATAAATATTGCCTTACAGCGGGATATGGTATAGTCCAAAGCTCTGTTTATAATATAAAATCAGGGCCTTCGTGGTCATATCACTGAAGATACAAGATTTGAAAAAATTATTGTCTACGGGTGCTCGTGGAAGACAATTTCTATGGACTGGAATCCAGAGAACGCTAAAGTGATTTTGGTATTTTACTGACCTCTGCTGGTCGTTTTCTATAAAGACACTTAGAGGCGACGAAGTGCAGCTTGTCCAACGGCTAAATCTGCCTTCTTCCAACCATTGCGCCTTTTCATGGCATAAGACAATCGCGGAGGTAACGCAACGAGAAATGCTGGGCCTAGTCAAGGCCTGTCCCATTCTAGGTGCGGAGAAGGATATCAGTAATTGAGAGGATTTAGGGAAAATCTTTGTTCTTTTCAAATAAAACTTCAAACAGCGTTTAATGTGCAATGAATAGAACGCTCTCTCTCCGCCGCCGAAGACGGATTAGGAAAGAACATAGGTAGGATTATAGGATCATTGAGGAGGTAAATTGAAGGCACTTTAGTTATTAAGGAAGGATTAGTACGCTGCATAATCCTGTCTGGTAGGAACTGGAGATATGGTTCTTTTATGGTGAATTCCTGGATTTCACCGATACGTCTGGCTGAAATAATGGCCTAGAGAAAAGCCACCTTCCAAGAAAGAAACTAGAGATTTGGAGCACACTCCGACAGGCGACGCAGCTCGGTGTAGCAGTATTGTCTTGTCCACCCGGGAGCAATGAGAATCAGCCAACACGGTTCCGGCTTAATTTTCTGAAGGACTCAAGGGATGAGAGGAATTGGAGGGAAGGCGTACGTGAACATCCCTGCCCATGAAAACAGAAAGGAGTCTCCCCATGACTCTGACTGAGGATTACTGCTTGCGAAGAAGGTGCACTGTTTGTTGAGATACGTAGTGAACAGATCTAATGTTGAATAACCACAGAACTGGAAGACCATCTGCAGCTATGGGTCTTTCAGTTGCCATTCCTGGCATTACTTGGACACCCTGCTGAGAGCCGGCCCACTCGTTGTGGACTCCGGCAATTGTTTCACTGGCACTGAGATGTGGTTGGCAAGAAGCCACTCCCAAATCTATTAAGCTTGGAAGGAAAGCGCTCAAGACCTTATGCCACCTTGCTTTCAAAGGTAGAACATAGTGGTAGTATTGTCCGTCCGGACAAGAACTGAAGAGCCCTGGATTCAAGGTAAGAAGGCTTTCAGGCCCAGGAATACCACCCTTAGCTCTTGAAGGTTTATGTGGCATTCCAACTCCTGCTTGGACCATTTGCTGTGAACTTGCAATTCCTGGGAGTGAGCTCCATCCCTCCATCAATGCATCCGAGGTCATCACTAAATGTGGCACAGTGTGAATGAAGGAGAGGCCCAGTGTAAGATTTTCCTTGGTCCTCCACTAAGACATCATAGGAGCCAAAATGTGAATCATGTCGTTGAATGATCCTTGGGATTGAATCCATTGTGCATCCAGCTGCTCCTGCAGCAGTCGCATGCAGAGATGGCAATTGAGGATCAGCAGGATGCACAAGGACATCATTCCCAGCTTGGACTTGAATATTCTCACAGAAACTGAACTTTTTGATGAGAGAAGCCGTGTTATCTTTTGAATATGTAATACTTTTTCTTGAGTGGGAAAGGCTTTTCTGAGATCCATGTCGAGGCATGCCCCCAGAAAAATCAAGAGTTTTGGAAGGAATGAGGGACAATTTTTCTAAATTGAGATGAAGCCCTAGAGACTGGAAGAGATTCCGGCAACCTTTAGTGGAAGCTTTGGTCGCCGGGAACATAGAAGCCTTTATTAGCCAGTTGTCCAGGTAAGGAAACATCATGTGTCCTGAAAGTCTTAGGAAAGTGTAAGGAAGTGGGTTTCTGTTGCAGTAACCCCCTCTCCCACTTTTTGCTTGATAACTGATGCCCTTTTCCTTGTTGTGCCCTGGGCTCCTGCCAGTCAGGTGCCCAGGGCCTGTGTTCCTTCCCTAAAAACTGCCTAACAGCCAAAACCCAATTGGCATCTCTGGTCACATGTCAGCCCCTGGTAAATGGTACCCAGGGCCTTGTGACCAGAGAAGGCCCCTAAGGGCAGCATCACTTATTGTGCCACCCTTAGAGGCCCTGTACCCTGACACACACACACTGCCTTTGCAAGCTGAGTCTGTTGGTGCAGAACAAAACAAAGAGTCGACATGGCACACATCCCTGTGTGCCATGCCCACAACACACACTGCCCTGGCATACCTCAGTCACCCCTCTAGCTGGGTGCCCTATGCCAGTGGTGTGGGCATAGGCGCATGGGCCCAGAGCACCTACAGTACCCAGGTCCATTCCTGGGCACTGTAAGTGCAGTGCTGCCATTAAGAGTATATGGTGCTGGGAGGTCGTCAACACCAACTCCACAGCACAATAATGGCTATACTGAAGACTGAGAAATATGGTATCAAACTTCTCAGCACGGTAAACCCACACTGATGTCATTGTGGGATTTACTGTAAGATGCATGACAGAGGGCATCTTAGAGATGCCCCCTGAACCTAACCTACAATCCACGTCTTGTCTGAGGGGCGGCCTAGGCTGCCACACAGCAGACATGTTGCTGGACCACTGGGTAGAGAGCCATCTGCTCTCCTGGGCCTGCAACAATGCACATCCTGGGTGAGGTGCCTTTGAAGCCTTCCCAGGATGGCCAGGGGAAGCTTCAAAGGCATTCCGCCTTTGTGAGCTTCTCCAGGCCACTTACTGTACTCAGCAACTGGCCCCTACCGGTTCTGACCCCCACTCTGGCGGGAAGATTGGCCGGAAACCCCAAAGAAGGACAGGGGGTGTGCCAGCCTCTACCAACTGCACCCCTCAGGTGGGGGAGGCGAAGTGAAGCACATCTCCGGGCTCTCCGAATCTTGAAGATCGGAAGCTCTGCCCAATCAAAACTAGGCTACTGCCCCCCTCCCACAGGAGAGTGGCAGGATAGGGGGTGTATACACCCCAGGGCAGGGACCTATTGGTCCCTGCCCTTTACCTACCTGTAACACCCCTAAATCTAGTATTTAGGGGCACCCTGAACCTTCCTTCCCTAGATCCAGATTCCAAAACAGCAAAGAAGATCAAGAAGAAAGAAGACCTGCCGTGCAGCTGCTAAAAAGAGGAAGACACCAACTGCTTTGGCCCCAGCCCTACCAGCCTGTCGACCCTCGAACCTGCTCCTGCTAAAACCCGGCATCTCCCGTGGCCAGCAACCTCACAAACCCCGGAGGACCTGGCTACCTTGTGACTCTGAGCATCTGGAACTCCCACGAGCAGTGGCACTGCTCAAAGCAAGTAACTGACCCCTGGCATCAGCCAGGAACCGCAAACCCTGCACACTCTGCACACTCTGCACCCGCCAAGCCTGGCCTGTGCTGGAGTGGACAAAGACCACAAGGACATCCCCCCGGCGACTGTGACCCTGAATCCGGCACCCAAGGACCCACCTCGACGCTCCTGAAGACGCCTGCAGCCTCAGAACCAGGGACCCCCCCCAACCGGGATCAACAGAGGGTAAGATTTCCTGACACCAAAAGGCACCCCTGCACCCGGTGCCCTGCGGCCCCCTGTGCCCAACTCTTGGGTACCTACCTATCCTCCAACTACCCAACTTACCTCTCGAAGTGGTGGTCGCACCTGAAGAATCTTCGTCCCCGAGCTTGCAGCCTTTGTTCCTTCTTCAGCTTCTCCATTGCAATCCATTGAGCGCCCGACGGCCGAGTGCCCCTGGCTGTGCAACCTCTACTCCTACCTACTTCCCCATTTGCCCTGAGCAAGTGACCAGGAGCCTAGCTCCCACAGCCGCGTGGCCTGCTAGTCAGCAGCCACCAACCAAGGGCCCCCTGCCTTCCATAGGATAACATTGGGCCTAACTCACTCTGCACCCGGCTGCCCCTGTACCGCTGAGGGTGTAACAACTGTACTTACCTGACCCTGGGAGACCCCTGAGTCTATGCCCTGCACCTTAACTCTTTCAGTCGAGTACTTACCCAAAAGCTGATAACTCACTTTTCTTCCATAGGGTAACATTGACTGGTTTCACTTGAAATTTCTTCGAAGTGTGGAGTTTCTAAACTTTCAAATATTCACCTAAAATCAACCGAGTAACGAAAACGGAAATACTCACCTGCTATTAGGAGGGATCCCAGTGCTGGATCTTGGTGCCCAGCACTGACACTGAAAAGTAATTACAATCAATACTTACTGCTAACTCAGTTTTCTTCCATAGGAAACCATTGACTGTTTTTCTGTGAAATTTCTTCTAAGTGTCGATTTTTGCAAACTACAAATATTCTTTAAAAATCATACCAACTGTGCAAACGTAATTACTTACCTGTTTTAGATAGATGTCCCAGTGCTGAGCCTATGAGCCCAGCGCTGGATTACAAAAGTTACGATAACATACTTTACCGGTAACTTGAACTTTCTCCCATAGGAAACCATTGACTGTGTCTCTGTCAAATTTCTTCTAAGGGTCGATTTTTCAAACTTACAAATATTCGTTAAAAATCACCTGTATAACCTAAACGCATTCTATCAACAGCTTATAGATGGTATACTAGTGCTGGATCTAGGCTCCAACACTGAACCCGAAAAAGTAACCATAACCCCACTTACCTGCGAAGTGAATTTTTCTCCCATAGGATAACATTGGTAATTTGATTGGAAAAAGTTGCTAAGTGTCAACTTTTAAAATACCAAAATATTGCTTAAAAATCACAACAGTAACTAAAACGTATTTACTCACTTGTTTCCAAGAACTGTCCCAGGACTGAATCTAGGATCCAGCTCTGGAGTTAGAAAAGTAATCCTGAAAGTAATCAATTGCATTTAACTTAAAATTCCCATTGAGCTTAATGTATTTTTGTGTTTGAAATTGTGTTGACTATTGCAACAAACTAACTATTGCATTCAAAAGTCAATTGCCGGGGAGGAGCCAAGATGGCGACCGGAGCAGTCGCTTGAGCGCCCGGCTCCGTCGGCCCTTGGCCTCGGACTATCATCCTGATTCCTATCCTTGCCGATTTTCGAGGTGCAACGCGTGCGACGACGCGCTGACCGCGCCGCCGCTTTCCCGAAGTCTTAGCCCGCCCGGAGGCCGGAGTTTTTGGTGCCTTTGTTCCCCGCCCTGGACCCTTGCTCTACTGTGGCCTCGGCCGACCCCCTGGAATCGTTGCAGTCACCGGACCCGCTGGTGCAAATCTGAGCCCGAGGTCCCGATCCCGCCTCACGCCACGCACGGTCGCCAGAAGAGCCGGGAGAGAGACGCCCGGACACCTCCTGTACCCTGCATCTGATGGGCTGGAGCTAGAGGGTAAGCCCCGGTGTGGCGGGTCTCCTACCCCGCTCTGTGGATCACGCTGTAGAAGGCTGCAGACCCCCTTCTTCTATGGTCTAGTCGGCTGCAAAGAGAGCCTGAGGGAGGGGAAGAGACTGCTGGCTTTCACCTGTTGCGGCGCAGACCTGTTGGGAATTGCCTCCTTGTCACGATCCCCCCCCTGGCCACGGTACCGTTCAACGGTAAAACATGGCGCTGATTGCCTGCTCGCTGCGGGGGGGTGATGCTCCGGTCTCGCCCGCTGCCCGCTTCGCCCTCCCTCTACCAGACTCCAGCTCTCCAGTGCCGTCCCGGATTGCTGCCGTTGGGGGGGCGCAGCTTCCGCTGACATACGGCTCCGTTCTGGCTGCCCTGCGGGACTTTCGTCTGCAATTGTGTGTCGGCTTGCAAACGCTGAGTGAGCGGTTCGACTCTACACTGTCTGCTGCGGGCCGTGAGCGCCCCGTTTGTGATCAACAAGACGTGAGTCTGCCAGTGCTGTGGTCCTCCTGCGGGGAAGCAACGACTGGGTATAACGGTGCTACACTGGTGTCTGCATTTGGCTTTCCCGGCGCTCAGGATCAATCGCTCTCCTGCTCAATGGCAGATACTTTGTTTCCCCGGTCATTGCCGCCTGCTTTGTTGTTGCCTGCCTCACCGTGCCCGCAGGAGTTTCCAGCTGAACTACACCTGGCGACCTCGAGGTACTGTTCACGGTGGCCTACGACTCCTTTTATGTGGAACTCATGTACTTTACAAGCCAGGTCTGGATTTTATATGGTGTGCAAGGGGACCTCAATAGATGATCGGCGGCCATTTTGTGACTCTACTTCTTCATCTTCTCCCAAGTGGCCATATTGTTTTTGTCTGTTCGGGATGCGGGGCATTCACGAGGGGGCGGGTCTAATCGTACGCCCGCGATCGGGCCAGGGCTAGATTACTTTCTATCATCATGGCTTCACGGCCGGGCTGGACTGGGACTGGAATTGTCTACTTATGTTGTGCGCACTCGTCGCGATCTGTCTGCCTTCATTTCCGTGGTGTTACATGCTATCTTCCCACGACCGCCTTTGGGTGTAGTGGGGTTTTGGTGTGTGGAGGCTTGGTTGGCCGGTGGTGTCGGGCGCTCCTGAGGATACGTGGGCTCCTCCCCGCCTCCTTTCTTCTTTCTTCTCTTAGTTTCTTTACTCTATTCCTACTTTCTCTCTCGTCTATATTTCGGGTTCATTGGGCGACAGGCACTATGCTGGGGGGGGGGGTAGGCCATAGCCTCCGCATTGGTGTAGGGTGGGGGGGTAATTTACTGTTTCTTTTTTAGTTCTATGGGCCTCTTTCTTTCATGTCTCTGCGCTATACTTGTTTCGATTCGGGGTCCGGGTGTGGGGTGGATTGAGTGGGGGCGGCTTTTAGGGGGTGCGTATTTACTACTGTGATGATCCTGTTATCTAATTGCATCGCCTTACTGTATGATATTTTCTATGGCTGTTTTAATGATGCTGCTGCTCTCCAGTGTATGAAGCCGACTTGCGGACTCGAATCTCCTTGTTTCTATCCTTTACTGACTTTTTTCCCGATAAAATTTTTTTTTTTTTTGAAAACCTTAAAATTAACCTTCACTTCTCCTTCCCCCGGTGTCAAGGCTCCCTCCAGTGTATGAATCCTGAATCGTTGCTAATCTTGACCTTGACGCACAGGGGATGTATTGTTTGTCTCTGTGCTCAACCGTATTGTGGCCGGCCTGATGGTTGTAGGCCCGTATTTGTTCTTTTACTATGCACAAATAAAGGTTTTTAAGAAAAAAAAAAAAAAAAAAAAAAAAAAGTCAATTGCCTATTGCAAAGTATTTAACTAAAGCATCTCATTCTGAGAAAGTATATTTTGATACCTATTGTTGGTTCTAAAATAAAACAACCATATATTTTTAGGTCTCAGGACCATCCGGTCTGCCGAAGGCAGAACCGGAAGTCGAGAGATTTAATGACTTGGAGAAGAGGGGCTTGAACCCGCCCCTCTTCTCCCCTGTTCTCCATTGGCTGGCCTCTTGAATGCTGGCCAGCCATTGGAGAAGAGGTCAGTCATTCCGATTAGGCCCTGTCCTTTTCGGATCGGGGGGCGTGTTTTTTGCAAGAAGTCTCATTCTCAAGACAAACACGCCCCCGAATCCGAAAATGCCGCAGCGTTTCTCCGAGGCATTTCTGCTCTGCCTCGGAGAAAGGCGGTGGTGTCTTCCGGTGCCCTCGGCTAACCTTACTTTCAAATTTGATCACACTGTGGGTGGCAGACAATTTCTTTCAAATCTGTGTTCTGTCTTGTTTAAGAAAAGTGTGTGTTGGCGACTAATTAGCTCACCTACGGGAGTGACGCCACATCCTGATTTACAGTCAAAGCTGAACTCCATGCCTTTTCTACACAGGCTAGCTCTGAGAGTCTGTATATCCGAACAAAGCACGTATTAGTTTCTTAAGCAAACATTTCATGTCTGATTCAAAGGTGTGAACGTTTTAGGGAATACGTGAGTTGACACAAGGAATAATGTATGCATTTATAAACATTTAAGCATTAGTCCATTATGAAATAACGAGCGTCTCCGCGTTTGCCTGACAGTTAACGATATACCAGGGAAGCCACAGATTGTCATTGTAGCCGGTAGCGTTTGTCTTTCAAATATAACACTGGGCTCCGGGATGTCCTGTAAAATCAAAGGCAATTAAATGTGCTAGATTAGAAAATTCAGATGCGGTGCACTTCAGGGAGCCCTTTTCTGGCGTGCTGGATGGAAAATATACTTCTGTATTAGAGCTATGAAGTGTCTGCCTGGCTTAGCGCGCGAGCCCGACTTAAAAATAAATAAATAATGGGAACAGTTGAGATTTCATTGGTTTTAGTTTTCTGAAAATAGCTTCTAAGTTTTCTGCGTGTTATGGGAGAATCAAGATTAACATGGCACACGAGGGCTTCCGATAGCTTTGTTTAGAAGCGGCAGTGTTTATTTCACCGAGGAAATAAAATGTGCTGGGCGCATTTTTAAAAGGATAAACGTGTTTGCGTTAATGTTTTAAGTGCTGCGTGTGTTTTGGTTAGAGTCGTGGCGTGGCACACAAATGCTTCCACCGTCCCTCTGGAAAAGCGTACACCTCGTTAAGCAATGAAAGTGTAAATTGGGGGCAGTTGCTCCTACGCTTGGGTTCTAAAGACAAAGAGGACCCCTCCTGGGCCCTTTCAGAGACAAAGAGACCGCTGCCGTGGGCGGGGGGCGGAGTTAAAATTCAACCTGAGACGGCACTGCAAGTGTATGCCCCAGCGGGTAGTCATTGCCCATGTGAATGGGCTTGGTGTGGGGGTCACAAGTTGAAGGGACGGCCCGGCCCCTCCTCCCTCTGCCACAGGCTGGGGGCGGGGGGCACACTGGTCTCCTCCCCTCCCGACTTGAGCTCTCCTCTTGACCATGTTAAACCGTGCAGTGCCAACAGTTTCGTCAGGTGTGCCCCCAGAGACTGCACCCCAAAGGCGGCTGCACACAGGGGCTTGAGGGGGCTTGGCGGTGACTTCACGCACAGAGCTGGAGGCAGGGGGCACGCTGCCGTGGAGGAGTGAAAACCAGCCTGCCAACTTTCTTAAGGCTCGGTTGGCAGGCGGCACCTTGACAGTTAACAGTTATTGGCCTGGCAAACGAACAGCGATTAACCGGCCTCATCAGAGGCAATGGGGGTGACGCCTATTTATAGCTCATCCTGCCTGTCGTGTTTATTTATCCGCATTCTGGTGCTCAAAGTCCCGGATTAATCATGGGAAAGGCAAACTGCAAGTGACAGACAGACTGCAGTGCCAAGACAAAAACACCATCAGGTGCGCAGCTCACGCCTGACGCGAGACGACGTGTGATCTGCTGGCCGCATCTCTCTGCATTCCTTCCGTGCATGCCCTCCCCTGCAGAGCCTGGCTGTCTGAGCACCGAGCCTCCCTCTCAGCCGGACCAGCTCAGCTGTCCCTGGTACACGTTCCCACAGCAAACACCCGGGCCTGCAGGGGACGCTGGCCCCCTCTCGCCTGCAGAGCACTGCTTTCCAGAGCAGGCCCTCATATTCCCTTCAAGCCTGTGCAGTCCCACCTCTCCACAGCAAGCACCCTGGACCTGACCTGTAGTGTATGCCCGTCCATTCTCACCTGCAGGACACTGGCTTTCCTGAGCAAACCGCCCCCCCCTCTTTTTCCTCCAGGTCCATCAACTGTTGTTTTTGCCCTCACACTTCAAACCTGTGCTCTCCCACCTCCCCACAGTAAACACCCCGGCCTGCAGTGTATGCCAGCCCCTTCTCACCTGCAGGGCACAGGCTTTCCAGAGCAGGATTTCACCTGCCCCCCAAGCCTGTGCAATCCCACCTCTCCACATCCCCACAGCAACCCGGGCCTGCAGGGTGTGCCAGCCCGTTCTCACCTGCAGGACACACGCTTTTCTGAGCAGGTCCACCCCTTTCCTCCAGGCCCCTCAAACTTCAAACCTGTTCTCTCTCACCCCTCCATATCCCCACAGCAATCACCCGGGCCTGTAGTGTATGCCAGCCCGTTCTCGGCTGCAGGGCACAGACTTTGCAGCGAGGACATCGCATCCACTCCCCCCACCCACTTCCCCCTGCTCTTTCCAAGTGTTGTTTGGCAAGGGGGTTCCTTTCTGCTGCCTGATAGCATAGATTTCACAACCATCTGAAAGGGGAAAACTGTACACAATCAAGAACACTGCCTGAACACAAAATGAAGGCTGCTTGTATTTTCCTCTGCGGAACATGTTTGATTTAGTTTTTAGGTCTCGGCTAGCGAACAAGCATTTACAATGCAACGGTCTCGGCATTGTTAAAGTTAGAGCTATTGGCATTGCTCATGACATTTTTTTTGTTTATGTTTTTGTTTTTAAAACATGTAAAGAAACGGCATTGTTATTTACAATGTCAATAGCTTAATCAGTGTGTGTGTAGGTGGCTCTGTGTGTGGGTGCAAATGCAATAGGTCTCGCATTTGAGAGTGATTAAGCTATTGACATTGTAAATAACAATGCCGTTTCTTTAAATGTTTTAAAAACAAAAACATAAAACAAAAATGTCATGAGCAATGCAAATAGCTCTAACTTTACCAATGCCGAGACCATTGCATTGTAAATGCTTGTTATATACAAACCATTGGCCTAGAGTTCAGTTCTTGAGTGTGTTGAGACCATTTGCTGACTGAGTGTGTACAACAAATGCTTTACACTGTCCTCTGATACTGCCTTATTGCTCGACCAAGCTACCACTTTACAGAGTAAGGTTATATCTAACTTTAGCCTCTGCCAAACCACTGGGGACTGTGGACTCTGTACACACTGTACCTATTTGGGAACAGTATATACAGAGCCACTTTCTCACAGAAAGCTGCTACCGAGGCCATGCATTTGGTGAAAACCCTGGGCCAATTTTAAACATAAAGAAAGTGTCAGGGCTCAGGCTTCCTGTGTGATTAAATGGCCAACTGTTATTTAGAGCTAGCGTGCATCTTCTGCAGAGATGTGTTCACTTTGTTGAGATTCCCTTGCCACTTAGTGTAAATGAAAGCGGAGTTTTCACACATTCCCTTAACTATTAAATACCGAGCAGCAGAGGGAGCTGATGCTTGGCTTTCGGTTTTGGACTTCCGACCACGCCCCTTTTTCTGGTGCCTTCTGAAGAACTCTCCCGTCTTCACTTCGCTGGATTCAACTTGTCATTGTGGTACTTTGCTTCCTTTTTAAAAAAATTCTCCAGATTCTGCCTATCAGTGTCTTTTGTGTCCACATTTTGAACTTGGGTACCCTGATTACGCCTCGAAGGTTTTTGCACAAGTTACTTCATGTTGACACGCGACCGCGTCTAATTCACCAGCCTTCGCAGTTGCGTTCGCATTTTCTTTTGTGACCTCTTTTATCGATCACAATGATTAGCGGCCGCGTTTGAAGTCAATTCGGGGCCACGTGTTTATTTCTTTTGGCTGGAATTCTTTAGACAGAGTTATTTTTGGTATAATTCTCACAGGCTCGTTATATGGACAATTGCAACCATTTCTTTCTTTTGATAATGCGCGCATGACTAAAAGACGCTGTCTGCCTCCTTATCCATTTCCTTCTTCCTTTGATAATGTGCGCATGAATAAAGACACTGTCTACTGTTTAAGTTTCCTTATCCAAAGAAGAAGTCTTTCCTGTACCACAAAGTATGGTGAAGAACCCAGAATACTTGGACTGTGATTAAAAACCTGTGAATCTTGGAATACTCCGATATCCTTTCCTGCTCCAACTGACTGTTAGCCTTGGTGATCCTTGTTGGCTAATGAATGCATTTCCAGTCAGTTTTTTGACGCTCGGAAGACTCTATGTGGTAAGTGGAATCTCTCTGCAGAAAGGGCATGTTAATATGAAAGTTGATACTGTCTAAAAATTTAAAATATCTTTTATCAACAGTTGTTTGTTTCTTTTCGTAGGTCCACCTCTCTTGAGTCTCCAGGGGGAATTAGCAGAGACTGCTTGAATTAGACTAATTGCCCACATCTCTTAGGGTTAGCCTCTTGTATGAGGATTGTGCTTACCATATGGGAGGTTGTCCCTGAGAGTGTGGAGAAATTCTCTTCGTTCCTGTGGATTGGGCACATTATCAGGTTAGTGATTCCTTCCTTAAATTACAGAAAGACCAACAGGAAGCACCTTGAACTGATAATGTGCACCTTTTCGGACCTGAGAAGTTTTTGATGCTTGGGGTGAATGGGAATGTAGAAATAAGCATCAAGGAGATTGAGTGAAGACAGATAATCCGTCTCATGGAAAAAGGGGATCTCTTGTAGAGAGAGCATCCTGAAGAATTGATTAACTTGTTCAGCAACTGGAGGTCCATGCCCCGTCTCCATCTTCCTGTTTTTTTCTTGTTGATTAAGAAGTAAAAATAAAACCCCTGATGTACGAGTTACTTACCCTTCAGTAACGATGTATCTGGTAGAGATGATTCTAGCCGCAGATTTCTTCATGTAGAATTATCCCCAGGCGTGAGTCTGGATCCAGAAACGTTTTGCCACAGCATCTCTGCGTGTCGGAGGAGGGGTGACATCACGCGACTCCGCCCAGGCATTGTACGTGACGTCAGCGAGGTCACATAAGACCCACCCCGGCGCGCCCACGTCAATTTTCTTTGGAGAATATACTGCACCACAACGCGGAATCATCAGATAAACTGTGGGAGCATGGGAACAGTGTGCGAAGAGCAGAAAAGTTGGGTAGTGTCAACACCGCAGACCCCAAGGGCAGGGAAAGAAGAACAAGCAGAAACCTGCGCAGCCACCCTGCCCGCACATAGACAACCTCCCATCCCTGTGCCCCGAAGGGAAGAACAGGCATAAAAGTCATGGCACACGTAGGAAGTCCACTCCCCTCATCCTGAGCAAGAAAGGGGACCAGTCCCAAGACGGACAGGGACAACGAATCACCAAGCCACCCCGACCTAGAGGGCAACCACCCACAAGGACAAAGGCAAGACATGGCCAGAGGACCCTCAAACCAGAGGACAACAATGGAAGGAAGGGAGTGGAGGGAGGACAAGGATAGAGGCAAGCCCCACCAAACCTGGAGTAGCCAGAGCAGCAGGGCACCAGTGCACTGAAACCCGATCCTCCAAAGAACCAAGGGAGGAAGGAACCGCCCCCAGACGGAGCCACCCATCAAGAACAAGGAAGGCACTCACAGGAGACAGTCCCCCACCGGGAGGCGACTACCGAAGACCAACCCAAGGGTCCTCGCAGAATAGAGGAGGAAGGGCGGGTCGTGAAGGAACCTGCGGCTAGAATCGTCTCTACCAGATACATCGTTACCAAAGGTAAGTAACTCGTACATCTGATAGAGACTACTAGCCGCAGATTCCTTCACGTAAAATAGATACCCTAGCAATACCCCCTGGGAAGGAGGGTCTGCGAAAGGACCCCACCAGCCAATGCAGAACAGAGGGCCCCACAGGGGACCAGATCTGTGGACCAGGTAGAACCTCGCCCCTGCCAGGCCAAGGGAACCCCCGCAAGCAGAACCCCACCGACCCCAAGGGGATGTAGGAGGGAAAGAAGGCTGAAGAGGCTCGTACACTCGCAGCAGAGGAACCAAGGGCTGAGAGGGCCGAAGCACCTCACTCCCCACACAAGGCAGCATAGTTTCTGTCGAATGCTAAGACAGGAAGACGGAAGAAGAAGAAGCTTAGAGAGCCCAAGGAAACTAGGGAGAAGCAGGCGAGCCAACTCCAGATGGAGAGCAGCCTGTCAGCCAGAACAATGCCGGCATGCAAGGCCGGAAGCAAGAAGAACAGCCCGAGGCCCCAGGAAGACCAAGTAGGCAACGCCTGACAAGGGACATCCCAGACCGCAGAACGGAAGCAGGGAGAGGAGGAGAGGCCCAGGCCACCACCACGAGTGGCCGCGCACATGACCTCAGGAAGCAAAAGCAACCTACGTAAACAAGGAGATCAGGTACCCGAAGGCGACCAGAACCCTCCAGCAGAGCACAAACCATATGACAGCTACCATAACCCCACATAGGGCACGTGAAGTCCCAATATATAGGAACCCTCTTTGGAAGAACTTCCGCAGCAGAGGAAGAAACAAAAGAACCACGGGGAAAAAAACATCCCCGCTACAGGCTTGACAGCAGCCCAAGCAAAGCAGAAGGCCCAATCTCAGGGCCAAGTATGCGCAACAACTCCTGCAGAACTCACACACAACAGCAGCAACAAGGGGCCGTCCAGCAGCCAACAATGCCAAAGTCCCAAGGAAGGACGTAATCGGCCAGAAAAATATACTCCACAACCACAACCGCCGGCCTAAGAAGACCGAAAGGCAACCCTAACTCAGAACTCACTGAGGAGGGGACGGAGGAGGACGGAGCCCTGCCAAGAGCCTCTGGATGGCGGAGTCGGCCGGGGCATGAGACTGCCATCAAACAGACGATCAAGGAGTCTCTCCCGAATATTTTCGGGGAAGACACCGTCCCGAAGCCAAGCATGGCGACGGAGAGCAAATGAGGAAGCCATGGCCCGGCCCAGCGCCTCAGAGACGTCTAGAGTGGAGCGGAGAATAAACGCCGCCAGCTCCCGGCCATCCAACGCATGGTGCCGCAAATCCACCAGAGCAGACTCCTGAGACGCTACAGACCCCAGAGACTCAGCTGAGTCCCACAAACAGGAGGAGGCCCTAGCCAGCACACACAAGGTGTTAAGGGGCCGCAGGGCCGCGCTGATCGAGGCGAAAATGTTGCGTCCCCAAGTGTCCAGCCAGCAGGCCTCCCTGGAGGACGGAGCCAACAGGGGCGGTAGGGAGGGAAAAGCAGTCTGCAGAAGGGGACTGGCGGCTGAGTGGTGAACGTACAGGCACGCCGGGTCACGCGGCATCGGAAGGTGCTGATGCAGAAGATGCGGAGGCACCGGGTCCCCGGAGGCAGGACGCCTCCAAGCCCCTGTCAAGGCAGAAAGGAGCGAACCTTCAAAGGTAAGTAAGATTTCCCTCACACCAGAGCCCTGGTGGAGGACCTCCAACAGATGGTCCGCCAGAAAGTGAGCCACAGGGTCGCCCATGCATAGGATGCCCACAGCCGTGGACACCGCGTGAGTGAAGGCGGCACCCGCATCCGTATGGCCCCGCGGTGGAGAAAGCAACTCCTCTGGGCGACAGATGCAAACTAAGGCGGCCGTCTCCGAGGCCAAGCGGGGCGGGCAAGGGCCAGACCTGGAAGTCAGGAGGTGCCGAAGAATGAGGGACCTGCCGCTCCTCCCACGGACACCCCTGCCGCAGAAAGGGCAGGGAGCCACCCTTCGACTCCAGTGAAAAAGACACCACACGGCGATCAGTCTCTGGGGAGGACGACACCAAAATGCAGCCTGCCTCCGGAGAAGGAGTGTCCGAAGACGAATCCGCCGTACGACCCCTCTGTGGAGCCGTGGAGTCCGCCGCTTGAGGCAGGACACCGGCGCCATCCGGCGTCGACGGGCAAGGGACCTCCAAGTCACCCCGCACCGGAGACCGGAGCGGGGACCAGAGTAGAGCTGGAGCCGCACTGGCACTGGAGCGGCACCCGGACGGCGACGGCCCGGCCCCCGCCGAGGCAACCACCTGCGTGGGGGAACGGGATGGGCCCCGGGAGGGGCCTGAAGCCCTCCGCCGGATGCAGCCCAGAAGGAGGCGAAGGTCGCCCGGCAACCCCTGTGGCGGCGCCAGGGACGATACAGCCTCTGACTCGCCCTCCAATGAGGCAACCGCCTGTGAGTAGGTATGAGAGCGGCCCGGAGAAGGATGAGGGGTCTGACCTTGACCTGGAGCGGGACGTGGAGGGGCCACTGACCCCTGTGGCTCTGCACGGTCCAGCTGCTGCCGGCTCCGTAGCAGTGTCACCTCAGCCTCAAACAGGACCACCTTGCCAAGGGACAGAGAGGGGCTCGGGGATGCGACCTGAGCCCCGGCGACCTCCCACGACACCACAGGGAGCCCCGTGGGGGTTTGCGGCGAGGCAGAGATGCCGTGGCCTGAAGGAGGTGCCCCAGAGGAGCCGCACCCCAACAGCACCACATCCTCAAAGCCTAGATCCGACCCAGTCGGTGCCGGGGCCAGAGCCACTGGCGGCGCCGCGGAGGGCCCTGCGCGAGGCGAGGGATCCGCCGACGCCCCAGGAGGGGAAGGAGGAGACGACACCAGCGAGGCCTGCAAAGCCGCGGCGTAAGTCTCCATTTGGACTCTCGATGCTCCAACACCGGGAAACGGTGGATAGGACGACACGCGGGGCCGCTTCACCCGCGGAGAGTCCACGCCCCCAGTAGGCCGAGAACCAGCCCCCAGGGACAAACTGTGACACTTACCCACCAGGGAGCGACGCTCACTTGACATCGGGGAAAGGCGAGGACGACGACCGCGGCCGGACCTGAAGCCGTCCGCCGAAGCAGACCGGGGGGAGGACGTCGACCTGGAGAGACGCGCCGAAAGAATTTTCATGCGGTGCTCCCGCCGCGACTTCGGCTTCAACTTTTGGCACGCCGCACAATCCGAGGTGCTGTGATCCTCCCCTAAACACCAGATGCACATGAGGCGAGGGTCCATCGCCGACATAAGACACCCACAGAACGTGCAAGGTTTAAGGCCCGAAGGCATTCGCACACTGTTCTCACCAAAAAAGAATGGAAGAAAGGGGGGCCTGAAACAGGCCTGCAGCAAGGAACGGATCCGCGTTGCATGCGGAAAAGGAAAAAACTGACGTGGGCACGCCAGGGCGGGTCTTATGTGACCTCGCTGACATCACGTACGCAGACGATGCCTGGGCGGAGTCGCGTGATGTCGCCCCCGCCCCCGGCGTGCAGGGATGCTGTGGCAAAAAGTTTCCGGATCCAGTCTCAAACCTGGGGATAATTCTATGTGAACGAATCTGCGGCTAGTAGTTGAGATCTGGTAGATGACGAAGCAAAACTTTCTGCAATGGTACATTTGGGGGTGCTGAACAAATTCCAGGGTGGGACCGTGCTGGAAGTTGTCTAACACCCATTTGTCCGATGATATGGACTTCCATTTTTGCAAGACGTTTGAGAGGTGGACCGAATTGCTATGGGACTTTGATGGCAGTGGCCTGGTGATACTCATGGTCTCCTGTTAAGAGCCCTGGGTCCTTTCAGCAAATTGCTGTCCCTTACGTCCTGTTGGTTTTGAATAGGACTGTGCAGCATTGGTTCAGAAGGATTGATTGTATGGTTGGTAGGTATTCTCGAAGTCTGGAACCGCTTTTGAAATTGCGGTTCAGATGTATATTGCCCCTGACCTCTACCTCGAAAGGACTGGAAGCGGCATTGCTGGAGAGTGGCTAGTCATTTTGCCATGTCTGTGTCTGCTTTTATGGACTGTAGCGCCTCATCAATGTGCTTGCCGAACAAGCACTCCCCATCGAAGTGCATATCAAGTGCTTTGGCCTGTACCTCAGGACAAAAGGTGGTCGCTCTCAGCCAACCCTGATGATGCTACACCACTGCTCTTGCCATTTGGTGACACATCCATGGCAATCTCAATGAGCTCAGAAGATGCTCTTATCCCTTCTGACAGAATTCCCTTTGCTTCCTTCTTATCTTCCCGAAGATGCTCCAACAATGAGGAAATGTCCGACCACATCTGCCGGTCATATCTTCCTAAGATAGCCATGGCATTGGAAGCCCTAATGGAGGTGGCCGCCAGAGCAGAAGACCTTTTCCCTATGTTGTTGAACCGGCGATCTTCCTTATCAGGGGGAGCAGAACACTGGGACGATGGGTTTTTGGCCCTTTGGTGTGCTGCCTGCATAATGACAGAGTCCGCCCGAGGATGACCAATAAGGCATGTGGGCGAGTTGTCAGCGGCCTTGAACGTTTTGTTCAGCTTTGGAATCACCGCTGTAATGGAAGCCGGTTTTTTCATTAGCTTGAGGCCATCCTGCCACAAAAAATCCCTGATGGAACTCTGAGTGCCTGGCTTGAAACCGTACAAAAAGCATTCAGTCTATTTAGCCGGCATAGGCAGATCAAATCACTTGGAGGCACGCTCCAACAGATCGTGAAAGCCGATGTCTACAGGTGGACAATCCGCAGGAGGCAGGTTAGGAGATGGTGGCATGGAGGTATATAGTCATCCCAGTCACCAGGAGTATACATGTCAGTATGGATTTCACCTTCCTCTATTTGTTGCTGAGCAACATCCTGGGTATCCTCCATGATGATAATCGGTGGAGGGAAAACCATTTCCCTGGTAGATTTGGAAGTGCTTTGGTTTGCTAGATCAACAGGAGCCTCTTGAGGAGGCATTAGCTGTTTAGGAGCATTAGCATCTGGAAAGCATCTATAATAATCGTCAATCATATGACTTAAGTCCAACACTAAAGATACCGGAACATACACTGATGATTCCCTAAAGTGATGACGTTCCTCCTCCCAGTCATCATAGTGGTAACACTCACAGAAGGATTCAGGATGGTGCGCAAAAGGATGTCTATCCCAAAACAAATACTCTCCTGCCAGCTAAGAGGATGGTTCATTGTCCTGAATGTCTTCATCATCAGAGTCCTGACATTTGACCCTTAACTGCGATGGGCTATAGGCAGGGCCAAACCTACCTTCATCCTCAGACTCTTGAAAATTCAATAGACGAGCTGGAGGCAAAGGAGAAATTTTAGAGAAATCCTGCATTTGTTTAGGCTGGTGGAAGCTGTTTTTCCCCTCCGTTCACGGGCCCGATGACGGTGCCGTCGCCGATACAGCCATCTGCGAAACCGTCGCTGCTGCGTGCACGACCTTAGTCTGCAGAGCCGCCGTCAGAGTCATCGACGGGGTGATGGTCAACAGTGCAATCCCCAACGATGGTAAAGGTCTCTTAGACGATGCCTTTGTCAACGTTAGTTGCGGGCCTAACGACGCTGCTGCTGTCGACATTTTGACTGTTGTGGCCATCTCCGACGAAACCGTCAACGGTGTAGAGACATCAGCTTTTTTCGTGGGGGTGAGTCTTCGATGACGAAGCCGTTGACGGACAAGATGACTGGTCCCTGACAGGAGTCAGGGAAACAGAAGCTGGTGGGATGATGATTTTGAAGTCACCACCTAAGGTTTTTTTGTGGTGTTTCACCTCAGATTTATCTTGCTCCTGGGACGTGGATCTTTTTTCGTCTCCATGATGAGAAGAGGAGCGGTCTTCCTTTACTTTGCTGGAGGAAGATTGGGCTTTTCCCTCCGGTTCAGATTTTGAGTCTGAAGTAGCCTTCTTCTATTGGAGCCAGAGGAGTAGCCTACCCTCTCTGTCTTTGAGAGTCTTGGCTCAAAAAGAGGGGCAATATTTACATTCCCTGGGTTTTTGGTCACGGTAGAGGCAATAAAGACGCTGTTTGTGGGTGTCTTCAGAGAACAGCCTACACTCCCCACAGGTCTTGAGAATGAGAGGTAAAGACACAAAACAATAGTACCTTAAATGTAGCTGAAAGCTGGAGATCAAAAGTTGAAGAGAAAAACTGTCACGGAGCAGAGGTCAGAGAGACTATCGCCGGACGTGCGGTAAGAAATCTAAGGTATGGTAGCTCTGTAGGGGAAGGTTACTCTGAGGTCTCTGCTGTGAGTGGCTGAACTTTGGATGCTATAAAATGAGGTTGAAAGGTTGTGCTTTTCTTTTCTATGGTGGTCTATGGTAATGTCTTAATACTGCTATTTGTACTGCTACCGTGGGACTCCCACCATGACGACGGGGAAGATTCAAGCATGTGAATCTATAAAAGATATAATACTGGAGATTTCCAAGTTACTCTGATATGGCCTTATCAAAGGTGCGATTACTTTTCTTAGGCTCTTGCTCTGGGGAAGCACAAATATCTGCCTGGTGTGAGCGAATGTATGGTTTCCTCTGCCTGACATCAGGCTGTTCAGGCAGTTCCAACGAGGATGTCAGCTCACTCATCGTTGTTGACGCAGGTGTTGATGCTTGCTTCGCAATAGAAACGGAACATGAGGAAGAGGTTGCAGTGCTTAGGTATGGAGATGGTATCTATAGGCTTTGAGTGTAGGTGTCCTGTTGATTCCTTTACAGAGCTGGGAACGGCTATTGATGCAAGCAGGCTCATAAATAGTCATCAGCACCGGCAGTTGAGGTCTTTTCAGAGCATTCTCAGGCTTCAAACCTGGCTCTCTTGAGGCCAATGCTTGCCCTGAATGGAGTTGAGGTCCCTGTAAAGTTCCAAACCCGGAAGCAAGATCCTTTGATGGCTTGGACAGCTTAGGTGCAGTGTGTGCCCTCGAAGCAAATATCAAGTAAGACGGCTGGGCCCTGAAGTCGAAGCCCTATCAGGACACAGTTTCTGGACCCCGGCCTTGGCCTGCTGAGATGCCGAATGGGCATCCCATCTCTACATGGAAGATTGTCCCCACTAAATTCTGAACATTGGGCTCAATCAACTGCTTTGGAAAGCTTTGGTGCTGCATTATCTAGTGCGCTCACAGATGTTCCCTCTCACAGCAGATGGCCTTTTTGTTTCCAAAGGCCTAACATGCTGAACAGTTTGATTCCTTGTGGTCTCGAAGTAGGCAAAAAGTTCAGACCCTATGGTGGTGGGACTATGAAAAAATGCTGTTGCAATGGTGAAACTTAAACAGCGGGTTCTCCATAACGCTCTCATGAGGAGTCATTCTCAAATATTGTGTGCCTCTTGTTGTAGGTGCTAGAGTTTCCAGCAGGAAACATGTGTCCCCTTTTTCTTCTTCTAGGGGCGCCACAAACTGGTTTGCTGCCCTCTTCACCACTTCGTTGTAGAAAGCGATGTCATCTGGTGGGGAAGCTTTCGAAGGATAGCTGCAGATTTCTTCCTCCGGACTCTCGGTGTCGAGATCGTTCCAGTCGTCTTCGAAGATTCCTTCGTTTTAGTTATCCTACGGTAAGTTTCCGTATTCCTCGGGGCCTTCGCATCGAGGTTCCAGTTTTGGTGGAGAGTTGAAGATAGTGTCTTCCTCCTCTTTGGCGTCTTCTGCCTATTTGGCGTCGACGTTTTCTGGCTCTGCTTCTGGTGCTTAAGGGATTCGGAAATCCTTTAAAGATTCGTCGGATTCCCTCTTTCTTTGTAAGAGCCGCCATTTCTTCCTCGAGCCGTCTCTTTTTGTGTTGGACTTCGAGGGACCTTTCGGCATCTGAGTCCGGGGACTTTCTCTTCTTTTCAGCGTCGACTGTTGTCTTCGGCGTCGCACTTTTTTTCGTGGGTTCGCTGTAGACCCTTGTTTTCAACGGCTTGTGCCATTTTCCTTCATCTAAGACCTTTGGCTGGATCCTGTGAGTTTCTTTCGATCGCGGCTGACCTTTGATCGCCTTTATGTTCAACGTCGAGGCTGCCTTTGCCGGTTTAGGATCGTGGCCCTTCGGTTCCGACGATTATTTGTTTCTTACCTTCTCCGTCTTCTTTTTCGACTCCTTCGTCTTCGTATCGGCTTGTCTCTTTTCGGCGTCCTTTTCTATAAGTTCGACGTCCGAACCTTCGTGTGTCGATTCTGCTGGAGCTGCGAGCTCCTCCTCGTCGCTGGAGAACCCCATTTCGCTCATGGTAGGTTTCTTCAAGGCCTGCGACATCGTGGTGTAGTGCGCCTGTCTCTGGTTTCGGCACGCCCTGAGTGTCTTCGGCAGGAACGCTGAACAGGCCCCACAGTCGTCGTCTTGGTGATCTAACGGCAGGCAGAGGTTGCACACGGTGTGTGGGTCTCGTACGTATTTGGGATGGCACTTCGGACAAAACTTGAAGGGGGTCTTCTCCATGGCCCCTATCTCGCCATTTGTGTCCTGGAGTGTTCCTCCGGTTGTTCTCCGACGATGTTCTGTTCAACTTTCGGTGATAATCTTCCTTCTTGAAGTTTTTTCGGGAAAACGCCAATCTTTCTTCCGAGCTTCCCTTCGTGCTTCCAGACCCAACGGCGGTAAAAATAATCTGGAGATGGCTACCACGCACGTCGACCTCCAGGATACAGTCTGACGTCACACAGGGGACATACCTGGCACCAAATGGTGGTCGACAGCGACCAAAAAAAGAGAAGGAAAAAAAGAAAAGAGACAGTTCCGGACCTAACCACTAGATGGCGGAATAATGCACCGCATGTGAATCTAGAAAAGGATTCACGCTGCAAAACGCTCTCACGAGGAGTCATTCTCAAATTACCTTGCCTCAAAAAACCAATCGGTCCCAATCTATTCCAAAGCGTTTGCCATACAAAGTTTTCTTGAACTCAAAGGCAATTATGGTGTTTGGAGTTGGATGACTGCACTTCTTCAGCTCGATGGTTCCGGAGCTCTGAAAAGGAGTAGCTTCTTACCTGTAACTCCAGTTCTGTAGTAGGGGTATCTCTGTTATAGTCATAATCTATGAATAGTCCCGCCCATGTGCGGGGACCCCGGAGCAATCAAAATATCTCTTAAGCTGTCCTGCATTTGCAAACCTGCAAAGACACTTAAGAGACAGACAAAAATAATACAGCCTAATAACACGGCTGCACTGGCCAGCACTTCCTCTGAAGTGAACACAAAAGCCAAAATAAAGTTTAAATGTCATTTTTATTCACATCTGACATGTTCCTTTATTGTATCACACTCCCTTCACCAAAATCCCTTTAAACAATAGAGAGGAAGGGGTGGACAGACAAGCCCTATAGGCTGTCATTATGTGTCTGCTAAAGGGATACCGTGCCTTTAAGAAACTCTCCAGAGACCCCCGGTATCCCAGGATGTACAGCCCAAGCAAGTTACTTTCAGTTCTTTTTGAAGGTGTATAACAACAGGCCTGATACTGTCAGAATTACTCCACCGGGGAGGAGGGAGGGTCGCTTATGACTATAACAGAGATACCCCTACTACAGAACTGGAGTTACAGGTAAGAAACTACTCCTTCTGTAGTAGGGGATCTCTGTGTATAGTCATAATCTATGAATAGAATGGCAAGCCCATCCCAACCAACAAACAGCGGTGGAGTAAGAACCAAACACCAACAAATCACTGTGCAAACAAATTCCTCAGCGAAGCCTGTCCAACCTGCGCATCTGCCCTAGCATCAGAGTCCAGGCAGTAATGCTTTGTAAACGTATGGACCGACTTCCAGGTGGCAGCCTTACAAATGTCAGCAATTGGAAAATTCCTAAGCAAAGCTGTAGTAGCTGCTTTGCCCTTAGTCGAATGCGCTGTAGGCTTACCCCCTAACGTCTTATTAGCTTTCTGATAACAAAGCTAAATACAGGACACAATCCATCTAGAGATGGACTGTTTCGAGGTAGCTAGACCAGTTCTTACTGAACCATAATTTACAAACAGTTGATCCGACCTGCGGATGTCTTTTGTCTTATCTAGATAGAATTTCAACACCCTAAGCACATCTAGGGAATGCAGAGACCTCACCGCCGGAGAGGAGGGATGCTGAAAAAATGTAGGCAAAGTTATCATTTGATTTACATGGAAATCAGATATCACCTTAGGCAAAAATTTAGGATGAGTACGCATCACTACTTTAGACGCATGGAATACAGTATACGGCTCTTGACAACACAGAGCCTGAATCTCACTTACCCTCCTGGCCGATGTAATGGCCACAAGGAAGGCAGCCTTCCAGGACAAATGCTGAAACGAAGCCTTATGAATAGGCTCAAAAGGCTCCCTCATCAATCTGGACAACACCACGTTCAATTCCCACGGTGGAGAAGGTCGTCTAACAGGGGGAAACACCTTACGCAAACCCTCCAAAAAATCTTTAATCACAGGGATTTGAAAAAATGAGGTTTGGGAAGGGCCCTTTCTGTACGCAGTCAAAGCTGCGAGATGAACTTTAATAGACTGAAAATTAAGCCCAGATTGAGCTAACTGCAGCAGATAAGGCAAAATAACATCTTCTTTACAGGATGTAGGGTCAATGTCCTTTGCCTTGCACCATAAGCAGAATCTCTTCCACTTATAGGCGTAAGAAGTCCTCGTAGACGGCCTCTTCGCCTCTTTCAAGATCTCCATACAGTCCTGAGGTAGGTTCAAGTGTCCATACTGTACTAGCTCAGGAGCCATGCTGCCAAACTCAAGGATGAGAGATTGGGGTGGACCATCTGTCCTCCGAACTTCGTGAGAAGGTCCGGCCGACACGGCAGGCGCCGGTGTGGCAGGACAGACCGGTGAAGAAGGTCGGTGAACCACCATTGCCTCGGCCACTCCGGAGCAATCAGGATCATCCTGGCTCTGGATTGCGACAGCTTGATCAGCACCGCCGGATTCAGGGGAATGGGTGGAAAGGCGTAGGGAAAGCTGTTGGACCAGCTGATCCATAGGGCATTCCCCAGTGTCCCTGGTTGGTAGTACCTGGACGCGAAGTCGCGGCATTTGCTGTTTTCCGCCGTAGCGAACAGATCGATATCCGGAGTGCCCCACTCTGCGAAGACGTCTCTTAGTACGTCGTCGTTTAGCACCCACTCGTGATTTTCTTGAACGAGCCTGCTGAGTGCATCGGCTTGGGCATTCTGCACTCCCGGCAGATGGGTTGCCGTGATCGTCAGGTTCCTGGCCACCAGCCAATTCCAGATAGTCTGTGCCTCCCGAGACAGCGTGCGTGACCGGGAGCCCCCCTGCTTGTTGAGGTAGTACATGGTAGTAGTATTGTCCATCTGAACAAGCAGGGAGTTCGTCGTGAAGGAGGGATGGAACACCTTCAGGGCCAAGTGTACTGCTCTGAGTTCCAAAAAGTTGATGTGGTAAGTCATCTCCGTCTGCGACCAGATCCCCTGAATCTGAAGAGGGCCCGAATGCGCTCCCCAGCCCTGGAGAGACGCATCGGTCACTATGGTCTGGACCGGAATATCCTTGTGGAAAGGAGTCCCCTTGCAAACATTCTCTGAGGAGCACCACCATGTCAGAGATTGGAGAGCGTGTTGGGACAGATGAATCTTGTCCTCCCAACGCCCCGCCTCTGGTCCCATTGATCCTCCAGACATTCCTGCAGAGGCCTCATATGCAGACGTGCATTGGGGGTGAGAAAGATGCATGAAGCCATCGACCCCAGCAAGGAAGACACCGTCCTCACTGTAGGAGAGTGGGCTGAGAGGAGGTGCAGGGCCTTCCCACGGATCGATAAGCGTCTCTCCTCCGAAGGACACACGCTTGCGTTCAAGGTATTGACTGAGGCCCCCAAGTACTGGAGACACTGCACAGGGATCGGCACTGACTTCGACATGTTGATGTGCAGTCCCAGGCGATGCAGCAAGGCAGCTGTCCTGTTGAAGTGACACTGGGCTTCCCGGTACGTGGAGGCTTTGATCAGCCAGTCGTCCAGGTATGGATACACAAACACCTTGCTCTTCCGCAAGTGTGCCGCCACCACTGCCATGCACTTGGAGAACGTCCGTGGGGCCGACTTCAGACCAAACGGGAGTACTGTATACTGGTAATGGTTGTTGCCTACCAGAAACCTCAGGAACTTGCGATGCTTTAGTGCGATCGGCACATGGAAGTAAGCGTCCTGCAGATCTATGGCGCACAGCCAGTCTCCTCGATGCAACTGAGGGTAAATCTGATGCAGGGACAACATACGGAACTTTTCTCTGCGGATCCACTTGTTTGCTTGACGCAGATCCAGAATAGGCCTGAACTCGTTTTTGTCCTTTTTTCTGACGAGAAAGAACCTGGAGTAAAGACCTTTTCCTTTTTGCCTCAAAGGAACAGCTTCTATGGCCTTCTTTGCCAACAGCACGTCCGCCTCCCGCTGGAGCTCCTGCACCATGTAGGGAGAGCGCACTGGTGGAATCTGTGGAGGCGGGCTGGTGAAACGAAGACTGTATCCATTGCAAACAATATTCAGCACCCACTTGTCCTGAGTTATTGTCCTCCACTCTGCCAGGTAGTGTTGAATACTTCCCCCCACCGGAGCGGGTAACGGATGAGGGGGAAGTGACCCTTCAGGGCTTCGACCCGGCTGGGCCTTTGTTCCCCGACGAGGATTGATGCTGTCCTCTGCCCCTCTGGCGCTTCTGAAAGGACTGCCTCGGGAACTGTTGCTGCTGTTGCTGGGGCTGTAGCTGGTGACCCGACTGACGCCCTTGACCCCTTTGCTTGGAATAGCGCCTGCCCGAGGAGCGGAAGGCCCTCCTCTGCTCCCTGGGCCTCTCCAGCCCCACTGCCTTCAGGGTTTCTGCCTCGGCCTTCATGCGGGATATCTCGTCATCCGCATGAGACCCGAACAGCGTCGTGCCGGAGAACGGCAAATTGGCAATCTTCTGCTGCGCCTCAGGCTTGAGCGGTGTCAGCCGTAGCCAGGAATGCCTCCTCATGTGTATGCCGTGGCAGTACCCATGGTCCGCCAGCAACGATATATCCCCCGCCGCACTGATGATCTGGTTAGAGACCATCATGCCCTCGTTCAGCACCTCCTGAAAGTCCTCCCTCTTCTCTCTAGGCAGGGAGGCAGCGAACTGTTGCAGGGAGTCCCAAAGAGACCTGTCATAGCGACCCAACAGAGCGGAGGCGCTAGCGGCCTTCATCGTAGCGGCCGACGTGGAGCACATCCTCCTCCCCAAGGAGTCCATCTTACGACTCTCCTTATCCGGAGGGGCCGTGGACGAAGGCGTCGTAGAGTGTTGCTTACGAGCCGCCGACACAATGACAGAGTCCGGGGGAGGATCCACCCTGAGGAACGCCGGGTCCGAGTCCGGGGCCCTGTACTTTTTCAGCAGTCTCGAGGGCGCCGGTTTCACCACGGCCGGCGTCAAGAACACCTCCATTGCAGGCTCCTCCAACCCCGGAACCAACGGGAGGAGGGGGCGCGACAGATGAGCCTTGTGCAAAGTCTCAAAGATCACAGAGGTGGTGGGAATAGGGGTTGTTACTGATATTCCCAACTTCGCCGCCCCCCTCATCAGCACCTCCTGGAAAGTGGCAATGTCATCCACTGGCGAGACGCGGGTAGGAGGCGTCTCCGACAGCGAGGGAGAGAACCTGCCAGCCTCAGAAGAGTCCGTGCCCCTCGAGCCTCTGGAACGAGACCGGTATCTCCGTTGTCCATGTCCAGAGAGAGTGGAAGATCTGCGCCTACTCCGTGACCGCCTGCGAGGACGAGAGCGAGATCTCTGCCTGTGGGGATCCTTCGGGGGCAGAGGCCGTGGCTGCGGTGGAGATGCAGGCCGCAGAGGCGCGGGCAGAGGCAGCGGAGGAGGGGGAGGAGGAGGAGGAGGAGGAGGAGGAGGCAGAGGAAGAGCAGGCGCCGGTAGAGGATCCGGCGGAAGAGCAGGCGCAGGAGGCAGCGGAGGCCGCTGAGGCCGCAGCGGGGACAGAGGTTCCGAAGCCCCATCACTCCTTGCAGGAGAGCCCGCACCATCACTGTCCGGGCTCTCGGCCACCCTTCTCTTCTTGGAGGGCCTGTCCCGTGTTGAAGTCACCGACGGGGAACGCCCTCGTCTCCCCGATCCCCGACTGGAGATTGTAATCACTGAGGACGTGTTCCCCGATGTCCTCGACGTCGAACTGTACGTCGACCTCGTCCGGCGTCTCTTGGCCGGTCGTCGCCCCCTCGACGTCGAACGCCGTCTCGAAGTCGAGCGCCCTCTCGACGTCGAACCACGCCTCCTTGACGTCAAACCATGCTTCCTCGACCTCCGTTGCTTCGACGTCGACCTCTGGTGCCTCGACGGCGACCTGTGGCGCCTCGACGTCGACTTCTGGTGCCTCGACGTCGACTTCTGGTGCCTCGACGTCGACTTCCGGTGCCTCGACGGCGACCTGTGCCTCGACGGCGACCTGTGCCTCGACGGTGACCTGTGCCTCGACGGCGACCTGTGCCTCGACGGCGACCTGTGCCTCGACGGCGATCTTCTCCGGCGCCGGGATCTCGGCGTCGACTCCGTCAGCGTCGAGCCATGGGTCGACGGCGAAGGCGGTGAGTGCAGACCGCCACGGGGCTCAGCACGACGTCGATGGGGTGTCGACGTCAGCGACGGCGACCCGGTCCCGGGTCTCGCCGGCCCCTCTCTCGACGTCGAACGCCGAGGCTGCCGCGACCCAGAGCCCTGGATCAACGGCGAACATACCGGTGCCTTCTCCCTCGCCGTCGCCGCCTTCGACGCCGAACGCGACCTACCAGCCGGTAGGTGCCGTTTCTGCTCCCTGCTCTGCCCGGAGGTCCCTCCAGGGGCTGAAGCATGGGCGGAAGAGGGGGAATGAGACCCTCCATGCCCCGAAGTCCCACCGGTCCTCTGCTGCTCCTGACCCTGAAGACGAATCTTCTCCCTGTCCCTCAGGGTCCTTTTGGAAAAGTTTTTACAGATGACACATGTAGCTGGGACATGTGAGGACGACAAGCAGAGGATACAAACATCATGTGGGTCCGTCTTGGCCTTTTTCCTCCCACACTCAGGGCATTTATCGAACAAAGCCATGCTAAGAGTGGGCCAAAACTGCTCCAGATTGCAGGCAGTAGTAGACAAAGGCTCTAGACGTCGAATGAAAACACTATTTATCCAAAAAATCCAACTTTTATCAAATAAACCACTCAAAAGGGTAGAGCTCAAGCTCCAGGGTCCTGCTAGCAGGAGCCGGAAAAAAGAACTGAAAGTAACTTGCTTGGGCTGTGCATCCTGGGATACCGGGGGTCTCTGGAGAGTTTCTTAAAGGCACAGTATCCCTTTAGCAGACACATAATGACAGCCTATAGGGCTTGTCTGTCCACCCCTTCCTCTCTATTGTTTAAAGGGATTTTGGTGAAGGGAGTGTGATACAATAAAGGAACATGTCAGATGTGAATAAAAATGACATTTAAACTTTATTTTGGCTTTTGTGTTCACTTCAGAGGAAGTGCTGGCCAGTGCAGCCGTGTTGTTATTAGGCTGTATTATTTTTGTCTGTCTCTTAAGTGTCTTTGCAGGTTTGCAAATGCAGGACAGCTTAAGAGATATTTTGATTGCTCCGGGGTCCCCGCACATGGGCGGGACTATTCATAGATTATGACTATACACAGAGAACCCCTACTACAGAACTATATCTGAACCCGAAGGCGGACAAAAACCCCCCTAAGGTGGAATCTTTTACCTGGTGCATTGTGGGTGTGAGGTGGAATCCCACATCACCACAAAACCTTTTCTAAGAAAAAATATATTTCTATGTACATTCCCAGCACGAGGAGTACACAAACCATGTGATCTTCAGCACACAAGCTACAAACTGTAGGTTTTTCAAATAAATACTCTTGTACCCCGAAGAAAGGAGACAGGCTTTTTTTCCCCACTCTAAGAATTACTGGACCCATCTTGGATTAAATATTTGCTATACCATTTTTGAAGCATGAAGAAGATGAGCAAGTCACTTAACTGTAAAAAAATAAAAAATACTTTTATAGACTCGTATCATTTTAATATTCTCCCACCTCAAACTGAGAATCCTCCAATAAAAAAATACTGTAAAATGCTAAACAGAAAATTCAACAAGATGCTCTTTTCTTAAATCAATCCAGCTTAATTCTACCCATAATCAAAAAATATTCCTTTATCTGTATTGCACAAGTTACTACTTGTGTAACAATATATCTGTAAGAGACATTAGTTAGTGATGGAGTCTTTACCTTAGAATATCCCCAGGCGTCAGACTGGATCCGGAAAGTTTTTTGTAGCAGTACCCCTGCGCGTCAGTAGGTGGCGTCGTGCGGCTCTGCATCCGTCACTGGCATCGTAAGCGCCGAGATGACGTCACGCAGGCTACTTAGGCACCACCCATGCGCGCTGACGTCCTTTCTGTACACGACTTTCCACGCCAGGAACGCAGAGCCATGCAAGAAACTGACCACTGGTGCCATGAAACTAGGGCCCTGAAAGGGGAATGACCTTAACCCTAGAATCAGCTCGCAGACCGTGGAGGATGGGTGGGGCGGTAAGGAATCTATCACTAACTAATGTCTCTTACAGATATATCGTTACACAAGTAGTAACTTGTGCATCTGAAAGAGACACGTTAGTGATAGATTCTTTACCTTAGACTAGATACCCCAGCAATACCAACCCCGGTGGTGGGTCTGAGAATAGATTACACCAGAAAGTCACGGAGAACAGAATGGCCAAAGAAGCTGTCTCTCTGGACCGGACTGTCAAGGCAGTAATGCTTGGTAAACGTGTGCAGCGAGGCCCAAGTAGCTGCCTGACAAATGTCCTGCACGGGGACGCCATGTCCCAAGGCAGTAGCGGCTGCAGTTGCCCTGGTAGAATGGGCACGCAGCCCCACAGGAAGCTCCTTCTTAGCCAAGGAGTAACATGCTTTGATGCACAGAACGACCCACTGAGAGATGGTCCGTTTGTGTACAGCCCGACCTTTTTTGGCGCCCACGTAGCCAACAAAGAGTTGGTCATCCACCCGGAACTGCTGTGTACGCCTTAGATAGAATGCAAGCGTCCAGACGGTGAAGCCTCTCTTCCTCCCTCGAAGGATGCGGAGGCGGAAAGAAGGTAGGCAAAGTGATGGTCTGCCAGATGTGGAAGGGCGTGACCACCTTTGGCAAAAAAGAAGGATGGGTCCTTAACACCACCTTGTCTGGATAAACAGAAAGGAAAGGAGGTTTGGAAGAAAGAGCCTGGAGCTCACTCACTCTTCTGGCAGAGGTGATAGCAACCAGGAAAGCAGTCTGAAGAGTAATTAGACGCAAAGGACAGGTATGAAGGGGCCCGAAAGGAGCGCACATCAGATAGCTCAAAACGAGATTCAAGTCCCATGGAGGCATGATGAACGGCACAGGAGGAAACATGTGCGTAATGCCTTTAAGAAAACGGTTAACAACCGGGGACTTAAAGAGAGAAGACTGATCTGGAAGCCTCAAAAAGGAAGAGATGGCCGAAAGATAACCTTTGATAGAGCCCAGAGCAGAGCCCTGCTGGGAGGAAGATCGAAAGCTGTCAACTGCCGCCGCTCAATCTCCACGCATGGAGGTGGAGGCTGGACAGGTTCGGGTGGAGGACCGTCCCCTGCTGCTGTGACAGAAGAGCCTCCCGAAGAGGCAGACGGATCAGGGGATCGATCACCATGCTGAGTAGCTCGGAATACCAGTATCTTCGTGCCCAATCCGGAGCCACAAGGATGACTTGGGCCCGGTCGCGCCGAATCTTCTTCAGCACTCTGGGCAGAAGTGGTATAGGTGGAAAGGCGTACAATAGACCGCAACTCCACTCGCGACGAAAAGCGTAGCCGAGCGAGTGCCGCCTTGGAAATTCCAACGCGCAGAACTGATGACATTGGGCGTTCTCTTCGGTGGCTAATAGATCTAACCAAGGCTCTCCCCACTGCAGAAAGAGACCTTGCACCACGTCCGAGTGCAGATGCCATTCGTGATCCATCAAGCACCGGCGGTTGAGTATGTCCGCCCTGGCGTTCAGAGAACCTGCCAGGTGTTGAACCACCAGGGAAATGCCTTGATGTTCCAGCCACATCCAGAGGAGCAGAGCCTCCTGACATAGGGTCCAGGACCCCACCCAGCCCTGTTTCTTGCAATACCACATGGAGGTGGTGTTGTCTGTGAACACCTGCACCACACTTCCCTGGACAGAGGGAAGGAATGCCTTCAGTGCAAGTCGGATCGCCCGCAGCTCCAAAAGGTTGATATGGAGCCGGGTCACCGCCAGAGGCCTCTGACCTCCGCCTCTCCCAAGTGGCCTCCCCATCCCAGAAGGGACGCATCCGTCACCACTGTGTGCTTCGGTTGGGGAATGGGGAGGGATCAGCCATTGACCCAATCGCGATTCGTGAGCCACCACCGCAATTGCCGTGCAGTGCCCTCCGAGATCTGGACATGATCGGACAGGTTGCCCGGATGTTGCGTCCACTGGAGCTTCAGGTCCCACTGCAGAGCCAGCATATGCCATCTGGCATGTGTCACCAGCAGGATGCAGGAGGCCATAAGGCCCAGAAGCCAGAGGGTCATCCTGATTGAAACCCGGGACAGAGGCTGAAAGATCGGAATCATAGCCTGAATATCCGACTCGCTGCTCGGGAGGATAAACCGGAAACAGCGTTGAATCCAGAACCGCTCCGATGAAGGGGAGCTTCTGAGAGGGACTCAGGTGCGACTTCGGCTCGTTGATGGAGAACCCCAGCAAATGCAGGAAGCTGGCCGTAGTCTGAAGGTGGCTGACGACTGCCTGGGGCGAGTCCGCCTTCAACAACCAGTCGTCTAGGTAAGGGAAGACTGACCCCCGACCTGCGCTTACCGAACTGTTCCAGCTTCTTAGAGTCCTTATCCGGCGGAGCCATAGGAAAAGCACTCTGCGACATCGAGGCCTGGATGACCAGACTCTCAGGCGTGGGATGAGTGGTCAGAAACGCGGGGTCACCAGGCGCCGGGCGGTGACGCCTGGCGACATTCTTATCCACAGTGGCCCCCGTGGCCGGTCGCGACCAAGTGCCCAACAGGACGTCGGTGAGGGAGTCACTGAAGGGAAGCAGTGGCTCCGATGAAATAGATGCCATCTGGAGCACCTCAGTGAGGAGGTTAGTTTTGAGGGCCACCGTAGGAAGATCGAGGTTGAGGACCTCCGCAGCTCGACGGAGCACCATCGTGTAGGAAGCGCCCTCCTCCATCACAGGTGGGGGAGAGGCAAACCCCTGGTCAGAAGAGACATCGAGGTCACCAGCGTCCTCCAGATCGTCCATCCAGTCCCCTCGGAGTCACATTGACGGGCAAGAAGGTCCTCGGACCCCTCCCAGTCATCCTCCACCTCCGTTGCAGAAGGAACCGGTCGCGGCGGCAGAGCCTGAGCTGGGACATACAGCTTCGGAAATGGCGCCGTCTCCCAATGCGGATCCCAGGTAGGAACAAAATGGTCCTGGAACTGGGGCAAGGGTGGAACGAATGGCACCCACTGCGGCGCCGGAGGCGGTGCTGGGGCCGGAGCCAGCAGCGCCGGACCTCGTGGCGCCGGAGCCAACGGCGTAGGATCCTGTGGCGCCGAAGGGGATCCGCTGGCGGCGCCGACGGACCAACAGGATCTGGACACGGGACCGCGGGGCCCGAAGGCGCGCAGGCGGGAGCCCGAGGCCTAAAAAGGCAGTCCATGGTGGCAAGAAACTCTTGCACCTGTTCGGGAGTCGCCAATGGACCCAGGAAAAGGCGGCCAGGCCGCGGGACTCCCAGGCTCCAAGGGAGCCGCAGGGGCAGAACCCCTGTCCCCCTCGTCTGCATCCGAGGACCGACGGGTGGACATCGGAGAGCGAACACGCTTCTTCGATTTCTTTTTATGTCGCCGCTTACCGGAATCCGAGGGCGCAGACTTGAAGCCCGAGGAGCGGCGACTGCGGCCCCGCGTGCGGTCCCAGGAACAGTCCCTGGACCTGGAGCGGCATTGGGACGAGTGCCGGACCTCCAGCAGCTTCCGGCGCCGCACCCTCAAGGCCTTCGGGGCCATGGCTCGACAGTCCCTGCAGGACCGGGAGTCATGTTCGGTCTCCAGGCAGTAGAGGCAAACATCATGTGATCCGCCACTGACATTGTTGCGATGGCAGGCCCCACAAGACTTAAAGCCAGGCATCCCTACGTGCACCAGGAGAAATAAAAAGGGGAGACAAAAAGTCTCAAAAGAGTAGTCAAAAAGTGAGTAAGGTACGTGCTCTATCTGGATCTGCGCTTGCTGGCGAGGAAAAAGAAAGAACTGACGTCAGCGCGCATGGGTGGCGCCTAAGTAGTCTCCGTGACGTCATCTCGGCGCTTACGACACCAGTGACGTATGCGGAGCCGCACTACGCCACCTACTGACGCGCAGGGGTACTGCTACAAAAAACTTTCCGGATCCAGTCTGACGCCTGGGGATATTCTAAGGTAAGGAATCTATCACTAATGTGTCTCTTTCAGATATTGCACTTCACTGCACATACTTTTCACCATCCAATCATCTCCAACTTCTCAGGTGATAGAAGTGCTAAAAGAAGTGATGCTTTTGTGTTCCGTGGTCTGTGCTATCGGAGTAAACCACTGACCTCAACAGGCTGCTTCAAACCTTTTAGTCATGCAGTGACCTGTAGGGAGAGAAGAGATAATTCTCCAGTTGGCCCCTAACATGGAACAGTGTGACATGGCTGAAAGCCTATAGCAAGGTGGATTGTGTTGCTGTTTCTTCTTATTTTTCACACATTTGCTTCTAAAGAGGACAATGTAAAAAAAAGAAAAAAAAAAAAAAGACTCTTTTTACCTATGGCGGCAATGCATGCTGTTTGCAGCAGTCGCATAGAAACTAGTTAAACATGGGATTCCAAATGAGATGTTCGTGGAGACCATTCATGTATCAAAATATTACAGCAAAGCACAGAGAAAAGTGTTAGGCGGTCGATATCTGCGTAAAAAAAGAAACCATATCTTTCAACAACAAAGTGGAATTATTTCATTTTATGCTTTCCTTTTGAGCTCCAACTTAAAATTTGCACAAACAATGATTTTGATTTAAACATTTATTGCCGGAAAATATAATGCTGGCCTATGTCATACATTCATATAGACACTTTTTTGCGATTGCAAGAATTACACTGACACACACAGTCATATGGTAAAAACCTTCCCCACTTCCCACCCATCTCCAAAGTCACATTTTAATGAATCTGTAACTTTCACGGAAAATGGGGTTTAAAAAAGGCTCTTATGTAGACATTTCTAATAGTGCAATGCCCAGAGGGGACTAAAATCATTCAGGTGCTTGAAATACTCCTGTTATCAGATGAATTCAAAGGACATTTTGGAGGACAGGATTGCTTTTTTAACATCCCTGTAGCCAGTGTCCCTCTATTCCAGCCCAAGCCACCTTCACCGAGCTACTCGAAACCTGCATTGTTTCAAAGCACATGCAATTGAGAGAACTTAGTGCAAACAATAAAGACATGGGGTTAGAAGCAATCACAACAGCAATAATGCCCTTTCTTTACACTTTGATATCGCTTATGGGCACCACTCAGAAAAACAGCTTGGCAGGAGGGCATAATTAAAAAGATCCATTGAAATGGATGGAATGCTGCATCCCCAATACAAGTGAGGGGTTTTCTAAACATACATAAGGCAAGTCGCTTATGAGGACAATTAACAATGAGAAATAAACCATTGATTCATTAAACATGCCATAAAAGTTGACCTTTTAAAATCTGCTACGCTTCAACCTCTATTGCTAGCTACCAATTTTATGTTTCCCCGCTTTACGCTGCAATCCCATATATCATCTTATAACTCGTTAATTGTAAACATTTTATATCAAGCACAAGATAAAAAATATCTAATGTGTTTTAACACAAGTAAATAAGGGTGGGAGCAGATTGTTCCCAATAGATGTGCAAGAGATCTTATAAAGCAGTGATCAGGCATAGAAATGAAGTACATTGCACTAATTTTCACAGAGGTGAACCTGGTCCACATGTACACATTAAGAAGCATAAGACAGCTAGAAGTTTCCGATGGCCATTCTGGTAGCCTGAAGGAGACCAGGTCCATTCGTTAAGACATATGTTAATGTTTCCACCCAAGGATGCCCAAGTTCATATTTGGAACTCAACTATAGCAAGAAAAAAATAGTTTGAAACCTGAAACTGCCAAAAGAGCACCAAACAATCTGGTCTACCACAAAGATGCAACTTCCCATTATCTGTATAACAACCAAGATGGCAAAAGACGTTACTGTAAAAGCAGGAAAGTGACTAGAGGCGTAATTTAGAGTTCGGCTTACGGGTTACTCCGTCACAAATATGATGGATAGCCTGTCCGCCGTATTACAAGTGCCACTGGATATAATACACTTGTAATTCAACTAATGGGATATCCGTCACGTTTGAGATGGAGTAACTCATCCAACAAATTCTATATTGGGCCCTAGATTTAAAACGGCATACACACCAACGTCTACCATATTACTAGCACATCGCTGCATTCTGCTTAACCAGAGACACAAGATGTGACCAGGAGAGAAACATGTACTAATGCTATCTTCTCCATTACTCTGGTTCCATTCCCCACCTCGTTTATTTCAAATAAAGGCCAGGAAGCAATCTGTTTAGTCAACACATTAAGTGTCAAGGAGCTACCATCATGTATAGAGCTAATTTTATGTGGTAGTATATGAATGTAAATCAGTAGCAGCATATAAAATACTAGCTATTACATTCACATTACAAAATCTGTTTCAATTTTTTTTCAAAGTTTATTTGTACAAAATGATTGCTTCTTGCTAATTTTGACCAAACCCATCTACTTACATTTCAAACACACAGTGTCTCACAAAATAATTGAAATTTGTTTTGCATAATTTGGTGCATAAGACGTTTTGCTGCAGTGACTCATTCTCTGCTAATCAGAAGTGACTTGACTTAATATAATTTTGATCGTAAACAAAAATGTAAAAAAAATGCAGGATTTACTGGAAGCTTATGGTTTTATCAGCACTCAAAGGCTGTAGCAATTGCAGAAATGATAAACAAACTAACTGGATTTATTTTAAAATGAGGTCACGGGATGAATGAACGCTAACAAAATTAGCAATTTCGAAATTAAAACTCTGTATTATCATAATGTAGGACTTAACAGGTCTGCGATTATAAATTTGCCATATAATTGCTACATGCACCTTGGGTACACCTACCTACTCCTAAAAGATGTTCTCAGATTACACAGTTAGTCTATCATGCCTTTAAAGGGGGGGGGGGGGGGGTTAGATGATGGCCTGCGAAATACTTTCACTGCTTAATCCAACTGAACATCATGAATTGTGGTTAGAATGTCCCTTTTCTGCACCAAAGTATAAAAAAACCTAAATGGAAATTTAAGTCAAGTGATGATGTTGGCAAGCCACTAGTGTGTGAGCCTCAACGGGGAGACATTGCAAAGACACACATCAGAGGGTTTGTCTAAGTATTTACCGAGACACCTATGCTTCACTTGTTGCGGTCAACAGAAGGGTGACCCATGCTTTTATTTTCTGGTGGCCTTCAATTCTATCCACATACGGCTGGGTGCATCCCTAAATCTATTTCCAGCCTATATGCTAGTGCACAACATATAGTTTAACTGCAGCGTAAGATCTTTTAATCGGATTAGCCCTCTTAGGTGTCCTTATGACATTTCACAAATCTACGTTAGCCATAATTCCCCTCAGAAATAGGTGTTTCTGTGCACAAATCCTCTCGATTGCTAATAAGCCTTAATCACACCCCACTGATTTTGCAGCCAGGTAAATACAATACAGAGACTTTTTCCTCAATCGCATGATCCATAATTAATGCAGATGGATGGGTGAATTACTTTTGGAATATTCATCGGCAATAGGTGACAATAAATAAATAAAAAAAGTATGATAAATATATCACCTCCAGCAGAGGTGTTTTTCTTTTTCTTCTTTCAGTTTCGGCAGTGAAAATCTGTACAGTACCTGGACTTGACAAGGCTATGCGGTCTAAAAAAAACACTCACTGGTAAACAGTGGAACTGTCACACTAGAATTATCAGATGTGACCTAGATTTAAGCCACTTTGCTGGTGTTTCTTATTAAAATACTTAATTTGAAGTAATGCTGCCTCTGCCAAGCCTTTTTCTTTTATTGCCACAGAACACTAGACTCTTTCTTAGAAACATGACCACTATTCGCTACTGGCCTCACCGGCGTCATGGCTCTGGGCCTGCGACACAGGAGCGAACCTATGGCTGATTGCACTTTCAATAACATTGTGCAGATGGAGTGCCAATATTGAAACTATAGTGATTTCTGCTTCCATCAACTGTGACACCTCCGAACGTAGATCAGATCGCAGAGGTAATGCCAGATTTACATTCTTTTACATTTTTGCTTCAACTCCGCTGATCTTTCCTTTTTGACCCTAGCCTATGCTCGGGCCAGGTGAGCGGTGGAGCGTGGTCTCTGCACTCCGGGTGCATGCCCATTTGTTCGGGTCAACGAGGACTGTAAACTTCTAACTCCTGTGGAAATTTTGCTCAGACATTTACAACACACATACACTTTACACGTTACATCTCTCTGAACTAACACTGCACGTTAAAATAACAAGGCCGTTTTAATACAAGTACCTTTGACAAATATTTGGTTATATCAAACCCCTGAGTCAACTGTACCGCGGTACAGATCTGAAGAGAAACTGAGACTATGCCGGCTCAGTATATAATCTTCATCACACTGTCTCACCCATGGTGCAAGTCCCAAGGAATTCCCTCAGCCTGGAACTGGGGCTCATGTCAAGAGTTTTTTTCCCGCATATGTTCCAGATTTGTGGCTCTGATTGTTGAAAACAAGTGTGCAAATTAGAGATATCTGAGAGCAAAAGCTCTTCTTGCTGATCGTGTCTACCTCCACAATGCAATAAAGACCCTTTTGTAGTTCTTTCAACAAATGTATCCAATGTCAAAGCCCCACTTCTGAAGAGTCAGTTACAAGCTGTAAAGGTCCTCTTTTTGGTTTCCTTGAATCCTTTGGCAAAAGTCTGGCTTGCAGTTAGTTGCACTTTGCTCCACAGTGATTGTACTTGACAGAAATAGAGAAAAGACTCGCCTTAGTCAATCATGCAGCTCATATATGCCGTCCGGTTAAAAAATAAAGTGGTTTGTCATCACTACTGTTTGCTGTTTGGAACTCATCTCGGAGCCTGAATTGCCACTCGTCTTCAAGTTCCAATCGCACAATGGTTTGACGCAGCGAGCTTCTGTCTTGGCAAATGACACAAAGGGTGGCACCTGGAATACAGACAGAAAATGTGTTGTTTACTGATCAGACATAAATACAGATTTATCTTGCACATTTGCATGGAAAGTAAACGAATAAGCTTTTAATAACAGTAGCTGACCATATAATAAATCCCAAGTGCCCAAGTTAAAGTGGAGGACTGTGCAAAGATGATCAGTTCTGATGCAAGCTAAATAAGTTACCTCATACCATTCATCAACTGCCTTTTTCAGTGCTGTGTATATGTAAATGAGGAAAGATGGGTAAGGCTCGCACATCAGAGACACAAAAATACTTTATTCTCACAGGGATGCACCATATTCAGACACTCTACATCCAAACATGAATAGAAATAAAGCTGACTTTACAAGCAACTATCCAAAAGTCGATATAACCACAGCCTGGCCTATCCCCTCACTATCAAGCTACGCTTGTGTCTAGAGTGTAAACAATTCTCAATTTAGCCTTCTTCTCCAAGTGATCCTACCAAATACAAACTTTTACAATAGTGTGGAAGTACTCTGAGTTGCTACCCAGAACAGACTTTTCTGGGTGACGCTGCGTCTTTATTGTGGAGCCCAATGAAAGCAGAAGCTAGTTCTTGCCCAGTGTTAACAGAATTGCATACACCTGCATACTGGTATTCTGGCTTAAAATGTACTGGAGGACAGTAGAGCGATTTATTTGTATTAACTTTGGGGAATTTTAGAGCCTACGGACCTTGCCCCACAGGGCATCTGAGCTCTATACATAACAATGTATGATCAATGAGGCTACGGTGCATGACCCACACCCAGGATTACACAGGGTATGTGAGCAGGTTTGCATACCACTGTGAGAGAGTGGTGCACAGGGGTGTGAAGGAAGAGAGAGGAAAACAATGTACCCTTGTACAACAATTCAGTTTCCTGGGGTGCCCATCCAAAATCTTTTACTGTGATCTTAAGTTGCAAATATAAAATAGTTATTAAAATCACATGTTCTGGACCTTTAATACATCATTAGGATGATAACAGCTCCTTAATGTGGTTACAGTGATAATTAATGTTTTGTAACTAGTTAATGATAATTTTCCACCCAAGGTGAACAATACACGTAATCGTGTTCTATTAATTCAGGTCTACTGGATATGAAACTATTTTCGTTTAACAACCTAGGATTAACAGTGTTTTCACCATCCTATCTTGTTTTTCGGCATTACTGAGTTGGTTATAACTTACAAGGGAACAGTATGCCTCATCAGAGGACCGGTCCACAACATTCTGTATAGCCCAGTGGAGTGTACATGCATGGATCTAATGGCACAAGTTACAACCTTGTATATTGAGCTCACCAAGCTCCCTTTCCATAGTTGTTCCACGAGGCCAAGACAAAAACATGAATTTAAAGCAAGGTATCCATAGCAATGTAATGTTACTGCAGGGCATTTCACAATTGTTGTGCTTCCACCATCAGTGTAAACCTTTCTTACAAATGCAGAAGAGAAGTTACCTTTAAGAAATTTGAATTTCTTTAGAAGATCAGCACCCACAAAAGAATCACAGAGGTAAAGCAGAAGTCCGCTGAAGGATACCCCTTCACAGTTCACATTTACAGAGTGGGGTCTGGAACTGACACAGCATATGGACACCTAAAAAAGGAAACAGAAAGACACTGCTGTCAAAAGAAAAAGGAGGCTGTGAACTTAGTTTCGTTCTCTGAATGTATAAGAGTCAGGCCGCTTTGCGAACAGACCCAGTATGTGTGCCATCAGAGTTCTGAAACTCTGCTTGTTCATAAAATGTCTCTTTGTCCCATCACTTCTGAAGTATGGCTGAATCTGGTATGTTGGCTATTTTGTGCTCTTAAAGGTGTCTCACAGACTATTATAACAGCGTATCAAAAATTGAAGGTGTTTGGCTAATGACTCACGATCAGCTAGGACGATAGAAAGCAGTTCTCACCTTGTATAAGCAATGTCCTTTTTAGGTTGTAAAATACATATTGTGGTCCTACCAAGAACACATAGGTACTTGGAGCTTGGCTGTTGCTCAACAATGGTTGGTTTTCCTGTCACTGTAAATTGCCTGTTTTTTATTCAAGCGCCAGCTTGTCAATCTTGTGTTTATTCCTCCCATTGAGCTCAGCTTCTTTATTACCCCTTTTGATTGGCTGGCCTATATATGCTTCCACTGCTTATTTTCAAGCACTACTTTTTTTTGTTTGTTAAGCACTCCATGAAAGTGCATGTGTTTTCTAATTGCCTTCATCAAGTGCTTAATCTGTGCTGCTCTGCATCATGTGTATTTTTCCCCGGGCCCCTGCATGTTGCACTCGCCCTCATGTACTACTCACCCAACCATTGCTTGTTCCCCCACCCCCACCCTTCTGTGTAGCTCCTGTCACAATACCCTGTGTGTTTATTTCGTCCCACCACCCACACTCCTTCTCTATTGTCTGGATCTTCTCCTCCCCACTCTCTGTAATACTTTTGTCCTCCCCACCTTGCCCCCTCCACCTGTGTCCTGTGTTGCACCCCCTGCACTTCAAAAAATACATTCACTCAAAAAAAATTCTAACCAAGCCAACTTGGTAAATGAAAAATGAAACAAAGAAGCAGCAGTGTTATTTTGTAGGCACATGCGTGCACTAGGTAATGCAGGAGCCGCTGCATCATAGGCTTTTTTTTTTTTCTTATTTTGCCACAGAAAGAATGCTATACAGCATCGCTAAAATATATTGACAAAGCCAACAGGTCCTAAAGGAGAGAAATACTGGTTATTAACCAGACTCACTTTATAGTTTTAAAAAAACGAACATTATGTTTTCAAACCACTCATGAGACATGTGTACCTCTGATCCAACATTTAAATAGCAGTCAATTGACAGCACAGGATTTTTGAAGTTGTTGACAGCCTTAGGGAAAAGCTTGTATGTAGCGTGCTGCAGGAACTTCTCCAGAAGGAACTGAGCCGGGGCTGCCAAGAGAGTTTGTTCACTGTCAGGAGCGCAGACATAGTGCACAGGAGAGATGGGGGCTGGGCAGTCAGACACCTAGTGCAAAAAGTGAGGAAAACAAAACGAAAGACCAGACAATAAAAATAGGGTAAGAATAAAAGTGTTTCAATGCATTTCAAGGCCAACATGTCCCTTATAGGTGGATACACCTGATTAACTCCACAAGGTATTTCAAAAGTAACAAAAACAGCTTCACACAACACTGTGCAGACTTCACCTTTTTAGGTCTCGGCTAGCGAAGGCTGCGCTTGCGCAGTCTCGCTCGCGAGATTTAACGTTTTAGGAGTGGGGCTTTAACCCGCCCCTTTTTTTCCCTCTTCTCCATTGGCTGGCCTCTTAAATGCTGGTCAGCCATTGGAGAAGAGCTTTGTCGCTCCAAACAAGCCCCGTCTTTTTGCGATTAGGGGGCGTGTTTTTTCGATTCTTTCTCTCCTCTGGAATGTAAACATTCCAGCCAATGGCAAGAGGAGAGAAAGGAAAACACGCCCCCGAATCCGAAAACGCCGCTGCGTTTCTCCGAGGCATTTCTGCTTCACCTCGGAGAAAGGCGGTGGTGTTAATGGCGTCCTCTCCCCCTGCTGTCGGCTCCCGTGTTCGGCTGCTGCACTGTCTCCCGCTTACCTCCGCGAACGTCACATCCACGGGCCGTTTGTTGTTGTCGGGCTGGCGCCGCTGCTTCCATTCTCCTCACGTAGGTTGTGGCGCACTTGAGTTTTTTTCCCTCTCTATCCCGCTGATTCCTATGACCCAAGATCCGCTGCTGGCACATATCGATGCAGATTACTGCTGAGGGCTGCTTTATCACCTCAAATAAACAGCGCGCACCCCTGCTCACCTTCGGCTAATATACGGCCGGGCGTGTGCACACCGGCAGGGGCGGCCGGCGGACAGGGACCAGCCACAAGCCGCAGGGCGCCCGCACGGCCCGGCAAACCCCTGGAGGCGAAAGGGAGAAAGATAGAGGGCGGGAGGATGTGTGGGATAGTGTCACTCGCTGCACAGTCTCTTCCTTCGGTTCACTGTCTGTTAGTAACAGAGACGAGAGAGTTGAAAGTGGCCTGAACTCGCAGAGCTGAGGCCCCAGCTTTACAGCAGGGCCAGGAAGCAAGGCACACAGAGTACTTCAGATGCTGAGCTTTTGCCCGACTGGCCCCGTCAGAGCAGTAAGGAGATGCTCTCTGCCGGACACCCCTCCCGTTCATTGACCGCTCCGACCCGATCCTATGTGTCCCTTCTACGGCTCCTCGTAAGGTGAGGGACTTAACTATTCTCGTGGGTCCGCCACCACCCAGACCCCAATCACAGCTTCCACCTGTAGCACGCTCACCATAAACTACAACAGCTTCGGAATGATGAAAGGCAGGGTCGGTACGAACCTCGCAGACAGCGGGAGTCTCAGCAGGTGCTCAGCCCACTGCGCTACATTAACCAGTCTGTCCGCAATTACTTTATAGCACTCTATTTTATATTAACGCACGCGAGAACGGACTCATGTGAACACACCTGGTGTGATGCATGTGATGTTCCAAACACAAAACTATCAGAGGGTATATTTATGTGTATTACAAACACGTTAATTAAAAGGGAGTACAGGGAAGCAACTTTTAACACCAAAATGTTTCCACCACAAAAAGAATGTTTACACCAAAAAAGCGAAACATACATTTGAAAAGAGAAGGCCTACAGCAAGTTTTTCAAAAGCAGATAAAATATTGGTAAGTTTCCTTTACATGACGTGGGTAGTGTTTCTAACGTTAGATGAAATCAACTTATGAATTATATAATGTACTTTTGTTTTGTTCTGTGCCTGTGTGTGTTGTGTCTGTGTATAGTTTCCACAGGTGCATGTATATTATTTCGCTCTTGGTTTTCTCTGTGAGGTGCTTGTGATGTTAAATTCAGAGCTGGGCCTCTCGTTGCCCCCGTCTTCCCCGTTTACGCGCCCCTCTCTGCGGAAGCAGCAGTTGTGGGTGCAGGGGCCGTCCGAGCCCTCCACCTCATGCTGGGGGCTGAGGGGCCGAATCCTTCCTCCCTCCACCCAACTGAGGCACACGGGGCTCGTAAATAAGCAACAGCTTAGCGGTACGAGGACAGAGCTGTATTAAGTCGCAGGCAAAGAAGGCAATCGCCCGGGACCCCCATGTTTAAAGCCCCCCCATCCCCCCAAGAAAAGTGAGTTGTCTTTCCACATCAGCTGTATTTTTCTATCTCGCCAGGGCTCTCTTTTACCCAGAGCCATTTTATTGCATTTGATCTGGGGCCCCAGTCAAGGCAAAGCATGGCTGCTTTCGTGTGACCCCCGTTTCTGATACTTTGACATATACTTCAGTATTGTTTGGTTTCTTGCAGGCTTGAATTAGCAGAAAATAGATGATAAAAGGAATATGCTACTTACCAGTATGCATCTGTTCTTGGCATGTAGAGCTGCAGAGTTGTACACTTAGCATAGGTCGCCATCTGGTGTTGGGCCCGGATGTTTGCAGTTTGTTTTTCTTCTTGGACCGTCTTTGGAAGTCACGAGTTTGGTGACTCCTCCTTCGGTCCGTACTGCGCATGGGCTTCGGCTCCATCCTCAGATTGTTTTTCGCCAACAGGGAAATGATGGAGCGTAGTAATAACAGTGAGAAACCCATGTGTGTTGTATCTAAATAAGATGGACTGGAACGGATACAGGTAGCCGGGGAGGCGGGTGGGCGTGTACAACTCTGCAGCTCTACATGCCAAGAACAGATGCATACTGGTAAGTAGCATATTCCGTTCGAGGCATATGAGCTGCAGATTGTACACTTAGCATAGATTATATAGCAGTACCCAACCTTAGCGGCGACCACCGGTATCCGTTGCAGCTGTTTGAAAGAGTGTTTTTAGTACAGCCTGGCCCACCCTAGCTTGCTGCTGGGAGTGCACATCTACACAGTAGTGTTTTGTGAATGTGTGCGGTGTAGACCATGTGGCTGCCTTGCATATGTCATCTAAGGGTATATTCCCTAGAAAAGCCATAGAAGCCCCTAACTTTCTTGTAGAGTGGGCTTTAGGGGGAACAGATAATGTTCTCTTTGCCTTCTGATAGCAAATTTGTATGCATTTTACAATCCACCTAGCTATCCCTGATTTTGAGATGGGGTTGCCTTTATGTGGTGGAGAAAAGGAGACGAACAACTGTTTGGTCTTCCTGAAGGGTTGCGTTCTTTGTATGTAATAAAGCAACGCTCTTTTCACATCTAGTGTGTGTAAGGCCCTTTCCGCAACAGATTGGGGTTGCGAAAAGAAGACAGGTAATTCCACTGATTGATTGAGGTGGAAGGGGGTAATGACTTTGGGCAGGAACTTCGGATTAGTTCGAAGTATGACCTTGCTGTGATGCATTTGTATGTAAGGTTCCTGTATGGTGAACGCTTGTATTTCGCCAACCCTTCTAAGGGAAGTGATAGCTACAAGGAAAGCTGTTTTCCAGGTGAGAAATTGTAGCTCACATTTGTGCATTGGTTCGAAGGGCGGACCCATTAGTCGTGTAAGGACCAAATTTAGATTCCATACAGGGGAGGGTGGTGCCCTGGGAGGAATTACTCGTTTAAGGCCTTCCATGAAGGCTTTAATAGCGGGCACTCTGAAGAGTGACAAATGCTGTCTGTTTTGTAGATAGGCAGCGATCGCTGCTAGGTGTAGGCGTATGGATGAATACGCCAGGTTACACCTGTGAAGATGGAGCAGATAGCATATGATGTGTTGTATGGATGCATCTAGAGGGTTGATTGTATTGTTACGGCAGTACATTACAAATCTTTTCCACTTTGCGGCATAGCATGCTCTAGTGGTAGGACGTCTGGCTTCCATGATGATGTTCATGCAATCAGGGGGAAGGTTAAGGTACCCGAATTCTAAGATTTCAGGAGCCAGATCGCCAGGTTGAGCTGAGCTGGGTCCGGGTGCCTGATTTCTCCATGGTTCTGGGTTAGGAGGTATGGGGAAAGGTGCAGTTTTTGATGTGGTACCACTGATAGTTGTAGTAGCGTGGTGTACCACGGCTGTCTGGCCCACGTCGGAGCTACCAGAATGAGTGTGAGGGAGTGCTGTTGTAGTTTCCTGACCACTAATGGAATTAGTGGGAGAGGTGGAAAGGCGTATGCAAATCTGCCTGACCAGTTCATCCATATCGCATTGCCCTTGGACAATGGGTGTGGGTATCTGGCGGCGAAGCTTGGGCATTTTTTGTTTTCGTGGGTGGCGAAGAGGTCTATTTGAGGATGCCCCCACTGTTGGAAGAATGGGTGAAGAACTTGTGGATGCAGTTCCCATTCGTGTAGTTGTTGAGTCTGTCTGCTGAGCAGATCTGCTATGGTGTTTTGTACGCCTGGAACATGTTGTGCCAGGAGAAAAATGTTTTGGGGAATTGCCCATCTCCATATGCTCTGGGCTAAGCGGGAGAGCTGGGGAGAGTGTCCCCCCCCCTGTTTCTGTATATAATACATCGCAGTCATGTTGTCTGTGCGAATGAGGACTGCTTTGCCTGAAATCTGCTTTTGGAAAGATTTTAGGGCTAGAAAGATCGCCAAAAGCTCCAGATGGTTGATGTGGAGCGTTTTTTGCTGTGGCGTCCATAGACCTTGCATTGTGAGGTGTAAGAGGTGCGCTCCCCAGCCGGAGAGCGATGCGTCCGCTGTTAGAGTCACTTGGGGAACCGGGTCCAGGAACGGCCGTCCCTTGGAAAGGTTTGTGGTGTTCCACCACTGCAGAGAGTGATGTGTGCGGCCGTCCACCAACACCAGATCCGTCAGCTGACCCTGGGCCTGGTTCCACTGTTGTGCTAGGCACTCCTGAAGTGGACGCATGTGGAGTCTTGCATGGGGCACTATGAAGATGCAAGACGCCATCATCCCTATGAGCTTCATAAACACTCTTGCTGGTAGAGAGTGTTGAGGAAGGAATATTTTGCGTAAGGCTAGAATGCTTGTGATTCTGGCTGAGTTTGGATAGGCAATACCTTTTGAGGTGTCTATGGTGGCCCCGAGATATTGCTTTGTGTGAGATGGTATGAGGTGGGACTTTTGGTAGTTCACCGTGAAGCCTAGCTGATGAAGCAGTTGGATGGTGCTGTTTGTATGTTGCACGCATTGGTGGTAGGACGCGGCTTTTATGAGCCAGTCGTCTAAGTAAGGGAAGACGTGAACATGTTGACGTCTGAGGTGTGCTGCTACTACTGCTAGGCATTTGGTAAACACCCGTGGTGCAGTGGTGACCCCGAAGGGGAGAACCTTGAATTGGTAATGTTGCCCGTCCACCACGAACCTGAGGTATTTTCTGTGAGAGGGGTGTATTGGAATGTGAAAGTACGCGTCTTTCAGATCCAGTGTTGTGAGAAAGTCTCCCTGGCAGAGGAGTGGGAGGACTTGTTGTAAGGTGACCATGTGAAAGTGGTCTGAATGTATGTAGGCATTTAGAGGCCGGAGATCCAGAATGGGTCTGAGGGTCTCGTCTTTCTTTGGGATTAAGAAATATAGGGAGTAGACCCCTAGATTTCGTTGATTGTCGGGTACCTGCTCTATAGCGTGTTTCTGGAGGAGCGAGAGTACCTCTTGTTTGAGCAGTGTGGAATGCTCTTGGGACATTGGACGGTGCCTTGGTGGGATATTGGGTGGGGTAGATGTTAGCTCGAGGCAGTACCCTGACCGAATGATTTGGGTCACCCATTTGTCCGATGTTATGGACTCCCATACGTGGATAAAATCTTGTAGTCTGCCCCCGACCGGAGTGGAATGGTCTGGGGGGAGCGAAGGGGAGTCATTGTGCGGGTGGGGTGGCAGAACGGGTATTGTTGGTTTTGCCCCTGCCCTTATTGTTGTTGCCTCTGTAACCACCTCTTTGGTTGCCCTTTGAAAAGGTATTTTGAGGAGGGGATTTGTAGGAGGTAGAGGCATTATCGGTGGAGGAGCCTCTACCTGTGCCACGAAAGGACGAGCGTCGAAAGGAACGCTTAGAGGCTTGGGTCTGGAGCGCTCCCATAGACTTCGCTGTGTCTGTATCTTTCTTCATTTTTTCGAGCGCTTCGTCTACCTTTGGGCCAAAGAGTGTTTGCTGGTCAAAGGTGTGATTAAGTATTGATGTCTGGACCTCAGGCTTGAACCCTGATATCCTGAGCCAGGCATGGCGGCGAAGCAGGACACTGGTGTTTATGGCTCTAGAAGCAGTGTCTGCTGCATCGAGGGCACACTTAATGGAGGTGTTTGTGATTAGTTTGCCCTCCTGTATCAGGTCATGAGCTTGGCGTTTGTATTTCTCTGGAAGGTGCTGCATAAGAGCCTCTAATTCATCATAGTGTGCTCTATCATATCGCGCAAGCAGTGCTTGTGTATTTGCAATGCGCCACATGTTTGCAGCCTGGTAGGCGGTGCGTTTACCAGACGCGTCCAGAAGTTTAGATTCCTTGTCTGGTGGTGGGGCATCTCCTGAGGATTGGGAGTTAGCCCGTTTTCTAGCTGTGGAGACAACTAGGGAATCTAGAGGAGCAGGGCCCTTGATGTATGCAGGGTCTGTGGGTGCCGCCTTGTACTTCTTCTCTATTCTAGGGTTTAGTACTCTGGCTCTGACAGGGTCTTTGAATACCTCTGTAGCGTGCTTGGTGACACCCTTAAGCATGGGTAAAATAGCAGTGGAACGATCTTGTAAATCAAATGTATCCAGTAGGAAGTCTTCTTCCACTGGTTCAGTGTGCATGTCCACCCCATGGTAGTGTGCTGCTCTCTGCACTAAATGGAGAAACCCTAAGGAGTCCTCTGGAGGAGACGGCCTTGATGGGTATAGGTCGTCTTGAGGTACATTGGGTACATCAGGGTTATTATAATCCTCCCATGGATCTGGGGTCCCTGGTGGAGTGGAATCCATTGGGGCGTCCCCTGGGTCATTGTCCGGGTCCCTGTCATCCGGATCTGGGGATGGGGCCGGATCGTAGTGAGGTAAAGGTGGAGGGGGTGGTGGTGGGAGGGGGGGTGGCAGTGGGGAGGGTACTCTAAGGGGAGAAGTAGCTGAGTCCCTCTTTTTGGGTGGAGGAGGAGGAGCCGGAGCCTCAAGGCGACGCTTCTTAGTAATCACAGTCAAAAGGCCAGTCTTTGGATCTCTGGACAAAGTCTTTTGTAAAGGGTCTGGTGTAAACAGAGCCAATGGCGCCGAGTCGTCTGTCGGCACCGGCGATTTCGGAACCGGAGGTTTCGATGTTCTGTGTACGCCATGCTTTTTGGAGGTCTCCGTGTGTTTCGGCGTCGAATGCTGTTTCGGCGCCGGAGCGTCGGTGCCGACCGATTTCTGTTTGTGTTTGGTCGGCGCCGAGTGTCCAGGCTTCGGCACCGGTGGTTTCGGAGTCGAGCTGGATTTTGCAGGCTTCGGTGCTGAGTGGTGTTTATCGGCACTGGGCGTCGGCTGGCTCGATCCCGAGCTGCCGTGAGACTTTGAGTGCTTCGACACCGGGCCCGAAGGTGGGGTGATCGAGGCTTTGGTTTTGGTTTTGCCCAGGCCGGCAGGCGAGGGAGTAACCGGAGTCTCTTTGGTTTTCGGTGCGGGGCTGGGAGGGGGTATTGTACTCACGGCCCGCTGTCCTGGTGTTACGTCCTCCCGGTCGGAGTCGTCGGCCTCGGAAGCGCTGACGATGTCTTCTCCCAGTTCGGTGTGTGTCTGCCCCGAAGCTTCGGCGTCGTCTCCGAAGATGTCCGGTGGAGCTGTCGAGGATGAGTGCGCCATGGTGCGTCGAGCCCTTCGATCTCGGATCGTTTTCTTCGATCGAAAAGACTTGCAGGCGGGGCAGTCTCGAGCCTCGTGTTCTGGAGAGAGGCAAAGGTTACACACCTGATGGAGGTCGGTGTGGGGAAATTTAGACCCACATTTTGGGCACTTTTTAAACGGAGTCCTTTCCATCGGCCGGGACCGGAGTCGCGGAGGGCCCGAAGGCCGGTGTCGATGTACGGGATGGAAAAAGTGCCGCTTCGAGAGATGAAGATGATGAGGAACTCGAAGAATCGAGGATTTTCCGTCGAGGCTGGAACCGTAGAAGTTCGAAGCCGGAGCACGAAGTATCACATCCGAGCCCGATGGCGGAAAAAAACAATCTGAGGATGGAGCCGAAGCCCATGCGCAGTACGGACCGAAGGAGGAGTCACCAAACTCGTGACTTCCAAAGACGGTCCAAGAAGAAAAACAAACTGCAAACATCCGGGCCCAACACCAGATGGCGACCTATGCTAAGTGTACAATCTGCAGCTCATATGCCTCGAACATGAAGGTTTCCCAAACAGGTACCATAAAATATGCCTTTCCAGGGGGCAAAATGCTTAAACAGGCGCTGTAGGGGGTAGGGCAGTGAAAATACAAGAGCGAGAGAAGGGAGAACAATCCTCCTGTGTGGGCAGGGGCCATGAGGAAGGCAGGAGACACCACCCATCCCGGGCCAGCACCCACCGAGCTACCCTGCGCCGTTTACAAACACACCCGTGTCACTGCCAGAGTCGTCAGGACAGGAAACACATGCTGCCTCTTTAGATGACAGCCTGAGGAACGGGGTCTCCATTCAATATCTTTATTAGTGCACAGAGGTAGTGAAATCTGTATTTATAATAACACACGCAAATATTATTGTTTTGAAAGTGTTGCCTTAAACAAAGGCGTCTGCGGCTGATGCACGAAGAACGTCTCCTCTGGGCATTTCTACAGTGGGGAATGTGCGAGCAAAATAACAAGGCCTGTCCACGGCACAAGAGGCCACAAAATGGGGGCTGGTTCCAAGAGCCGGGTACAATGGAGGCCAGCCTGGTAAGCGGGCTCCTCGGAGGACAGAGGCGGGACGGTGGGCAAAGATTTTGTGGCGGGAAGGGGCCTGACATACGTCTGACTCTGGCCCAGCCTTACTGGCACTGCAGAGGCGCCGAGCGTTTGCAGGGAACTCAAAATAGACTAAAAGCCAGCCTGCCTCTGGTAAGTAAGCATCCTCGGGCGGAGAAAATGCAAATGACGTGTAAAGGACGGCTCTATAAGTAAATACCTGTCACTGATGACTGTAGTTATCTAAGTGTCTGATTCGACCTTTCATACTACCTACGTCAATAAACTGAGTGCCATTATTTGGACAATAGTAACGTTATGTACAGCGCTTAGAAGTGGCAGAGGTGTGCGATGAAACCCTATATAGAAAGGCCAGGATTAGTATTTGACGCAGGCATTCCGCCACTTGCCAATGTGTTGTTTTCCATGTTAGAAGTACTATGGGCAAGTCCCAGCAGTGTGTTAGGACAAGTCCCGGCACACACACTGCTGTTGGCTACAAAGCCAGGCCTGGGCTCTAGTAGAGGTGTTCCTGCTAACCAGGGGCGGGTCTAGATTTGACGATGCAGTGTGTCACCGCAGGCTCCGGTTTCCTGTCTGAATCACGGGGAAAAAGGCTTTCAGAATCCCCCATCGGCCTTCAAACGCTGCTGTCATTCAGTTGCACCTTTTTAACGTCATACTGTTAATTGCTGTTTGGTACAATACTATATATTTTTGAGCATGCGAGTAGGAAGAAACTGAAAATACCCCCACTTCGAACAAAAGATCTTATGGCACCAAGCAAATGAAGCAAACAATCATGACCCTCCCCAGAAGATAGCTCTTCCATCGATCTATCCATTCATCCTTTCATCTTACCATTTATCTGCTGATGTCCACCATTTAAACTTTACATTCTATTATCTATTCAGTCTTTCATCAATCATTCAGTTTTTCACCATTCCGTCTATCCACCCTTCATATCCAAACCTATCCATTTATCTCCAACCCTATCCATTCATCCATCTCTTTATCCACCTTTTCCCTCATCCATCAATCCATTCGCTCATCCATCCATCAACCCTTTCACTCTTTTATTCCATCCACCTTTTCATTCCATCCACCCTTTCACTCAATCCCTCCTTTCACTCATCCATCATCCACCCTTTCATTCATCCATCCAATCTTTCACTTATCCACCCATTATCCGCCCTTTTAGCCAATCATCGACCCTCTTTCACCCATGCATACTTTCACTCATCCATCCATCCAGACATCCACCCTTGCTCACTCACCCATCCACTCACTCACTCACTCACCCACCCACCCTATTTTTCGTTAGTTATGAATCTTTGTCGCCGAGCAGACATGTACACACAAAGTGCCACCCATTTCTTTAAAATACCTCCTGAGAGTGTCTTGATTCTCTCTCTTTCTCTCACTTTTTTCTTACAAAAACAGGAATACAAATGCAGGCAAACACACAAACATAGCAGACACGCAAGGGCAGAGATGACATGAGCACCAGTTACATTACAGAAAGTCACATTAATTTTTGTTTTAGGCCTAGGACAATTAAGTCATTTTCTCAGAATCACGGAATGTTGAGCTAAAGCTGGGACTCAAACCTATTTTCATAGTTCCTTGTTAGGCAGCGCTGACTGGCCCTAACATTACATCCTCACAATTTTCCTATCTGGGAAAAATGCCTCACAGCCTATGCAAACATAAACCCCCCACGAAGGCCTGAAAGTAACTGGAGGAAGGCACACAGCAAGGCCAATTCCCCCTTTCCCAGCAAACTATAGCTTCAGGGTGCTAGCCTGGACAGGGAGCAGGGAAGAAAAGCAGAGACCCTTAGGTACCATCCCATCACCCAATGTCCACCTTCCCAATCCGATGCTGGGTAGCGTGTAAAGTTCCGGTACTCAAAGGGAGAAAAATAAAAAGTAGCGGTTCTCCGTACCGGTGAGTACCGGCCCATTTAAAGCACTGACTCTAAGAATGTCAGATGTGTTGGTCTTTCCCAGTATTTACACAAAACAAATTGCATTTATATAGAGCTTACTACCCCTGAGGAGGCATTGAAATAATTTAAGTACCACTATTGTTTCTTGTATAGCCCTTCTCATCCCAATGCAGGGTGTCAGAATGCTTTATATCAGAAGTGCATATTACATATACAATAAATTATATAAGTTTGTAAATGAATGTACAGGATGTGTTACATAGAAATGGGGGATTACAAGGTGTAGGTCACACATCTTCCATAGCTCATTGTGCTATTATCCTCGCAATGCGCTCAAACGCATACATGATAGACCTCCTAAACATATGCAAGGGCTTAAGATCTGATGCCACTTCTTGTGATGCCACTTTCTGTAAAATTGTGGCTTGTGATGTCACTTCTAGTGATGTCAATCCCTGTGATGCCACGTGGGATGTCATACGCCGTGATGTCATATGCTGGGATATCACGCGACAGGATGTTACTTGCAAACTGCCTGAGTCCCCCCACTTCTTTTTTTTAGGACTTGTGCCCTGGACCATACTAATTTCACCAATCAAGGTAGAGTTACCAATTCTCCAAGCAAAAAGACGGCAACACTTCTAAAAGAATCTGCTGATAACCTCTTAGTAATTCAATGAACACAGTTCTGGCCACAACTATACTTGCCAGTCGGCTTTTCACAACACTGGCAAATTGATCTAACAAACATTTCAACTTTTTTACACACTTTACAGTATTTTCTTCTTTTAAATTGTGACAATTGGATGGTAACATTTAGATGTGTGTGTAAAAATGTACGGGGTCCCACAGCTGACACATGTATTCACATGTAGTTCAAGTACAGCCAAACATATCCCTTTAAATTGAGAGGACATCAAACGTTTTTCTGGTTGGTTATGTGTTACAATCAGAATCTTTATGTTTAGCTTTAATATGCGATGTAAGGCTGTCCTTAAACTATACACACTTACCATAATTTTGGGCTTTATGACAAAGTCCTTTTGCCCTCCGACTGGGATATACTTCTTCATGAGGCTGAAGGTGTTATAGCAGCAGATCAGCAGGCCGCTGCTATTCGTCCTAAGGTTGAAGTCCACATCCTCACAAAAGTACCTAGATATAGGAAAGATTAAGTCTGATAAAGCTCACCAAAACCCCTTTAAAGAGGGAAATTATGAATTTTATGTTTCACAATGCTAGAAAGCCCGAGTGGACTCTGACGGGTGGGGTGGGGGTAGTAGAGATACCCAGCGTGAAAGAAACAACATGAAAGCTGGAGACTCTCATGAGCCAGCAGGCTAGGCAGTAAGCACCCCAGGAACCATTGCAGCCAATGCGTCAGGCTCTTTTTGTGTTACATTTTCACCCTAAGTGGGATGGTTATGCCCAGACGTGGGTCCTGCGCTCGCTATGCCACCAGTTTCAAGTTAGGCTGGCTGATGAAGGGTGATGCTCTGAAATCGGTTACAGGATGCTTGTTTTACAGTCCAGGGAGGACCTGGCCTGGCAGTTCGTGCTGGACCGTTCCCATGGGGAACAGGGTCAAGATTTGCATATTGCTGGGGTCTAAACTGGAATGGTGTGGCAAGCAGAAGAACGATGGATTAAACCCATATCTGTGACTGGTGGTGAATGTTTGGTGATGTTCAACATTCCGTCCATCATCTTTTTGTGTTGCAGCTGCAATAGACGTCAGCAAGTCAGGCAGCCATTTTACAACAGGCACCGGCATAGCCGCTAGAGTGGGCCTCGGCAACCAAGAAAAAGCTAGCACATCCGACAGGCAGCAGGCCAATGACACAGCAGGCAGCACGCCAAGCACCTATCAGCCAGCACGTCAAGGATCCAGCAGGCAGCATGCCAAGCACCTATCAGCCAGCACGTCAAGGACCCAGCAAGCAGCACGCAAAGGACCCAGCAGGAGGCATGCCAGGAACTTAGCACAGCAGTTAGCAGGTGACATACCAGTCAGTGTTTGAGATAGTTTATTGTACAATAAAAGTTATCCTGCCAGAATTGTTCCTACCTATTAACATCATACTGCACGTTCTGGGTCAGGTCCACGTTGAGCAGTATTAAATCATGGACATGGCACCTGGAGAATGGAGGTTTCGGCCTCTTGGAATTTAACTTGCTGTTCCACTTCTGAATGCTTAGCATTGCGTAATGAGTGATTTTTGGCGTTGCTTCTATGTGCTGCAGGACACATTTCAAGGAAATATTTTTATTGCTAACTATTGGCTCCGGTGCTTGGCTGTGAAAGAAAAGACACAAGAAAAAGTATTAGGTAAGAATAAAACTCAAGGATTAAACAAATATGCACGAGAGAGAATAAACGTTTCACAGAAGAAAGAAGGAAAGGATAGCTTTTGGCCTATAGGACAAATCAACTCTATATATATGTGCCTGGTCTTAAGAGCCTTATGTGAATACTCTTCTTGATGACTAATCTGGGTTTCTGATGTCAATTGCAAAAAAATATCTGTGAGAAAGTGGCTCTGTATATACTGTTCCCAAATAGGTACAGTGTGTACAGAGTCCACAGTCCCCAGAGGTTTGGCAGAGGCTAAACTTGGATATAACCTTACCCTCTAAAGTGGTAGCTTGGTTGAGCAGAAAGGCAGTATCAGAGGACAGTGTAAAGTATTTGTTGTACACACTCAGTCAGCAAATGGCCCAAGTACACCACAGTGCCCTGCCCTATCTGGCATTTGGATGCCTTGATAGTGAGACCTTCATCCCAAGGTGGATCAGGTGATCCTGCCAGGTGAGGCTAAAGACAGCAATATCATCAAGATGAGCTGCACTAAAGGACTCCAACCCAGCAAGGACATGGTTCACCAACCTCTGGAAGGTGGCAGAGGCATTCTTTAACCCAAAGGGCATCATAGTAAACTGATAATGCCCATCAGATGTGGAGAATGCTGTATTTTCTTTTGCTCCTGGGGCCATGCCAATCTGCCAGTACCCTGCAGTTAAGTCAAAGGTACTGAGGAATTGGGCGGCCCCTAATTTATCTATCAGCTCATCTGCTCTTGGAATAGGGTGAGCATCTGTCTTAGTGACAGAGTTGAGCCCTGTATAGTCCACATAGAACCTCATCTCTCTCTTTCCACCTTGTTGATGAGGTTTGTGGACCAGAACCACTGGGCTAGCCCAGGGGCTCTCAGAGGGTTCAATTATCCCTACCTCCAGCATCTTGCTGACCTCAGCTTTGATGCTTTCCTGGACTTGGTCTGACTGACGATAGATTGTGTTCTTGACAGGTGCACTGTCACCAGTGATCACATCATGGGTACACCAGTTTGTCAGACCAGGGGTCAGGAAAAGAGGCTAGCATACTGTTGCAAGACTTGCTTGCAGTCAGTCTGCTGTTGGGCAGAGAGGGTGTCTGAAAAGACTACACTATCTACTGACCCATCTTGTGGGCTGTAGGAGAGGAGGTCAGGGAAAGGTTCACTCTCTGCTTCCTGTTCCTCATCAGTCACCATCAGCATGGTGATGTCAGCCTTGTCATTGTAGAGCTTAAGGCGGTTCACATGGATAACGCTTTTGGGTGTCCTGCTAGTGCCCAGGTGAACTAAATAGGTGACCTCACTCTTTCTCTCTAGGATAGGGTAAGGGCCACTCCATCTACATTGGAGGGCATTTGGTGCCACTGGCTCCAAAACCCACACCTGTTGCCCAGGTTGAAATTCAACCAGTGCAGCTTTTTGGTCATACCAGTGCTTCTGAAGTTCCTGGCTGGCCTCAAGGTTTTTGGATGCTTTCTCCATGTACTCAGCCATTCTGGACCTTAGGCCAAGCACAAAGTCCACTATGTCTTGTTTGGGCTCTTGAAGAGGCCTCTCCCAGCCCTCAGTGGTCCCCTCACAGGATGACCAAACAGAAGTTCAAAGGGTGAGAAACCTACTCTCTTCTGTGGTACTTCTCTGTAAGCGAAAAGCAGGCATGGCAACAGGACATCCCATCTCATTTTGAGTTTCTCAGGGAGACCCATGATCATGCCTTTCAATGTCTTGTTGAATCTCTCAACAAGGCCAATGGTAAGCAGACATGAAGTTGGAACCTCTGTCTGAAACCACCTCCTTAGGAAACCTTACCCTGGTGAAAACACCCAGGAGGGCCTTGGCTACTGCAGGGGCTGTAGTAGTCTTAAGTAGAATTGCTTCAGGGTGCCTAGTAGCATGATCCACTACTATTAGAATACATTTGTTCCCTGAGGCTGTGGAAGGTTCAAGTGGACCCACAATGTCCACTCCTACCCTTTCAAAGGGCACCCCCACCACTGGTAGTGGGATGAGGGGGGCCTTTGGGTGGCCACCTGTCTTGCCACTGGCTTGGCAGGTAACACAGGAGCTGACAAACTCCTTCACCTTTTGGTGCATCTGGCACCAGTAAAAGTGACTCACTAGCCTTTCCCAAGTTTTGGATTGCCCCAGATGTCCAGCTAGGGGGATGTCATGAGCCAAAGTTAGGAGGAACTCCCTGTACTTCTGTGGCGCTACCACCCTCCTGGTGGTTCCAGAAGTGGGATTTCTTGCCTCAGCATACAGTAATCCCTCTTCTCAATAAGCTCTGTGGGTACCACTGACATCGCCCTTTGCTTCTGAAACAGCTTGCTGCCTTAGGCTTTCAAGAGTGGGACAGTCTCGCTGACCCTGGCACAGCTCTTCCCTAGAGGGTCCCCCTGGGCCCAAGAGTTCAACCTGCTAAGGGTCAAGTTCCGTGGGCTCAGTTCCCTCAGGGGTATCCAAATCTTCTCCCTGTGGAGAGGGGTCCTGAATGTTTTGCTGTACAGAATCATGTTCCCCAGTCTTCTTACCTTTTCTCTTGGTTGGTTGGGCCATTATTTCAGGCTCCAGACCTACTTTTACACCCTTACTCTTGCTCTGGTTTGCACACACACCAATTCAGCGATGCCCAGCATGGCTGCATGAGCCTTTAGCTCATCCTCAGCCCAGGCTGAGGTTTCCAGATATTTTCCCAGCAGACATGCAGCTGGCAACTTTGGAGAGACCACTACCTGTTTCAGGCCAGTAACCCCCCCCCCCCCGCCTAATGTCACCATGGCCATGGGATGACTAGTGGTGACACTGTCAGCATTGGTGACTGGGTAAGACTTCCCAATCAAATATTGCTCAGGGGAAACCAGTGTGTCTTTCACCATAGTGACACTGGCACCTGTATCCCTCAGAGCTTCTACCCTAGTTCCATTCACCCAGGGGTACTGCAAATATTTCTTTAAGTTGGGTAAACTCCACTTCCCCCAGTGAGACTAGACTTGCTTCAGTGTGTTCCCAGATTTGCTCAGGTACACTTCGGATCCCATCTGTATACTAGCTGCCCCAGGAGTAGCTGTACTGGGTGCGTTAGGGGCTTTGTTGTGGGGGCAAGATGTATCTACAGTTAAGTGTCCTGACCTCTTACAGTTATTACACCAGGCCTTTAAGGGATCAAAGTTCTTCCCCCTATAGGGTTGAGGCACATAGGGAGTAGTTTGGGTCCCACCCCCCTCAACAGATTTTTGGGGCCCTTTGGAAGACTCAGACTTTTATCTTGGGGATTCTCACCACCTTTCCCCTGGGGAGGTTTTGTGGCCACCTTCCTCTGGTCACCCCCAGTGGCTGTCCTTGTCACCCTAGTCTTAACCCAGTGGTCTGCCTTCTTTCCCAATTCTTGGGGAGACATTAGACCTAGATCTACCAAATGCTGATGCAACTTTTCATTTGTGCAGTTACTTAATATATGTTCCTTCATGAATAAATTGTACAATCCAGTAAAATCCTGCACACCATGTCCAGCTAACCAACCATCCAGTGTCTTTACTGAGAAGTCTACAAAGTCAATCCAGGACTGGGTCTGGGTTTTGTGAGCCCCCCTGAATCTAATTCTATACTCCTCAGTAGTGAATCCAAATTCCTCAGAGTCTTCCTCGGAGGTCACAGGATCCTGCCTCTGGCCCAGAGAGGGTCAGAAGCCTGCCTCTGCAGTTACCAGAGAACAGTTCCCACAGGTCCCCCCCAGAGAGGTTTCTTTACTCTTCTTATTTCACAAGCCCTCTCAAAGGCTGTGAACCATTTGGTGATGTCATCCATCACCTTCCTCAAATTTAGGGACAATCCTTTTGAAGATTTTAGGATCAGAAGTTTCCTCCCTATCCTTGTTTTTATTATTGCTGCCGCCATTGATGGGTGCTAAACCCATCTCTCTCCTTTCTTTTTCTAGAGCCAGAAGCCTGGACTCTAGCTCTAATCTTTTGGCCAGCCTTGCTAAAAGGCTGTCCTCTTCACTGGTGGGTCCCCCGGTGATCTCTAGGTCCCCAGATGCTAATTCTTGGATTGAAGGGTATGGGGGCCCTCTCCTCCCTAGGGAATAGTGTGGGGGGTTATTATCCACCTCCTCTTCTTCCCTTTCCTCATCTGACTGGCCATCACCATGTTCAGATGGGTGGTCCTTAGCATACTCAGCCAAGAGCTCCTGGAGCCCTAGTTTGGTTGGATGCAGGCCCATTGGTATATTTTTAAGTTTGCATAGGGACCTCAATTCCTTGAAAGACAAGTGTAAGTAAGGTGTGAGGTCGAGATCCTTCACCAGGTCCATGTTATTATTTTCACTAATAGCTGAGTTTGTCTGAGTCATTCTAACTTGACAGTTCTAATCCTCTACCCTGACTATAGTGACTTATTTTTCTAAAATTCTAATGGGACTTAAGCAAGGTCCTAGCAAGACTTAGTATTTTGGAAAAGACCAATCAGAATTTTAAAGGCAATTTTAAGAGTTCTGTCGTGTGATCAGATGATAACTAAGTAGTCCAAACAATGCAAGTTTGTATCCCACCGCTGATCCACCAATGTGAGAAAGTGGCTCTGTATATACTGTTCCCAAATAGGTACAGTGTGCACAGAGTCCACAGTCCCCAGAGGTTTGGCAGAGGCTAAAGTTAGATATAACCTTACTCTCTAAAGTGGTAGCTTGGTCGAGCAGTAAGGCAGTATCAGAGGACAGTGTAAAGCATTTGTTGTACACACTCAGTCAACAAATGGTCTTACACACTCAACAACTGAACTCTAGGCCAATGGTTTATATAAAAAAATATATGTCTGTTTTATTTTAGAACCAACAATAGGTATTAAAATATACTCTCTCAGAATGAGATGCTTTAGGTAAATACTTTTGCAATATGCAATTGACTTTTGTAAATACTGGTTACAGGTTGTTGCAATAGGCAACACAATTTCAAACACAATAATGCATTGAGCTCAATGGAAGATTTAAGTTATTTGCAATAGATTACTTTCCGGATTACTTTTGTAACTCCAGGACTGGATCCTAGATTCAGTTCTGGGACAGTTCTTAGAAACAAGTGATAAAAGTCGACTTAGTTACTGTTGTTATTTTTAGGTAATATTTTGCTATTTTAAAAGTTGACACTTAGAAGAAATTTCATAGAAAAACAGTCAATGACTCCCTATGGAAGAAAATTCAAGTTGCAGGTAAAGTATGTTCTCGTTACTTTTGTAATCCAGTACTGGGCTCCTAGACTCAGTACTGGGACCTCTATCTAAAACAGGTAAGTAATTACGTTTTTACAGTTAGCACGATTTTTAAAGAATATTTGAAGTTTGCAAAAATCGACAGAAGAAATTTCACAGAAAAACAGTCAATGATTTCCTATGGAAGAAAATTGGGTTACTGGTAAGTACGGTTGTGAATATTTTTCAGGGTCAGTGCTGGGCACCAAGATCCAGCAATGGGATCTCTCCTAATAGCAGGTGAATGTGAGTGTTTTCGTTACTCGGCTGATTTTTGGTGAATATTTTAAGTTTTAGAAACCCCACACTTCGAAGAAATTTCCGAAGAAACCAGTCAATGTTACCCTATGGAGAAAATTGAGTTATCGGCTTTTGGGTAAGCACTCGACTGGCAGAGTTAAGGTTCTGGGCACAGACTCAGGGGTCTCTCAGCGTCAGGTAGGTACAGTGGTTACACCCTCAGCGGCGCTGGGGCAGCCGGGTGCAGAGTGAGTTAGGCCAATGTTATTCTATGGGAGTCAGGTGGGCCTTGGTTGGTGGCTGCTGACTAGCAAGCCACGCGGCTGTGGGAGCTAGGCTCCTGGTCACTTAATCAAGGCAAATGGGGAAGTAGATAGGTGTAGAGGTTACACTGCCAGGGCCACTCGGGCGGCAGGGTGCAGGGTGCTTTTAAGCCTTCGGGCGCTCAATTGATTTCAATGGGAAAGCTCCTAGTTGGAAAAAGGCTGCAAGCTCAGGGACGAAGATTCTTCAGGTGCCACCACCACTTCGAGAGGTAAGTTGGGTAGTTGGAGGATAGGTAGGTACCCGGGAGCTCGGCACAGGGGGCCGCAGGGGTGCTTTTTGGTGCCGGGAAATCTTACCCTCTGTTGATCGCGGTTGGGGGGGCACCTGGTTCTGAGGCTGCAGGCGAAGTCAAGAGCATCGAGGGAAGCCTTTGGGTGCAGGACTCGGGGTCACAGTCGCCGGGGGGTCATCCTCGTGGTCTTTGTTCACTCCGGCACAGGCCAGGCATGGCGGGTGCAGAGTGTGCAGGGTTCGCGGTTCCTGGCTGATTCCAGGGGTCAGTTACTAGCTTTGAGCAGTGCCACTGCTCGTGGGAGTCCCAGATGCTCAGAGTCACAAGGTAGCCAGGTCCTCCGGGGTTTGTGAGGTTGCTGGCCACGGGAGATGCCGGGATTTAGCAGGAGCAGGTTCGAGGGTCGACAGGCCGGTAGGGCTGGAGCCAAAGCAGCTGCACGGCAGGTCTTCTTTCTTATTGATCTTTGTTGTTTCGGAATCTGGATCTAAGGAAGGAAGGTTCAGGGTACCCCTAAATACTAAATTTAGGGGCGTTACAGGTAGGTAAAGGGCAGGGACCACTGGGTCCCTGCCCTGGGGTGGGTACACCCCCTATCCTGCCACTCTCCTGTGGGAGGGGGCAGTGGCCTAGTCCTGATTGGGCAGTGCTCCCCATCTTCAAGATGGCGAGAGCCCGGAGATGTGCTTCACTCGCCTCCCCCGCCTGAGGGGTGGTGTTGGCAGAGGCTGGCACACCCCCTGTCCTTCCTTGGGGTTTCCGGCCAGTCTTCCCGCCAGAGTGGGGGTTTAGAACCGGTAGGAGCCAGTTGCTGAGTACAGCAAGTGGCCTGGAGAAGCTCACAAAGGCGGCATATGCCTTTGAAGCTTCCCCAGCCAATCCTGGGGGAGGAGACCTAGCACCTCGCCCAGGATGTGCATTGTTGCAGTCCCAGGAGAGCGGGTGGCTCTCTACCCAGGGGTCCAGCAACATGTCTGCTGTGTGGCAGCCTCGGCAGCCCCTGAGGCCAGACGTGGATTGTAGGTTAGGTTCAGGGGGCATCTCTAAGATGCCCTCTGTCGTGCATTGTACATTAAATCCTGCACTGGCATCAGTGCGGGTTTAATGTGCTGAGAAGTTTGATACCAAACTTCTCAGTCTTCAGTGGCGCAATCATGGTGCTGTGGAGTTTGTGTTTGACGATCTCCCAGCACCATATACTCTTAAATGGCCACACTGCAGTTACAGTGCCCAGGAATGGACCTGGGTACTGTAAGGGCACAGGACTCATGCTCCTGTATCCACACCACTGACATAGGGCACCCAGCTAGAGGGGTGGCTGATGTATGCCAGGGCAGTGTATGTTGTGGGCATGGCACACAGGGATGTGTGCCATGTCAACTCTGTTTTGTCCTATACCCAGACACTCAGCCTGCAAGGGCAGTGTGTTTGTGTCAGGGTACAGGGCCTCTAAGGGTGGCACAATAAGTGCTGCAGCCCTTAGAAGCCTTCCCTGGGACCATTTACCAGGGGCTGACATGTGGCCAGGGTTTGCCAATTTTGGGTTTTAGGTTTCAGCACAGTTTTTAGGGAAGGAACATAGGCCCTGGGCACCTGATTGGCAGGAGCCCAGGGCACACTCAGTGAAAGTTCATTCAGCAATTCAGCAAAAAGTGGGGGCATACCATGCAAGAAAGATGGCTCTTTCTCACAATTGGAGATTTCCTCCTTATGCCACCTCAGTGTCTTCATGGGTTTCACCATCCCTCGACAAGCCAGAATTCTTAAGACCCTTGCTTGTGCTGGTACTGTGCTATGCCATAATGTGCCCACCTCTGTTTCTGTCTTGCTTTCAGGGTGTTTTGCTGGAATGTGTCATACACTTGCGATCTTTCAAGAAGCAAAGTTTGCACATTTCGTAAAAATGTGTGGTGGCAGTTAGGGCAAAAATGGTTGTATTCTCCTTACCCCTTGCTCATTGTTTGACCCACATGGGTGATTTCTGCTTTCTTGAAGACTTCAACTATCTTCAGTTTTCCTCAGAGCTTTCGTGCTTCTCCTTCAATGTCCATTGGTAAATCAGTTTGAAAAAGTGACCTTTGGTGTTTTCTTGGATCTTTTGATTAAAGTTCTTTCCTCTTTGGTTCAGGAGCCCTTGGCTGTGCTTCCAGACCCAGTGGCGGAAAACAGAATCTAAAGATGGTGACAACGTTGAGGGATTCCTGGGGGCATGCATCTGATGTCATTCAAGGAGGGAGAAGGGACAAAATGGCTGACTACTCAATGTCCACAACAAACAAAAAGAAAAAAAGAGAACAAAGACTACAGGAACCAATTCCAGACCCAACCACATTTTAATGTGCGCTGCCAGGAATGGCAGGATAGCATGCCTAGTGACCAGACCCTAAGCCCGAATCCGCTGTGTGGGGACCAACCTTTATGGCACCTTAGCCATACACAGTGGGAGTTGGCTGCAGGATAGGCCCTGCACCCCAAGCTCCACTGCAGCCATTCCCCATGGGTAATCCCTGCTGTGCATGGCTTCAGTGATTGGACCTTAGGGCAGCCAACCCCCACAGCGCCTTTGGCTATGTGCAACAGGCCCATTATCAAACCCCCACTGTGGCCAGGTCCTGTGCCCAACCCCCACTGTCGCTAGGTCTTGTGCCCAACATGCGGCAGTGCCTGGCCTTGGGCGGGGTGCAAAAGAAAAAGGCACTTCAACACTGTGAGAAAGTGGCTCTGTATATACTGTTCCCTAATAGGTACAGGGTGTACAGAGTCCACAGTCCCCCAGAGGCTGATAGAGGTCAAAGTTAGGTATGACCTTACTCTCAAAAAGTGGTAGCTTGGTCGAGCAGTAAGGCAGTACCAGAGGACAGTGTAAAGCATTTATTGTACACACTCAGTCAGCAAATGGTTTCACACACTCAATAACTGAACACTAGGCCAATGATTTGTATATATAAAATATATGCTTGTTTTATTTTTAGAACCACAAAGGGGGTAAAAATATACTTTCTCAGAATGAGAGGTTGAATATAAATACTTTTGTTTCAAGCAATAAATTTGTGTAAACAGTCACAGTTGGTTGCAATAAACAATCCTATTTCCTAAACATACAATGCATTGAGCTCAATGGTAAATTCAGGTTAGTTGTAATAAATTACTTTAGATTACTTTTGGAATTCCAGGTCTGGATCCTAGAACCAGCCTGGGGTCAGTATTCAGAATCAAGTGATGAAAGTCGACTTAATAACTGTAATGATTTTTAAATAATATTTAGCTATTTCAAAAGTTAGCACTTAGAAAATATTTCACAGAAAACATTCAATGGATCTCTATGGCAAGAAATTCAAATTGCAGGTAGAGTACTTTATCGTTACTTTAGTAATCCAGGACTGGGTGCCTAGACCCAGGACTGGGGTCCTTATCAAAAGCAGGTAAGTAATTTCGTTTGCAGAAATGGTACGATTTTAAAAGAATATTTCAAATTTGCAAAAGTAGACACTTAGAAGAAATTTCACAGAAAAGCAGACAATGGTTTCCTATGGGAGAAAAATGAGTTAGAAGTAAGTATAGTTGTGAACACTTTTCAGAGTCAGGGCTGGGCACCAAGATCCAGCACTGGGAGCTCACCTAGGAGCAGGTGAGTAAATTCGTTTTTGTCACTTGGCTGATTTTTGGTGAATTTTTGCAGTTTTGAAAAGTTCACACTTAAAAGATTTTTGAAGAAAAAGCCAGTCAATGTTACCCTATGAGAAAAATGAAGTTAGCGGTTTAAGGGTAAGTACTCGACTGGTAGTGTCCCCCAGTGTCAGGTAGGTACAGTTGGTTCACCCTCAGCGGTTTCAGGACGGCCGGGTGCAGAGAGAGTTGGGCCCAATGTTATCCTATGAGGGATAGGGGGGCCTTGGTTGGTGGCTGCTGTCTGGCAAGCCACGCGGCTGTGGGAGCTGGGCTCCTGGTCACTTACTCAGGGCAAGTGGGGAAGTAGGTTAGTGTAGAGAGGGCACTGCCAGGGCCACTCGGGCGGCTGGGTGCAGGGTGCTTTTGAGCCTTAGGGCGCTCAATGGAAATCAATGGGAATGTTCCGGTTTGGAAAGAGGCTGCAGGCTCGGGGACGAGGATGTTTCAGGTGCCACCACCACTTCGAGAGGTAAGTTGGGTAGTTGTAGGTTAGGTGGGTACCCCGGGATTGGGCACAGGGGGTCGCAGGGCGCCGGGTGCAGGGGTGCAGGGGTGCCTTTTGACGTCGGGAATCTTACCCTCTGGTTGATCGCGGCTGGGGTGGCACTTGGTTCTGAGGCTGCAGGCTTCTTCCGGGATGTCGAGGGGGGTCCTTGGGTGCCGGACTCTGGGTCACAGTCGCCGTGGGGTCGTCCTCTGGGTCTTTGTCCACTCCGGCACTGGCCAGGCTTGGCTGGTGCAGAGTGTGTTGGGTCCGCGGTCCCGGGCTGGTGCCAGGGATAGCAAGTAGGTTTCTTGAGTAGAGCCTCTACTCGTGGGAGTCCCAGGGGCTTAGAGCTAAAGGGTAGCCAGGTCCTCCGGGGTTGGTGAGGTTGCTGGCCACGTGGGATGCCGCGCTGGTGCAGGTTCGAGAGTCGACAGGCCGGTAGGGCTGGGGCCAAAGCAGTTGGTGTCTTCTTCTCTTTTTAGCAGCTGCAGGGCAGGTCTTTGTTCTTCTTGCTCTTCTTGTCGTTTTTCTATCTGGAATCTGAGGAAGGAAGGTTCAGGGGGCCCCTAAATACTAGATTTAGGGGCGTTACAGGTAGGTGAAGGCCAGGGACCAATGGGTCCTTGTCCTGGGGTGGGTACACCCCCTATCCTGCCTCTCTCCTGTGGGAGGGGGGCAGTAGCCTAATCCCGATAGGGTAGGGCCTCCCATCTTCAAGATGGCGAGAGCCCGGAGATGTGCTTCACCTCGCCTCCCCCACCTGAGGGGTGGGGTGGGCAGGCTGGCACATCCCCTGTCCTTGTATGGGGTTTCCGGCCAAGCTTCCCGCCAGAGTGGGGGGTTGCAGTGGCCTGGGGAAACTCCAACTGGCGGCATGCCTTTGAAGCTTCCCTTTGCTCATCCTGGGGGAGGAGATTTCTCACCTCACCCAGGATGTGCATTGTTGCAGGCCCGGGAGAGCAGGGGCTCTCCCACCCAGGGGTCCAGCAACGTGTCTGCTGTGTGGCAGCCTGGGCAGCCTCAGAGCAGACGTGGATTGCAAGTTAGCTGTAAGGGGGCATCTTCTAAGATGCCCTCTGGGGTGCTTAGTACATTAAATCCTACACTGGCATCAGTGTGGGTTCAATGTGCTGAGAAGTTTGATACCAAACTTCCCAGGCTTCAGTGTTGCCAATATGGTGCTGTGGAGCTCGTGTTTGACAAGCTCTCAGCACCATGTATTCTTAAATGACAGCACTGCACTTACAGTGCCCAGGAATGGACCCGGGTACTGTAGGGGCACAGGGCTCCTGCTCCTGTGCCCACACCATAGGCGTAATGCACCCAGCTAGAGGGGTGGCTGACATATGCCTTGGCAGTGTAGGTGATGGGCATGGTACACAGTGATGTGTGCCATGTCGACTCTTTGTTTTGTCCTGCACCCAGACACTCAGCCTGCAAGGGCAGTGTGTGTGTGTAAGGGTACAGGGCCTCTGAGGGTGGCACAATGAGTGCTGCAGCCCTTAGAGGCCTTCCCTGGTCACAAGGCCCTGGGTACCTAGGGTACCATTTACTAGGGGCTGACATGTGGCTAGGGTTTGCCAATTTGGAGTTTGTGTGGTTTAAGGAAGGAACATAGGCCCTGGGCACCTGATTGGCAGGAACCCAGGGTACACTCAATCGAAGTACATTCAGCAACTTAGCAAAAAGTGGAGGCATACCATGCAAGAAAGATGGCACTTTCTCACACACACCACTCATCAAGTCATCATCAGGTACACTAGAAGGAAACTAAGGTTATTCTCAACATCATAATTGCAGCAAACTAATAATGGGTGCACAATAAAAATAACAAACCTGAGCTGCTCCGGAACATTGCTGTGACTGTTCCACAAAACGCAAGAATCATCCATGACAACAACAAACGGCCACACACACTGGCGTTTAACACCCAGCTCTTCCATGCGGTTCCTCTCCAGCTCCAGATTATGGTAGGACAGTTCCTTTATAAGGAACCTTGCAGCACCTGCGCAAAAAGAAAGGTCAAAATGATGTACGTTACTGTTATAGTTTATCCCCAAACAGAATAGAGAGGACTTAATTTGCACGAATGCTAAGAATGGTGTGTCAATTTGCACAGTGAAAAAGGTCATGAATTTAAAGACAAGCGTCACAATCTCAAACAAATAAACTAGATTGAACTACACCATGTATTACACAAAATTAATTTAAAAAATTGTTTCCAAGTCTAGTGGGTTAAGTTAGAAATAATGCAAAATTTCGAAGTTCAGAGGAAAGAATCCAACAATCATTAGCAGTTTTACCAGCCTCATGTAATCAAAACATTTCATGAATAAAATCGAAAAGTTTCTTACCTGTCGGTGTAGTTTTGCAGCTTGAAGATCTTTCTGGATTCACTATGCTGTGCATTATTCCGCGATCTTGTGGTTGGGTCCGGATTCGTAGTCTTTTCTTTGTTTTTTTTTTTTTTTTGTAGCCCAGGTGGGCGTCGACGTCCACCATTTGGTGCACCTCCCGTGACGTCGTCGTGCTTCCTGCGGAAGTCCCACCTTTGGGGCGCCATCTTCGGGTTCTTTTTTTTTTTTTTTTTTTTTTAACCCTAGGCGATTGATTAATCCTTTTGTCCATATTTCTGTACGTTTCCACTTCTTTGATCCTATCCATTTCACCCCCTCTTCCTCCAGCCTCATCTTCCTGGCGGAGGTGGGTGGGTTCGCTAGTGAATCCAGAAAGATCTTCAAGCTGCAAAACTACACCGACAGGTAAGAAACTTTTCGTTTTGCAGCGTGAATCTTTCTGGATTCACTATGCTGTGCATAGATTTTGTAGCGGTTTTCCTATTTTTGTGGTGGCTGGGTGGAAGATGATCGCTGGTCGTTGAAAATGTGTTGTAGCACCTTCTGTCCGACCTGTGCTTCCTTATTCATTTGAATGTCCACGCAGTAGTGCTTTGTGAACGTGTGCACAGATGCCCAAGTTGCTGCGAGACAAATGTCTTGGATGGGCGTGTTTGCCAGGAAGGCAACTGTGGCCCCCTTCTTCCTTGTGGAGTGAGCTTGGGGCCCCTCCGTTAGCTCCTGTCCAGCCTGTTTGTGACAGAATTGAATAGTGAGGGCAATCCACCTAGCGATGGTGCCCTTGGTGACTGGTCTACCCATGAAGCTAGTAGCAAAGGACACAAACAGCTGCTTCGACTTCCTGAGTTCCTTGGTTCTTTCAATGTAGTGCATCACCGCTCTCCTGGCATCGAGGGTGTGCAGGGCCTTTTCTGCGTTTGTAGTCGGGTTTTGGAAGAAACTCGGTATCTGGATACTCTGATTCATGTGGAACGCCGACACTACCTTGGGCATGAAGTGTGGGTCCGTCCTCAGGACTACCCTGTCTTTGTGAATTTGAATGTAGGGCTCCTGCAGCGTTAGTGCTTGAAGCTCGCTCACCCTGCGTAGTGAGGTTATGGCCACTAGAAAGGCAGTTTTCATCGTCAACATTTGTAGAGTGGCCTTGTGAATGGGTTCAAACGGCGCCCTCATGAGCTCCGTCAGAACCACGTTTAAATTCCATGCCGGCGGCGGCAACCTTTTCGGGGGTGCCATTCTTTTGGCTCCCTCCATGAATCTCTTCACCACCTGCGAGGTGAAGAAGCTTCCACCCTTCTCACCTCTGGTGTAGGCAACGATCGCTGCCAGGTGTACCCTTAGGGAGCTCGAGCAGAGGTTACTCTTTAGAAGGTGTGTGAGGTACCTCAGCACAGTTGAGTCTCTTGTCATTCTGTTTTGCAGGCCCTTTTTCCTGCACCACACCGTGAATCTCTTCCACTTTGCGCTGTAGCACTTTCTTGTAGTAGGTTTCCTTGCCTCCCGTAGCACTCGCATAGTGCTCTGAGGTAACCTTAGGTGTGCGAACTCTAGGTCTTCAGGAGCCATGCTGCTAGGTTGAGTGTCTCTGGCTCTGGGTGCAGGACCTCCCCGTTTTGCATTGAGAGCAGGTCTTTTCTCCTCTCGAACCTGTACGGTTTGCCTTGCGCCATTTCTTGAGTCTGTGAGAACCATGTCTGCCTCGCCCACTGTGGAGCCACCAGGATCAGAGTCATGTTGCTGGTTCTGCACTTGTCGAGCACTCTGTGCAACAGGGGTATCGGTGGAAAGGCGTAGGCAAATGTCCTCCACCAGCTTATCCATAGGGCATTTCCCTTGGATTGCTGATCTGGTTGCCTGGACGCGAAGCTTCGGCATTTTGCATTGTGGCGTGTTGCAAATAGGTCTATTGTGGGAGTCCCCCATCTCTGGAAGATTTTCTCCGTTTCCTGGCCATTGAGCTCCCACTCGTGTGATGCTGAGGTCTGTCTGCTTAGCCAGTCTGCCTCCACATTGTCCTTCCCTGGTAGGTGAATTGCCAGTAGATCTATTTTGAGAGGTATGGCCCATCTCCAAATCTCCTGAGCTAGGGATGAGAGGGGAAACGACTGTGTCCCCCCTTGTTTGTTGATGTAGAACATCGCCGTGGTGTTGTCTGTCTGTACCAACACCCTCTGGCCGAACAGGTGCCTCTGGAATGCCTTCAGGGCTAACAGTATCGTTTTCAACTCGAGGTAGTTGATGTGGCGGACCGCGTCTGCTGGAGCCCATAGACCCCTCACTCTGAGGTTGTCCATGTGCGCTCCCCATCCCTTCTGCGATGCGTCCGTGGTAATGGTCATTGTTGGGCTTGGTGGTGTCAGGCTTCTCCCCGTTGTTATGTTGTCTCTGTTCCACCAAGTTATCTCCTCCTGCACTGCGTGCGTAACAACCACTAGATCCTCCCAACTTCCGTTTGCTTGTGACCATTGCTGTTGCAGCCATTCCTGGAATGGTCTCATGTGCAGGCGTACATTCGGCACCAGCTGGATACAGGACGCCATCATCCCCATCATCTTGCTCACCGCCCTCACTGTCAGAGCTCGCCCCTTCTGGTAGAGCTGCGTCTCCTTCAGCAGAGCATCTGTCCTCCTGTCGCTGGGCACTACTGTACTGTTGAGGGAGTTGATCTTTGCCCCCAGGAAAATCTTTACCTGTTCCGGTTCCAGCGATGATTTTCCCCAGTGGATGGAAAATCCCAGATTTGTGAGGGTGTCTGTTACGCGTTTTGCGTGCCTCTCGCACTTCTCGCGTGAGTTTGCCTTGACCAGCCAGTCGTCCAAGTAGGGGTATACGTGTATTCCCTGTTTTCGTAGGTGTGCCGCTACCGCCGACAGGCATTTCGTAAAGACCCTTGGCGCAGATTTTAATCCGAAGGCCAGGGTTGTGAACTGGTAGTGTTCCTGTTCGATGTTGAATCTTAGAAGGCCCTTGTGCCTTCTGTTTATTGGGATGTGAAGGTAGGCATCCTTGAGGTCCACGGTGATCATGAAGTCCCCTTCTCTTATCTGTGGCAGTACCTCCTGCAGTGAAGTCATTTTGAACCTTTGCGTTCTGATGAACTTGTTTAGGTAACGGAGGTCCAGTATGGGTCTGAGGTCTCCGTCTACCTTCGGCACCACGAAGTAGTTTGAGTAGACCCCTTTGTTGCGTTCCCTGAACGGCACCGTCTCTATGGCTCCCTTTTGTAGGAGTTTCCGCGTTTCTTCTCTGAGTATTGCCAGTTCTTGGGCCGATCTCTGCATTCCCCTCGGCTTCCTGTTTGGAGGTCTTTTCTCCAAGTCTACGCAGTATCCGTACTGCACGATGTTCCGTATCCACTTGTCTGTGGTTATACGCCGCCACTCCTGAAGGTAGAACCTCAGCCTTCCGCCTACTGGTGACGTATGCTCGTAGGCTCTTGAATCTTCTCTTCCCCCTGATGACACTTTTTTGCGCCTCACCCTTGGGGACCTTACGAGGGTAGGCGTCTTCTTGCGTGCTGAGTCACTTCGAGGAGGGCTGATCGCCCCCTCTCCTCCTTTGGCCACGTCCGTTCCCTCTCCCGCGAAAGGACTGGCCCCGAGGTTGATATTGCCAGTTTTGCTTCTGCTGACTTTGTCCGTGACCTTCGCCCTGCTGACCTTGCTGGAACGCCTGGTGCGACGTCCCCTGTTGGCTTCCACCCCTACCGTAGGGTCTCCTCGAGGGATTTCCTCGTCTCATTCCCCTCAGCTGTAGGGCCCCCATGGACCTCGCTGTCTCGTTTTCCTTCTTGAGCTGGGTGAGCTTTTCGTCCACCGTTGCTCCGAACAGTGTCTCTCCGTTGAAGGGGGTGCCAAGGATGTTGTTCTGCACTTCCGGTTTGAATCCCGAGATTCTTAGCCATGCATGCCTCCTCTCTGTGACCCCTATGGCCATGAGTCTTGCTGAAGTCTCTGCCCCATCCAACGCCGTCTTTATACAGGAGTTGGCGATGTTCTTGCCTTCATCCACCAGGTGAGAGGCTCTCTGGCGGTATTCTTCGGGGAGGTGCTTTACTAGCTCCCCCATCTCATCCCAGTGTTGGTATTGGTGTCTATTGAGGAGTGCATTCGAATTCGCCATGCGCCAGTGCATTGCGGCGTTCCTCTCGACCTTTCTGCCTGTGATGTCGATCCTCCTGCTCTCCTTATCCGGAGGTGGGCCCGAAGTTGCTGGAACGTTGGCCCTTCTCCTGGCCGTGGAGGCTATGATGGAGTCTGCGGTGACGCTACCCTTGATGTAAGGTGGGTCCAGGGAGGAGTGCTTATATTTCTTCTCTGTCCTGGGCGTGATCGACCGGCAGGTGGCAGGCTCCTTGAAGGCTTCTCTCCCCTGGTTCATCACGCTTTGTAGCATGGGGAGGAACTGACTCCTAGTCTGGATGGGGAGCAGTGTTTCGACGAGAAAATCGGCTTTCGGCCTCTCCTCGTCGAGTTTGACGCCGAAGGCCATTGCTGCGCTCTTCACCACCATATTGTATACCCCGATGTCGTCGGGTGGCGAAGGCCTCGAGGGGTACGTGTCCACGGCCTCCTCCGGGTTTTCGGTGTCGAGATCGTGCCATTCGACGTCGTTGCTGGTAGATGCCGCCGATTCGTAGAACGACTGTTGGTCTTCTTCCTCGGCTTCTTCCTCATAATAGGGCTCCTCTTCTTCCTCGAGATCCCTTGTCAGCCCTTCGGCGTCGAACTCGCCTTCGACCTCGACGACGTCCGCCGATGAAACCGTTGGAATCTTGAATTCCTTCATCCTGGCGTCGAACTCCTTCTTCCTTTGAAGGATGTTCTCCATTTTGGCCTCGAGCCGCCTCTTCTTTTTCTCCATTTCGGAGATGCTTTCGGCGTCGACCGCGGGTCTCTTCGATGAAACTTGCGTCGACGTCGAACGTTCTTTCTGCGTCGATCGGCCAGTTTCATGGGACGATTTCGACGACCCTTGCCTTTCGGCGTCTTTCTGCCCCAGGGAGTCCTTTTGTAAGGATCCGCTGGGCCTTTTGTCCGAAGTTCCCCCTTTGGACGTCGAAGTTTTCGGCACCGGGGCTCCCTTCGTGGACCTTGACTCAGTTTTTCTCGAGTCACCCTCGTGTTTTCGAGGTGTCTTTTGATTTGCGCTCGACGATTCTCTTACCTCGTCTTCTTTTTTCTTGTCGGTCTCTACGACCGTGAAGTTTTCGGCTGTCTCGGCGACGTTGTCCTCGTCGTCCGTGTCGAGGCCCAGCTCGTAGAGTGTCGGGGGTTTCCCTTTGCCATCCATGTTGGCGTTGGCTCTTCTCTGCCTCTCTCTCACTCTGAGTGTCTTCGGCGCGAAGGCTGAGCAGGCGTTGCAGTCGATACTCCGGTGATCCACCGGTAGGCAGAGGTTGCAGACCGGATGCTGGTCTTTCTGCGCGAACTTGTGGTGGCAGTTTGGGCAGAACTTGAATGGCGTCTTGTCCATTTCGCTCAGGGTCTCTGAGCGTGCATTCTCCAAGGCTGTCGAAGAAAAAAGGTTCGCTGGTCCTCTTTCTTCGCGCTCCTGATGAAATCTGTTCTATTCCTGATGTCTTCTCTTGATTCTATCGATGAAACTCGCTTTTCTTCCTTCTTCCTCCGAGTGAATTTCTAGAGCTTCCCGATGACGATCCAGACCCAACGGCGGAAAAAAGAATCTGAAGATGGCGCCCCAAAGGTGGGACTTCCGCAGGAAGCACGACGACGTCACGGGAGGTGCACCAAATGGTGGACGTCGACGCCCACCTGGGCTACAAAAAAAAAAAAAAAAACCAAAGAAAAGACTACGAATCCGGACCCAACCACAAGATCGCGGAATAATGCACAGCATAGTGAATCCAGAAAGATTCACGCTGCAAAAATATTTATATAAATACAAAGAGAGTCTCTGGCTCTTTTCATCCATTGGTTTGTTCTGGTGTCAACCACATTTTGCTTGCCTCCCTGATAGTATTTTTAACAGGAAAGAATGGCAGCAAGGGATAATTAAAGCCGCACTAACCCTTTAATCACTAGATGCAACTTAAACAAATCTTTAACAGAGTGCGTGCCCTCCTCTGAGGTCCGCTGCCACAAGACCTAATAAATGAGCATAAATAAAACAAAGCACAGAGAGGCACAAAACAAGTGGCATATAATATGCCAGGAATGATAAATCTTTGTTTTATTTATCCTCCCTGATAGTATACAGCATGAGCCAATGTGTCAGCCCACTATAGTCGCTGGTTGTAAGGCACTTTGGGTGACCATGCTTTTCCTGGCTACATGCACATCCATATCAAAAGAGAGCGGTTCACTTCTAGGACTCGTGGACCAAGCACTAAGTTAGTTCATTTTTTCTGTTGTATTTATTTGAAAGCATATACCATAATATAATTTCCATTGCCTATGCTTTATAATAAATTGCATGCTTGTGTAGGCCAGATCTATTGGCTTCGCCAGTGCTTATTCTCATCGAAATTAGACATCTGCCTTCGTGAAGACTGGAGAGTTAAGAACTTTCAGTATGCAGGGATGGTCGACAGTCACTCACTGCTGTGTGACGAAAAGGAAGGTACCAGACAAATCACAGAAGTATTGACATGGAAACAATTCCTGAACATCCTGCACCCATCATGGCTGCATTTAACTCTCCCGTGCTCCAGGATCCCCACTCCTTAAGTGCACATCCTAGTTTCCATCTTTGAGAAAATAGTCCAAATACTTTGGACGTTACAACCCTTAAGCCTCTTCACGGTTAAGTGACCAACAGCTTTCACACCTCGTCTGTATGTGGTATTTGTGTAGCGCAAAATTAGACAAAGGAGACCTCACCAGAAAACTGAGCATTGCTTGGCGCGCCATGCTCCTAAACCACTCAGTGGAAAATGCAGCCAGATTCTATCACCAACTCACCAAATGACAGCCTGTTCTTAAGAACTTCTGCATCACAGACAAAACCTTACTGACCCAATGATCTGCTTACCATGCAAATGAACTAAGTGTCTTCTCCATAACCCTCTCGATAACCAAACTCCACCGAGATCCCATGCTTGATTATTAAAAGGATAAGTGCCGTTCTCCAAAGCTTTGGTTCGAAGCCCGCAACAGGTGCTATTGTATGCTGGTGGTGTCAAATACCAAGGCTGCGCAGTCTTGAGTCCACCTCATGCCTCTTTAGTCTACCACCAGACACTGCCTCACCCTCTCTCTTTTGTAGGATCCTGCTTTCTCCCTGATGTGCTTTTCTGCCTTTCTCTTCCTCCTTCTTTTCCCCTTGTGTGTTGTTCACAGTTGCTTTTGGTCACCGTTTAATGACAAAATATAACTGCTGGTCCCCATAAATGAGTGCTGGTAGCCCCCACCTGTAACCACCACTTCAAATTAAGTACTGCCTATATCATTCTACAGGCTGCCCTTATTCAGTCCCAGACAAAAGCCTACGACATGGCAACCATTTTGTTTTAAGATCCTGATACCAGAAAATCTGCCACCATAGTTCAGGAAAAAGAAACTGCGGACCTTATTTTAACTTTATGAGCCTCTGACACAAATACGGTTTTGATATTTAGAGCACTACTGTGGGAATAAAGGAAACTTTGCTAATATGTGCTTACCGACTCCAGCATTGTTGAACATTCCAGGCAGCACTAGAAATATGTGATTGGGCCAGCATCTTCGATAAAGTGGCATTTCGTATTCTTTGACTACCAGGATGTGGAGGTGGCTGATGCCTTCCATGGCATGGAAGAGGTTCAGAAGGCCATGCTCATGCCGCCCGCTAGAAGGAGTGAATATTGGACTCTTCAGTGTGTTTAGGTTCTGCTAAAAGATGCACAGGAGGAAAGTAGACAATGCACATTATGAGCCGATACACAGTGAGAACTTCAAACAAAGCAATCAATAGAGGCACTGTAGAAAGAGGCCTACCTTCTCAGATACCAGAGGGAGGCGCATGCTTTCCAGGTGCTTTCCTTGCTTGCTGAAGACAAAATGGTGCTCTTTTGACTTTGGGATGATGAAGTGAAGCTGCACCTCTTCTCCTAGCATAGAGGAGGAAAAGGTAAAGGCATGCAGGGAGGAATCAGGCAACTGCGGAAAAAGGGAGAGAGTATAAAGCTCAGAATACAAAAAAACACAAACAGAAACCACCGCAAACAAGACAAAGTTTTGCCTTGTGTTACATTTAAATCAGGCATGCAGGGCCGACTTTAGCGCTGCTGGCGCGACAATCATTTTTGGTGCCCCCACACTCCATAACCGCCCCCTCAGATTCTCTCACTACCACCCGGCTAAATGCCCCTCATCTCTCCAATTATAAGTCATTACTAAACACAATGCCCCGATACCCCCCCCCCCCCAGTTCAGCACCCAAGTCTGCAGGTAAGCGCCCAGTGCGCCCGCACCAGTCACACTGCCCTAAAGCGGGCCCTGCAGGTATGTGTAATGTAAGAGCATGAGTCATTTAAACCCAGCATTAACAGCAGATCAGAACCAGCAGGCCTACCTGTTTTCCCAATTTTCCTAAATGCTCTTTAACTACTGGCCTTATGTAGTCTCCAGATTTACCACATGCTCTCTCTGTACTAATGCCCATCCTTCTGGTTTCTGGCCTGTCTGAAGGTATGCACGCCTCGATTTCCACAATTTCCACTAATCCAACCATTTATCGTCCTTTTCTTGAAAAAATATGACTTAATGTTATTGATGTGGCACTGCAGCCTCTTTCATAGCTTCATATTGAGACCTCTGAAATATGCTGCCATATTATCTTAACTCAAGAACTGAAACATGATAGACACTGTGGCAGCCCACCACTTCATTAAACTGCCCACGTGAGGCGTGTCTCAACCATTGCATTAAAACTGCATTTAATCGAAACCAATGCTCCCTTCCCCTTGTTTTTGCAAAAAAAGGCATCATTCACCTCTTATGGTGAATTCTAATTGCCATAAGGGAGATTAAACGCTTAGACCATGGTAGCCTTCAAACAAATAAAGACAACAATAGATAACAAAAAACAGATAAACAGAATGAAGAAAACATTATGAAAAGTAATTTGATAAAAACTGCCACTATTCACCTGTGCCAAAGGGTTGACATCCATGTAATGATGGCACTGCTCGCAGTGATGGAATGTATTATAAGCAGCATATTTTGTTAACATCATTGACACAGTCTCCCGCTTGCGAGGTTTCTCAACCCTCCCCTCTTTATCTTTGTTTGCTTCTGTGGATATAAAAACATAATACACAAAAGGTTTGAGCCTGCCTGAAATTCTGCAAATTTCATATGCAATTTTAGTGTTGATGCCCACGCCCACATCTATACTTTACATGCATCATTGGTTCCAATGGCTGTGGTTTCAAAAGAAAACCCGTCAACAACCACTGAGCTCCAAAAGCATCAGCCGCAGACCCATGCTCAAAAATGCATTTGCTTTAACACCATATAAAACATATTACAATTAAAACAAGGGACATAAAGCAACTAAGGCTGCTGTAAACCATTTGCTACAGTTTGTCCCTGCATAGTATTGTGGGCATGCCTCTGTCGCTCTCTCACTCTCAGCTTCTTTGGCATGAGCACGGGGCAGGTGTTGCAGTTCTTGCTTCGATGGTCTACGAGCAGTCAGATGTTGCAGACCAGGTTTTTGTCCTTCTGCGAGAATGTCTGTTGACCGTTCATGTAAAACTGGAATGGTGTGTTCTCCATTAGATCGCAGCGGGAGCCCCCTGTACGGGCATTCTCCAAATCAGTCACAGAAAAAGCATCCATATCCCTCGAATTCTCCTCCAGTACCTCGAGTTAGATGTCCTACTATTTCAGTGGACTTTAGGTGCTCTCACAAACTTCTGTCAACTTCTTCCTTGTGTTGGAAAGCCTTCAGCAAGCATCCAGCCCCAACAGCAAAAATGAAGAATTTAAAGATAGCGACCAAGTTGAGAGCTTATGGAGGAAGCTGGATGACCTCGCAGGAGACTCCAAATGACGGTCTGTTGATGCCCACCAATAACAAACAAGCATTTGCAATGCAATAGGTCTCGCATTTGCAATGCAATAGGTCTCGCATTTGCGAAAGTTAGAGCTCTTTGTGTAGAAATAGCAATGTTTTTTAATTCAGTTTTCTGTATATAGTGGAGTGATGATATTTGCATAGCGCTATTTCTATTCATATGACGTTGAGGCGCTGGAGACCCAGAAAATGGGAAATAGGTTATTGCGGGGGTTTTGGGGTAGAACAAGAGTAATATGCCGGCTGTGAAAAAAAGTAACTATGGAATTATATGCTCTTGAAGCCACAAGCTTTTAAACCACTGACAGGCACATTGGCTTCAGTTCCATAGCTCTTAATATGAATGTGCCAACATAATCATCCTTCCACAATCTGACCACAACCAGAACCTAAAGGGAGCTCAGTTCACAAGAGGCACGGGAATTATGCAATTCTAAGGCTGCAGAGTTTTTCACATAACGAATAGTTTCTTACCTGTCGGTGTAGTTTTGCAGCTTGAAGATCTTTCTGGATTCGCTATGACGTGACGTCGGCACGCTTCCTGCGGAAGCCCCACCTCGGGGCGCCATCTTCGGATTCTTTTTTTTTTTCTTCTTTTTTTTGGGTGTTTTTTTCTAACCCTAGGCAATTTTCATTATTTCTTCTTAGTCATCTCCTTTCCCACATTTCTCTTTAAGTCTCTTCTTGTTCTCTATTCTCTGTCTTTCCACCTTCTTCTCCAGCCTCATCTTTCTAGTGGAGGTGGGTGGGTTCGCTAGTGAATCCAGAAAGATCTTCAAGCTGCAAAACTACACCGACAGGTAAGAAACTATTCGTTTTGCAGCGTGAATCTTTCTGGATTCACTATGCTGTGCATAGATTTTGTAGCGGTTTGTCATCTTTGTGGCGGCTGGGTGGAAGATGAGCGTTGGTCGTTGAATATATGTTGAAGCACCTTCTGTCCTACTTGTGCTTCCTTGTTCATTTGTATATCCACGCAGTAGTGCTTAGTGAACGTGTGCACTGAAGCCCATGTTGCCGCCAGGCATATGTCTTGAATGGGTGTGTTAGCCAGAAAAGCAATCGTTGCCCCTTTCTTCCTCGTGGAGTGGGCCCGTGCCTCTTCCGATAGTTCTTGCCCTGCCCGTTTGTGGCAGAATTGTATCGTTAGTGCGATCCATCGCGCGATGGTGCTTTTCGTTACTGGTCTACCTAGGAAGCTGGTTGCGAAGGACATTAAAAACTGCTTCGTTTTCCTGTGCTCCTTGGTTCTCTCGATGTAGTGCATCACCGCCCTTCTTGCGTCTAGCGTGTGCAGTGCCCTTTCTGCGCTTGTGGCTGGGTTCTGAAAGAAGCTTGGTATTTGTATTATCTGGTTCATATGGAATGCCGACACCACCTTCGGCATGAAGTGTGGGTCCGTTCTCATTACGACTCTGTCCTTGTGTATTTGGATGTAAGGCTCTTGCAGTGTTACCGCTTGCAGCTCGCTTACTCTGCGTAGCGAGGTTATTGCCACCAGAAAGGCTGTCTTCATTGTTAGCATTTGAAGTGAGGCCTTGTGGATGGACTCAAAGGGTGCCTTCATAAGTTCCGTTAGGACTATGTTGAGGTTGCATGCCTGCGGCGGCATCCTCTTTGGTGGCGCTATCCTTTTCGCCCCTTCCAGGAATCTCTTTACTACTCGTGATTAAAAAAAACTTTCACCCGTCTCACCTCGTGTGTAGGCTACAATCGCTGCTAGGTGCACCCTTAGCGAGGATGAACATAGTTTAGCCTTTAGTAGGTGCGTGAGGTATCTCAGAACCATTGATTCCTTTGTCAACTTGTTTTGCAGTTTCTGCGCCATCATGTGAACCTCTTCCATTTTTCCCCATAGCATTTTCGTGTCGTCGGTCTCCTTGCCTCCCGGAGCACTCGCATAGTACTTTGAGGTAGCTTAAGGTGTGCGAACTCTATGTCTTCAGGAGCCATGCCGCTAGGCCGAAGCTCTCTGGTTCTGGGTGTAGAACCTCTCCGTCCTGCATGGAGAGTAAGTCTTTCCTTCTGGTGAACTTGTGTGGTGGTCCCTGTGCCATCTCCACAATTTGTGAGTACCAGGTCTGTTTTGTCCACTGTGGTGCAACTAGGATCAGTGTCATGTTGCTGGTCCTGCACTTGTTGAGTACCCTGTGTATCAGTGGTATTGAGGGAAAAGCGTAGGCAGATGTTTTTGACCAGCTTATCCATAGGGCATTCCCCTGGGATTGTTTTTCTGGTTGCCTGGATGCGAAGCTTTGGCATTTTGCATTCAGGTGTGTTGCAAACAGGTCTATTGTCGGTGTACCCCACCTTCTGAATAGCCTTTGCGTTTCCTGTCCATTGAGCTCCCACTCGTGGGATGCTGAAGTCTGCCTGCTGAGCCAGTCTGCTTCCACATTGTCCTTCCCTGGTAGGTTTATGGCCAGCAGGTCTATTGTGAGTGGGATTGCCTATTTCCAAATCTCCTGAGCCAGGTTGGATAGGGGAAACGATTGTGTTCCTCCCTGCTTGTTGATGTAGAACATCGTTGTTGTGTTGTCTGTTTATATCAACACCTTCTGGTTGTACAGTTTTTTCTGGAAGGCCTTCAGGGCTAGGAATACGGTCTTCAATTCCAGGTAGTTGATGTGCCTGACCGCATCTGCTGGAGTCCACAGACCCCTCACTCTGTGCTTGTTCATAGTGCTCCCCATCCTATCTGGGATGCGTCTGTGGTGATGGTCACCGTTGGTCTTGGTGGTGTCAAGGGCTTCCCTATAGTTATGTTCTCCTTGTTCCACCATGCAATCTCTTCTTGCACTGCATGCGTTACAACCACTAGATCCTCCCAACTTCCGCTTGCTTGTGACCATTGCTGTTGCAGCCATTCCTGGAAAGGTCTCATGTGTAGGTGTACATTGGGGACTAGGTGAATGCATGACGCCATCATCCCCATGATCTTGCTCGCTGTTCTCACTGTCAGAGCTCGCCCCTTCTGCTAAAGGCGCGTCTCCTTCAGCAGGGCCAGTGTTCTCTTGTCGCTGGGGATCACCGTTCTCTGTATGGTGTTGATCTGTGCCCCCAGGAAGATCTTCACCTGTTCCGGTTCCATTGAGGATTTTCCCCAGTGTATGGAGAATCCCAGCATCATTAGTGTCCTTGTGACCCGCTGTGCGTGTTCCTCGCATCTTACGCATGAACTTGCTTTTATTAGCCAGTCGTCGAGATAAGGGTACACATGAACCCCTTCCCTCTGCAGGCACGCCGCCACTGCCGCCAGGCATTTTGTGAAAACCCTTGGTGCGGACTTTAGTCTTAATGCCAAGGTTGTGAATTGGTAGTGTTCTTTGTTGCTGGAGAACCTTAACAGATGTTTGTGCTGCCTGTTCATTGGGATGTGCAGGTAGGCATCTTCGAGATCCACGGTGGACATGAAGTCTCCGTCTCTCATTTGCGGGAGTACCTCTTGTAGGGACGTCATTTTAAATTTCTGCGTCCTTATGTACTTGTTTAGGAACCGTAGATCCAGGATGGGTCTTCGTGTTTTGTCCACCTTTGATATCAGGAAGTAGTTTGAGTACACTCCCTTGTTCCTTTCTTTGAATGGTACTGGTTCTATGGCCTCCTTTTGGAGTAGCTCTTGTGCTTCCTCTACGAGTTGCACTAGCTCCTGTCCTGAGTGTTCCCTTCTCTTTGGTTTTTTGTTTGGTGGTTTCCTTTCCAACTCTATGCAGTATCCAAACTGTATGATGTTGAGTATCCACTTGTCTGTTGTTATGTTTTTCCATTCCTGAAGGAAACGTCTCAGCCTGCCGCCTACTGGTGTTGCATGCTCATTGGCGTTTGGTCTGTGTAACGCTCTCTTTTTGGATCTTTTGTGCTCTACCCTCGGAGGCATCTTGTGGGTGAGCACACTTCGCCGGGCGAAGTCACTTTGAGGCGGGTTGTTCTCCCCCTCTTCGTCTTTGCCCTCGTCCGTTCCCCCTACTGCGAAAGGACAGGCCCCGAGGCTAGTACTGCCAGTTTTGTTTCTGCTGCCCCTGCTGTCCGTGATTGTCGCCCTGGTGGCCCTGCTGGAATGTCTGGTGTGACGTTCCCAGCTGGTTTCCTCCCTTTTCGTAAGGTCGCCGTGTCAGGGTACCTCTTCTCATCCCTCTGAATTGCAGGGCCCCCATGGACCTTGCTGTTTCGTTCTCCTTTTTGAGCTGGGTGAGTTTTTCATCCACTGGGGCTCCGAACAGCGTTTCCCCGTTGAAAGGGGTGTTCAGGATGTTGTTCTGGACTTCTGGCTTGAAGCCTGAGATCCTGAGCCAGGCTTGCCTTCTTTCCGTTATCCCTATTGCCATCAACCTGCTTGATGTTTCTGCTCCATCCAAGGCCGTTTTAAGGCAAGAATTCGCTATATTCTTCCCTTCCTCCACTAGATGCGAAGCTCTTTGCTGGTACTGTTCGGGGAGGTGCTTGATTAGCTCCCCCATTTTGTCCCAATGTTGGTATTGGTGTCTGTTCAGTAGGGCATTGGAGTTCGCCATGCGCCAGTGCATCGCCGCGTCTCTCTCAATTTTTCCTCCCAGTCAGGTCCATCCTCCTGCTTTCCTTGTCTGGTGGTGGCCCAGAGGTTGCCAAGACATTAGCCCTTTTTCTGGCAGTAGATGCAATGATGGAATCCGCTGTGATGGATCCCTTGATGTATGGAGGGTCCTGGGAGGAGTGTTTATATTTTTCCTCCGTCCTAGGTGTGATGGACCTGCATGTTGCTGGGTCCTTGAACGCCTCCTTTCCCTGGTTCATTACACTCTGGAGCATGGAGAGGAATTGGCTCCTCGTTTGGATGGGGAGCAGTGTTTCCAGTAAAAAGTCTGCTTTTGGCTTTTCTTCCTCAAGCTTAACCCCAAAAGCTGCTGCGCTTTTGACGACCATATTGTAGGCCCCAATGTCATCTGGCGGCAAAGGCCTCGAAGGGTAAGTCTCTACAGGCTCTTCTGGATTTTCGGCATCGAGGTCCTGCCACTTCAGGTCCTGTGTCGTCGACGAGCCGTAGTTTGATTGTTGTTCCTCATATTCCTCTCCCTCATAGTAAAGGTCCTCTTCTTCATCTCCAGGAGTTTGACAGTTCTTCGGCGTTGAACTCTTCCTGTTCCTCGACTTCTACGATGATCGACTGTGGTTTCGTTGGAATTGTGAATTTTTTCATTTTTTTGTCGAACTCCTTTTTCCTTTGAAGGATGCTCTCCATTTCTGCCTCGAGCCTCCTCTTCTTCTTTTCCAGTTCGGAGGCCTGTTCGGCGTCTAGCGCTGGTCTTTTCGACGGAGCCGGCGTCGACGCGACCTTATCTTGCGAAGTAGAGTGCCCAAGTTCTTGGCCTTGCTTCGACGACCTTTGCTTTTCACCGGTCTTCGCCACCTGGGAGTCCTTCTCGAAGGATCCGCCGGGCCTTTCATCCTTGGATCCACTTTCGGTGGTCGAAATTTTCGGCGCCGGTGCTCCTTTCGAGGACTTTGACTCTGTTTTTCGAGAGTCTGACTCTGTTTTTCAGGGCCCTGTCGAGGGTTTAGTGTTCGACATCTCTCCTACCTTGTCAGACGTTTTCTTATCGGTCTCTGCGACCGTAAAGTCATCAGGTCCTTCGGCGACGTTGTCTTCATCGTCGGTGGAGAGGCCCAGTTCGTACAGCGACGGGGCCGGTCCCTTGCCCTCCATGTTGTAGTTGGCTCTCCTCTGTCTCTCTCTCACCCGGAGTGTCTTCGGTGTGAAGGCGGAACAGGCGTTGCAGTCTTTGCTCTCGTGGTCGACTGGCAGGCAAAGGTTGCAGACCGGGTGTTGGTCCTTCTGCGCGTATTTATGGTGGCAGTTATGGCAGAATTTAAAGGGTGTCTTGTCCATACCTGCGCTCAGTGTCCCCGAGTGCACATTCTCCGTTGGACGTCGAAGATCTCGAGGTTCTCCTCCTCCTTCGTCGTCCCGGCTTGTTGATCTTCCTTACTGTAGTCTTCCTCAACTACTTCTTCGATGAAACTCGTGCTTTTTCTTCTTTTCGTCGCAAAAACTCTGGAGCTTCACGGTGACAATCCAGACCCAACGGCGGAAAAAAGAATCTGAAGATGGCGCCCCGAGGTGGGGCTTCCGCAGGAAGCGTGCCGACGTCACGAGAAATACACCAAATGGTGGGACGTCGACGACCACCTGGGCTACAAAAAAAAATAAAATAAAAAAAACAAAAGAAAGACTACGATTCCGGACCCAACCACCAGACCGCGGAATAATGCACAGCATAGTGAATCCAGAAAGATTCACGCTGCAAAATTATGGATTTGCCACAAAATATATTATTTGCTGCATAATCTCGAGATATTAAAAAAAACATTGTTTGTAGCTCAAACAGTTCTAGAGTTAATAAAACCATGGCAACATGTGACAGTGGGGGGCCCTTTGCAAAGGTTAACTGGGTATTCAGTTGTCTATTTCTGTATTTGTTTGTTAAACTAGCTAGTACTAGTGATGTGAAATTGTTGCCCAGACAGTATTAACATGTGTAATGTGTAAAATGGACAAAGTAATACTGTTAAAATGCCGCATGATTTGTTTCTTGTAGGATAATTTAGAGCTCTACTGCTACATAATTCCAGGGACCCTGACTATAGAAATGATAACAACAAAGAAACAACAGGAAGAAAAGGAACTACTCTGATGGAAAGCAAATTGAGGTAAAATGTGAACAGGGACGGCATCTCTGACACTAGTAATGGATCTATAGCGTTACTGTAAAGAAGGTGATCTGCCTTGTTGCTTCTATGGATAAAAGCAAGCCTCTAAATACTGAAACGGACAGGTATGAGAGTCCGTTTTCAACTAGTGAAGCCCTTGTGAGCACACACCAGAGTAGGCTTTTGTTTATGTGCAGGGATATCTCTCAGCCATAAAAGTCAGAGTCCTCGTTTGGTTGTAAAATAAAACGAAGCACCGCTTCGGAAGGCATCATATCTCAGCAGGATGGCTCTCACCTGTGCAGCTGGAGCTACTCCAACCCAGAGCACTGCTTTGCCATGATTATTTACATTATTTGAGCAAATAAAAGTACCCTTCTGAGGAGGAATCTCACACGGCAAATCACTTAATCTCCCCGTGCGTGCAAAGCGCTCTGACATTTTTGGGTCCGAGTTTGCGCTATAAACTTGCCAAAGTAAATGAGGATCGGCTAAAAACACAAGCGGTTGTTTAAAAACTACTTTCTTCACTAATCTGTTTTAATATGCCGACTAACTTGCATTCTATCTGCAAGGCATACCATTTAGTGGGCATATTAAACCAGATTTGTGTAGAAAACAGTTTTTAAACAAGCGCTTGTGTTTACAGCCGATCTTTGTTCAGTTTGTAAGCACTTGTGTTTTCAGCTGATCTTGTTTGCAAGCAACTAACGAGAATCTGCTGAAAAGATAAGCATGTGCCACGTGAACGAGGATCAGCTGAAAGCAGAAGTGCTAGTTTAAAAATCTGCACCCAAGGGGGCAATATTTTTGTAACTAATATTTAGGACAAGATATTTCTGTCAGATGATGTGCCGGTAACTCAGCAGGGAAGCTGTGTATCTGGACAGAGGTGCACTGCCAGAGCCCTGGCTCTCGGGATTAGAGTAGCAAGGGTGATGCAGAGAGTAGCAAGGGTGATGCAGAGCCGAGCTTGGGTGCTGTGGCAGTGCTGTAGTGGGTACACGAGGGATAGAGGCCTGGTACACCTCCAAGTTGAGGTGCACTAGCAGAGTTGTGTGTTGGCCCCACGCACAGAATAAAAGGATTTAGATCTTGCCACTGGGTACAGCTGTGTGGCCTTTGAGGTGAAGGGTCACGTGACACGGGGAATAGGACAGAATGCTCACAGCACGCCCTGCACTGCCAGACCCACTGAGCCAATTCTGACTCACGCCCCACCTCCGTGAAACCCCCCCGCTCCTCCTCTGCAGTGACTAATCTCAGCCAATGGCTACTCCTGCTCTGTTCAAGGAACAGATCATGCACTCCGGTCCAGAGCAGCCCCATGTTACGCTACCCTCCCCAGTTTATCTACGTGTTTGTGACGAATCTCCAGTCCCGGGGGGGAGGGGGGGGGAGAGAAGGGGCTCTAGGCACGTCATGGTGCAGAATGTGCTAATACAATGAAGCTGTGGTGAAAGAGCGGTGTGAGGGACCAGTACTGACACTGCAGGGGTTGAACTCGAGCAGGTGGTGCACTCGTTGAGCTATGTGCGGCACCGAGTACTGGACCAGGAGATGGTGCCGCGGGTTGGGGCGGAGGTGCAGTGGTAGGCACGAGTACCGGTTCCAGTACTGGCACGAGAAATTATGAGGCAGGTTAGGACGGAGGGGTGGTGGTAGGTGCACTGCCAGTACAGGCACGAGAGATGATGTCAAAGGTTAGGACCGAAGGGCAGCTCCAAGGTACTGGCACGAGAGATGACGCCGGCTAGGACAGAGGTGGTATGGGAAAGTACAGGTCCCAGTACTGCAATAGCAGGGGGTGTGCATGTCAGATGATTAGTTTAGGGACAGAGCTGTGTGTGGTCAAATTACTGCGTATCATCGTTCAACGGATGCCCACCGAGACGTACCTGTACTAAGGATTAAGAGAACGGTTAAAAGGTGCGCATTCTTCTTTCAAAAGACCAGAGCGGGAGGCAAAGCGTGTGCGTGAGCAGGGGGTATAATGCATATAAATACAACCACCCTGACATGTATTATGCTGTGCCAAAAGGGACGTAATTTGTGGGTCTGTATGGGTGCTGAGCCACGGGCGGGCTTTTGGTTAGAACGGGAAGCAGGGTCTTGAGACGAGAAGGGAGGAGATTGAAAATAGGAGGAAGCGGGTTGATTGGACGGGGAGGGAAAAGGCGGAACGTGCAGAGGAGTTAGTGGCGTATGAAGGTCTAGGGGACATGGTTGTGTTATGTTAATTTACAGTACGCAACAGCTACCCAAAAAGGGTTTCCCGGTCAGAAGAACAACAAGCACTGATCTCTTGTCTTTATGAGGCCATATGTTTCTAATTAGAAACACATGGCCCCATAAAGATAAAGTACTTTGCGACAGTAGCAAAGTAGGCAACCCAGTCCCGATCGGAGGCGAAAGGGAGTCACCCAAAAACCCTAATTTCCAATGGCAGGCCACCGTTTGGCATATACGGTGACGCCAGCCAATGAAAATGAGGGGCGGGGCTTAAAGCCCTTTTCTGAAATCTACTCTCCTATAAAATCTCTCGCCAGCAAGCAGCGCATGCGCTGAAACCCAGGCGGGACCTAAAAACAAAGATGGGACTACAAAAATAAGGAGAATTCCGGACCCAACCACTAGATGGCACAATAATGCACAGTATGTGAATCCAGAAAAGATTTATGCTGCAAAACTACTGATCGCCCTTCTCCTTGCACAGATAATATTGCAAGTCTGAAAATTTCCGAAATATGTGTTCCTCCAGGTGGTTTATTTTAGAGCATGCACATTACAAATGTATATACATGCTCAATGGTATAGTTTGTGATGGTGCAGTTACGAGTACAACAACCAAGTGAAAATGCCAGAACCAACCATTTACAAAAGACTTCTACTGCGACAAATTTGAACCTTGCATTTTAGCACACCAATTAAGCACATAAAACAGTTTCAAGCACATAAAACAGTTTTGTGCACATACATACAGTTTACACTGACCTTGCTTAATTCTTATGAGACTATCTGTAAACACAGGGCTCACTTGACTGTACTTTGGATCATGAACACTTGCATCAAAATTCATTTTACTGAAAACTTCAATGTCTGGCCACTGCCCACTGACAGACTGTGTGATGTCGCCATTTTCAGTATCACCTACAAAAGGAAAAACATTAAAGGATTTAGAAAGTAGTGAACAACAGGAACACTTATCTAATTGTGTATTTTATGGAGGAATGTATGTCTCGCGGTTTATGAGTAATGAAATGCGTATAAGTTTCATAAATACAAATTCGCTGCTTACAAACTGTCAGCATTCCACTACAATGGTTCTACCGGGTGGAATACAACTCAGATACACATATTTCAGTGCAGGTTAATGATTTTTGTTTTGAACACTTTGCACATACAAAGGGACACATTAACGTTTTTCTGACTGAATGCATAAGTTCAGCACCAATTCTGCAAAATTACACCAGACATTCAATTAGAGAAACAATGCTTTTTTAGCAGGTGTTTTCACAAACAGGGGATGGATACACTTGACTATGGTATTTTAGCAAATCAGAAGGAAATACTTCGAAAACATGTTAACTGTAGTTAAATAGAACACTATTTCACATCCTGTGATTTTAGTCAATATGATAAAGCAAAAAAAAAAAAAAAACAACCATTGAAAATGCAATAGGCCGCGCCTTTTATTAAGTTAAAGCCATTTGCTTTGCTATATAATACCATTAGCAAAGCAAATGGCTTCAACTTAATAAAAGTTCTGAGATGAGTATTTGTTTAATTACATTGTATATATTTTCGATTTCTTAGCACATATGCACTTTACTCGTTCTAATGCTGCTCCTAAGATTCTTGTGTTATATGCACTTTAATTCGATTAGCGCTTTTGCACTTTATTTGTCTTCATGCTGCGATGTTTCCTCTATACATGATATGGTATAAGATTAACTTCCACCAAAGGGCTAAGTAATGGATAGGGCAAAGTTCAAGCTATTAGATATGGGTGCGCTATGAATTAATGAGAACATCTATTATTAATGTGACTCATCTTCCATCTTAATGATAGCCTAGCTTTGAGATAAGTATTTCTCCATTTACAATGTAAGTATTCTTAGTTTGCTTAGTACATATGCACTTTATTCGCCCTAATGCTGCTCCTAAGGAGATGGCTACTATGTGATATGAGGGGAATAAGTCAGAAATAGCTAGGAGAATATTAATAGAATTTTTCGCTAAACTATTAATGCTGCAAAGTAGTTTGTAACGCTCTGTCTTACTTGATAACTATGGTTGTATGTGCTCAAATGAATAAATACATTTGATAACATAATTATAGTGTGCTTGCAGACCCACCTAGTACAACAAAATGCACGCATTCAAGAAGGGGGTGGAACACTTGTTCAGAGTTGCAACAGTGGAAAACACTTGGGATGACTTGGGTGGGAGGCCTGAATATATTTCGGTTTTCCCAAGTTTCAACATTGGGATACAAGGAGAGCAATCTCCAGTGACCACAGGAGAACTCGGGCAGGAGCCACCAGAATTTTTTATTTTAAGGAAGGGGGGGGGGGGGGGGGGGGAAGGGGCAAAAATAACCATATGGAATACCATAAACAGCTCACAAGTCAACTTTTAAATGAGGAAGATTGTGAGAAAATGTGTTTAACCATTCACACAGGTACTATACACAGCCTGTCCGGGGCAGGGCCGGCTCTAGGGCGGTGCGATCGGTGCAACCGCACCGGGCGTTGAGTTGGGGGGTCCTTTTTGAAAATGTGCATTTTCATTTTAAAATCACCTGCTGCCTCGTTCCTGGCCTCCAGCAACTTTCAGACATCAATTAAAATGTAAAGAGAAGTCCCGTGATTAATCATCTTCCTGGAAAGAGACCAGAGGTTTGTCTAGTGGAAATTTGGACTCATCCTAAGGTAGCACAGAGGGTTAAAATGCCTGCTAAGAAAGTATACCATGGGGATAACGAAGTGCATATAATGTAAATAGGTCAGTGGGTTTCATTAGCCTAATCTTGTGAAAAGGGTTCATTTGGGTAGAAAACGATTCTCATTATGAAAGAGAACCCTTAATGATGTTGCGTTTTAAATTCTGAATTTGTGCCTTTACTGAATAAGAACATTAACTATATTGCCTACCAGTACCGAGGACATGCCACTCCTACACTATGATGTAACACTTCCTATACACCGATTTACACACATACCATTGTCTCTGTGCAATGTGTGTGTGGTATAAAGTACTGGTTTTGCTAGTGCTGGAACAAAGTAAAAATAATAGCTTTCGGTATACATGAGGATTGAGAGTTTTTTGTTTTTTTTAGAGGCAAGTGAGCCCTGCATTCTAAGAAATACTTCCTGGAAGACAAAAATACGGTAGCATGATGGGAGTTTTATTCTCTGGGTAAAACGTAAAGCTCTCTGTGCCTATTTTAAAGAGCTGGTAACAATAAGACTTGCAGACAGCTGCTGTGTCGGACCAGACCTAAAACTGGCGATGATCGAGAACTGAAACACTAGAGAAAAAAAAAAAATATACAGAAAGTTTTGTTGAATAAACAAGGACGAATTATGATTTATTTATTTTTTATCCCCGAGGGGTGTTTTTAGTTCGGCGCAGCAACAATTAATCAAAAACTGCACGGAACCAATGAACTTGTGACAACAGTTTTTCAAAATAGGAGGGCAAAAAAAGAAAAAAAAAGCCGAAAATTAAAAGAAGGCGAGGCCACAAGATTTCGTAGCGGGGTTATTTGTGTTGCTTTAGTTTGGCGTCAACAGGAAACCTCCACACACTGCTCGTGCATCCCACATTCCAGCAGCTGGGTGGCGGTACAAGGCCTGCTGGGGTTAAAAGGGCAGCGCCGCCAGGAGGGCAGAAACGGGACGAAAGTGCGTCACGAAGTGTGCACTGGACTCCCCAAATAGTAGGGGACCTCGGATCCGGATACAATACCCGTAGGAACAGCGACAACACAGCACTGAGCACCCTGCAGAAACCCAACAGCACGGCCGCCTGGGAGGGTTGAACTTACACCCCCACCCCCTTTTCCGCCGAACACTTGCCTTCGTCCCGAAGTTAAAAACAAGCAACGCCTCACGCTTTTTTTTTCTCTTTTAGAGCCGTCCCAGTTGGACTGGCTCGCCTGACTGGTTTCTTATCTTTATGGGGCCATGTGTTTGGCCCCATAAAGATAAAAAATCTTTTACGCCAGCAGTAAGTCGGGGCAGCCAGTCCAACTGGGACGGCTCTAAAAGAGAAAAGTGTACGTTACTAGACGCTCTTTTCCAATGGCTGGCCACCGTTTAGCATAAACGGTGACGCCAGCCAATGGAAAAGAGGGGCGGGGCTTAAAGCCCACTAGAGAAATCTCCTCAAGTCATTAAATCTCGCCAGCGAGACTGCGCATGTCTGCGCAGTCTTACGCCAGGCGAGACCTAAAAAGACTGCATTATAAATCGTCTCTCAAGTTAATGATGCACAATTTGGCTTGCTGTGTGACTTTGGTTTCAGGGAAACTTCCCATCATTCAATAGGGGTCCACTTCTTTGAACCCACGGTTACACAGGCAATACATATTTGGTTTAATCTGCAGACTTGGCTGGGGCAACTCTGGTAACATTCTAACCATGAAGCATTAATGAGCTATTAAATTAAATAAAAAACACCTTTTTTAAAATAGAGTAAAATATGCAGCTAAAACAGTACAAAGGATTTGTATAAAGGTTCATACTTGTGTAAATCTCTTGCTCGTCATACACATCTACTTCCAGTAAGCGTATCAGCATGCGGAAGAGGATCTTGAGAAACTGTAAGTAAGCACCCGTCTTTCCTACCTGGCAGGAAGACAAGAAAACACATTTAATCCAAATGAGCAACAGTGCCGCAACGCCAACATGTAAATATGCATACATGTAGAAATACATTAACATCTACTATTTGGGCAAACCACTTGGCTTTGCTATAGGTGCACTGACCTTCTGTGGGAACTTTCTTTTAAAAAGGATTTGAAATCTTTCGCTTCATTTGAACAGTAGACATGCAGTCACAGATTAATTTTAGGGACCCTCACAATGACCAATACTTATGTAAAACAGTATATATAAATCCCTGATGAGGAGTTAGACATGATTTTGCTACAAGAGGACAACATCGCCAACATGAGATGAAACAAACTGAAACTTATACATTCAGCAAGGATGTGAGTTAGTAAGAACGCGATTCCAGTTTAGAAGAAGCTGCAAACGAATCTTGGTGAAAGTTTGGAACTTTTACATATTGTTTGAAACAAATAGTAACAAGCATTTTCAATGCAATAAGTCTCGCATTTGCGAGCATTTAACCTATTGGCATTGTAAATGACAATGCCTTTTATGTGTTTTTAAAAGCAACACATATATAAAAGGCATTGCTATTTTTAATGCCAAGAGCTCATTCTCGCAAATGCGAGAACACTTTAATGGTGGCCGCGCCCCTTTTTAGGTCTCGTCTGAGCCAGCACTTTAGCGCTGCTCTTGCGAGAGCTTTAGTAAGCGGGATTTGGAAGTGCAAACTAGTGGCTTTTGCAGGCCTCTAGCTACAGTGCATGTGCGCCGCCGGGCGCGCACACCATTTGTCCGCCTGCGTGATCACTTTCGCGGCCGCTTTGATATTCTCAGTGAGCCCCGCGGCCACTGAACATCAAAGAGGCCGCGAAAGTGCTCACCATATGCTCTGCTCGCATCTCCCTCCCCCCTTTTCTTGAGGAGTTAACAGGCAGTGCATTTATACCCCCGGCAAATGAGCTCGAGAAAGAAACGTGTTTCTGTTTTCTGTTGAATCTAATCTAACACCTGCACTCATGCATTTTGGGGCAGCTGTCACTTTCGCAACGGAAGTCCGTTCCCCATGCTCCAACGTTGTGGCGATGGGGTACATTCCTGCAAGTATAACACAGCTACAGTTTGATTCGATATTATACAATTAAACTTAACTTTTGAGGAAAGATATTGACCAAAACCAACTTTTAGTGAAACAATCACTTTCCCTTGCCTTTTATGTTGTGTGATTTATGTTATAATGTGTCTCACGTAGTGTTGCACGTTGCGTTTCATGTTGCTTATCGTTTTATGCTGTATTTCAATACACACATCCTCAAATCACACATTTAAAGTGCATCATTCAACCTAATTGCATTCACATCACGTCTCAGTGTTTGTTTTGCCTTTACGACTTTATCGGTGACCCATGGCACTGTTAATGGGAGTGACCAACAAACTGGAATACTACAAAACAGATATCTACGTTTCATGGCTCCAAAAAACAATACAATACCATTAAAAATAAGGTAAACTATCAAAACCAGCTACAATAAATAATGTCACGTCGAAAGCTAAATGTCTAACTTACTACTGGTTTATTATAGAAAGCATTACTGTTTAGTGTAGGCATAGTTTCTGAAGTGGGATCCAGCAGTTAGAGGGTGGTGAGACCGGCTGCGGCTGGACAAGAAAAGGAGCAGATGTGTTTTAGCAGCTCTCCAGCTCTTTTACATTATGCTGTGTTGGCTGTATATTTAATGCAAAAAGAACAACTGATGGAAAAAATGCAGAACAATGTCATTCATTCACCCCAGTACAGAGATCTGGGCCTAAATCCATAGTTTTTTGCTCCCCATGCCTTTCCAGTTCAGACCCAGCTATATGCAATTCAGTTTTGACCCTGTTCCCCGTGGTAACAGTCCAGCCCGAACTACCAGGCCAGGTCCTCCCTGTACTGGAAACAAGCATCCTGGAATTGGTTTCGGGTCATCACCCCTCATCAGCCAGGATAGCTTGACTCCAGTGGCATGGCGAGCACGGATTCCACCTCTGGGCATACCTGTCCCACTCCGGGTGACAAATGCAACAAGCATTGGCATAGCCAATAGGTCTCGCCTTTGGGACCTTATAAGTATTTAGTTATGCAGCACAATATCCTTGGTGCAACAACATCAACTGTTGCATGGCTAAACACTTATAAGGTCCCAAAAGCGAGACCTATTGGCTATGCCAATGCTTGTTTTAAATGCTGCTAGCATATTCAGGTTACAGTGAGCAGCGTCTAAGCAAAGGGTTGCGGCCAACATTAAAGTGAAAGCACACATGGTGCTTTCACCCACAGTGATACAAAAATAATTAATTTCAAAAGCTTCTGTAGCCCGGCCGCTAAAATGAAAGCGGACCACCCCGTATATTAAATAAGTAAATAGGTGTGCCGCTATACTTAAAGCGGACCACGCTGTAATTTGAATAAAAAACACTATTAAAATGAAAGCGGGCGGGTGCTGCGATGTCGTGGGTGGAATAGGTTGAAGAGCATTATGGAAAATAGTGCTCACCAACTTATATAGCAGACCATGTAACAACACCAGTAAAAGGTTCAGTCGTTATGGGAGGTAACAAAAGCAGACAAGGCGGTACCAACTAGGGACTAACAAGCCTTATAATGACTCAAAAGCCAGCGTTTACGAAGGACAATGACACAAGCCAATTAAAAATATTAGCGGAGAGTGGGCGGGGCTTCAAATCCATACTCCACTACTGCATGCCTGGCAGCAGCACATGCGCTGCCCAGGCTCTACCAAAAAATCATGTGAAGCAAATCACAAAACAAAAATTAGCGTGGAACAAACCACATGAAGGAGATTACATGGAGTAAATCACGCAGGGGACCAAATAACACAGAGGATAAGATCACAATGGAACAAATCATATAAAGCAATGTTGTGGGGGTGGAGTTATACATAGTAAAGCGTAATCAGCCAAATTAAATTTTTTCTTGCTGGAGACAAGTACATGCATGTATGACTGAGTCTGCCTAAACAGACTTTTTAAGAGGACTCCTGCAAAAACGACTGAGGTTTTTTACTGTGACACATACAAAAATAGTACATTTCCGTTATTTTGAGTAGAGGTAGGTGAGCCGCTGGAAGCTTGAGCCAGGCTCGAGCCTAAAACATGGAACAGGCTCAGCACAGGGTCTTGTTGTAACCTCGAGCCTATATTGAGCTGAGCTTTCATGTGGCTTCTGCTTGCCATGCTCGCTCTACCCTAATGCAGAAAGAAGTAAACAAAACATTAACATATGAAGTAAAAATGAGAGACAAACAGACAACTCTTTGGTGCCTGATTTGTCCAGAGTAAAACCAGAAAACCAGCATTCATCGCAGCTTCCTGGTTAACTAAATTGTGTGATCTTGGGCAAATATTTTATTTTAGTATCCTCCTTTTTCTTAACTCTCACAACTGAAAGCACCTTCATATAAATGCATTTACAACACCAGCTGTACGAAAACGTATTGTGTTTGAACTAATAGAGAATAATGTCGCTCTATCCGTAAGAACGCATCAGGCACATACACTTGTCACCACACAAACACACATAGACACTTACGAAGACACACACACAAACACACCGTCTGCATGAAGCACCATGCAAGAATCGTCCCAGCGTCAAACAAGTAACTTAAAGTGAAACTGAAGCAGAAGAGCACAGCTGATGCCAGCCTTCGCTGAGTCACTTGTACAACTGAATCGCAATAAAGAAATCTCAGGGGACATAAATGGCCAGCAAACACCAATTTGTCAGTCTGGTTCAGAAACCAACATGTAAACTAGTGCGCCTCATATACAACCTACCGCGTGTAATACTCATCACTTACCAGCATTACGTTTAAAAAACAAAAGCCTATAATTATGTTTTTTATGTATAACATACAATGCAAACTTTACATAATGCACCGAGGAACTCCCGTTTATATTTGCCAGACAAGACACGCAAGTCAGAGTAAGACACTCGTGTGATTTGAGCAGGATCACACAACGCAGAGGAGCAGCAACCAACTTGCAAACCCGGATCTCTGGTTCCAAAGAGTGCAGTTTAATTACCAGATCACTTCTGCTCATAATCGCACGAAACCAGACACACTATTTTTGGAAGATGAGAAACGCGAGGGTCGTTGTGCAAATGGGTAAACAGGTCAAAGCTTCCTCGTGCACCCTACTCACTGCCGGCCGACATGTTGCATAGCCCTCAGCTACCAGCTACATACCTTTCCACTGAATGACTGACAATAAACCTGCAAAGCACGTACACATATCCACTGGGCCCATCCACACCAATAGTACAGAAAATCACAGAGGACGTACTAGTTTACAAAACATCGGAGCACGTGACAGCCAAAACTGGGGTCCAGACAGCGAACCTGAGGTGTGAGGTGGCGCTGTCAGGAGCAGCAGCAGGAAAGGGCAGAGCAGAGGGGGAGATTGACAGCAACGGATTCAGAAGCAGAATATAAATACATTTAGACTTACCGGGCCGCTGAAAGGAGTGTGCGACATCTCTTAGCTCTGCTACGGTTCTGAGCAGGCAGCTTCAACACTCCGAGGCGGGGGTCGTGAACGGCGTGTGCGGGAGATAGAAGACCGACCCCAGCCAGTGCACGCTCACACCACCGGGAGTTAGACGCGCTGGGAGTGGGGGGCCGTGCCAGCGGGCGTGTAGTGCGTACCACACAGTGTCACTGCTGACCAAGTGGGTAAAGAGCGCGCACCGAGTTCTGTTAATATTTTACACTGTTTTGCAGTTGTCATTTATCGCTGTATTAACAGCTCGTTGAACATTCCTTCCCCCTGTCAGATGACCATGTGCAAACGCAACTTGGCTCCTGTCAATAGTGGTACTGTTTTTATTTTATAGATCAGCATAAAGAGTACCGAGATGACACCGCAGATTAACAAGCATTTGCAATACAATAGATCTCGAGTTTACGAGAGTTTAAGCTATTGTCATTTACGATGGCAATAGCTCAAACTCTTGTAAATGCGAGACCTATTTCACTTCAAACAGGCGGCCTCCGTTGTCCCGGGCTGCTTGAAAGTGAAAGCGCACATGGCGCTCTGAAAAGCACATCGTGCCTGTAGTAAGAGAAGCCCATTAAAGAAAAGAGTGTTTACAAACTAAATAGGACATTGCGTGTCGCATCAGAAGTAAAGGGGCTAGTCACCATGGGTGTTTACAAATGCAGACAAGGCGGTACCAAGGAGGAACTAACAACCCTAACAACTCCTCGCAAGCCAGCCTTTATGAAGGACAATGAAACAAGTCAATGAAAAATATGGGCGGGGCTTCTCTTCCATAATCCACCACAACAAGTCTCGCAGAGCAGCGCATGCGCACTGACTCAGGCTCGACCTAAAATGAGGGAACTCTGGACATCCCCCGAAAATGACGTGGACCTCAGCCAGGCGTGACGCCGAAGCGCCACCGTGGTAAAAATCGCCCGACCCAGCGAGTCCGTGGTGTCAAGTCCACACCGTATGGCATGCCGTGCTGCATCTCGACCGTCAGCAAGTGCTTGAGTGAGTCGTGTCCGGGCCTCCACCGGGCACAAGGGCAGCACGTCCTTCACCGTATCCCACAGAGAGTGGGAATAACGGTCCAAAAGGCAAGCGGTATTTAAAGACCGCAGCCCCAAACTCAGGGACTAGAACAGTTTCTTGCCAAACTGTTCCAACCTCTTGGATTCCCGATCCGGAGGAGCGGACGGGAAGGAGGATTGGGAGGTTGAGGCCTGGATACCCAGACTCTCGGCGGTGGGGTGTTGGGAGAGGAAACAAATAGTTTCTTACCTGTCGGTGTAGTTTTGCAGCTTGAAGATCTTTCTGGATTCACTATGCTGTGCATTATTCCGCGATCTTGTGGTTGGGTCCGGATTCGTAGTCTTTCCTTTGTTTTTATTTTTTTTTTTGTAGCTCAGGTGGGCGGCGACGACCCACCATTTGGTGCACCTCTCGTGACGTCGTCGTGCTTCCTGCGGAAGTCCCACCTTTGGGGCGCCATCTTCAGGTTCTTTTTTCCCCTTTTTCCTTTTTTTTTTTAACCCTAGGCGATTGATTAGTCCTTCAGTCCATTTTCTGTACCTTTTTATTCCTTCTGATGTTTTCATTTCACCCCCTCTTTCTCCAGCCTCATCTTACTGGCGGAGGTGGGTGGGTTCGCTAGTGAATCCAGAAAGATCTTCAAGCTGCAAAACGACACCGACAGGTAAGAAACTATTAGTTTTGCAGCGTGAATCTTTCTGGATTCACTATGCTGTGCATAGACTTTGTAGCGGTTTTCCTAATTTTGTGGCGGCTGGGTGGTAGATGAGCGTTGGTCGTTGAAAATGTGTTGAAGCACCTTCTGTCCAACCTGTGCTTCCTTGTTCATCTGAATGTCCACGCAGTAGTGTTTCGTGAACGTGTGCACAGATGCCCAAGTTGCCGCTAGACATATGTCCTGAATGGGTGTGTTCGCCAGGAAGGCAACGGTGGCCCCCTTCTTCCTTGTGGAGTGAGCCTGAGGCCCCTCTGCTAGCTCCTGTCCAGCCTGTTTGTGGCAGAATTGAATAGTGAGGGCAATCCATCTAGCGATGGTGCCCTTAGCCACTGGTCTACCCATGAAGCTAGTAGCAAAGGACACAAACAACTGCTTTGATTTCCTGAGTTCCTGGTTTCTCTCAATGTAGTGCATCACCGCTCTTCTAGCGACGAGGGTGTGCAGAGCCCTTTCTACGTTTGAAGTCGGGTTTTGGAAGAAACTCGGTATCTGAATACTCTGGTTCATGTGGAACGCCGACACCACCTTGGGCATGAAGTGTGGGTCCGTTCTCAGGACTATCCTGTCCTTGTGAATCTGAATGTAGGGTTCCTGTAGCGTTAGCGCTTGAAGCTCGCTCACCCTGCGTAGTGAGGTTATGGCCACCAGAAAGGCCGTTTTCATCGTCAACATTTGCAGTGTGGCCTTGTGAATGGGTTCAAACGGTGCCTTCATGAGCTCCGTCAGTACCACGTTGAGATTCCATGCTGGCGGCGGCAACCGTTTAGGAGGGGCAATTCTTTTGGCTCCTTCCATGAATCTCCTCACCACCTGCGAAGTGAAGAAACTTCCACCCTTCTCACCTCTGGTGTAGGCTACGATCGCCGCTAGGTGTACCCTTAGGGAGCTCGAGCAGAGGTTACTCTTTAGAAGGTGTGTGAGGTACCTCAGTACTGTTGAGTCTCTAGTCATTCTGTTTTGCAGGCCCTTCTTCCTGCACCACACAGTAAATCTCTGCCATTTGGCGCTGTAGCATTTTCGTGTAGTTGGTTTCCTTGCCTCCCGCAGCACCCGCATAGTGCTAGGAGGCAATTTAAGGTGAGCGAACTCTAGGTCCTCAGGAGCCATGCCGCCAGGTTGAGGCTCTCTGGCTCCGGATGCAGGACCTCTCCGTTTTGCATGGAGAGCAGGTCCCTTCTTCTCTCGAACCAGTGGGGATTGCCCTGCGCCATTTCTTGAATTTGTGAGAACCATGTCTGCCTTGCCCACTGCGGAGCCACTAGGATCAGAGTCATGTTGCTGGTTCTGCACTTGTCGAGCACTCTGTGCAACAGGGGTATCGGTGGAAAGGCGTAGGCAAATGTCCTCGACCAGCTTATCCATAGGGCATTTCCTTGGGATTGCTGATCTGGTTGCCTGGACGCGAAGCTTTGGCATTTTGCATTTTGGCGTGTTGCAAACAGGTCTATTGTGGGAGTTCCCCATCTCTGGAAAAGCTTCTCCGTTTCCTGGCCATTGAGCTCCCACTCGTGTGATGCCGAGGTCTGCCTGCTTAGCCAGTCTGCCTCCACATTGTCCTTCCCTGGAAGGTGAATTGCCAGTAGATCTATCCTGAGAGGTATGGCCCATCTCCATATCTCCTGTGCCAGAGAGGAGAGAGGGAACGACTGTGTCCCCCCCTGCTTGTTGATGTAGAACATTGCAGTGGTGTTGTCTGTTTGAACTAACACCCTCTGGTTGTACAGGTGCCTCTGGAATACCTTCAGGGCTAGCAGGATGGTTTTCAATTCGAGGTAATTGATATGGCGTACCGCATCTGCCGGAGCCCACAGCCCCCTCACTCTGAGGTTGTCCATGTGCGCTCCCCATCCCTTTTGCGATGCGTCCGTGGTAATGGTCATTGTTGGGTTTGGTGGTGTCAGGCTTCTCCCTGCCGTCATGTTGTCTCTGTTCCACCAAGTCATCTCCTCCTGCACTGCGTGCGTAACAACCACTAGATCTTCCTAACTGCCGCTTGCTTGTGACCATTGCTGTTGTAGCCATTCTTGGAATGGTCTCATGTGCAGGCGTACATTCGGCACTAGCTGGATACATGACGCCATCATCCCCATCATCTTGCTCACTGACCTCACTGTCAGAGCTCGCCCCTTCTGGTAGAGACGCGTCTCCTTCAGTAGGGCCTCTGTTCTCCTGTCGCTGGGCACCACTGTGCTGTTCAGGGAGTTGATTTTTGCTCCCAGGAAAATCTTCACCTGTTCCGGTTCCAGCGATGACTTCCCCCAGTGTATCGAGAACCCCAGGTTCGACAGAGTGTGTCACGCGTGTTGCGTGCCTCTCGCACTTTTCGCGTGTGTTTGCCTTGACCAGCCAGTCGTCTAGGTAGGGGTAGACATGGATCCCCTGCCTTCGTAGGTGGGCCGCGACCGCCGACAGGCATTTTGTGAAAACCCTTGGCGCCGATTTTAGTCCGAAGGCCAGGGTCGTGAACTGGTAGTGTTCCTGGTCGATGTTGAACCTTAGAAGGCCCTTGTGCCTTCTGTTTATTGGGATGTGTAGGTAGGCATCCTTGAGGTCCACGGTGACCATGAAGTCCCCGTCTCTTATTTGGGGAAGCACCTCCTGCAGTGAAGTCATTTTGAACTTCTGCGTTCTGATGAACTTGTTTAGGTATCTGAGGTCCAGGATGGGTCTGACGTTTCCGTCTACTTTCGGGACCACGAAATAGTTTGAGTAGACCCCCTTGTTGCGTTCTCTGAACGGCACTGCCTCTATGGCTCTTTTTTCTAGTAGTTTCAGGGTTTCTTCTCTGAGTAGGGCTAGTTCTTGAGCTGATCTCTGTCTTCCCCTTGGTCTTCTGTTTGGAGGTCTTTTCTCCAAATCCACGCAGTAACCGTATTGCATGACGTTCAGTATCCACTTGTCTGTGGTTATACGCTGCCACTCCTGAAGGTAGAACCTCAGCCTTCCGCCTACTGGTGTTGGATGCTCGTAGGCTTTTGATTCCTCTATCCCCCTTGATGTTACTGTATTGCGCCTCACCCTTGGGGTCATGTCGAGGGTAGGCGTCCTCCTGCGAGCTGAGTCACTTTGATGAGGGTTGGTCACCCCCTCTCCTCCTCTGGCCACGTCTGTTCCCTCTCCCGCGAAAGGACTGGCCCCGAGTCTGGTACTGCCAGTTTTGCTTCTGTTGACCTTGTTGTCCGTGACTATCACCCTGCTGGAACGCCTGGTGCGACGCACCCTGCTGGCTTCCTCCCCGACCGTAGGGTCTCCTAGAGGGATTGCCTCTCCTCATCCCCCTTAGCTGTAGGGCCCCCATGGACCTCGCTGTTTCGGTTTTTTTTTCAGCTGGGTGAGTTTCTCGTCTACTGTTGCTCCGAACAGTGTCTCTCCGTTGAAGGGGGTGCTAAGGATGTTGTTCTGCACCTCCGGTTTGAATCCCGAGATTCTTAGCCATGCATGTCTTCTCTCGGTGACCCCTATGGCCATTAGTCTTGCCGAAGTCTCTGCCCCGTCCAGCGCCGTCTTTATACAAGAGTTGGCGATGTTTTTACCCTCCTCCACCAGGTGGGAGGCTCTTTGGCGGTACTCTTCGGGGAGGTGTTTTACTAGCTCCCCCATCTCGTCCCAGTGCTGGTACTGGTGCCTATTGAGAAGTGCATTTGAATTCGCCATGCGCCAGTGCATTGCGGCGTTCCTCTCGACCTTTCTTCCCGTGAGGTCTATCCTCCTGCTTTCTTTATCTGGTGGTGGCCCCGAAGTTGCTGGCACGTTGGCCCTTCTCCTGGCCGTGGAAGCTATGATGGAGTCGGCCGTGATACTACCCTTGATGTAAGGGGGGTCCAGAGAAGAGTGCTTATATTTCTTCTCCGTCCTGGGCGTGATTGAACGGCAGGTCGCTGGTTCTTTTAAGGCCTCTCTCCCCTGATTCATCACACTTTGTAGCATGGGAAGGAATTGGCTCCTCGTTTGGATGGGGAGCAGGGTCTCGAGGAGGAAATCTGCTTTCGGCCTCTCCTCGTCCAGCTTCACGCCGAAGGCCGTCGCTGCGCTCCTGACCACCATATTGTACACCCAGATGTCGTCGGGTGGAGAAGGCCTCGAAGGGTACGTGTGTACGGGCTCCTCGGGGTTCTCTGTGTCGAGATCCTGCCATTCGACGTCGTGGCTGGTTGATGGCGCCGAGCTGTAGAACGACTGCTGGTCTTCTTCCTCGGGTTCGCCTTCATAATAGGTCTCTTCTTCCTCTTCGAGATCTCTCCCCAGCCCCTTGGTGTCGAATTCGTCCTCGATTTCGACGACTTTCGTCAGCGGAGCTGTTGGAATTTTGTATTCCTTCATCTTGGCGTCGAACTCCTTCTTCCTCTGAAGGATGTTCTCCATTTCGGCCTCGAGCCGCCTCTTCTTCTTCATCTCGGAGATGCATTCGGCGTCGACTGCGGGCCTCTTCGACGGAACTTGCATCGACGCCGACCTGTCCTTCTGCGTCGAGTGCCCAGTTTCATGGGTTGTCTTTGACGAACCTTGCCTTTCGGCGTCTTTCGGCACCAGGGAGTCCTTCTCGAAGGATCCGCTCGGCCTCTTGTCCATGGTCCCGCCCTTGGTCGTCGAAGTTTTCGGCGCCGGGGCTCCCTTCGTGGACTTTGACTCCGATTTTCTCGAGTCACCCTCGGGTTTTCGAGGCACTTTCGTGTGTTTTGAGCTCGACGACTCTCTTACCTAGTCTTCGTTTTTCTTGTCGGTCTCTACGACCGTGAAGTTTTCGGGTCCCTCGGCGACGTTGTCCTCATCGTCTGTGGAGAGGCCCAGATCGTAGAGCGACGGGGCCTTACCCTTGCCATCCATGCTGGCGTTGGCTCTTCGCTGACGTTCTCTCACCCGGAGCGTCTTCGGCGCGAAGGCTGAGCAGGCGTTGCAGTCCTTGCTCTGGTGGTCGACCGATAGGCAGAGGTTGCAGACCGGATGCTGGTCCTTCTGCGCGAACTTGTGGTGGCAGTTAGGGCAGAACTTGAATGGCGTCTTGTCCATTGCGCTCAGGGCCTCTGAGTGCGCATTCTCCAAGGGCGTCGAAGAAAAGGGTGGAACACTTCCTTCTTCGCGCTCCTGATGTTCAATATTCCTTTCTTGTGATGTCTTCGTAGTTATTTATCGACGAAACTCGCTTTTCCTTCTTCTTCCTTCGATTGTATCTCTGGAGCTTCCCGATGACGATCCAGACCCAACGGCGGAAAAAAGAATCTGAAGATGGCGCCCCAAAGGTGGGACTTCCGCAGGAAGCACGACGACGTCACGAGAGGTGCACCAAATGGTGGGTCGTCGCCGCCCACCTGGGCTACAAAAAAAACAAAGGAAAGACTACGAATCCGGACCCAACCACAAGATCGCGGAATAATGCACAGCATAGTGAATCCAGAAAGATTCACGCTGCAAAACTGGGGTCGCCCGGAGCAGGGCGGTGGCGCCGGGCAACGTTCTGGTCCACAGGAGGGACTGTGGAGGGCCTGAAACAAGTGCCCTGCAGAACGTCAATGAGGGCCTCATTAAACTGCAGCAGAGGCTCAGTGGAGCTTGCTGTCGGTTGAAGGACCTCTGTGAGGACGTTAGTCCTCACGGCCACAGCAGGCAACTCGAGCCCTAGGGCTTCGGCCGCCTTGCGCAGCACCCTCCTCCGAGGCCACAGTCGAAGGAGAGATGAAACCAGCATCCGGGGAGGTATCCAGACCGCTGGCATCCCCCAATTCCTCTGCCCAGTCCTGAGAAAGTTGGGCCTGAGCGGCCATAGGGTCTTCAGACCCCTCCCAGTCGTCCTCGTCATCCGATTCCCGATAAACAGGAGGAATGATCGGAGCCGGGCAGTAGATGAAGCGTTCACCAATCGGCGCTGGCAGCGGCACCGGCGTCGGGCCCGGACCGGGGCTAAACTGGGGAACGACGTTGTCCGGGGATGGCGTCAGAGGTGGAACCGGTGTCTGCACCGGCGGAGGAGGCGTCGTGAGGTCGACCGGCGCTGACCGAGATCCAGGCCTGGATCCCTCGGGGACCTGCGGGGCCGGAGCCGTCGCCGGAGCCGCCGGCACGCGAGGTCGCCCAGTCGAACCTGTGGGGCCCGAAGGCGCGCCTACAGGCGTCAATGGCGGAGCCAGGCCCCTCATGGCCGAGAGGAAGGCACTGACTTCCGCCGGAGTCGCGTCAGTCCCAGGGACCGGCGGGTATGGGGACGGACGCGGCTCCTGCGGCTCAGACGTATCCGCGGGGGTGGGACCACCCTGACCCGCGGCCGAGTCGCACGGCCGGCGAGGGGAGTCCTTAGAGCGATGTCGTCTCTTGGACTTCTTGGAGTGCTTCGACTTACCCGAAGACCCCGACGAGCGATGACGATGGCTGCGGCTCCGCGATCGGTCCTTGGACCTCCTCCTGGACCGGGACCGAGAGCGGCGCGGAGCTGAGTGCCGAAACTCGAGAAGCTTACGGGACCGCTCCCGCCTAGCTTTCGATGTCAAGGCCTGGCAATCGAGGCACGACTCCGCGTCATGGTCGGCCCCCAGGCAATAAAGGCACCGGCGATGGTGATCCGTCACCGACATCAGGCGATGACAGGCGTCACAGGCTTTGAAACCAGGCATCATACCGGCACCAGAGTCGATAGACCAAAAAGAGTCAAAAAAGTTAGTCAAAAAATGACTAGGGGTAAGCTCTTCCCGGATCGGCGCTTACTGGCACGGAAAAAAGAAGAACTGACGTCAGCGCACGAGGGCTGCGTCTAAGTACTCCGACGACGTAATTCCGGCGCACGACGCCGACGACGGACGAGGAGCCGCAGACGACGCCTAGCAAGGGGTATTGCTACAAAAATCTTTCCGGATCCAGCCTGGCGCCTGGGGGTATTCTAAGGTGAGGAATCTAACTAACGTGTTTCATTCAGATAAACCTATAGTTAGCCACCCTATCATGCACTGAAAAAGTACTTAGTTTGCAAAAAATGTGTTTGAAAATGTGTGGTTTAAACAAAAACAAATATTTACTGGAAAAAAACTATACAGTTCCAGTTATAATCCAAGTCTTTGTTTTGTTTATCATCATCAACTGGGCCACAAGTGTGACTTTGACCATTACTTTGACCTGCCCCCACCTCGACCTAGTAAATGTACTATTGCAACTCCAGTCATGCCATAGTCCAGTACTAACTTGTCTATTATCTAGATCAGAATGGTTACTGGAGAATGCCACCCCCTGCCCTGAGGCCCATTTGGCACCAGGACAGGTGGGACATTAGCTAGGCAGGAGACTTGTTGTACACACAGGCTAGTCACATCACTAAGGTTGCCAATTATTTAAAATATACTGTCAGTGGACTTTGGATCCGTCCATAGGAGCAGCTCTCTATCCAACCACATACAATTGGCTGTTTAGTGTATCATTGTGCAAAGTATGGAGTGCTTGCAATGTATCAGACTATTTTACATCTCAAAAGTACAATGAAAAAAAATCCCATCTTGAATTCTTTATATCGTCAAGACTCACTTTGTTTAGTGTGAAATCACTAAAATTTCAAAATACATTGGCATTTCTGTCCCAGATAAAGTTTGTTGTGAACAAATCGGCAATGCTAAACAGAGCCACATTACAGACCGGTTGCACTATGTTAACAGGCAAGAGTGCACAGACAGCGGGTATGCTAGGCCAAGAGACATGCTGTTGGGAGGAAACACTATTCATGGAGATACCACAATGTGCAGATTTTAGGATGTACACATATTGTTGTCGCACTTTGCAGAGAAGCCATAATGAGCGGAGGCCACATTGGGCCCCAAACTGCATTGAAATGGACTACTCTATGGATACTCTGGACAACCATCTGCTTGTTCACTGGATTCTCGTTTAGGTGCATATTTCCACATAACATGCTACTTTCATACAGCATTTGGAGCTAAACAAAAAGCTTTGACTGCACACTACAGAAAAGGTCCGTCAAGAGAACAGTTTGTTGGCATGGGGGACAAAAGCACCATCACATTAGCCTGTGAAAGTATTAAGGTGCAATTATGTGGAAATAATAAAACAGAAAGAGCCCTGAAATCATAATCCTAGGAGCCCAATCAGGTAATAAATACATAGTCACAGGTAACAAAAATGGGAAGGTAATTTCCCATATGTTAATGGGAGGGAAAACAGTCTATGCTTGCTCAGTGGAGCTTCACCCGAATATGGTTTGTAAAATGGCCACAGAGTGGCACCTACTATTTACCAAGAAGATACAATACAGCATACTTTATACCCAACCATCAAGACATTTGGGAGGGTATCATGCCTCGGGTGCCTCAAAGCATGTGCATGCAAGATAGAGGATCACATACTAAATTGAGTGTTGCAAAAGCACCTAAGAAATAACATGCAGTAACCAAGTCACTAAGCATGACCTTGCATACACATGCCTTAGATCATTTTGAAAATGGTCTAGCCAAAAGAGAAAGCGAAATCAGAGACAAAAAGAGAACATAGCTTGGAACAATTCCGGAACCCGTGGTTTTTATCAAGACAGAATCAAGAGAGCAACATCCACCTTTTCCAATGGTAGGCTGATAAGTGTTCAAAATTTAATAGATAGAGGAGTTAAGCTAGGGAAGAGTGATGCAGCATAGCGTTAGGTCTTAGGGTTCCAACTTACACCTGTGATTGTGTGTTTGTACCCCTAGTTTAATTTTACTTGCTAATCCTGTGAGTTTTGTTCCGATTAGTGTGTAGTTCTAGCTTCTTTTACTGAAGCTTTGATTTGGTCATGTATCACAGCTCTTGTTCTCAATGTGCTCCCATTATGCCTATGACAGTTAACTTGTCATTGTGGGTTATCATCACTTAACAGTGTATGTAGTGGTCTAGTGACTTATCACTAGCCCATGCAAGTACAACTTTGGCATGGAATAGCATGAGGTTAAGCACATATTAACATTCTTGACAGAGCTCTCTTTACGCTGTGTGACACGGAGTGCTAATATCTTCCCCCTACGTCTGGCATTGGAAGGCCCCCTACAGCAATCCCAAAACACCGTCTATGATGTTGCTGCCCAATGGTCCAGTTGGATGCATCAAGTGAGGTGGCATATATTGTAAAATTCTTCCCGGTGTTTAAAAATGAACGGCAAAATTCCCCCCAAAGCAGTCCCAAAATTGGTAAGAAAACGTTCAGTCTGCCAAAGGAACATGTTAATCACTGGTTATGGAGACTCTACAGCTGATCCAATAATATCAGTGAAAAGTCCTGTCACTACTATTGAGTGATAATTTGCATGGCGGAGTGATGAGCACTCTGCTTTTATTTGGCAAGCACAACAAATCAATAGCACGTTTGGACAGTTCTTATCATTTTGAGAGGTTGAGGGAGTGTTGACTAGAATTCTATCAACTATTACACTTGCAAAAGTGATTAACAGGAAAAGGTTGTCATAGTTATGTGAGGCTACACAGGTTTGTATAGTGCTGCACTTCCACTAGTATGTTCTGACAGCGCTGTCAGAGTCTGGATACTTCTCATTTTGGTCTAGACATTCACACCCTGGTTCTTATAGATAGTTATTTGATTTTCGTAAAGATTACAGATCCACTGCTTCGGGTTGGAAATGTTTTTTTACTGTCCTACCTAAAATACTTACCTGAAATAAAAAGAGGAAGTAGCTTTAAAAAGAAAAAAAATAAGTATATGCACTAGAAACCAACACTAGCCAATCACTTAACAAATTGTCACTTAAACACACCACACAAGAATTCAACATATAAAAGAAAGAAAACGTGTTGACCTGTGGGGGTCCAGTCAGAAGCAATCGTCGTGGGTGGGTATGCCTACAAACAGCTGCTTCCCCTAGATTGTTAAAGTCTGCATGGTGCTGCCTTGCTGTGGTCCACTGCCGATAGTAAAGTGACTGGTCTTCACTGTTCATGTCCTTTAAAAGCAAAGGCCTCAAAGAACTCAGCCAAGATACATCCGCATGAGGCAAGAGAGAAGACGTGGAAGGCAATTGTCCGCTTTTCTCTGAACCCAGAAGACTGTACGCCGCTCTGGATAAGATTACAATTCGTGGCAGAGCTGGAGTCAAAGTCCTTGCTTCTTTCACAGACTCCCCAGACCACTCTAAAGTGTGAGATGCTGAGGGTGATGACAATTTTGATGTGGTGCTGCTTGCCATCTGATTCCCCAATGAGTCACATTCCTGTTTGCAGACCTCCCTGGCGGTGGAGTTTGGATAAGTGCCTTCATCCACAGTTTGGAAATCGTGTGAGGAAAGGTGCCTCTGGGAATGGTCCGTAGCACTAGAAGAGCTCACTCCATTTTCAGCAATGGAGCCTGTAGACAGAAAAAAGAACAAGTTCAAGATCAGAGATGCCAGTTCCAGTAACAAGTCAGACAGACAACACAGTGACTATTATCAACTGGGATACAAGAAATTGAAAGAAAATACATTCAATACACTATTTCATAAATAATTGTGGCATTACAATCCTACTGTGGTTATTCAGAAGTCAGGCACCAAAAAGCGTGCAGACTTTAAAGCCTATATACCATTCACGAGTCAGACACTTTATGTTCAATCATGTAAATTGTTATGGGAAGGCCTACCACTTACTATAATGGGGCGTGCGGCCATGTTTAAGATGGTTTCTCTGCTCTAATTTCTTTATGCACTACAAAACACATATCACCCTTTAACCAGATCAATATTTAGGGAAATTGACTCCGAGCTCCGTGCATTCCTTTGGCTGAAAAGACACCCCAGAATTGCTTTGAAGACCCTACAACGCAACCCGTAAAATGGGGGAATTGTGCTTCCCGATGTTGAGGTATATTACTGAGCAGCTCACCTTACGCCCACAAATGATTGGATACATGCATCAGGGGACCACCTTACCTATAGGCTGGAAAGGAAGACACTAGAACCAAAAACATTACCTATATAAGGTAAGGGAGCCCATAGACTACTTCCGGCTACGAGAGTCGCCATTGAGGTTTGGGACAGGATGACCAGGGTGCTGGGGTGGACACGCAGAATAACCAGGGCAACCCCCCTGTGGAGGGGTACCTGGTTTAGAGAACTTAAAAAGCTTCGGGGCTTAGAAATGTGGGATCTACTGGGGATCTCTACAGTGGGAGATATCATAGTCAAGGGCACACTCAAACCCTTTTCAGCCCTTCGGACAGAATTCCAACTTCACACCTCCCAATTCCTTAAATACGCTCAGTTGCGGAACGCATGGGGGCGGAGGACATGTAAGATAATGAGTTCCCAGAATATGCACCTTTGGAGGGGAGAAAACTTCAGGCAGATTTAACCATGAAGGCGTTCTCTGTTACCTACAAAACTATAAATAATATGCCCGATTCTCTGAGTAAGCTGAGGGAGATGTGGGAAGGTGACATGGGGGTGATGGAGGATTTGGATTGGGAGGCTGCTTTGATGCACCCTAGAGAGCTTGCGATACGGGCCAGGTTCCGTCTCATCCAATTCAAAATCCTCCATCGAGTCTATTATGAAAGAGAAAAATTACATCAAATGGGATGTGCGGAGTCTCCTCGGTGTTTGCGCTGCCAGGCTGCTCCAGATAACTTCCTTCACATGATATGGGCCTGTCCACATATAGTGACATATTGGCAGGAGATAATTGGTGAAGTAAATTTAATCCTGAGCACCTCTATTCCGCTAGACCCTAAATTCATCCTTCTGGGTATCCCCTGCAAGGTGGATATCTCCCGACCTCAACTACTTTTTAGTACACTGGGTTTGGTGGTGGCCAAGCGGATGAGACACTATGGTCTAACCCAAGAGGCCGGGAACTCACAACAGGTTGGAACGCGGACGTCTGAATAAAAGGTGTCTCTTGAACCCGGATGCTCTGAGAAGGGAATGTGATGGGGATCTCAGTTATTTTTTAAGATGTACCGGGGTGATTGAGGTGATCCCGCTATGGCAATACACCATTCTGATCAGTTGGTTATCGGGTTTGAGCAAACTATGCAAATATGTACGGTCTATGTGCAATTCGTTGTTATGGTTATGTGAATGTGTAATGTTTTTGCACTTGATAAAAAATATTTAAAAAATAAATCTGGTACATCGTTGCAATAATAGATTTAGTATGAATACCTATTGAGCGCAAATTTTAGAAACGCACTGCAATTTACAGATATAAAATTCAGATTGTAACTCAATTTTTTCTCAATTGTTTTTATGAATGCGGCAATGACTGGACTTATTTTATGAACTTGCTTTTTGACTGAAGCCAGATGATGCTGAAATGCCTTCTGGCAGTGAAAATGAATACCTGAGTTCCAATTTATATTTGGAGACAGGTGGAGAGAAAAAATGCAGAAGTACTTAGGCCAGTATCAAGACAGAATACATTGCAAGGCTGAAAACAGACGCACTAGTCAAAATACAAACAAAGGTTCTTTATACACCAACCCTCAGCTGGTTAAGTCTTTCACCACGTACAATCGGTAAGAAATCAGATTTTTGGCGGGCTGTGAGTGGCAGAAGACATAACCAACCAAGTGGTTGTATGAGAAGAAAGTTATATGGTTTTCCATTAGCATATTCATCACGGGCACTTCAGTAAGGATTCTGAAAACACCACTGACTTCAGAGTCGTAGTTTGGCATCACTGACAAATGGTAATGTTCGTGAAATTCTGTACAAACAAAAGTTTTTCATAGAGTGATGTAGGCGAACACCTGACCAAAAAGATGGTAAAAGATTACGAGAGAGAATACCAAAGCATAGTGTGTAATGAACAATTCTTTCTCAGAGTTTGAAGAGCTACAGAAAAGAGAGATGGAAAGAATGGATCAGGTAAAGATTAAAAACTACAGCAGAATTCAGAGTCAAGATACCACTGTAGAAAGCGGATGAACAAAGATGCAAAACCTGGGAGCAGTTGCGAGTATGTAGATTTGATAACTCATCACCGTAAAACACACTACTAATTCCACATGATTAAAACAATCAGTACTGTCTGTATAAATAATGAGATTGTACAGAAACTGACCAGAAGTCCCAGTGACTGCGCTGCTGTTACTCTGGGGCCTTTCCAAGTCTATCAGAAGCTCATCAGAGTCATTCTCACTGGTGTTGACCTTGTCCTGCTCCTTCTCACTGAGGTCGAGGACTGCCAGAGGCTCTCGAATGGCTTCTCTGGAAACGTGACAGCACGCAAGACCAATCTCTTGCTCCAAGGCAGTGCGTGTTAAATAACTGGAATCAATGAGTCGCAGGTCACAGTATTTCAACGACCTAAGAGCAAAGAATTTGAACAATTGTAAACACAAATAATCGCAGCCAGTGCGCTACAGCACCTCCTGAGCAGAGAATGCCTGTATATTGCAGAAAGACTTAGGCAAGTTAGAGAATTCTTGATTGTAATCAGAACTGTGGCACAAGATGTGAGTACGCTAGAATAGGAACACACAGAAAGCATGTGCATCACAAATTATCATTACAATGTGTTTACATTCTGTACTCACAACATATGTCTTCTACTCAGTTTCAACGATGCCCATCCCACCTGAAATTTGCCTAGGAAAAAGGTGCAAGTGATATACAAATCTTGGACTGGGAAAAACTCTTTAAATAGATAAAATTGTATCTTTTTCAAATACAGGGCTGATATGTGTGCGATTGTGAAACTAAAATAGTGATCTAGTCAACAAATGTTCTTTGCCTTACTCCTTCATTAATTTTTACAAAATGTACATGCCCGACAAGTCTAAAAAGAGGCATCCTCCTAGTAAAACATAACAAGAATCTACATAAACGGCAAACCTTGCGTTTAATGACAAACTGTACCTTGGGAAAGTCTCTCCAAGCGGATCCTTTCCTGTAAGGATCACTATGCAGGGCAACCCCTCCAAATCAAGGTATGTCTGAGGACTCCAGTCTTCCTGACTGCAGCCTGTCCAAGCCTTCAAATATATTAAAAGACTCAAAATTAGAAGTTTCAGTATTCTAGCTGGATGACATTAAGAACATTTCCCACCCAATCTGAAAGATTATAGTATGAAAAACATCTCCCTTCACAGCATACTGTTTTTGAAGTAGTGTGCGAACACCATTGATGAATCAGAAATATACTAGATTAATTAAACTGTCACAACTATTGCTCAGACTGAAATCTGAAGGTAGGATTGAGATTGTGCTGCAAGAACAGAAGCTGAACAGCATTCAAGTTAATATGTAGCTGCTTTTTCAACGTTGCAGATATTTGCCACTGACAATCATGTTTCAAACCGCATACTTCCTGAATCACAATGTCAGCAATCTTGGTGAGCTCCAGAAATCACACAGGAAACAGCCCACTAGCAACCATTCAGAAAGAACCATGTAGGTTCATGTTCCCTTGAACAGACAGGTGTCTCACACTAAGCAGCAGCGATGGACAGCCTCTACAGAGAGTAGAGCCTCAGAAAGCTAATTTAGCCAGGGCCTGAAGAGACCAGAACAGAACCTGGTCCTCACGCCATCAACTCATGAAAAGAACTTCCATCTCAGTTGAAATAGCAATGACTCAGGCCTCTCAATTATCTTTCAACCATGCAATATGATTGGCTTTCAGATTTTTAATGAAAGTTGAGCACGTCCATCAAGACATAAACAGACAATGGCGTTGCAGTCAGCTACTAACCAAAAATCATTCATTCTTCTGCAGGAGAGAGCCCTCATATGGACTTTGGAGCCTGGTGTGTTCAAGTGTCAGTTTTAGACAGATAAATGTGATTTCTAATCTAGTACTCATGGACAACTAAAATCTGAAATAAGGGTGTTTGAGAGAAGGCCCAAACATTATTGTACTTCAAATTCAAACAAACTCAAACTGGCCACTCACCTTTAACCGGGCCACAAAGTGCTTTGCTACATTCAGTTCCGAAGCAGGGTTTCCAAGAATAATTTCAAACCGGTATTGCAGGCCAAGTTTATCTCTGACTTCTTGCAGTCTTTCTTTTGCCAACATGGCTAGCTGTACCGAAGGGATTCGGATGATTAACATGTGCCCCTTTCCGCTCTTGTCTTTTCCAGGGGAAATAAGAAGATCGTCGATGATACTGAGGGTCTCGGGTGTAGTGTGATCTCTGAGGGAAGCCATTGTTGTAAGAGCCATGAGGGCTTCCGAGTATTGCTGTATAAGGAGGTAGCATCGGATCACCATACTGTGCAGCCGAGGATGCCTGAAAGAAAAGACTAAGGTTTTAAAAACAACAAGTACTACAATGCATCAGTCAAAGTAACTCAGACAAAAGTTGATCAACATATATAAAAATGTAAAGCCAAGAAAACAAGCTCACAAGGTACCATGAAGGAAGTTTTGCTTTGATCTGTTAACCCTGAATTTGCTCTGAATATGGAAAGTGTTCTTCACAATACACTCACTGTTATGGACTAGAAGTCTACGTTGTGGATAAGAACAATGAGTTGCAGACACTGTAAACACTGGTGTCTGAATATGCGGAGTGCAACCAGATATAGTCTAACTCTTGATGTACTCAACTTTAGGGTTGGTTTTATGGTACATTATAAATAATATTGTATTGCAAAAAGTGTGCTGTCTTAACAATTTAAAATTGAATGTTTTTTGCTGAAACATTTAGAAGCAAGCCCACTGCAATGGTGAAATCGACATGACAGGATAACGTGGACAAAAAATACTCAGCCCGACAAGGAAACCCATCTGACATGCCCCAACAGGAAACGCACCAGTCAACTGCACAGGCAAGGAACGCCATGGCCCACAACCGGACAACAGGTTTGGGAGTTTAAGAAGCACAGAATTTCAAAATTATTTGCATATTTAGACAAAACCCATCTCTAGGAAACTATGCTTCAGGATTTGCACGTTCAAGAGATCATGTATGTAGGATGACAATATACAAGCATAGACATTCAGAAATAAATAGCATGTTCCGTTCACATGAAACACTGATGCTCAGAACAAATAGCCCAAAATTTGTAGCAGCCGCCTATGATTGACAATGTGATAAGAGCACAGGATGCTACAGACACAATGGCAATGTGTGCGATATTATCACCAGAATAGCACCAACTGTGTATACCACATGAAGTCATTATGTCACCAAGAAGCTAGGATGAACACTAAACATAAAAGATACAGCCTCCTTCATTAGTTACCTCTCCAGGAGTGTGTTCACCATTTTCTCAAATGTTTCGTCACACCTTAGCAGAGGACTTGTGATTCCCCAATGTAGGGAATTGCTGTACTCATTCAAACCGAAGTACAATTTTTCCTGGCTATCCATCTCCTCCTACAACACAGGAGCAAAAACACAATCAGATGAAGAGGCACAAGACAAATAATGCCATCAGCGAGGATTACAGCTATGACCTCTTTCCCACCGCAGCATTAAAGTAAAACCCTTTCACTCCCTGCCACCCGAGCACTTGATATGGCTATTGAAGTCCCAGGAATCCTATATTCACATCAGAAATGACCAGGCACACAGATACATCAGCCAACGTGAAGGAAGATGGGACTTTCTTATTGCAGTTCTACTGTGCTTCCACGTGTGTATCAAATTACAGAATGTGCTGGGGATGGGAGTATAGAGTATTCAAACTAACTTTTGTATAACAATTAGAAATTGTAATGATTAAAGGACGGAAAAGGTGAAAAGGCACTTGTGCACAGCTTCCTTGCAATCCTCAGATACTTTGCATCAAGTGAGCATAGCCAATATCAATTTTACTTGGCAAAGAATGAGAATTAGATGCCAAGTAGCTGTCAATCGGGCAAAGCTACTGGCCAACAATGGGATTATTGGCCTTTTGTTTTCATACCTCTACATAAAGAATAATTGAAGACTTGAACCATAGCTTATTGTTCAATTTTGCTAATTGTCCAAATTGTTTCATGACGATTACAATGGGATAATTGCAACGTTACAAAATAATCCTGACAATATTACCCCTATTATCACCTACCAATATAAATAAATGATCAGTATTTTTATAAGAAAAATGACAACCCTATTTACAGACTAGATCGTTTGGTTTTGCAGATTATTGGTTGATGCTGGGGTAAATCCGGTAATCTCCTCAATCAATCAATTTTATTATGTTTTGGCACTCCGAAGAGGTCCACATAAAACAAGATACACAAATACAAATACACATTCTCAAAGTAAAAATGACAACTACAACATTTTCCACTGAACAAGGTAATCAGCGACACGTAGCTTATTGTTCAAGTTATATAGTTATTATGAAACCAAGAGAACATGGACTTAGATTTATCTCAAAGTGCTAGCACCCAGGCAGTTAACTAGTAGTGGAGACCTTCATCGAATGACTAATGCCATCAGGGGAAGGAAGCCATTAGGTTAACATGGGCATATTCACTTGAACTGATAGCGACCTTTGACCCTGCCTGCAGGTAGGTCGCCCCCCCAGCCGCCACACGGTCCTCCTGTGCCTGCTGCTGCCTGCCAGCTCTCGCCGCTGCCAGTGAGTCCCTGCGCCTGCTGGCACCCCGCTCGTTGTGCCCTGCTCTGTGCCCCCAGTGACCCGTTCTTCGTTCTGTACCCCGTTTTTTGTTTGCTTCCCCCGCTCTGTTGTGCCCTGCTCTGTGCCCCCTGTGACCCGTTTTCCCGTTCTGTACCCCGTTTTTTGTTTGCTTCCCCCGCTCTGTTGTACCCTGCTCTGTGGCCCCAGTGACACGTTTTTCTTCGTTCTGTACCCCGCCCCCTAGTCCCACGCTCCAGCCCGTGCCCCCCTCCCCCCGCTGCACCCTGCGGCCACGCCCCCCGCTGCCCCATTCGCCACCCCGCTCCCGCCTCCCAGCTGCTCCTCCCTTCCACTCCCACTTATATGGAGGCCGCGCGCGCCTAAGGCAAGCCCGTCTGCGCCCGTCCGCACCCGGACCGCGCCCAGTGCCAGGACCCCTGGCCCCCGACGCAGCCAGCCCACCCGACGTAGATACAGTGCCACCGCCCTCCACGCACTCAACACCTGCCGACATCCAGCCTGCTTCAGAGCCACCCCAAAACGCACCCATGGAGCCTTCACCTGCCACGCATGCAAGTTCACCTGCCCCCGGTCCTGCACCGCGCACGCCAGGACAGGCGCCAACAACAACCACCTCAAGTGCATCCTGCTCAACACTCGCTCCGTCCACAAGCACGCCGTCGAACTCTGTGACCTCCTCGACACAACGGCTCCGGACGTCGCTTTCCTCACGGAAACCTGGATGAACGCCTCCTCAGCCCCCGACATCGCCATAGCCATCCCGGACGGCTATAAGATCACCCGGAAGGACCGCATCAACCGAGCCGGAGGCAGCATCGCCATTGTCTACAGAAACACCATCCGCATCACGACCAACACCGACGACACCCTCACTGACGCCGAACTCCTCCACTCCCAGATACACACCGACCACAAGATGACCGTCAGAGGTACCCTCATCTACAGACCCCCGGGCCCCCGCACACAATTCAGCGAAGCCATCGCAGACTTCATCAGCCCGCTCGCCCTCGCCTCCTCCGACTACATCCTCCTAGGGGACCTCAACTTCCACCTGGAGAACAACAAGGACAACAACACCACCACCCTGCTAGACAACCTCACCAACCTCGGCCTCAAGCAACTGGTCAACACCCCCACCCACTACGCCGGCCACACGCTGGACCCCATTTTCTCCTCCAGCAACCACATCTCCTTCAGCCACTCCACCGGACTTCACTGGACTGACCACAGCTGCGTCCACTTCAACTTCAGGAAAGCCACAACTCACCACCGCCCGCTACAAGCACCCCGTAGATGCTGGAGCAAGATCACCACCGACCAGCTCACCACCTCCCTGAGCCAAAACCTACCCTCCTACACTACGGACCCCAACGAATCAGCCCTCAACCTCACACAGTGGATCACCAACTGCGCCGACGCCCTCGCACCACTGAAGAACCCCCCCAGCAACTCTGACAGCAAGAAAGCCTCATGGTTCACCAACGATCTCAAAGACTCCAAAAAATCCTGCCGTACCCTCGAGCAAACTTGGCGCAACGACCAGTCATCAGGAAACATGACAGCCCTCAAGACCGCCATCCGCAAACACCACCAGCTGATCCGCACCACCAAAAGGGCAGCTTTAAGAGACCGCCTGGACAACAACTCCCACAACAGCAAGGAACTCTTCAGCATCGTCAAAGAGCTCTCCAACCCCAGCGCCAGCAACAACGACATCACATCATCACAAGACCTCTGCGACTCACTCGCAACATTCTTCCACCGCAAGATCGCCGACATCCACGACAGCTTCGGCCCCCACACCACGTACCCTCCCACCGAGTCCACGCCCCCCACCACCACCCTCTGCACCTGGAACCCCGTCAGCACAGAAGACACCACCCACACGATGAACTCCATCCACTCCAGCTCCCCAGCGGACCCCTGCCCACACCACATCTTCAACAAAGCCGACTCCATCATCGCACCCCAACTCCGGGACATAATCAACAACTCCTTTACATCCGCCACCTTCCCGGAGAGCTGGAAGCATGCGGAGATCAGCGCCCTCCTGAAAAACCCACAGCGGATCCCACAGACCTCAAGAACTTCCGCCCCATCTCGCTCCTCCCCTTCCCAGCCAAAGTCATCGAGAAGACCGTCAACAAACAGCTGACCACCTTCCTCAAGACGAACGACTCCCTCGACCCATCGCAGTCCGGATTCCGAGCGAACCACAGCACCGAGAACGCCCTCATCGCAGCCACCGACAACATCAGGGCCCTGCTGGACAACGGTGAAATGGCCGCCCTCATCCTCCTCGACCTGTCGGCCGCATTCGACACCGTCTGCAACCGCACCCTGTCAACCCGTCTCCACCACGCCGGGGTCCAAGGGAAGGCCCTGGAATGGCTCACCTCCTTCCTCGCCGACAGAACCCAGAGAGTCCGTCTCCCGCCCTTCCTTGCAGAGCCCACCAAGATCATCTGCGGCGTACCCCAAGGATCCTCACTCAGCCCAACCCTCTTCAATGTCTACATGAGCCCCCTCGCAGCCATCGCACGCAAACACAACATCAACATCATCTCCTACGCCGACGACACCCAACTGATCCTCTCCCTCACCAACGACCCCGCCACCGCCAAAGCCAGCTTCCTGGAAGGAATGAAAGACATCGCGGAATGGATGAAGCTCAGCCGTCTGAAGCTGAACTCAGACAAAACGGAAGTCCTCATCCTCGGTCCTTCCCCCTCCGCCTGGAACGACTCCTGGTGGCCCCCCGCCCTGGGAACCGCCCCCAAGCCCACGGACCACGCACGCAACCTGGGATTCATCCTGGACTCCTCCCTCACAATGACCAAACAAGTCAACGCCGTTACATCTTCCTGCTTCAACACCCTCCGCATGCTCCCTAAGATCTTCCGCAGGATCCCCACCGGAACCAGGAAGACGATAACCCAGGCCCTCGTCACCAGCCGCCTGGACTACGGGAACGCCCTCTACGCCGGGACCACCGCCAAACTTCAGAAAAAACTCCAGCGAATACAGAACGCATCTGCTCGACTCATCCTGGACATCCCCCGACACAGCCACATCTCGGCCCACCTGAGAGACCTGCACTGGCTCCCCGTCAACAAGAGGATCACCTTCAGACTCCTCACCCACGCACACAAGGCTCTCCACGACATGGGCCCCGAATACCTCAAAACCCGCCTCACGTTCTACATACCTACCCGCCAGCTCTGCTCCGCCAGCCTCGCCCTCGCCATTGTCCCACGGATTCGCAGAACCACCACCGGAGGAAGATCCTTCTCCTACCTGGCGGCCAAGAAGTGGAACTCCCTCCCAACCCACCTACGAATGACCCAGGACCATCTCTCCTTCAGGAGGCACCTCAAGACCTGGCTTTTTGAGCAGTAGCGGAACCCCTCCCCCACCCCCCCAGCGCCTTGAGACCCTCGCGGGTGAGTAGCGCGCTCTATAAATGTGATTGATTGATTGATTGATAGCCTTCTGTGGCAATAATCGCTAATCCGGTCCACGTCTATGCTATAGATCGACATTCCTTGACTAATCATCTCTGCCAATGAAAATTCAATCAATAGAAATTTGAGGTTTTTGAGCGACCCAACCCATTTTCTCTTCAATGTCCACCGGTGCAATGTCATCATCTGTGACCAACAAAAATGCATCAGTGGCTTTTTTAAGGCTTGACATCAGTGAAATGTTAACAACTGTAGAAATGGGCGCGTAATTCAATTTTAGGATAAAAACAAAACTTACCACGCTGTCCGGCTGCATCCAGTGGACCTCATTGCAGGAGCTGATCCTGGATTGCTGAGTTTGCAACGCATATGGGAAAGAGCTGACCTGCAGCACAATCAAATTGAGCGCGTCCAGCACCTCTCTGCAATTAATGACTCTATCTGCTAGCCCCTGGCCAGGCTCCCCGTGGGACAGCGAACCGGAAACTGCACTGTTTGGGGCAAAAGCACAGCAATGTCAATACCTAGGTGGGAAAGGGGGTACTTCAAACGACATTATAGCAGAACATTTGTAGAAACCACATTTTAGTTCTTGCTGTGAAAAATGATGTTCACTTCCCTGGGTTCAGAAATGCTACAATTTTAAAACAGTACATATTTTACTTAGGACAAGTAAAAACTGCGCATTTGCTAGATAACTACTTTTAACAATGCTAATTGGTAAAAAGAAGAAAATAGTACAAAAATCAATCATAAGTTGCACAATCAATCTTCACTAACTACTTGTGTTTTGATTGTGAAGAAAAAGGGTTTTAAGCTGCTGTCAGATAAGGGGTGTGGCAAAGGATTGGGTAACGGGAAGTAGAAGGGTACATTTCATTAGTCTTTATTCGATTAAAAAATCATAAAAGACAACATCGACAAGATATACAATACTATATCATAGAATACAATTAAAAAGAAAAAACCCATCATCAATAAGTTACGTTAAAAAGATATTAAATATTCCAAGACTAATGTAATAACAATAAAAACAATACAAATCAATAATCCATAAGATCCTAATGTTAAATTTTTAAGTCTGAAGAACTTTTCTTCTTATGACCCAACACGAAGACCAAAACTTCGCCACTGCAACTACAATAACTTCCTTTGTGTCGCACTTAAAAATGCGCAGGGCTGTTTGCGCAGAACTTATACCTATCTGATTACACAAGGGCTTGATCCACTTCATGCGTGGAACTCTATATGCAGGACAAACAAAAAGAGCATGTGGAATAGTCTCTGGAATCCCTGGGCAACAATGACAGGAGGTATCCATATTTGAACCCAAATTCTGACCCCATTTTTTAATAAATGATTTTAAAGGTAGGGGTCCGACTCGGAATTGATGATACAACTTCCTATCTCCAGTTCCAATGATAATGTCCCAATAGGGTTCCAGAGAGTAATCAAGCTTATGGTCCATAAAGAGGTCAGTTAATGAGCCCCCAGTTATCTGGGCGTAAGAGTTAAGTTGGAACATCTCAACATACAGTCTCTTAAGCTCTATCTTCGACGGGAAGGGATTCCCTACTGGGTCTAACCAAAGTTGTCCAAGGTTCATTGCCATAAGGACAGCTCTAATTTTATAGAGCCAAGGGACTTGGCGAGACTTGTCCACCCCTATAAGATGTTTAAGAGCCAAAGCATAAGATGCTAGCTCTGGGGTGGTCCACAAGCGTCTCCAATAAGTCAGTGGTCTAAAACCTGCTATCTCGTCAAATGATACACTCCCTAGGTCCTGCAGCAATGGTTTTAGGGGTGTAGATTGAGGTAGGCCAGTCAGGGAACGAAGGAACTTATTTTGGGCAAGTACCAGGGGTTGCAGGTTTTCAAAACCCCAAAGTTCCGCACCATAGAGTATTGACGCTCTAACCTTCCCGTGATACATCTTCATTACTGGAGCTATAGGTTTAGTTAAAGAGGATCTGTGTTCTTTTAGGAGTGCTCCTGCTAATTGGTTATGTTTAATTACCGAGAGATCCAACTGGTGGTTCCAATTAAGTCTCCATCCCAAGGTCACCCCTAAATAAGCAAAAAAATCTGTTTGTTCAATAGGGGCATTATTCATTCTAAGAGTTGTACTAATTTTTTTCCTCTTATGAAGGACCATAAATTTAGTCTTCCCAACATTAACCTCCAACTCATTATCACTACAAAAAAAGTTGGAAGCGATCCAGGGCACGTGGGAGGCCATTTTTAGTTTTGGACAATAAAAGAATGTCGTCCGCAAACATTAATATCGGTATTCTAAATCCAGCTAGTGTGGGGGCATCCGTTGGGTAATCAGTGAAATAGGGGACGACATTGTTAATAAAAAGGGAGAAAAGAGTGGGAGCAAGCACGCACCCCTGACGCACTCCTTTAACCACTTTAAAACTATTGGTAGTCTCACCTTGCCCTCCCCATCTCACTCAGGCAGAGATATTTTCATGGAGCCTAACAATGAATGATAAGATTTCTAGTGGCATCCCAGCCCTTTCCAAAGATTCCCAAAGCTTATTCCGTGGAACCAAATCAAAGGCAGATTCAAGGTCCACGAATGCTGCATAAAGAACACCGCCACCCAGCACTACTGTGTTCCAATACAGCATCATAAATCTGAATACCTGGTCAATGGTGCTGACATGGCTCCGGAAACCAGCCTGGTATTCTGATATGTCATTATCAACTATCCACCCTAATACCCGATTTAGTACTATTTGAGCCACCAGCTTCTGGGTGGTATCAATCAGGCTGATGGGCCTATAATTAGATGGCAGGGCCCGATCACCCTTTTTATATATTGGGATGATTTCAGCCCCACGCCATGAATCGGGTATGGTGGCTCCTCCTGCAATACCATTAGCCAATATATGGATATATTTTACCCAATTTGCACGATCGAATTTAAAGATATCAGATGGAATTCCATCTGGCCCTGGTCCTTTCCCGGCCGGTAGGCCTTCCAATACATGCTCCACCTCTGCATGGGAAAATGATAATGCCCCCACTCTTGAATAGGACAATAAGAAAAACGGGATCTCCGGATTAGTGCAGGCAAACTGGGTCTCAAAAAAGACAACCCAGTCTTCTGGGGTTACATGATTTACCGGATTAGGGTTATCACTGCCACTTCCCCATTTAATTAAGTGCCAAAATTTACACCAATTCTTATCCCTACATGATGACAACAAATCCCTCCAATGTGCCTCATCAAACATCCTCTTTGCCAAATATTGGGTTTGCTTATATGCAGCTCGACATCTCCTAATTTCTGGAACTTGCCCCACCCTGATTGCACAAGACAGAGCCCTGAATGCCCTCTTACAATACCCATTGTACCACTTGGCCGACTTATATTTTATTGGCACAGTTGGGGTGTGGGCCTGATTTAAAAAGAATTGACATCAGCTTCTTAACCATTACTATATGCTGCACTGTGATCCCATCAACATTAACTCCAGTAACATCTAGATATAACTGGGTAACAGCAGCAATGGTATCTACTAAAATTTGCCTCATCATAGAGCATCTTACCTCATCATTTACAATGTGGTCCCACTTTACTCTTCGACAATTATTGGTGACCAAAATAGAAGACGGAACACCAACTTTCTGAGTTTCTACTCTCTCTTTAGCGAGCACTTCCAACTGTACTAAAAGGGGATCGTGATCACTCTTAATCCTAACTCGTACCTCCATATCTATCAATTTGGACCACAACTCAACACTTAAAATAAAATAGTCTATCCTACTATGTTTTGTACCCATATTATACGTAGGCATACCCTGGGGGTCTGACTTAGACCTACCATTGGCTGCCTTGAGCCCATATTCCATTGTAAGTGTCTTTAGCTGTAGTGCGGCTGCTGACCAGATTTTAACGGGTTCTAATGACAAAGTCGGGATACCCCAAACTATGTCCTCATCACACGTGTGATTCCCATCTTCAAAACCAAGGGGTTCGTAGGTGCATTTGAAGTCTCCAGCAATAATAATGTTCCTAGGATAATGTAGAGACTTCAGGAAGATATCGAGAGCAACCACTGTCGAAGAAATTCTTCCGCCCACCTGGCCTCTGGCATAGACATTCACTAGGATACACTTGAAACCAGATCCTACAGATATGGATAGAGTCAGAATATCCAGATCTTCTATTTCCACCTCCTTTACTGAAATATCAGCCCGTTGTCGCACCCATATTAAGAGCCCTCCCATAGATCTGCCCTTATTTCTAGGTGCTGGAATAGCTAATTTCCCAAAGGACAAGTAGCCTGGCCTAAAGTACATTTCCCTAGCCCAGGTTTCTTGAAAGATTACTACATCAGCCTCTTCTATAAAGGATGACCAATCCTCTGAGGCAACTTTGGAACTTAGACCCGCTATATTCCACGAGAATATTTTAAGTGGATTAGGCTCAGATAAACTAGTTAACCCTGGGCTACCAACTCTCTCAACAGCCAAAGAAACGCTGGAGTTGACATAATCAGGTTGTATTCTCGGTAGGTTCACCCAGGTTAATGGTCGACGGCTTTAACTTCACAGCTCCCAACCCCTCCTGAGAAAGTCAGTCACAGTCTTCAAGCCCTGATAGTGGTGCAAACCGGTTTGTGGTTAGAACCCCGAGAAGTCCTGCCTGTGTCCCCCCACTGGCTCTTGAATAAACACCCTGCCTTCTATAGCCTGGCGTCGATTTACTAAAAGAAGGATAAAAGAAGCTTAGGGGGCAAACAGTTATTTTTGACGGAAGGCAGCCCCCAGTCTTTTGGCTTAAGTAATCTAAGATCATGCTAGCTATTCCGGGGTTATTAAAATTAGCCACAACACAGTCTCCACTCTCTGTTTTCGCTGTCGGGCCCAGCCAAGAACACCGCCTCACCATTATGAGATATTCACTAATGTCCCACTCGCTGCTTACTCTTTTTTTCATTTGAGTATTAAGCCAATGCATCACCTTCAGCATTAACTGGTCAGTCGTTTCTGTTTGTCCCTCCTGCACTGGGGGCACTTGTCTGAGTATTACCACCAGCGGGGCTGCTACCGGGGGTAAATCAAGGGCTCCCAGCACAGGACCACGGCCAAACCTAGATTGGCCCAAACTTTTAGACATACTTGCTTGAGTAATATTCCCCCCTTGTCCGTGATTGCCTATCGACTTGATCTCGTATTGACCTTCTTGGACAGTCATCCACAATTTTGGGAGGAGAGCAAGGGATAAACAACGCTGATTCCCCTGACGAGTTTGCAAGTTCCATACCCTCACCGTGTACACAATTAACCAAAGGACTGAAATTCGGTCCCTCTAATAGGTTGCTCGTTAGTGGGGAAACAGTAAAAGGAGAAGGTGCAAGGGGGCTAGGGAAAACGATTCCACTAGGAATACTATTGATTGGAACAGGGGGAAACTCGGGGTAGTTTGAAGACCTACTGACTTTGCAGACCCAAGTGCTGTCTTAACCTTAACAAATTGATCGCAAAATAAGAGTTTCTGCTCGATCTTTACCAGTTTATCCAAAATAGGATTCAACGAAAGAGTTAGCATTTCCCTTATTTTTGTTAAGAAATACTCCTCATTGGCACTTGGCAGATTAACACTCAACGTTAGGGGTTCGGGAACATTGGTAGTCACATAAGAGCTATCAATTTGCAGGGGAGAGAGGGAAAGCATAGTTGATCAGTCTACAGTTTTAGCAGACCTAGGAATTTTGGCTGCTTTTCCTAAATGTTGTTTCCCCCCGCGTTTCCTTTTAACAACAACAGGGTCCTTACGGGAACTTGGTGGCACTGGCTTTTTTTGGGACGTTGTCCTCGGAGACAATATAGATGGTAATGTACATACATTTGAACAGGGAACAACAGCGACATCCACTGCTTCAGGTCGAGGAGAGTGCAATGAAACAGGTAGACTGACCCCCAAGGGTTGGTGAGCAACTCCTGAATTAAAAATGGGTGGTCTATCAGGAGTTCTGGCAGTCGATAGAGGACCCAAGGAAGATCTTCTGCTACCTTGGGGATCCAGGGACATCCGCCGCTCAGTTAAAGTTATTTCCCGCTCTAATAAGGAAGCTGCCCTTACTATAAAGTTGTCCAAAGTCCCCGCAACGCTCCCTCCCGTAAGACATTTGGTGGTTCTACCATCCCGCAAATTCATAATGAAGGAGGAAGCGATTACCCAAGGCTAGGTACACAAGGCGGAAAGAAGAGCGTATTTGCAGTTGTAGACGTCCCACTAATCTAGCAACCCTGGGGCATCCGTTCGGGCTTGGCTTGTGTAAGGGACCCTCTAGCTGTACACCAAAATGCAAGGGGTGTCCCGGCCCAGCCCCTACCAGTCTCTAACGGGCTCAAACAGGCCCGCCCTTGGCCTGGGCCTCGCCCGGCGCGCGCCCGCGCACGTCCCGCGCAGCGGGAGCGGCGAGGAGTCTTATAGCCCTTACTCCAGCTCAGGTGCAGCCAATTACCAGCCCAGCAAAGCCTCCTGGGCTACGAAGTCCACAGCCACGGTGACCACAGGTAGGACAGAGCAGGGATACAGTGAAGGGTACATAAATTAGCATATCACAGATTTATTCTCCACTGCACAACATTGTTAGGAATGGTTCTTCATTTGTTTATCTATCGAAAACATGTAAATTAAACACCTGTGAAGATTCAATCAGTCATGTAGACTGCCACACACCTATAAACCATAAACAAGATGAAATTGGTCTCTGATTCTTCAATATCTTTGGAAGATGCTGAACATTCACTAGGAAATTCACATTCAAAGTTGCATTGCATTAGGGCATCACTTTAAGCATTGGTTGGAATGTGATAAGCTAAAATTTGGAAGTTCTTGGCAAAGAAATGTACACACCGACATGGCATGATTTTAATGAGTGTGCCATCAATAAATGACAACTGGTGAAGATGCACATCCTAGGAAAAGGTTTCCACTGTGCTCTCTGCACACAAGCAGAAGTAGAGGAACTGCCCAGATATTGTTTTTAAATTATACCATTTTAAGTTAAACATTTGATCTTGCAGTAAGTTTAATTACAATTATATTGGCTACATACGATGTATCGAAAGGGGTTTGTACCGTAGTGATATGTTAACCCGCTAAACTCGAGAACAGCGAGCAATTGCAAAGCCATCAAGTCTCACCACAAAAATTGTCTAGTCAACGCTTTTTAGACATGATGTACAACATCCAGATGCATGACTAAATAAGAGAAAAAAAGCCTAAAGACAAGCACCACGTATGTCTACAAAAAGAAACTGGGCTTATTTAAATTTGCCAAGCCAAGTTGTATCAGCAAATAAAAAAAGAAAATGTGTGAAACTGTTTAGAAAACAAAGGCATAAGTGACAGTGAGGAGAGAATTACGGTGGGTGGATTGAAGCAACATGAAGGGTCCAGTGGGGAGAAGAAATAATGGGTTAGACAGAGTGGTGTGAGAGGGGGAGCAAATGCATGCGAAAACAACGGGGAGAGGACACAAGAAACAAGAGTGCGTGCAACATGGAGGCGGGGGCGTGGAGAAACACACAGGTGACAGTAAGCAACCATGAGTACAGGGGAGGAGGAGAAGTACGCAAGGGACACCGCTGGAAAAACACACACTCTGGTGGAGAGCTTAACCAAAAAGAAAACCATAATGCTCAATAAAAAAGGGGCGGGGGGGGGAGGAGAGGAGAGGAGAGGAGAGGAGAGGAGAGGAGAGGCGAGGAGAGGAGAGGAGAGGAGAGGAGAGGAGAGGCGAGGCGAGGAGAGGAGAGGAGAGGAGAGAGAGAGAGAGGTGGATTACTGTTTTTTTTTTAATCATATTTGTTGTTTAACATGTTTGGAGATTACAGTCTTTCGACGACACTCAGAAATAATTACCTCTGACAATTTTAAAGACAACAAAATATCCAAAGATTTTCAGCAACAACAAAAAAATCCTAGAAAACTAGCATATTGAAACTTTTAAATCTTTATTTTCTGACGAAATTCTCGATTCGCGAATACCGGATTGATGAAAACTAGGAGCCGATTGGTTGAGCCTAATATAATATACAAAACACAGACTACAAACAGCCCTCCCAACTCAGCATCTCAAGGACAACCAACAAATTTCACAGTGAGGCACCATTTCTAATACACAGGATCCCTCTATTAGTCCTCTGTAATCCTACTGCAATTTTCTCTGATTGAATGACCCATCAACTTCCTCAGTAGCCAGCACGACTGTCGTTTACCACAGAGACTAGTCTCAAAACAAGACTAACCCCGTAGATCATCTGTTGGGCCACAGTGTTACGGATAGTGTTGCTGTGCCAATAAGGACACTTTTGGGATATACTGGGCTCAAGACAAATACAATTCATGTTTGGAGACAGAGTTTTTTAAATGCCATAAAGATGTTTTAGGTTTCCAATCTGGCTTTCATTTCAATCGTTTTTAATATTCCAAAGGGTGGAACGCTCCTCCAAGTCCCTGGGATGGCACGCTTCCTGGCGCTTTCAAACATCAGTCAGCTTGTGTCACATACATCTGTTACAATCAAAATATTACACTAGAGTCTTACAGGCAATTCATTCCAGTAATCTGTTTTCTGGTATAATTAGAATGTCAAATTTATCTAACAAAAATGCAGCCAAGTCCACATTTCGTCAAAACTTTATCAGGGGGGCAGCCTGTTCACCTTAAAATGAACATGTACAGTCACTGCCTGACCCTCAGTTGTGGTCTTCTGAAAAATGGGGTGTCTTCCAAATTATTCTAAGAGGTACATGCAGAACTCATGAGAGTCAGCAGTTCTTTCAGCGATAAATGACCCAAATGAAAAACAGTGCACCATTCTGAAAAACACAAGGAGTTCAACAGCTCTCCTCACTCTGCATCCATCGCAGAAGGGACAGGTCCATTCTTGCCCGAACAATGAATTAGAAAATTGAGCCAAGGATATATTCCAGACCGGGACGAATGCCACATCAAAAGTTATGAGTTACAAAGCAGTTGTGCAATTACTCAGATGCAAAAGAGTCACCAATAAGTCTGCTCCGCTGAGCACGTCTCATGCTCTTTGGGGCATTTTTCACCCATTTTAGACAGACCAGGCATACAGTGTTCTTAAATTATATAAACTGAACAGCAACCTTCTCCGCTACAGAAGCTCGTTTGCCCGCCAAGAGTAGGACGCGATGTTCGGCTTGGTGAACTGCTTGGGTAGCTACTCTGATGCCCTGAGGTGGGCATATTATTCTCCAAACGAAAGGTCGTTTCCAGGCCACTGATGTCTTAATGCGCTGCTGCTGGAGAGGCTTCAGGTGAAATTAAGACCCTTCAACCTTATAGGAGAATACAAGTGCACATGCTGTTCTTCAGGGACGATTTCTGCGTCAAGATAAAATATTGTATTGGCTTCAGCAGCTCCCAATTGTTCCAGGAAAAAAGGTTCCAATTCTGCTCAAACCTCTAAAGTCCCCGTACTTCAGACGAGCAGGCAGCCAGAATGCAAACATTTAAAATAAATTCATAATTTCCCCATGGGTGAATAAATTAATCTTGAAAGCTCACCTTGCTGTCCTAATGGTCAGCAGAGGTAAGAAGACGTGGCAGTGCGCACTGCAACAATGCTGCGAGTTCAACATATTTGAAGCCACCTGTGATTAGTGCGCTATACAAATCAATGTAACATAACATATATTGTAGTGTAATTTTCAGAGCTCAATACAGCTCCTCTGTAACACTGCGGATGAAAATCACTGCAAGACACGGATTATGTTATCAACCGTTGTATAGCTAATTTTCGTGATCTTTTAAAGATTTCAGGGCCCAGGCATCCTTTCTACAGCATCTAAGAGTTCTTATTCACCATAGTAACATTGACCTGGTGTCAGAAAAGAACAGTCTGTACAAAATATTGTTTAGTATTTGTGTTCAATGGTCAACAAGATGAATGTGGTTTATATAATCGTGACAAAGATCCTCACAGGCACTATGTGTATGTATCCTTGCCCTAGGATTTTGGCATTAATTTAGTTCTTTCAGGGTGAATGATTGTCCACTGCCTAGCTTGAGGTGACTGAAGTATGCCCCATCACTGATCCTACTGCTACCAACAATCATTCAACACACTAAACATTTAGTTACAACATTTAAATAAATACATCGAAGTTCCATTAGTCATTCCTCACTTCAGTTAGCTTGTTCTTTCCTCTGCTCCTCTATTTGGGCCTGAATACCAAAGACCCTTAACATGCTTACTCGTTTTTTTGTGGAAAACCCAAAATCACTTTCACGAATAAAGTATATACCATGCTTCATTCTGGGCTAAACAAAATCTGTAGTCATTACACACCAAAAATCAGACTGGCCAGCAAACCAATTCCCTGGTTGGATAAGGGTGACAAATCCTTCTAATTCAAGATATTCCAAAATTCTTTCAGGATATTTTGCATCTATATCAAAATTATCAAGCAGCTCTTACATGAGGTGTGACAGCCCTGGGGATCTAAATACGAGAAAATAAACACATGGTTTGGACCAGTTTTGCAAATCTGGCCCTACTACTCTCTAAGCGCGTCCTCACAGTGCATTGAAGAGCTCCCCAGCCACTGCTTCCAATACGATGGCAGGTTGCTCTTCTCCGATGGGGAGAGCCGAAAGAATGAACCTCCACAGAGAGGCCCGTTGCCTCCGCAAGCGGCACATAGCAACAGCATGGGACATCATGCTTAAACACAGTTCGGTGAGAAGATGCGGAAGGCTGGCGCCCCCTTACCCCCCAGGGCCTTTTGGCTACACCCCCAATCCCATGTAGACCGGGCAGCACCTGATATTAACACCTTCACCCCTCCCCCAGGATGCCCCGGCCGCTCCCCATATCCTGCCCTGGACCATCCGGCAACTATCTCAGCTGTGGACCATAGCATCCACCATAGTGACTCCCCATCATCCCCACCTGCCTTAACCCTCTTCCTGTAACCCTGGTCACTCACATTTGCACGGTTGTGCACCCTTGCCCTCACCCCATATTCACTGTTCAAGAGGTATATCCACCTGATAACATGTTGGAGCTGCACTCTCCTAAAAACATCCAGCCTGAATTGCATAGCCATCACCTTCTCATGCGCTGGTGATCAACAGCAAGCGTTCACGCCACTATTTGACAATTGCATGCAATTAAATGTCATGTGGACTCTGCCAAGGTGTATTAAAATGGAAAAACCTCAAAACGTTTTTAAGCAAGGATTTGCAATGCAATAGGTCTCGCATTTACTAAACTCTCGTAAATGTGACACCTATTGCATTGCAAATACTGGTTTGTAAAAGCGCCCATACGGCACCTTTCCCTAGATGAGCTTTGGCTAAAGAAAGGAGCGAAGCTGACATTAAAGTGAAAGAGCAGCATGGGGCGCTTTAAAAAAAAATATACATCTTTTTGTAAAAGCGCCCTATGCCGCGGTTTCACTTTAATGGCAACTGCGCCCCTTTCCTTAGACGCGTCTTGTCTAAGTAGCAGTGTGTAGCTGCCGTGAAAGTGCGGCATGGGGCAGTTTAAAAAAAAAGTTTATAAATACTAAAATAAATACATGCAACTGCGTTCGTTGCCAAAAATAAACCAAAGGCATGGCCGCCACTGTATTAGCGTGCCGGGCTATGAAAAAAAGAAAATTATTAAAGAAATGGGAGAGAGTGCGTCTTGCCTGCAGCAGCAGGCAGGAGAAAACCATTTAAGCAAACAGTGCTCGGAGGCTGTAAATAAAGCCTACCCAGTAACAACACATGTAATGGGGGTGTCCTCATGGGAGGTTAGAAAATGAGACAAGGCGGTACTAAAGGAGGACTACTAAGCCTAATGACCAACGAAAAGTCACAGTTTCTAAAGGACAATGACCAAAGCCAATGAAAAATATGGGCAGAGCTTCAAGTCCATACCTGAATACAGCATGCCTCGCAGAGCAGCACATGCGCTGCCCAGGTCAACCTAAAAATCAAGAGAGGCCCTACTGACCCGCCACTGCTAACCTCCATGCTGTGTTTTTAAGGAGTGCAATTAGAGCTAATCTACTGCTGTCCTCATGCACCACTACATCCTCAGCATCAAAGACATCAGGCCCTCAGCAGCAGTGCACAGATTACTCGATATAGATCACAACTTGAGTGTAGTAGATCCATCCATCAATTAATCCATTGTTAGTTCCTCTCATTTCTTCCTCTGGAGTACTTGCTGTATGGACCACCTGTCCTCCTTTCCTTTGGTTAGCTCTAGCCTGTTCATTCAGAGATTATTTTTATAAATGTTTTATTTATATTGTGGTCTTTCAAAGATGCAGATTTTTTGCCTATCTTGAATACTGACAAATGCATTTGTTCTATAATTCAGACTTCTCCACATACACTCCTCTTTACATTCTCAAAATGTCTTAATTGCACTTCCTCCAGTCACTAGTATAAAAGTGACAACAATGGCCTGCCAGTGTCTGCGTGTGTGCTAAGCTTTAATCTGTTTCAGTTATTCTCTCTCGCTCATAGATGTGCTGCACACTCTGCCTTTCCAGATACACTCATGTATATTCTTCTAACAGAAATTATCAGTGTCCCTTTAAATGGATTACTTTACTTTTGTGATTATTTTTTTTTTTTTATGTATCAGGCTACAGGTGACACCATCAACAAACACACGAACATAAGACCAAAGTCAACTAAAATTAAGCAAGGAATAAACAAAGGAAGTACTCAAGTGGAAGTTACAAAGAGTCGATTTTGGGTGGAGGCCCTGTAATAAAGGGGAAAGTGTGGTTGCAGGTGACCATTACTCAAAGTGGATACTGAAAATCTCTTTGTCTTCAACTTACCAATGATTACCATAACGAATGCTCAAGAATAAACTCAACATCAGACCATTATTAAGGGCCCCCGGTTTGAGGGGGGGGAGTAGAATCCAAGATGTCATGGAGTTTATGACTGATAGGTGTTTGAAGAAATTGTGCTCTAGAACAGAGAAACAATAAAGAGGACAACAGGTGGAATTTGACCCACTACTGCAAAATCCCTGCCAAATGAAGTGCGTAAGGCTACTGTTATCATGAAAGTACAACTGTGTTTTCTTATTCACTAGAGTGTCATGCCAGGAAATGTTTCAGGACACTGGTAATTTTCATTTTTTTTTCAATTTTAGAGTGATCTTTGCCCAGAACGCTTAAGGCTTGTACACAGACATGCATTTACAATCAACCTTTGGGATTCCAAACTGTCACAAATAACAGACCAAAGAGGGACAAGTCCCCAAGATGAGTCAGCAGTTATGTGGTTCATGGGTGCTGCGATGTCTCAATCTGGAAACAAGAACTTGGGAAAACCTACGCCAATGTAAACTTTATTCAGATTTTTTTTGAAGATTAATTGCCAAATCTGAAAAAAATGTATGATCTTATTGCAGAGTTTATCAAGAATTCAGAAGTAAGTTATGAGATTATAAGAGACAGATCACCGTCAACTATGTGCCCTTGGGAACGGATGACAGCGTGCTTGATCCCGCTAGAGTACAGTTAAATATGAAAACAATATATTTCTGATATATCGCTACTTGACAGCTGACACTTGTGTCAAGACATTTTCTCAAATGTTTGCACGGACCTGGTACAAACATTGCAGCAGCACTTGCCTTGACACAAGGGCCTTATGCCCATAATGTACTAAGTACATATTTTCATGACACAAAAACAGACAGATGGGTAAACACATAGATCGTATCAACAGAGGAGTCAAGGGGTTAAAGATCTAAGATGCCCCGATTTCGGCAAGTGTTTAGTCAGAAAGTTTTTGATTGAGTTTCTCTAGCGCCATTGTACAATACATATATGCAGAGACACACACAGCATTTTTCAACCTGACAAGGATGCACAATGCAGTGCATCGGCCAACGACAGTGTCTGACATGTGTAGCAGGGAACAGTATAGTGGGCATACTGCAGAAGATGACTGACAAGGAGACAAACCATATCTAAATATCTCCACTTACCAAAAAGAAACACACTCTAGTCACTCAAAGGATTACACTGACAGTCCCAAAAATATAACATAGCATACAAAAGGACAAAAGTGGTAAACTAAATATAAACTCGCGGCTAATCAGGGCTCCACTCTGCCCAACCTAACAATCCGGAAGCAGAGTGGAGCGGGTATTATACTCGGGTAGTGCACTTGAGGAGTATGCAGCTGTGTCAGTGGAAGCGAGGGATGTAGAATGCCAGAAGAGATCATTCCCCGCTGCTTCTACAACTTTCTATGTCTAGCCCTTGCGTAACTGGCATACCAGCATCGCGACATTGAATGCAGCTCTCTCGTGGACGGAACGAGCCCTCATCAACATGGTCTTTTCCTTTATGTCCTTGGATCACACAAACAGCAGGGTTTACACAACAAAGAATCAGAGGCCTAAAAGGCTCCTCTGGCTTTACAGAGGGGATTCCAATGGGACAGACAAGCAGACAAACATCACTGGACGGCTCAATAAAATATGCCCATTGATAAGTTTCAAAAGGCACCTTCCAAAAAAGAATAACTTGCACCATTTCTGAAAGATACCTCTAATCAGCTCAATTTTCACAGTAACTCAAAAGCTATTGTTCATCAACAAGAAATTAAGGGAGTGCTTAAAACTCTTCTGACACAAACACTTTAACAACCAAAAAACTCAAGAGTGCACAGAGTAAAATAGGAGGCAAGGCCCTGCGTTGCTGGATTCAGTCCCACTGCAAGTTTAATAACTTTATTCAACATCACCGAGAGCCTCAAACATCTTACATCCGATCTCTTGAGGGCATGTAACAGTAGGTCTTTGACTGAACATACTAGTGCATTAAGGTTTATGTCAATTGAACCAACTGAAGAAATGCAGTCGATAACCAATTTTTAAAAGGGAAATAAGGGACAGAGATGTGAGAGTGAGAAGGAGTCACCTGTTCACCAGGCTCATCAGTTGATTATGTGACATCAAAAAGCAGTGCAAATATTATTTTATAAAATGAGGCTCTAACAGCAACTTGGCATTTTGCAAATGCATTTTAGCGTTGTTCTACTTAAGTTTGGTTACAGATTTTTGGGTCTGGTGTACAAACATTTCTGGGGCTCATTAACCCTACAAACTCCCAAATCACAGGGTGTGCGACTACAAAAGGACTTTTTAAAACGCATAAGTGCCCCTTTACAAGCTGGAAAAGTCTTTCAGACTCGTACAAAGGTGTTAGCAACCCAATCCAGACACAAACCGGATGTGGGCATGAAAGGAGCATCTCACTTCCAAGTTGGAAAGGCATACAGAAGTGGTTTCTGATTGCAATTGTCATTCCAAACCTTTGATCAGTTTGAATGGGGTGGTAACTGATCCTTTATGTGGAATCTTGTTGGCGGCCTCAGGCAAAGCAAGTCGTGGGCCTGAGGACCACCGCCTACTCACCCGATGTCTTCCTAAACAGGAACCTTTTTTTTAAAGCAGCATCTCTCCCTTTAATGGGCACAGTATGTTTCTCCCAGTATACCCATTCCAAACTCATTCGCCCCATGCCTTGCACCTTTAAAACACTTGCCTTGTTAGGTCAACGTGGGAGTTGTCATGAATTAAAACAAAAAGCGTGTATGGATTCTGTTTAACTCTTCTCATGAAGCCTTCAAACTTGGTCTGGATGTCGCCGTCAAGCCGCAGAATGTATTTTTCTGCCTTCTGGCTAGCCATACTTCTCTCTTCTAAACTCAAGTCTGTAAGGACTCCTGCAACAAAAAACATTTTGTCTCATTCGAATTAAAAACGTGGAAGAAAACTTTGTGTTTGGGATATAAAATGGTAGCTGGTACCATGAAATGAGGATGAAATTACAACCAATTCTGCTTTTTTATGCCAATTTATTAGCCTCCAGTCCATGTTTTCCCTTATTTACCTGACTGCTGAATCCTTTGAAGTGTTTGCTGAACCAAGACTTCAGAACGAGAGACCAGAATCAGGAAATCCACTTTGCTGAAACGAGCCAGATCCAGACTCTGGCTGCTGTTGTCGGCGATGGCGCACACTTGTGACAAAAGCTTCCTGGCAACTACAAGCTGTGGCTGATAGATTTGGAAGCTCCCAACATCCTGAACTAGACATAAAGAGAACCATTAGATTATTATTTTTGTGAGAAATCCTAAACCAGTTTACATGGTAATCAGAAAGAGCCCAAAACAAACAGGTGCAACTACCAAGTGCTCCATAAAACAAGCATTTGAGTGGAAGAATCTATCAACTTAGTGCAACATATAAAAACACAAATATACACAACCCATAATAATGGAAAATATGTCCATAAATAGTGAGACCAAGTGCATTTAGAATCAAAAAACATCACAAATTCCATTATAGCACAGCATAACTTCATGTATTGGGGTAAGATAACTTTAAAACAAAGAAAATCTTGAAGACGGAGAGTTTCTCCCAAAATGTCAGTGTAATATAAATTGTGGGCTCTTTGCATACATAAAAACGCCAGTTTTTTAAAAAGTGCATTACAAGGGACATATAAAAAAGTATATATATATAAATAACATGCACCAGGTTTGAAAATAATGGGCAGTAAACATGAATCATCTCCGTGGTCCATTAGCCTTAACCAACCATCTGCATTCCCTTGTGATGAGGTACAAAATGTTCTATGTACCAAAATAGGTTAAAGCTGAAAACAAAAATGTTTTGATGTTGCTGCATTGATTTTCAAGTATTACTATTTAATATTGTGAAATGGTATAGGGCTTCCAAACTTCACTTGAAGTGCACCTGCATTTTGGAAGATTAATATCCTAACCTACGATAGGTGAAACAATATTTTATCTTTTGGATGCACCAGAAGGTAGTCCACAATGTGCTAACTGCACTCGGTTCTTTATCGAAGGGGTAAAGTCAGCGTTACCAATACACTGGTAAACGGAAAGCTTTTGCCTTGACTGTCAAGATGCACGCTACAAGGTGGATAGTTTTATTCATGGTGCCTTTGCCATAAGGAAACAAAAGGGACTTCATTGATGTGCCCACAGCATCAGCTCTTGACAGTTTCAATATTGCCAGAATGAAGTAGTAGTTACTCCTTTCCTAAAGGACCGACAACAGATTCACTAAATTCAAGACAGCCCACTGCAGCTTTCCAACGAAGTGCACCTTTAACAGAAAAGTTTATCTGGAACAATAGGAGCTGGACTCCTAAACTCCTACAAGGTTTCCTTTGTGACACTTCCTTCCCAGTTGTTCTTCACAAATCTATTTGCATGAAGTGGGATTATTTTTTACCAGTTACCTCCCTTAAATTCTCTCTACATCAAAATGCGATCCTAACTAAATAGTAAAGTGCAGCAAGAGGGCCTGAAAGTTACCAATCTCATTTACATTACAGATACTGGGCCTGCGAACCAGAAATATGGAGGCTGGGAGCTCGCTTCAACTTAGCCAAATGGCATTTGACTCAGGAGAGGACATTTACAGGAGCTTGAGTCAGAAAAGATTTGGATTTGGTATTCTTGTCCAACACCAGGCCAGGGAAACTGCAACAGCTGGTGACTGATCTTTTGTCTTTTCAGCAAGTCTCAATAGGATGTGGCTGAAAGTACAGGGTCATATGGCCGCATGTGCATTCACTGTCCCATCGCTATACTACACCCTCGGCATCTGTTAAAGCACGAGAAAATCTTGGATCCATGTTTCACAAGACTACAATGCACTGTAGCTCCAGACATCAAAGCTTAACTTCAGTGATGGCTGGATGTGTCCAATATGTAGAAGTGACTTCTGTTGCATCCAAACCCTCCAAGGATGGTTACTACAGGTGCTGGTTCCCTTGCCTGGGTGGCTACGTTGGAGGGTAGAACGCTCCATGGGAAATGGTCTTTGATGGAGGCTCATCATTCTTTCAAATGGAAAGAGCTGTCCGCAGTACTCAAACCACTCAGATTGTTCCATGAGCATCTGCATAAGTATCAGGACTTGATAATATCAGAAAACATGGTGTCAGTGTCTTATTTGCATCGTGAGGGGATCTTAATTCAACACTTCAGAGGATGTGGAAAATCCACGGGGATTTGGGGGCAGAATCCCAACTATTGCCCTTGAAAGCGATTCACATAAGGAGGTGTAGACAATATTCAAGCGGATCTACTGAGCAAAAAGTTCAAGTTCATCTCTTTTGCTCCATGGTTCCAGCCTTGGGAGCATTGGGATGGATGAGTTGTTGGCTGCTTGCCCTTAAAACTCCTATATGTCTGCCCGCTCTTACCACCAATTCCCAAGTTGTTAGCCAGGGTTCACAGTCGATAATCGTGGCGATTCCATTTTAGTCCTGGTATCCTCTACTGAGCTCTCTGTCTCTATACCCTTGCTGACACATCCTGATGTATCCTCTCCTTTTCACCCCTGGAGGTGTTCAGTTCCGGAGAGACTCAGTCATAATATTACTAGGCAGTCTCAGCTAAACTTTACCTCGTGACTTCTTCGAAGAAAAACAACTTGCACACATCTGGACCCAACACTAGATGGCAGGAGTATGCCGAGCATGTGTATCTACAGCCACACATGTCGTGGAAAACTCTTGAAACGTCGAAAACTGGTGTGATGGACAAGCAACTGTATTTGCTTCCTTATTGTTATGTCTTTCTAATGAAAAAGAGAATAATCAAATGAATTTTTAAAAAAAGTTCCATCTGTCACTAATATGTTTCTGTGCTCTATGCTTAATTAAATTCATTGGGTTGTATTGATTCATGGATGGTGTTCCTAGCAGGTCATAACTGGGATGAGGGTAGGAGAGACAATTGGCTAATTACCTAAATTACCTATCAGTCATCGTTATTACTTGTAGTTGTACTCAACCTTGTTACAGTCATTATGACCAACCCTCCCACCTCGGGCAGTACAACCTTCACCTGCACTCGGTATACCAGGAGGATGCTGGGAATGCCAGCCTCTTTATGGCACTCAGTATGGATGGTTGGGATTCATTCACGGCATTTTCATGGTGTTTCCTTTTTCAAAGAGATGGGTTTCATCTCATTAGTGATGACTGTGCAAGGATGAGTAATACTAGGAATATTAGAGATTATCACAATGGGGCCATTCCTCTGAAAAACCTAACTCTCCCGTGTGACCAGAATGCTAATCCAGGTGAAGTCAACGCCATCACTTTACTTCAAGCAACTCTCTTCAGAAGCCACCTCTACGTCTTCGTCTGGGGGTACTTTCTCCTTTTCTTCCACTACAGACTGCCATGATTGATTTCAGTGAGTATTCTGGGACTCCTGATACTTTGAATCTTATGGCAAAAATGACTGCATTTGCAATTTGAGAAGTCTGTTTGAAGCACTACCCCTTTGGCATTGGCTTGCCACTGTCAAAGCTCCTCATGCGGCATTTTACCTTCAATTCCAAAAGGATGAAAAGAAATCCCAGATTTTCAAAGTCTCTTGATTTCCTTCTCCTATAGTTTTCTAGTTTTTTTTACTCATGTTCAAATCTGACGGTGGAAAATTAAATCTAAAGACTACGATGAATAAGGAGGCTTTGGGGAACTCTGGTTGTCTCCATACTAAAACATTTTGGAGAAACTGTGCACTTTTCCAAGCTAACCACTACATGGACGGATTGGATATGCATAGCATGTGAACCTAAGCTATAATAACATAGCCATGTTGCAAACCTGTGGCTCACTAGTACTAAAGAACTCCCATCACTGAAAAAGGGCCATTTGTGGCAACTCTTACCTGTGCTCTGAGTAGGAACCATGACAGACGCCTCCTGAGCAGACAAACAATCATTCACATCTCCATTAAATGGAACAACAACATTATCTCCTCTTCTCTGCTGTATGCGCTCCAGTAACTTGTCCAAATCGTCACCTAATGCAATAAACAGCAATAAAAATTATTTGCAAATAGATATTTTTAAGCTTAAGTGGCCTCTCTCTCTCTCTCTATATATATATATATATAGATATATAGATATAGATATATATACATATACTGAAAAAACACAAAGGTTAAAGGGGCGTTCTTGTTAGGTGGAATTGTCAATTAAAACATACGGTTTTAAACTAACAAAACCACTTAAATTTACCAGTTATAGTTATCTCAAGTAACTATAACTCAAGCCCTTAATTAACTATAACGTGCACCCCCACGAGTTACAGCAAATCAACATCTATAAAGCAGAACTATAATCTTTGTCAGAAAGTCACCAATAACTATAATCAAATATATCTTTTATATTTTCACACATTGCAATGTGTAGTACAAGTGATTATCATGAAATATTAATAAAGCCTTATTAAAAAAAATCATCAACAGGTATGATTTCTTATTTCTATTAATACTTTTCAGGGTAGAAAATGGAACCCCGGAATCTAACATAAAGGGTCCCTGCACTTCAGCTGAAGATCATACAACTACACCATGGAATACATCAAAAAATATCCTAAGCTCCCCTGCGGTCATGGATTCAATGACCCAGGAGACTTACTGTGTTTTGTTCTCGTAATTTTGCTGAGGTGCTGCAGCACTCCCTGTTGCCCCCCTCAACATTAAAAAAGTGGTTGGTGGTGCCCCTGCCTCCTATAAGGGCATCACCAGCAATAAAAAGTATAACTGAAAAAAGCCCCAGGACATTATGGAGTGCTTCTTGCCGTTCATTTATTTTTGTTTTTAAAGTGGGTGCCCGGGTACCCAACCGGGGCACCTGCAACATACCCCAATGCTGGAGGGCTGCAAGGGGAGCCCCAAGACCTCCACTGCTCCTGCTGGCTCCCCCGCCGGTGCCATACTGAATGCCAGCAAAAGCCGGGTTTTACATTTATTTTTTCTATGGGTGCCCGGTTCCCTCAAATGGCACCCAAAACATATGCCAATGTTGCGGCCAACTCCGCTGGGCAAACCCAAATGCGATACACAGCAAGGGATATATAGGTTGGGCACAAGGCCTGCCCTCACGGATCGGAAATTAAGTACATAAATATTTTTATTTTTTTTAAAAAAATGGTTCTGGTTTAAACACAACTAATGGTTATGAATGCACAGAACATACTACACCATAAACCGCGTCGCCCACCATGTTAAAAAACTATTTGCCAATGGTGTGCGAATAAAGAGACAAGCTATCAAGACAACATGCTGGGTGGCACAAGTTATTTCTTCTATTCTTCACGTCTGTAAACATAACTTGTGATGTACAATGGTTTAACACGTTTGAGCCAGGAACATAACTCAGTTTTTAACTCGTTTGATTCAGCAAATATATTCTTGTAATTAGCATCTAACATGGCCTGTCTTCTCTCTGGAAAGGCAGTGTGTGTACCGGCTTGGGCAGCCCATGTAACATTAAAACAACCTGCCACCTCTTGCAGAGAAAACACATGCTGAAGGAGTTGGTGCAGTACATTTATTAGTGCGAGAGCATTTAGTGGATCCATAAGAGGTGGCAATTTGTTTTGAGGTATCTGGCATTGGGAAATCAAGTTTCTTTAAATCTTATTAACTATGTCTGTATCTTAGCGTTGGAAGCAATTTGGAACAGGAACAGGTTTTTAGCTAAGGTATACTATATGTGATGACAATCATTCTCACATCTTTACAAAGGAGGAGGTAATTTCATTTTCCATAAAAAAAGATGTGTCTTGATTATACCTATTTGTTTTGCATCTAGAGAGAGGGAGACAGTATCTGTATTAGGCAGCAGGTAACCTACCAAGAAACAACGGTACTGTAGGTAAGAGAGTCAACGCTATTCAATAAAATAAATTTCAGCAAACAATGGAAGCCACTGTAGAAAAGTTTCCGATCTTTTTACATGCTCACCCCCTCCCCTTTTTACTTGCCATTTGATGTGATTTTGACTGGAAGTGCACTGGCTTTCTGCTAACCAGGTCTCCAGTGCCTGACCTCTTTCCCTAAACTGGTTCCCCAGTTGGCAATACCTTTAGCACTCCCTGTAGGTTCCTAGTAATGGTACCCCTGATACCTAAGGCAAGGAGGCCAAAGAGAGTCCCTAAGGGCTGCAACACGAATTGTGCCATCCTAACAGACCGCTCACCAAACACATACAGCCTACGTGTCTTTGTGCAGACAAGAGTGAATACACGACATGGCACACATCCCTGTGTGCCAAGCCCACAGACACAAGCAGGGTGCACTATACTACATGTGTGGACATTTCAGCATGAGCAGATATGCCCCAACAATGTCAAAGTCAGTTCTTAGATATTACAAGTGAACAGGGAAACCCTTTAGAGTACATGTGCTTGACACTGGTGAAAACAAGTTCCCCAGCTACATGATGGCTTCACAGAAAACATAGAAGTTTGGTATCAAACATCTCATAATAAAAATAAGCCCACACTGACTCCAGTGGTGGGTTTTTTAATACATGCACCCAGAGGGCACCTTAGAGGTGCCCTCTGAAAACCCACCAACTACAGGTGTGCTCACATACTGGTATTAGCCAGCCTGCCATGAGTTCCTGACCCCCAGGGGTGAGGGCCTTTGCTCTCTGAAGGTCATGAATAAAGTCTACTCGGGTAGAGGGTGTTTAAACCCCCTCCCACAGGAGGACCTATGAATTAGCATGCCGAGGCAGGGAACTTCAAAGAGCCCAGCACCTTTGGTATGCAAATCGGGCTTCCCTCACAGGAGAGGATGCCAATAAATCTATACCTGGTGTGCTCCATTCAGTAAATTGATCTTTTAGTGTCCTTTTTAGGTCTCGCCTAGCGTTGAAGCATTCACTGCTCGCTCTGCGAGTTATATTGTTATCAAGGTGATTTCGGAAGTGGAGTGGAAGCTCCGCCCATGCTTTTTATTGGCACGAGTCATCCTTTATGGTAAACGCTGGCCTCCGATTGGAAGTGAGGCTTTTTGGTGACCACGCTGTCTCCTTTAGGCCTGCCCATCCGGACTCGATCGTTTGCTTGCGGCGTTACACCCACGGTCTCCATAAGTCAGTAAGTACTTGTTTTGTTATTTGCAGCGCGCTTGTTTATTCAATTTATTTGCCGCACGGGCCGCCTTCACAGCGCTTGTTTAATTTTTTTCCCTTATCGTCCTCCCTGCCCTCTCACGTGCTCTGTCCCTCCATCCCTCCCCTTTTCCAAGGCCTCTTGTCTCTTCCTCTTCGTGTCCTTCTACCTTTTGCTCACAATGTCCCAAATCTCTCTATACCCTGCCCTACCCTTCCTCCTCCCCTCCAGGCATTCTGCATCTCTGTGCTGTTTTGACTCCCAGTGAAACCCCCACCTCCGTTTCCTTTATTGTTCTCCTCCCATGCCTAGCCTGTCTTCAGAGCTGCGGATTGACTGCTCTTCTCTGCCAAAGATGTGCCCAGCTGTCGGTGCCCCGCACATCCCCTCTCTCTGCCTCCCCTCCTATGGCTCCTTAACCCTCACATATCCCGCAATTCTATTCCAGGCTTTCGAATCCTAACTGGTTCGGTGGAAGCGTTGTCTTTTTTATGCGCGACACAAGAAAATTATTTGACATTTTCTCTGAAAAGGAGAAATATCGCTCGGCGTTACAGGAGACACAGGCGGAACCACAGCAATGGATAAAAGTCCGCTGTCTGCAGTGATGTTTGCACCTATGCACGTGCCCAACTGCAGAGAAAGTAGGCAGTAAAGGCGCATTGTGCCTTAATGCAAACAAGGTACTTGCAATCCCCCATTTCACGACTCAATAGTAAAAAAAAACAGCAATTCGGGTGAATGGCCCATCAACTGCGCTTGCTAGCTACTCCCTGAGAGACCTTGCCTGGCCCCGCTCGCTCCCCGTTGATCCATTCCATCTCTGACCTTTTATTCGTGGTCGTATTAGATTATTTGCTTTCAGCTACCGCACAGCAATTTCAAATTGCTGGCAAACCAAATTATTCATAAAACATATATGCAAACAGCAACAAGCGCACTGTATGAATCACAAGTCAGCACCATAGATGCTGCAATCAATTAAACCTTCAGTGGAGCGCGTGCAAGAGACAAGATCCACAAGTCTTGGGCAGAGAAGATATTTTAGGATGGCCTTTTATTCTTTCGTTTTTCTGATTTCACGCGAATCCCATTCCCTTCCTTAACAAGCATTTGCAATGCAATAGGTCTCGCATTTACGAGAGTTTGAGCTATTCGCATTGTAAATTACAATGTCTTTTATTTATGTTTTGGTTTTTAAAACAAATAAAAGGCATTACCATTTGCAATGCTAGTAGCTTAAACTCTCACAAATGCGGGACCTATTGCATTGCAAATGCTTGTTTAATTCCAATTTGTGGAAGTACCGGACTGTCACTGACGAAAACAGCTTGATTTTTTCTCGTCCTGTTATAAGACTGGCAATAAAGACGTTTCTTGCAATGGCCCAATGCCAATTTCTTTTTAGATAATCTTGACTAAGGATAAGAAATTACCTGTCTCTGCTTGTTTAGGTAGAAAATAGCTATTGTGCTGCCTGTTAGTATTTTACGTAATGTTTATTTCGGAAAATTCATTCCATAAACTTACACACAATAAAACAATGATTTAAATTCAATGTTTCAAAATTGTCAAGACCAATTGAGATCACTTTAAGACCTGACATAGCATAACTCTCTTAAAAACAATAACATCACAAAATGGCACTCTTTAAAAAGAAATAGAAAGTGGAGCAGGTCCAGTAACCCCACCTAAAAAACAGAGTCAGACATACGGAAAGGGGGTGATCTGTAGAAGCAGACCATTTTGGCCTAAGCTAGAGTTTAAGACCTTTAGCTTTCCTTATTAATCCAGCCATAAATAAAAACGTGCTTAGAGCAAAGACAACAAAATAGTTGGGTTGTCCTTTAAGATTGTCATTGCCTACTGGTATCTCCGGAAGCCATAATACAAACAGAGTAGGCGTATCCATTTCCCCCTAGGCTTTGCGTATGCTGGGCAGAAAAAGAATACATGGTATATGGTTTCATTTGCAGCTAGCAAACACAGTGCATACGGATGAGCGAACACCACTCCTGTTCGAATTCCATAAGGCAGTAAATGACCCCAGCTCCAGTTTATCATAGCAACATTTTGTATGGAATATGCTACTTACCAGTATGCATCTGTTCTTGGCATGTAGAGCTGCTGATCTACACACTATGCATAGATCGCCATCTGGTGTTGGGCCCGGATGTTTGCACTTGTTTTTGTCTTGGAAAGTCTTTGGAAGTCACGAGGTAGGTGACTTCTCCCTTGGATCATAGTGCGCGTGGGCATCAGCTCCATCCTCAGATTGTTTTTCGCCAGCAGGGAAAGGATGGAGTTTTGTAAGAAACAGGAAAGATGCCCATGTATGCTGTATCTAAATAAGATAATACTGGAACAGATAAAGGTAGCCGGGGAGGCTGGTGGGCATGTGTAGATCTGCAGCTCTACATGCCAAGAACAGATGCATACTGGTAAGTAGCCTATTCTGTTCTAGGCATATGAGCTGCGGATTACACACTATGCATAGATTGTATAGCAGTATCCCCTCCTAGCGGCGACCACCAGTATCTGTTTCAGTAGTTTCAAATAGTGTTTTGAGTACAGCTTGGCCCACACTAGTCTGTTGTTTAGTTTGCACATCTACACAATAGTGTTTTGTGAATGTGTGCGGTGTAGACTATGTAGCTGCTCTGCAGATATCGTCGAAGGGACTGTTCCCTAAAAATGTAATTGAAGCCCCTATCTTTCGTGTAGAGTGGGCTTTAGGAGGAATAGATAATGTACGTTTTGCTTTGAGGTAGCAGATTTGTATGCATTTGACAATCCACCTAGCTATCTCAGATTTTGATATGGGGTTGCCTTTGTGAGGTGGTGAGAAAGACACGAATAGTTGTTTGGTCTTACGAAAACGTTGTGTTCTCTCTATGTAGTACAGCAGTGCTCTTTTGACATCTAAGGTGTGAAGAGCTCTTTCGGCGACCGTTTGTGACTGCAAGAAGAATACAGGCAGCTTCATAGATTGGTTGAGGTGGAAGGGAGAAATGACTTTAGGGAGGTATTTAGGCTTAGTTCGGAGAACAACCTTATTATGATGCATCTGCAGAGAGGCTTCCTGAATGGTTAGTGCTTGTAGTTCGCTAACTCTTCGTAGAGAAGTAATGGCTACTAGGAAAGCAGTTTTCCATGTTAAGCAATGTAGCTCACATTTATGTAGAGGTTCAAATGGAAGCCCCATTAGTCTTGTGAGAACGATGTTTAAATTCCACACAGGTGAAGGTGGTACTCTGGGGGGAATTATTCTTTTGAGTCCCTCCATAAAGGCCTTTATGGCAGGTACTCTGAAAAGTGATATATGTCTATTTTGTAGATATGCTGCTATGGCAGCAAGATGCAGTCTAATAGACGTGTAGGCTAAGTTGCATCTTTGGAGGTGTAGTAAGTAGCCTATGATGTGTTTGATAAGACACATTTAGGGGATCGGTGTTGTTGTTATGACAGTATGTTACAAATCGTTTCCACTTGGCTGCATAGCATGCTCCTGTGGTAGGTCGTCTAGCTTCTTTAATGATGTTCATACAGTCAGGAGGAAGGTTAAGGTAACCAAATTCTAGGACTTCAGGAGCCAGATCGCTAGGTTGAGCTGAGCTAGGTCTGGGTGTTGGATCTCTCCATGTTTCTGGGTTAAGAGGCGTGGAGAGAGGTGTAATTTTTGGTGCAGAACTACAGAGAGTTCCAGCAATGTGGTGTACCATGGTTGTCTGGCCCAAGCTGGAGCAACTAGGATGAGCGTTAAGGAGTGTTGCTGTAGTTTACGCACCACTAGTGGAATGAGTGGGAGAGGCGGAAAAGCGTACGCAAAGCTGCCTGACCAGTTCATCCATATCGCATTGCCTTTGGACAATGGGTGAGGATATCTGGCAGCGAAGCTTGGGCATTTGGTGTTTTCTTGGGTGGTGAAGAGGTCTATCTGTGGTTGCCCCCATGTTTGAAAAAACGGTTGAAGAACTTGCGAATGAAGTTCCCACTTCTGGATCTGTTGTGTTTGACGGCTCAACAGATCGGCTATGGTGTTTTGGACTCCTGGGACATGTTGGGCTAGGAGAAAAATTTTCTGAGGTATAGCCCATCTCCATATGTTCTGTGCCAGCTGAGAGAGCTGCAGAGAGTGTTCCGCCTTGTTTTTGTATATAATACATGGCTGTCATGTTGTCTGTGTGGACTAAGACAGCCTTGCCTGATATGTGTTTTTGAAACGCTTTTAAAAGCTAGGAATATGGCTAGTAACTCCAGGTGGTTGATGTGGAGTAACTTTTGTTGAGGTGTCCACCTGCCCTGCATGGTGTGATGTAGTAGGCGAGCTCCCCAGCCAGAGAGCGATGCGTCCGCCGTCATAACTATTTGTGGATTCGGCACTAGGAACGGTCACTCTTTGGTAAGGTTCTTGGTGTTCCACCACTGCAGAGAGCGATGGGTACGACAATCTACCAACACCAGATCTGTTAGCTGACCTTGAGCCTGGTTCCATTGGCGTGCTAAGCACTCTTGGAGAGGACGCATCTGGAGTCTTGCATGAGGCACTATGAATATGCAAGAGGCCATCATCCCTATGAGTTGCATGAACACTCGAGCTGGAAGAGAGTGTTGCGGTTGGAATTTGATGAGAAGAGCCTGTATTCTTGCTATCCTGGCGGGACTGGGATAGGCTTGCGCCTTTGAGGTGTCTATTGTGGCACCAAGGTATTGTTGCATGTGGGACGGTTGCAGCTGAGACTTGGCGTGGTTTACTGTGAACCCCAGGTCGTGAAGTTGTTGAATAGTGGCGTGAGTGTGTTGTACACACTGATTGTACGAGCTGGCTTTTATGAGCCAGTCGTCTAGATATGGGAAGACGTGGATGTGTTTTCTTCTTAGGTGTGCTGCCACTACCGCCAGGCACTTGGTAAACACTCTTGGTGACGTGGTGACTCCGAATGGGAGTACTTTGAATTGATAGTGCTGACCGTCCTCTACGAATCTGAGATATTTCTGTGAGCCTTGTGAATGGGAATGTGGAAATAGGCATCCTTGAGATGTAGGGTAGCAAGGAAGTTGCCCTGTGAAAGCAGAGGAAGGACCTGCTGAAGTGTGACCATGTGGAAATGGTCTATGTATAGGTTTAGGGGTCTGAAGTCTAGAATAGGCCTTAGAGAGCCATCCTTTTTTGGTATGAGAAAATAGAGGGAGTAAACTCTTGTTTTGTTGGTGCAGGGGAACTGATTCTATTGCACTTTTTTGTAGGAGGGAGATTACCTCCTGCTGTAGCAGTAACAAATGATTTTGTGACATTGGACGCTGTTTGGGTGGTATGTCGGGGGGGGTAGATGTTAGTTCGAGACAGTAGCCTGATTGAATTATCTGTTGCACCCACCTATCTGAAGTGATGTTTGCCCAGGCAGGGAGGAATTGGTGGAGTCTTCCCCTGACTGGAGTGGAATGGTCTGGGGGAAGTCATGGGGTGGGTGTGGGGGTGGAGGCAGAGCAGGAGTTGTTGTTTTTGCCTCTGCCTTTGTTGTTGTTCCCCCTGTAACCGCCTCTTTGGTAACCTCTAGTAAAGGTGGATTGGGTGGGAGCTTTGTAAGAAGTGGAGGGGCTATCAGAGGAGTAGCCTCTGTGGGTGCTTCTGAAGGATGAGCGACGAAAGGAACATCTGGGTGCTTGAAACTGCAAGGCTCCCATAGATTTAGCTGTGTTGGTATCCTTTTTCTTTTTTAGGTCTCGCGACCTGCGTTGCACTGCGCAGCAGTGCTCGCACAGGCGAGAGTCCTTTTGTCCGGGGTTCAGAAATGAACCCTGGAATCGCACACGCTCGTGCAATTCCTTTTGTGCTACCCCATTGTCTTTGCGTGTGTCTTTTTATAAAAGACTGCACGCAATTGGCCAAAGGTGGGTGCGTTGCTCCACCCATGGCCTATTGGTGCCAATTACGCGCTTGGTGCACGTAATAGACATCAATAGGCCATGTGGTTTCAATTATCGTGCCCAGACACGGGCACGATAATTGAAAACACGTCTCGCTGTGGCGCACGCGCGCACCACTCGCAGGATTGTTCATTTTTGGATCCATTTTTCCTTTTTACACAGATGTGTATTCTGTGGTCCGGGTCACTCGGGACCAGTTTCTAGCAGTTTCTCCCAGTGGACATGACCTGCGAGCAGGATGACAGCAGCTTCCTGTATCTGTACTGGTACCGACAGTACAGGGGGGCCGGGCTCACTCTAGTGGGCACCTGGGTGAGAGACAGTGACCCTACCCTGGAGGAAGGCTTCAAGCACAGGTATGAAATCACCAGGGCTGACGCCCTCCGGTCCACCCTCAAGGTCCGGGCGGGGACAGGAAACCTCTCCGCCACCCAAGCCAGCCAAGCACAGCGAGCCGGCCCTGCGGGGGGCCCTGCAAGAACGACATCTGCTGTTGTAACAGTTTACACACAATTGTTCTGTAGTGACAGCTATTTGAAGAATATATTGATACAAAGTCATAGTGACCCTTGCACACGAGCCCATGGTTGCTTACCCCACAACCCCCTCTCCGCCGACACTGCTACAGTGCAGCACGATAGTATAGCGCCAAGAACTGGAGAAAGCGCATTCTTACTCTAGCTTAAAAAAAGACGTGAAACAGCAGCTGCTAAGAGACACCACACACATACAAATGTTATAAACAAATAAGATAATCTAGGAAGAGACTGGACCATCTCCACACTCATTTCATCCAAACCTCTCCAGTTCAGTTCAGTTTATTTATGATTAGTAACTCCAAAAATCCAAGCCTATAACAAAGTAGATATATTCATCACGGTGGCTGTTGTCTGGCTGTTGTGTAAACCATTCACATATGAACAACAAATTGACCGAATGTAATGCCGATGTGAAGAACAAATTGCGATTTGGGGATTTTTCATCGCAGACTTAGTTTTAGTGGTTGGTGAGGTTGAGTTGCACTGGTGATACCAGGAGACGTGGGCTGGGTCGCAATTAACTATACCAGCACCATACAACTTTAATATTCCGGTTTCTGGGATAGTCTGCCCAATGTCACAAGAACATTTCGCGGATCCTGGCACAGTGATCAGTTTTCAGGGGCATGCTACGATTATCCTTTCACATTCTGCACTCACGTTTTACACAAAGCGACGGACTAGGGTGTCATAACCTATATATTCGACAATAAACCCAACAACCCCAAAGAGACGGGTCTCTTAGGATGTTATTAAGCACCTCACAATTTGTGACTGTGAGGATATTTGAAAGTCCTGAAATCCAAGAACTCGTGGCTTTTAGACCTCCGTGGCCTCAGCACACCCACTTACTGTGGTGGGTTAGCACAGCCCTCCTCTTCCGGCAGGTGCCGCTTGTAGGAGCCGCTCCGGTCCTAGCTCTTGAGTGCAGCTCACAGAGGACGCAGCTTGTTTAAATTGTGTGTTCTTTTCTGATTTTTGCAAAGGCCACATAACCATCCTCCTCTAAGCCAATGCCTGAGGTCTTAAAAACTATACATTCCAGGCTAGGTGCTGGCAGTGATACTCTTGGTTTAGTCCCACGTCTACTGCACTAACGTTATGTATGTAGATATTACCAGTGTAGCTCCTTATACAATATCAGCCATTGTAAATCGTGAGCAAATTGCACATTGAAATCACCTGTTTTCAATCTATGCAACCTGTTGCCGGTACAGGTGAGAAGGTGCGTACATTGCACCAATGGTTAGATGACTGAATTGACCAACAAAATCTCCCTTTCAACCTCTTACTGCTGGCATTTACTGCTCCATAAAAAGATTAATGATTACGGAAATTGGCTATGGATGGGAGAACCTTTGCAGCCCGACTGAGATCTACAATTTTATGTACTGTACTTGAAAGCCAGATGGGGTAGACTGATTTGCATTGCCAAGTCCAGAAAAATAAAATCAGTTTTCCTTTTTCATTATCTCTTTGAATAGGTCTGCACTTCAGTTGAAAGAAAACCTGTTGAGTCTGTGAATGGTCTATTTGGTACCTCCTTTATAGCACCATCACTAATGGAATGTAGAATTTTTGTGCTTTGCCTTTAAGAAACATCTGGATCTGTTTTGACGCTTCCGCCATTATTGTCTGGAAGACTGTCTATGCAGAGAAGCAAATGAAGCTGCTTAGATCACAAGTAGAAGTCAGGTGTGTGAGAAAGTGGCTCTGTATATACTGTTCCCTAATAGGTACAGGGTGTACAGAGTCCACAGTCCCCCAGAGGCTGATAGAGGTCAAAGTTAGGTATGACCTTACTCTCAAAAGTGGTAGCTTGGTCGAGCAGTAAGGCAGTACCAGAGGACAGTGTAAAGCATTTATTGTACACACTCAGTCAGCAAATGGTTTCACACACTCAATAACTGAACTCTAGGCCAATGATTTGTATATATAAAATATATGCTTGTTTTATTTTTAGAACCACAAAGGGGGTAAAAATATACTTTCTCAGAATGAGAGGTTGAATATAAATACTTTTGTTTCAAGCAATAAATTTGTGTAAACAGTCACAGTTGGTTGCAATAACCAATCCTATTTCCTAAACATAACAATGCATTGAGCTCAATGGTAAATTCAGGTTATTTGTAATAAATTACTTTTCAGATTACTTTTGGAATTCCAGGTCTGGATCCTAGAACCAGCCTGGGGTCAGTATTCAGAATCAAGTGATGAAAGTCGACTTAATAACTGTAATGATTTTTAAATAATATTTAGCTATTTCAAAAGTTAGCACTTAGAAAATATTTCACAGAAAACATTCAATGGATCTCTATGGCAAGAAATTCAAATTGCAGGTAGAGTACTTTATCGTTACTTTAGTAATCCAGGACTGGGTGCCTAGACCCAGGACTGGGGTCCTTATCAAAAACAGGTAAGTAATTTCGTTTGCAGAAATGGTACGATTTTAAAAGAATATTTCAAATTTGCAAAAATAGACACTTAGAAGAAATTTCACAGAAAAGCAGACAATGGTTTCCTATGGGAGAAAAATGAGTTAGAGGTAAGTATAGTTGTGAGTACTTTTCAGGGTCAGGGCTGGGCACCAAGATCCAGCACTGGGAGCTCACCCAGGAACAGGTGAGTAAATTCGTTTTTGTCACTTGGCTGATTTTTGGTGAATTTTTACAGTTTTGAAAAGTTCACACTTAGAAGATTTTTGAAGAAAAAGCCAGTCAATGTTACCCTATGAGGAAAATGAAGTTAGCGGTTTAAGGGTAAGTACTCGACTGGCAGAGTTGAAATTCCGGGCATAGACTCAGGGGTCCCCCAGTGTCAGGTAGGTACAGTTGGTTCACCCTCAGCGGTTTCAGGACGGCCGGGTGCAGAGTGAGTTAGGCCCAATGTTATCCTATGAGGGATAGGGGGGCCTTAGTTGGTGGCTGCTGTCTGGCAAGCCACGCGTCTGTGGGAGCTGGGCTTCTGGTCACTTACTCAGGGCAAGTGGGGAAGTAAGTTAGTGTAGAGAGTGCACTGCCAGGGCCACTCGGGCGGCTGGGTGCAGGGTGCTTTTGAGCCTTCGGGCGCTCAATGGAAATCAATGGGAATGTTCCGGTTTGGAAAAAGGCTGCAGGCTCGGGGACGAGGATGTTTCCGGTGCCACCACCACTTCGAGGGGTAAGTTGGGTAGTTGTAGGTTAGGTGGGTACCCCGGGATTGGGCACAGGGGGCCGCAGGGCGCCGGGTGCAGGGGTGCCTTTTGACGTCGGGAATCTTACCCTCTGGTTGATCGCGGCTGGGGTGGCACTCTGTTCTGAGACTGCAGGCTTCGTCCAGGATGTCGAGGGGGGTCCTTGGGTGCCGGACTCGGGGTCACAGTCGCCGTGGGGTCGTCCTCAGGGTCTTTGTCCACTCCGGCATTGGCCAGGCTTGGCTGGTGCAGAGTGTGTTGGGTCCGCGGTTCCGGGCTGCTGCCAGGAGTTAGGAATAGGTTTCTCGAGTAGAGCCTCTACTCATGGGAGTCCCAGGGAATCAGAGTTCAAAGGTAGCCAGGTCCTCCGGGGTTTTTGAGGTTGCTGGCCACAAGAGATGCCGCGCTGGAGCAGGAGCAGGTTCGAGGGTCGACAGGCCGGTAGGGCTGGGGCCAAAGCAGTTGGTGTCTTCCTCTTTTTAGCAGCTGCAGGGCAGGTCTTTTTTCTTCTTGCTCTTCTTGTAGGTTTCTATCTGGAATCTGGGGAAGGAAGGTTCAGAGGGCCCCTAAATACTAGATTTAGGGGCGTTACAGGTAGGTGAAGGCCAGGGACCAATGGGTCCTTGTCCTGGGGTGGGTACACCCCCTATCCTGCCTCTCTCCTGTGGGAGGAGGGCAGTAGCCTAATCCTGATAGGGTAGGGCCTCCCATCTTCAAGATGGCGAGAGCCCGGAGATGTGCTTCACCTCGCCTCCCCCACCTGAGGGGTGGGGTGGGCAGGCTGGCACATCCCCTGTCCTTGTATGGGGTTTCCGGCCAAGCTTCCTGCCAGAGTGGGGGGTTGCAGTGGCCTGGGGAAACTCCAACTGGCGGCATGCCTTTGAAGCTTCCCTTTGCTCATCCTGGGGGAGGAGATTTCTCACCTCACCCAGGATGTGCATTGTTGCAGGCCCGGGAGAGCAGGGGCTCTCCCACCCAGGGGTCCAGCAACGTGTCTGCTGTGTGGCAGCCTGGGCAGCCTCAGAGCAGACGTGGATTGTAGGTTAGCTGTAAGGGGGCATCTCTAAGATGCCCTCTGGGGTGCTTAGTACATTAAATCCCACACTGGCATCAGTGTGGGTTTAATGTGCTGAGAAGTTTGATACCAAACTTCCCAGTCTTCAGTGTTGCCATTATGGTGCTGTGGAGTTCGTGTTTGACGAGCTCTCAGCACCATGTACTTGTAAAAGGCAGCACTGTACTTACAGTGCCCAGGAATGGACCTGGGTACTGTAGGGGCACAGGGCTCCTGCTCCTGTGCCCACACCATAGGCATAAGGCACCCAGCCAGAGGGGTGGCTGACATATGCCTTGGCAGTATAGGTAATGGGCATGGCACACAGAGATGTGTGCCATGTCGACTCTTTGTTTTGTCCTGCACCCAGACACTCAGCCTGCAAAGGCAGTGTGTGTGTGTAAGGGTACAGGGCCTCTAAGGGTGGCACAATGAGTGCTGCAGCCCTTAGAGGCCTTCCCTGGTCACAAGGCCCTGGGTACCTAGGGTACCATTTACCAGGGGCTGACATGTGGCCAGGGTTTGCCAATTGGGAGTTTGTGTGTTTTAAGGAAGGAACATAGGCCCTGGGCACCTGATTGGCAGGAGCCCAGGGCACAACAAGGAAAAGTGCATCAGCTATTAGGCAAAAAAAAGGGGGGGTTACTGCAACAGAAACCCACTTTCTCACACAAGCCCCCCCCCAGCCCAAAGGCCAGGAGACTTCTGCCAAAGCTGGGAGAGTCTACCTAGTCTTTCAGGCGAGGAAGAGTTGGGGAAGTGGTTTGAAAGTTGCAGGGCCTACTCTGCCTTACATCCTTCTGCCTAGGTCAATCCCTTTGGGGAGCTGGCCTGTCTTATTAGTTTCAGGACCTAACTCCCAAGGCTCCTCTCCTTGTCTTTTACTGTCCTGGTCCCATCTTTCTATTTTGGGTTTAGAGGTGTATACCTCGGTAGTTTCTAACTTAGCCAGGGCTAGGCCCAGCTTACCCACAGAGGCTACCCACAGCTTGAGCAACCCCACCATGACCAATAAGGTTAGGGGGCCTGACTTGCTATTTGGCAGGGGGTTAGGCCACCATGCCAAGGATAGGGCTGCCATGAAGGCTAACACCCAGCAGAGGCTGCTGACAGCTGTCAGTGCCCAGTACCATACCTTTAGCTCCTGACTGGCAAGTGAGGGGGCTATTTTATAGTTCTCTTTGGGTCCTGGCTGTTGGTCTGTTTGAGGATAGGGGGTCCCTACTCTTGGTAGGGAACACCCCTCCTCTACCCCTTGTTCTGCCACCTGAGGAGCCACTAATTCAGGCTGGACAGTTGCCTGACTAGTCAGGTCTTGCTGTTGGCTAGGGGGGGCTTTACCAGTGCCATTGTGGGAGTTTTCCCTTACTGGGATAGCATCTCCCTGGCTCTCTGGAACTGTGGCTAACAGTTGCCCACCTTTCCTACCCTGTTTCTTCTCACTCTTTTGGGACTCAGCTGCACTGACTGCAGGTTGAGCCCCCACAGGTTCTTTGGGCGGGGCCTGGCATTGGGCCAGCACCTCTCTTTGGCTCAGTTCCACATCTAAGTGATCATTCCCCAAGAGACAATCAAGGGGGAGGTTTTTACTGACTATCACTTTCCTCCATCTAAGGGACCCAGCTGTGGCTAGGGGCACTATAGCCACAGGCCTAACAGTGACTCCCCCTGGGACAGTTCTTACCCTTCTTGTTTCCCCTGAGACATATTGGTGTGGGAATACCAACCTGTCATGTACCACAGTGTGACTGGCACAGGTATCTCTCAGGGCAGTGGCTGGGATTCCATTCACCAGTAGGTGGTGGAAGTGTCTACTTCCTTCTGGGATCTCCAGCTTGCTTCTTGGGCCCATCCCCCAGTTGAAAGCTAGGAGGACTTCCTCATCTGAGGACCCTCCCTCCCAAGCTACACTGGCAACCCCTGGGGCTACACTAGTCACCCCTGGAGCTGTACTAGGAACCTTATTTTTAGGACAGCTAGAGTCCTGGGTGTGGTGTCCAGCCTTCTGACAGTTGAAACACCATATTCTGTTGGGATCCCAATTCTTACCTTGGTACCCTGGTTTAGTTTGTGAGGTGTCTTTGGGCCCACCCTCCTGGTCAGGTTTTTGGGGGGCTACCTGGGACTCCTTTCTTTTATCCACAAGGGGTTCACTCTCTTTCTTCTGGGGAGGTTTTGGGACCCCTTGGTTCTGGTCCCTCCCAGTGAACGTCCTAGTCACCCTAGTCTTGACCCAGTGGTCTGCTCTTTTTCCCAATTCTTGGGGGGATTTTAGACCTAGGTCTACCAAATGCTGATGCAACTTTTCATTTATGCAGTTACTCAAAATATGTTCCTTCATGAATAAATTGTACAATCCAGTAAAATCCTGCACACCATGTCCAGCTAACCAACCATCCAGTGTCTTCACTGAGAAATCTACAAAATCAATCCAGGACTGGGTCTGGGTTTTGTGAGCCCCCCTGAATCTAATCCTATACTCCTCAGTGGTGAATCCAAATCCCTCAATCAGAGCTTTCTTCATGAGGTCATAGGATCCTGCTTCTGGCCCAGAGAGAGTCAGAAGCCTGTCCCTGCAGTTACCAGAGAACAGTTCCCACAGGAGTGCCCCCCAGAGAGGTTTCTTTACTTTCCTGATATCACAAGCCCTCTCAAAGGCTGTGAACCATTTGGTGATATCATCACCTTCCTCAAATTTAGGGACAATCCCTTTGGGGATTTTAAGGTCAGAAGTTTCCTCCCTATCCTTGTTTTTATTATTGCTGCCACCATTGATGGGTGCTAAACCCATCTCTCTCCTTTCCTTTTCTAGAGCCAGGAGCCTGGACTCTAGATCTATTCTTTTGGCCAGCCTCATAAGGCTGTCCTCTTCACTGGGGGGACCCCCAGTGTTGTCTCTGGGACCAGAGCCACCTGTGTGGTCTCTAGGTGCCCAGATGCTATGTCTTGAGTTGGAGGGTATGGGTGCCATCTCCTCCCTAGGGAATAGTATGGGGAGGTTGCTGTCCTCCTCCCCTGTTTCCCTTTCCTCATCTGACTGGCCATCACCATGTTCAGATGGGTGGTCTTTAGCATACTCAGCCAGGAGCTCCTGGAGCCCTTGTTTGGTTGGATGCTGACCCATTTGTAAATTTTTGAGTTTACATAAGGACCTCAATTCCTTGAAAGACAAGTGTAAGTAAGGTGTGAGGTCGAGCTCCTCCACCAGGTCCATGTTATTATTATCACTAATAGCTGGGTTTGTTTGAGACATTCTAACCTGACAGTTCTAACCCTCTACCCTGACTATAGTGACTTTTATTTTTCTAAAATTCTAATGGGACTTAAGCAAGGCCCTAGCAAGACTTTTAGTAATTTTGGAAAAACCAATCAGAATTCTAAAGGCAATTTTTAAGAGTTCTGTCGTGTGATCAGATGGTAACCAAGTAGTCCAACAAATGCAAGTTTGTATCCCACCGCTGATCCACCAATGTGAGAAAGTGGCTCTGTATATACTGTTCCCTAATAGGTACAGGGTGTACAGAGTCCACAGTCCCCCAGAGGCTGATAGAGGTCAAAGTTAGGTATGACCTTACTCTCAAAAGTGGTAGCTTGGTCGAGCAGTAAGGCAGTACCAGAGGACAGTGTAAAGCATTTATTGTACACACTCAGTCAGCAAATGGTTTCACACACTCAATAACTGAACTCTAGGCCAATGATTTGTATATATAAAATATATGCTTGTTTTATTTTTAGAACCACAAAGGGGGTAAAAATATACTTTCTCAGAATGAGAGGTTGAATATAAATACTTTTGTTTCAAGCAATAAATTTGTGTAAACAGTCACAGTTGGTTGCAATAACCAATCCTATTTCCTAAACATAACAATGCATTGAGCTCAATGGTAAATTCAGGTTATTTGTAATAAATTACTTTTCAGATTACTTTTGGAATTCCAGGTCTGGATCCTAGAACCAGCCTGGGGTCAGTATTCAGAATCAAGTGATGAAAGTCGACTTAATAACTGTAATGATTTTTAAATAATATTTAGCTATTTCAAAAGTTAGCACTTAGAAAATATTTCACAGAAAACATTCAATGGATCTCTATGGCAAGAAATTCAAATTGCAGGTAGAGTACTTTATCGTTACTTTAGTAATCCAGGACTGGGTGCCTAGACCCAGGACTGGGGTCCTTATCAAAAACAGGTAAGTAATTTCGTTTGCAGAAATGGTACGATTTTAAAAGAATATTTCAAATTTGCAAAAATAGACACTTAGAAGAAATTTCACAGAAAAGCAGACAATGGTTTCCTATGGGAGAAAAATGAGTTAGAGGTAAGTATAGTTGTGAGTACTTTTCAGGGTCAGGGCTGGGCACCAATTATTATTATTATTATTATTATGTTTCTTATATAGCGCCTGAATCGACCCCCGAAGGGGTATCTCCGCGCTTGCCTTGGGAACCCGTCCTGGCTTTTCCCTGTGAGATAGCCCCTACAGGGCATCCCCAAGGTGAAAGCCAGGCATCCCGCCGCGGGGGGCCGTTGTGGAGATTAAGCAAGCTTAATGCCCAGAGTTGCAGAGTGTGAACCCATGATTAGGTCAGGCACCGAAGCGAGAATTATCGAGTCCATGGACATTTGAGCTCAAGACCCTGCCGCGTCGGGAATTGAACCCTGGTGCCGGGTCTGACCTCTGCTTCAGGGTCTGCCTGCTCTAACCAGTGAGCCACACTTCTCCACTAGATCCAGCACTGGGAGCTCACCCAGGAACAGGTGAGTAAATTCGTTTTTGTCACTTGGCTGATTTTTGGTGAATTTTTACAGTTTTGAAAAGTTCACACTTAGAAGATTTTTGAAGAAAAAGCCAGTCAATGTTACCCTATGAGGAAAATGAAGTTAGCGGTTTAAGGGTAAGTACTCGACTGGCAGAGTTGAAATTCCGGGCATAGACTCAGGGGTCCCCCAGTGTCAGGTAGGTACAGTTGGTTCACCCTCAGCGGTTTCAGGACGGCCGGGTGCAGAGTGAGTTAGGCCCAATGTTATCCTATGAGGGATAGGGGGGCCTTAGTTGGTGGCTGCTGTCTGGCAAGCCACGCGTCTGTGGGAGCTGGGCTCCTGGTCACTTACTCAGGGCAAGTGGGGAAGTAAGTTAGTGTAGAGAGTGCACTGCCAGGGCCACTCGGGCGGCTGGGTGCAGGGTGCTTTTGAGCCTTCGGGCGCTCAATGGAAATCAATGGGAATGTTCCGGTTTGGAAAAAGGCTGCAGGCTCGGGGACGAGGATGTTTCCGGTGCCACCACCACTTCGAGGGGTAAGTTGGGTAGTTGTAGGTTAGGTGGGTACCCGGGGATTGGGCACAGGGGGCCGCAGGGCGCCGGGTGCAGGGGTGCCTTTTGACGTCGGGAATCTTACCCTCTGGTTGATCGCGGCTGGGGTGGCACTCGGTTCTGAGACTGCAGGCTTCGTCCAGGATGTCGAGGGGGGTCCTTGGGTGCCGGACTCGGGGTCACAGTCGCCGTGGGGTCGTCCTCAGGGTCTTTGTCCACTCCGGCATTGGCCAGGCTTGGCTGGTGCAGAGTGTGTTGGGTCCGCGGTTCCGGGCTGCTGCCAGGAGTTAGGAATAGGTTTCTCGAGTAGAGCCTCTACTCATGGGAGTCCCAGGGAATCAGAGTTCAAAGGTAGCCAGGTCCTCCGGGGTTTTTGAGGTTGCTGGCCACAAGAGATGCCGCGCTGGAGCAGGAGCAGGTTCGAGGGTCGACAGGCCGGTAGGGCTGGGGCCAAAGCAGTTGGTGTCTTCCTCTTTTTAGCAGCTGCAGGGCAGGTCTTTTTTCTTCTTGCTCTTCTTGTAGGTTTCTATCTGGAATCTGGGGAAGGAAGGTTCAGAGGGCCCCTAAATACTAGATTTAGGGGCGTTACAGGTAGGTGAAGGCCAGGGACCAATGGGTCCTTGTCCTGGGGTGGGTACACCCCCTATCCTGCCTCTCTCCTGTGGGAGGAGGGCAGTAGCCTAATCCTGATAGGGTAGGGCCTCCCATCTTCAAGATGGCGAGAGCCCGGAGATGTGCTTCACCTCGCCTCCCCCACCTGAGGGGTGGGGTGGGCAGGCTGGCACATCCCCTGTCCTTGTATGGGGTTTCCGGCCAAGCTTCCTGCCAGAGTGGGGGGTTGCAGTGGCCTGGGGAAACTCCAACTGGCGGCATGCCTTTGAAGCTTCCCTTTGCTCATCCTGGGGGAGGAGATTTCTCACCTCACCCAGGATGTGCATTGTTGCAGGCCCGGGAGAGCAGGGGCTCTCCCACCCAGGGGTCCAGCAACGTGTCTGCTGTGTGGCAGCCTGGGCAGCCTCAGAGCAGACGTGGATTGTAGGTTAGCTGTAAGGGGGCATCTCTAAGATGCCCTCTGGGGTGCTTAGTACATTAAATCCCACACTGGCATCAGTGTGGGTTTAATGTGCTGAGAAGTTTGATACCAAACTTCCCAGTCTTCAGTGTTGCCATTATGGTGCTGTGGAGTTCGTGTTTGACGAGCTCTCAGCACCATGTACTTGTAAAAGGCAGCACTGTACTTACAGTGCCCAGGAATGGACCTGGGTACTGTAGGGGCACAGGGCTCCTGCTCCTGTGCCCACACCATAGGCATAAGGCACCCAGCCAGAGGGGTGGCTGACATATGCCTTGGCAGTATAGGTAATGGGCATGGCACACAGAGATGTGTGCCATGTCGACTCTTTGTTTTGTCCTGCACCCAGACACTCAGCCTGCAAAGGCAGTGTGTGTGTGTAAGGGTACAGGGCCTCTAAGGGTGGCACAATGAGTGCTGCAGCCCTTAGAGGCCTTCCCTGGTCACAAGGCCCTGGGTACCTAGGGTACCATTTACCAGGGGCTGACATGTGGCCAGGGTTTGCCAATTGGGAGTTTGTGTGTTTTAAGGAAGGAACATAGGCCCTGGGCACCTGATTGGCAGGAGCCCAGGGCACAACAAGGAAAAGTGCATCAGCTATTAGGCAAAAAAAAGGGGGGGTTACTGCAACAGAAACCCACTTTCTCACACAAGCCCCCCCCCAGCCCAAAGGCCAGGAGACTTCTGCCAAAGCTGGGAGAGTCTACCTAGTCTTTCAGGCGAGGAAGAGTTGGGGAAGTGGTTTGAAAGTTGCAGGGCCTACTCTGCCTTACATCCTTCTGCCTAGGTCAATCCCTTTGGGGAGCTGGCCTGTCTTATTAGTTTCAGGACCTAACTCCCAAGGCTCCTCTCCTTGTCTTTTACTGTCCTGGTCCCATCTTTCTATTTTGGGTTTAGAGGTGTATACCTCGGTAGTTTCTAACTTAGCCAGGGCTAGGCCCAGCTTACCCACAGAGGCTACCCACAGCTTGAGCAACCCCACCATGACCAATAAGGTTAGGGGGCCTGACTTGCTATTTGGCAGGGGGTTAGGCCACCATGCCAAGGATAGGGCTGCCATGAAGGCTAACACCCAGCAGAGGCTGCTGACAGCTGTCAGTGCCCAGTACCATACCTTTAGCTCCTGACTGGCAAGTGAGGGGGCTATTTTATAGTTCTCTTTGGGTCCTGGCTGTTGGTCTGTTTGAGGATAGGGGGTCCCTACTCTTGGTAGGGAACACCCCTCCTCTACCCCTTGTTCTGCCACCTGAGGAGCCACTAATTCAGGCTGGACAGTTGCCTGACTAGTCAGGTCTTGCTGTTGGCTAGGGGGGGCTTTACCAGTGCCATTGTGGGAGTTTTCCCTTACTGGGATAGCATCTCCCTGGCTCTCTGGAACTGTGGCTAACAGTTGCCCACCTTTCCTACCCTGTTTCTTCTCACTCTTTTGGGACTCAGCTGCACTGACTGCAGGTTGAGCCCCCACAGGTTCTTTGGGCGGGGCCTGGCATTGGGCCAGCACCTCTCTTTGGCTCAGTTCCACATCTAAGTGATCATTCCCCAAGAGACAATCAAGGGGGAGGTTTTTACTGACTATCACTTTCCTCCATCTAAGGGACCCAGCTGTGGCTAGGGGCACTATAGCCACAGGCCTAACAGTGACTCCCCCTGGGACAGTTCTTACCCTTCTTGTTTCCCCTGAGACATATTGGTGTGGGAATACCAACCTGTCATGTACCACAGTGTGACTGGCACAGGTATCTCTCAGGGCAGTGGCTGGGATTCCATTCACCAGTAGGTGGTGGAAGTGTCTACTTCCTTCTGGGATCTCCAGCTTGCTTCTTGGGCCCATCCCCCAGTTGAAAGCTAGGAGGACTTCCTCATCTGAGGACCCTCCCTCCCAAGCTACACTGGCAACCCCTGGGGCTACACTAGTCACCCCTGGAGCTGTACTAGGAACCTTATTTTTAGGACAGCTAGAGTCCTGGGTGTGGTGTCCAGCCTTCTGACAGTTGAAACACCATATTCTGTTGGGATCCCAATTCTTACCTTGGTACCCTGGTTTAGTTTGTGAGGTGTCTTTGGGCCCACCCTCCTGGTCAGGTTTTTGGGGGGCTACCTGGGACTCCTTTCTTTTATCCACAAGGGGTTCACTCTCTTTCTTCTGGGGAGGTTTTGGGACCCCTTGGTTCTGGTCCCTCCCAGTGAACGTCCTAGTCACCCTAGTCTTGACCCAGTGGTCTGCTCTTTTTCCCAATTCTTGGGGGGATTTTAGACCTAGGTCTACCAAATGCTGATGCAACTTTTCATTTATGCAGTTACTCAAAATATGTTCCTTCATGAATAAATTGTACAATCCAGTAAAATCCTGCACACCATGTCCAGCTAACCAACCATCCAGTGTCTTCACTGAGAAATCTACAAAATCAATCCAGGACTGGGTCTGGGTTTTGTGAGCCCCCCTGAATCTAATCCTATACTCCTCAGTGGTGAATCCAAATCCCTCAATCAGAGCTTTCTTCATGAGGTCATAGGATCCTGCTTCTGGCCCAGAGAGAGTCAGAAGCCTGTCCCTGCAGTTACCAGAGAACAGTTCCCACAGGAGTGCCCCCCAGAGAGGTTTCTTTACTTTCCTGATATCACAAGCCCTCTCAAAGGCTGTGAACCATTTGGTGATATCATCACCTTCCTCAAATTTAGGGACAATCCCTTTGGGGATTTTAAGGTCAGAAGTTTCCTCCCTATCCTTGTTTTTATTATTGCTGCCACCATTGATGGGTGCTAAACCCATCTCTCTCCTTTCCTTTTCTAGAGCCAGGAGCCTGGACTCTAGATCTATTCTTTTGGCCAGCCTCATAAGGCTGTCCTCTTCACTGGGGGGACCCCCAGTGTTGTCTCTGGGACCAGAGCCACCTGTGTGGTCTCTAGGTGCCCAGATGCTATGTCTTGAGTTGGAGGGTATGGGTGCCATCTCCTCCCTAGGGAATAGTATGGGGAGGTTGCTGTCCTCCTCCCCTGTTTCCCTTTCCTCATCTGACTGGCCATCACCATGTTCAGATGGGTGGTCTTTAGCATACTCAGCCAGGAGCTCCTGGAGCCCTTGTTTGGTTGGATGCTGACCCATTTGTAAATTTTTGAGTTTACATAAGGACCTCAATTCCTTGAAAGACAAGTGTAAGTAAGGTGTGAGGTCGAGCTCCTCCACCAGGTCCATGTTATTATTATCACTAATAGCTGGGTTTGTTTGAGACATTCTAACCTGACAGTTCTAACCCTCTACCCTGACTATAGTGACTTTTATTTTTCTAAAATTCTAATGGGACTTAAGCAAGGCCCTAGCAAGACTTTTAGTAATTTTGGAAAAACCAATCAGAATTCTAAAGGCAATTTTTAAGAGTTCTGTCGTGTGATCAGATGGTAACCAAGTAGTCCAACAAATGCAAGTTTGTATCCCACCGCTGATCCACCAATGTGAGAAAGTGGCTCTGTATATACTGTTCCCTAATAGGTACAGGGTGTACAGAGTCCACAGTCCCCCAGAGGCTGATAGAGGTCAAAGTTAGGTATGACCTTACTCTCAAAAGTGGTAGCTTGGTCGAGCAGTAAGGCAGTACCAGAGGACAGTGTAAAGCATTTATTGTACACACTCAGTCAGCAAATGGTTTCACACACTCAATAACTGAACTCTAGGCCAATGATTTGTATATATAAAATATATGCTTGTTTTATTTTTAGAACCACAAAGGGGGTAAAAATATACTTTCTCAGAATGAGAGGTTGAATATAAATACTTTTGTTTCAAGCAATAAATTTGTGTAAACAGTCACAGTTGGTTGCAATAACCAATCCTATTTCCTAAACATAACAATGCATTGAGCTCAATGGTAAATTCAGGTTATTTGTAATAAATTACTTTTCAGATTACTTTTGGAATTCCAGGTCTGGATCCTAGAACCAGCCTGGGGTCAGTATTCAGAATCAAGTGATGAAAGTCGACTTAATAACTGTAATGATTTTTAAATAATATTTAGCTATTTCAAAAGTTAGCACTTAGAAAATATTTCACAGAAAACATTCAATGGATCTCTATGGCAAGAAATTCAAATTGCAGGTAGAGTACTTTATCGTTACTTTAGTAATCCAGGACTGGGTGCCTAGACCCAGGACTGGGGTCCTTATCAAAAACAGGTAAGTAATTTCGTTTGCAGAAATGGTACGATTTTAAAAGAATATTTCAAATTTGCAAAAATAGACACTTAGAAGAAATTTCACAGAAAAGCAGACAATGGTTTCCTATGGGAGAAAAATGAGTTAGAGGTAAGTATAGTTGTGAGTACTTTTCAGGGTCAGGGCTGGGCACCAATTATTATTATTATTATTATTATGTTTCTTATATAGCGCCTGAATCGACCCCCGAAGGGGTATCTCCGCGCTTGCCTTGGGAACCCGTCCTGGCTTTTCCCTGTGAGATAGCCCCTACAGGGCATCCCCAAGGTGAAAGCCAGGCATCCCGCCGCGGGGGGCCGTTGTGGAGATTAAGCAAGCTTAATGCCCAGAGTTGCAGAGTGTGAACCCATGATTAGGTCAGGCACCGAAGCGAGAATTATCGAGTCCATGGACATTTGAGCTCAAGACCCTGCCGCGTCGGGAATTGAACCCTGGTGCCGGGTCTGACCTCTGCTTCAGGGTCTGCCTGCTCTAACCAGTGAGCCACACTTCTCCACTAGATCCAGCACTGGGAGCTCACCCAGGAACAGGTGAGTAAATTCGTTTTTGTCACTTGGCTGATTTTTGGTGAATTTTTACAGTTTTGAAAAGTTCACACTTAGAAGATTTTTGAAGAAAAAGCCAGTCAATGTTACCCTATGAGGAAAATGAAGTTAGCGGTTTAAGGGTAAGTACTCGACTGGCAGAGTTGAAATTCCGGGCATAGACTCAGGGGTCCCCCAGTGTCAGGTAGGTACAGTTGGTTCACCCTCAGCGGTTTCAGGACGGCCGGGTGCAGAGTGAGTTAGGCCCAATGTTATCCTATGAGGGATAGGGGGGCCTTAGTTGGTGGCTGCTGTCTGGCAAGCCACGCGTCTGTGGGAGCTGGGCTCCTGGTCACTTACTCAGGGCAAGTGGGGAAGTAAGTTAGTGTAGAGAGTGCACTGCCAGGGCCACTCGGGCGGCTGGGTGCAGGGTGCTTTTGAGCCTTCGGGCGCTCAATGGAAATCAATGGGAATGTTCCGGTTTGGAAAAAGGCTGCAGGCTCGGGGACGAGGATGTTTCCGGTGCCACCACCACTTCGAGGGGTAAGTTGGGTAGTTGTAGGTTAGGTGGGTACCCGGGGATTGGGCACAGGGGGCCGCAGGGCGCCGGGTGCAGGGGTGCCTTTTGACGTCGGGAATCTTACCCTCTGGTTGATCGCGGCTGGGGTGGCACTCGGTTCTGAGACTGCAGGCTTCGTCCAGGATGTCGAGGGGGGTCCTTGGGTGCCGGACTCGGGGTCACAGTCGCCGTGGGGTCGTCCTCAGGGTCTTTGTCCACTCCGGCATTGGCCAGGCTTGGCTGGTGCAGAGTGTGTTGGGTCCGCGGTTCCGGGCTGCTGCCAGGAGTTAGGAATAGGTTTCTCGAGTAGAGCCTCTACTCATGGGAGTCCCAGGGAATCAGAGTTCAAAGGTAGCCAGGTCCTCCGGGGTTTTTGAGGTTGCTGGCCACAAGAGATGCCGCGCTGGAGCAGGAGCAGGTTCGAGGGTCGACAGGCCGGTAGGGCTGGGGCCAAAGCAGTTGGTGTCTTCCTCTTTTTAGCAGCTGCAGGGCAGGTCTTTTTTCTTCTTGCTCTTCTTGTAGGTTTCTATCTGGAATCTGGGGAAGGAAGGTTCAGAGGGCCCCTAAATACTAGATTTAGGGGCGTTACAGGTAGGTGAAGGCCAGGGACCAATGGGTCCTTGTCCTGGGGTGGGTACACCCCCTATCCTGCCTCTCTCCTGTGGGAGGAGGGCAGTAGCCTAATCCTGATAGGGTAGGGCCTCCCATCTTCAAGATGGCGAGAGCCCGGAGATGTGCTTCACCTCGCCTCCCCCACCTGAGGGGTGGGGTGGGCAGGCTGGCACATCCCCTGTCCTTGTATGGGGTTTCCGGCCAAGCTTCCTGCCAGAGTGGGGGGTTGCAGTGGCCTGGGGAAACTCCAACTGGCGGCATGCCTTTGAAGCTTCCCTTTGCTCATCCTGGGGGAGGAGATTTCTCACCTCACCCAGGATGTGCATTGTTGCAGGCCCGGGAGAGCAGGGGCTCTCCCACCCAGGGGTCCAGCAACGTGTCTGCTGTGTGGCAGCCTGGGCAGCCTCAGAGCAGACGTGGATTGTAGGTTAGCTGTAAGGGGGCATCTCTAAGATGCCCTCTGGGGTGCTTAGTACATTAAATCCCACACTGGCATCAGTGTGGGTTTAATGTGCTGAGAAGTTTGATACCAAACTTCCCAGTCTTCAGTGTTGCCATTATGGTGCTGTGGAGTTCGTGTTTGACGAGCTCTCAGCACCATGTACTTGTAAAAGGCAGCACTGTACTTACAGTGCCCAGGAATGGACCTGGGTACTGTAGGGGCACAGGGCTCCTGCTCCTGTGCCCACACCATAGGCATAAGGCACCCAGCCAGAGGGGTGGCTGACATATGCCTTGGCAGTATAGGTAATGGGCATGGCACACAGAGATGTGTGCCATGTCGACTCTTTGTTTTGTCCTGCACCCAGACACTCAGCCTGCAAAGGCAGTGTGTGTGTGTAAGGGTACAGGGCCTCTAAGGGTGGCACAATGAGTGCTGCAGCCCTTAGAGGCCTTCCCTGGTCACAAGGCCCTGGGTACCTAGGGTACCATTTACCAGGGGCTGACATGTGGCCAGGGTTTGCCAATTGGGAGTTTGTGTGTTTTAAGGAAGGAACATAGGCCCTGGGCACCTGATTGGCAGGAGCCCAGGGCACAACAAGGAAAAGTGCATCAGCTATTAGGCAAAAAAAAGGGGGGGTTACTGCAACAGAAACCCACTTTCTCACAAGGTGTCATTGCTGTACAAGGAGAAGGGGCATGAAAAAACAATTGATGAGTGGATTGATTGCCTATTTTGTTTCACTGAAATATAAGCTGTGTTTTTTAACCAGAGAGAGAGCACATAGCTAAGCTGTCCGTCTTTGTAAGGGTGTATTTGAATCCATTGGACAACATATCATAACGAAACATCATGCTGACAGTTGTGTCTCATTTCACTCAAATGTAGGTTCTTATCAACAATGTTAAAATCGCTCTTCTACAGGATCAGACTGGGACAAAAACATCTAACCAGATAGCTAAACAAGCATTTTCAATGCAATAGGTCTTGCATTTGTGAGAGTTTGAGCTATTGGCATTGTAAATGACAAGGCCTTTTATTCATGTGTTTTGAAAGCCTGCAAGCGCGCGTAAATATGCACTTTGTACTTTTAGTCCTTGCTTACGAAATGCACTGCTGGCAGTAAAACAAGCACAGTAACTGACAGCCTTGCTTCTCGTAAGCACCTACTACAAGTACAAAGTGTGTGTTTATGCACTGATTGCAGGTTTTCAAAACACATTAATAAAAGGCAGTGTCATTTACAATGCCAATAGCTCAAACTCTCACAAATGCGAGACCTATTGCATTGCAAATGCTTGTTTCAAGTGATACGTCCACATTAGGGCCAAATAGGTGTTGCTCATCGAATGGCCAATTGAGTATGGAACTCTTGACTTCAGGTTTAAAACCGGAGATGCATGACCAGGCATGCCTACGCAGAAGGACACTGGTGTATATTGCCCTTGAGGCGGTATCTGCAACATCTAAGGCACAACGGATGAAGGTGTTAGTGAAGGTTTTACCTTCATGTAATGAGTTTTTATATCTGTCTGGGAGGTGTTGCATTATGGACTCAAGCTCATCATAATGTGCCCTGTCATATCTAGCTAACAGCTTGGGTATTGGCAATGCGCCATATGTTTGCTGCCTGTGACGCTGTGCATTTGCCAGAGGCGTCCAGGAGTTTAGATTCCTTATCTGGTGGTGGTGCGTCACCTGATGTTTGGGAATTGTCTCTCTTCCTCGCATTGGAGACTACGAGGGAGTCTAGAGGTGCGGGGCCTTTGATGTACGCTGGATCAGTGGGGGCAGCCTTATATTTTTTCTCTATTCGCGGGTTGATGACTCGAGCCCACACCGGGTCTTTAAAGACCTCTGGTGCATGCTTATTGACTCCTTTAAGCATAGGTAAAATTGAGGTGGACCTTTGTGTGGTGTCAAAAGTGTCCATGAGAAAATCTTCCTCCACGGGGTCTGTATGAAGGGGATACCCCGTGGTACTGGGCAGCTATGTGGAGGAGCTGGTTGAAGCCGATATTGTCCTCTGGAGGGGAAGGCCTAGAGGGATAGATGTCGTCTTGTGGGGTGTAAGGGACGTCTGGGACACTGTAATCATCCCAGGGGTCTGGGGAGCCAGTAGAGGTTGATCGTCCGCACCTCCCCCTGCATCATCAGAGGTGTTATCATCAACATCTACTGGAGTAGGTGATGGTGTAGGAGAGCGGTGAGGAGGAGGAGGAGGAAGAGGAGAAGGGATCCTTAATGGAGAGGTAGCAAAGTCTCTCTTTTTCGGTGGTGGAGCCGGTGCAGGCGTATCTAGGGGTCTTTTCTTGATGCTAAGCATTAAGTGACCAGTCTTACGATCCTTCACAAGGATCTGGGCGAAACAGTTCTCCTGTGGGAAGCAGATCCTTCGGAGCCAACGGCTTTGGTGCTGTAGGCTTTTTCGGCGCCGACTCGGTAGCGGTTCTGGGTTTGGAACCGCGCAGTTTTGCAGTGTCTTTGTCCGATGGAATCTGTTGTTTTTTCGGTTCCGAGGTCTTCAGCTTCGAAGAATGGGAGTCGGGGCCCTTTGGTGGCCGTTTTTTGGTCGGCTCAGAGTGTGTTGTCGGTGTCGAGGAACCGGTGCTAGTCTTCGACGCCGAGGGCTTAGATGTCGAAGCAGCGGTCGGCGTGGATGAGGAAGAGGACGACTTCTTTTTCGGTGCCTGTGTATGTTTTTCGGCACCGAGGGTAGGCTGACTCGAGCCCGAGTCACCTGAAGGCTTAGTAGGCTTCTTTACCGGGCCCGAAGGCGGGGCATGGGAAGCAGTCTCTCGGTGTGCACCTGGACCCGAAGGGGAAGGTGGGACCGAAGCCTTTTTTGATAGTGTCGAGGGGGGATTGGGGTTGACGTCTGTACTCACGGCCCTCTGAGCTGAAGTGATGTCTTCGACGTCGGAGTCATCTGCTTCGGAGGCGCTGATGAGGCCTTCTTCGACCCGCCCTTGCTCTGGCACATCAACACCTTCTTGGAAGATGTCGTCGGGGATCGAAGATGACGAGCGAGCCATTGTTCTTCTAGCTCGTCGGTCCCGGATCGTCTTCTTGGAGCAGAAGGAGGCGCAAGCTGGACAGTCTCTGGCCTCGTGCTCCGGTGAGAGGCAGAGGTTGCACACTTCATGCAGGTTGGTTTGGGGAAACTTCGACCCACATCGAGGACACTTTTTGAATGGCGTCCTTTCCATGAGCCAGAAGATGAGGCCCAGGTAGGCCCGAAGGCCTTCGTCGACGACCGGAATCGAAGACTTCAAAGTTGCTAAGAGTCGTGTGGATTGGGAAAACGCGATCAAGACAATACCGTCGAGAAGGGAAGGATTGCGCGTCGAAAGAGAAAACCGTTAACGGTTCCGAACTGGAACGTGAGAAACACATCCGAGCCAGATGGGGGAAAAAAACAAACTGAGGATGGAGCCGATGCCCATGCGCACTATGATCCAAGGGAGGAGTCACCTACCTCGTGACTTCCAAAGATTTTACAAGACAAAAACAAGTGCAAACATCCGGGCCCCACACCAGATGGCGATCTATGCATAGTGTGTAATCTGCAGTTCATATGCCTCGAACATAAGGTTTTTTTCTAGTTGCTGGAGTGCGAGGTCAAGAAAGGTTTCATAAAATGGGCGATCCCTGATGGACAGAAATTTATCTGTAAGCCTACCAAGTGAGGAACTGCGAAAAAGACTAGTGTATATGTGATCCTAGTGAAGATTTTTCAGCAGCAACTTAGAAGAAGCCTCCAACGAGGCGGGATCTGACCAAAAGGATCCAAGGTCCAATTTTTCAAAGCACTGGTGGACATGTTTGAACCAGGGAAAAGTCAGGGCTTTGTTGAGGACCAACAATTCCTCAACAGCCATCTGGTGCGGCCTCAACTCTTCCGTGCTCCAGAGCCTCAACCAATACAAAAGGGGCCTTATTATGGCTACTTCTCCTACTCTTTTTATGTTGACATCATAGAACATTGTTATTAAGGGAGTGCTCGATGGGAGATGGAGTAGTGAGCGGACAAACGTGTTTTCACTTATGATAAGAGCATCTAGATTAGCATATCCCCAAAGTTCTGCCCCGTACAACGTGGCTGATTGGGCCTTTAGTTTGTAAAGTTCAAGAGCCGGGAAAAGAGCTCTCGATATTCCCTGGAACCTCCTGTATATTGCCGAGGCCTGGTGTTGAGTCACGACCCTTCTTTTCTTTATGTGTGCAGACCACAACATTTTACTCTCGAGCATTATGCCCAGGTACTCTAATCTAGATACTCGTCCTAGGTTTTCATTTGCCAGGGAGATAGCAGCTTAAATGTTTTGTGTGGTCTAACGGCCATAAATTTGCTTTTCAAAATGTTGATCTCGAGCCCCCTAGCTGAACAAAAAGCGTTAAAACTAGTCCAGAGCTGCTGGAGGCCTACCGGGGTCTGGGAGATTAACAGGGTTTCATTGGCGAATAGAAGTGTGAGCTCCCAAGCCCCGTCCAGTTTAGGTGCATCTATATTCCCTAGGGAGAGAGCTTCCACTAGGTTGTTAATATATAGGGGAAAATGGGTACGGGCCAGGACGCATCCTTACCTGACTACCCTGGCAATCGGAATTCTGTCAGTTAATTGCCCTCCTGTTTCCCAATGTTAGTATTTGAATTGTTTGGACTTGAATTTGACTTTGGAAAGCCTTTATTGCTAAAGTTATGTTTAATTCTAGGTAGTATATTTGTTTGGAAACATCCTGTTTTGACCTCTGACTTTTAATCTTTTAAGATTGTGAAGTTGTGCTCGTCACGTGTGACAAGTCTGTTGTACTGATAGCAGTTGAACTTTGTGTTTTGTATAATTTGCCCCCTTTGAATTGTTCACCAATGTGCCTCCTGCACGTTGCTTGTTGCAAGAACTTGATTCTCCCAGTTTCCATTCACTTGAGATCACTGACTGTTCATCCATTCTTGAATAGGTCGCATGTGAGGTGTTGCATTTGTTATCAAATGAATGTTTGATCTCGAAATTTCCAATTACTACATTAATTTTCTCGCTGACTGAAATGCCTAGGCAGGCCTCGAAAAAACTACTCGCCTTCTCGCTATGGTAAGTTGGATTTTATTAGGTCGAGCTATTTTTAGCACCTACTCTTCCTTTCTGGGGAGTGACCTTAAGTCAAGCTGGAAGGAACGGGTGCTCTGTTCATTCAGAAAGTGAGCAATAAAAATGACTTTAAATCTTGTTTTTATCTTGACACATTTGCTGTCTGTTCATGGATAGGTCTGTTTGTTTTACTAATTGTTTCATACCTTATCCTGGAAAATGGGATTTACTTTTATTTCTCCTATTACAGTTAGAGGTTGTTGTCAAGTGAGCTGTCTGACAATCATTGTGAAATAAAAAGTTGCAAGATGTCAGTTTTTTTTCTAACAAACAACATTTAAATAGCTTGTAAATAATAGTGCAAGTATTTCCAAATATATCAGGAATTATGGAAAAAAAAAAAAAATTGCAATTCAGAAGTGTGATGCAAACAAGGATTTAAATAGGGGCAAACAAATCAAAACACTTTACTTAGGGATGTGCAAATGACAGTTGCAGAAACCTAATTTCCAAAAATTATACACTATAGAGTTTTATCAGAAAACTCACATCAGTGGGAAATGTTGCAGCCATTTCAATGGAAAATCTGTAGACTGCAAATAAGTGTGCTACCACTTCATGCTTCAGGGATGCACTTATTTAACCCCTTCAGCGCTCATGACGGAGCCACTCCGTCATGAGCCACGGGTGCCGTGTGCTCATGACGGAGTGGTTCCGTCATGCTGCGGCCGTTGGCCGCCGCTCCTCCCACGCTGCGCTGATTCCCCGCCTGTGCGGGCGATTAGCGCAGTGGGCGGAGTCATGACGGAATCACTCCGTCATGAGCACAGCTCAACCGTGGCTCATGACGGAGTGGCTCCGTCATGAGCACAGCGCCACCGCGCTGCCCCCAACCCCCCCCCAGCGCTGCGGCGGAATTCCTGCCGCAGCCAAGGGGTTAAAGTGATAGTTTTAAACATGATTTGAGAATCATTCCTGTCCGCGCCCTGATGACAATGCGGTTAATGAACTGAGAGGCAAGGTAGTTGTCATGTGTCTTCCTTTATTTGGCTATATTTGTATTATATAAGGGGCATAAGTTTAGTCTATTAAATCAAACAAAAGTGTTTTTTGTACAATAGACATGCTGAACTCGCGTATTTGAAGGTGCTCTCATATGTAATAAAAAAGAAAACGGTGGCTCAGTGAATTAAAATATTTGCCGAGGATCACAATTTGAAACCAGTTTATGGGTCAAAAGCATTATAATGAGGTAGATTATTTATGTCACCAGACCTGCAAATTTATTAACATTATTATGAATTTTCAAGGCCTACTGATATAGATGAGCTTGTCCCTGTAGTTTTAACACTCGCCTCTGAACTGGATATGCCATTATCAATTCTGTACTCATAATTGCCCCCAGAAAATTCTTCTTGTTTTTTATATACGGATGACGACTTTTTCATTTTGTTTGTGAACCCAAATTGGTACAGTGGGTCTACTACCATCTGGAGATTCTGTGGACATTGTTGTTACTTGCCCTGACCAGCCAGCTATCAATGTATACATGAATTCCTACCCTCCTGAGATGTGTTGCCACCACTATCAGTGATCACTTGAAGACCCTTGGCGCAGACCTTTTCCCAAAGGAAGAAAATTGAACTAGCAACAAGAACCTTTTTATTACTAACCTGAAATATTCCTATGAGCAGGAAGAATTGGTATATGGACTTAAGCATCTTTAAGATCTATGGTGGGCAAGTTGTTTTTCTCTTTTCTTTTTTCACCAATTGCGGTAATTCTTAATGTGGTTCAACTAGTTCACAAATCTTAGGTCTGATAGAGGTTTTAAAGTCAAATCCAGTTTTGGAATCAGGAAATATACTTAGCATTCTCCTATATTTTATTTGTGGAGTGGAACCTCTGCTACTTCATTCTTGAGATTCAAACATTATTTCATGACCTCTTGATTCAGTATTTACAACTGTCCTTGCTTGTAGGTGTCTCTTTGGTGGAAATGTGTTTTAATTTTGTTTTGGACTCCTATGTAGTATCCAAATTTTAGAATATTTAATACCTATTTTTCAGCTGTGATGAACTGCCACATGTATGGACAATCCTTAATTCTGTCCCTCTGCTATTGTTACGTGATGGGACCAGCACTAAAGAGACTTATATAGTCCTACTATATCTAACAGATCTCATTTGAGTGGCTGTGTGCCTGCCTGTAACAGTGTGTTAGTGGGTATGTGAGCAGCTGTGTGGTTGACTGAGTGGCTGTATTAGAGAGTCAGTCGGTTGTGAGTGGCTGCATAGGAGTGAGTGGGTGTTTGAGTGGCTGTATCGGTGAGTGTTGCCTTCCCTGATTGATTTGGTGCCAATGTGACTGGCCTTGGAAACCAGGAGGAGGGATTTGTTTTTGAGGCATTGTACTGTCAGTAATCTATGTTGCCCCTGGCTGTCATCTATGAAAGGAACTTGTCATTTGCAATGCCGCCGTAGACTTTGCACTGTTATTGGCTTTTTCAATTGTTACAGATTCTGATCCATTGCTGGACCAATGTGTTCCCTATAAAAAGTGGGTCAATAAAGTTTGCTTAAACTTCCCTTTTGAAACCTGAAATACCGGTCGATAATTGCCTTCTGGCTAGGTCAGCTTTAGCTGAAAAAGACTGAGTAATAATTTACAAATATTCTGAAAACATCCAAAACTGACTTGCCCCTTTTTTGTTATTGTTCTGAAATGTACTGCAGTATATATCTTCCCATTGTAGGTGAGCAGTAGCTATGTAACTTTGCTCTAAGTCATTTATGGCCACCGATAACTCCACGTTTCTTCCCCCAGCCTCCAAAAGTTAACTCCCCCATCTGGTGGTGGGCCATGTATGCTGGAGAATCGGGGCTGTTATCTTGGCACTGAAGACAATATAAGAGTTAGGCTCAATATGTGACCTAAAGTCAGGACCACTGGAAATATGCTCCCAGGGAGCATCACATTATGCAACAGGGTTGACTAAATTATACAGCAAGACAAGGAAAATTATGCTGCATAAAGAGACACCTTTTTTACACTACTGCTTCATTATTTTGTAATTTTTACAGAGGGTAGTACTGTCTGGGCAAATATTTCACATCATTAGTAACACTTCAGCAAGCAAATACTGAAAAAAGCAACCAAAAGTTGAGCAGTTAACCTCTGCAAAAGGCCTACCACTCCACACAAACCCATGTCACCACGTTATTAGTAACTTTTGATCTGTTTGAAGTAGAAAATGTTTTCTTTTTGTAAAAACCTTCAGATTATGCAGCAGATGAATTATACAGAAAATGCAGCGGATCCATAATTATGTGGAAAATGCAGCAGATTTGTATAATTCCAGTGGCACTGCCCAACGTATTATCGGTTCTGTGTGGATTAGATTTATTTTCTATTCTAGGAGGTACTGCTATAGAAGTAGCTTGTTTTTGGAAGACTTCACAACTTTGCTGCAAAGCTGTCAGAATCATTGGAAAGTAAAGATTTAGCCGTAATAATGGGCCTAGTGACTAATAAAAAGCATGACTCCTTCTGCTTGACACCAAAGGCATCTGTGGCTTTTTCACTACACTATGATAAAGAGTGAAATCATCTGAGGTGGATTTCTTTGTAGGGGAAAAATTATGGGGAAGGATTAAAGGACACAGGGTGCGGATGGGAACGGGCTTTTAAAGTGGGTGGGTGAAGCAACACGGGGGGACAGAAACAACACAGGGCAGCGCTGGGTGGGGGAAACAACATTGGGTCACGAGTATGGGGATCAAACAGGCGAAAGAGAGCAACAAAGAGCTGGAGGGGAGAAAGCAGACACGTGAGAAGGCGAGGGGAGACTGAGTACCGCAGAAGGGGGAGAGATGCATACGATTAGGACAGTCAGAAAACACACATATTCTCAGACTGCTTAAACCAAAAAAAAAGTAGCATCTGAAAATGAGAGCAGTGGAAAGACATAGTAATTCAACCATGCTTTGTGGGAAGGGGGGGGGGCAAACACAAGAAAAGGAAGTGGCCCCACACATCTTAAGAATAAGAAGCAAGCAATTGAAAGTGGCAATGAAGCCACCAAATGTTAAGCAATAGGTGTGGTCCCAGCCCACTGTAGGATAATAATATGTCTTGCACCCAACAGCATATGGTGCTCATAAAGCAAGACCTAAAAATCTATCAAAGTGGTAAGAAAAGCAAAGAAATCTGAACTTCTCTTAAACAAGATCAACCATTTAAGCAACGCTTGTGAAAGATAAAAGTACAAGGAATGAAAATTTGAGGATGGATCAGGGGGAATTTTAACATTATCCAGAAAAGGTTACATTGTTGAACCAATATTTGTGTTGAGTATTCAAGCTAGTAACATTTATGGAGATTTAAAATTTAGTCACCAAACTAGCAAGGGACTGGATGCTGGCTTATTACCAGAAAGAAAGGCCCAGAGTCTACAAAACATGTATGAAATGTCCAATGTTTCTAAACAGTTTATGCGGCCCCTAATTACAGGTGGTGCAGTTCGTTTAAATGACAAAAAAAAGAGATAATTGCTGGGCAACAAGAGTAAGAAAAGAAATAATAGGGATAAGGGAGACTGAAAAAACAAGCACTTAAGGAATTTAGCCAAGATCACAGACTTTGTCGATGGTGAGATTGAGGATTAGGAATGAAGTCGCCAGACCAAGGAAGAGACCACTTTATTCATGGAGGATACAGAAATGGTAGTAAGTAGTAACTCTAGTGACCCTGTCCAAGTACTTGTAAGACAGCTGAAAGTTTTTAGAAAAAAACGTAGTGAGCAGTCTTCATCTCACAATAGAATTGCAGTGTCCTGTTATTTAAATAGCGCCTTATGTACCCTTTGCAATGTGTAAAATGTTTTCTGTGTGGTCTGATTGCAGTATTTTTTGTAGCATAAGGCCAATAAGTCCTGAGATACCGGTCAACCTTGAGTTTGTGGTTGAAAGTGTGTTTAGATTTATAGTGTCAGAACTCGTTAGTGGGGGAAATTAATGGAATTCCCCAGAAAAGAATAGCCACATAAAACGCAAATACAATACAGTATTTTTAAACATAATTATTTCCCAAAAATAAGTTTACCAAGAAAAATAGGGAACAAATGTACATGGATGTCCAGAGACACGCACCAAGGGAAAGTGGTGGATGTGCTCAACTGACATGTCACAAAAGGTATTCAATAGATGAGAGAATGAGGGGTTTTAAAGGCCATACAAAATAGCAATTTAAGAGTTACAGAATCAAATGATCACTGTAAAAGGGCTGATTGAAGTGTGAGAAAAGTGATGGAGTGAATGAAAGGAGTAATAAAAGGAACTGGCGAAGCCATCAAGCTGAACACTCACATTAAAGCGCTGACAAATAGAATTTAAAACTTCCTGCTGCAATGTGCAACAATTAAAATAAAAAGGGCTGGTTTGTGTGTGCAATGTAGGGATGAGAAAAAGATTTAAAAAGGCGATGACAGTGTTTACTTTTCTGATGGAAAATAGTCCTTCATGCATTCCATCCTAGGCAGAACAATACACCCAATAGAAACAGAGGGTAAAATACTCCTCTGTGTTAATATAAGATGTTATTATTAATATCTCAAGCCAATGGCTGAAGAAAGCTGCAGCAAAGCTTCTTGGAGTACATATAGGTACAATATGCCAGCCATAAATGCAGTCGCGGCAGGTATGACTTCCGTGTGGGGAAAAGGTTTAATAATTTAAAAAAGAGTTACGTTAACTTACCTTTGCCGGCCCATCCTGCATCGTCCTCTCTACAACAGGAAGCAACAGGCAGCCTTCCTCCCCTCACCTAAGCCAATCACAAGGCTGCAATGGCGGCATTGTGATTGGCTGGGCTGGGACGCCGACCCAACAGGCGTCTATGGGGAGGCCATTTTCTCTATGTAGGCTGCATGCAACCAAAACATGCCCCACTGCTTTCTTGCAGTGCGAGATGCAGAGATATAAAATGGTATTAAAAAATACCATTTTATGTTTCTGCTCTCGCACTGCGAGAAAGCAGAGGGCCGACACTCCTCGGCCCATATGAAGGAGCCGCCCCGGCATGAATGGTGAAAATGTAATTACATGTCAAACCTAAAGAATGGTGCAAGCGCCATTACTTGTCAAAGCTAGAAAGGAGCCTGCATTATAAACACATAAATCCAAGTATTCAGCAATGTCACTGTATGAGGACTGTAAGTGTAGGCACTTTCACAAGTCACAAAAATATGTAATTAATTTGTACGCAGAAGCATCAAAATAAATTAAAGAGCTTGAGTCAAGTAACTGTGTGAAATGGTACAAGCCAACCAAAGGCTAGACCGGATGTTCAAGTAGAGTCCGTCAGGACACGGAAAGAAATCAGTGACCCAGTTCTCATCCACTGCATCTCGCTACTATTGCATTTCTGCCATCTCTCTTTGTAAAACTCCTAAAAATGTAAACTCTACAAAACATTGCAGAAATATTGTAAGCAGGAAAGCTCCAAATACACCTCGCTCCAATTCTACATGCAAGGGCATTATTTTTACATGCTAGTAATAAAACAAAATTACTTGGTGAAATGCACCAAAGGACCAATCAGCATCTCATAGGAGCAGACTTACCCAGGGAAGTGTTTTTGAAATGAGATGCTAGGAAGCTGACCTTGCCTGTGATGAGCTCGTAGCTGATCTCTTTTAGAAATTCACTGGTGGTAAGCATGCTCTCTGCCAGAGCTCTAGACTGATACTGACCTGTGTACAAAAAAAACAAAAACAAAAAACACCAATTACAATGTAATACAACAGCACACGAGGTCAATTGGCAACAGTCTAGCAATAAAAAGCAAAATTGTGAGCAGAGGAGGCAGTCTATCATCTCAAATATAATAGTTAGACATCAGATCCAAAGGTTTGTTCCACATCCTCAGAGCACTCCCACGACCTGGAGAAAACACCCCAACTGCCCAACCCTCCTGCAATTAACACTATTTCTACACGGCAGTAACCGACATCCATGAGTGTGCTGCCTCACTCTAAATTATTCCTAATTTTATCTCAAGGTTTAGTCTAGTGTTCAGCGCCTTCTTGCTCTCTAGCCAGGTTCACGTTTCACAAACATCAATTCGATACACGCATGTACACATATATACATAAAAGAGCAAAAGTGTCTACAAGAAGGTATGCTCAGAAGGATTGTTATTTATACATGCTAGCACATATGAAAGTGACACATTTGTGAACTAACATTCAGTCTATGTGTAGAATATTTAGTGAATGGAAAAAGGTTGACCAGCAAAGCATAAAGTTAACATAACACTGAATGTGATGGTATACATAAACCAATAAGAGTAAATAAATTGACTGCAATGTGTTCCAAAATACAAGTAAACATGATGAAGGGAAATTCACATTACACCAAGGCAGTCGCACATCAAAATGTTAATTGAACATGTGTTCACCATTGGTTTACTAAAGTCAATCACTACAATAGCTCAATAAGCTTCAATCTCTTTGGATTCCTCAATCTGATCTTAAACAGGAATGTACCAATAATTGAATGTTGTTCATGCACTTGTCATACATGTCAAGCATGGGATAGCAAGGATTTTGATGCATCTCACTTGAGTTAGCTGCAAAGGCAAGCCACATTTCCAGTAGATTTCATCAATGTCCTCGTGTTAAAAAGGTCAAAAACCAAAGCAACATATTGTTCATGGAACTGTCATACATGCCAAGCATGGAATAGAAAAGATTTTGATGCATCTCACTTGAGTGAGCTACAAAGGCAAACCACATTTCCAGTAGATTTTATCAATGTCCCTGTGTTAAACCGGTCAACAACCAAAGCAACACAACGCAAAACTTAGTACCAACATCTACTCCCCTTACCACATATATCCTCAGTATTCAGGGCCAATGTCCCAGAGAAGCCGGCAAAGCAAGGGTTAATCTTTCTCCATGCCTCTTAGGTACAGGAGGAAGCCCGGCCTCCGGGAAGTCAAGGCCAATGGATACCTGGACGGATTCAAAGCACTTCTGGTACTCCCCCAGCTGACCGGAAGCAGGAAGGAGAATTCACAGAGGCAGAATCCTCGGAGGAGAGAGGTTGCCGGCTGCCGGCTCTCAGCACACAGCTTTTCAGAGCCTGACTCCGACGCTCAACCCTCGGCACTCAGCCCTGCCCAACTCCGACCGTGAGGCAGTCAGTGAAGACACGGGCAGAACGAGGAACCGCGGCCAGGACAGCGAGGAGCCGCAAGGGAGCCGGCAGGGGGCATAGAGAACCACAGCGGTCCGACCACAAGGCAAAAGGCACTACAAGGCACAAGGTACCAGGAGCACCGAGGGGGCCGGCACGTGGAGTGTGGCGCACTGTGTGTGGCGTGTTTGTCACGCTGTTGTGTGGGCGCTTTAAAGGAGCACAGGAGTGGAGGAGAGGCAAGGCAGGGGTCAAAAAGAGCGTGGGAGCGCGGCCATAATTAGCGGTGGTCGCGGAGTGTAGTGCCCAGGAGCCCCGCAGAGGCAGCCCAACTAGGTTGGGCGTGGCTTGCGGTGCCCAGCGTGCCCTGCTCGCGTGCTCCTCCCTGCCATTCCTTCACCCCCCCCACCACTACATCTGCCCATCGCTACAGCTGCCCCGCTGCGACCAGCCCATTTTCAGCGGCACCTACTATCCAGCCCATCTGTTCATCTGCCCATCCGCCACAATAACATTATACCGCCCTCTCCCCACCACTCCCATTCAAGTTAGCCGAGCCAGTAGCAAGCAAGCACCCACCCCTTCAGGATGTCCCACACCGAAGCCCTTGGTAAGGGCTGCGCTGAACAGCACAGCGCTTTCGGCTGAAGATCTGTCACAGGCCTGGTCGCAGTCCTGGTCGCAGCCCTGGTCAAGAAGAGCCACATAGGCTCGCAAGTGGTCACATAAGAGAGCTCCCGCCACGTTCAGCTGCTGCCTGCCTGTCAGTCCGCTCATCGGCCCTTCCGTCAATCTTCCGTTTGACTTAATGACTCCAACCAACACGCTGAATAGCAGGGAAGTCAGAGAAAGTGGCTTTGGAAAAGGAAGCATATCCGGACACACAGTGCGTGACCCCCAGACTCAAGAGTTGGAAATTGACCTACAAATTAAAGTACAAATTACCTTACAAATTAGAGGACAGGGAGGCGAAAGGCAAATACAAACCCATCCACAAATATTCTCGCTCACAGCATATGAGAACGAACAAGTCAAATATTAACACGTCAAATATTAACATGAGCAAACTTACCAGCGCAGGCAGCAGAACAAAGCAGGCAACATGGAAGCAAGCGCAGCTGCTGTCCAACCCTCTGCCGCACTCACTAAGCACAAACCCCAAAATTGACACCAAGTCAATCTGCAAATATTTTATTACAATAACACCTGGACAGGACATACTGGGAAAGAGCACGTCGTACAGCAATGCATTAACACATACAACGCTACAAGCCAAAAGGGGCTAGAGTCAGAGCCAGGAAACAACCCAGGCGATGAGAAGCCAGGGCAGCGGGAAACCGTCTGACGTGACATTGGCCCCCGCTGGGAACAACAACGCAGACTTGAATCCACACTTGGATTCGGCAAAAGAAGGGTTAGGGCACGGAGATTCGAAGTGTTTGAAATCTCAACATCGCTCGAGCATCCAGCACCCCAGGAGGAGATACAAGTCGCATCAGGTCTGATACAATGCCAGGAAAAAAGCCCAAGGGCAAAGAGACCCAGAAGTCCTTGAAATTTCATCAGCATCAGAGTATTTGGAACCCCAAGGAAAGAGGCACAACGCATAAGGCCTGAGAACACCGGAAGTCTTAGAAATATCTTCCACTCAAGAGTCAACAAACAAAGGTAAAGACAACCATTACATGCATGGGGAGCTCACAACGGACATACAGGCAGAGTGCAGAAACAACCTGCACTTTCTGTCCCAGTCCCAGTCACGGAGCCTATCAGCACTTAAAATGTTCACCTTTAACCAAAGCCTACATTTGATGGGAGAGGAACGGGGAGAAAATAGCCTCTAGGGAGAACAGAATCTCCTACATTCCACTGCCGAAACTAAGTGCACACCACAGATCGGATGTCCTAACCAAAATTCTTTATTGTCTTCAATTAACTCCACCTTATTAATGGCTATCAACGCGCTTACCTGGCAAACACAAAAATTGGAAATACAAATGGACACCGTGCAGGCAATCACGATAGCCATGATCAAAATCGAAGCTAAATTCGATACTCTAACAGAAAAACTGGCTCTGTTGAGGTCATTACCACCAGCCAGGTGCTTGTGCTTACCAATAGTGCAGAAGCTTAGGTCTCTACCAGAAGTTTTAACATCCATTATTACAGAACTTAAGCAAAGACTTCAGGCCATCACAGCCCAGTCCCATCAAAGAACCCCTGAAAGAACATTAAATGAAGCAAACGGAATTAATGACCAGCGAGCGTCGAAAGCCCCCCCAACGTGCCACCGCAAACAGCAACAAGGGATGCGAATCACAGCGTGGGCAACACACGCCTAGTAGAAAAGATCACTGCGCAGAATAAAACTCAAATCAGAAACCTTGCACAGTAACTTCGGCAGAACAACCAATTTGGAACTCACCACAGAACCCTCCAAAACACCATCACGAAGAGCAAATAAACGGTTGATAAAACAAGCTAAAACCAACAAACAACGGAGCCGGGTAAAGGAAACACAGCTGGGTCTGAGAGAACCAGTTGGCCCTCAGAGCCAAAAAATACAAGCAAAAAATGTTCTCACAGCAAAGAACGGAGAGCCACAGAAACTCTATACGATTTCTCAAATGGAAAGTCGTAGTGCCAGGCCGGGAAATGGCCAGCCAAACAATATAACAACACCTAAAAATAACTACAAAATCCACACACCAATGAGGGACTGTCAGAGAAGATGGAAGAGCGGACCCATCACGCGCCGGTAGTGCCATCACAAACAGTCAGCACAGGTAGCTTTTCCACGAAGCAGTATCAACAAAGCAATAAGCGGGAAGCCTGGCCCTATGCCACGGACAGAGAAATGTCAGCCCCCCCCGCTACTGAACCAAAATGATCTCCGGGGGATCAACATCATCCACAAAGATATCAGAGCGATCATAACAAACGCACAAGGTCTGGCCATATACTCCACCAACGAACGCCAAAGGACACAAGGTCAAATGGAGCTGGAGAATAACATCACAATCTTCACTCCTGAATACACTTCACGGGGAAGTGCCGACATTTTAAACAGGTCTAATATTTTACAAATATTTCGACATATTCCAGAGCTCTCCTCGATTGTGACCGAAGATCTTATCCAAGTTCAATTCAAGCTATTGGGCAGCAATGAAACAAGAGAGCCATCAATACTAAAATGAAACAAGCATTGGCATAGTCAATAGGTCTCGCCTTTGGGACCTTATAAGTGTTTAGCCATGCAACAGTGGCATAACTAAATACTTATAAGGTCCCAAAAGAGAGACCTATTGGCTATGCCAAGCGGCCGTGAAAGTGATCGCGATTGCGATCAAACATCAAAGCGGCCGCAAAAGTGAAAGTAATTGCGGTAAATCGCGGCGCGCGCGCCCGCGCACTGTACCTCTAGGCTAGCCTGGTAGCACTTTTTGTTAAAAGCCGGCACGAACATAAAAAAAACAGAGAACTCACAAAAGTCTTTCTTAAGAGGGGGAAACTACGTTGCTCATACTACAGCATTCCACAACTTAAGAATACATCTTTCACCAAATTCCACGCAAAAAAAAGGTGCATGTGAACAGAAAGTGTAAAAATGGATCTTGAAAGAAACCACAATGAGGGAACATCAATAACCCGACCACCGTCAAGAACAAATTGCTCCGAGCAAACAAAGCAATGATTCTCCCAGCTTTGAATTGAGTAATTTCATGGAATGTGTATGGGTTAAAAACCACATTACAAAACACGAATCAGTTGATTTTCTACAGTCTGGGGATCTGCTAGGTCTTCAAGAAACTTGGCTGCTAGCCTCAGCGGTCATTCCAGGCTTCAGGGAATTTCAGCAGCCGGCAAAAAAGCACAACATATTTGGAAGACCATCGGGGGGCCTATCAACATACATAGGAATTAGCAGTAACATAAAAGCTATACCTCTACTAAACACGGACATGGCCCAAGCCACTCTTTTGCAAGGCTTGAAATTGAACAGCTGCCCAATAAAAATTGTACCTGTGAACATCTACTTCAACAGTAATGAATCACCAAGATTCAGTATCATGAAGGCTCTAGTGAGCACACTGGAAGAGCTACTAAGCAGTCAGTCAAACTGTGAGATTATAATCGCCGGGGATTTCAACACTCATAACCTAGGGACTGCACTAGATGATGCCCTGCCGATGGACACGGCCGGAATGCTAATGAACACATTTTTAAATACATACAGATTAAAATCAATACAATTCCTCAATCCTCCCAAGGCTGTCTTGAATACAGAACTACAGGGGAAAATCAAATCCACGATTGACTTTTGTGTGTAATCGCCTGCATGGACAAGTGTCAAAATCTCAGAATATTATTTTCCAGACGAGTGACCATCTCCCATTGGCCATAGTCTTTGCATTACACATGGCCAGGCAACCGCTCATCGCCACTGTGGGTCATACTAAGGGGGAGGAAATTCACACCCTACAGAGGAGAATAACATGGAATATAATAGATACATCAGCCCTATGTAAGTGGAAAAACAACTAGCCCAGATTCGCCCACGAATTTATAGCAGGTAATGTTTTGAAAATTGGATTAAACTGGCGACAGAGGTGTATGATCGTTTGATCTGCAGACAAACAAACCATCGTACAGCCTCAGGAGAAAGGAATTGTTGCCAACCTCAACCTCGGTGCATAAAAGTGGGGCAAAGTAAGCGGGCCTTGAGATCAGCCATCCGCATCCACAAGAGAGAAGGAAATGATAAAACATTCCAAGATCAACTCCTACCTAGGAAAATACATAGAAAAATGTATAGGACAGCAAAAGACGACAGCAAGATACCCAATGGTTGCACATTCATTGCCTGCTGACTCCAAACAAACAGGCAGAATTTTGGTCATACATCAATAGGCTCTCAGGGCATGGCCATGATAGGCGCAATGTGGTTACCAGCGATTTATGGATTGCCCATATGGCTTACATTGTATTGTTGCATGCCAAGTTAAGCTCAACAGCATCAGCAGTATCTCCCTATTACAGACGATTTGCGAAATACCCTCCCTCCACCCATTGAAGACACAGCCGTACCTTCAGTAATAGGGAAGCTCCCGTCTAGCGAAGAAACATCAGAGCACCAGCTTGCAGAGAACCATGTGACACTAATTCTAAAACATATCAGAAAGGACGGGGCACCAGGTCCCAATGGCTTACCAGGACACCTCTTCAAAGAAGATTGCGATTTCTGGGGCACCATACTTACGCCACTTTATCAATACTGACTGGCTGACTCAATAGTCGCGGAGACTTGGAAAGGTTCCTTGCTGCAGCCCATTCATAAAAAGGGAGACACCGGGGACCCATCGAATTATAGGCTGATTGCTCTCCTGGACATCGAGGCAAAAGGATATGCAAGCCTTCTTCTGTAAGATCTGCAGGAATGGGCTAACGACAATAATATCCTACCAGCCTACCAATCCGGTTTCAGGCCTGGGGCATCAACAATGGATAATACCTTAGCCCTCACTTACTTAGTAGAACAGTCCACTCAGAAAAAGCAGCTTCCACTCTTTGCATGTTTTGTGGACTACTCCGTGGCATTTGACGGCGTCAACCGGAGTCTGCTGTGGCGGAAACTGCAGAACTGGGGGATACCACCGATGCTGCTAAAAGCAATAATCAGTCTTTACACCAGAACCTGGGTACGGGTGAAATTCACGACGAATGCAGGTACTAAAAAGATCCCAACAGCCCGAGGGCTGAAACAAGGCTGCATACTGGCGCCCCTCCTTTTTAATTTATACACGGCAGACCTTGGCAAAACATTATCCAAGGCTTCTATCTCCTAAAATTCGCTCGACAAGATTATTTTTAATGCAGTGCGCGGACGATATGGTGCTATTGGACCACACCAAAACAGGCATGCAAAGATTACTGGATGCACTTAACAGATACAAAAATGTTAAACTAAGGGCAAACGCGGGACAGACGAAGGTAGTAATATTTGGGAAGTATGCCAATAAACTCAGACAACATTGGAGACTGGCCATCTTGCTAATAACAACAACGACCAAATATAACTACCTGGGGGTTTGGCTCACTAGCAATGGGAAGCCCACGACACACATCGCTTCCATTGAAACAAAAGCTAAGGCAGTGACGTACGCACTATGTAAACGGAACTCCAAACTAAGCAGCCCATCCACTAAATCCATTAGAAAGGTCATATGTGCCAAGCTGCTACCCTCTCTCACATACAGCCAACTAGCATTCCTGGCGGCTTTTAGTAACACCTTGGAACAAGCCAATTGTCGAGCATTTAAGCACATTTTTCAGATACCAACCTATGCCCGGAATGTACTGGTACGATTGGAATTCGGGCTAAATAAACAGTCGCAAGCATTGGGGCTCGATCTTGCGGTTTTACCGAGGGGTATGTGCGGACCCCACAGCACACAATGAAAGCGACATTAAAAACAATTTTTGTGAAAGGAAACAACTCGTGGTCCAAAGGCTTGCACACTGCCTGCTCTGAATTGCGCCTCAACATGACCAACTGGCAAGATTTCATTCATCAGCCCGGTACCTTAAAATCGATTTAAAAGAAAAAACAAGTTAGATTACTCTCTAAGGAAGAGGACATGAAGGAACTGGAGCTCTCCAGCAGCAACATCAGGATACTTGCCAGCTCCTACGACGACCGCATAAGGCAGCCATACATTGACGCCGCTTTAAACAAGTCAATTTTAAAGCAAATCTTAGCAGTGAGACTCATGGTGCCGCAGATAAAAGACATTAACATGAGCTGGAAATCTTTAGAGGCAGTCAGTACTTGCAGGCTCTGTCAACAGTACAAGGAATCCATGGCTCACCTGGTTTGTATATGTCACTGCTTGGCATAGTCACGTCGCACTTTACTAAAACCATTGTTTTTAAAATACGGTACACACACATGCCAAGATGCAATGAAACTTCTTTTCAACTTGGACATTCCAACGGAACTGGCAAGATTTGCGAAATTTGCACACAAGGCGAAAGAACTTTTAGGCAGCACCTCGCACCTCGCACTCTACTGAAATCTCCGTGGCTAAAGTACCGAAGACGTATCTGCACAGTCACCACGAAACCTTTCTTTGACCCATACAGCTGAGCGAAAATCTGCACTTTAGTGAAAAACGTAAGTCAACGCCTTAATCAGGGATTAGAAGTAATTGAAGGCTTTGACAGTTGACCTTTTGCACTGCTTTTATTCATTTTTATCGTCAAAACATAGTATTTTAGATCTATTTATTTATGTATTAGGTTAAATGCGTACCTATTATAACTGAAGTAATTAGGTGCTGGAATATCTCTGCTTGATCTCCATTGTAACAATTTTAATTGAGACAATAACATTTATTTATTCAAGTCAAGGCCAATGGGAGCAGAGAGAGTCAGGGCCACCACCATGTGAGGAGGTCCCGGGAAACTAGGAAGAGGCTGAGATTCCCGAGGAGAGAAGGAGCCCAGCTACGACGAGGGAGGAAGAAGCTGCGTTAAAGGACCGAGCCCCAAGACGGAGAGAGGACAGTCTACCCAAAGAGGAGGAGAACCCGGCTGACGACACACACCACAACAAGGAAGCAAACGGAAGCCTCGAGACCTGGTGCGAGGACTGGTGGACACCCCCGGAGGACGCTTTCAAGCTGCTGCAACTCAGGAGAGTTGCGCCCTCTGTGGTACGTGATTCGGGAGGGGGAGGGGAGTGAGAGGGTCGAAGAAGGAAAGCACGGAGGGCAGCCTAGAACTACGTATCTGTTGTCCGCCTTTCTGTGCACTTCCCTCGCTGCTCCCCCCGCCTGCATGAGCCCATCCCAAAACGTATACTTTATTTTGGTAAACTGGACCTGTGCAGGAAGTGATAAAAGAAAGGGATATCTCCCGACACCTACCTTGCATGTGCCCCATCTTCAGACCCCAGATTATCTGATTTTGGAGCAATACTCAGTACCCTGAAGAGAAGGGACTGGCTACCGGGGACAATAATCCTCCTGGTCTTTCTTATTTTGCTGGGTTTGTCATATTTCTTGGTTTGGTAATTTGATGCACTCTTTTCTTTCGCATGGTTTCCACAGACTCCCCCAGACGGTGAAGGGCCCTATCCTGGAATCTTAATCCCAGAGGACTGTTATATTTACCGCTACCTCCTTCTTCTCTTGTTGAGACTCCTGGGGACGCCCACTCAGTAGAAGCTCAGCTGTACCAGATGAAGACCACGGATAAAGAAATCCACGAAGAAGAAAAGAAGTCCCTTACCTTCCCTATTAGCTTTTTAGACCCACCACAATAAAAATAAGCCAAAATTGATCAACCTATAAGGCCTCAGATTTTTTTCCGCCTGTCCCTCTCACACCGCTTAATTGAAATGTGCCCATCAAAGCTTCTAATTTTTCTGTTGGTTATCAAGGCAGCAGAGGCCTTGCTGGGCTGCCTGAACAAGAATTAACAAAATCAACTTAACCAATCCACATTGGTTTGGCCAGTACCTTCTTGCTCCAGAGCTGATCATTTTGGATAACAGGATCATGCCTTCCTCCAGGACTGGAGAGGTGCCTGGACATTTGAAAATGGCAGTACGCCTTGGCAAAAAGAGACCCTCGTGAGGCAATAATTCCTTCTCTTACCTTTCAAAGGGGTTGGGACTGGAACTTCTCATGGATTACTACTCTCCCTAGAGTAGGCGTAGGCTTGGAATCCTTCATGAAGCCTTGCTGGAATGATCGAAAGAGAATGAGGAGATGCTGCGTGCCTGAGCTGACCCCAGGATGTTCTGCCAAAAGCGCAGCGGACTGTGAGGAGAATGTCTCCCAGGACTAATGGCACCCAGGAGCCACAACATCCACACAGCCCAGCTGAGAAAAGGAAATTAGGAAGCTAGATCTGCACCACTGATTTTGAGAAGCTGCAATGTTACTAGTCTTCCGTGAGCTGGTGAGAGGGAACGGCTTCTGATCCACTTTATCCTCAGGATGCCTGTATGGCACCCCTTAGTTCCACTCTCACAACCCAGGATGGCTTGGTTACCATCCTTCTAGCCGGCATGGTTCTGTAAAATACTTGTATTTCTACCATTTGAGACCCCAACTCTAAAGTCCAGTTTTTGGTGGACACTGCTAAAGAAATTGGGCTAACTGGAGTCCCCAGCCCTATGGTTGCCTCCAACACCAAAAGGTTTTCATGACAACCAGTGTTTTTGAAGACACAGGCCCATACATTTTAGGCACCTCAGAGGACTCTACAGTGAATGCGGTCCCACTTTATCTGTGCCTAATGAACATATACCAACTTGATGGACCCTTCATTTCTTGCTGACCTCCAGTGGACTGTGCCATGAGCCAGACAACAGTGACTAAACCGCATCCTATACACCTCTGCCCACCATATTGGACACCAGGACTCAGAAGGCACCAGTAACATCATTGTGGTAAAGTCTTTGTTTGGGTGGTGTGTTTTTAGGCCTAGGGACTTTTGGATCGCTTGCATTGCTCATGCTGGAAATTCAATAGCAGAGGCTTCAGTCCACTGAGGTGTTCTGCCTGGAACCAAGGTAGGACTAGTGTGTGGATTTTGTCCAGAAGTACTGTGCTCTTGCACCCCTTGCCGGAAAGCTTTCTCACAGATAACAGAGAGCAGATGAGTTTTGAAGGGACCACTCCAAGCTCTAGATGATTTATATTAATCTATCCCTGGCAGGCTCATTTTCCTGAGTCTCTAATCCATTGCATGTGTGCTTTCCATTGCATACAGTCTGTCTACGCCAATAATCAGAAGTACAATTTTATACAGGAGTCATTCTTTTCCTCCAGTTTACTATGTTCTAACATGTAAGCAATGTGGTTTGTTGCTGCAAAACAATCAGTAATACTGTGCCAGCTTTTCTCCACTAGTCATTAAGACCAGTGGAGGATAATGAATGGCGAACGCAGTATTAGGCATTTTGAAAGGGTCATCATTCTAAGTAACTTTGTGAATGTCTTCATTGTCAGCCTTTGTTTAAAATAGGCACCCTCATATTAGTGCTTCAGTGAAGTAAAGTGTCTGAACAATCTTGGTGCCAAATATCCTCAGCTAAGCATGGGGAGTTTAGAAGCACAAAAAGATTACCATACACTTCTCAGCTCCCATACATCTAAAAGTTTAAATCTCTGTATAAATTGTTTCCAGAGAAATGTCCACCTTCTCACTGAAGCGTTTCACATATCAGAGGCATATTGATGATGTGGGACTGAACCTCTGCACACAAGTCTTGTACCAAGAGCCATGTATGTCTCTTCAATGAGGTCCCTTTCCTCCCTACGTTGTGGCGATCACAGGCCTAGTATGTGCCCTTCATGGACATGCTTGAGACCATTTTCCCTTTTAAGGAGGATACATCTGCCTCCAGGTTAGAGCTCTGTGGTAAGATATGTTGTTCTCCACTTCATTGAACAGGCCCTATTATATATAGCAACTAAATGAGTCAAATTAATGGAAGTGAGACTCTATACGTTTTCCTTCCAGGGTTCTGTCTTATTAAATCCTGATAGGTACCCTTCTTTCACTGTCCAGGGGTTGCCAGATCTTCTCCATGAAGCAGTGACAAGAACCAAATAAATGGTTGTGGGTTCCCTCACAAATGCCAATACTCTGGTACCACCCTTTCTAGCCTAGTCAACAATTACCCTATTGCTGTTTGCATTTCACAAAATCAAAGATTATAAGTGCTTCTGCCATTGACTGGCCTGGTTGAAGCATATAGCACTGTTGCCAAAAGCACTTTGTACATTATGTGCTTCGATGTCATCTGGTGTGATAGGTGTAATATTAATCTCTCCCACCTTTTAGGGGGATTTTTTGGACTACCTATGGCACTGTTGGGATCAAACCCAGTAATGCTACCTGGCCCTGCAGGTAATCATCATAGCCTTCTTTTACTTCTTTTCCACTTTTCAAGCTTGTGAACTAGTTCTCCACTGTGAGTGTAGGAAGTTGTCACTTTATGTGATATATCAATAATCAGATATACCATGCAAAAAGTCCAGAGGTTCCCGTATAAGTGGACAGAGGCTTGTTTGCTCTAGCAATCCCAAGGTGCTCTATTAGGGGTTGTAAGGTCGAGCAGCCTTAGGTTTAACCGAGAGGAGTGCAAGACTTCTGCAAATACACACAATGGAGAACCCACACGACTCAAGAAGGAGATTCACACCAATTTATAAAAACAGCAAGTATCTTTATATATGTTTAGGTATCAGAAAAATCGTTCGGGTAAGTATGTTTTAAATATGAATTATTTTCAGTTCAAAAAGTGGACACAGTGCAATTCTTGAGTTCTGCAATGTTATCATATTGAATGAAGAACAAGTTCTGCAAACAGTATAGTACAGTGACTTATGGGACCAATCTCCAAGAGTTAAGGTGAGTGGTGGGCAAGGTCTAAGGCAGCACCAACATTATACGACTAGCGGCATGAGGGCGGCAGGGAGTAAAACAGCGCCAGGAGCCCAATGTTATTCTATGGAAATCGGTCTCTGTGATAGGAGGCTGCAAGCTCTGGCTAGGAGGCCAGTCAGGCAGAACCACCAGAGGAGCTCAAGCCTCACGATGCTTGGGGACATAGGGGCACCTTTGGTCTTCTTGTCCTTGGCCCACGGGCAATAGGGGCAGAGGTGTCCTTAGGTGTTGGGTTTTTCCTTACCGGAGCAGTTGTGTGCAGAGGCTGCAGGTGACGTCGGAGGGACCACGAGGGTGAAACCATGATGGACTCTGGCTCTGGAGGGCTGAGGGACCTTGATGACACCATTGGCCCACTTTGACTCGAGCTTGGAGCGATGAGTGCAGTGGTGGCTTAATTTACACAGTCTTCCCGGACAAGCTTTTGTTCTGGGCATCCAGGGAGCAGAGGCCCTCACACTAGGAGGTCAGAATAGTGTCTCAGGCTGGCAGAAACCAGACAGAGAGCACTCCTGAGGCTGGTAGGTTTTCAGGGGGCTCCTCGAAGGTGCCCTACGGGTGCATTCATTGGTAAATCCATCACTGTAGTCAGTGTGGGTTTATCAATACGAGATGTTTAATACCAAACATCCGTATTTTCAGTGACCCCATCATGTAGCTTAGGAACTCATTTTCACCAGTAACCTTGACCCACAGCGCCGTTTGTGGCACAGCCAGTGTGACCTCCCCCACAGCCGCAGAGACCCTCAGACACTGGCGAGATAATCAAGTGCCGTATTTATCACAGACCTGAGAAGGTGAGTTTGTCCATGGCTTCTTTTATCAGCCAGTGACTACAGTGGGAAGCGCAAGAGCACTTTTCCCAGTGTGTGTAGGCTGAGACCCTGTACAGTCATACGTGTATAATTGTTTTAAATATAAGGATATTCGTGAGTTCTGCTTAACAAACGTACATATTACATATAGTTATATTATTCTATGTTTAACATGTATATAGGTAGAGGATCCGAACACTACAGCGAATTTCCAAGAGGCACTCATAGAATATGCCAAACTGCTCGACCGCCTCCGCATAATAGACTACCAATCCTACACACAACAACTACACGCCGAAGCGGACAAGTCAGGTACCATACTAGCACGGATACTACGCAATGCACCAACGTCCACCCCAGTGCACGAAATTACCACACTAAATGGCACAACAGTACACACGCATAACATAAACTCTGCTTTTCAGGACTATTACAAGACACTGTATGAGACACCCATAAGGATAGGTGAGGACACAACAGAAGTATTCTTGAAAGACCTTAATTATCCACACTTATCCCGGACGGATCAAAAAGAACTGACAGGTCCAATCACTAAAACCGAGATCAAGGAAGCTATTGAAAAACTCTCGCGCAACTAAACACCAGGGCTAGACGGCCTCCCTCACAAATTTTATGAACCTTCGTGGCACAATTAGTCCCGCACCTGGAACGCCTTTATCAAACAGCATTGGAATCGGGCGGCCTACCCCCCACAACAATGCAATCACTAGTTACCTCCCTCCTCAAACTCGGCAGGGACCCCAAAGTCATCTCAGGATACCGACCATTATCGCTTTAAAATACCGAATATAAAATCTTAAGCAGGATACTGTCCCATCGATTACCCCCCCTTCCTACCACACCTTGCACACACGGACCAATGTGGTTTTGTGCCTGGCCGCAGTACCTCCCTGAATATATGGCATATCTATCAGATCATGGACGCTACTTCGGAGGACGTAACCGGAGCAGGCTGCATCTCTCTAAACCTGCGACAGGCCTTTGACACTCTTAGCTGGGAATACATGCTGACCGTGCTTACCAGGTTCGGTATCCCCCTGCATACTTACGATGGGTTAAACTGCTCTATATGATGCCAACCGCAAGAGCCCGCACAGGTGCACTTATATCACAATCCTACCCCGTATGCAGAGGCACATGACAAGGCTGCCCCTTAGCTCCACTTCTGTTTGTGCTAGCACTTGAACCCCTGGCAATAAAGCTCCGTAAAGAGACAGTAGAAAAGGGCATCGGCATTGGTTAAACTACACACATACTATCACTATATGCAGATGATATAGTGCAATACATTAAAAAGCTACAAGACAATTTAGACCCTGTGGCGCGCATATTTACGCATTGCGAACAAATTTCAGGACTCACCATAAACTAGACTAAATCTTACGCCTTCTTTTATAAAAATGAACAGCACCTGCCAACAATACCATTCGGACTTTATAATTTCCAAGTGGCACCAACCACCTTTAAATATCTAGGCATTCAAATGTATAGGACACCACAAGACCTGCTTGATGGTAATCTCAAGAAAGCAATCTATGCCCTCCACACCCAAATAGCATTCTAGACATCCCTCCCTATATCAGTGGAGGGCTGAATAGTAATCTCTAAAATGGTCATGCTTCCACGGTTGCTTTACTAATTTACCAACCCAGCTATAGTGATCCCAGCTTCCGTTTTTGCAGTCTTGAACCCATTACTATCTGATTTAATATGGGGAAAGGGCGCAGAAGGGAAGGGCACCCCAAGTTGCAGTTGGGGACAGCTAAAGAGGGTATGTGGTCCCCTGACTTCCAAGCATACTGCTTTGCCAGCCAGCTTTAATGGCTTGCATACTGGCTTGCTGGACGCAACTTACACGAAATAGGACATGCACCTCAAGCCCTATCCCAGGGAAAGCTGCACACCTTACTACTGCCCCAAAACAAAATCCCATCAACAGCCCCACTATTACTGAAAATAGCTCTTAACTACTGGAGGAGAGCACTGCAATACACGGACCGAATAGTCCCATACGCCCCGAACATCCTACTACTGGGTCTTCCCACCCCCACAGGGTTAGTAACTAAACACCACATACACAAGTGGGAAAGGGAAGGGGTGACAACAATAGGGGCACTGTTCGCTAATGGAGTGCTGCTGAACCACGAGGCCCTTACTCACGAACAATGAGTCCCTGGATCCCTGTTTCTCCTGCACATAAACAGAACTAGATACATCAGAAAACACTGAACACCTAATAACACTGAACCCCCCTACACATGAATTTGTTCACGCCCTATATCTAATGGGTAATGGTCGCCATCTGATCAGGTGGCTCTACCGCGGGATTCGAGCAAATGCAGCAACACCCCTTGCACGACTAAGGGAGAAATGAGCTGAAGCTTTCGGTAGAGAGCTGCAGGATAAGGAGTGGGACTTTATGCTGGAAATACCCCAAAAAAGTATCATGCAAAGCCAAATTCAAATGTATACACTATATGAAATAACATAGGGCTTACCTCACACCACACCGATTAAATAAATTGCACCCAGAAGCACAAGAAAAATGTCCTAGATGTCGCACTTGAGATGCCGAGTTAATACACATGTTAAGGGCATGCCAGAAACCTCGCCACTTTCTGGGCTCAAGTGGCAGACATAATAAGAACAATAACGGGAACAACTACCTGAGACACAGCAGAGAGCTGTATAGCAGGCCTATATCGCCAAACTAAGACCCAGAAGGTGCAAATGAGATTCGCTGATTTAGCCTTAGTTATTGCAAAGAGGTCCAATACCATGCGATGGAAATCAGCTTCGCCACCTAACATACTAAGCTGGCATGAGGAGGTTGTCCGATGGGGGGAGAGCGGAGAGTGCAATCATACTCAGGGAGGAATATAGAGGCCTGAGGAAACCTTCAATTTCAATGGAGTGGGACATGATGTTGGAATCCTTTAAAACTAAAGACCCGCCCATACAGTAAAATAATATAAATCACCCATATCCCCTTACCGTTAATGGAATCAGATAACGCAGTATAAGCCTGGACATACATGTGTACGAAACTACACCACCCCTAGATGTAGCATCTCAATGAAGCTTACACTAATCACAATCATGTAACTAGCCAAGTGGTGAGCTGTGGGGGGTTGGGGGGGAAGAGTTGTTGGGTACAGGGATGCAAGACACAAATTATTCTGGTTACATGATGCACGCACTCTTTGACATAAGTATGCACATACTCATGGAGCACATGTTGTTGCATTTATGTATTGCCACAGGATTATTGAGACAATATAGAATTATGTATACATGTATAATTGTGCAGTGGATGTTGCTACGTATGTTATAAAGAAAAAAAATATATATATATATATATATATTTTTAAACTTGTATATAGGGGACTGCATAAATAAGGAAATCTTTTATCATAACGATCTACCATTGGGGAGAGGATGTGGCCTTACGGCTAGAGCGGATGACCTTGGAGCTGGGGAACCAGGTTCGAGTCTCGGCAACGACGCTCAACATCCTGTGATTCTGGGTAAGTCATGTAATCTCCCCGTGCCTAACAAAAATGGATGTGTCCGTCTGTAATCAACTGATGCTCATGTAAAGCGCTTGTATACCCGATATCTTCGGGTCTAGTTCGCGCTATATAAAATTCTAAAAAAATATTTAAAATTGCTTCACTATTGAATTACATAAAAAATAAAAAAATACTTAAAGTACAGCTACACTTGAAAGTCTGAGTTAATTAAATACAACTTAAATGTAGATATATTACCTTCCTTATACATATATACCTTACATGTACATATGTATCTTTATATTTATTACTTTGCTTATAATTCAGCATCTCCAATGTACTACCCTACATCGCACCCTATACCTCTCGCAATATATCCTCTACCTCCACTCTGACTCATCTCAAACCTCGTTCTACTACTCTTTCCAATGCAATACCCTATTTCTCATCCTATACCACTCTCAATATATTATCTACCTCCACTCTCACTCATCACCAACCCCATTCTAATACTGTGATCCCCAAAGTAACCCTTTCTAGACACCTCCCTCCTTTACCCCTCCTTACATCATCTCATACATCTTTTATTATTCAGATCTCCCAAAGAAGCCTTTCTAAGCCCTCCCCTCTGACTCTTCCCCCTCCACCTCCCCTTTACTCTTCCCAAACCTCCTCCTATTGCTATGAACTCAAAAAAAAAAAACTTTCTAGACCCTTCCCTTTTCTATCCCTCCACTATTTCTTTTGAAACCAAATAACAGACTAACATATCAACCGCTCAAATTAATTTCATATACCAATTCCCCATTAATCCTGTTTGGGTACCGGAGTCGTGCGCTACCCGTCGAAAAGCACTTCAACACCTCATCAGGGGTGGCAAGCACTATATAAATGCAAACCCTTCACTCTTCTACCACTCCACTATCCTTTTTCAATACAAGTAACAAACTTGCATGTTCACCACTCAAATTAATTTCTTATTCCCCTACACTAACTCCCCGATAATCCGGTTTGGTTTCCGGAGTAGCGTGCTATCTGCCGAAAAGCACTTCAACACCTCACCAGGGGTAGCAAGCGCTATATAAATGCAAACCCTTCCCTCTTCTAACCCTCCACTATCCATTTCCCTAAACTAATTCACCACTAATCTTTTTTGGGTTCCAGAGTAGTGTGCTACTCGCTGAAAAGCGCTTTAACATCTTAACAAGGGTAGCAAGCGCTATATAAATGCAAAACCTTCCCTCTTATATCCCTCCAATATCCTTTTCAATCCAAATATCAGACTAACATGTCCACCTCTCAAATTAATTTCATATTTCTCTATACTAATTCACCACTAATCCTTTTGGGGTTTTGGAGTAGCGTGCTACTTGCCGAAAAAGTGCTTTGACGCCTCGTCAGTGTGAGAAAGTGGCTCTGTATATACTGTTCCCTAATAGGTACAGGGTGTACAGAGTCCACAGTCCCCCAGAGGCTGATAGAGGTCAAAGTTAGGTATGACCTTACTCTCAAAAGTGGTAGCTTGGTCGAGCAGTAAGGCAGTACCAGAGGACAGTGTAAAGCATTTATTGTACACACTCAGTCAGCAAATGGTTTCACACACTCAATAACTGAACTCTAGGCCAATGATTTGTATATATAAAATATATGCTTGTTTTATTTTTAGAACCACAAGGGGGTAAAAATATACTTTCTCAGAATGAGAGGTTGAATATAAATACTTTTGTTTCAAGCAATAAATTTGTGTAAACAGTCACAGTTGGTTGCAATAAACAATCCTATTTCCTAAACATAACAATGCCTTGAGCTCAATGGTAAATTCAGGTTATTTGTAATAAATTACTTTTCAGATTACTTTTGGAATTCCAGGTCTGGATCCTAGAACCAGCCTGGGGTCAGTATTCAGAATCAAGTGATGAAAGTCGACTTAATAACTGTAATGATTTTTAAATAATATTTAGCTATTTCAAAGGTTAGCAATTAGAAAATATTTCACAGAAAACATTCAATGGATCTCTATGGCAAGAAATTCAAATTGCAGGTAGAGTACTTTATCGTTACTTTAGTAATCCAGGACTGGGTGCCTAGACCCAGGACTGGGGTCCTTATCAAAAGCAGGTAAGTAATTTCGTTTGCAGAAATGGTACGATTTTAAAAGAATATTTCAAATTTGCAAAAGTAGACACTTAGAAGAAATTTCACAGAAAAGCAGACAATGGTTTCCTATGGGAGAAAAATGAGTTAGAAGTAAGTATAGTTGTGAACACTTTTCAGAGTCAGGGCTGGGCACCAAGATCCAGCACTGGGAGCTCACCTAGGAGCAGGTGAGTAAATTCGTTTTTGTCACTTGGCTGATTTTTGGTGAATTTTTGCAGTTTTGAAAAGTTCACACTTAGAAGATTTTTGAAGAAAAAGCCAGTCAATGTTACCCTATGAGGAAAATGAAGTTAGCGGTTTAAGGGTAAGTACTCGACTGGTAGTGTTGAAATTCCGGGCATGGACTCAGGGGTCCCCCAGTGTCAGGTTGGTACAGTTGGTTCACCCTCAGCGGTTTCAGGACGGCCGGGTGCAGAGAGAGTTGGGCCCAATGTTATCCTATGAGGGATAGGGGGGCCTTGGTTGGTGGCTGCTGTCTGGCAAGCCACGCGGCTGTGGGAGCTGGGCTCCTGGTCACTTACTCAGGGCAAGTGGGGAAGTAGGTTAGTGTAGAGAGGGCACTGCCAGGGCCACTCGGGCGGCTGGGTGCTTTTGAGCCTTAGGGCGCTCAATGGAAATCAATGGGAATGTTCCGGTTTGGAAAGAGGCTGCAGGCTCGGGGACGAGGATGTTTCAGGTGCCACCACCACTTCGAGAGGTAAGTTGGGTAGTTGTAGGTTAGGTGGGTACCCCGGGATTGGGCACAGGGGGTCGCAGGGCGCCGGGTGCAGGGGTGCCTTTTGACGTCGGGAATCTTACCCTCTGGTTGATCGCGGCTGGGGTGGCACTTGGTTCTGAGGCTGCAGGCTTCTTCCGGGATGTCGAGGGGGGTCCTTGGGTGCCGGACTCTGGGTCACAGTCGCCGTGGGGTCGTCCTCTGGGTCTTTGTCCACTCCGGCACTGGCCAGGCTTGGCTGGTGCAGAGTGTGTTGGGTCCGCGGTCCCGGGCTGGTGCCAGGGATAGCAAGTAGGTTTCTTGAGTAGAGCCTCTACTCGTGGGAGTCCCAGGGGCTTAGAGCTAAAAGGTAGCCAGGTCCTCCGGGGTTGGTGAGGTTGCTGGCCACGTGGGATGCCGCGCTGGTGCGGGTTCGAGAGTCGACAGGCCGGTAGGGCTGGGGCCAAAGCAGTTGGTGTCTTCTTCTCTTTTTAGCAGCTGCAGGGCAGGTCTTTGTTCTTCTTGCTCTTCTTGTCGTTTTTCTATCTGGAATCTGAGGAAGGAAGGTTCAGGGGGCCCCTAAATACTAGATTTAGGGGCGTTACAGGTAGGTGAAGGCCAGGGACCAATGGGTCCTTGTCCTGGGGTGGGTACACCCCCTATCCTGCCTCTCTCCTGTGGGAGGGGGGCAGTAGCCTAATCCTGATAGGGTAGGGCCTCCCATCTTCAAGATGGCGAGAGCCCGGAGATGTGCTTCACCTCGCCTCCCCCACCTGAGGGGTGGGGTGGGCAGGCTGGCACATCCCCTGTCCTTGTATGGGGTTTCCGGCCAAGCTTCCCGCCAGAGTGGGGGGTTGCAGTGGCCTGGGGAAACTCTAACTGGCGGCATGCCTTTGAAGCTTCCCTTTGCTCATCCTGGGGGAGGAGATTTCTCACCTCACCCAGGATGTGCATTGTTGCAGGCCCGGGAGAGCAGGGGCTCTCCCACCCAGGGGTCCAGCAACGTGTCTGCTGTGTGGCAGCCTGGGCAGCCTCAGAGCAGACGTGGATTGCAAGTTAGCTGTAAGGGGGCATCTTCTAAGATGCCCTCTGGGGTGCTTAGTACATTAAATCCTACACTGGCATCAGTGTGGGTTCAATGTGCTGAGAAGTTTGATACCAAACTTCCCAGGCTTCAGTGTTGCCAATATGGTGCTGTGGAGCTCGTGTTTGACAAGCTCTCAGCACCATGTATTCTTAAATGACAGCACTGCACTTACAGTGCCCAGGAAAGGACCTGGGTACTGTAGGGGCACAGGGCTCCTGCTCCTGTGCCCACACCATAGGCGTAATGCACCCAGCTAGAGGGGTGGCTGACATATGCCTTGGCAGTGTAGGTGATGGGCATGGTACACAGTGATGTGTGCCATGTCGACTCTTTGTTTTGTCCTGCACCCAGACACTCAGCCTGCAAGGGCAGTGTGTGTGTGTGTAAGGGTACAGGGCCTCTGAGGGTGGCACAATGAGTGCTGCAGCCCTTAGAGGCCTTCCCTGGTCACAAGGCCCTGGGTACCTAGGGTACCATTTACTAGGGGCTGACATGTGGCTAGGGTTTGCCAATTTGGGGTTTGTGTGGTTTAAGGAAGGAACATAGGCCCTGGGCACCTGATTGGCAGGAACCCAGGGTACACTCAATCGAAGTACATTCAGCAATTTAGCAAAAAGTGGGGGCATACCATGCAAGAAAGATGGCACTTTCTCACAGTCAGGGGTAGTAAGCGCTATGTAATTGCAATGTTTTAAAATGGCTTCCCTGTCCACTTGCACTGGTTGTAATAGGACTGACCAGCGCAGGGGAATTTCTACTCATACAGGTATGCCCTCACAGGTAATCCTTCGGCACCCTGCTTTAGGGCTGTCTGGCGTGCTGTAGGGGTGACTTACAAATATCACATGCAGTGGTAGGGGACATGGCACACAGGGATGTGGGACATGTTGCGTTTTCACTTTTGTCTGCACCAAGACACGCAGCCTTCAATGGCAGCCTTGCATATGCTTGGTGAGGGGTCCCTTAGACTGGCACAATTTGTGCTGCTGCCCTTAGGGACCCTCTTAAGTACCTTAGGCCCTAAGTACTAGGGGTACCATTTACTAGGGGGTTACCCTCAGAGGGTGCTAAAGGTTTTGTCAACTGGGGGAACAATTGTACAGTTTTGGGAAAGAGCTCTGGCAGGGAGAACCTGGTTATAAGGAACCCAGTGCACTTCCAGTCCAAATCACATCCGTTACCAGGCAAAATGTGGGAGTGACGACGTAAAAAATGGCTACTTTCCTACATAGACCACTGATGTTCTCTGGAAGATAACGAATAGTTTCTTACCGGTCGGTGTAGTTTTGCAGCTTGAAGATCTTTCTGGATTCACTATGCTGTGCATTATTCCGCGATCTTGTGGTTGGGTCCGGATTCGTAGTCTTTTCTTTTTTTTTTTTTGTAGCCCAGGTGGGCGGCGACGACCACCATTTGGTGCACCTTCCGAGACGTCGTCGTGCTTCCTGCGGAAGTCCCACCTTTGGGGCGCCATCTTCGGGTTCTTTTTTCCCCCTTTTTTTTTTTTTTTTTTAAACCCTAGGCGATTGCTTAATCCTACTTGTCCATCTTTCTGTACGTTTTCATTTCTTTGATCTTTTCCATTTCACCCCCTCTTCCTCCAGCCTCATCTTCCTGGCGGAGGTGGGTGGGTTCGCTAGTGAATCCAGAAAGATCTTCAAGCTGCAAAACTACACCGACAGGTAAGAAACTATTCGTTTTGCAGCGTGAATCTTTCTGGATTCACTATGCTGTGCATAGACTTTGTAGCGGTTTTCCTAATTTTGTGGTGGCTGGGTGGAAGATGAGCGTTGGTCGTTGAAGATGTGTTGAAGCACCTTCTGTCCGACCTGTGCTTCCTTATTCATCTGAATGTCCACGCAGTAGTGTTTCGTGAACGTGTGCACAGATGCCCAAGTTGCCGCGAGGCAAATGTCCTGGATGGGCGTGTTCGCCAGGAAGGCAACGGTGGCCCCCTTCTTCCTTGTGGAGTGAGCCTGGGGCCCCTCCGCCAGCTGCTGTCCAGCCTGTTTGTGGCAGAATTGAATAGTGAGGGCAATCCACCTAGCGATGGTGCCCTTAGTCACTGGCCTACCCATGAAGCTAGTAGCAAAGGACACAAACAGCTGCTTCGACTTCCTGAGTTCCTTGGTTCTCTCAATGTAGTGCATCACCGCTCTTCTGGCATCGAGGGTGTGCAGGGCCTTTTCTGCGTTTGTAGTCGGGTTTTGGAAGAAACTTGGTATCTGAATACTCTGATTCATGTGGAACGCCGACACCACCTTGGGCATGAAGTGTGGGTCCGTCCTTAGGACTACCCTGTCTTTGTGAATCTGAATGTAGGGTTCCTGTAGCGTTAGCGCTTGAAGCTCGCTCACCCTGCGTAGTGAGGTTATGGCCACTAGAAAGGCCGTTTTCATCGTCAACATTTGCAGAGTGGCCTTGTGAATGGGTTCAAACGGCGCCTTCATGAGCTCCGTCAGAACCACGTTTAGATTCCATGCCGGCGGCGGCAACCTTTTCGGAGGGGCCATTCTTTTGGCTCCCTCCATGAATCTCTTCACCACCTGCGAGGTGAAGAAACTTCCACCCTTTTCACCTCTGGTGTAGGCAACGATCGCTGCTAGGTGTACCCTTAGGGAGCTCGAGCAGAGGTTACTCTTTAGAAGGTGTGTGAGGTACCTCAGCACTGTTGAGTCTCTAGTCATTCTGTTTTGCAGACCCTTTTTCCTGCACCACACCGTGAATCTCTTCCATTTTGCGCTGCAGCATTTTCGTGTCGTTGGTTTCCTTGCCTCCCGTAGCACTCGCATAGTGCTCTGAGGCAATCTTAGGTGTGCGAACTCTAGGTCTTCAGGAGCCATGCCGCCAGGTTGAGGGTCTCTGGCTCTGGGTGCAGGACCTCTCCGTTTTGCATTGAGAGCAGGTCTTTTCTCCTTTCGAACCTGTACGGATTGCCTTGTGCCATTTCTTGAATTTGTGAGAACCATGTCTGCCTCGCCCACTGCGGAGCCACTAGGATCAGAGTCACGTTGCTGGTTCTGCACTTGTCGAGCACTCTGTGCAACAGGGGTATCGGTGGAAAGGCGTAGGCAAATGTCCTCGACCAGCTTATCCATAGGGCATTTCCCTGGGATTGATGATCTGGTTGCCTGGACGCGAAGCTTTGGCATTTTGCATTTTGGCATGTTGCAAATAGGTCTATTGTGGGAGTTCCCCATCTCCGGAAAAGCTTCTCCGTTTCCTGGCCATTGAGCTCCCACTCGTGCGATGCCGAGGTCTGCCTGCTTAGCCAGTCTGCCTCCACATTGTCCTTCCCCGGTAGGTGAATTGCTATCAGATCTATCCTGAGAGGTATGGCCCATCTCCAAATCTCCTGAGCCAGAGAGGAGAGAGGGAACGACTGTGTCCCCCCCTGTTTGTTGATGTAGAACATTGCCGTGGTGTTGTCTGTTTGAACCAACACCCTCTGGTTGCACAGGTGCCTCTGGAATGCCTTCAGGGCTAGCAGGATTGTCTTCAACTCGAGGTAATTGATATGGCGAACCGCATCTGCTGGAGTCCACAGACCCCTCACTCTGAGGTTGTCCATGTGCGCTCCCCATCCCTTTTGCGATGCGTCCGTGGTAATGGTCATTGTTGGGTTTGGTGGTGTCAGGCTTCTCCCTGCTGTCATGTTGTCTCTGCTCCACCAAGTTATCTCCTCCTGCACTGCGTGCGTAACAACCACTAGATCCTCCCAACTTCCGTTTGCTTGTGACCATTGCTGTTGTAGCCATTCCTGGAATGGTCTTATGTGCAGGCGTACATTCGGCACCAGCTGGATACATGTCAAGAATTCCTGTCATACAAGGGAAACACGCCCTTATGTAAACAGGAGAGCTGTTACATAACTCAAGGGAAACACGCCCTTATGTAAACAGGAGAGCTGTTACATAACTCAAGGGAAACACGCCCTTATGTAAACAGGAGAGCTGTTACATAACTCAAGGGAAACACGCCCTTATGTAAACAGGAGAGCTGTTACATAACTCAAGGAAAACACGCCCTATAAAGGGAGGAACCGGGAGGTACAAGGCTGTCGGATATTGTGTTTACACCGACGTACCTGCTTCGTGAAGAGCAGTGTTCCGGAGTGGTGCTCCAGTAAGGCAAGAACGGAGGTAGGTCGAGTCGTTACTCCCTGGGCCGTGTCTTGCCCCATCGTCACCTGTGAAGGACCCGGAAGCTCTACCGGTCAACCATTGAGCTTCGCTTTTTGACTCGGCTGAGTCCAAGCGCAGTGGCGCTTTTGCTGGTTGGAGTCGTAACTCCCAGCCCGACCAGAGACACAGGGACTGCCAGCTGTAACGCACACCAGGAGGTGTTTGCCGCGTTACAGACTCGGAAGTCCACAGGATCGATCGAGCGGCTGCTCTCGGTTCAGTCTTCTTGCTTGTGATTGGGGTATCGGTGACGCATCACCAGGAGGTGACTCCGCGTCCCGGTGCAGTCTGAGGAAGAGGTTGAGCGGCTGCTCCCTTCAGGTAGAGACCCCGGCTGGGTGTTTCCCTGACTCCTCGATTCTCCCCAACACTCTTCGTGCCCCTCACAGCCTACCGATTGGCATTGTCGGCCATTTCATTTCTGCCCTCTGTTGGCATACGCCGGGATCGGCGTATATGCAGAGGACGGTTAGGACCATCCGTGCTGTGGGCTGGTAACGTACTTAGCCTGGAGGATTCCAGTGACTATAACTTTTGTTTGTTCTTTGTATTTTATTTGCCTTCATTAAAAGAACTAACCCTTCACAAGTGGTTGCGTCCTCATTGTCGTGTCTGTTAAACGGTCCTGAGACGTTCAGGGCGTTACAATACACGACGCCATCATCCCCATCATCTTGCTCACTGACCTCACTGTCAGAGCTCGCCCCTTCTGGTAGAGCCGCGTCTCCTTCAGTAGGGCATCTGTCCTCCTGTCGCTGGGCACCACTGTACTGTTCAGGGAGTTGATTTTTGCCCCCAGGATCATCTTCACCTGCTCCATCGACGACTTCCCCCAGTGAAACGAGAACCCCAGGTTCGTGAGAGTGTCTGTTACGCGTTTTGCGTGCCTCTCGTACTTTTCGCGTGAGTTTGCCTTGACCAGCCAGTCGTCTAAGTAGGGGTAGACGTGTATCCCCTGCCTTCGTAGGTGGGCCGCGACCGCCGACAGGCATTTTGTAAAAACCCTTGGCGCCGATTTTAATCCGAATGCCAGGGTTGTGAACTGGTAGTGTTCCTGGTCGATGTTGAACCTTAGAAGTCCCTTGTGTCTTCTGTTTATTGGGATGTGCAGGTAGGCATCCTTGAGGTCCACGGTGACCATGAAGTCTCCGTGTCTTATTTGGGGCAGAACCTCCTGCAGCGAAGTCATCTTGAACCTTTGCGTTCTGATGAACTTGTTTAGGTATCGCAGGTCCAGGATGGGTCTGAGGCTCCCGTCTACCTTCGGGACCACGAAGTAGTTTGAGTAGACCCCCTTGTTGCGTTCTCTGAACGGCACTGGCTCTATGGCTCTCTTTTCTAGAAGCTTCCGTGTTTCTTCTCTGAGTAGGGTCAGTTCTTGAGCCGATCTTTGCCTTCCCTTTGGCTTCCTGTTCGGCGGTTTCTTTTCCAAATCTACGCAGTATCCGTACTGCATGATGTTCAGTATCCACTTGTCTGTGGTTATCCGCTGTCACTCGTGAAGGTAGAACCTCAGCCTTCCGCCTACTGGTGTTGTATGCTCGTAGGCTTTTGATCCTTCTCTCCCCCTTGAGGTTACTGTTTCGCGCCTCACCCCTGGGGGCATGTCGAGGGTAGGCGTCCTCCAGCGTGCTGAGTCACTTTGATGAGGGCTGGTCCCCCCCTCTCCTTCTCTGGCCACGTCCGTTCCCTCTCCCGCGAAAGGACTGGCCCCGAGGTTGGTACTGCCAGTTTTGCTTCTGTTGACCCTGTCCGTGACCTTCACCCTGCTGACCCTGCTGGAACGTCTGGTGTGACGGCCCCTGCTGGTTTCCTCCCCTACCGTAGGGTCTCCTTGAGGGGTTTCCTCGCCTCATTCCCCTCAGCTGTAGGGCCCCCATGGACCTCGCCGTTTCATTTTCTTTTTTCAGCTGGGTGAGCTTCTCGTCAACTGTTGCTCCAAACAGTGTCTCTCCGTTGAAGGGGGTGCTAAGGATGTTGTTCTGCACCTTCGGTTTGAATCCCGAGATTCTTAACCATGCATGCCTTCTCTCGGTGACCCCTATGGCCATGAGTCTTGCTGAAGTCTCTGCCCCGTCCAACGCCGTCTTTATGCAGGAGTTGGCGATGTTTTTGCCTTCATCTACTAGGTGTGAGGCTCTCTGGCGGTATTCTTCGGGGAGGTGCTTTACTAGCTCCCCCATCTCGTCCCAGTGCTGGTACTGGTGTCTATTGAGGAGAGCATTGGAATTCGCCATGCGCCAGTGCATAGCGGCGTTCCTCTCGACCTTTCTTCCTGTGAGGTCTATCCTCCTGCTCTCTTTATCAGGTGGTGGGCCCGAGGTTGCTGGTACGTTGGCCCTTCTCCTGGCCGTGGAAGCTATGATGGAGTCGGCGGTCACGCTACCTTTGATGTAAGGGGGGTCCAGGAAAGAGTGCTTATACTTCTTATACTACTTCTTCTCAGTCCTGGGCGTGATCGACCGGCAGGTCGCTGGTTCCTTGAAGGCTTCTCTCCCCTGATTCATCACGCTTTGTAGCATGGGGAGGAACTGGCTCCTCGTCTGGATGGGGAGCAGGGTCTCGAGGAGAAAATCGGCTTTCGGCTTCTCTTCGTCGAGTTTGACGCCGAAGGCTGTCGCTGCGCTCCTGACCACCATATTGTACACCCCGATGTCGTCGGGTGGCGAAGGCCTCGAAGGGTACGTGTCCACGGTCTCCTCCGGGTTTTCGGTGTCGAGATCCTGCCATTCGATCTCGTGGCTGGTAGATGGTGCCGAGCCGTAGACCGACTGTTGGTCTTCTTCCTCGGCTTCCTCGTCATAATAGGTCTCGTCTTCCTCTTCGAGATCCCTCATCAGGCCCTCGGTGTCGAATTCGTCCTCGACCTCGACGACGTCCGCCGATGAAACCGTTGGAATCTTTAATTCCTTCATCTTGGCGTCGAACTCCTTCTTCCTTTGAAGGATGTTCTCCATTTCGGCCTCGAGCCGCCTCTTCTTTTCCTCCATCTCGGAGATGCTTGCGTCGACCGTTCTTTTAGCGTCGATCGGCACGTTTCCTGGGTTGTCTTCGACGACCCTTGCTTTTCGGCGTCTTTCGGCACCAGGGAGTCCTTCTCTAAGGATCCGCTCGGCCTCTTGTCCATGGTTCCCCCTTTGGTCGTCGAAGTTTTCGGCGCCGGGGCTCCCTTCGTGGACTTAGACTCAGATTTTCTCGAGTCTACCTCGTGTTTTCGAGGTACTTTCTGTTTTGCGCTCGACGATTCTCTTACCTCGTTTTCTTTTTTCTTGTCGGTCTCTACGACCGTGAAGTTTTCGGCTGTCTCGGCGACTTTGTCCTCGTCGTCCGAAGAGAGGCCCAGATCGTAGAGCGACGGGGCCTTACCCTTGCCATCCATGCTGGCGTTGGCTCTTCTCTGCCGATCTCTCACCCTGAGCGTCTTCGGCGCGAAGGCTGAGCAGGCGTTGCAGTCCTTACTCTGGTGTTCGACCGGTAGGCAGAGGTTGCAGACCGGATGCTGGTCTTTCTGCGCGAACTTGTGGTGGCAGTTTGGGCAGAACTTGAATGGCGTCTTGTCCATTGCGCTCAGGGCCTCTGAGTGCGCATTCTCCAAGGTCGTCGAAGAAAGGGGCGCTGAACTTCCTTCCTTCGCGCTCCTGATGAAATATCTTCCTTTCCTGTGATATCTCCGATGTATTTGTCGACGAAACTCGCTTTTCTTTCTTCTTCCTTCGGTTGTAACTCTGGAGCTTCTCGATGACGATCCAGACCCAACGGCGGAAAAAAGAATCTGAAGATGGTGCCCCAAAGGTGGGACTTCCGCAGGAAGCACGACAACGTCACGGAAGGTGGACCAAATGGTGGTCGTCGCCGCCCACCTGGGCTACAAAAAAAACCCAAAAAAACAAAGAAAAGACTACGAATCCGGACCCAACCACAAGATCGCGGAATAATGCACAGCATAGTGAATCCAGAAAGATTCACGCTGCAAAACTTTCTTACCCTGTAAGGCATGTTTTTTTTCATGTCATGAATGATATACACCATTGGATGTTTTGACCTTGAGATTTGCTTTGGTATACGGTGTTTAGATATTGCAGGCTCTTTCACCCCTGACAACTTATTTTGTATCTTGGCAGTTTTTGGGCGTCTGTGCAGCTCTGAAATGTTCTTCGGCAACAGCAGTTCCTATGAAATGTGATTTATCAGCACTGATTGTTTTATTTCACTGCTTTAAATCAATCTTTTGCCTGTAAAATTCTTGAGTGATTGCCCAATAAGGTTAAAAGCCAATCTTTAAGGGACTGGTGCAACAGTACTACCTACAGGTTTCATGTAATTGGCTCAACACGATTTGTTGACTCTCAACATCCATGGAAGATCTGAGAGTAACCCTTCTTTAAGTAGACATCCACTGACTGATTTGTTTTCCAAACTTTGACTAGCTGTCCAGGCCACCATTAAATTTCAGGAATATAAAGAGCAAGTCTATCTATACCAATTTATGCTGCAAAAGTAAGAATGATCAGTGGGAACCATCAGTATTAAACAGAAGAACGTACAATTAAATTATACACAGACTCTCAACACAACAGCAGAAAGCTACTTACCCAAGACAAGCACGCAAAATTCATTGCCTCGGACCTTCGAAGAGCAGATTGCAATGACATAGTCTGGCACCCTTTGCTGATGGTTCACTTCACTGATAGATCTTAGTGTTTCAGAAATTCCCTCTGCAAGAGAGTTTTGAGTAACTACCACATGAACCAAATCTCGTGAAACACTGGCAGTCAATCTAGCAAGCGATGGTAGCTGCCCTGGTAACATGGCGATACTCTGTGCACTCATCTGAAACGATCGCTCTTTCAAAGTGAACTCCTGCATTGCTTTGAGCATGATCTGTTCAAACTCTTCCCGTAGCGGTATTTGATCAGGACCTAAATAGAAAAAACAATTGCACCTGTAAGCGAACATGGAAGATATTTCCAGCTTTCACATGAAACATGTCAGAAAAACACGTATAACTTAGCAGAAAAAATAAATGCACCATCATGCATCCTTACAAATACACGTATTAGGGCAGCAAAGTCTTTATACACACTGGAGTATGTAACCTTCAAGTTTCTATGTATGTACCTGCTTGCATGAAGAATTCTCAGCTCTCCAGGGTTCATCACAAATCCACAAATGAGCAAGTACGAAAGTAAGACAAAACATATCTCCATCACCATGGGCTACTCCAAGCAGGTGTGATTACTATGAAAGGGGCCCTCTTCTATCAACAGGGAAGGGTGTCGGCTTAGATCAGGCTCCTCCGTTGTTCCTGGAGGGCCGGATCCATGCCATATTTTTAGCATATCCCCATTTAGAAAAATGTAGTTATCTTAAAAATCTGACATGGATCCAGCCCTCTAGGACAGGTTTTGGAGAACCCTGGCTTAGATGGAAGGAACGCTCTGGTAACACCTGAAGCAGATGTGATTTTGCCTGTTTGTGTGATCCGGGCTGCTCAGTATGTATGAAGGAGACTTCAAGCAGTGAACATGGTCACATGGAGGTCAGTTTTGACGCAAACATTATTAGACACAAACATTATTAGTAAATCGTTAATGGGGACTCAAAATCAGGACTTCAAGGTCAAGCCAATGTTGCATGGAGGCTTTAAGTGATTTTTGTATTTCTTTAAATAAAAACTAACACTTGTAGCCAGTGTTTTACTTCTTTGCTACTTTGCTAAAGAGGAGAATAAAGAATGTTTTGACTCTCCAGTTCATTCCAAATCCAGTTTGCATCACTAAGTGAAAGAGCTGATCCTGTGTTAATAGCAAGCTGTGGTTTATTGCTTCATTAGGAACTAAAACATTTTCCATGTAAGGAATACTTTTGTAAATGCTCATGTTCTAGTAAAGTGTCTTTATTTGTAATTTGTTATCAGCTCACTTTTTTCTCAGTCTCCTGCATCAGACGTTCAGTCTAATGCACACTGAGCACACAGGTTATGTGATTGCTATAGCCTTGACTCTACACTAAAAAACACCATTGCTCAACCGTCCATACACAGAACCCATCCATCTACTTGCAGAATCATCAACGTAGCAGTCTGGGCTGCACAGCTTTATGTCTTCTTTAAACAAGTGCAAGAGGAAAATCCAGTTGACTGGTTGCAAAAGGTCTCAAGCGAATACCTAATGAACTGAAACAGCACTTTTTTGGGAATCAGTTCTGGAATCCATTGGCTTTAAATTGCAAACTTTTTCCCACTAGCCTGTCTTGATTTTTCTTCCAGACATCATTTGCAACTAATGAACTGGAATTTCGAGAAGGAGTCTGAAAAAGAAAACATTATTATAATCCAGGCGCAAAAAGATGCTCTAATTATAATAAGCAAAGTAATGAAGGTATTCCATGGTATCTCATACTGCCACAAGGCCACAGGTATCAACGTGAAAAGAGATGGGTAAAGCTAGAGACCAAACACGGTCTGTGCAGACAATATGGACTGAAATGGGAAGATTTATTGAAGTATGCGATACGGACTGATTGATAGAGTTCCCAAAAGAAAACCAGAAATCTATAAATCGTAGGTTTTCTCCTATAATTTGTATGACTTGAGACTTTATAGCGAGTTACAAAAATCCACTCGACTACATGTGGAAAACTACAAAAATCATAGTTTCACACGCACATGTTTAACCCTATACTGCAACATGAAAATTCTGCCATATTTACAGTAGGAACGGCCATTTTGTAGCTGAAGTAAGAAGGTTATTATGTGATGCCAGAACAGGAAATGCCCTGGACTCTTACTAGTAGTGAAGAATCTGTCCCCTAGCTCCCGATCTAGTTTCAACACAGCATGACACATGTACAGAGCAGATGTTTATAGAACCATGTAGAAGACCATGCATATCAGACATCCACTCTCCTCCCCCCAAAGATATCTCCAGGGTAATTTCACATGGAAAGGAGCTCCTTATTGGTAGTTTTGAAGCTCAGAATGAGGAAAACTAATCTCTAAGTAACTAATGGGAGTCTGAATGCAGTGGTAAAACCTGCCCTGTGGTATAGCTATCTTTTTGGGCAACTTTAGCCATGAAAAATTACTATGAAAACTAAGAACGAGTACCCAAGTCTACACAGAGCCAACATGCTCCATGTGCTGTTTCAATGAATGATATTCCGGAAGTAAAATATTAATGTACAGAAACTAGACAACTAGAGAATAGGACAGACATCAACGTTTATGAGAGAATGGGCTAGAATGTCTGCAGGTGTGTGTGAAGGAAAACAAGCAGGAGTATTTGAATCCTATTGGGTTGAACTTCGTCAGTGGCACTTAGTGGAAATAGTACAAATGATTGGCCTCTTTCCGGTTCCCCAATGCAAAATTTTGAAAAGCAAACAAATGTTGATGTGTATAAGTTTAATATTAAAGGCTAGGAGAGTTTGTCTTATTCTTGCACCAGTGATTTGTATCACCCGTACTGGTGCAGACAGACCTAGTGGCGAGTGCAGGTATGTTGCGCACCTCTCTACAGAGCCCTCATCAACATAGAGTAAGTGGGAAGCTTCTGAGGCAGAGTATCACCCAGAAAAAACAGGAGTGCATTATCAGAACAAATAGGTGCACGAGGAACTTTTAATCCTAAATTCCAGTGTGTTTTTACAGCCACACACTCCAGTTTAATAGACAAAAGACACGAACACCATCCCAGTCTGATCCAGAAGTAGTTGTAGCTTGTGGCAATAATTGAACCCTTTTGACAAGTCACACAGATTGCGGCTGCTGCATGACCGGTGAAATGCTACCTTACAAAGAGCAGTTTCATATTTTCTTCCGGATTTAGGTAGCCTTTGCAGCTCTGGGAATCTATCTTGTTGAGCTGAGTCACAATGGTATAAGCCATTATGAAGACAGAAACGTGAACTAAATGTAGCAAAGAGCTAGGTTAGGTTAATTTTAAAATGTTACCGGATGCACATGTACATCCTATAAATGTTAATATTGCCGTAGCTAAGGTAATTATGATTTGATAACCAGCATCAAAGTGCACAAGAACAATCAATGTAGACATCACAAGGTTGCATTACATTAGCCTTCGCTAGTATCTAACCACATCTCCCCATTACTTCAGTGGTGACACCACCCTTAGCCAACTGTAGTGGCACTGAGTGTGAGCGAGTTAATGACTTTGCTACATACACAATGTGATACTGGAGCATAAAGCTACAACATAAATCCTGGCTTTGCAGCACAAGGGCTCGAATAGAGACTGCACAGGTGGAGGGTGAGGGGACTGAACTAGATGCACATGTGCACTGCTTTAAGGTCGCGGCATGTGTGTGCCTGATGTGCAAGCACAGGAACGAAGAACAAGACTGATGCTATGTGCACAGATAAACCCTTGCTGGAGGAATCAGAAGTCTACAAGACATTTATTTTTTAACCAAACCCTGAGGGTTTGTGGTTGGGCAACGGTAGCATGGTTTTAAAGTAAGCACTAACCGTGCCCACACTACTAAAATACCCTGGGATAACCATTTCAAACTCCCCTGGGTGTCGTCATAGGGATTTTATTCTTGAACGTCTTGCTTGGTCACAACCTACATACTTTAATCAAAGCACAACTTATTGCCTTAGAGTTGCTGACTTTGTGTCTTGGTTTTGCCTTTTGCACAGTAAAATGAAGAAAGGCAGCCACCCTCTAAACAAAATTTAACCTCAACACAGCGGAGTGGATAGGTGGGCAATGGCCCTGGTTTGAACTGGATGAGATAGTTTGAAATCTACTCTGCTGCCAGCCCCATCTACATTTAGTAGCGGAAACCCAAAATCAGACAAGAGCACCATGTTTCAACAGATCAGCTAGGCAACGGCCTGCATTCACCATTCTAAACTTACAACCAAAAAGTGGTGCTAGAATTCTAAAGCCATCATCCGTGAAAGGCAAAAACCCTTTTACACAGTACTTCGCTACAAAAATGATAACTCAAAATGATTAAAGAGTAAATACGTTCATCAGCCAGTGTGTTGATGACTTTTACTGGTTGCCTGGGGAAGTTGCCTTCAGAGGAAAAACACAGAGGAGGCTACTGTGGCCCCTTTACCACCAGCCCCCAATGGTAAAGCGGAATGTTTATTGTGGCCTGAGGCTACATGGGCACTTAATGGATGAATCAAGTGTCTCTTGGGACTGACTCTGAACTCCGGCTAAAGGTCAAAAAAGTGAAATTAGTTCATTGATCTCCACCAACACCTCAATAGACATCTGTCATCATGTAACTGGAGGTAGTAGCCCCGGGAATAAACACGAGAGAATGTGCAGAAGAGATGAAGAAAATAAAGAGGAAGCAAATACTTCCGCAGCACCAATTTAACCTAAGGCTGCGTCAACCTAGCAGCTATCGGGAAGGTAAGCGGGACTGATCAAAAGACAGTGGAGCAAAAAAGGCCTTCACCACCAGCATCATTTCTATGGGTGCCAACCAACATGCGCGGAGAAAATATTTCTGAAGTGCCTTTAATCACTCCCAATATAAAATTATTAGGCTAAGGTACACAAACAGAACACTAAAGAAATTAAAGAACAAAAGAAAGAGCAATAATGTAAAAAAAAATTTTTTTTTTAAATCAACAAAGAGCAAAAATTTGGCACTTTATGAGCTGCGGCTATTCCTCAATCAGCATATTACTTTATCAGTCCATAATAAAAGCCTAAAGCAAAAATACGTATTATTGAAGAACTGCCTATGGAAACAATACAATATTGAAAGGAGAGTGACAACATATCAGTATACAAAATAGGGCAGTGTAGCTCATTAAATAATGGATTCCTGCCCTTTCTCACTGCCAGATAGGAAAATCACACAGATACAAAACAAAATGATGGGTGCATAACAAAAAACAAATTTATAAATATAGAATTTCTACTGTCTTCAGTAAGAATTAGAAGATATTACCATGATCACAAAATAACAAAAACATTTAAAAGGCCTACTTTTCACTATACACTTGGGCTTAGATATACAGGAGCACAGAAGTCTATCAAGTCTTCACACATCCTCTTTACACAACAATCATGTGACATCCCTGCCTGGCTTCTACATAGGGAACACTGGTCTCAATTTCAGCCCGAAAGGAAAATAACGCAACCAGTTATCAGTGCACAATGGACACAGAGGACATTAAAGTTAAAAACAAGACCCGGTTAAGCCATCCTCTGTCCCATCATGAGGCCAAGACTCACAATTCTGTATCGGCAATCAGAGTTTTGTGCCTTTCAGAGGTTCAGAATTAACTTGAAGACCCCTTTGTATGTGCATCTGTTCTGGGTGCCCATAACAGATGTGGGATTCTCGTTAAGAGTTAAATTCGAAACTGATCCTGTACAAGGTAGCGTTATATTTAGTTTAGATGAGACTCATAATGGATAGAGGCTGGCACAGTTGGAGCAGACTTAAAAATTAGCTTTAGGTGTTTGTTATATTTTCAGGCCTCTTTCTCCATTACATCGATTTGACGCTCTTCTATGTATAGGTAGCTGATAAGAATGTTACTTCCAAAGGCTAGTTCACAGGTGTACAAATCGTACCTTCTTTCTTCGATAAAACAGTGTCAAAGGTTGGCTACATATCCACACTACTGCGACACGGTTGTGGGTCACTAATTCCGAAACTGAATTTTGAAGTCCATTTGAAGCATGGATCAGGTTAGAATGCGGTACTGCTTACCCAGACGCACGAGATACTGAATAGTTAAAAGTATCATGTTATCCACATTTAATAAATGGCTTCCTGCCACGCCCAGCTCGTCCAAGTCCTTGTTTTGCAGCTGCGGTATCTTGTAGCAGTTGACCAGCAAGGGGCTGACTACAATGTCACCCACATTTCCATAGAAGTATGGTAAAGTGCCATAGCCTGCAACAGAAGACAATACATGTTTGGTAACACTAGGCTCTATAACAACCATGATCAAAAAGGAATGTGGGGCCTTCTCTCTGCCCGAAGCAAAATCTTTGTACATTTCTAGTGCTTTTTATTTCTCCTCCCTCTTAGCTTCAGTTCTGCTTCTTGTTCAGGCTATGTGGATGAAACAATTTTCAATTATAATCCATCATAAATGGTTAAAAACAATGGTGATAAAACCAAGCATGCAAAAATGTTTCCAGCCAACTTTTTTCAGAAAATGCTCCTCAACCCTTTTCTCTCTATTAAGCTTACTTGCAGGGAAAGTGAACCCAGTGCCTCAGGCCTTTACGTATTCATGTACCATGTCAAATATATACCCATTCAAATACATACCATTTCAAAGTACGTTAATATCCAGTTATATGCATAGATTCATTTGTTTTGAATAGCCTTTTCAAATTTTTTATTCACTTTTTGAAATGATAAACAAGGATATGATAAATTTCATAATGTTGCAAAATATTTTTAAAGCTAATATAAAGTTTCACAGTTAAAAACATAGCTTGTAAACCTGCGTTAATCTATTCGAAAATTATTTTAGTGAAGACGGTTCCTTTGTGCCAGACAAAGCAATAGTCTTTGTTATGTGATCATGTGCATTGTACTTTTTTTTTTTTTTTTAATTACAGAAAAAAAATATTTAGGGAAAGGATTTTATCACATGCTCCTTATTTGAGGCTTGGTGTACCTTAAGAAAAGTGTCCCTGGAAAAGTAAGTAGAATGCAACTCACTATTTTCACCTAGGCAGTACGGCGAAAACCAATCAAGACCCATTCATCATGCAAGTGATCTCAAAGGACAGTGGTGTCCAAAAGAAGTGACCAGTGGAGCTCTTGTGATCACAAATAGAGATGTGCCACTGGCAGCCATCCCAGAAGAAATCTCCTAGACAGAAATGTAAATAACTACAAATTGGTCTTACCTATGAGAATAACAGGTCGCACTCCTGAATTATTTAAAAGGTTCTCAGGAACAATTACAGTCTCGCCTGCAGGGATGGGTTGTGGTTGCAAAATAGCACTCATTGTTGATTGAGGAAGTGGAACTGGGAAAAGAAGAACACAAAAAGGCCACAGAGTTAATAATCCCTGAAGACCATTTTAGAACACAAACAAAAGAACGTGCTGAAGCGGAAGAGACACCAGCAAAAGGTTTGCACGTTTTTTCCTGCCATAACTGGTTGGTACTTGAATGGAGAAAAAACCCAACTCTTTGAGCACATCAAGCACAGAGCCCACGGTCCTCTTTCACATGCTGATTTGTAACAGCATTAAACTCCTTCAAAATAGTGCTGCAAGTGCAGACTCTTCCACTGCTTGCACTATAAGTGACCATATGCTGCAAAAACACTTACAAAAGGAATGAAATCTCAACAATTTCAGTATGAAAACATCAGATTGTGAACACCAACCTCAAAAAATTGTTTTGCCTAGCATCAACCACTGAATCCAAAAAGGAAAACAACGACTAACAAGGAGAAAAATGTGTTTTTGTAATTTATTTCTTAAATGGAATTCAGCTTCAATATTTTGTAATGTACCCTCTGACACAAACTAAATGAGTATTTAACTCTGCCGGCTCGTCTCGCTTCATAAACGGTTAAAATGAGTACATATATATGTAGATAAATAGGGAGGTACAAAAAAAAAAGGTAGCTTTCCCCAACCTGATTTACGGACTTTATTACAAGCAAGATCAAATTTAAAGGACAATGCGAAATGTGTCAGCAAGAGAATTGAAGTATGTACATTGTGAACACAGACCTATGTCCATCTCCAACATGGCAAAAGTACAGATTTATTATATGCATAGCATACTGAAATATACAGAAAAGAAGGAAGGTTTTTAATACTTCTTAACCATTACACTATAAAAAGAACCACCAAAAAACACCCTAGTCCCGCTGTTACAACAAAAACCATCCCACTGCTCCCATACAAAGTATTTATATAGCACGCTTCCTTTTTCTACAAATAACTCTTTTGACGGTAGTGTGAGCCCCGGTTTCATTTGTTCAACATATGAATGTATGTTTCTATAGATGCACATTTCCATCAATAAAAGTGTAAGCACAGACATTTTGCAGAGCCTCAGTGTTTAAAAATCAATTCTAATGCAGGGTGATGTTTCAGGCATTTTATGTTTGTAAACTTGTGCATCTTTCATGCGCATATAAACTGATTTTATCCAAAATAAATGTTCAGCAGCACACTAGTATGACAAATAACTTAATAAGAAACGTAAAAGGCTAAGTTCCGACCTGTAAAAAGAATAGAATTGAGAAAACTACGTGCTGGTCCTAAATTTTGGGTGGGTTCAACTATGCATTATGTTTCCTGCAAACTAATATTTGGTTAGAACTCTTCAGCAGCTGTGCCGTTGAGTTTTGAAGACTTACCGGTTCTTGCAAGTGGTCGGATGGCTGGGACTTGGACAGGTAACGCAGGACCAGCAACGGGAGACCCCGGAGACCAACCCCGGTGTCGCTTCTTTGGTGGGCCAGAACTAGCCATAGATGCTACAGGAGGCAAAAGGATTTGGAGCAGGTTGGAGCGAAGGCATAAAGAAAGGCATAGAGCAATGCAGTGTGTTTGTGCATTCACCTAACATACATGAAATCCAGAGAGAATCAATGAAAAGGGTTAGGTTTGTATAGAGTGATTTATTGCACATTACAGTACGAATTAATCTAAACTTGCAGTTAAGAAACACTTTTTTGTTCAAAAACACATTTCTTTGTTAACTGAAGATCAGAAATCATATCAGAATTAATAACAGTTCCGCGATTTATATTAATAATTTATGGACCTAAATTTCTCATTGGGAAGGTTTACGTAGGGTGATCAGATGGGTTAGACAAGTTAACAAGAAGTGCCTTCATTTATTTTGCAGCATAAGTGTGTTTTCCCTTTACTGAGAGCCTCTAGATTCTTGATTGTTCAATACATTAATTTCTGCTACAACATGCAGGCCTCTGCCCCTTTTGATGGTCAGCAAATGGATTCATCAATTAGCAATGTAGGACATTCAACTAAAATATGTGACCTTTAAATAAAATAGCCCAGTCCTGCAGTATTCCTTATGGAACAGGGCATGAACCATGCACATTAAGCACTCTTGATAAGATGTGAATTGTGCTTTTTCTGCTCAAGTACATTCTTAAAGACTGACAACAGTTTCACCTGATCATAAACTTGAAATACAGACCTGTTATTCGAAGTTTTAGATTAAATTTGCATACATGTAAGTATATTCTTTGTCTGATTAATTAAAATCATTACAATAAAACACAGTTCACAAAACAAGGCAAATTCTTCCATTCCTTAAAAATAATGAGGAGGTGTTAACAAATCTTTATAGCTGTTACAAATACATAAAATATCATAAAAGGGTATTTTGTTCATAACCGAATATGAACGAATAGTTTCTTACCTGTCGGTGTAGTCTTGCAGCTTGAAGATCTTTCTGGATTCACTATGCTGTGCATTATTCCGCGATCTTGTGGTTGGGTCCGGATTCGTAGTCTTTCTTTTTTTTTTTTTTTCGTAGCCCAGGTGGGCGTGGGTGCGCCATCTTCGGGTTCTTTTTTCCCTTGTTTTGTTCTTTTGTCTTCTCTTTTTTTTTTTTTTTTTGAACCCCAGGCGGTTTTAGTCTTGTTTATTCTCCAAGTCTCTTTTCAGTATTTTATTCTTCTCAACCTCACTTGTTATTCCACCTTGCTCTCCTGCCTCATCTTTCTGGCGGAGGTGGGTGGGTCCGCTAGTGAATCCAGAAAGATCTTCACGCTGCAAAACTACACCGACAGGTAAGAAACTATTCGTTTTGCAGCATGAATCTTTCTGGATTCACTATGCTGTGCATAGACTTTGTAGCGGTTTGCTATTTTTGTGGCGGTTGGGTGGAAGATGAGCGTTGGTCGTTGAATATATGTTGGAGCACCTTCTGTCCTACTTGTGCTTCCTTGTTCATCTGTATGTCCACGCAGTAGTGCTTAGTGAACGTGTGCACTGAAGCCCAGGTTGCCGCCAGGCATATGTCCTGAATGGGCGTGTTTGCCAGAAAGGCAATTGTTGCCCCCTTCTTCCTTGTGGAGGGTGCCTGTGCCCCCTCCGATAGTTCTTGTCCTGCCTGCCTGTGGCAGAATTGTATTGTTAGTGCGATCCATCGTGCGATGGTGCCCTTGGTCACTGGTCTACCCAGGAAACTGGTAGCGAATGACACGAAAAACTGTTTTGTTTTCCTATGTTCCTTAGTTCTCTCTATGTAGTGCATCACCGCCCTTCTGGCGTCGAGAGTGTGAAGTGCCCTCTCTGCGCCCGTTGTCGGGTTTTGGAAGAAACTTGGTATTTGAATGGTCTGGTTCATATGGAAAGCGGACACCACCTTTGGCATGAAGTGTGGGTCCGTCCTCATGACGACTCTGTCCTTGTGGATCTGTATGTAGGGCTCCTGTAGTGTTAACGCCTGCAGTTCGCTTACCCTGAGTAGCGATGTTATTGCTACCAGGAAGGCTGTTTTCATGCTCAGCATATGTAGTGAGGTTTTGTGTATGGGCTCAAAGGGCGCCTTCATGAGTTCAGTCAGGACTAAATTGAGGTTCCATGCCGGCGGCGGCGGCATTCTTTTAGGTGGTGCTAATCTTTTAGCTCCCTCGAGGAATCTCTTTACTACCCGAGAGGTAAATAAACTTCCTCCCGTCTCCCCTCGTGTGTACGCTACAATCGCCGCTAGGTGGACTCTTAGTGACGACGAGCATAGATTAGATTTTAGTAGGTGTGTGAGGTATCTAAGCACCGTTGATTCTTGGTCATTTTGTTTTGCAGTTTATTTCTGGTGCACCAAATAGTAAACCTTTTCCATTTATCTCCATAGCATTTCCGAGTCGTTGGCCTCCTAGCCTCACGCAGCACTCGCATAGTGCTTCGAGGTAGCTTAAGGTGTGCGAACTCTAGGTCCTCAGGAGACAAGCCGCTAGACTGAGGCTCTCTGGGTGTAGAACCTCTCCGTTCTGCATGGAGAGTAAGTCTTTGATTTTTTTGAATTTGTGTGGAGGGCCCTCTGCCATCTCCACTATCTGAGAGTACCACGTTTGTCTTGCCCACTGTGGTGCTACTAGGATCAGCGTCATGTTGCTTGTCCTGCATTTGTTGAGCACTCTGTGCATCAGTGGTATTGGTGGAAAAGCTTAGGCAAATGTTTTTGACCAGCTTATCCATAGGGCATTCCCCTGGGATTGTTTTTCTGGTTGTCTGGATGCGAAGTTTTGGCATTTTGCATTCTGGCGTGTTGCAAATAGGTCTATTGTAGGTTTCCCCCACCTTCTGAATAGTTTTTGCGTTTCCCATCCATTGAGCTCCCACTCGTGGGATGCCGAAGTCTGCCTGCTGAGCCAGTCCGCTTCCACATTGTCCTTCCCTGGAAGGTGTATGGCCAGCAGGTCTATTTTCAGTGGGATTGCCCATCTCCAGATCTCCTGAGCCAGTTTGGCTAGGGGGAACGATTGCGTTTCTCCCTGCTTGTTGATGTAGAACATCGTCGTAGTATTGTCGGTTTGTATTAACACTCTTTGGTTGTACAGCTGCCTCTGGAAAGCCTTCAGGGCTAGCAGTACGGTCTTCAATTCCAGGTAGTTGATGTGTTTGACCGCATCCGTTGGAGTCCACAGACCTCTCACTCTGAGCTTGTTCATGTGTGCACCCCATCCCCTCTGGGATGCGTCTGTGGTGATGGTCACAGTTGGGTTTGGAGGTGTCAAGGGTTTCCCTGTTGTGATGTTTTCCCTGTTCCACCATGTTATCTCTTCCTGCACTGTGTGCGTTACAACCACTAGATCCTCCCAACTTCCGTTTGCTTGTGACCATTGGTGTTGCAGCCATTCTTGGAATGGTCTCATGTGTAGGCGTACATTGGGGACTAGGTGTATGCATGACGCCATCATCCCCATGATCTTGCTCGCCGTTCTCACTGTCAGAGCTCGCCCCTTCTGGTAGAGACGTGTCTCCTTCAGCAGGGCTTCTGTTCTCCTGTTGCTGGGCATGACTGTGTTGTTTATGGTGTTGATCTGTGCCCCCAGGAAGATCTTCACCTGTTCTGGTTCCATTGATGATTTCCCCCAGTGAATCGAGAACCCTAGACTTGTTAGTGTATTTGTCACTATTTCTGCGTGTTCCTCGCACTTCTCGCGAGTACTTGCTTTGATTAGCCAGTCGTCCAGGTAAGGGTATACATGGATCCCTTCCCTCCGTAGGTATGCTGCTACCGCTGCCAGGCATTTTGTGAACACCCTTGGCGCGGACTTGAGGCCGAATGCCAGGGTTGTGAATTGGTAGTGATCCTCGTTGATGTTGAACCTTACCAGGTTCTTGTGTCGACCGTTCATCGGGATGTGCAGGTAGGTATCTTTGAGATCCACCGTGGCCATGAAGTCTCCTCCTCGTAACTGGGGCAGCACTTCTTGCAGCGATGTCATTTTGAATCTCTGAGTTTTTATGAATCTGTTTAGGAACCGTAGATCCAGGATGGGTCTTAGTGTTTCGTCCACCTTTGGGACCAGGAAGTAGTTTGAGTACACTCCCTTGTTCCTTTCTCTGTGTGGCACTGGTTCTATGGCCTTCTTTTGGAGCAGTTGCATAGTCTCCTTTTTGAGTTGAGCAAGCTCCTGCCCGGAGCGTTGCCTTCTTTTTGGTTTCTTGTCTGGAGGTCTTTTCTCTAGCTCTATTCAGTGCCCGTACTGTATGACGTTCAGAATCCATTTGTCTGATGTTATTTTTTGCCATTGTTGAAGGTAAAGTTTAAGTCTTCCGCCTATTGGTGTTGCATGCTCGTAGGCGTTTGGTTTGTGAACCCCCCCCTACTGTGTTCACTATGCGCTTCATCCCCTGGGGTATCCTGAGGGTGAGCCTCTTCTTTTGATGGAAGTCACTTTGAGGAGGGTTGGTCTCCCCTTCTTCTTCTCTGTCCACGTCCGTTTCCTCTCCCGCAAAAGGACTGGCCCAGAGGTTGGTACTGCCAGTTCTGCTTCTGCTGGCCCTGCTGGCTGTGACCATCACCCTGCTGTCCTTGCTGGAAAGTCTGGTGTGACGTACCCGGCTGGTTTCCTCCCCTTCCGAAGGGTCTCCGAGCTGTGGTGCCTCTTCGCATCCCTCTGAATTGCAGGGCCCCCATGGACCTAGCCGTTTCATTTTCCTTCTTCAGCTGGGAGAGTTTTTCGTCCACCGTGGCACCGAACAGCGTCTCCCCGTTGAATGGTGTGTTCAGTATGTTGTTCTGGACCTCCTGTTTGAAGCCAGAAATTCGGAGCCAGGCTTGCCTCCTCTCCGTGATACCAATAGCCATCAGCCTGCTAGATGTCTCTGCCCCGTCCAATGCGGTCTTGATGCATGCGTTCGAAATGCTTTTGCCTTCCTCGACCAGATGGGAAGCTCTCTGTCTGTACTGCTCTGGGAGATGCTTAATTAGGTCTCCCATTTCGTCCCAGTGTTGGTGCTGGTGCCTGTTTAGAAGGGCATTGGAGTTGGCCATGCACCAGTGCATGGCCGCATTTCTCTCCACCTTCCTCCCGGTGAGGTCCATTCTTCTGCTCTCCTTGTCGGGAGGCGGCCCTGAGGTAGCCGGCACATTGGCCCTCTTCCTGGCCGTGGAAGCAATGATGGAGTCAGCTGTGACTGATCCCTTGATATATGGAGGATCCTGTGAAGAGTGCTTGTACTTCTTTTCTGTTCTTGGAGTGATGGATCTGCAAGTTCCGGGCTCCTTGAATGCCTCCTTCCCTTGGTTCATCACGCTTTGGAGCATGGGGAGGAACTGGCTCCTAGTCTGGATGGGGAGCAGTGTTTCCAGTAGAAAGTCTGCTTTCTGCTTTTCCTCGTCCAATTTCACCCCAAAGGCCGCTGCTGCGCTCCTGACGACCATGTTGTATGCTCCAATGTCGTCTGGCGGCGAAGGCCTCGAAGGATATGTCTCCACGGGCTCCTCGGGACTTTCGGCGTCGAGGTCTTGCCATTCCATCTCCTGAGTCGTCGACGGCGCAGAGCCGTAGATCGACTGCTGCTCGTCTTCTTCTCCCTCATAGTAGGCTTCCTCTTCCTCCTATTCAGGATCTCTCGACAGATCTTCGGTGTCGAAGTCCTCCTGTTCCTCGACCTCAACGACCTCGGTCGGCGGCCTTACTGGGATCTTGTACTGTCTCATTTTTTCGTCGAACTCCTTCTTCCTCAGAAGGATACTCTCCATCTCCGCCTCGAGCCTTCTCTTTTTCTTCTCCATTTCGGAGGCGGGATCGGCGTTGAGCGCTGGTCTCTTCGACGGAGCTTGCGTCGACGCGGCCTTTTCCTTCGTCGTCGGCCGGCTCACCTCGAGGCCCTGCTTCGACGAACCCTGCTTGTCGGCGGGCTTCGGCACCTGGGAGTCCTTCTCGAAGGATCCGCCGGGCCTTTCGTCCTTGGATCCACTTGCGGTCGTCGAAATTTTCGGCGCCGGTGTTCCTTTCGAGGACTTTGACTCTGTTTTTCGAGAGTCACTCTCAGGTTTTCGGGACCCTTTTGGGGCTTTCGTACTCGAAGAGTCTCCTACCTTGTCAGGCGTTTTCTTATCGGTCTCTGCGACCGTGAAGACGTCGGGTCCTTCTGCGATGTTGTCCTCATCGTCGGTGGAGAGGCCCAGCTCGTACAGCGACGGGGCCTTACCCTTGCCTTCCATGTTGAAGTTGGCTCTTCTCTGCCTTTCTCTCACTCGGAGCGTCTTCGGCGTGAAGACGGTGCAGGCGTTGCAATCCTTGCTCACGTGGTCGATCGGCAGGCAAAGGTTGCAGACTGGATGCCGATCCTTCTGTGCGTATTTGTGGTGGCAGTTACGGCAGAATTTGAATGGTGTCTTGTCCATTGCGCTCAGAGTCTCTGAGTGCGCATTTTCCAATGGGCGTCAAAGTTTCCGTGGAGCTCCACCTTCTTCGTCGTCCCAGCTGTATGTTCTTCTTCTCTGTAGTCTTCTATACTTTCTCCTTCGATGAAACTCGCGTATTTATCTTTTCCTTCGTTCAAACTCTGGAGCTTCTCGATGACGATCCAGACCCAACAGCGGAAAAAAGAATCTGAAGATGGCGCACCCAAGGTGGGACTTCCGCAGGAAGCGCGCCGACGTCACGAGAGGTACACCAAAAGGTGGGACGTCGACGCCCACCTGGGCTACGAAAAAAAAAAAAGAAAGACTACGAATCCGGACCCAACCACAAGATCGCGGAATAATGCACAGCATAGTGAATCCAGAAAGATTCACGCTGCAAAACATTACATTTCGTTGTTATTCACCATACATATTAGTAAACCCATCCATACAGAAAGTCCCCTCTCTGGTTTTTAAACAGCCCCTTACAAGAAGTAAAGCATACAGTAACACATGTTTGGTCCAATTATGATCTTAATGCTTAAAATATAAAGTACATCCATGCTTCTTAAAATTACCCCAAACCTTAGATACTTTATAAAATGTATAAAGTTACATTGCCAGTATAGGGGAAAACAATATAGTTGGAATCATAACCGCTTTCTATTCTTATTATAGGACCACATCATCCTGAGCCAGTTTTTTGGGGTAACGTCCAAACCTAAGCTTAAGCAATATATCCCTTACCGCTGGTTTCAAACAAGAAATTAGATAGAATTGTGGATCAATCTTATTACACAAATTAATAACCGACCAGGCGTGCTTTTTTTTTTTTTTTTTTACAGTCTGCTCCTGATCCAATATTAATGATATCAAATTAGTTGATTGCTTTAAAATCTGTTGTAAATTTTTTTTATTTTTAATCATTGTCAAAAGGTTGGAGCTTAAAAGTATTCAAACTTTCCGTTAAGTATGACCTCCATGGTCGGGTATACTCCTTCTCATTCATTTCTTGCCAAATCACATAAGCAAGGGACTCGGGGTCCGATAAATAAAGTGAAAATGGACATTTTGAAAATGCAGCTTGTCTTACCAATATTTGGTTTAGCAAACCGAATTCCAGTCTAACTATAGTGTGTCCAACATTTTTTAAAATCCTAAAAATGGACTTGAAAACTTTTATTTGTAATTAATCCAACAATTGGCTATCTTTACCTCTGAAAATGATTGACACATATGTAAGCGCAGGGATAAGTTTTGCCTTCATTACTTTTAATATAGCCTTATAGCCCGCCGTAGCGGGCTATACCGGCTATTAAAGGCCCGCTGCAGCGTTAAAGACCCGAGCCGAAGGCGAGCGACTTTAACAAAATAAGCGGGACTTTAATAGCGGTATAGCCCTGCTACGAAGGGCTATAAGGCTATTAGAACATTCTGCCACTAGAGGGCAGAATGTTCTAACAAATTAAACAAAGGCTTCTCGAAGCTCGGGGGGATTTAAATCCCCTCGAACTTCGAGAGGCTTTTGTAAAACATTGAATGTTGCTCTGTAGAAGCATGGAGCACTCCATTGTCTACAATGGAGTGCTCCACATTCCAATGTTCTAATAAGCGATTGTAACTTGGGCATGAAAGTTTATCACGCAATGATCTAAAGGCAAAAGACAATGAAGTTGCCTTGGCCTTTAAGTTATCAAAGTGTGGTTTAAAAGTCATTCTATCATCCAGCATAACTCCTAAGTATTTATACTGCTTTACTGTTTCAACAGATAGATCCTTCATTTTCCATAATGTTTTATATGATTTTGTTGATCCTATCATCATAATTTTAGTTTTTTTGGTATTTATTTGTAAACCATTTGACAATATATATTGATCAAATGACTATCAATCTTTGCAGCTCTATTTGCGTGTGACTTAGCAGAATAGTATCGTCTGCATATTGCTAATATTTTACACTTTGGCCTGCAAGGATTGGCGAGTGTGCATTAACACTATGTAAATGATGCGACAAATCATCCATAAAAAGGTTCAAAAGACAGGGGGCAAGTACGCAGCCCTGTTTAAGGCCACTATATGTTTCAAGGCGACGAGTGGTACTACTTCCATCCCCCACTTTGACTTGTACCCACGTTTTTGTATACAATAGTATAATCATATCTAAAAGATTTTTTGGTACGCCCCATGCTGATAACTTTGCCCAAAGAAGATTACGCGGAACAGAATCAAAAGCTGCCTTTAGATCTACATAGCAAATACAAAGTTTTTATTTTTTGTATTTGGTTTTCTCTGCCAACAAGGTAAGTATCAGCAGATTAGTTATTGTTGATTGTCCCCTACGAAATCCAGTTTGAAAAATTGGGATAACTTTCCTTGTAGTTGCCGATTCCTCTAGATCTTTAAGTAATAATGTTGCAAACATTTTTGCCTCTACATCCGTTGGGGCAATTAGTCTATAGTTCGCTGGGTTTTCAGGCGGGCCACTTTTATAAATCGGATGTATTATGCTGCCTTGCCAAGATTCTGGGACCTGCTTGGTTTTTACGATGTCTCCAAACAGTGTGGTAAGGAATTTTGACCATATGTCTCTTTTCTTGCTTTAAAAACAGCATTCGGGATCCCATTTGGACCAGGCGCACCATTTGTTTTCATCCTGGTTATCAATGACTTTACCGTGTCCACCTGCGGTATCTCAAATATTAATGATTGATTGTCATAAGTTTCGTGCCTTCTATTCTCATTATGCATATTAATTATCGACAACGGGTTACATGCGTCATTAATGTAGTTTGGTTCGTTTGCAGTATTGGTTCCATACAGGGTAGGAATAAAAGACTCCCAGGCTATTGCGGAAATATTAGCACTACTAGCTCTCATATCGCCATGTTCCAAAGAGTTAATAATACCCCAAAAAGCTCTTAAGATTATTTGTCTTACTTACATGGTGCAATTTTATCCACAAATCTTCCTTGTATTCTATTTTTGCTTTCCAAATCTCATTTTTATACGATTTCCTCAATTTCTTTATTAAACATAATTGTGTAAATGTAACTACTCCATGTGATGATTTACAAATAGCACGAGAAGCTTTATTTAGAGCCTTTTTTATGTAACCTGTGTGAATACCACATTTTTCTTTTCGATGTATGGGGTTTCCCCTAAAAGCTGGTTTTACCGGAAAGCGATCGACCAGTAACTAGCAGAAACCTGGCCACGTTTTCACTATTGAGTTCCCGTGGCAACCCTAATTTATTACTTGATCTATTAAAGGGACTAAAAAGTCCAAAATCTCATCTTGTTTTATTGAATGCCACGCCAGCCTTTTCAGATAATAAACAACTGGCCCTTTATCAGGAGCTCTTAATTTTGGTAGATAGTCCACTGTCAATGATAATGTAATTATTTGTGGGTTATGATCACTTTCTACTCTGGGGTTCACATGTAATTCAATAAGGCTATTCATTAATTTATTTGAAATAATGGTATAGTCAATAGTAGAGTGTTGCCTTGAATTTTTAAAGGTTGGGACACCTGTCGTATTGTATTGAGTATCCTGTAACAGCACAAGATCCTATTTCTGCAATTGGGAACAGAACATCTTAGTAATAGCATTACCTCTCTTCTTTACGACCCCTGAATTCTTAGTGAACAAATGCATATTAAAATCTCCGGAAATAACAATACTAGTTGCTGGATACTGAAGTGATAAGATTGCAATTGCTTCCCATAATACTGAAAGTTGAGTCATCTTAATTGCGTTCTTTACACTCATACACATTTATGAATATTATTGGCATTTCAAAATCAATTTTAACACACAATAACCAGGCCAGTTGGAAATCTATTATATAATGAGAAACATCTAGGTCCAAAGAAACATAGATAGAGAGCCCGTCTTTTGCTCGACCATGAACAGATGTACGAGTTGCAAAGCTGGCATATTCGTAAAAGCCTAATATGGGCTCATGACACATTTTCCATGTTTCCTGGAACATTAATATTTTAGAATTCTGTAGAAAATGTATTGTATCTTGATTTTCTAACAGCTTAGAAAGTCCATATACATTCCAAGAGCAAATATTTGCATACACAATTCTGAGCAAATAGGGGCCAACTATTTTACCTTCCATGAAGCAAACAGTAACACTGTCTGATGATCTGATGAGCTTAGTTTAAACATTTGCATTAGTAAGACCTTCACACCTACCATAAGATCACAAAGAGGTGCCAAGCGCCCCAAAGTCAAAACCAAAAGTACTACCATTATAATATCCTGGGTAAGAACTTGATCTACTGGCAAGAGGGAAGGGTATCAAACGCATTCAATACAGGGGACAGCAGAGACCCTTGGGACATGGTAGAGCACAGTGGCTAAATTGTACTTGACTGAGCTGAGTACTCTTACATCACAGGAGTTAGGACAGAGAGAAACAACCAGTAGCAAAGGCAAATCTTTTCAACCCTATTCATTGTATTTCATGAGTGCAGCAGTAATGGAAGTGGTTAGGTCAAGAAGCAGCAACAGTGCACAATTACCAATATTGGGATAACAAGGACATATGCAGAGCTCGATTTAGTCAAATGCACAAGTTTGTTTTTAATTTTGAGGGGACACGTAGAGTTGAAATTGTGCCTGATTAAATCTAAAGGGCTGGGGATGTTATGTTAGAACGGGTGTCCGTATGACCCCGCCTTGAGCATGGAAAATTAGAATTGTAATGTCTTTAGTTTTCTAGGGTAGACTAACAGCTTTGTATTTTATAGGGCATTTTGCCTAAAGCAATGCAAGGCTCTGGAACAGTTGCAAACATTCTTGTTTGTAAACATTGAGGCACACCCCAAATAATTTTACACAACTAATCTTAATTTCAAACTCTGCATAGACGATTTCTAATAGCATGCCCAAAGAGTATAGAGAACTGGTTAGAAAGCATAGAATGTCACAGGCAAATATGACTGCAGGGACCCAGATGGCATTTTTAGTATCCTTATTTATATAGGGAGATAAAATTAGGGAGATAAAATTGGGCCAGATACCATCTAATCTGGCTCCAAAAATCTGTGCAATTCTTTACATCACAACTCTGAAGCACTATTGGCCTATACGAGCTGTATTCACAAGGGCCTTTGTCTGGTTTTAGTATAAGGTACAACACTGAATGTACAATTGTGCGTGGTAAAGGAGCAATTAAAGAAGTTTGCTGGGTATACAAGCATATCACTGTAAACTTTGCAGGCTTTGTAGAATGAATCTGGAAAACCACCTGGACTGGAAGGCTGTATTTCTAGGTAGTGCCCCATCACTCTTTTAACCTCATTTGGGCTTATCAGCTTGTCCGGAGCATTATCTCTTTTGGCTCTAAATAAGGAACAGAACTGCAGCCAACAAACACAATTTTTCATATGAAATACTTTCCTGCAACTTATTTAAAAGAGAATAAAATGTTGACAAAAGCATTAATTATATCTTCATACTTTGCTGTAGTATCTCCTATTTGTCTTATTTAATTCCTACTTCGACTCTTCTGTCTCTTGAAGGCCAATAACTTGAGATGTGCTCGGCGTCAACCGCAGGTCTCTTCGGCGGAGCTTGCGTCGACGCGGTCTTGTCTTTTGTCGCCGAACGTCCCACCTCGTGGGTCTGTTTCGACGAACTCTGCCTCTCGGCGGTCTTCGGCACCTGGGAGTCCTTCTCGAAGGATCCGCTCGGCCTTTTGTCCTTTGAACCACTGGCGGACGTCGAAATCTTCGGCGCCGGTGTTTCCTTCGAGGACTTTGACTCATTTTTTCGAGAGTCACCATCCGATTTTCGGGGCCCTTTCGGTGGTTTTGTACTCGACATGTCTCTTACCTCGTCAGGCGTTTTCTTATCGGTCTCTGCGACCGTGAAGACATCAGGTCCCTCGGCGATGTTGTCTTCATCGTCGGTTGATAGGCCCAGATCGTACAGCGACGGGGCCTTACCCTTGCCTTCCATGCTGAAGTTGGCTCTCCTCTGACGTTCTCTCACCCGGAGAGTCTTCGGCGCGAAGGCGGAACAGGCGTTGCAGTCCTTGCTCTCGTGGTCGAACGGCAGGCAAAGGTTGCAGACCGGGTGTTGGTCCTTCTGCGCGAACTTGTGGTGGCAGTTAGGGCAGAACTTAAATGGTGTCTTGTCCATTGTGCTCAGAGCCTCTGAGTGCGCATTTTCCTCTGTGCGTCGAAGAATTCGAGGATCCCCTCCTTCTTCGTCGTCCCGGCTGTAATACCTTTCTCTCTGTAGTCTTCTAAAGGTTCTCCTTCGATGAAACTCGCTTATTTTCCTTCATCTAAAACTCTGGAGCTTCTCGATGACGATCCAGACCCAACGGCGGAAAAAAGAATCTGAAGATGGCACCCCAAAGGTGGGACTTCTGCAGGAAGCACGACGTCACGAGAGGTGCACCAAATGGTGGGACGTTGACGCCCACCTGGGCTACAAAAAAAAAATTACAAAAAACAAAAGAAAGACTACGAATCCGGACCCAACCACCAGATCGCGGAATAATGCACAGCATAGTGAATCCAGAAAGATTCACGCTGCAAAACCTTATTTATATAGGGAGATAAAATTGGGCCAGATACCATCTAATCTGGCTCCAAAAATCTGTGCAATTCTTTACATCACAACTCTGAAGCACTATTGGCCTATACGAGCTGTATTCACAAGGGCCTTTGTCTGGTTTTAGTATAAGGTACAACACTGAATGTACAATTGTGCGTGGTAAAGGAGCAATTAAAGAAGTTTGCTGGGTATACAAGCATATCACTGTAAACTTTGCAGGCTTTGTAGAATGAATCTGGAAAACCACCTGGACTGGAAGGCTGTATTTCTAGGTAGTGCCCCATCACTCTTTTAACCTCATTTGGGCTTATCAGCTTGTCCGGAGCATTATCTCTTTTGGCTCTCAATAAGGGAACAGAACTGCAGCCAACAAATACAATTTTTCATATGAAATACTTTCCTGCAACTTATTTAAAAGAGAATAAAATGTTTGACAAAAAGCATTAATTATATCTTCATACTTTGCTGTAGTATCTCCTGTTTGTCTTATTTAATTCCTACTTTGACTCTTCTGTCTCTTGAAGGCCAATAACTTATCTGCCTTTTTGCTTTTCTCCCAACAGTGATGTTGCCTATATAAAGGTTTATATGCTATTTCATTCACAGCTAGTGCGTCTACTCTCCTCTAGGTATTTGCAACAATCTATCTTATGCTACTGTGCAAATTCGAAAAGGTTTCTCTAATCCAAGCCTCTTCAGTGGCTGTATATGAGCGAACCTGGTATCAGGTCTGGTTACTCTTAAGCTATATCATGAAATGCTATTTCATCCAGCATCTATATTGTATATTGGGGAGAGGTAGGTGTTACTGAAGTGGAATCTCTTAAGAATGACTGGAACATGATCTGATAGCACTTGTGTGGTTACATTAGAAAGTATTGACACCTCCCTGTTTAAAAAAAAAATCCATTCTAAAGTGAGTTCATTTGTGTGCACATTTGAAAAGAAAGTATAATCCCTTTCACATTTGCAATGGGCCTGCCATTCTGTAGGTCTAAATCGTGTATTCCAGATAGTGCTCAGGGATGATCTCCATTGTCAAATTTAGGCTGAAGATGGATCACAAGAGAAATCAAACGTGTTGTTCCCTGACAGGGAAATGTGTAATTGTCAGAAACAGACTAGAATCAAATGTCTTTTTCATCATTGGAGCCATATACTGCAAAAGGTTTTGAGTTGGTAACCCACTTCCCCAGCCTAGTACTGTGCATTCTTTATTACATGTTGTTTCAAGGGTAAACGCTAGGTCATGGTATAACAATATGGATGTACCTTTAGTTTTAGTAGGGGACTGGAATGGTATTTCAATGGTAACTAGTAAGACCTCAAATGTGGTTTCTTAATTCTGAATAAATGTGTCTCCTCTAGCAAGACCACACCATACTCTTCCTTGTGGAGTCAATTTAACAGTTTTTTTCAGTTCATTGACAAGTTAAGATCCTTAAAATTTAAAGAGCCTTTAGTGCCGATTGAGAACGGTGTCTCACTCTGTTGTTTACGCAATTAGCACGCAACTGAAAACCAATGCTAACATAGCGTCTGTAAAGGGTACCATAGGCTTTATCACTTTAAGGAAATCTACCTCAGTAAACATTTGCAAAGCTTTGAAATGAAGGCAATCCCTTAATTTGATCAGAGGGCTTTGGATCACCAAACATCTCCCAATTGCAGCTTGGAGGTAAATGTGTTTAGACAGCATTTACCTTCAGAGTGCTTGAGTTTGTTTCACTGCTGCAGCAGCTAGGCCCGCGGGTAGCCATGTACTTTACAAATCCAACGGAACAGGATAGGTAAGCCTGTGACATCTTTGTAAAACGATGCAACGATTATATCTCACAAGTACAAACCAGGCATCTGCAAGGCTTTGAAATGAAGGCGATCTGTTAGTCTGATCACAGAGCACTGGCTCGTCAACATCAGCCATAACTCTCGATTGCAGTTTATAGTTAAATACATCCAGACGGTGTTTGTTAACCGAGACCTTAAATTTCAAGCTTTACAGCTGCAATGGTTAGGAAAAGGACACCTTTGTGGAACCACCCAGACTATATCTCACTGACACAAACTGGCCCAGGAAGCCCACTTTACATAGCAGCCAGGGAATGAGTTTTGTGTTCAGCTATGCCCCTGGCATCTTTCATAGCCCAGCCCGAAATCTTTGAGTGAGGGGCCATCACTTGTGACTTTCTCCGTGTCTCAGTTCTTTAGTTATCTCAGCGGCCCATAAAGCAGTGTGGTGTTCCCCTTCACTCAGTCAGTTCAAAGGTGGTTTGTGGTATCTGATGCACTTCCTCCTTCAGAGTTCTGACATTTAAAAATGTTTTAATTATTATTTCTTGTGGGGATGCTACATGTCTGGTTCTCGACAAGGCTATCAACCCACTTTGTGTTTTAAAAAAAATCTTTTTATTAAGCAGTTGTATGGAGTCCACAAAGTACATTTTGATAGCAGATGAGAGCAATGTAGGCCACTCGCAGGGGGCCTGAACATCACTGATGCTGACGTACCTCAAGACCACCCGAAACCGAGAGCTGCATAGTGCATTGTGGTCCCACTTTGTGTTTTAAGAATATAAAATGATGACTGTTAAGTTGCTTACCAATAGAGAAAAGCTTATAGTTGTGTCTCAAAACTGCTTTGTGAAGCTATCAAGATGAGAGACACAAACATTAGTGACTGCAAGAGTCAATCGAGGCATCATACAAGCAGAGGTCAACACTACTGCAGAGACTACAGCAAAAATATTACAACTTATCTGAACGAATGATGCAAACTGCATGAACAATTAGAGTGTCATGTCCTTTTTCACTCGGAGTTCCAGGATGAAATATTGCTCCCTTCATCTCATTTGGACATACATCGTTGTTTAAAGTACTTAGGTTATAGTTTGCGCCATTCAACCACTCATGAGGCTGGGCATGTGCTTGAGCCCCTATTCTCTAATCTGAAACGTCTGCAGGCAGCCAGTTCGATGCCCTTAATATGGTCAGACCACTTTGCTGTTCTTTTCCCCCTTACAATACTCTCTATGCCTAGAACACAGTCTCCTTTTCTAGGAACTAGACGAAACTCAACATTTCTTCTCTGAACTCCACACCGGAGTCAAATTGTCACTCAGTGGAGGCAGACTCAGCCACCATCGACAACTGGCTTTGGTCCTTGCTCGACTCCATACAACCTATTACACGAATCATAGAACCCTTCCCCCAGAATCATGGTTTAATGATGACTTGCATGAAAATAAAATGATCTATAAACATCTGGAAAGAGTCTGGCGCAAATCTTACTGTGAAAATTATAAACAAAATTATAGACTGGCTCTTAAAAATTGATGCACACTAGAGCCTCTTTCTATTCGTAAAAAAAATATGCATGGCATGAAAATTGACCCAAAACCCTTTTTCAAGTGGTAAAAACCTTATTAGATTTCACAAATATTTCTCCTCCTGTATCTCTCTCTGGCGACTGGCACAATGCCCACAAAGGTGGAAATCCTTCCACTACTAAAATAAAAAAAGTACATAGCTGACCCTAAAGTTCAAACCAATTATAGGCCGATCTCACTTCTCCCAGCATTCTCTAAAATCTTAGGAGAAGCATGTTAACACTTCAAGTTACCTGGAATAACAATCTTCTCCAACCTAGACAGCCGGGCTTTAGACCCAACTGTAGTATAGAAACAGCCTTACTAGAAATAACAGAACACATTAAAGACATGCTAGACAAGGGGGCAAAGGCTGCCCTGATACCGCTGGACTTATCGGCGGCCTCCGATACCGTACCTCATGGAAGACTATTGGCTTGTCTTCAGGCCTGAGGGATAGATGGCCTAGCCTAAACTAAAGGAGTCAAGAAGTATGGCACCCTCCATTTGCAACCCCTATTCGAAAACTATCAGTAGGCGTGCCTCAGGGATCAGCACAGAGTTCCACTTCATTTAATGCATACCTTACTCCCCTAGCCAGTCTGGCAGAGGCTCTAGGGGGTAAAGTACTATCATGCGCAGATGACATGCAGTTGCTTTTTACCTGTCAAAAGGGGAAGGAATTTGATGGAGAGGCCATTAAACACTGTCTCTCTAATGTGTTCAACTGGCTATCAGTTCACCAACTTAAGTTTAACCCTGATAAAACCGAGATCCTGCTCTTCGGGGATATTACCCCCGAAATTCGGTGAACGTGTTGGCCACATGGCACTCTGCCCCGGGAGCTTAACAAACGGTAGTAAAAATCCTAGGAATTAAAAGGGACAGCGTCCTTTCCTTTCAACCGCACATCCAATCTTTGGTGGGCTCCTATTTCGGGATCCTGCATTACCTAAAGCAATGTTTTCCTTTTCTGGCACGAGAAACGAGGAAAACAGTGGTTCAAGCCCTGATCACCTCACGGATAGATTATGGAAATGCTCTCTATCTGGGCCTTCCAGACTATCTGCTCAGTTGTCTACAGGTGGTACAGAATTAGGCAGCCAGACTAATTCTCAATCTAGCTCCTACAACGTGAATGACCCATCAGTTAAAGGCACTACACTGGTTGTCTGTCAAAAAGAGGATTCTTTTCAAGACACTGGTCCTGACACATTAGACTCTCAACAGGAGTGGGGCGGTTTACCTGAGGGAGAGCATATGTGCGTACGCACCCCTCAGAGAACTGCGCTCCTCACACAGCGGTCTAACCAGGATTCCAAGAATCTGCAGGGCAAGAACTGGCGGAAGATCGTTCTCCTTCCCTGGCACAAGGACCTGGAAGAAGCTCCCCAAGGAGCTCCGGTCCATTCCAGCACTTCCTGTCTTTAAGAAAAAACTAAAAACATGGCTGTTTCAGCAAAAGGAATAATACGATCACTTTTCGCAGAGAGTAGGCTTTCCGTGTACATGGTCAGCGCTGAGACACTCCTTTGGAGTATTTGTGCGCTATACAAACAGCGCTTCATTTAATTTCTCTCGTAGCCTCAGTGTGACAAACTAGCAGGCTTTTTCTAAAAAAAAAAAAGCTGCTGACATTCAGGCTTCATTTTCTTCTACGCCCGACCCCAACTGTCCTCAGTCACAATTGGAGCTAGAAAACACTTGTGCTGCACCTGTGATCCGTCATAACGAAAAGTTTCTTACCTGTCGGTGTAGTTTTGCAGCTTGAAGATCTTTCTGGATTCACTATGCTGTGCATTATTCCGCGATCTTGTGGTTGGGTCCGGATTCGTAGTCTTTTCTTTGTTTTTTTTTTTTGTTTTTTTTTTGTAGCCCAGGTGGGCGTCGACGTCCACCATTTGGTGCACCTCCCGTGACGTCGTCGTGCTTCCTGCGGAAGTCCCACCTTTGGGGCGCCATCTTCGGGTTCTTTTTTCCCTGTTTGTTTTTTTTTTTTTTTTTAACCCTAGGCGATTGATTAATCCTTTTGTCCATATTTCTGTACGTTTCCACTTCTTTGATCCTATCCATTTCACCCCCTCTTCCTCCAGCCTCATCTTCCTGGCGGAGGTGGGTGGGTTCGCTAGTGAATCCAGAAAGATCTTCAAGCTGCAAAACTACACCGACAGGTAAGAAACTTTTCGTTTTGCAGCGTGAATCTTTCTGGATTCACTATGCTGTGCATAGACTTTGTAGCGGTTTTCCTATTTTTGTGGTGGCTGGGTGGAAGATGATCGCTGGTCGTTGAAAATGTGTTGTAGCACCTTCTGTCCGACCTGTGCTTCCTTATTCATTTGAATGTCCACGCAGTAGTGCTTTGTGAACGTGTGCACAGATGCCCAAGTTGCTGCGAGACAAATGTCTTGGATGGGCGTGTTTGCCAGGAAGGCAACTGTGGCCCCCTTCTTCCTTGTGGAGTGAGCTTGGGGCCCCTCCGTTAGCTCCTGTCCAGCCTGTTTGTGACAGAATTGAATAGTGAGGGCAATCCACCTAGCGATGGTGCCCTTGGTCACTGGTCTACCCATGAAGCTAGTAGCAAAGGACACAAACAGCTGCTTCGACTTCCTGAGTTCCTTGGTTCTTTCAATGTAGTGCATCACCGCTCTTCTGGCATCGAGGGTGTGCAGGGCCTTTTCTGCGTTTGTAGTCGGGTTTTGGAAGAAACTCGGTATCTGGATACTCTGATTCATGTGGAACGCCGACACTACCTTGGGCATGAAGTGTGGGTCCGTCCTCAGGACTACCCTGTCTTTGTGAATTTGAATGTAGGGCTCCTGTAGCGTTAGTGCTTGGAGCTCGCTCACCCTGCGTAGTGAGGTTATGGCCACTAGAAAGGCAGTTTTCATCGTCAACATTTGTAGAGTGGCCTTGTGAATGGGTTCAAACGGCGCCTTCATGAGCTCCGTCAGAACCACGTTTAAATTCCATGCCGGCGGCGGCAACCTTTTCGGGGGTGCCATTCTTTTGGCTCCCTCCATGAATCTCTTCACCACCTGCGAGGTGAAGAAACTTCCACCCTTCTCACCTCTGGTGTAGGCAACGATCGCTGCTAGGTGTACCCTTAGGGAGCTCGAGCAGAGGTTACTCTTTAGAAGGTGTGTGAGGTACCTCAGCACAGTTGAGTCTCTTGTCATTCTGTTTTGCAGGCCCTTTTTCCTGCACCACACCGTGAATCTCTTCCACTTTGCGCTGTAGCACTTTCTTGTAGTAGGTTTCCTTGCCTCCTGTAGCACTCGCATAGTGCTCTGAGGTAACCTTAGGTGTGCGAACTCTAGGTCTTCAGGAGCCATGCTGCTAGGTTGAGTGTCTCTGGCTCTGGGTGCAGGACCTCCCCGTTTTGCATTGAGAGCAGGTCTTTTCTCCTCTCGAACCTGTACGGATTGCCTTGCGCCATTTCTTGAATCTGTGAGAATCATGTCTGCCTCGCCCACTGTGGAGCCACCAGGATCAGAGTCATGTTGCTGGTTCTGCACTTGTCGAGCACTCTGTGCAACAGGGGTATCGGTGGAAAGGCGTAGGCAAATGTCCTCCACCAGCTTATCCATAGGGCATTTCCCTTGGATTGCTGATCTGGTTGCCAGGACGCGAAGCTTTGGCATTTTGCATTGTGGCGTGTTGCAAATAGGTCTATTGTGGGAGTCCCCCATCTCTGGAAGATTTTCTCCGTTTCCTGGCCATTGAGCTCCCACTCGTGCGATGCTGAGGTCTGTCTGCTCAGCCAGTCTGCCTCCACATTGTCCTTCCCTGGTAGGTGAATTGCCAGTAGATCTATCTTGAGAGGTATGGCCCATCTCCAAATCTCCTGAGCTAGGGATGAGAGGGGAAACGACTGTGTCCCCCCTTGTTTGTTGATGTAGAACATCGCCGTGGTGTTGTCTGTCTGTACCAACACCCTCTGGCCGAACAGGTGTCTCTGGAATGCCCTCAGGGCTAACAGTATCGTTTTCAACTCGAGGTAGTTGATGTGGCGGACCGCATCTGCTGGAGCCCATAGACCCCTCACTCTGAGGTTGTCCATGTGCGCTCCCCATCCCTTCTGCGATGCGTCCGTGGTAATGGTCATTGTTGGGCTTGGTGGTGTCAGGCTTCTCCCCGTTGTTATGTTGTCTCTGTTCCACCAAGTTATCTCCTCCTGCACTGCGTGCGTAACAACCACTAGATCCTCCCAACTTCCGTTTGCTTGTGACCATTGCTGTTGCAGCCATTCCTGGAATGGTCTCATGTGCAGGCGTACATTCGGCACCAGCTGGATACAGGACGCCATCATCCCCATCATCTTGCTCACCGCCCTCACTGTCAGAGCTCGCCCCTTCTGGTAGAGCTGCGTCTCCTTCAGTAGAGCATCTGTCCTCCTGTCGCTGGGCACTACTGTACTGTTGAGGGAGTTGATCTTTGCCCCCAGGAAAATCTTTACCTGTTCCGGTTCCAGCGATGATTTTCCCCAGTGGATGGAAAATCCCAGATTTGTGAGGGTGTCTGTTACGCGTTTTGCGTGCCTCTCGCACTTCTCGCGTGAGTTTGCCTTGACCAGCCAGTCGTCCAAGTAGGGGTATACGTGTATTCCCTGCTTTCGTAGGTGTGCCGCTACCGCCGACAGGCATTTTGTAAAGACCCTTGGCGCTGATTTTAATCCGAAGGCCAGGGTTGTGAACTGGTAGTGTTCCTGTTCGATGTTGAATCTTAGAAGGCCCTTGTGCCTTCTGTTTATTGGGATGTGAAGGTAGGTATCCTTGAGGTCCACGGTGACCATGAAGTCCCCTTCTCTTATCTGTGGCAGTACCTCCTGCAGTGAAGTCATTTTGAACCTTTGCGTTCTGATGAACTTGTTTAGGTAACGGAGGTCCAGTATGGGTCTGAGGTCTCCGTCTACCTTCGGAACCACGAAGTAGTTTGAGTAGACCCCTTTGTTGCGTTCCCTGAACGGCACTGTCTCTATGGCTCCCTTTTGTAGGAGTTTCCGCGTTTCTTCTCTGAGTATTGCCAGTTCTTGGGCCGATCTCTGTCTTCCCTTCGGCTTCCTGTTTGGAGGTCTTTTCTCCAAGTCTACGCAGTATCCGTACTGCACGATGTTCCGTATCCACTTGTCTGTGGTTATACGCCGCCACTCCTGAAGGTAGAACCTCAGCCTTCCGCCTACTGGTGACGTATGCTCGTAGGCTCTTGAATCTTCTCTTCCCCCTGATGACACTTTGTTGCGCCTCACCCTTGGGGACCTTACGAGGGTAGGCGTCTTCTTGCGTGCTGAGTCACTTCGAGGAGGGCTGATCGCCCCCTCTCCTCCTTTGGCCACGTCCGTTCCCTCTCCCGCGAAAGGACTGGCCCCGAGGTTGATATTGCCAGCTTTGCTTCTGCTGACTTTGTCCGTGACCTTCGCCCTGCTGACCTTGTTGGAACGCCTGGTGCGACGTCCCCTGTTGGCTTCCACCCCTACCGTAGGGTCTCCTCGAGGGATTTCCTCGTCTCATTCCCCTCAGCTGTAGGGCCCCCATGGACCTCGCTGTCTCGTTTTCCTTCTTGAGCTGGGTGAGCTTTTCGTCCACCGTTGCTCCGAACAGTGTCTCTCCGTTGAAGGGGGTGCCAAGGATGTTGTTCTGCACTTCCGGTTTGAATCCCGAGATTCTTAGCCATGCATGCCTCCTCTCTGTGACCCCTATGGCCATGAGTCTTGCTGAAGTCTCTGCCCCATCCAACGCCGTCTTTATACAGGAGTTGGCGATGTTCTTGCCTTCATCCACCAGGTGAGAGGCTCTCTGGCGGTATTCTTCGGGGAGGTGCTTTACTAGCTCCCCCATCTCATCCCAGTGTTGGTATTGGAGTCTATTGAGGAGTGCATTCGAATTCGCCATGCGCCAGTGCATTGCGGCGTTCCTCTCGACCTTTCTGCCTGTGAGGTCGATCCTCCTGCTCTCTTTATCCGGAGGTGGGCCCGAAGTTGCTGGAACGTTGGCCCTTCTCCTGGCCGTGGAGGCTATGATGGAGTCTGCGGTGACGCTACCCTTGATGTAAGGTGGGTCCAGGGAGGAGTGCTTATATTTCTTCTCTGTCCTGGGCGTGATCGACCGGCAGGTGGCAGGCTCCTTGAAGGCTTCTCTCCCCTGGTTCATCACGCTTTGTAGCATGGGGAGGAACTGACTCCTAGTCTGGATGGGGAGCAGTGTTTCGACGAGAAAATCGGCTTTCGGCCTCTCCTCGTCGAGTTTGACGCCGAAGGCCATTGCTGCGCTCTTCACCACCATATTGTACACCCCGATGTCGTCGGGTGGCGAAGGCCTCGAGGGGTACGTGTCCACGGCCTCCTCCGGGTTTTCGGTGTCGAGATCGTGCCATTCGACGTCGTTGCTGGTAGATGCCGCCGATTCGTAGAACGACTGTTGGTCTTCTTCCTCGGCTTCTTCCTCATAATAGGGCTCCTCTTCTTCCTCGAGATCCCTTGTCAGCCCTTCGGCGTCGAACTCGTCTTCGACCTCGACGACGTCCGCCGATGAAACCGTTGGAATCTTGAATTCCTTCATCCTGGCGTCGAACTCCTTCTTCCTTTGAAGGATGTTCTCCATTTCGGCCTCGAGCCGCCTCTTCTTTTTCTCCATTTCGGAGATGCTTTCGGCGTCGACCGCGGGTCTTTTCGATGAAACTTGCGTCGACGTCGAACGTTCTTTCTGCGTCGATCGGCCAGTTTCATGGGATGATTTCGACGACCCTTGCCTTTCGGCGTCTTTCTGCACCAGGGAGTCCTTTTGTAAGGATCCGCTGGGCCTTTTGTCCGAAGTTCCCCCTTTGGACGTCGAAGTTTTCGGCGCCGGGGCTCCCTTCGTGGACCATGACTCAGTTTTTCTCGAGTCACCCTCGTGTTTGAGGTGTTTTTTGATTTGCGCTCGACGATTCTCTTACCTCGTCTTCTTTTTTCTTGTCGGTCTCTACGACCGTGAAGTTTTCGGCTGTCTCGGCGACGTTGTCCTCGTCGTCCGTGTCGAGGCCCAGCTCGTAGAGTGTCGGGGGTTTCCCTTTGCCATCCATGTTGGCGTTGGCTCTTCTCTGCCTCTCTCTCACCCTGAGTGTCTTCGGCGTGAAGGCTGAGCAGGCGTTACAGTCGATACTCTGGTGATCCACCGGTAGGCAGACGTTGCAGACCGGATGCTGGTCTTTCTGCGCGAACTTGTGGTGGCAGTTTGGGCAGAACTTGAATGGCGTCTTGTCCATTTCGCTCAGGGTCTCTGAGCGTGCATTCTCCAAGGCTGTCGAAGAAAAAGGTTCGCTGGTCCTCTTTCTTCGCGCTCCTGATGAAATCTGTTCTATTCCTGATGTCTTCTCTTGATTCTATCGATGAAACTCGCTTTTCTTCCTTCTTCCTCCGAGTGAATTTCTGGAGCTTCCCGATGACGATCCAGACCCAACGGCGGAAAAAAGAATCTGAAGATGGCGCCCCAAAGGTGGGACTTCCGCAGGAAGCACGACGACGTCACGGGAGGTGCACCAAATGGTGGACGTCGACGCCCACCTGGGCTACAAAAAAAACAACAAAAAAAAAACAAAGAAAAGACTACGAATCCGGACCCAACCACAAGATCGCGGAATAATGCACAGCATAGTGAATCCAGAAAGATTCACGCTGCAAAACATCTGTGACAACACTTGTGTTGCAGCTGTCTGCTCGCAACCACACGTAAGAGAGGTTCCGGCCCGGGACCTGCCCCGCCTTGCTCTGTGAGTTTTCTTTCTGCCCTTAATCCACAATTTGTAGAAATACTAACTTAACATCTGAATGCATCACTTTCAGAAGGTAGCATTCCTAAGGCGTGGAAACATGCAACAGTAATTCCTCTGCTGAAAAAGCTTAATCTTTACTATTTTACCTGGTCCAATATAGGCCGGTTTCGCTCTTGCCTACTTTGGGTAAAATTCTGGAAAAACTTCTCCAGCCCTCTCAATTGGGTTTCAGAGCCACTAGAGTACGGAGTCAGCACTACTCGGCGTCACTGAACATCTAAGGTGCCAGCTAGATAAAGGCAGCACTGCTGCTTTGATTCTTCTAGATCTCAGTGCCGCTTTACACACGGTTAACTATAACATACTCCTCCAAAGTTTAGGAGATGGGTATGCATGGCAAGCCCTTGACTTGGCTAAGACCACGTATATCAGGTACGCACTCAACAGAAATATTCATAACGTATGATCATTTACATCTCTCTCAGTCTGACCCTATTTAATCTTAATGTAAGGACACTTGCGGATATATTGTAGAGCTGGGTCTCACTTTTCTCATATGATGATGACACCTTGATTGTTGTTTCCTAGTCAACTCAGGAGATGCTTTGAATACCTGCCTTATGAAAGTGTCTGCATGGATGAATGCTCACTCCCTCAAATCGAACGGGAATAAGACTGAGATTCTGTTGGTGGGCAACCAACCTTACCTTTGGGGACCCCATCAGTGGCCCAAGGTTTTTTGTGCGTCTCTAAGTCTGGTAACCATTGTCAATAATCTGTTTTTGGATTGACAACAAGCTCTCAATGAAGCATCAGATTACCAAGGTTGCGTCCACCTGTTTTGGAATCTTAATATGGTTAAGGTAAATCCTTGGATATCTTCCTGTCTCTGCTCAAATAACAGTGATTCTGGCCTTGATTATTTTCAGGCTGGACTATGACAATATTCTTTACTTGGCATCCCTAAAGTTTCGCTCAAGCGGCTTCAGATAGTGCAAAACGTGGCTGCAAGACTTTTACTGCATCCCCCTAATTTTACATCTACGCTCAGACTTCTTCATGATCTTCACAGGCTACCAATTTAGCGGTGAGTTCAATTTAAAGCATTATGTTACATACATAAATGTATGTCTAACACTGGTACCCACTATCTCAGCTCTTTTGTATTGTCCTACAAGCCAAATCATTCTCTGCGTTCCAGTAATTCCAATCTTTCTGGAGTTTCCAGAGTCAGTAGGTCCTATCAAGGGGGTCAGGCCTTCTCCTACCTGGGCCCTAAGCTGTGGAACTCATTAGCACTCGTTACCATCCTCTATGAGATCTTGTCACTCTCTCTTTCACAAACTTTAAAAAACGTGGTTGTTCTGATTAAGTGTGCAGCGCTATTTTTGACTTGTGGTACCATGAGGAGCTTAGCGCTGGAAAACACCTTATTGGATAGCCATTCGCTTTATAAATCTGTAACAATTATAATAATTCCTCTCCAACTCACAGATTGTTTGAGGCGGTGGTGAAACTTTCAGGTTGGGACAGAAAAAAAGTCTGTAAGTCACAAAGCAAACCATTGGACATGAAGGATACTCACCTTGATCTACAGCCACACAGCCCGGGCTTGGAGACGTAGAATGTGGCACGTGTCTGGATAGCACGGTACTCCTCCCACCATTATTACTGCCATTCGCAATGTCTGGGGCACGTAATGCAAGAGGGACTAAAAATGGATAAAATGAAAGAACGTCAGGAAATGCAGCCTAATAATTTAATAAAGAGCAGAACAAACAGGGTGGATGACTAATATGAGGACGTCAGTTTCCTTAAAACCAGAGCCACTTCAGGAAAATAGAGAGACACTGATTAAACCATGTAGCACAGCATCTAAATATCAAGACACTTTAATGGGCTCAAATACATCAGGTTGGACAAGGTTGCTCCGAGTATTATTGGATTCCCAGTAAGAGGAGAATGCGAATTAGTTATACTGATTGAACAAAAGGCAACTGTAAAGAACTGGATGTAAGCGTGATCCACACAGAAAGATTTAATTCCAAATAACTGTAGTGTGATCAGTAGTGCCATGTAAAGGTCATTTTTTCCTTCTATGTGCCTAGCATAAGTCTGTAGATCACATCAAAAAGGGTACATAACTAGGTTCCCAAAGTGAAAGAAAGCTGTGAATCGAAAGCAAATGAATTACATCACAAGAGGAAAGGGGTGTGGCTGGGATACAGCAACAAGAGTAAAAAAGAAGCAGTGAGGGGAATATGGTATGAGGTTGGGTAACAAAACACAAACGTGCCTTAGAGGGAAATGGGTATTGCAGAGGCATAGATCGCAGTAGTGTTTAATAGTATCTTTAGTCCTGAGCGTTTCCATCATCACCACCTCACTACGTCTACCAGTAGTATCAGCCCTTGATTACGGTTGAGAATGAGAAATGGCTGGGGAGTGACCGGCGTTGGCAGACATCAGCATGACCGTTCCAGAACTGCCATGCTAATGTCCTTGTTGTGGTCAACCTGGGCCGCTAATCTGGAATGGCACTTCACTGAGGCACCCCGCCATGGGAAATAGACTGGGATTTCTTTGCTGGAAGCATGAAGTATCAGCAGGGTAAATCTTAGAGAATTCCTTTGCCATAACTGTGTATGACAGAGTCCGCCAGATGATCCTCTGGGTTTCTGCAACACACTGGTAATGCCTACATTTACCTTCTCTGGGGTGTACATGCACCCAGATAAATGGAGAATCCTGTTTAATCCCTTGCTGAAACCCCATGCATGCACGAAACAACTGGGCATTTCACTTTTGTACTGTGCATGGGTGCAGTTTCAGCAGTAAAATTGCAAGATTCCACTTTTACAAGAGTGTGCATGTGCATCCCAGGGAAGAAAATCCTAGCGATTACCAGTGTGCCTAAATGTGGCACGATGGGAGCCATCTCACATGCCCATTTGTGTCAGTCAGTTCATTGGGGAAAGCTTGGAGATTTGATTAGACCATAAGGACAGGAGAAAGTTCTGCCACCTAGGAAATGGCAAGGCCCACTGACTCCCCAGCACCATCCTTCTGTCCCAGTCAAAAACAGCTGGCAAATACGAGCCCATTGTAAGGGATACGCCATCTGGTTGGTGCTATCCTGGCCTTGTCACTGCCTTTAAATCAGGGCTGGGTGGGAGATTGAGGGACCGAAGCAGATAGGTTGGTACAATCCTCTACCTTAGTTCAAAGTGAGCACCTAATTGGTCAGTACTGGCTGAAAGCATTCCAGGCTTGTGCCACTCTAGGTCGAGCCTGAGGCACCTGAGACAAAAATTTAACACCACCCAAACACCCTACAGCTGAAATTAACAGTCTCAATGCTAGGCCTTCTTCTACATTATACAAACTATAAAATAAATGCTGAAAATTTAAACTGAAACAGTATCAGTAATAAGATACCATGGCAAACCAAGGCATGAAAATGAAGTTCCACTTAACATCATATGACTGATCAACGACTTCTCCATATAAACAAGTCTTGGGGAGGAAGTAAACCATAAGAGAAGGGGAGGAAGTGATTTATCGCCTACATCTCATAGTAAACTTTATGTAGATGCAAAATAAAACTTGTGCTTTGACACAAGAGCTAAATCTTTCAAATTACATATTAAAAACCACAATAAACCCACACCGAAAGCACCTCACTTGTTTCTGGAAAATACAATTTCAAGTACAAAGTCTTGTGCACTGGCCACAAAGCATACTGAGGAAAGGTACAAAATGCCTGCACTCTCTAGTCCCTATTTCCATTATATACTAATCACATATCTGTTCTACAGGTTCCCATAAAAACACTCAACATTCTCTCAAATGGTTTAAACATTTGAACAAATCCAAGAGGGTCCAAGCACTACGCTATGGAACATCTTGATCCCAATCTTGGAAGAGGAATCAAGGTACACATTTCACTTGACTACTAAAAATTTAACTTTTCAAACTTACCTACAACTGAAACCAAGTAAGATATGGATAACATCTATATTTTTTTTTAAACCAACCATGGGACGTAGTTCTCCTTCACTCATCTAACGTAAATGCCTGACTCTACAACATCGGCAGGACGCTACAACATCAGCATTCCACAAAACGCCCTTTCCTCACAGAGTATCCGGTTGCCTCCCTTCACTTCCGAACCCAAGGGCATCTTAGGCGGCCTACCCAACGGTTCATCCCTCAGCACCACCTTGTTCACACCTACATGATCCGACCTCGCAGACATCGTCGGATCCCACGGCCTCACCATAATTTCCTATGCATTAGACACTCAACTCGTCCTCTCCCTCACCGAAGACCCCTCCACCATCAAAATCAACTTCAGCGACGCCATGACCAATGGAGTCAACAGGATGAAAGACAACTGCCTTAAACTGAACAAGACAGAAGCACTGAACTTCAAGAAGAACACAAACGTATGGGAGTACAGCTGGTGGCCAGCAGAACTAGGACAAACACCCACACCAACAGACCAGGCTCACAAGCTAGGCATCATCCTCAACAGCGAACTGACCATGAAACGACAAGTCAATGCAGTCACCTCCTCCTGCTTCCACACCCTTTGCACGCTCTGCAGAATCTTTAGATGAATCCCAGTTAACACCAGAAAGACCATCATTCAGACCCTCGTCACCAGCTGCTTTGACCAAGGCAACACTCTCTACGCCGGCATCTCCACCCAGCTCCTCAAAAGACTCCAGACCGTACAGAATGCTACAGCCAGACTCACCCTGGACCTCCATAAACAGATCCACATCAACCCCCATCTCAGAAACCTCCATTGGCTCCCCATCAAGAAGAGATGCCAGTTCAAGAACCTCACACAAGCCTACAAAGCTCTTCACAATCCAGGATAGGCCTACAGCAACCAATGACTGAACTTCCACCTACGCGCAAGACACCTGTGCTCCTCCTCACCAGCCTGGGTGCACACTCCTGCATCCGTCACAGCCGCAGTCGGGCCACTCCTTTTCCTGCATCGCCGCCAAGTCCTGGAAAGACCTACCTTCCCATCTTCGAACAGCACCCTCCCTGGAGGACTTCAGGAAGAAACTCAAGACCTGGCTCTTCGATGGAGACGTCGCACCTACAGTGTCCAGATACCCCTAGGGGTGACAGTGATGCGCTATACAAATGCTGATTGACTGATTGAATAATCCTATTCAGAAGCAAGACCAATTTTACCTGTTCATGACTTTTGAGTGCTCTGATGCTACTTAAAGGAAATACGCTAGCCAATATAAAACTCTCAACTGAATAAATAGGTAAGAATTTATGTTAAAAACGAAATAATCACGTTTTGAGCAGAGCCATGTTGTTGAAGTGGACACTCCTCCCTTCCCTTCCCTCCCCTCCCCTCCCCCCACCCGGCGGGCCAGTTTAACCTCAGTGTCTGTAGTACAAGGGCTCCTTACTGGTATCCCTGGCGCGTGGAGAGGGGAGGTTCCTAGTGACGAGGTCCCAGGAAAGATTTGCATTACAGGCAGCCAAGAAAGAGCTATATCACAAGCCTGTTCTCGTTCCTGCCCTAGCAGTACTACTGGTTCTGAACCAAAGAGACCTGTGGAGAAGTCCACATTGGCGGCCCTTATCACATGCCACGCACCCATGACTTCAAGAGTACATGCCGTAAAGGGGGCAGTGCAAAGCTTGTGGTTGCCAGCGACCAAAGTTAAGAGACAGGGTGAGCCCAGAAAAAGCACAAGGCTAGTGAGTGTTCCTGAAAACAGGATGTGCCTGAGGGGTCTCCTCTGTGAGCCTGACCCAGTAAGCAACAAAAGTACATCATAGGTGCTGGGAGGGGGAAGACAATGTGATTGTGAGATCCTCAGAATAGACATAGTGGACATTAACTAAGTGAAATGTACTACCAGCCAGGCTGCTTGCCTGTCGCGGAGAGCAAAGCCATTTGTTTCGAGTGAAGAACCTGCTGGACTACACAGGTTAAGAGTTTCATGCCCGAGACTGGGAGAGATCGGCAGTGTTGGTGAGCACTGTGGAGATGTAACCCAATATTCTACACTGCTGCTGTTGCTGGAAATTGATTGATTCATGCCGCATCTCTGCCATGAAGAGATACGTTACGACATATCAGCACTATTAAAATAAATATTTTTCCTTAGGTCCTCTGCATTTCACAGCTTCTTCCTACTTTGATGGCTGTTGAAAGACATTGTATAAAGTCATTGGCCCATTTGTGAACCGGGGGCTTAAGCCTCCCAGGCCTTTCTCTGTAAAATAAAGCACCCAATTAAAGGTCAAGAGTGAACGGTCTCTGAAGCACAGACAAGATCTGGCTTCATATGGAACAAGCTACAGTAACAAGTCTGCCATGGACTCTGGCTTGGAAACCAAAAATCAGACACGCTGGCCAATGTCAACTTGAGCACCAACATAAGAGTGGCCCTTACGATTTAGGGCTCAATAAGCACAGGTTTGGGGGTAACCACCTTTCGCTCATCTCACTCTCATTCACTAGACAATTGCATTCTCACCAGCAGCAGCACAGTGACCCTTTCCTTGATGGAAGCAGTGGGGCTGTGCCATGGTATCACACATTCTGAAGGCAAAAGATCAGAATACCTTCATTATGTACGCCGGTATTTAAGCTAGAAGGAGAGGAGTGGTTCCATAATGTCCAAATGCACCACTGTGTGGTGCATCTGGGGCTTAAACAGGAAGCCTCCAGATCACACTTCATTCTAAAGGTTTATATCTACATATGCAGCCTCGAAGGGTGTGATTTCCAACATCTGCATAATACAGAAGGAATCAACCCTGAACCCATTCCCACCCATAGGGACCACATTGGTACAAGGGACCAAATATTTGGCATTTTAGCGCTGGAACGCTTCTGAAAGTGTCTAACTAATCAATATAAAGACTATAAAAAGGAGAGGGCTACTATGTTTAATCACTGGACAGCCCAATTAGTGTTACCTGTTCTCCCAGATGAAGTCAATGAATCGGTTGGCATACTGATATGAGAGTATAAATTGGATGTTGGAAACTGTGGAGGGCTGTGGGGTAGGGGAGGGAGAAAGGGAGCCCATTTGCGCAACTGAGGTGTGTATTAAGTCTTGGTATCTGTATTGTCTGGCTTAAGTGGAACCATGACACCACCTTTGGCATAAAGTGTGTGTCTGTTCTCATTACCACCCTGTCAGTTGAATGTAGGGTTCTTGTAGTGTTAGCGCTTGCAGTTCGCTTACCCTGCATAGCGAGGTGATTGCTACCAGAAAAGCTGTTTTTATGGTGAGCATATGTAGAGAGGCCTTGTGAATGGGTTTGAAGGGTGCCTTCATAAGTTGCGTGAGAACTACATTGAGGTTCTATGCCGGTGGTGGTACCCTTTTTGGGGTGGGGGTGAACCCTTTCCATTTTGCTACATAACACTTCCGTGTGGTAGGTCTTCTTGCTTCCCGCAGCACCGCCAGTGTGCTCTCTGGGAGTTTTAGGTGTGTGAACTCCAAGTCTTCAGGAGCCAAGCTGCTAGGCTGAGGCTCTCTGGTTCTGGGTGGAGCACTTTCCCATTTTGCAATGAGAGCAGGTCTCTTCTTTTTGGGAACTTGTATGGTGGCCCCTGCGCCATCTCCATTATCTGTAAGAACCAGGACTGCCTGGCCCACTGTGGTGCTACCAGTATCAGAGTCATGTTGCTTGTTCTGCATTTGCTGAGCACCTTGTGTATCAGCGGTATCGGGGGAAAAGCGTGGGCAAATGTCTTCAACTGGCTTATCCATAGGGCATTTCCTTAGTATTGCTGCCCTGGCTGTCTGGATGCGAAGTCTTGGCATTTTGCATTCTGGTGTGTTGCAAACAGGTCTATTTTGGACCTATTGTCACGGGGTGTGGAACCATTTTCGAACCTATTGGACAATATATTGACCATTTTCTGCAACCCATCGTCCAGGAATGGACATCCTACATAAAAGACACCACTCATTTTTTGCAGAAACTACAGAATGTACAGATGACCAACAACATTGTACTTTGCACGCTGCATGTAAAATCTTTATACACTTCCATCCCCCACCTGGGAGGGATGCAAGCAGTAGAATGGGCCTTATTGAGACAAACAACTCTGAAGACGGACAAAGTTTTTCTGTTGGAAATGTTACACTTTTGTTTGCACCATAGTTATTTTGAGTGGAATAACCAGTATTACCTACAACTCAAAGGTACATCTATGGGTTTTGCAGGAGCACCTGCATATGCTAATACCTACATGGCCTATTTCGAAGATCAATACATTTAAAGTGACCCGGAATGGATGGATAATCTTTTGTTGTATGTAAGATACATAGATGATATTTTTATCATGTGGAAAAACAACACAGAACAATTGGAGATTAAAATATCGCAATTAAACACAAAGGATGAACATATACAATTTACAAGCAACATCAGTGAGAATTCACTCCCATTCCTGGACGTATTGGTTAAGATAACTGATGGTGCCATTCACACGGAAATCTTTCATAAACCTACAGACAAAAACAATGCCCTGTTATACTCAAGTTTTCATCCACAAAATCTGATGTACAATCTTCCCTATTCACAATTTTTGAGAGCCAAAAGGATTTGCTCTACAGAACAAACGCTCCAAAAAAATATCGAATGCATGAAGAAAAGGTATTCATCTAAAGGGTACCCTGAAAACATTCTACGAGAAGCCATTACCAAAACAGAGCAAAAGACCAGAGAAAATTTATTGCAAACCAAACCTAAAGTACAACTAACTCGACAAGTTTTTGTATCTACATATTCCACAGTATCCAGACAAATCAAAAAAATTCTAATGAATCGTTGGGATGTGTTACAAAATGAGGAAGATTTCAAAGATCTCTTTCGTGAAAAACCTTTATTTGCCTTTAGAAGGTCGAGAAACATCAAAGAAATTCTTTCAACTACACCCAGCACTGATGGAATGGCATATAAAGGGACGCAACGTTGCTTGAACTGTGTGCACTGCAACAATGTTATCATAGGAGATGAAGTACATCATCCCTTCACAGGGGAAACCATTAAATTGCGACATAATTCAACTTGTGACTCGATGAACTTGATCTACGCTATAAAATGTCCCTGTGGACTGTTATATATCGGCAAAACTGAGAGAAAAATCAAGACAAGAATCTCTGAGCACAAAAGCACGATCCGAAACGCCAACCCAAAAAGCAGTCTCGCAGTTCATTGGAACTTGTGTAAACACTCTATATCACAACTTAAATTCCAAGTGATAGAGAAAATGGTCCCAACCCCTGGTAAAAATCTAACAAAAACACTCTTACAAAGGGAGATTTTTTGGATAAAAAAGCTGAATACTCAAGATCCCCATGGGATCAACGAGAAAGTTGATTTAGGATGTTTTCTTTAAAAAATACGTATTGTACACCATTGGAGACACGCAGACTGATTTTAAGCTTATAATTGCTGTTGATATCAGAACGTCTTTCTTTACTATTCTTTACTGTTCTATCATTCACTTTTTCTCCTTGCAGTTCACTAACAAGGTGTTTTTTATTTTTTTCACATCAAATTAGGCTTTCGATCATAGGTTGTGTGGTCTGAAATAAAAAATAAGCCGGTGGGCAATTTATACTAGCGATTCATACATTGCTTGGTTGACACCGTTTTTAGAAGTGTAAGTCATGAAACCCCATTCCAAAATGGCGCGCGCTAAGATTCATGAAGTAAATAGGTTCAGTCCCTTTTCGCTGCTAGTGATTACAGTTCCATATATGGTAGACGCGGATGTGGAGAACTGCATCGGTAGAGAAGAATGGTTTCCGTTTGGTTATCGGTAACGTCTACTTTGAAGAGGTTTTGAAAAGGTGAGCGGACGCTCTCTGCGTTATTTGGAGTAATTACAGCTGTATTGATGTGTATTTCGCGGATGGTAATTTGCTGACTGGATCTTTCTTTTAGAAATCCCGTTCGAGCTCGATTTACCGAGTGGGGGTATTTGTTTTCAAAAGGTTGTCAGGAACCAAGGTCAGTGGAAAAGAGGTTTTGTTTATTTAAAGTTCGGCTTGTTTTGAGTTTATAGTGTTGGTTTTTTTGGATTAAGGATTGGTATGTTTTTTTCTCTCCTGCTCTATAGAGTGCGTTTAATACATGGTCATCAGGTACGCTTAGTCTGTGTTTTTTCACACATACACATGTTCGTGTGTATTATATCATCACTTCGGGTGACTGGGTTCTATAAGGGTATTCTTTAAGGATTATTTCGTTCTGACTTGAATCATATATTCGCAAAATCAGTATTAATTCGAAATAACGAAGAGATGTCATGTACTGTTGTACTTAGTATGCTTTTCTTGATATGTTGTAGCCGTTGTCTGCACTCATGAAGTTGAAATGATTGGATTTATTGTTTTACTTTCATCTTGTTTTTAGATCTTCCCCTGAAGAAGGGCCATTATACGGCCCGAAATGCATTGGGCGAGCATGGATATAACAAAAATTTTGACCTATGTATAAATTGTAATGAACAAAGTATTATTGTGATTTGAACAATAATTAAATGTTGGTTTGAAAAACTTATCATGTTGCTGAAAATACTGTTTGTGAAATGAAACTGTTTTTGAGAATCATCAGTCACAAAAAATGATTGTATATAAGGGTAAACTGATTTAAAATTAGCATTTGCACCCAGGGAAGGTTGCTCCGTAGCAAGATTCCTTTACTTGCACTATCTCCTATTTGTGGGGTCCCCCACTTTTTGAATAGCTTTTGCGTTTCCTGTGTATTGAGCTCCCACTCGTGGGATGCTGATGTCTGTCTGCTTCCACATTTTCCTTCCCTGGTAGATGTATCGCCAGGAGGTCTATTTGTAGTGGGATGGCCCACATCCAAATCCCCTGCGCTAGGCTTGATAGCGCCACAGATTGTGTGCCTCCCTGCTTGTTGATGTAGAACATTGTTGTGGTGTTGTCGGTTTGTATCAACTCTCTCTGGCCATACAGTTGTCTCTGGAAGGCTTTTAGGGCAAGGAACACAGTCTTTAGTTCCAGGTAGTTGATGTGTCTTATCGCATCCGTTTGTGTCCACAAACTCCCTCACTTTGAGCTGGTTGATATGCGCTCCCCATCCCATTTGGGATGTGTCAGTTGTGATGGTCACTGTTGGAGTTGGTGGTGTAAATGGTTTCCCCTTTGTTATGTTCTCTTTGTTCCACCATGTGATCTCCTCTTGCACTGTGTGCGTTACAACCACTAGATCCTCCCAGCTCCCTGTTGCCTGTGACCATTGCTGCTGTAGCCATTCCTGGAATGGTCTCATGTGGAGTCGGATATTGGGGACTAGGTGAATGCAGGACGCCATCATCTCCATGAGTTTGCTCACTGTCCTCACAGTCAGAGGTTGATCCTTCCGGTATTGACGTGTCTCCTTCAGCAGTGCGAAGGTTCTCTTCTCGCTGGGGAATACCCTGCCCTGAATGGTGTTGATCTGTGCGCCCAGGAAGATCTTCACCTGTTCTGGTTCTATCGAGGACTTCCCCCAGTGTATCGAAAATCCTAGTTCTGTCAGCGTGTGCGTGACCAGCTGAGCATGTAGTTTGCATTGGTTGTAGGAATTCGCCTTTACCAACCAATCGTCTAGGTAGGGATATACATGAATTCCCTGTCTTCGTAAGTGCGCCGCTACAGCAGATAGGCATTTTGTGAAGACCCTTGGTGCGCATTTTAGTCCAAAGGCTAGGGCCATGAACTGGTAGTGCGCTTTGTTGATGGCAAATCTCAGTAGATGTTTGTGTTTTCGGTTCATGGGAATGTGTAGGTAGGCATCCTTGAGGTCTATAGGGGATATAAAATCCCCGTCCCTTATTTGTGGTACAACTTCTTGTAGGGACGTCATTTTGAATTTGAGTTTTTATGTATTGGTTTAAGAACCGTAGGTCCAGGATGGGTCTTAACGTTTCGTCCACTTTTGGCACGAGGAAGTAGTTGGAGTACACTCTCTTGTTTCTTTCCTTGAATGGCACGGTTTCTATTGAGTCCTTGTGGAGGAGTTCTTGTTCATCCTGCAGGAGAAGCGCAAGCTCTTTTGCTGTGCGCGTTCTGTTGGTTGGCCTCCTGTTTGGTGGCTTTTTTTCCAGTTCTATACAGTATCCAAACTGTATGATGTTCAGTATCCATTTGTCTGTTGTTATTTTCTTCCACTCCTGGAAGAAGTGTCTTAGTCTGCCTGTTACATGTTCGCTGTTTTCTCCTGTGTGTGTTTCTAACTGTTTTCTGAGTCTTTTGTTGTGCCGCCCCCGTAGAGATGTTGTGTTGGTGGAAACGTTTGGTACAGCAGAGTCACTTTGAGGTGGATTGCTGCTGCCCCCCTCTGCTCGTTTGTCCACGTCCGTTCGGTCACCACCGAAAGGACTGGCCCCTAGGTTGGTACTGCCAGTTTTGCTGTTGCTGACCTTGCTGTGCCTGGTTGTTACTCTGATAACTTTGCTGGAAAGTCTGGTGCGACGTTCCCGGCTGGTTTCCTCCTCTGCCATTCGGTCTCCTTGAGGGGATGCCCCTTCTCATCTCTCTGAACTGCAGTGCTCCCATGGACCTCGCAGTTTCATTCTCCTTTTTGAGCTGTGTCAGCTTCTCATCCGCTGGTGTGCCGAACAGTTGTTCCCCATTGAAGGCTGTGTTCAGAATATTGTTCTGGACCTCCGGTTTGAAACCTGAAATCCTTAGCCAGGCATGCCTCCTCTCTCACTCCAATCATCATGAGCCTGCTGGATGTTGGCCATGTTCTTGCCTTCCTCCACCAGGTGTGTTGCCCTCTGCTGGTATTGTTCTGGGAGATGTTTGAGCAGCTGTCCGACCTCTTCCCAGTGTTGGTAAGCATGTCTGTTTATTAGGGCAATGGAGTTCGCAATGCGCCCGTAAATTGCTGCATTCCTCTCTATTTTCGTCCCTGTAAGGTCTATCCTCTCACTCTCCTTGTCTGGAGGTGGCCCTGAGTTTGTGGGAATGTTGGCCCTCTTTCTGGCTGTCGCCGTTATAATGGAGTCAGCCGGTACCGATCCCTGGATATATACTGGATCCTTCGAGGAATGTTTATATTTTTTCTCTGTTCTAGGGATGACAGACCCGCAGGTTGCTGGCTCTTTGAAAGCTTCCCTGCCCTGGTCCAGTACACTTGGAAGCATGGGTAGGAATTGGCTCCTAGTTTGAGTGGGGAGCAGAGATTCTAAGAGGAAGCAGGCTTTTGGTTTTTCTTCCTCTAATTTGACCCCATATGTTGCTGCAGCATTCTTGATGACCATGTTGTAGATGCCAATGTCGTCTGGCGGCGAAGGCCTCGATGGATAGGACTCTACGGCTTCTTCTGGGCTTTCGGCGTCGAGGTCCTGCCAATCCAGGTCCTGCGCCGTCGAGGAAGTCGATTCCAAGTTTATTTGTTGATCTTCCTCACCTTCTCCCTCGTAACAATACAGTACCTCTTCGTCCTGCTGCTCTGCTGGTTCTGGAGTTTTCGGCGGGTCGGCGGCATCGAACTCTTCTTCGACTTCTACTTCGACAACCGTCGAGGGCTTTGAAGGGATGGTGTATCTGCTCATCCGTTCTTCGAAAACCCTCTTCCTCTGGAGGAAACTCCATTTCCACCTCGAGCCTTCTTTTCTTCCTCTCCATTTCGTCCGCCTGTTCGGCGCAGAGAGTTTTGGCGCTTCTCTTCGATGTCGTCGATGTTGACGTCGAAGTCGCCTTCGTCTTTTTCCCTCGGCGTCGAGCGCGCCTTTTCGGGGGCGTGCTTCGCCAATCTAGGCTTCTCTTGAGCTTTCACCGGCTGGGAGTCCTTTTCGAAGGATCCGCTGGGCTGTTTGACCGTGGACGCAGCTGTGGCTGTCGATTGCTTCGACACCAGTGCTCCTTTCGAGGACTTTGGCTCTGTTTTTCGAGAGTCTGTCGGGGTTTTAGGGGGTCGACGTGTCCCTTACCTCCTTTGTCGACTTCTTATCGGTCTCTACGACCGTGTAGTCCTCTGGTCCCTCGGCGATGTTGTCCTCTTCTCAGCTCAAGAGGCCCAAGTCCCTTTGCAACGGAGGTTCTCCTTGGCCTTGCATGGCGTAGTTCGCTCTCCTCCGTCTTTCCCTCACTCTGAGGATCTTGGGGGTGAATGCCGAGCAGGTATTGCAATCCTTGCTTTCGTGGTCGATTGGCAGGCAGAGGTTGCAGACTGGGTGCTGGTCCTTTTGCACGTATTGGTGGTGGCAGTTACGGCAAAATTTGAAGTGGGTTTCGGCCATTCCTGCGCTCCGGTGTGCGCATTTTCCGTCGAACGTCGAAGTTCTTTATCTTCCTCTCCTTCTTTGTCGTCCCGGCTCTGTGTTCCTGGTTGTGAGATGAAAACTCAAACTTTTCTGTGGTTTTCTGCTTAATTTCTTCTCCTTTTTTCCCAAAACTCTGGAACTCATCGGTGATGATCCAGACCCAACAGCGGAAAAAAGAATCTGAAGATGGCGCCCAAAGGTGGGAGCTTCCGGAGGAAGCACGCCGACGTCATGGGAGGACACCAAATGGTGGGACATCGACGCCCACCTGGGCCACGACAATAAAAAAATAGAGAAAAAACACTACGACTCCGGACCCAACCACTAGACCGCGGAATAAGGCACAGCCTAGTGAATCCAGAAAGATTCACACTGCAAAAGTATATTATTCTTTGGAGCTTCTTATTACTATGTCGACCACAAAGTTGGTTTGCTTCAATATTGATCATAACAATAAAAATATTTGAAGCAAAAAAACTGAAATTCAGTACTCGTAAAAGTGTAGACAGTGCAAATTTGAAGAACTGAACTCTTACAAACAACCCCGTAAAATATCACAAACATTTCAATCAGGAGTTGGGCGCCGGGGTAAAATCAATGGAAAACAAATAAAAATATATGTTAAACATTAACATCGCACACATTATCAATATTGTACAAAACAAAGTAACCCCTACCTGAGCCAAATGCCTTCCCTATGAGCTGCCCCGGCAATGCCAGAGGCTTTATGATGCCTTTGTTTCGTGGCATAGACAGGTCCTGGGTCCCACTCAGGTTAACAGCAGCAACTCCTTTGGCTGGACTGTATGCGGTGCACTCTGGTAAGGGAAATACTCTATTAAATTAAAAGCAAACTTTGCCTAAATTCATGGACTGTCAGGTAAGTTATATTTTCAAGAACTAGCGTTTTTAAAATGTTCTATTTGGTAACTTATACAACTGATACATAGAGCATAATATTACAAAATAAATCTAAGAAATGTTATAACCGATATATAAATTAAAAGCATTAGCTATCTCACCCACAACTATAGGGATTAGCCTTAAAAGAGACATCTGATCAAATGTCATTCCCTGCAAAAAACACAATGCACGTCGTACAGAGAATGCACAATATGTATCATTTCATTTTCAGGATTGATTTAATAACAAAAAATAATAACATAGATCATGACCAATTAGAATAATACACCATTCAAAGCACATCAGCTAAGAATTGTAAAGATTCTCTCTAATTAAATGTCATCTGAATTTATGAAAAAGAAATTAGAGCCAAGTATAAAAAAGTTATGTGAATAATCAGAATTGTTACATCTAGATCATTTTTTCCAATCAATAAGTGGAGGGGATATCACACAAAAAGACACAAAAATCATAGATGGGATTGTACAGGAATGCCAGAATGCTAGGACCAGGATGCTTGTTTCCGTGCCAGGTAGGACTTGGCTTGGCAGTTCGGGCCGGACTGGTCCCATGAGGCACAGGGTCAAGACTGATTTGCATATGGCCGGGTCTAAAATGGGGTGACATGGCGAGCAAAAGAATGATGGATTTAACCCATATCTCTTGACTGGGAGTGAATGTTTGATTTGCTCTGCATTCCGTCCATCATCTGTGTGTCTTATGCTTTCTCGCCCTAAGTGCGCCGGGTATGCACAGACATGGGTCCCGGGCTCACTGTGCCACTGGATTCAAGCTAGCCTGGCTGATATGGGGTGATGCCCCGAAACCGGTCCCAGGGTGCTGGTTTGCGGTCCAGGGAGAATGTTTGATTTGCTCTGCATTCCGTCCATCATCTGTGTGTCTTATGCTTTCTCACCCTAAGTGCGCCGGGTATGCACAGACATGGGTCCCGGGCTCACTGTGCCACTGGATTCAAGCTAGCCTGGCTGATATGGGGTGATGCCCCGAAACCGGTCCCAGGGTGCTGGTTTGCGGTCCAGGGAGAATGTTTGATTTGCTCTGCATTCCCTCCGTCATCTTAATGTCTTTTGCTTTTTCGCCCTAAGAGTTTAACGTATGCATACATAAAAACATTCATAAACAAAATAAGTATTTGCAAAGCCAAATGTTCGCCAGACTTACTAGTTTGTACAGTCAATGCTTGTTCCAGACCTATATTTCATGTTTTTTTACATGTTCTTTGCTTGTTTCACTGTTACTCTATACCTTTCCTCTGTAAAGTGCTCTGCAACCCGATGTCTAGGACCTTGATGCACTATATCAAGAACCTGAATAAATGAATGGCTACAATTGCAGATTTTCCACAATGTACTGCTCACTGAATCAACGTGGTGTTTCTCCACACCATGACCAATAGAAGGCCAATGTGGCTAGGTGGCAGACAACTACACATAAAAGAAGTGGGAAACGTTAGATTTCCCAGTAGCATGGAAAACCTACACAAAAAAGGGATAGCAAATAGCCATTGGCTCCATCCCACCAAACAGGCAAGACTGCTTTCGAAGCAGAAGTCTTAGGCATAGGAAACCCGTCATATTGTGCACCCTATACACATCATGTCCCAAAACGTATTTTTACACGGTAAGACACACACACACCTCTGCCATCCACATGTGGGAAAGCGAGGGGCTTTTTAAAAAAAAAAAAAAGTGCTAGTAGAACAGTCTCCTCTATGAGTGCAGGTTAAAAGGACTGCACTCACAAGTTACAATTCTGCTGCCATTGCTATCTGACATACTTTGAGATGACGAGGCACTAGACGCTCTCACTCAGGCTGGGAGATCACTTTGGCCTAGACTCAAGGAAGGACAGCGAAGCATAATCGTGGATCAATTCTAATGAACTTGCAGGCTGTCAAGTTTATTGGAGGAAAAACACATGAAAAGGGAGCTGAACAACTGTGAGTGCCTAGCCCTGTCTATGGTAGTGTACATTTGCTTTTGCAAGGCATTCAAAGGACTTACATCTCTACCAGAAAAGAGTCTAAACCGCACTTAAAAATATTTCCTCTTCTTAAAGATCTGCTCCAAAATGTGAGCAGCTAGTGAATAATGGAGAATTTCTTCCCACCTCTTCCATTTGCCAGGGTGATTTATATTCATGTCTCACACTGCAGCAAGGAGGAAAACTTTGGCAATCTTCACCAAGCAGTGCAATAAATTTCAGTCAAGACACTTGGAATTTTCAGTTATTTTACCTGTCTGCATGAAGCCTGACTTGTACCCATTAGTCGTTTCACTTTCTGGCGTTGAAGAAGGAGACCCTGAACAGTTGGGTTTTGTGGAATGGCTACCAGCAGGCGAAAGCCGACTTCTACATTCTGCAAAGTCAACAGACGATAAATTACCAAAGCGAGATTTCCTTGAACAAAAAAAAATGACCACAGTTACATGCTTACATTTTTTCACATTTACATTTCGTGTAGTGCGTACGCGAGACACCTCCACACTGGTTTTTCAAGGTTCTTTCAGCATTTATTGTGTACAAAAGAAATCCATCCCAATAAAGTAACTGGAAGAGGGCACCCAGCTGCCTATCATCTCCATGCATGGATTTAACATGTGAAACTCCTTCTAAGGACTGTGAAGGTTTAATAAGGACAAACTGAGTATTCACACAAAGGATTTGTTCCTTGACGAGGTGAATTGAGGTGAAGTCAAAAGTAAATTACACATACTCACTAAAAATGGTTTTAAATCAGGGTCTTAGAGACAATAGCCAAATAGTTGTCCCTATGTTGCTAACGATGAACAAAAATGGGCTACAACTCACCCTAAGTTCTATATGTGACAATCTTAAATGCAGTTACACACTCTGCCTTCAGCACATTTGACTGACTTAAATATTTCTGCCAATTAGACCCTTTGTGGTGCATCTAGTATTTGAGTGATGGCAGCCTCCTCCACTCACACTTCACCAGTGAGATGAGCTCATAAGCTTTGGGGGCTCCCATAAATGTATAGAATATGTGAGTGACCGACAAAAACAGCAATATTTTGCTGGCCTTCATCTTAACACTTCCTGTAAGTATCGACTGTTGTCTGTGAGACTTGCCATTGTGTGGGTGGAGGGATTGGGGTTTCAACGGACCCTGCCAAAGCCCTACAAAATCAATAGGACTTTTCTCCACTGCTTGATGTGAAATGATAAGAGCGATACAGTTCTTCTGTTATTTAAGGCTACCTCACCCGAGCTTGGGTTTTCAAAGGGTCTGCCTGTAACCGATCCCAACGTTCAACGCACTTTCTAAATGGCCACATTGGGCAACCTTACAACACACAAGCAACTTCAAGCTCTGGCCGCTGACATTCTCTGGGACCTACAGTAAGGATTTAAATCCCGGCAGAACCAACAGCCTTTAACCTATTTCAGGGGTCTACATTGAGTGATGGGAAGCCCGTTTACATTAGTTGCTTCGTAATATTACAGTTGTGGTAACTGGAGTTATATAAAAAAAAAAAAAAAATTTGCTAATTTTATACATTTAGTTTACCCTGTATTTGCTCAGAGTTCGTGCTTTGTTTTAAGCATTAGAAAACTTGCGAAAACCTTTCTGGGTTATGCAGCAAGTAAATAAAAAGTCCTACGTGAAAAAATAAAATGTAAAATATAAGTAACAGGTTTGGACACCAAAGCAGAGCAAACACAAGGGATGATGGACGGAGCGCTAAAACTTTTCAAACACTCACCCCCAGTCGCAGATCTGGGTTGAATCCATCATCATTCTTTAGCTCACTTTCCCACCCCAGTTCAGACACAGCTATATGCAAATCACTCTTGACCCTGTGGCTCATGGGAACAGTCCTGCCGGAACTGCCAAGCCATGTCTTCCCTGGACCGGAAACAAGCGTCCGGAGACCAAAGAAGGCCCCAGATTAGATCCTAAGTATGGTGTGCCATGTTTTTTCCTCCAACCTTTGCAAAGGGCTACGATAAACACTGAAAAGGTTTCCTTTCGAGACATCCATTTGAAAGTTGTGACTTTGGCAACAATTTATGTTGCACAGACGTTTTGTAAAGTTATTGTGGTTGCCGAATGCTTGTACTCCTGTAAATGCTTCATTGCACTATGGGGAAATTATCCTTCCTCACAATCAAATAATACATTTCTAGAAGAATATTGTTTGCAGAAAGCAATTAGTGTTCTTTCATCGACACAGAAAAGCTCTGCAGAACGTAAACTTGCAGACAGAAATTGTGAGTACGTGTTCCCGCATGGAATTATGCTGCAAATATGAAAGAAGGGTGACTCGAATACCCTAAGCTGTGATCTGCTGAATTGTATTCAAATAGTATGAGAATTGCATCACTCTGAGGGGAAACAACACTGCATCTGGGTGAGAAAACTGGGACTCTCGAACCATTCTAAAGGGTGAAAATCAGAAACGCCACAGCCTGACAAAAAAAAAACAAAGGCACATGCCCTAATTAATCCTGAAGTGCTCCGTTATAGGTGCTGCTGGTTGCTCAAGACAGCCTGTATATGTTAACAAATATTTTTTTTAAATCAGCAAGGTGTGTCAAAGAACTGAAATTAGCAGTACGTGGTTTCCCCAAAAATGTATCTCAACTTCTGTGTTTTCTAGCTTTTGTGATCAGTGCCAGTTATAACCCCCCCCCCCCCCCCGCCCCCCCATGGTACCACCCGACAAAACCTCCACAGGCATTTTCATCAAACCCAACTAGCATGTGTTCTGGTCAAGTGTGCAGGCATCTCAAGCAAACAATTGCGGTGGGCATACTGAGGTGATGATGCAGACAAAAGTCTATCCCACAGGATGGCAGAGAGGCGACTGGGCTATTTTAGCGGTCCAAAATTGTATGATTACATTAGATTTATGATCAGATGCCTAATCAAAATGATGGGTCTTCGATAACTTTGGTGGCTACGACTAACAAAGACCAAATGCATGTAGACTCTTGTAAGAAGGGTGGATTAGGAAAATGCAAAACATCAGTGACGCGCATCCAAGAAAACCTAGCTCGTCGGCACACCGTACCTTCTCTGTTGCCTTTCCAGCAGATGAGGGGGCCCTTTGACAGAGCTCCCTGGGAGTTCCTCACTATGTAGTACTTTAAGTGCTTCTGCTTCTTCGGCTGAGTCGTGAGCTTCAAGTTAATGTGGTTCGAGAACTCGGTGAAATATCGAAATCCCCTCTCACCACAACCTACGCAGTTTCCGGAGAAACCTACAAAACAGCAAGAAGACAATTTACATCCACCTTCAACAACCAACGCAGAAAAGGATATTCAAAGTAATCAGTTCAATTAACATTGTATACAGCGAAAAGAAAAGAGTGAAGGAGGTGGAGAGAAAACCAAAAAAAGCGCGAGAGAAAGGGGCAAACGAGAAAAAAGGAAGACATCGCAGAAAAGGGATGTAAAGAGATACATAAAGAAGGGGAACTAGAGACTGATGATGCACACTGCTAGAAAGCATAAAAAATTAAGGTAAACCATATTTATTGGAAAAGAGAGCTGCCTGGTTTGCACGAGTGAATCAGGGTCGGTGATAAACGGAGAGATCAGCCAGAGTGAAACCTCCAGAAGGACCTCTGGAGAGACATGAAGGTAGAATCTTACCCGAGTAAGATGTAGCATATGAAGGTTCCAAGTCCCCCTCATACAATAAACTCAAGTTTCAGGATTACGCAGCCACACTTACTGAGGCAGTTCTAGAGGGAGAGGAACTGTGTCCCTACACAGGGTCAAGAATAGAAACAGGGGGTTCACGCGGTGACAGAGCCTTCCCTTGGTTTCACTTTAAAGGCCATAAGACACGTGCAAAACTGAAGGAGAACACCGACCAGAATGTTTTACCTACTAGTGGTTTAAAGCATGCCTTCACCAAGTTTGTTCACTAAAGGGGTATTTTTCATATTTTAATTTTTTTTAACGTATGGCTGAGGACATACCATGTACGGCAAGGAGGACGCTGCAAATGTCACCGAAGCTTAAAATATGAATATCCTTATGACCTTTGCAAGGGTATGGACAGGTTACTGGCGTACCTCATCCATCTGGTTACTTATATGACACAATGAACCATTTCTATCCCAATCACCTAGCAAGCATTGCTCTGGTCATTGCTAGTGTTACCGGAAAGCAATCGCTTACTTGGAATGTAAGACATTTTTAAGACAACAAATAAACCCATACCAATGCGGAGCCTATCGAACTTTGATGGATTCCTGGACCAGGCAGGATTGAAAAGTACAGTGATATTCAAATACGACCCCGTGGAGCTGCCCCTCAGAGCAGAAAGAGATGTATAAACCACTCAGATCGCTTTGCTTTGGGGAAAGCCTGACGCTTCATCTCCGTAGGTCTTGGACTGCCGATCACTTAACATTTTTGGCTCTGCTTCGTGGAAAAAAAAAAAGACACTGAAAAGAACAGCACATTCTCCATTTTCCCAAAAGGACTCAAATTAAATGCTCCTTTTCCACAGTTCCTTTACAATAATTTCCAAACTTCTCAAAGGTTTATTATCGCAGCTTCACAATGCTGGAAGTTCTGCAGCTTGTCTCTCTATGGAATCCAGCACACTATAAATCACTGAGACACCTAGGATAATTTTCATTTTTCTGCAGTATTCTGCTCTTGCAAGAGAGCCACTCTGGCTTGTAGGGAAGAGGGACATCTTTGTCAGAGTTCGAAGCAGTCGGGTGGAGCAGGACCTTTTAAAAAGATCTCTTTATTGGCATTTGAAAGGTATAACCATCAAGCCAAGATTGAGAAAAAAAAGAAATAGCATTCGGAATCAATTGCAATCGGGTGGAGCAGACTGGGCATATGAAATGCCTGGTCAACAGTGCAAGTATCACAGACCTTTAGAAATGGATTTCACTGAAGTACTAATGCACTCATGAAAGAGTTGACAGTGCAATTAAAACTGGAGTCCATAAGTTCCTCAAAGCAGTCAAAAGGCTGACCAAAACAGTTCACGATTAATGCTTCAAGGAGGTCCAGGATGCTGCACTCTCCAGTTACCTGGGAACGGTTCTGTGCAAGAGATCACATCTGACACCTGACCTCCAATCTATTTTAATATCAAAGATGGGGGCAGAAAATACAGTAGGAGGAATCTGAGGTCCATCAAACATTCACTTAAAACAGCCAGCTGGATTTAAAGAGTGTCGTTGTCTACCCAACGCACGCCTACAACTTGTCAACTTTACTAGCAAAAAGTCAAAGGAATAAAAGAGAACTATTACTTCAAAGCAACAAGAAAAACCAACCTCTGGGCATGAAAGATGCAGATGTTTATATCACTGTACCTAGAAGTGCATTTTTTCCATTGTCATCTGGTAGAAACCGTTTGTCAACAGCACACACCAGTATGTGCTCAGGAAGATTTGGTGTTTTAGCTCCGACCAGAAGAAACCCTGCTGGCACCTCGATCTGCTCCAGGCACACCGACACCAACCGAAGGTCTTTTCCAGCGAGACAAAAACCTGAAAAGTAAAACAACAAAAAAACGAGTCTTCAACATGCTTCCATGCAGTCTTGGATGAGCTAGCCAAACAGTCTAACAACAAGATGAAGGTCTGTTTACAGCGAGCACATGAGTTCCAAAACAGCAGAAACCAGCGACAAATAACATGTCCAACAACAGCTCCCACAAACAACCTGTACCCGTCTTAAGACCCTTTCTGACAGAAGGCATGCTGAAGCAGAGGTCAGTTACTTAGTGGGAACCTGATATGAGGAAGATGTTGCGTGGGCACACTCTGAATTAGGATCATGCGCATGTCCTCACCCCCCCTCAAGGAGGCACTGTGTCCGGAGAACCACATTACGGGCCAGTCCAAAGGTAGAAAGGAGGTTGTACTGGTAAAGAGAGGAGAGGGGAGAGATACTTATGCTCAAGTCTAACAATTATTAGGATGCTTCCAAGGGTGCACCCAAAAGGCACACGCTGATGTATCTGTGATCGTGCAAAACAGACCCAGAAGACTAAGGCCATCATTAAAAGTTGTGATGTCAGATGCGTGCAAATTTTACGCTCAGTAAATATAGTTTGCATGGAGCCCAGTATTTGCCAGGAACGCAATTTACACCAGATTCCAACTTTAGGACATCGAAATGGGACTATAGTGTGGAAATTGTGCATGCTTCCTCCTTTCTGAAAATCATACTGCCAAAAAACCCTGGTGTACAATTAGTGTTCAAATTCTAGTCTTGCTCTTTGCACGAAAGGGGATTACCAGATAACTTGTAATAAGATGAACAAATTAATGAATAAATAATGTTACTGTATATGACTAACTAAAATCATTACTAAAAGGCCTTATGTTAAAATCCACCACACAAACAAATATGATTCAGACCTGGTTTGCACTCCGCTTCTGTAATTCACCTAATGTTCATCTTCAAGTCCAGACTCGGCAAATATATCACATGTGAAGTCCAGAGCCTTTCTGCTGACTTTTGGCCGTTCATAAAACATTCTTTAAAATAGTTGAATAATCACGGCTGCTTTGTTTGGTTCCAGGCTTTGAAGCTTTTTTTGCATTATATTAAAAAATTACCCATATCAAGCCAGAACCATTATGTCTATTGAGTTAAAATACAGTAAAAGCGCCTTGTTGCGGGTCAGTATTCCTTATGTTAAAAACATAGGTTTTAAGAGGAACTGGTGGGCAGACCCAAATTCCGGGCACCATAATAGTAAATGCATAAACAATTTTTTATTGCATGTGCAAAACTTGCATTTTGGATTGATGCTGAATCTGTTACTCGAGTTTGGTTGTAGTTCTTGAGTTGGTAATGCTAGAAACGTGGCGCGCATTATATTTCTCCTGCCTTTCAGATAGTACTGCGTGAGTTGGGCTTCAAAAGAAGGTAAGTTCATGTGGATGTAGTGATTCTTTGTCAGTTGTTCTGCAAATTGCAATGACATGTTTATTCATTATTTCCTTCAGAGCAGTAATCAGATACTAAACTTGTAGCGTGTGCATGCCATCTAGAAGACCAAACTTCTCCCTGACCCCTTTGGCCGAGTAAGGGAGATAGAAAAATATATTTTTCTTATTAAACACTAGACACATATTCTGACTTGAAGCAAGACACACACACATCTAAACTGTAGTTGTATGCATTGATATGCAACATGATACGACAAACAAAAACAAAAAAGTGAAACATAGAATCGGGCTCTGGGTAAAAAACATTATGCGGATAGCAGTGCTTTGTTTCAAGCAGAAAAAAATGAGTGGCAGTAAGTTACTCTGCAACAGGCCATCACTAACATCTTTTGTCATTTATATCCTAGCTGGGAGCATATGCCAAATGTGAGAAGTTGGCCTGATGTATGATGTCACTAGTTCTAGTGTACACCTTATATCAGTCCAAATACCCTTATGGTGATTGGTTGTAAAGTCAACCTTATAGACCAGCTATCCTAGTGGTAGCATGGACAAGAGCAGTCTTAGGCTAAACTCTGAATGGCATGTGAAGCCAGCTGTGATACCATATATAATCCCTTGAATACCAAATGAAAGGACACCACAACAGATATATATAAAATAAAGTGTATTTATTCTAAGCAAACCCTCAGCACTCTTTATGAGATTAGAGGTAAGTACAACACAGTCTTATTTAAGCATACATTAAGTCACACAGGTAAGTAATACAGTTAGGCCCTAGGGGCCACGCAAACCATATACTAAGTAAGTGGTATAAGAACCACTGTCACGGAAATAGGATAGGCCTAGGGAATCGCTGGGGCTACACTACACTAGCGTTAGTTAGGAAGTGGGAGGCCCACGGGATTCGTGTGCAGAGTGGAAACACTCACGCGTAATGCGTAAAAGTCAATAGCAATAGTACAGTTTAGAAAACGGTAGATTTAGGACACTTCCGGAGTAGCTAGGAAGTTGAGACTTGAAAACTAGACACTAGGATAGTCACTATCCTGATGAGTATCGGAGTACCCAAGTTACCTAGCCCACAGGCTGCGGGTGCATAGGGGTGAAGATGCGTCGTTTTCGTCGTCGACTCCTATGGATGCCTGAAGAAAGATGCTGACAGGCAGTCAGTGAAGAGTGTCCGGTGGATCCCAAGGCTGGGATCAAGAAGAGAAGAAACCTGCAAGCAGAAGGGACAGAGTCAAGGTCACTAGCCAGAGACCACGTGGAACCAGGAAGGAACCAGGCGATGTCGTGAGGATTGCAGGTGAAGGTGAAGCTTGTCGCTGCAGCCAGGAGGACCAGGAAGCGTCGAGGACGACCAGGACCAGGAGGCGAGCTGTCCCACGAAGGCTCTTGCTGTCGGCGGCGTCGAAGTTGGACTAGGACTCACCAAGCCTTGGCAAGCGGAACCCACGAAGAACGAAGGACTTGCTTCTGGTGCAGACCAGGAGGGTCTGGGGTGCTTCTTCTTTGCAGAGAAGCGGGAGCCAGTCTGGAGGAGCCAAACCAGCGCAGAAGATTTCAGGGTGCGTCGTCACAAAGGCCACTAGCCGGCGGGCAAGCAACCGGACAGACGCGGCAAGCAGGAAAATGCTGAAGGGCCCCACGCAGGACTCGTGGAGTGTGGGGGGGCTGATCTTGGGTGCAGATGGTGCTTGGGGTTGGGGCTTCTCAATCCCCGGTGCACAACTTCGAGGGTACCTCAGAAGCTGCGCTGTAAGTTACTAGCCACTTTTTCCAGGTAGCCGGTCCCACGTCGCTCGTCGCCTCCACGGATCTCAGCTCGGCTGTAGATGTGGATCAGGGTCGGAGAAGTCTGGAAGTCAAGGCTCTGGTCAGGCTCTGCAGTCGGTTCCTCGTAGAACGTGGGCAAAGCGAAGGGTAGTCTCTTGATGGTGCCTGTTTGCACAGGGTAGCCACTCCTTGGCTACAAGGGAGATTCTTCAGTCTTCTTCTTTCGTCGAATGTCGAAGGTCCAGAGTTTCTGTTCAGTTTTGCAGGTTCAGGATAATCTAAAGTCTTGAGGCCCAACTCCCACTCTTATACTAATCTGGGGGGCTGGGATACCTGCTAGGTCACGCCTTATGGGTGGGACCTGGGAGGGGGTGGTTACACCCACTTCCCTTTGTCCAGTTTCGCGCCAGAGCTGGGGCTGGAGTGCCCCAGCGCCGGTTTGAACTGGACTATGCAAGGAACACCTTGTGTGCCCCAGGCATGTCTCATTCCTTTCAGCCCACCCTGCCCCAATACACTAAAGGCTGTCTGGGGAGGTGCTAGCACCTCCCCAAGCAGGAAACCTATTGTCCAGGCCTCCCTGGCTGGGATCACTCCCAGCTGCAGGAGGTCAGACTTGTGTCGTGGCAGCAGCATCCATTTTGTGATGCTGAGGCTTTGGTCAGAGGCTAACAGTTGAAGTATGATTTTAACAGGTCTTTCCCTCTAGAAGGGGGGAATAATATTATCATGTCCAGAAATGGTGTGGGGGTAGTATTCCAAAGTGTTAGACACCTTACACGACATGTTTTGTGAAAGCCAAACCATAGTTACCATAACCGTCTAAGATTATAAGGCACTTTAAGAGTATATGGTAGGCTATATCATAGAACAGCTATAAGGACAAGGTTCCGAAAGCTGCAGACAGGCTCAGCTCATGCTAGAGCACCATCTCACATGTTACCAAGCACTCTGCCTCCAGGATTGTCAAGGCCTGCCATAGGAGTGACTGATAGGTACACATGTGTCTATATGTAAGTTAGGTATAGGAATACTACACCTAAGCAAGGGGTGATTACACGACCTTGCCCCGGCTGAGTGATCAGCCAGTTGTGTCAAAATGGAAGGCCAGGCCAGGCCAGGGGTGGCATAATACATGCTGCAGCCCCTGGTAGGCCTAGGGTACACCTATGCCCTGGGTACCTAGGGTACACTGTACAGGGGCCAATAAGGTGATCCTATCCAAATGGGTTATGCACCTAAAGTACATAGTATTAATTTAGAGAGAGAACAGCAGGGCTGTGGGTCTGATTAGCAGGCCCACAGCCACATCTAAGTCGAAAACCAGTAAAGCAAAAGCAAAAAGTGGGGGTGAACATAGAAAGCAGACCCTACTCTCCTACACCAAAACAGAAGGGTCTCCAAATATTCTTCAAAACCCCCTCTCCTGTTCCTAATAATCACACTGTGGATACTTTTACATGTCAGTAAGGCCTGCCAGACCAGAATAGTGTCTTTGGCGATCACGTATTTGATTGGAATTTTAAAACGGTAACAGAATGTCAATGTAATGTTCAAAAAAGTCTACAAATCCCTGAGGATGGAGATTTGGGGCCTACTTGAATGCCATGCGTGGTACGGCATACTAACTGTGTGGTGATGGTTCTGGTGGTGTCTGGCGGTGGTGCGGTCGGGGGGAGGGGGTTGGGCGTTGGGAAGGGAGGGGGGGGGGGGTTCTTGATTGATGCCGTATGAATAGCTCTCCATTGTTCCTCTATACGACAAAATGTCAAGTGTTGTTGCTATTTACTATGTGGCAGTTTCTCCTGGTTTGTCAGGGGCCTGCAGCCCTTGCCTACTTGATTAATAAAAAGTGTTGTTAAAAAAAAAAAAAAGTCTACAAATATTTAAAAATTGCCAATTTAATAGAATAATGGTTCAAAGTTCTAAGAGGGGCCGATTTTTTTGTTCCACTGGGGGTTGCACTGCATAAACATTTTTGAAGACCTCTCCTCTAGAGGCAGGGTGCCTCGGTTTACTCAATACCATTAGCAGCACAAACGCAATGTATGTCGGTACACACGTGATTGGCAAACCCTGTGATAGGAATTCTGAGTCACCAGAGCTGCTGCTTCGAATCCAGAGCACTAGATGTTCTTTCTTACATTTTTGGCACTGCAGCACTGGCCCTTTATCGGTCTATTGGGATTTGGGAGATATTCAATCTCTTTCAACCAAAAATGTCTGCCATGCTTTCCTACAACACACGCAAAGGCAATGGAAATGTCTGCTGAGAACCAGACACAAGCAAAATGGAAATACAATGGGTAAAGCGAAGGGAATGGTACCCCTGCATGACCCTGGCTTTCAAGAGAATTGTGTGTAACAAGAAAACACACTTTCTTACTTATCACTGAACGTTCCACCTTATTTTTAGTCTGATGGTACATTTATTTTACATTTTTAAGGCTTGCCAGATAGATACACACCACCTCAGTTTCATGTCACGACAAAGCAAGTAGCCTAATGCTTATACCAAACGCTTCAATGTTCTCAGAGTCCTTTTTCAGAGGTTGGCTTATCACTGACCGTGCAAGTATGGAAATGTTAAAGGATTTCAAAATAGACTATGACCACGGCCACAGGACTTATGCGGTAGGGGAGCACCAAATTTTGTGGCAGGGTTGACTAAATTATGCGGCACGAAAAAGCAAATGATGTGCCACATTTATAGATACTATTACTTCATAATTTTTTTTAAACATTTACATGTGGTATTACTGTCTGGGCAAAGAGTTCACTTCATTAGTACAAGTTTAACAACTAAATACAGAAAAAGCAATCAAAAGATGACCAATGAATCATTGCAAAGGGCTCTTCGCTCCGTGCAAACCCACATCACCAAGTTTTTGATAACTTTTGATTTGCCTGAGCTAGAAACAATTTTTATGGTAAAATCGACAGATTATGATGCAGATGATGAATTGTGTGGTAAATGCAGCAAAACTACAATAATGCAAAAAAAGGTTCAGCCGTGGAATCGCCCAATTCCAGTAGCCCTGACTAAGAATTATACAGGGGGAGCAAGAAAGAGTTCATACTGTGAATGACTGCAGTCTGTTTAACATGATGCACGCCAACATTGTAACATCATATGCCAAGAATGAAAAAAAATGTGTTTCCAAGTCCTTTTAATGTGATTTTATTAGATATAGACAACCACGTTATCAAATGTCTGGAGGGGTTTCGGAGGTCACTCTCCAGTATCGAACACATTACCAGCTCCCACGGCATCCCTATATTCATCTACTTCTGAAAGCGCCCAGGCTATGAGGATAGGGGGTATCGATAAAGCACACCTTCGCAACGGCTGCTTGGCGCGAAGGTCAGTAAATAACATGCAGCAGAACGAAGGAGGAAATTACAAACTGAACAAAGAAGTTTTCAATGTTTCCGAAAATAGTGAAAGAAGGTTGAGAGCGACGTTGAAGAGGCGGCAGGTTCCAGAGTTGGGATGCTGCAGTGGAGAAAGACTTGTCACCTGTGCAAACTTTCCAAGTACAGGGAATCTGTTGAAGGAGATGGGCTTGCTTATCTTAAAGGAGGAAAAAGGGTGGTGCCAGATACATTTGATGAGAAGTAAATGAGAAGAGGATGAATATACTGCTTAGTGGATGATTGTTAATGATTTAAAGATGGTGCCTTTCCTAAAAGGGAACAAGTGAGGTCACAGCAAGATCACGGAAATAGTATGAAGAGAATGTTTATCTACAACCCACACATGCTACGAACAGTGTATTCCTAGGTCTTGCAACCTGCAATGAACTTAGCAGCAGCATACTGGATAAGCTATAGGCAGTGCCACAGGAATTATGCAATTCTGCGGCCACAGAGATTTTCAGCACGTACCACATAATCCATCATCTGCGGCATAAGATGTAGATTTTAACAACAAAAAATTGTTCCTAGCTCAAACTATCAAAAGTTTTTTTTGTTGTTTTTTTTAATAATGGCGAGTAGGGTTCCTGCACCACGTCATTTATCCACTCCCTGTGTGGCCAAATTCTATTTTATGCAAGTTATTTCATTTGTTGTCTCTGGGGCCTTATTGGTTCCCAAATCCTTCTGTGAGCAGCTCTGTCAACTGCCAATGGCTTCCTGTACGCGCAATGTAAAAACTTCTCAATATATTTTCAAAAAGCTGATGGTCACCCTGGGAGACGCCTGTAGGCTCAGGGCCATTTGGGCCCCCTGCTTGGATACTTGAAAAGAGCCCCCTATGTGCACCTCACAGTGGCAAGATGGCTGCTTCCTGCTCCATCTGCATTTGTATCAGGAGGAAACCCGCGGCTTGCGTGAATCCTTTACAGACAGAGAACAGGAGCCCACACCCATCAATCAATTCCAAGCAGTGGGCAAGAACATTATTCTGTTTGCAGTCACCAAAAAACTTATACAGGAAGCAAACCAAAACAAGGTTCATGCGGCACACACCAAGTCTGACAACTATTCTCCTCCACACACCATTTCTTGGGGGTGGCCGGGCGGATACTCTCTCCACTGAAGAGCAAAGGAACAAATACATTAACATTACTCAGGAAGGTAACCGCATTTAGTGCTGGAGTCATTTTTAATTTGAATCTAAAGACGTGATTTATCAAGTTATGCACAATAGCTGTTTTTCCTTATATTTGACAGCATTTATTCTGTTGCTAGGAACACAAATGTTACCCACAGCCACCTTTACTCTTTTTTTATTATTACAGATACCGTTTTTTTTTTTTAAATCATCACAATGTCTTGATTATTCAATCAAATTTACTATGCTCAACATTCATATAGAACTTGGTGACGTATTGGCTTCACAAATGAAAAATAAAATACATTTTATAAAAAGGTCAGGATTACATTTTGAGTGGGGATTTTATTTTGCTGAGTGTTATTTCTCAACATTTTGCTAAAAGACAGACATGTGGGGAGCTGGAGATGATGGTGGGAAGGGGGTACAGCTGTGAGCTGGGAAGAAGACACACAACAGGCTCAACCTGACACAAACCTACTGATCGGGGACTGTGATGGAGGAAACTGGAGAAATGTGATCAAGGAGCCTTAATGAACTCACCAAGAGTTATGCAATATTTATGGCATACTAGATGGAGAGAAAAAACTAGGAGGGGGAGGTACAGAGGTGAGAAAGTGTGAGGCATAGGGCAAAACCTATCTATGGTCACCCTTGCATGCAAGATCAATGCTTAACCAGGTCCCCATTGCACTAGGGCTGCACTACCAAACTGGCTCCCACATTATGCTCCAGTGTGACCAAGAGCTGGTACCATCAAGGAATAGATGCAGAGCTCCAGATGAGGCCTCAGGAACTGCACAAAACACTCCTAAGGATTTCTCCGCAAACCACAGAATACCTCTGAAGAGACCTGCAGAACTGGATACCAGACTCTACAAGCAACTTTTTAACTGACCAGAATGCACCAGGTGACGCGGCCAGAGCTATGCACAATACAGCAGAAGTAGCTGCCAAAACGCTGCACAAACTAAGGAAAGTAAATCCGCCAGTCCTAGTTCGATATCTGGTGGTTTTATTATCTCTCTTGCACACCAAGAAACCCACCACCACACACTAGAGATTGTCACCAGAGATAGATAGCATGATAAATCACAATGGAAGATGCTCCATAAGTGGAAGGGAATCGTGTTGGAATGTCAGCGGCAAAAAATTGGGGAAAGGTAAGAGAAGGAAGTCCAGGGACCAGAGCAAGGATGTCCGCAGGCAGGGAGGCGGTAAACATCACAGGCCAATAGCAGTTAAGAGATGGCACAAGTCTCAGGCAAGGGTATGAATAAGCTAGGAGATGACAGGGCAGGCTGGGCAGGAGAACCAGCTGAAATCTCATGGCAGCATGGGACCGGACAATGCCCTACTATCCCCCCCCCACACACACACACAGAAAGCAGGCCTACCCCCTTGCCCCCCCAAAAAAAGAGCAGAGCAGCTGTCCACTGCGGATAGGTTGGCCAGCGAGAGTAACTAGGATCTAGCACAACAAGGCCTGTTGGCTATGCAGTTCACACCACCATGCCTTAAAGCGCAGATGGCAAAAACCACACAGAAGCCAGAAGCACCATAACTAGGCCCGTGGAGAGTAGGAGCTGTAACACTACAACCCTCAGAATAGCGGACCATGGCAGAAGGAGGAGGCTGTATCAAGGGAGCTCAGGAAATAGTCCTGTGACTGCACAAGATATGACAAGGTGGCAGCCAGGAGAATAAACGCCACGACAAAGGCGCAACTAGAGCTAAAGCCTCAAAGTGACCATTTGAGCAAGGTAGTTCACATACAAAGACCAAGGGAGCAAACGTGGTTATGAACTGCAAGTGTCAGAGTGGAGATCAAGTTCCACCTTTTTGAATCATGGAGTCAAACCAGGTATATTAAAAATCTATTCTTATGATCAATCTTTCTCCTTGCAACTTTGTTAAAGCACTTCTGGCCAGGGTCCGCTCCTCCGCTAAGGTGGAAAAGGGTCGCCCCACTGCCATTCAGCACTGCAAAAAAAGGAAAAATAAAATGATAACGCACTGTTATTATCATTTTAGTTTTCTGTGCTGAGGCAGATTTGTGGGGCTGGGCATCGCAGGGGGGAGGTGGGGTGGGCACCCTCCTAAGTGCGCATGAATGTTTGGCCGGCCGTCTAGGGCCACCCAAACAGTCAAGCAGACTTTGCATGTTCTCCACGCCAGGGTGGAAAACATACCCAGGCACCCATTCCCCATATGAGCGCCGAACCACAGCGCTCAGACTAATCACAACGCTACATTGCAGCGTCGTGATTGCCGCAGAGGAGCCGAAGTGCTTCCTGTTCGAACAGAAGCCAGGAAGAAGGCGGAGAGGACAGAAGAGAGGCAGAGGCCAGCAGGTAAGGGATTCCCCCCCACCTGCTCCACCACTACTACTGCAGCTGCCATAAGGCACAACTCTTTGCATGTGATAAGTCTACTATTCCCATAGATCATTGCTGCACCCCAGCCCCTCATTTCTTTCAAAAGCATAGTGGGACAACTGACCCACTTATGTGGTCCATTCCACTTGCAAAACAGAGTCAATTCACGCAATGGCTCCCTTTCTTTCACTCTCAACCGTAAAAACATAAAATCTGGCAAAAAGAGACCTATGAGACTTGAGGATGTGGCCGTTTCTTGCGTTTGCCAGTCCAGCTGCCTCTCTTAAAGGCCCATCACTGTGCGGCTGGATTACAGCCGGGAAGGCGGAGAGCAGGTCCTTCAAGCCAGTCATAACATGATGGCCCAGCCAAGAGAATAATTCATCAGTGCACAGGCTCAGCCCTGACATGAGGAAATAAAAAGTGAGGACAGTTAGCAGTTGGAACGCTGTTTACGTTGGGTTGGCAGACTGACCTGCTCAGACTGTTCCCGGCCCTTCCTTTGTTTTTGTGTGACTAGATCAAACAAATCATATCACACCTACTCCATCCCTCTGAAGAGCAATGCAAATAGCAGAAAGGGGCTCAGAAGGGGCAGCCATTTTGAATTCCAATAAATACTTAACACAGTTTCACTGAGATGTAACTAGCACAGCATGGCAGACCTTGCCTTAAATTTCTTCTAATTTCAGAGATCATTATCTCGTGTAGAATCCTAAATTTGCATTCTCAATTTAGCAATTTTTTATTTTTCATACGATCCATTGTAAACTGATGAGGCCCAAAATAAATTTCGAGTCTGGGGTCGGCTGTAAGACCTGAAGCTAAAGCGTTAGGCAGGGAACAATATACATTCTTCTCCAATAAATGCAACCAACCACAGGATGCAACAGAGCCGCAACAGTACACAAAACACTCAACTGCTGCGTAAATTACCACGAGTGATCAAGTACATAGCCAGTCACCCCAATGAAACTGTGTTAATTAGATTATTATTAAAAAAAATTAAGTTAGGTTAAAGTGCTGTCCAAATGGTCGCTATACGACCCTGAAGACGACTTGGGAGCAACATTAAAAACAAATGGTGACATGAAACGGATACTACATGTGGGAAGCAACTTCCAAGCACAGGTGAAGAGGCAAAACAGTCAATCATTTTGAAAATGCATTTGAAAAACACAAGGTATGCCTGATTAGAAGGGCAAATGTAACCAGTTAGCCTCATGTTTATATTTATTATTATTTTTATTCTTAATTTCATTGCAATTTGTATCACGGTTTAAACTGTGTAAAAATGTACCCAAAAAAAAGCAAAAGATTCTAAGCCCATTTAACTCTTCCATAGACAGACCGGAAGTAGCTTAAAGTTTTGTGTACCCTTCAAGTCTGATTCAAGTATGCTTCACAGATGTCAGACAGAGCAATCCAGGAATATTTTTAGAGCACAATTCGTCCCCCCAGGGCACGGATAATCACAGTTACCCACTGTAAGAAATGGTGGGCTCTGGTTGGCAGTGGTTTGCCCACTGTCCAAGCAGGGGCACTTACTCTAGTCAGGGTAAGTTACACACCCTCAGAATATCCCACGTTCACCCCCATGGCTGCCTAGCAGGAGCAGGCAGGCTTATCTTCGAAGCAATGTGTAAAGTATTTAGATAAAACACACACACACACACACACACACACACACACACACACACACACACACACACATAAAACATCACAAACGTACTCCACACCAGTTTAGAAAAATAGCCAATATTTATCGGAGTAAAACAAGACCAAATCGACAAAAAAATCAACATACACAAAGCAAGATAAGATTTCTCAAAGATTAAATGTAGATATAGTGCTCAGAAACCCAATAGCTCCAACTAGGGTTAAACAACGTGCTTGACGAAGTCAAATCGAACAGTTCGGTGCCGATCGCGATGGAGCGCAGATCGGCTACGGGGTCACACGGACCCCAGTTACAGTACCTTGAAAAACGATGAGAAACAGACATTGCATAGCACATGGGAGGTGAGGCGTCACTGAAGCCAGCGTGGCATCGGTTCCTTACTGCTACAGGGGATGGGAGGTGCCGGTTCCTTACTGCCAGGCAGGGGAGGTGATGCGTTGGATCCTTACTACTGCAGGGGAGGTGAAGCAGCGTTGGTGGTGAGGCGTCAGTTCTTTATGATGGTGCAGGGGTCGATGAAGCTCCAAAAGGTAAAGCTGCAAGGCGCCAACTTTGCGGTGTCGATGTCGCATCACAAGGCCACAGGTGCTGCCGCAGAGTCAGGTGTCATGGACATCTGTGACACGGCACCTGGGACTCACTCTGTGGTGGGACTTCGGGGGCGCTGCAGCGGCCTTGGCCTGCACTGCAAGTCATGATTGTTGTACTCAGCAGGGACCACGGCTCCGATGCAGGCAACGGTGCTGTGCCGAAGAATGGTGCCAGAACAAAGTCACACTCGAAGTCGATGTACCAGTTTCTTCTTGAACACAGCAAACAAATTCCCAAGGCCAAGGAACTGGATTTGGCACCACTTGACAAGTTGGGACTCCCAGCAGAGGAGTCCAGGTGCTGCTGGTGAAGTGAAGTCTTTGATGGCCCTGAGACTTCTAACAGAAGGCAAGCTCAACTCAAGCGCTTGGAGAACCTTGGATAGCAGGATATACAAAGTAAAGACTAGTCCTTTCACTACCAGGACAGATGCACCAGCAGTGGCAGCACGGCAAAGCAAACAAAAAAGTGGCTGTCTCTCCTTGCAGCAATCAGCTCCTTTTCCTAGCAGTATGTCCTCAACCCAGAAGTGTTAGGAGTATATGGTGTCATAGGTCTAGAACTTGTATCCATTTCAGCCTTTTAAGTAGGGATGCTTCAAAGGCAAGTCACTGTAGTGCACAAGACCTTGCCTTTCCCTGTCCTGGCTCCTGACACACTCCAGGGAGTGGAGACTTCTTTGTGTGAGGACAGGTACAGCCATATTCAGATGTCGGTGTCAACTCTTTCCACCACTCTTGTTTAGAAATACCAATCAGCCTGGTGATGGGCCGTCAGAATATGCAGAGCACAGCCCAGCTCCCTTTATGACTGTCTAGAGTGAATGCACATACAGCCCATCTGTCATCAAGACCCAGACGTGTATTCAGAGACAGGGAGAGGCACAGAATGGTTAAAGTAAAGAAAATGCCAACTTTATAAAAGTGGCATTTTCTAACCTGCAATTTAAAAACCAATTTCACCAAAATATGCATTTTTAAATTGGGGGTCCAGAGACACCAAATTCCAATTTTCCATCAGCTCCCAATTGGCAGATACATGTATAAGATGTTATAAGGCAGCTCCAGTACTAAGCTGTGGGAGAGATAGGCCTTGCTGTAGTGAAAAACGAAATTGGCAGTATTTCACTACCAAGACATGTAAAACACAACAGCACATGTCCTATCTTTTAAATAAACTGCATCCTACCTATGGGGTACCTTTGTGCCAACTTTAGGGGTGCCTTACATGTAGTAAAAGGGAAGGTTTAGGCCTATTAAGTGGGTGCACTTGCCAGGTCGAAATGGCGGTTTAAAACTGCACACAGACACTAGAATGGCAGGCCTGAGACATGTTTGCAGGGCTACTCGTGTGGGTGGTACAATCAGTGCTGAAGGCCCACTAGCAGCATTTGGATTACAGACCCTGGGCACACACAGTGCACTGTACTAAGGACTTACTAGTAAATCAAATATGCTAATCATGGAAAAACCAAATATACTATGTTTTAGGGAGAGAGCATCTGCACTTTAGCACTGATTAGCAGTGGTAAAGTGCCCAGAGTCCTAAAACCAACAAAAAGGAGGTCAGACAAAAAGGAGGAGGAAGGCAAAAGGTTTGGGGATAACCCTAAAAAAAAGGGCCAGGTCCAACACACACGGTAACCAAACTAATTTTTTGGACCTGGGTAAAAGGTGAGGGGATCTGTCTGGAATCAACAGGTAACCACAGGATGTGGTCAGGCATAGATCTATGAAGAGGATGCATTGGCAAAATAAGTGTCCTTCACCCGGTGCCGGGTAATCAAATCGCATGCAGGACAACACCATTCAAGACTAAAGCAATAAAGGCTCTGTGGGAAAACATGAAAATTCAGAGACAACCCTTCAGACACTGCATACTGGGTTAGGATTCCAAAGGGACTGTAACTATACCAAGCAACGCATAGTGGAGAGTAACACAAACCGTCTGTCGTGCATGCGCCTTCTGGGGCTGGTTTCTGGGCATACGGGAGAGGTGGGCTATTGGTATCAGACAGGTCTTCCTCTTCCTCCTCTTCTTCCATTTCAGAGACCGTCTGGCCGGTGGTAAGATCGAAACTGCCGTTCTGCGTGCATCGGTGGCCGAGTTCCTTATCCAAGTCCTCCACTCTGGGCTTCACGTCTGAGCCAAAAGCAGATACACAGTTACCTTTATTTTGAACAACAAAAAAGTCCTGGTTAACACTCTGGAATTCTAAAGTAAGCAATGCAGGTCCTAAACACGCTAAACGTCTACACATGTAAAAATATAATACATTAAAACAGCATTAAAAGATGCAAAGGTCAAAGAACATTAACACCTAGGAGCCTCAAGACTTTAGTGTCTGCGTAAATTAACTTCATGCTCAGTTATTGTGGTATGTTAAGGAATCCTAATAAAGAGCAGGTACACCAAAGGTTTCCTGGTGCTGAACAGATGTAGCTGAGCGAGTGGTACAAGGAGGAATATAGTCCTGCCTTCAGGCATAAATGAACTAGGAATAGTAACTGGCATGAGAAGATCAGAGAATATGTGAAAGAACATACTGATTATTCTTCTCGGCCACAAATCAAGGAGCCATACAGTGTAATGCCTTAGATATTAGGCTGCAAGTTTTAAATTGGAGTCTTTGTTGCACAGGTGTCCAAAGGAACGGTATTAACAGTGAGGTCACAGGAGATCTCCTTCGGAGTTTAACTCTGCGGCCTCTTTTTGCACCTCTTGCAATCTATTTATGCGTTGTTAGGAAGCCCCAGATACATGATGTGTACATAGCCTAACCGTGAAACGATAGAAGCCGTGGTTATCATTTTTAGTGCAACCAAGGATAAGAAGGGGGTTTGCTTTCTGATCCTTTTCAGATGACATGTACATTTAGATACACCTGCATCAATCTGGGGTTTAATTACCCAGATGCTTTTTGAACTGGGTGTGGGTGAAGAACCATTTCCAATTAACCGTGTAGGGGGTTCCAAAGGGCCAGTCTATTATTCAAAGTTTTCTCAGTTGTATCTGCATTTAATTTCAAATGGTTGTTACCCATTCACACCCAGGTGAAGTGATTTGTATTTTAAATCTTTCGCTGTGTAGAGGTTGTGCCGTCACGGCAGAGAAATAATTGTAAGTCATTCGCATACCTGTACAGTCTGCAACCTCGCGTGGCCAGCTCCTTTATTAGTGGTCTAGCATATACGTTGAATACAATCTGTAATTGGTTAAAGGTGGCTTCCATATTCAACAAAAAACTCCATGACCTTGGCTCTAGTTATTAGCAGAATAGGCTGCAAGTTCAAGAGCAATAGAAACTAGACCTATGGAGTTGCCAACTTGAAGAAAACAGCCAGGAGTTGTCCACCTGATCAATGACCAGGATAACTGTAGATTTAGTGAGAAGTAGCACCATGTGTAGCGCTGGTGTCGAAGGGGCCTGTACTTTTAATGTGAAGGACCCAGGATCTCAAACTTACATCCACTTGATGGCCAAATCACCATATGTAATAAATACCATTTGCATTGTATTCTAATTGAATATTGATTTTGAAATCCAGGGAAATGTGAATAATGCATGTGGAGAACAGATGTCATACTTAATACTTGAATAAATAATCTGAACAGATAAACAGTTACAGGGCATGCTTAAATGCACCTAGGAATAATCATGAGATAGGAGAATAGCAAAAATAAATAGCACAGCAGCATCACCCTAATGTTTCAGCATCTTATGACCAAGGCACTACAGTGGGACTGTTTTCATTACGAAAATTACCATAGAATGGGTTACAAATGCATCATCACCCAGTGTGTCATCTGCAGGCATGTCCACCAATATAAATTAAATATTTATACAGTACTACTTGGTATATTATATTAAACTGCTTTGTAATGTAACGTATGTCAAACTACTCTCCTCAAGGAGTGCTGAAAGCCCTTTAAACGGCGCACTATGATCACAAATTAATTTCTTTTGCCAATTCGGCAGCAGCCATAAGGTTCACATACTGAAAAAACTCAAGCAACCCGCAGAGCCATGGTTAGCCACAGTGTGCATCTGCCCTGCCCCCTCAGTCAACCTTTAAGCAGAAAGCATGGCCACTTTACCTTCTGGGGCGAGAATGGGATGTTCGGGGTCCAAGTAGAGCTGAGAGAAAACCGGCCTTGGCACAACACTGCTGCACCGGAGAGACGCCTCGATGGAATTGTGAAGCGCTTCCTCAAAGCGGGCAGACTTAAGTTGCCCAGCATATGAATTCCCCATGATCTAAAATAAAATGGGAAGAATGACCTTTACCAAAAATTCTTAAATCTATAAAAGCAGATGCAATTTGGCAACAGTGGCATTACAAAGTTTGTGAGAGAAAGACTGTGTAAGAGAATTTAAATACACACACACACACACATTATATATATATATATATATATACATATATACGCTCATATACCACTTTCCTGTGACGCACTGTTTCTTGGTAAACTACAGGCAGGGCCACTGGAAGTATGTGTCAGGGAATGACCAAATTATGCGGTACAGGTGATTAAATCATGCAGCAAGAAAAGGCAAATAATGTGGTGTAATGCGGTACATAATTTGGTAGTACTGCTTTATTGTTTTGTAATTTTTACACTTGCTGACACAGCCTGGGTAAAGGTTTCACCTCATTAGTACCAATATAACACCCAAATACAGCAAAAAGCAACATAAAGGTGACTAGTCAACCTTTGTAAAGATTCTTCCACTTCAGGGCAACTTTGAGTAGCCGCGTTTCAGTAACTTTTGATCCGTTTGAGCTAGAAGAACAAGTTACTTACCTTCGGTAACGATGTATCTGTAAGAAACATTAGTTAGATTCCTCACCTTAGAATATCCCCAGGCGTCAGACTGGATCCGGAAGATTTTTCGTCAGCAATACCCCTTGCGCGTCGCTAGGCGTCGTCTGCGGCTCCGCGTCCGTCGTCGGCGTCGTGCGCCGGAATGACGTCGGAGTACTTAGACTCCGCCCTCGCGCGCTGACGTCAGTTCTTGTACATAGCTTTCCGCGCCAGGAACGCAGAGCCATGCAAAGACCGACACTGGTGCCAAAAATAAAATCTAGGGGCCTGAAAAGGATAACCTTAACCCTAGATGTCAGTTCGCAGAACGGGGAGGATGGGTGGGTCGGTGAGGAATCTAACTAACTAATGTTTCTTACAGATACATCGTTACCGAAGGTAAGTAACTTGTTCATCTGAAAGAAACACGTTAGTTAGATTCCTCACCTTAGAATAGATACCCAAGCAATACCATCCCCGGTGGTGGGTCTGCGAACCAAGATCACACCAGAAAGTCCTGGAGGACAGAACGGCCAAAGAAGCCATCCCTCCGGACTTGGCTGTCAAGGCAATAATGCCTGGCAAATGTGTGTAGCGAAGCCCACGTTGCCGCCTGACAGATGTCCTGCAAAGGGGCACCCCGTCCCAAAGCAGTGGTAGCCGCCGTGGCCCGAGTAGAATGGGCGCACAGCCCAACAGGAGGGTCCTTTGTTGCCAAGGAGTAACAGATTTTGATGCACAAAACGACCCACCAAGAGATGGTCAGTTTGTGCACAGCTTTCCCCTTCTTAGCACCCACGTATCCAACGAAAAGTTGGTCGTCCACCCGGAACTGCTTTGTGCGGTCCAGATAAAAGGAGAGCGCACGTTTTGGGTCCAGACGGTGGAGCCTCTCTTCCTCCTTGGAAGGATGCGGAAAGAAGGTGGGCAAGGTGACAGACTGCCCAAGATGAAATGGAGTCACCACTTTCGGAAGAAAGGAGGGACGAGGCCGAAGGACAACCTTGTCCGGATGAACAGAGAGAAAAGGAGGCTTTGAAGATAAAGCCTGGAGCTCACTCACCCGTCTAGCCGAGGTGATGGCTACCAGAAAAGCAGTCTTAAGCGTCAGCAGACGAAGAGGACAATTATGAAGAGGCTCAAAGGGAGCGCACATTAGAAATGTGAGAACAAGATTCAAGTCCCACTGAGGCATTACAAAAGGGACAGGAGGGAACGTGTGAGTAATGCCCTTTAGAAAGCGTGTAACTACAGGGGACTTGAAAAGAGAAGGCTGATCAGGAAGCCGCAAGAAGGCAGAGATGGCAGCAAGACAACCTTTCAGGGTGCCCAGGGCAGAGCCCTGCCGGGGCCAAAGAAAGAAGAAACAGTAGAACCTCAGAAAGAGGGGCGGAAAGGGGATCCACAGCCTTTGCTGTGCACCATGCCACAAATTTGTTCCACCGGCAAGCGTATACCGTCTTTGTGGAGGGACGCCTGGCTGCCAGAATGATATCACAGACTTCAGGAGGCAAGTCAAATGGCATCAACTGCCGCCGCTCAATCTCCACGCATGGAGGTGGAGGCTGGACAGGTTCGGGTGGAGGACCGTCCCCTGCTGCTGCGACAGAAGATCCTTCCGAAGGGGCAGACGTATCGGAGGATCGGTCAACATACTGAGTAGCTCGGGGTACCAGTACCTTCGTGCCCAATCCGGAGCCACCAAGATGACTTGGGCCCGGTCGTGCCTGATCTTCTTCAGCACTCTGGGCAGAAGTGGTATAGGCGGAAAGGCGTACAACAGAACGCAACTCCACTCGTGACGAAAAGCGTCGCCGAGCAAGTGCCGCCTTGGAAATTCCAACGCGCAGAACTGCTGACATTGCGCGTTCTCTTCGGTGGCGAATAGATCTAACCAAGGCTCTCCCCACTGCTGAAAGAGACCTTGCGCCACTTCGGAGTTCAGACGCCATTCGTGATCCATCATGCACCGGCGGCTGAGTTCGTCTGCTCTGGCGTTCAGAGATCCCGCCAGATGTTGAACCACTAGGGTAACGCCCTGGTGTTCCAGCCACGTCCAGAGGCGCAGAGCCTCCTGACAAAGGGTCCACGACCCCACCCCGCCCTGTTTGTTGCAATACCACATGGCGGTAGTGTTATCCGTGAACACCTGCACGACACTTCCCCTGACAGAGGGAAGGAAGGCTTTCAGTGCAAGTCGGATCGCTCTCAACTCCAACAGGTTGATGTGGAAACGAGACTCCGCCGGAGACCAGAGGCCTCTGATCTCCGCCTCTCCCATATGGCCACCCCATCCCAGGAGGGACGCATCCGTCACTACGACATGCTCCGGTTGGGGAAGGGAGAGGCTCTTGCCCTTGACCCAATCGCGGTCCGTGAGCCACGACTGCAACTGCTGTGCAGTGCCCTCCGAGATCAAGACATGGTCGGACAGGTTGCCGTGATGCTGGGCCCACTGAAACTTCAGGTCCCACTGCAGAGCCCACATGCGCCGCCTGGCGTGATGCACTAGTAGGATGCAGGAGGCCATCAGCCCCAGAAGCCGCAACACTAGCCTGACCGAAACCCAGGATAGAGGCCGAAAGATGGGAATCAGGGCCTGAATATCCCGGACCCGCTGTTCCGGCGGATAGACACGGAACTGCGCCGAATCGAGAACCGCTCCGATGAAGAGGAGCTTCTGAGAGGGACTCAGGTGTGACTTCGGCACGTTGATGGAAAATCCCAGCAAATGCAGGAGATCCGCCGTAGTCTGGAGGTGGGAGACGACTGTCTGGGGCGAGCCCGCCTTCAACAACCAGTCGTCGAGATAGGGGAAGACTGGAACCCCTGATCTGCGCAGATGAGCTGCGACCACCACCATCACTTTCGTGAACACCCGAGGGGCACTGGTGAGGCCGAAGGGGAGCACGGTAAACTGAAAGTGCTCTTGGCCCACCGTGAACCGCAGGTAACGCCGGTGGGCCGGCAGGACGGGGATGTGGAAATATGCGTCCTGCAAGTCCAACGCTACCATCCAGTCTCCAGGGTCTAGGGCAGCTAGAACCTGAGCCAAAGTTAACATCTTGAACCTTTCCTTCCGGAGGAAGGCATTGACGTTCCGGAGGTCCAAGATAGGGCGTAGGCCCCCTTTGCCCTTCTTGGGAACCAGAAAGTAGTGGGAATAACAACCACGACCTACTTCTGGGCTCGGAACGCGCTCGACGGCCCCCTTAGCCAAGAGGGCCGAAACTTCCTCGTGGAGAAGATTCAAATGATCCCCCGAGATACGGTGGTGCTGCGGTGGCATGGCTGGAGGGGACGTCTCGAAGGGGAGGGAGTAGCCCCTTCGGACGATTTGCAGCACCCACCTGTCCGATGTGATGGACCGCCAGTGGAGCAGGTGATGGCAAACTCTGCCGCCCACTGGCGTGGAATGGGCCTGAAAGCTCAGACTAGGAAGGCTTTGAGGCGGATGCTGCGGGGGTGGATGTGGGCTGACCGTGTCGTCCTCCAGAACCGCCTCGGCGGAAACCACGTCCGCGACCGCGCGCAGGTTGGTTCTGCGGCTGGTGGCTAGGCGTACGTGAGGAGGCACCCCTTCCTTGGCCACGAAAGGGGCGAAAGGCGGAAGTTTGCGACCGCGGGGCCGAGAGGCCCAAGGACTTGGCCGTAGGCCGGGAGTCCTTAAAGCGATTCAGCGCACTGTCTGCTTTCTCGCCGAAAAGGCGAGTGCCATCAAAGGTCATGTCCATGAGGGTGCTCTGGACATCGCCCGAAAAGGATGTGGACCGCAGCCAGGCGTGACGTCTAAGCGCCACTGAGGTAGAAATCGCCCTACCCAGCGAGTCCGTAGTGTCAAGCCCACATCGGATAGCATGTCGCGCTGCATCCCTCCCATCGGCCAGAGCCTGGGTAAGTCGTGTCTGGACCTCCTCCGGACACAGGGGCAGCACGTCCTCCACCGTATCCCACAGAGAGTGGGAATAACGGTCCAAGAGACAGGCGGTGTTCAAAGACCGCAGGCCCAAACTAAGGGAGGAGAACAGCTTTTTGCCGAACTGTTCCAGTCTCTTGGAATCCCGGTCCAGCGGAGCGGTCGGGAAGGAGGATTGGGAGGTAGAGGCCTGGATAACCAGGCTCTCGGGGGTAGGGTGCCGGGCCCGGAGCGGGGCTGAACTGGGGCTCGACGCCGAGCAGAGCCGGCGTCGGAGGTGGTACCGGTGTCGACGCCGGCGTGACGAGGTCGACCGGCGTCGGCGGGGACTCGGGAACGGGTCCCTCGGGCACTTGCGGCGTAGAGGCCGGAGCCGTCGACGGCGCCGGGGCCGGAGCCGCCGGCAGGCAAGGTTGCCCAGTTGGGTCTGCGGGGCCCGAAGGCGCGCCAGCGGGCGTCGACGGCAGAGCCAGGTTCCTCATGGCCGAGAGGAAGGCACTGACTTCCGCCGGCGTCGCGTCAGTCCCAGGGACCGGCGGGTATGGGGACTTGCGCGGCGCCTGCGCCTCCGCTGGAGCCGCGGGGGTGGAACCACCCTGACCCTCGGCCGAGTCGCGCGACCGGCGAGGGGAGTCCGAAGAGCGGTGTCGCCTCTTGGACTTCTTGGAGTGCTTCGACTTACCCGAAGACTTGGAGCCAGACGATCGATGATGACGTTGGCTGCGGCTCCGCGACCGATCCTTGGCCCTCCTCCTGGACCGGGATCGAGAGGGGCGCGGAGCCGAGTGGCAAAGCTCGAGAAGCTTACGGGACCGCTCCCGTCTAGCCTTCGAGGTCAGGGCCTTGCAGTCTGAACACGACTCCGCTTCGTGGTCGAGGCCCAAGCAGTAAAGGCACCGGCCGTGATGGTCCGTAACCGACATCAAGCGGTTGCAGTCAGCACAGGCTTTAAAACCAGGCATGCTACCGGCACCGGAGTCGAGACAAGATCAAAAAGGATCGAAAAAAGTTAGTCAAAAAGTGACTAAAGGGGTAGCTCTCCCGGATCTGCGCTTACTGGCGCGGAAAAAAGAAGAACTGACATCAGCGCGCAAGGACGGCGTCTAAGTACTCCGACGACGTCATTCCAGCGCACGACGCCGACGACGGACGCGGAGCCGCAGACGACGCCTAGCGACGCGCAAGGGGTATTGCTGACGAAAAATCTTCCGGATCCAGTCTGACGCCTGGGGATATTCTAAGGTGAGGAATCTAACTAACGTGTTTCTTTCAGATACATTTCTTTGTTAAAATCTACAGATTATGCAGCAGATGATGGTCTATGTGGCAAATGGGAAACGACATAATTATACAGAAAACACCACAGCCGCATACTCGCATAATTTCAGTGGAGCTCACTTCAGGTGACTTTGCATACGGTTATTATCATGTAGTTACAGTGTGCACTTTTAATATTATCCATTGTAAAAAGTAACAAGCATTGGCAACAAGCTTCTGAGTTGAGCAAACATTTGCTATACCTGCATACAGAAAGCTAATGTTAAGTAATAAGTTGCAAACACAAGTCTTAAAGGGAGTGTACCTGTAAAACAGATGGTCTAACAGGATCGCAGGTGTTTACTAGTTTTGGGGACAAATTGGAAAATCTTAATCTGGCCAATGGTTTTCTAAGACTATCACAGCATTTATAGTGTAAGAGTGGCAAAGACTAGGTCTAGTCTTCGCATCGTCGTCAAGGATATGAACAGCCTAACAAAGCCTGCAATGCAATGCAATGCAACACAATGGGAAAACTAGATACATATGGGGCTTTGTGCACAATGCCAAGACCATGGTGTGTCTATGGCTTCTTGCCCACTTGGGCGCCTAAGAACCACAGTACTTTGCGGGGTCCTGTGGTTCCTGGGGCTCAGAAAACACCGTCTAAAGCCTGTAGCGGCGGCCTGGGTGAGTTTCTCACCTGAGCCTGTTTCATCTCGTGCTCCTGGCTGCCGCTCCCTTCAACTTCAAAATAGCCATCACCAGCCCGAGGGTTTGCTGCTGCCTTTTAAGGAGACTCCGCAGCTAGTCCACTTCAAGTTTTCGTTCTTTTTTCAATCATGGCCGTTCCTTCCTCGATTTCTTCCTGACTTTCCCAATCCATCATGTGGTGTTTGCTGCCATTCCTTTTTAGGTCTCGCTAGAGCCAACGCATTTGCTGGTCTGGTGAGACATTTAGTAAGCGGGTTTTTAAAGTGCTGCCAAAGGCAGCCACCAGCTTGCTGTTACGCGCACAAGCGCACGCGCCTCGCTCCGCCTCTCCAATGTTCTGTTGCTTGTTTAACTTGCAGCGCGAGGCGAGCGCGCTTGTCTTTTCTTGTTTTTTTTTTAACTTGGAACACGGCCTTGTTACATCTTGTGATGTTGCTTGAACAGGCTCCTTTGCCTGGGCACTTCACTGCTGGCTGTGTTTTTCTGCCACCCACACAAATTCAGTTTCCTCTCACGCATGTTAGGACTGGAGTAAATTAACTCAGAAAAGTGGGGTCTGAGAATATCCGATGATTTACATCACGTTGTGGGAACAATGGGATGTTTTTCTAATATCCTGTGTTATACTTAGGCAGACAAGTAGGCAAAATCACTTTGCTTTGTTTCACGTATTTAATTTTCAGGTTTCTTTCCAAGAGTTCAGCATATTCTTTAGTGCCGCCACTTGGCTCCATCTCCTTTATCCCCAACTGCTGTGATACCTCTGTTTAGCTTTTCCTGAACCCATTCGTCTCTTCGTCTCCTTTTCCTAAGGAAACACCGCACATGCTTTATCCACCCTACATAACCTTCTTCGTCCCTGATACCCGAACACTAACGAGACAGGAGCGCCCTCAAGTGCCTTACCCGAGCGCATCACTTTTATCTCGATCAATTATTTTTGGCATTCAAACAAATGTACGACACCAGATGTATCATGTCTTAGGACGCCCCCATTTCCCCCTTCTCTATTTCCACCTTCCTCCACCTACTCATTATCTCTAGTGTCTCTCTTAGTCTCCCTCCCAACTAAATATTTCACCTAGTTTCCTCCTACACCACTCTCTCCCGTCGTTCCACTCCCCTCAATCAAGTACCTTTCCCCACCTTTCTTATTTTTTTACCCTTTCTCCACTCTCCTATTGTTCCCTTCCCGTTTCTCATTTTACAATTAGCGAGTCAACTAGTTTGAGCATTAGGGAGTCAAATTTGTGCAACGTTTATTAATCACACGGAAAGCAATGGTATTGCTATATCTCGCCATAAGGTTATATCTCATGACACTATCAGATGCATTATTCCCAGTCCCCATCAAATCAGACTTAGCGACAGATCACATCGTAAAGTGTCATTAAAAATATGTCGCGTTCTTGCCTGGAAACGGCTCAAACCAAATATATCCATTCCTGAAACCTGTCTCTTCTGAGCTTTCCAAAACAGGTGGAGGGAAAGGAAACGCATTTCACAAGTATACCATCATTTTCTTGCATAGGTGGCCAATTTCGAATTTTTGGACAAATTTCAAGCAAATAGTTATGTGGAAAGCTGTTAGCCTAAACATTTCTGGAGCTTTACAAATGAGACTCCCCAACAACCCCTCTACCCCCCAAAAAAATAAATATATAATGTGAGTATTTTGCTCACCAGGCCTCTCTAATCCTTACTTTAAAACTATAGCATTCTGAGCAATGAGTGTAGTGAGTGCAGTAACTAGTTAAGTGAACTATGTACATAACAAATGGCATAAAGGGACTTGCAGAGTTATAAAAATTGGCAGTTTATAAAGAGTGCACATCTTTCTTCACATTTCTTCATTCATCACGCTGCTAGGCACTGCATCCCATTTTCACGATAACCGCACCTCGGTGGTTATCATGCACCGCGTGGAAACACTTCCCACATAGGTTCAAAACAAACAGAACTTTCTTCCAACCACACACCCTGCACAGTGTAGAGTACTATCCATGTAGGCAGGCGCTTCAGCTCCCCACATACGGAAAGCAAGCGCTATATAAATATTACAATACAATATTTTGCTACCTTGCCCACTAGCCCCTCCCGGTCTAAAACACATTTATTTGTAAACAGCAATTTCTACACCAAGATACCTGCATTTTACCACCATCTTCACTATTTAACAGAATGTTGAGATCCAAAGCAAATCAAGAGTTCTCTATGTTCCAAAAATTGGAGTGCATGCAAACCTGGAAAAGGGAGTACTCCGGAATTACGGAGTGCTCCATCTTTAAAAAAAACAAGCTCCTGCATTGGATAAAAGGCACCAGATGTTTACATAGAGGTAGGTCGAGAAAACTGGTAACATATTATATTATTATTGGATTTAAATAGCAAAAGGCTTTGAAGCACTGTAGAGCAAATTGATGGCAACTTGGGCGACTTTCCATACCACTCAACACCACTTCACTTTACTCAGCTCCACTCCACTCAACACCACTTAACTCAGCTCCACTACACAACACTCCACTCCACTCCACTCAACACCACTCCACAACCGTCATCGACTGGGGAGAAGTTAACCAAGCATTGGCATAGCCAATAGGTTTCGCCTTTGGGACCTTATAAGTGTTTAGCCATGCAACACTTTATGTTATTGCACCAAGGATATTGTGCTGGATGACTAAACACTTATAAGGTCCCAAAGGCGAGACCTATTGGCTATGCCAATGCTTGTTTACTATTCAATGGCCTCAGTCTGGTTGGAGGAAGCATTGCAACAAAGTTGTGTTTCTTTCCTTGTTTTCTCAATCCCTTTGTTTGCTGATGCGGACTCTTAACTCCTGGGAAATTCCTCGCCTGCATTCCCGACTCCTGGTTTTCTCCAACGCTCTGATGACTGCATCAGCAACAACCTTGGCGTTTTATTCCTGAGGAGGTGGCAGCTTGTCAAGGGCACTTACTACCATATATTCCAGTGTGTGGTGGCATTGTGCTTTCTGAAAACAGTCGCCCTTACCTCGCACAGTCACTCTATATTGCAGGGAAGCACTGAGCTGTTCACAGTTAATTTAGCTATGTATCACAATACACACAAGTTCTTTCTACAAACTTACCAGCAATAATGTGCTGCTGGTAACCATTTCACAAGCTAGGAGCAACATTTTATAGAGATTTGCCACACTGAAGTGGTACCCTTCTGTAGGAGTGCGTGCTATGTTACTTTTTCCAAAGTGAAATTTCTGCATTTAATAAGTTTCTCAGTGAGTTTTCGCCCTTGCAAAGCTTTTCTGTGGTTTAAGGCATCATTTTCGCTCTCCACCATGCTGTTAAAGGTCTGGAGGATTTCTCCTTACTGCAATCAAGCTGAAACCCAATGATATAGTGCAGCTGCAGTAGGTGGTGCACATGAGCAACCCAAGATGATGGTACTTAATGGGGTTTCTTGTTCTATATAGGCTCTCTCTTATTCAGTCTCTTTCTTTCCTACGTTCGACACCCTGCAATTTACCAATTCATTATTTTATTTTCATGACTAAATACATAAGAATGTCCTTCTTGTACAGATGCTGACCCATATATAAACACAGTTGGTGCACTCAGCAAGCACTGCCTACTGTCATCTGGATCTGCCCCATTTGGACAACGGGACCTGCTCAGGCCACCGCCTGCATTGGAAGGGTGCGAGCAGGCTCCACACAATCCGTGCACCTTAATGCAGGGAGCCCGCCAGCCTGCCCACGCCTTCCCTGCGAGCCTGTCAATTAGGCGAACCAAGGAGCTCGTCGTTGCCTGCCATCCTAGTCACCTATGTGACAGTCTTCCTCTACCCACCTTAGTTAAAACCGGCAGCTTTGCATTTCGCACGGCAGACTACTCATGAGTCGTTAGACTACTCAGGGGCCGGCAGCTGGGACGTTCAACGTTGCTTAGCATGCCCTTAGAGCACCACCAGCCGCTATCTTCTACGCCCACCTGGGACACACTAAGGAGCAACATCTCCTTCAATACAAAGAGAGTAAGTTGATGGTATTTGTTGTCTTGTTACTGAAAATGCATTTAAATGTAAAATGAAAAGTAATTCCAGGATTAAATCCAACTGAAAAAGTGGTTGCTAGTGTCACTGTTTCACTCAGTTCACTTTTTGAAGTATAGGTGAGTTATATGCAGCATTGGCTTTTGTTTTTGTTCATTAATTATAATTGGTTTGGCCTTGCTGCCATTCGAGCCAGAACCCTATATTGGTTTTCTAGATCTTCTACGTTCAGCAACCAGGCCGGGTGTACTCCACTTCCTGCATCTTGTCAGGCTACAGAGAGTATTCCCTCAATGCACCATCCTTGATTGCCCGGTTGGAGTAAGTTCAAAGTGAGGCACTTAAACTGCACAAGCTCTGGGTAAGGGGTTGTTCTTCTTTCTAAGCTCTGCTATCAGTGAGCAAGGGTAAGTAAGCATTCGAAGTAATGCGATTGGGAAATCGTTTAATCCCTGGCCTTTCACTGAAGGTTGCTCTCTGTTTTTTAATCACCTCTGAGTGCGGATTTATCAGTCGTTACTGAAATCACATGGAAGATGGGGACCTTTGCATACGCTTTGCAAGGTACCAATGAGCACATTAAATAGATTGTCCAGCAATTTGATAAGTGTGCTTTCGTTGCAGGTCTCCTTCCCGCTGTTCCCTTCCCTCAGTTGATCACCTCAAACTTCTGTGCTATTATAGCATCCAGAATTGAGGCTGTTGAGAGGTAGATCAAACTGAGCAACGAACCAACCCCGAGGGATCAGATCGCGATATCGCTGCCAATTCTAAAACTGAGAAATAAATGGGTACCAGCGCTGCATAGCTGATTGGAGTATACCTGGGGTGCTAAATTTGATGTACTTATGCCTTCAGTCCGGTTTTAAATCCCGAATAGGCCTAAAATGCTTTTCAGCAACAAAAAGGTGTGACTTCGTTTCTAAAACATAAACAAACAAAAAAAGGAGTGTTGAGACACAGGCCCAGCCAATGTGAAAATATGTCAACATTATTAGTATAAGTCACTACCAACTGGTGGAGAGTTGGCGTACCGAGCCAGAGGTGGATGTATGCGACTCATCTGCAGGTCTCATGCTTGGCACCCTTATCTCCTAGCTCAGAGAACTAAAGCATTGTGCTGCTTAATGTGGTGTGCACCCGTTACACGCTTTTCTTTCATGCGAGTGCTGCGTGAGAGGAATGTGTGTGCACTCCACCTTCACACTCCGAGTGAGAGATGTGCCTGTATGAGTGCAGAGAGAGGAATGCGCCTGTGCGACGGAGGGGGTGCGCCTGTGAGTGCAGGTTGAACAGGTGACCCTGTGAGTGCAGGGTGCAGCACATTAAAGCCAGATCTGCTAGCATTGCCAATGCTTGTTGTGCCTTGCCGTTTGCTTTGGTGGAGGCAGCGACAGCATACCAAGGACGAAGACATCCGAAAGGCAGAACGCGTTTTATTTCCATGTTTACAAATATCCAACAGCTGGTGCCTTCATTAATTATACACGCAGCCGTCAGATCAAAGCCCTTCAGACTTCGCGCGCGCTGGCCAGGGCACACCACTGCATTTATGAGCTGCGACCACCACACTGACGCGGGAGGAGGGGCGGCCGGGTGTGCCCACCCCCAGAGAGATCACTGCGGCAACTGGCAAACCTGGCAGCAACAAGCTCAAAGGGGATCAGAGGGAGGTGCCAACCGTGGGAGGGGGGTGGCCAGAGGGCAGTCCGTGCAAGATTATGGTGAAGGTTAGCATCCAGCTGGGTTGGCTCAGAGACACATGGCTGAGGACAAAAAAAGGGTCTGAGCTACAGATACAGGGATGGTTCGTGTGCCTCAGGGAGGAGAAAGTTACAAACTTGGAAATTATCAATATATTCTGTATGTTTTTGCACCTCCCTGCTCGTCGCATCCCAAGAGACCGGAGAATATCACACTGGAACAGTGGAATGGTCCTTGAGAGCCATGAAAAAGTCCAAAAGCAAGGGCTGGGGAAGGGCGGTGGTAGAGCAGAGGTCTTCAAACTTTTCTGCTCTGAGCAAAATGTTTTGAAGTTGTGCCCCCCGCCAAAATAATATGGCAAGGATTTGGGGAGGGGTGATCACAGGGGATGGGGATCATAAGATCATTTCAGGGGTACTTTTCTGTAGCTCGTAATCCACACTAGATGGGGGTCTTATAAAAAAAAAAAAAAAAAGCAACCGCATCAAACAAGAACAGAATTGACTAAAAACACTACTGCCCATATTTGGGGTGCTGTGGGCCCCAATGAACTCCACTAATCGTGTGTGTAACCCTGAGAAGATGGCTCTCTCCTCTTCTTTCACTCCTTCCCCACCATGTCTGACCATCAATTCAATCCCAAAGCAAGTCCAGTCTCTTTCTGAATGAAACTGAGCTACTGCATGCTGCACCCCACTTTTATGCACCTAGGGCGCCATCTGCCCTAATGCTAGCCAGGAAATGAGCCCCATGCCAATTTTTTATTGTAAATCATTCATAATTGTGATGCAGAGGGCCCCTGGTCAAAAGTGTCACTGCACCCGTTTCACAAATGATAGGTACTGCCTTGTTGTTGTTTCCGACATTTGCTAACGACGCGGACTCCCATCTCACACCATACTTCTCCCTCCCATCTCTCAGCGTCCCTCTCATCTCGGTGTCTTCAAGGTGTCTCCTCTGCTTCATTTGTCCTCTTCCTTGGGCCATTGCTCCAATGCTCAGAGAAATAATGGTGCAGCAAGTACACCCTGGGACTCTAATGCACCAGCAGCACCAATGACACCTACAGCTCTGCGAAGCAGGCGGTCTTCTCTGCCCACTCCACAGGGCCATTACTTCTAAGCCAGATGCGCAAAGCAGGCTTTCTGACGCTTAGTGTAAAAAAACAACAAACAAAAGCACGTTTTGTACGAAGCGACTGAATTAGGGCCAGTGTAGCTTTTAACTAATGGACTTAGATTCATGGTAACAAATATTTATTCTTTTTGAGAGGTAATAGATGTATGCGTTAAAAGGAGTGCACCCTTTTAATGGACACAAAAATATTTACACTATCGTATGAATACTTATCACTCAAATGTATATATTTAAAGCACTTGCTTTATATTAAACAGTAATATGCAGCAGCCTGTTTTATACAGTGCAATACAATTTAAAAAATAATGGCATTCACAGTGCTTTCAGTCACAGATTGACAGTTAAGGACCCCGTAGCCCTGTAAACAAGTGCAAAGAGCAAAGTTTGAAGATCTCTAGGGGATAAATAGATTTACAAGACTACTGACCTGAAGATGCAAACTACTAACCCATCTCTCACACACTTTTACTCTTTCGCTTTTGCTCCTCGTGCAATATTGCATTGCGACATGGTTACCTCAACAAAGCCGGAGCACATTTCCAAACCTCATTCATGACACCAGAGCACGACATCTATAGACAACCACTCCTTCAAACATTTATACAAACAGAGTAGATAATTACTAGTCTAGCTCAAACGCGCTATGGGCTTGATGAGGGGTAGGAAAGCACTATATACATGCCAATCTATACACTGAGAGCCTAGATGGGGGGAGCTTTAGCACTAGAGCTCAATGGGACAAATGGGATAATATTTGAAACGGACAACACTAAGTGGGAAAAATGCACATTTTTGAACTATTGATTTTTAGATCACATAACTATTAAATATGTTTGCACTTTTTATAGGCACGGGGCACATCAAGCGGTTTGCCCAGAATCACATTATTTCTTATCATGTACAGAAGACAGAGTCTAAACCCAGAGAACTCGGGAGTCCAGAGTCCCGAAAAAAAACATCTCTCTGCGTACACAGTGAGACTGCAAGGAAGTTTGCAGTTTCACTAAACAAAATATGTAAAAAACACTCAAATGAAATTATAAAAGGGGACTACAGAAAAATAATTCCCGCCTACCCATAGAAGTATTATCAGGCAAAAAGGGATTAACAAAATTGTTGGTAACTTTTTCAGAAATACCATGGCTGACTGGGTTTACACGGCTCAAACTGTGACAATCTGGGCCTTTTACCACTGATGTCCTCGTGTTTAACCTTACTATTGAGCCCAAAACTGTGTATCATGTACATCTCTTCAACAGCCGACCGAGGGTACCAAGGCTGTTAGAGCAAATTTAGGCTATATCATTTAGCTACCTTTTAACATGTGGGAGGTAATGCCTCCCATCGAACATTAGCGCAAGAAAGGCATGGGAAACTCGATAGACCTCAAAGGGGCCCACGTATTCTTTCCTCGTAATACCACAAGCCTTGCATAATAGCCAATAGGTCTTGTTTTTGGGACCCTAGAAGTATTTAGTTATGCAGCACAATATCGTTAGTGCAACATCAACTGTTGCATGGCTAAACACTTATAAGGTCCCAAAGGCGACACCTATTGGCTATGCCAATGCTTGCTTTATAGGTTGCAGTGTTATGGATGAGATGACGTGTGAAAAGCAGTGTTCTACATCTGGGTGTCCAGCAAAGATTGCACCAAGTGATTTAGCAGTTTGTACTCAATAAGCGAGAGTGGGGGACAAATGGCACCCAAAAAGCGGGAGGGTTGTGAACAGACAGGCACTTGATGCTGGTTACAGTCAAGAAGTTCCACACAACATACATCTTAAAACAGTGCTACAGGAAGCGATGGTGTTTTCAGCTAATATTTATCCAGTGGCATAACACAAAATGATGGAGTCTCCCTGCAAAATTTAATGAGGGGTCCCTCAGACTCCCATATCTGACAGATATTAATTGGCCTTGGACTGAATGAGAACCGTCCTGAAGAATTGGACCCCCCTGAAGCGTTGGTGGCTCCCATGCACAGCAGCTGCAGCAGAAACCAGGCACCACACACCATATAACAACAACAAAAATACCAATAGCCATACATTAAACACCTGTCAAATGGCTTCAATTGGAACCTGCCATGTAGAGGAAGAGGTAAAGCACTAATGTTTGAGATGCAGACGTTTTGTTGGGGGATATTCTAACGGTAGGGACATATAAACATTCTACATTTTATTTGTACATGTCTATTTACATTGTGCTGGTAGGATGAGGCAACCCTATGCTTTACCAACATTAGATAAGGACAGCGGGCTGGGACTATTTTATATTCATTAAGAGTAGGAATGTTGACGTAAATATGCCTGCCTTGCTGAGTGGGCGCTGGTGAGCCTTAACGCGATGCATACCCCTTGCCACACTAGGTGTGCCAGTTCTGACCAAGTATGGCCTTGCTCTACGGTGCCAGACTAATACAGCTCATCGCAGATGGCACCAGAGGGTCTTGAAAAATAGAGAGAGTGCAAGGGCACTTAGTTATAATCCTTTAATTTTACGATACTACAGACCCAGAAATGCCAGAGCATGCCACTGTAAGTTTTGAGTCAATCATTACAAATCTGACTGACAGCAGCAGCTCAGGGACTGTTGGCATGTGCTGGCTCAGCGAGACCTAAAAATCTGACCCACCACATAGGATCCCAGGAATGTCCTGTAGGAGCCTACAGTTCACATCTGCTGACATGAACTCTCTCAGCACTCAACGGTAGGTGCCACTGCCATGCATGGAAAAAAAGTATTCTAGTCTGGCCATCACTACATCACAGATTCTCCACACACATCCTGCAAACAAAGATGGTATAAAAACACAGCTTCGATGTCCACATACTTTTTCCAAGCCACTGCAAAGCCCCCAGAGTCCAAATCAATGCACACTGCACCACACAGTAAATGAAATTGTACTCATGATTCGTTCTGAACTAAAATGAGAATACACCTACGTTAGAAACACAAGTTTCTTCAGAAAAGGACAGCAAACCCCAAGGGATCGCCAGCTGTGCTTAGGCAGTCCAACTTTTCACTCACAAATGAGATATTGCTTCCTCTTGCGTCATAAAATGGCCCACACAGTGTGCAATCGCTGTGCACCTTAGCCACGAATCAAATCCTAATGCTTGCATAATATGATCTAGGAAATTTTACTTCCATAAATCAGAAATCTTGATCCCAGTGAGCCATGGCATTCGAAATAAGTCCCATGTAAGGCACACATTCTTTGTCTGACACAAACCATGAAAATGTTGTCAAATGACCTACAAGGGTTATAAAACTAATTTGCAAAGAACTGGGAAGCATATTGTTTGCGGCAAACACCTTTTTTGAAGCTGTATTTGGTTCTCTTCAAAAGACTAAATTGAAGCTGGATAAGGCAGATGCATGTCTCATTATGACATGGACGTTTGACTGCCACTGGCATGTATTGCAGTGCTTTTAGTAATCCGTCAATTTTAAAACCTGGTTCCATGTCTTCCATTATAGTAGACCAGAGCCCGATTCAGCTACTAACGTGTTACAGGTATTGTCTTTCTGCTTATATGCTGTTAGGTGGATTTATTATATTAATTGAGCGTAGGGTTATCGTTTTGGTGTTTAAGAGTTAAGTTAGTACTGATGTACCCATTCTACTGTAACTTTTTGTGGTGTGATGATTTCTCTTCGTGCCCCTACTGCCTTCTCAAGAACCTGTTGATTTTTGTTGTGTGGTTGTTTTATGTTGCACAGTGGTCTGAGACCCTCAGGTCATGTACGTGCTCTATAAAACTCTCATAAAAACAATTCTCAGGGGCGTGGCTAGCGGCTCACGGGAATGGTCGCTCTCTAAGGCGGCTCCGCAGCCCTCGCCGATCTATCCGAACATTTCTCTGTTTCTTGACCGGGAGACTTCCCAATTACACCGGGAAACTTTCCCGACCCAATCCAGCACGGCGGCGCTGCTCAGAAAGGTGCTTCACCTGCTTTTTGAGCCGGCAATAGCGACCGACTTGAAACGCCCCGAGTGAGCCAAAATGGCGGCCGAAGAATAGTAGGAGGAGCAGCCCCAACCGGGACCTGCTTGCCAAGACCGCACTGGCCTTGGCTGTGAAATTGACATCACCTGGGGCTCCAGTACCCCCCCCCCCCCGCCGGGGGTCATCAAGGAGCGGCGAGGGTGACACAGCAACCAGACGCCGCTGTGGAACATAGCAGAATGGAAACGCATCGGCACACTGCGGGGGACTAAACTTGAATGGGAAGACCAGCCAAATCGAGGTCACCGGCTTTGCGGCCTACCTGTGAAGCCGCCAAGAAGTACCATAGCCTGCTGCATCTCCCGGGAGCCATCGAGCGACTGAGGTGAGAGGGTGCTGACTGGGGGCTGCAGGGGGAGAAGCTGCGATCGAGATACCCACGCCATCCATGGGTGCTGGGAACCTGGCGGCTGACACCAAACCGAGGCCCCGGATGTGCGGCCTACCTCCGAAGGCACTGAAAAACGACCACTCCTTCCGGCGCTGTACCTCAAGACAGCCCAGCGGGGACACCTATTCACTCCAAAATACTGCTAACACCGGCCCCACATTCACCTCATGAGCCCCCTACACACAACGTGCACTACAAGTGGAGCTGGGTGCAAACTGTGCGGCCCCAGACACTCGAGGCCAAGACTGAGAGGCCTGTTCATCACACAACAAACTTGAACCAAACGTAGGGGTCCCTAATCCACATCAACGACTGCACAGGATATTGGGTCCCAGACCTCCGCTCACAGACGCAACGGTGGATATCGCTGAATGAACCGGCCCCCGCCATCCTTTCGCCTCCTCTGGACCCCTCTATAGACTACCGCTGAAGCAACAACACTAATTCGGAGCTCAGTTGGCTCCTTGGGGGTCCAAGTGGTGCTGGAGAAAGGGTTCCCACATTATAGACATTGGCCCCATAACGGACCAAACTCTATTGCGGGCTAGGGACGCCCCAATTTACCTTACCTAGCAGAACCACCTGGAACACCGACAGGCCGGCGGAGGGCAGTCCTGTCATCCGTGCAGGCGGCGGCAATTACAGGTGTGTTTCTCCAAACAGCAGCACCTCTCCGTCTCCTATACACTAATCATGACCAACAACAAAGGACTCCAATCCCAAACCCAAAAGCAACTGGCAAAGTTTACCTAGACCAAGTAGGTGGAAGACACCGAAGTAATGCCAGGAGACGATCTCAAAACCTCACAACCTCGTCCTCCCCGCTAAAACGCTCACCCTTGAAGGCGTCATGGAGGCCATAGCTGGGGTTCGGACATCTCTGGGAACACGTATAGACTCAGTGAACATTGAGGTAACCCTCCTGCGAGCTGACCTGAAGAAAATGGACTCCAGGGTCAAAGAAGTTGAGACCACTACGACGGCCCTTCTATCTGATACATCTACCCTCCAGAAGCAAGTTGCTTAGCTCCAGGACCAACACAAACGGATGGAAGAGCTCCTAGAAGATTACGAAGGGAGAGCGAAACGAAATAACATCCGTATTCTTGGGGTGCCTGAACGTATGGGGGGCCGACCGTGGTCCTCTTCGTGGAAGACATGGTGCTCCACAAACTCCAACCCAAACGTCTCTCCAGTTACTTTTCCATTGAACGAGCCCATAGGGTTCCCGGGGGGCGTCAGAAACCCGGGGCTCCTCCGATGCCCATAATTCCAAGTCTTCAACTTTCGGGACAGGGACGTCATCTTACAGACAGCACGAGCCGGCCTTCCATTGAAAATCGACAATGTCAACATTACATTTTTCCCGGATTTCACTGTCAAAGTTCAGGCACAAAGACGCAGTTTCACAGATGTTAAAAAAGCACTCCGAGACAAAGACATTAAATATTCCGTGCTGTTCCCGGCCAAACTTCGGATAGAATCTGATGGTAAGACCGGGTTTTTCCTGTCCCCGGAGGAGGCCTGGGAATGGCTGGAAGGATGGCGTCGAATAGGGAAACTGTCAGAAGGCCCCAACAACAAAGGCCCCAACAATAGCCAACGAACCTTTACCGCGCCAAAAGAGCAGCATCCAGAGGGAGACTCAGATGGGCCACATTGACTCAGACCACTAGATCTTGGTGCTTGTATCAACATCTCTTAGTCAAGTCTGCCTTTTCAGGTTCCGAGACTTGCGATTTGCTTGCAACGACCCTCTGGGTAAAGGTTGACCCTGCACCTGAGGCTAGACTGACAGTACCGAGCTTACGCCTTCCAATCTCAGAAAGGACATGAACTATACATTAGGATTGGACTAGAATGAACTGCATTTAAGTATACTATGGAAATACTGCGCTGATAAGGCGAGGGGTGGAGGTGGTTAGCCAGGCACCTCGCACATGGAGGGGTGGGCGACAGGCACTCTGCCTTGTTGGGGAGTGGATAGTTTAGATTCCACTGGCAGGGGGGCAGGGAGGGGGGTTCAGAGAGGGAAAGGGGGGGTAGTTGGGGTTTTTGATGTTATTGTTCTTTGTGCACAGAGCATTCAGATGCGCCTGATTTCGCTAGTCCAGAAGGCTAGATTACTGCTAACATTTATTTGCTTGGAGGGGTGGGACATGGGAGGGTTTGCCAACACTGTAGTCATATGCCATTCCTCGAACGGGGGTTCGCAATGTGTACCACAAACAGAGGCACTGTATTTTTCTTTTGTTCTTCCTAATTACCAGACATGGTAGACTCAAAAGACAGGAGGCTATCAATATTGACGTGGAACGTTAACGGCCTGGGTAGTAAAATAAAGAGAGGAGTGGTCTAGCAATATCTTAAAAGACAATCGCCAGACCTGATATTATAGCAAGAAACACACCAGGTGGGTAACAGTTGTAAGGCCCTCCACATATGGGGATACAGGCTTGTGGCCCATGCAGGGTTTACGTCTGGGTCTCGGGGCACAGGTATCCTTATTCGTAAAAATCTAGCCCTGACACCTATTCATACATGGGCCGACCCACAAGGTAGATTTGCGGTACTGGAGGCGACTTGGGTTGGCAGGCCATTGAACGTGATATCGGCCAATCTGCCACACGCGTTGGGCAAGACAGCATTACAAGACCTGGTCAAGATACTAATAGATCTCACCCTGGTACTCTTATACTGGGAGGTGACTTTAATATGACAATGGACGACACGCTTGACAGACAGCCTCTAAAGGCATCTCCCAGAAGTAGTACATACATGGCAGACTTCACTCAAGCTGAATCCTGATATAGTTCATTTCACACACTACTCTAATGCACATAAAAGTATGTCCCACATTGACAATCTTTTTACCTCCCTTGCAGATATAGGTCGTTTCCAACATCCCCAGGGGCTCCCCAGAGGTATCTCCGACCATTATCCCCTCAGGGTTGAACTTACATTTCACCAGCGCTACACCAGAGGCCCCATAATCATTAACCCATGGCTTCTTACAATCCCAGATATCAAAGACGACGTAACTGAACACACAGACCATTATTTCACCGAAAACATCGGCTCCGTCGATTCGGCGAACACCATATGGGAGGCATATAAGGCTGTAATTAAAGGACGCGCCCTAGCACTGAAGATAGGGTATATTCGTAATCAAAACGAACAGATGACCCAAGTGGAGAGTGACTTGCTCCTCTTGGAAACAGAACACAATACCTCTCCAACTGAAGCCACGGCCCACAAACCCTGAAATAAGCAACTAGAATATAAAGCCCTAACACAGGAAAAGACCCAGGCGAAACTCCTTCGCACACACCAGAGTTTACAAGCTTGGGGAACGTGCCAGCAAACTGCTGGCTTGGTTGGAGCGACGAGATCAAGCGGCTCGATGGGTCCCTGAAATCTTACTTGAGGGTGGGAGGTGAGTGACAGACCCCCGGGAAGTTGCAGAAACATTTGCGGACCACCTGCAGGCAGTCTATACCTCTAGAACCACATCCTTCTCATAACTAACTTTGGCAAATATGCAGGATATACCATTAACTGGTCCAAATCTGTATTGTATATATTACATGGGCGCCCGCCTAGACTATCTCGTGGCTACACGATTGAATTGGCCACTGAAGGTTTTAAATACCTGGGCATTTTGATCACACCCGTCCCCAAATTGTTTTATGAACATAATCTCCTGGGCCCCCTCAAGCGGTTACAAGAAGATGTTAAGCACGGGAGGCCGCTGCCACTGTCCCTTCTGGGAAGGGCAGCCTTATTTAAAATGCTGACACTCACTAGATATTTAGATGTACTCCAAAACTGTCCGTTCCCTATAGCCGACAATTATTTTACCACCATTGAAGGGGAACTCCGTATTTTGTTATGGGGTGGGAAGGCACCCTGCATCGCCCTCCAGAAGCTAACGAAGGGGTGGTATGACGGAGGGATTGCTCTTCCGGATCAGCACCTCTACTACAGGGCATCACAGCTGGTGGCCATTAATCATTGGATTTATGGATCCCCCACAAACCCATCTTTCCACTTAGAACAATACCAAACAGACCGAGAAGGGTATTTGAGTGCTCTCTATAGCAAGGTCCGACGGGGCCGGTACCTAGGGCCTATGTCACAAACTGTGGCCACTTGGCACAAGGCCACTATGCGCCTGGGATGGGCAGATAAAGTCACACCATTGTGGTCATCTCAGCAGTTAGGATCACTTTGCTTCCACACAGGATTTCATAAGTGGGATACCATTGGCATAACTAATACTGGGGATTTGGTCAGCAAGGGGAAACTTCTTACATTTAAAGAATTACAAACTAAACATGCTCTCACACAAGGAGAAGTCTTTTGATATTTGCAGATCAGACATGCTCTGCTCACCAGTGTTCCAGACCTGACCTCCTTGCCAGACTCTTTTCCCCTGGAGGACCGCTTGCTGACTGAACCGCTCTTGACAAAAGCAATCTCCTGCACTTACCGTAAACTCTGCAATGATTTACCAGACTCCTTCCAAACTCTTCGAGACCGCTGGCAAACAGACGGCAAACAGACTTGGGGCCAATAGAAGACGATGATTGGCAAACAGCATTAATGTCCCCCAGGGAAACAGCGATAAATCACCGCTTCCGCATCATACACCTAAAAATACTCCATAGTTCCTATCTCTCCGGAGTACTCCTGCCCAAAATAGGTAGTCGTGCAGATGCGCTGTGCCTTAGGGGATGCAGCCAAGATAGTACTTTCTACCATATCCTATGGGAATGCCCCACTGTACGTCCTTTGTGGGACAGAGCAACCAAAAAAATGAGCGACACACTAGGTAAACACTTCCAACTACCGTCACGACTGGGAATCCTAAATATATGGGAGGCCACCGACCTGACAGACATAGAACAGCAATGTGGGCCCTGGGGTACCTGCAGGTAAAACGGGCTATAGCGATGCTTTGGGGATCCAACAAACGACCATTGACGGTTGGGTGGGTGGCTGAGATGGATAGATGCACGATTGCGGAGAAGGAGGTCTATAAACAACGGGGCTGCCCTAAGAAGTGGGACAAAAAATGGGGGGATGGAATGCTTTTAGGGGGGGAAATCTGCACTTCTCCAACAGATGACATGGCGATGAGGAGAAATCGAAACAGTGATCTTCCAATTCATTAAATATCTGTTGTATGTGAATACTGATGTACTATAATCTACGAAAACTGGGCTGAAATGCAATACTGTAACGATTACTCTGTGCTTTTACTTTAATAAAATTGTTTTCCAAAAACAATTCTCATTAAAAAAGTAAATAAACTTTTGACAAAAAAAAAGTAAATAAGACAGGAGTGCTTTACCATTTTCTTCAAGCATCTCCCAGGTCAATAAACATCTTCTTTGGCTGGCCAGTTTGGGTTGAGACAAGGCACATTTGGGCTTGGGGTTTGCACTTAATTTCAGGTTGAGGAATTTTCCTCGGTTCCCTACTAAAGCTTCAGTCTGAGGTTGGCAATGGATGCCAGCTCCGCTAAGCCTTGTGCAATCAAAGTCGCAGTGTGTGCAATGAAAAGACGCCCGTTTTCAACACGGGCAATGGAAATTACTGTTGGAAGTATGCAAATCCGGTTGAAAACGACAACAGCCACCCATCAATTTCAGTGTTTTTAACTTCTCTCTGGCAGGGATGGAAACATGCAGCAGTCAAGACAGAAGCAATCCCTGATAATTGACCCATCAGTGAGATAAACGAGCTGAATTAATGAGCACTGGTACAGTAAAATTAACATGCCTATTTAGTTTTATGGGTGGGGGGGTTCATTTAAATTATTTCTATAGTGCTTGTCCACTTTTTTCACACACTTCTTTATATAAGTATTAATTATTAAGTTTTCACAAAGTTTTGCATTCATTCATGACTATTTATTGTTCATGTAACTTTTGTTCTGACACTTCCGGGTGACATTAGGTAAGAAACTGATGAACCAATACTCATGTACTGGGATTGTGTTAGACAGGTAGGGTTATATGACATTTTATAATGCTGAAATGTGATTTCACATGTCAATATGTTTGCCTCGTACCATGAGGACATTGCAGTTTCCTTCATTTTGTAAAACAAGGCTGCTGACTACATAATATTCATTGTGTGTTTATATTTCTCGTTGACACTGCATGCAGCAAAATGTGCGCTGTTTATTTTGTGTGGCATGTTGTTCTCTGGAGGAAGACTGAAGATATTTTCAAGGCTCTTTCTGCTACCACACTGTTTTGTATTCATTCATGAATCTTTATCGTTCATGTAACCAGTTTGTTCTGACACATCCGAATTATGTTAGGTCCGAAAGAGACAAATCATTATTCATGTATTGGGATTGTGTAAGGATGGTAAGGTTATATGATATTTTAAAATGCTGAAAAGTGATTTGTTAACATGTCGCACCATACTGACATTGCAGTTTCCTTCATTTTCTACAGTGAACCCTCGGTTTTGGGGGGGGGGTGAGCCAAAAAAATGTGGGTCTCTAATAGGGATGCTGCCTGATTCTCTGTCGATTTGCTACACACACTGGACTTGGTCTAATTCCAGACACTGTTCATTGCTGCATCCATTTTAAATTGCTAAGTGCCTCATGCCAGATGATTTGTATGCCTTACGAATAATTTGTTCAACTGAGCCTTAAAATTTGCCTTCAGTATCTCACTTTATTATTTTACTAAACCTTCATGGTTTTCTAAATTTCAGATCTCAAACTTACTTTTTGAGTCCATTCATACTTTTCAACTGTATTATGAAATGCTGTTTTAGATCTTGTCTTTAGGGACATATTGCCTCTTTTGTTCTTCGTGAGAGTGCTATGAGTATTGGCTATCACGCAGATTACCTTAGAGAGAGCGCCCACAGTTTCAATATGAAAATTGATACCTTCTTAGAATGATACCATCAAAGCTCATGTGACCACTTTGGCTATCACTGTGAAGTAATAAAGATTTCAGATTATTTATTCGCTGTCCCAAGTATAAGGTACACACATAAAAACCTTAAGCTCTGAAACCAACCAACCTCCCTTCCTAGAGGTGGTCTGTAATTAACCAATCAAAGCACACTGCTCACATAACAAAATGTATAAATAGGCAATCTATCTTTGTATAGCTGCTCCACATTGGAGAGTACATTTCAGGTAAGATACACAACACATTTGCTTTCCGACTAGAACTCTTTGTCAGGTATAACAACACAAATCTTAAGAAAGAAAACAGGCTTTGGGGGATCCAATAACATGGCTACTGTACAACAGAAATCTAAAGCTAAAGTGCATTTGATGAAAAATTAACACATGCTTTCTACATTAGCTGAAATCACTGAAATGCTACAAGATTGCATGAGAAGATATAGTCTTCTCTCCCCAATGAGAGGCGTGCTGTCGTAGCCTACTCTGTAATCTCTCTGCATGATGCGTGTCTGGAACTACAACTGGCCCTGTTTGAAGATTTCAGTCTGTGGCTCATATTCTACAAGACCTGCTCTTTGATTATATCAGTGCATTAGCACAAACACCGATTCTACCAGCCAAGAACATATAGTGATTGCAGTTACAGGTACCAAGAGGACCAAATGATAACTTCATAATTAGAGGAAATATAAATTAACATAGTAATTAATGTATGGTAATCCTCAGTAAAAATTTAGCCATTCCATTTGTAAACTTTATTTCGATCAAAAAGATCATAAAAGGTGCATAAAATACATATAAAAGGCAAACTTGAGCATAATAAAAAGGATTAAAAAATTGATTTTTTTTTTAAATAGACCATGGAAAATATACATAGCAGCATACAATTTTTTAGTACTTAAGACGCTTAATCCACATTGCATGTAAAAAACGTGAAACAGCAAACACTACAACAGTACTTGTGTCAGTGGCTAAGATGCGGTAGGCTTCGGTACATCTTGTAAATCCTAGATTCCTACATAAAGGAATGAGCCAATACTTCCTGGGGGCTCTATATGCAATGCAAAGAAACAATACATGGATTATTGTCTCAGGCGACCTTCCACAGGCTGGGCAATTTTTTTCTCTTTGTTTGGACCAGTTCTTAGTAAAGTCCCTAAGAGGTAAGGTGCCCAACCTAAATTGGATATATAGTTTCCTTGCCAGAGATGGATGCACTTCATTCAGGAATGATTCAAAGATATACTGGTCTTTATTTAACAAAAACTGTCTCGAAAGACTGCCAAGAGTTGTGTTTTGTTTTAATGCACTTAGCTTATGCTGCCTATATACCTGGACCAGTTTGACACGAGAGAGCGTCAAACAGAATACCCCAGGGCTAGTCCAGAGTTCAGGCAAACCAATCCTGTAGCACATCTCCTTAATATAGACAAGCCAGGGAAACTTCTTAGAAGTGCTAACTGAAATTATTGAACTAAGATCACGACAATAGGACCCTAGCTCATCAGTCAGCCAAAGTCTTCGCCAGTATGTTAAAGGACGTAGGCCAGCTTCTTCATCTATTGGTCGTATTGCCAAGTCAAGGCGTAGCGGTACTAGAGGGGTGCTTTGCGGTAAGCCCAATAGAAGTCTAATAAACTTGTTCTCTAATAGAGAAAGACCTTTCAACTGAGAATGGCCCCACAACTCTGCCCCATATAGGGCTGCATTTCTTACTTGCACTTTATAGATTTCTGCTGCGGGGCCAGGGGCCCTGTGTGTGGTATATTTAGCCATTCTTAATATCGCGCCAGATAGTTGGGCAAGCCGCATAGCTGCTTTGTCTAGTTGAGGAGCCCAGGAAAAGGACTCAGAAAGTGTGATCCCTAGGTAATCGAATAGTGAGACCCTTTCTAGAGTTGTTCCATTGAGTGTGGGATTAGGCCGAGTGTATTAGCTGGATTAAAAACCATGTATTTAGTTTTCGAAATATTTATTTCGAGCCCATGGTCGATGCAAAAAGCTAAAAAACTATCTAAAACACGTTGAACGCCCATCGGGGATTTAGATAGCAGAAGGGTGTCATCTGCAAATAGCATGACTGGAACCTTTCTACCATTAAGTCTAGGGGAGTCACCACGGTCCGTTTTATTAATATGATTAACCAAAGCGTTAACATAAAGACAGAACAGGGTAGGGGCTAGCACGCATCCCTGCCTGACTCCTCTATTGACTGGAAAGCGCGCGGTTAATTGGCCTGCCTTACCATATCGGACCTGCGCATAGTTGCCAGTGTGCATGCAGTCTTATGATCATAACTAGTAGGTCCAAGGGGACTCCCAGCTTGTGCAGTACCGCCCAGAGCTTATCCCTTGGGACCATATCAAAAGCTGCTTTCAGGTCGACAAATATCAAATAGAGGCTGCCACCCTCCATTGATACTGTCTTCCAGAATAATAATTGCAGCCTTAAGAGCTGGTCAACAGTTGACACCCTTTTCCTAAATCCTGCCTGTAAATCACTCAAGATATTCATCTCTTCCATCCAGGAATGCAGACGATTAAGTAAAATTCTAGCAAACAGCTTTTGTGCTACATCTATTAGGCTGATTGGCCTGTAATTTGCAGGAAGCAACGGTGATCCTTTTTTATAAATGGGGAATATTTCAGCTCCTAGCCATGTATCTGGGATATTCATACCTTTCATGATGGCGTTAAATAAGGTCCATAAATAAGGAACCCAGATCAAGGGTTCTTCTTTATATAGGTCCCCGGGGATTTTATCTAGGCCAGGTGCTTTAGATGTAGAGAGGGTTTTGATAGCACCCTCAACTTCTTGGGCCGTGATTTCATTTAAAGAGTCAAATTGTGCTAGCTGAAGAGGACCCTCCGTAGGGATCAGATCATCTCCAGTTGAGTACAATGACTTAAAATGGGCTTCCCAGGCAGATGCTGCAATATTCGGTAGAGTTGGGGATCGTTCGTCCTTATTACCCGAGTTGGCGATAATTTTCCAAAATCCCCTCCTGTCCTTATTAGATAGGGCAATTTTGAGGGCCTCCCATTTCTCAAACTCCCATGACTTTTTTGCATTTTTTATAGTCTCATAATAAAGCTTTCTAGAATGCTTCAATACAACCTTATTTTTTGTTTTTATTGCATTAATAAGAGCAGATTTTGCCTGCCTACATTCTTTAGTGTACCAGGAATTAAAAAAGTGATTTTGCCTGGGCTTCGTTGATGGGGGATTAAAGAATATTTTAAGAGCCAAGGTTAGTTGCAGGTAAGTTGATTCTACCGCTTGTAAGTCCCAGTCGCTTGGTAGTGGGGTAAATAACCTTTCCGTTTCCAGAAGTGCTGGGAGAATCAGCCCATAAAGTTCTAAAATTTTGTCCGGGGTGCGTTTAACTGCATCCCATCTGATTCTTCTTTTATTATTGACCAGAGAAAGGTTCCGGTCGGGCATTGGGCCAGTAGTAGAAGATGCTTGAGAGACAGGGATTAATAGCTCAAGCAACAACGCATCGTGGTCACTGTCAAATCTAGAGATGACAGTAAAGTCTACGATGCTATTCCAAGAAGATACCTCCACCAGAATATAGTCTATTAGGGAGGAATAATTGTCCCTTTTAAAGGTAGGTTTCCCTGGCTGGTCTGATTTTAAACGACCATTACAGGCCCTCAATGAATGCGTAAGGACAAATGCATTAATTTGCATAACTAATGGGGTCCAAGCCTTTACCTTCTGGATTTGGGGATCTGGTATTAAATTACAATTATCTTCCTCGTTTTCTAATATATATGGGAGATCCACTAGCGGTTCGTATTGACAGTTAAAGTCACCCGCAATTATCAATCTGTCCTGTTTAGGTAGGTCTGGTATACTAGTAGATAATAAGTCAAAAATCGGAGAATCTTGAGATAGGCTAGATGGACGTGAGTAAACGTTAATAAGAATTAGTTTAAAATTAGGTTTGAATAAAAGAGCCAGACCTTGAAGATCTACTGAGAACAGATCTAGTTCACAGATAGTGCAGTCTAAATGAGTTGCGACCCATATGGAGAGGCCCCCATAAGGTCTACCCCTCTTCCCCTTGGTCGCTACTACAGTATGTGCAGAAAACCCGGAGAGCTGGGTAGGCACAAGCGACCAGGTCTCCTGCAATAGTACGACATCATATTCTGATATAAACTTAGACCACTCTGGGTTGTCTATCTTTGAATTTATACCAGCGATATTCCATGATAGAATCCTGATTTTAAGATCTGAGGGGGAGGCTATGGTTGGTTGACGTTCGGTACAAGGAGTCTCCACATTAGCTGAGTTACTGGCTTCTTCGCTTACGTCTGGTTCATTAAAACTAGGCAATACACAATAAGTTGACAAATGGGTTGGAATATCTAGGTTAAAACACGGTCCAATAACATTAGCATGTACTTTCATGTGTTTGTTTGGGATTTGTGTAAAAGGTAAAGAATTGTTCCCGAGTCAATCACATTCTTCCAGATTAGAAAGTGCTTCGAATCTATTGGACAGTGATACTGTATTAACACAGGGTGAGCTGACAATGGTAGGGGCACTAGACTGTACCATAGAGCTTTTTACCCTGGTCAGGCTTGGGATTTTAAATTGACGTTTGTTAAAGAAGTAATCATATGTTAGAGGCACTATTTCAAACGATCTCCTTTGAGGGGGGAAAAAATTTCTAAGAAGTACAGGCAAAACATTAGTGCTCGAGAAGTGCACAATAACACAGTCCCCTTTTAGCTTCTTCTCCTGAGAGCCCACCCAGTCAACTCTTCTCGCCATGATAATCTTTCTTACGAGTGATTGGCATACCCATTCAGGGGCACTGAGATTTGACGATATCCAGTGTGCACATTTGTCCATTAGATGGATAGTAGTCTCTCTTTGATTAGGTGATAACGGGGGTACCTGTGCCAGAACCAACGCCAAAGGAGCCGCTAGAGGGGATAAATGGAATGTTGGTTGTACTTGTGTTGTATTTATCGTAGTAAGTATAGCTTTAGATGTTTCTGGCTGGGGTAGTGCACAGGGCTGAGGCCCATGTAGGTGACCATCAAGGATAACATTATTCTGTGCTATTGCTGGGAAATTATCAAATCGTGACTCCAACTTGGAGATCCTTACTTCAATGCTTGCCAATTTGTCGATTATCGGGTCTATAATAGAGTCTAATTTCTTAAGTAGGTCGTCCCAAATTGAGGTTTGGTCAATGACATAAGTGACAGGTAGATTGGATGTTGAAAGGGTTGCTTTAGGCTGATGAAGCTTTTTGGTAGGTTTTTTTTGCAGAGCATTCCTTTTCGTAGCACAAGTCGCTTTAAGGACCCTAGGGTTATGGACGGTCAACGTATTCCTGGTTCTGGTCTCTCTTAGCTTAGGCGGTGATATTAAAGACTCAATAGAGATCGGTGGACTTGGATGAATGTCAGTTGTTATATCACAGTCTCCAACGCTTAGGGTCGTATGTGGATTAGGATCTTCAATGCCAACTAGATCTCGTGGAATACCTGGGGAGGCTTGATTGCCAATTGGGGAGTTTGAATGGGCGGGCGAACCCTGGCATCTCAGTGGGGGACATCCAGGTTCCAAGGACAGTCTCCTTTCGGTCAACTCTATTTCGTGTGCAAGCAGAGTCGTTGCCCTAACCAAAAATGAGTCTAGTGTAGCACCAGCGGGTGTTTTTGATCTGGTGCTTTTTCCTTTCACCATTTTAGTTACCAATTATCCACAATCACACTGATTACCTTCAATGGTAGTAGCTATTAGAGGGGTGGCCCAGCCCGGCCTCTTCCGGCCCCGGACGGCCACAGACGGCCCCGCCCTTGTCCCGGGCTTCTCCCGGCGCCGACCCGCGCGCGATCCCGCGACGCGGAGGGAGCCTCTGACCAAATTGCGCCTCTGGGCGCGTCGTCCTGCGTAAGTGGGCGGGGCAAAGGGGAATGCTGGGGGTTGTGGTTCAACCCTGCGGCAGCCTCAGGTGGCGCGAGGCGGCAGCGGCAGGGGAACCGGGCGTCCACACGATGTTAAGGATGGTGATAAGTGCCCCAAGAGCCAGGTAGGTGCTGCTCTGCGCTCAAATCACGCTTGTCTGCTTCTGAACGTTGTCCCCCCGCTCCACCGAGGGAGCCTCTGACCAAATAGCGCCTCCGGGCGCGTCGTCCTGCGTAAGTGGGCGGGGCAAAGGGGAATGCTGGGGGTTGTGGTTCAACCCTGCGGCAGCCTCAGGTGGCACGAGGCGGCAGCGGCAGGGGAACCGGGCGTCCACACGATGTTAAGGATGGTGATAAGTGCCCCAAGAGCCAGGTAGGTGCTGCTCTGCGCTCAAATCACGCTTGTCTGCTTCGAATTTAGCACTTTCTAAAGTACATGTCAGAAACGGAAGGGAAGTATCACTCCATAGAAGGGGAACATAGCCCGTGCCTTTATTTTTTGCTGCATCACCTTGTTTTCAATGATCAGAGAAAAATGTGGAGCTTTAAATTGTGGAAATCTTCACCCCCTGACAAGACCGGCCACACATTATTATCTTACAGAAAAGTCAGTTAATTTACATGCAAAACATTTGTTGAACAAGAATTCGAAACGCCAAAAGGTCTCAGCAATGCTCGAGCTATTGGCCTGGTCAATGATCATGTCTTTTAGCCATGTTGTCTAGCAGCACATCTGCTATTCAGCATGGCTGAAAGTTACAGAAAGCCCAGAATCACAGGATGTTGATCCGATGCGGACTCTCTTCGCCCCCCTCCCCCCATGTTGAGTTTATTATCCTGCCCCTCCTAACACAAAAAGCACTATGACGTGTCATGCACTGGTCGCATCATAGCGCTTTTTTTGTGACTTTCAGCCATGATAAACAGCGATGTGCTGCTCGACAACATGACAAAAATATATTTGCATTGACAAGGCCAATAGCTTGGGCATTGCCGAGAACTATTGGCTTTCCTCTGCAATGCTATTGGTTTTGCTATAGCTTATTTGATATTGATGTGGTCATGCTGAACAAATATGGAAGTGATAGTGAGAAAAACAGTTGAGGAGCTTTGAAGTGCGAAACAGCTGAGGAGCTTTGAAGTGAAGCAAGCATGTGGCATAACGGCCAGAGCTGCCAACAGGGGAACTGGGGACAATGAATGTGTCACTGTGTAATGTAAGTGGTGAGCACTGAAAGTGTTCCAATACCATAAGATGCTGTTAACACTGTGGCAAGATGGAGGACAGACCAAGCGCTCCAATACCATCGGATCGTGCACACAAAAAAAAAGCAGCGGTGACGAGGGAGGTAGTGGGGGAACGGGGCAAACAGTAAAGCAGGAGGGGATGGAGGGATGGGAAAGCAACGATGGAGAAAAAAAACCTTAATTGAAGGAGGATCAGCATCAAAAATGAAAGTGTCATTGTATAGTGCAACTGGTGAGCACTTAAAGGGCTACGATGTCATTGGTTTGTGCGCTATGGCAAGACAGATGACACAGCAAGTGCGCCAATATCATTGGATTGTGCAAAAATAGAAATGAACCTGGGCTGTTCGCGTTTTAACACATTTTTTAAGAAATGCATTTGTTTATGTGCACGTGCATGCATTTAAGTGGTATGTGTACAAGGGAGACGGCCTGAACACATAAGTACTCCTTTGGAGTGTTTGAAAACAAGGAAAAAAATTGCTCCGCAAACAAGGAGCAGGGTAAGGACACTTGTAGTTGGTCCATGCACTATGGGAGGGCCAAACAGAAGAGGGTATGGCGCCTGCAGGCCTTTGACGTATGGCATCAAAGAAAATTAGAGTGATGCGCAAAGTTTACCAGTGGTAGGAGATTGGCGGTCTGTAAGCCCACAGAAAGAACACAACACACCTCCTCGAGGCAGCATACCAAGACCTAAAAAAGCATCAGGCAAGAGGCTGTAAAGTGTTAGTTAAACTAGGCTTCCTCCTAGTCAAAAAAGATCGATCCTGCTAATAAAGAATGACCAAGAGGTATGGACAGATGCATCACTATACCTAATGAGGGATTCTTTCCACAACCACAGAAAGATTAGGGGTCCTCTTTAGGATCACTTTGGAACTGAAATTAAACAAATAGCAGTTTATCTGGGCCCTACACCTGGGGACACATGGCTTCCCTATACTTGCAGAAACCAGGATCTCTCCTGTTGGAGGACGTCTAATGCAGCCCGCGTAGACTCCCGTTAAGACTCCATAAAAATTAAAAAGCTTAAGTATTCTATGTACCATTGCAAGTGCAGTCTAATGTCTAAGAACCAGGTCTTATGTCTGGAGGTTTTGTTGATTGCTAAATGCTACCACGAGATCACTAAAGCCTATGTTAACTATTCAGTTCTTTTAAATATTGGCTTTTATAAAGAAGAAAAAAACGAATGGCTCTACTCTACCTGTGGGAAAAAAAAAATCAGATTATCATATTTCTGCAACATATGGCCAACAAGTAGGCAGAAAAACTAAGACTAGTGGACTACAAGTAAAAAAAAAATAAAAAGGCTAGCTTTGTATGTGGGAGAAGGGAAGGGAGAGAAGGGCTCTATGGGCCACATCTGCGATTGGGAAAACGAGAAGCCTTGAATGGGAGGACAGGTGGCCGAAAACCACAAAGCCAGATGACATCTCACCATAAGCTGTGACAAGTGGCAAAGAAGCAGATTAAGTCTGAACTGGTCAAGCGCAAAACAGAAAAAAAAGAAACACTGCGGGCTCCACACGGCGCCTGCAGCCATCTGACCGGCACGAGCCGCCGCGTGTCACAAAGGGCACCCACCGGGTCTATTCAGGGCGGAGGCTGCCCAGAGGGACGCGGTTTCCATTTTCATGCCCTGTGACTTCAGGTCCGCGAAAACAAAAACACTGCGTATGAAACCAACTCGCTGTCCAGTGTGTAGAAAGGCGCCCAAGATAATGCACAAAAGCAGAAGGGATGCGGATGCACAATTACACAAAAAACCACCAGCTGCACTCTTTGCCCGGGTTAGGACGAAGTGGGTGCAAGTTGAAGGCACTCGATGAGCCACTGCTGACGCAGACAAAATACAGGCGTCTGAGAGACCTAGGAGCCTGGGAATGGCATGGATATCTGTGCTATCAGTTTATTTGCGTAGATCTTTGAAGCGAGCGGCTACAGAAATGTACAAACAGTACTCACAGGGCAGCTGCACTTGAAATAAACGTCTACCGGAAAAGGGGGCCGATGTTTCACGGACAAACAGCACGCAGGAGTCGGGAGAGGTTATTCAAATAAAAGTTAGGTCAAGACTGAAACGGAAATATGGAAGGAGTCGGAACCCATAGGCAGGCACCCTTTAAGATGGAAAGAACTAAAACACCTACTTTTGTAAACCCTTCCACCGGCGTTTGTAAACACCCCCCCCCCCCCCCCCAATTATCTTTCCAAACCCCAATGTCTGCCTTTTGTCCCAGACCGTCCGTCTGCAGCAGTACAATTGCGACACCTACCCCTAAATGGTAGCCCTAGGAGGCCATGGGGGGGAAATGGACCAAGATTGTAATTTTGTGCAACGCAACCAGCATCTACGAAGCGTATTTTTCCATTTAATTGTTTCAGTCCTGCTTCTAAAGTCTGGGTCCCGTTCCAGCTTGATTCTGGGACTTCTGGTTGACTGGAGCCATTGTCCTCTGGTGTTATTGTGTTTTGTCAGGGAGATAAAGATCGGACTATTTGATTTATTGTTTAGTCTAGTCAGGGCAAGTGATGTAATCAAGTAAGACAAATCTTTTGTGCAGTGAGGCGGCTCTGGACTAGACACACTAAGTTGAAGGCAGCTTTCTTATCATGAGACAAGAATTTTCTCTCTAAAGAGCTGTTCTGTTTTAGGATCCAATGTGCGCTATCAAGAATGGAGTACCAGTGGCTAGCCCATAATTCGTGAACGGGCAGTGGCACAACCAGCTTTAAACTGTCACCAACCATTACATACAGACAGAAAAAAAAACCATTATTTTTTAGGGTACAATTTACTCACGTTGTCTCCAAATACATAAATGACCATTAGAGAACTGCTCCAACATATTAGTGAGCAAACATTTTGAAGAATGGGAACATTTAAAACTTAAATTTAGTGCTCATAGTACCATATGGTTTTGTCTTGAGAAATCTGAAGCTGCCAGTCTGTATCAAAACAAAAAAAAACTAGACCTGAAAGCGTAAAACCTGCAGCAGTCTGGCTGACAGACGGTAAGAGCGGCACGCGCCACATGCCACAAAGGCCACCGGGCCCTATTCATATCACAGCTTGCCCTCGAGCACAGTTGTTTTCATTTTCCTGTCATGCCCTTTCAACTCTAATCAGCGACCTATCCACCCCTTCTCTTGAGTGTCAACTGTTAGGCTTGGAAGACAGACAGCGACATCCCGGCAAGTGCAACGCAGTGTGTGCGTTGCTTTGGCTCTTCCACCCCCTTTGCTCTTACGCTACATTGGGTTTTCTCTCAGCACATTGTTTTGGAGCAGGGAGGATCTGAAAGTGTGTAATCAGGGGCGGCTGTCATGGTCCCAGAGACATTAGAGGGGCACTTTTTTTTTACCTGCCCCTCGAATGTCTTCAACACCTGATGGTCCCTTTACATTGACCTTTTGGGTTTTGGGGTGGTTTCAATGTGTTTTGTTAATTCTGTGATTAGCATGTAGTGTATATGATGGTAATTTCATCTTTGGTTGTAGGAACGAGTGAGGTCAGTATTGATCCAGTTTTTTTAAATGCTTTTGGGGAACTTTACATCTCATAGTTTGACAAATAAAGCCCTTAAATTAACAATGTTGCGCCTTATGTGGGCAGGCAGGTTGGCAAGGCTACATCTGTGGGTGGCACAATTAGTGCTGCAGGTCCACTAATAACATTTAATTTAGAGGCCCTGGGTATAAGGGACACCACTTTACAAGGGACTTACAAGTACAACAAACATGCCAAACAGATGCAAACCAATCATACCGTGCTTAGAGGAGAGATGACCTGCTCTTTAGCACTGATTAGCAGTGGTAAAGTGCCACAGTCCTAAAGCCAACAAAAAGAAGGTCTTAATGATGCACAAGGCGGCAAAACGTTTGGGGATAACCGTGTAAAAAGGGCCAGGCCCAACAGCTGTCAACTTAGTTTATCATTTTTGAAGGTCCTAAAACTGGGTAAGATTTGTCAAGCATTTACACTTGGCCAACAAAAAACTCCACTGGGCTACAGCAATGCTCACCTCTAATTTTTCTGTCAAAAGGAACTATATTTCGTTTCAAAATAAAGCTAGCTGAGGGATGTGTAGCTCTGTCAGATCCCATTTTGGCCAGATCATAGTGAAGGTCATGTGAGTTTGGGCGGGGGGAGAATCGGGTTGAAAATCTGGCAGTATGGTAGAATCATACAAAGAGGATGATCTGTACAACACAAGTTGCACATTTTGCTCTTGGTACCCAAGAATATTAAGGAGAAATTATCCTTTGCACATGTGGAAGATTTAGAGCATGCTTAGCATTTTTTTTCTTTAGTAAGCACAGGTCTGTACTTCGGTACATTACTAGAAAATCTTCTCCTTGGCCACAACCTTGGACAGTACAATGAACCATAGAGGATAAGCTCACTCCAAAGGACTAAACATAAAGAGCAACAAAAAGACTAAGTGCACGGAACAGGCATAAAATATATAAAATCACTAAAATCCACACTACCAATAAATATTATTGTGTACATCATACCTACAAACCTACTTTTTGAGATACACAAACCTCAGATACTACTTTTGCCTTCAAATGCCCCATTTATACATACTTGTGCGCACCCACACCTCTCCGGAACACACTAATGACACAGTTCACTTAAAAACACACTAGTGTCTGAGACTCAACCCAATGATTCTATGCACACATCTTAAGGTAAAGACAAACAATTCATGCATCCACATACACCGGATACAACACTCAACATGTCTATATGCACTTCCATTAAATAAAAGCACGTTAAGCAGGTAAAGCTCTTTCGAGTCTGTCGAGAATAATCCTGGCTACGCATGGCCACACATCAGCGAAAAGTTAGGCAGAAGATAGTAGCCTTTATAGAGGATTTTCCTTTAGAACAGCACCACTCACGCAGATCTCAGTTCCATTTACAAAGACACAACGCTCCTTCATTCCATTCCCAGGTTAAACACGTACAGATACACCTTTCCCACTCATACCCGCGTCGGTGAATATTACTTCCTCCATTTCCACGCATTCGGCACACAAACATACTGCGCCCAGGAGCTGGATACAAGCGAGAAGGCAGACACATGGAGCAGGGTACCAGGAATAGAGAGATTTGGTAAGAGGGGAAAAGCTGCACACAACAGCACAACATATTGAAGTTGGAACATAACCCAGAGACGATATGGTTAGTGTAAAATGGCTTGACTGCAATATTTTCCATCAAAGTATTAATAGTAAAAAAACAAAATGTAAAAAAAATACATATGGCATGTCTGAGCCTTTCAGTGGCCCTTTGCCTTACTAAAAAACTAAAACCTACCTACTGCTGACAAATCCACCTAATCCCATGAGCGTCATAACTGCTTCTTGATGTTTTACTGTCATGCCACAAATTATTTCATCAATAAAGTCACCAATTTCATCACACAAGACCTCACCAATGGCAGATTTGACCTTCGACATCAGAATATTTAATTTGAATTGTTTTTAATTCAAACTACTTGTGAATGTGTACCTTAGTTATCCTGTGTCAACACGACCTGGAAAACGAAGTGGAACAGTTCATTAACTTTGCACAGAAACCTCCAATATGTATGCTACTTAGCCTTATCGAACCGTAAAACATTAACATCAACAATTAAAAAAATGATAACATAGTTTGCGAGGGGAAATAAAGGCTTTCGTTTCTTTATAATCTCTTTAACTTTGTCTACTTTTTAACAGTGACACTGCAGTCCAATGGCATTTAATGCCAGTTAAGGTATCTGTAATGTGATGGAACTACACCCATCTCTCTTCGCCATGTAATTTGCATGAGGATAATTACTCGCGCACAGCTGTTGATCATAACAGCAGCTTAAATTAGGCTTTAAGTCTAACTACTTCTTCATGGCGTACCTTCGTAGTAATTACTCCACAACATAAGCTCTACAAAAACATATGGCGCCTCACGTACAAGGGTTCTAGCGTTCTCAAACCCTCTGAATCGATAGATCAGAGGGTTGGAGAATGCTAAAACCCTTTTTCAAATGTACTAAACCCATTTAATAATTCAGAAAAGGTTTGTCAAATCGATAAATGGGTTTAGGAAACCATTAAGAATTGCTATTTGGAAGGGATGTTTTAAGGGTGTCCTTTCCAAATACCAATTCTTTTTAATATGTATTAATGCTTTTCGACCGAAATCCGGTCACAAAACATTAATAGTTTACCACCAACTTAAAGGAGGAGGTAAGCCACCCGCGAACAGTAATGGATCTCTAAGGGCTCGCTTCCTCTTTGAGCACGCTGACAAAAACCGTTTTTTAGAAGTAGTCAATGGGGACCTCTGACTACTCCTATAAAATATTTGTGTAACTATTCATTTTTAGGTGTCGCCTGAGCCAGCGCATGCGCTGGTCTGGCAGACATTTAGTGAGTGGGCTTCAGAAATCTGACAACAAGCTTTTGCTTGTGGCCTAAAGCCTGCGGTTACGCGCGCGGGCACGCGTACAGCAGCCATTTGGCTGCGCCATCTGGCTTTCCTCTCTCGATCGCGGGCACCCTTACACTCGCAGGACGATGTAGCTGCTTTCACTTTTCCCGCAGCGTGCGCATGCGCAGCACTCGCGTTTTTTAAAAATTTCCTTTTAGCGCGCACACACACAACTCCCGGGCTTAGTGCTTTCACCTGATATTGTCCAATTACATTACATTAGGCCACACCCGCTTGCCTGTCCCGCATAATTATAGCGCAAACTTGAACCAAGCGCTTCACACGGAAATTAGCTCCCCTTACACAACAGTTTTTAAGCACAGTGTAACGAAGCGGTTTGCACGAAATCACAAGATGCTGCGCCTGAGCAGAGATTCTAACCTAGTTACCCAGTTCTAACATCCGCAGCCCTAGCCGCAACGGGTGTGATATCAGGAGATTTGTCATAAGAAGAAGTACTCCCTGAGCTGTGAATACGTAGTGCTTTCACCTGATATTGTCCGATTACATTACATTAGGCCACACCCGCTTGCCTGTCCCGCATAATTATAGCGCAAACTTGAACCAAAGGCATTATAGAGCTTCACATGGAAATCACAACAGTTTTTAAGCACAGTGTAACGAACTCGGCGCCACCACAGCATCACTCAGCGCCACCACAGCATCACTCAGCGCCACCACAGCGTCACTCAGCGCCACCACAGCGTCACTCAGCGCCACCACAGCGTCACTCAGCGCCACCACAGCGTCACTCCGCGCCACCACAGCATCACTCAGCACCACATCAGTATCACTCAGCACCACCAAAGCATCACTCAGCACCACCAAAGCATCACTCAGCACATCAGTATCACTCTGCATCGCCTTTGCACTAGTACACCACATCATCATCACTCAGCAAGACCTGAATATCATTCAGCATCACCTCAGCATCGTCTCCGCACCAGTCACCACCACCACCACCACTACCACCTCAGCACAACCTCAGCCTGCTCTCGGAACATGGCATCTGTTGATTCTCCCCTAGCGTCTGGCCGTTGCTAGTGTTATAATACATGTATTAGTTCCCAACCTTCACCCGCGATTGGTTATGCCCCCTCAAAAAAAAGCTTTAACAACCATTGGAATAGGCAGAAACAAGTTGCCAGCATTGCAAGAACAAAAGAAAACTGAGGACATTTTTTATTGTAAATACTTTTTTTAATATGGTCGTTCAGTTGTACATAATGTCTTCTTGGTCATATATAAGGTAACAAAAATGCATCTGACACTATTTTATCAAAACTTTTCAGCAAGCTGCACAGCAGCCACACTTCTCTACAGCACAGCTTAAAGACATTGGCAAAGTCAATAGCTCTGGCTAAACACTTATATGGCCCCAAAGGCGAGACCTATTGGCTATGCCAATGCATGTTATCTAAATGCATCCCATTTTCCTTTAAGAAAAACAGGATGTGTTGGAAAAAACAAAATTGCTTTACTTAAAAGCAATCACAGACATGGTGGTCTACTGACCACAGCAGGCCACCATCCCTGTGATTGTGGCCAATCATAGCAGGTCGCAATTTGTGACCTATCTCATGCATATTAATGAGATAGGTTGAATTGCAACCCACTACAAATCAGTATTTTGAGAACTGACCTATTAGCACAAAGGTAGGCGCGCAAAATACCAATGCATTCGGTAGAAGTCGGTGCATAATGGTGATCACTTTCACCAAATCCAATTTTGTGCATTTTAAATAAGAAACTGCAAATTGTTACTAGTTGCTTTATACAATTTGTTTGGAATCTTTGAACATCTGTCTCATAGCTGCAGGCATATATCTACGTTTAATATCAGCAAAGATTCCTATCTGCTGTGAATGAACCCGCAGCAGGACACAAATTTGCAGACACTGATATCGTACGCTTTACTCTCCACACAACCTCTTCAGGAACAATTCTCCTGTGTGATTGCAGCCATTCTTCACTTTATTTTCTCTGTGAGGACACCTAATTGTTTACTTGGATACTGCAAACTCGGTTTCCTATGGAATGCTTATGTGGACACCTTTTGGTCGTCAAAGCTACTGTAGCCTTTCTCATGAGGTGACATGATATATTATTCCCATCACCAAAGTCATAAAAGCAGTGTTTTATGTCATCTGGGATACTATGAGGTAATGAGCAGCACGTTATACATATTAAACTAAACTATCCAGAGGTTAGAATGCATGGTCTTTATTGGTTCACTGCATAAATCATGTTCGTTCATGGAATAAAAAAATATATTTTTTAATGTAATCGATAGTTAGGATATAATAGTTACATGCTATGATAACAAAAAAGATTGATTCTGAAAAACTTGGAATAAAAGTCCTAAAAAAAGAAAAAAAATCCTACCACCAAACAAAAAGTATCCCGTGTGGTGATTATGCCAGGTAAACTAAGGTTTACTGTTGTGGTTTCAACGCACTGTGATCTTAGCTCACATTGAAAATGTTTCCTTTAGGTCGAGCCTACGAGACAGTGCTTTCAGCCGCCAATTTCTCACCATTGGTTGACTTTCCCGTCGTTCTCATTTGTTTGCTTCATTTTTGTATTCCCAAGGAACACAACCTCTTTATCATCTCTTTTCATTGGCTGCCATCTAAACTTCCACTGTTTGCTTTTCAGGACTACTTTTAATTTTTGTGTTAAGCATTCCATGGGAATGCATGTATTTTCCAGCTATTTCCCCACTTATATTGCTCTCCCTCTGCACTCAGTGTTTGCTCTGTCACTTGTCACCTCTATATTACACTCTGCCTCGTATTCTTCCCCTGTTGCTGTCTTGTTTGTGTGTTTCTCCCCACCCACTCCACATTCCTCACACCCGTTGCTTCTTCTCCCCACCCTACTCTTCACATTATTTTCCCCACCCGAGCCCTCTGCTATGCTTCCCCCCCCAGCTCTCTGTGTTGCTCCCTCAACCTGCAATTTAAAAAAAAAAAAAGAAATCTCTTGCTCTTACTTTATTTTTTTATTTACCAATCCAGCTTGGCAAATAAAAACATTCTTTAAACTTTTGTTTAATTTAGCCATGATGCACAGCATCGGGATGCTGTACAATAAAGCTAAGAACTACGGGCAATGCCAACAGGCCACAAAAACGCAATCTACTGGCTTTGACAATGCTTATTTTAGTTAGTGACACTGCTTTACTGAAGGTATAAAGCTCATGGATGAGAGTATTTTGGCCAAACTAGGCGTTGCTTCTTTTTATATTGGTGCATGTGCATGCAAAATGTTTCTTTTTCCCTTAACAAATGTGGCTTCTTTTATGGCCCGTGCACATCATGCTTGTTTTTGGTGTCTACGGGATCTGAAATGCAGAAGACTTGCAACACAACTATTTATCAACAACAAAGCATCACATACCCTCACACTGCTAACCACTACACCTTACTGACACCAGGCACCGGCCCACTAAGGAATCCTGGAAACCAGGAGAAACCTGATCAGCATGACAACGTCATACTAATGGCAGCATGCGTGCCACACACATACATGCGTGGAACACAACACGTACTGAACAAATGCACATTCCTTTCTACAAATGTACAGGCGCTTCCTCAAAAAATACATTCAACAGATAATCAGTCCAACAAATGTACGTTAGCTGGAATGAGCAGTTAACTAGTATTCATTTGTTTGGTGCTGACAGCCTATGTCACTTATGTACATGTTTAATGTAAAATTTAAATAAAGAAAGTTTAAAAAAAACAAAAAAACACGTATTCATTTGTTTGTCTAAGAGCACATTAATCAGAGCAAAAGTACATTCGTTGGGGTCTGGGCTACATATTTCGAATAATTTATGTGGTTTGGTACACGCATCGTTAACTGCTCACATTAAAGTGTAAAGACGCAGGGCTGTTAATCTAATGGCTTTGTGCATGCCACATTGCGAGCTAAAATTAGATCTCCTGTTTGGCCTGCATTGAAAAGGGCTGGATCATTTCATATCGGTTTAAACCACTTTCGTGGTACATGCAGATTCACAGTGGATATCAAGTCTGGTCAAATGTGATGTCGACAGCTTTGACCTATTTCAGGTCTTTTGTAGGAGCCCATGTCAAAAGACTACTCAAAAACTGTTTCAGTAAACCGGTTTAAAAATAAAGTGGTTTTACACCAAATTTCTCATGTTCCCAAAAAAATTCCATTTCCAGAGGCTGTACACAATTTGATGTATTTTTTGTCCAAAACTGACAAAGTTACAAGAAAACATTATGCTGTATGCCTTCTGGAAGGGGTGTGTGTGGGGTGGGTAGTGGAGAGCGTGTCAGTGTCATTACGGCAGTATATTAAAGAAAAAGAGCAATACACACACACACACACACTCCCCAGAAGCGCACACGTGCCGAAAGAAAAGAAGTCTTTGGACATTCTCAAGAGATCCATTTGTTAAAAGCACAGTCGTCTCATGAATATTCAACTAGTCGCGTGGGTGGCACTCTGGAGTGCCATGGCAGGAAGAAGCATGTCACTAAAGCCAGGCCATCTTAACACTGCTCAATATTTTAGATGTCAGGGGTCAGCGGGTCACACCCTTAAAGTGGCAACGCGGTTCATTCCAATATCTCAGAAGAAACCTAAAGGAAATTCGCCCTCTAAATACGCATTTATGGCCACAGCTGCCTTCCCAGACGGAAAAGTGTCAGAAATTACATGAGACTACAGTCACAGAGTGCGGTGAAAGCAGGCTTCGGGCGTGTAGGTGAAAATGTATGTTCCTTCTTCCTTGATATAAGAAGGCCATAAAAGGTGGTCACATTACGCACACATACTAACTCATGCTGGAGCATTGTAAAAGGTGCAAAACGATGCAAAGGTCCACACCAAAAGTGGCAGGAGGCCACTCCTTTTAGGAGCAATTCAGCAAAGCCACAAGGTTACTCTAGTCTTCCTACCTAGTGTGTTACATTGTAAACATCACACAGAAAGGAAAGACACGACTGTGCCAGAGGGAAGTGGGAAAAGTGGTAAAATGCTGCAGAAATGAGGTGCTGTCTGCACAGATCAGCAGTGCCACATTCAACCCCAGAAGCTTGACAATGGAAGGGCCCATAAAGCTGGCGGCTACTGCTTCAACGAGCATTGGCAAAACCAATAGGGCTCACTTTTGGGATCTCTGGGATTTTTAGCGAAGTTGTGCAGCATGGCCACAGAGGAAATCAAAAATAAGGAACTATGCCGCAGCAGCTGTGTCATTTTGTAGAAATGTACACTGCGCAGGCACGTGTCTACAATATGCGCGTGCGTGTTTTTTCTTATTATTTTTCTACTGATCCAAGTTGGTTAGGTAAATAAAAAAAAGGTAGTGCAAAAGTTTTTAAAAAAAGCAGGTGAGGTAAGCAACAAGGAGAATTGCCGTGGAAGAATCACAAAGGACACGGGTAGGTGGAAGAATCACAGAAGGTGCGGTCAGAATCAGCGTGGATGGCTGCAGGAGAAGTACATAACGGGTAGAAGAGAGCATCACGGAGCGTGAGGGAACAGAAGTACATCTGCAAAAGAGTAGAACGTGGAAAAAGCAGCACACAGTCGAGAAAGCATCGCTGGGGAGAAGCACACAAGGGCAAGCACAACATAGAGAGGTGGGGAGAAAAATTCAGGTACGAGCAGAACAGAGAGTTGTGCAGGAGTGAAGAGAAGGACATGAGAGAAACAGACGAAAAACCCATGCACTCATGGAGTGGTTAATTGAAAAAAGGTGAAAAAAGTAAGCAGGGGGAAGGACACAAGTAAGTAATCCATGCTCCAGGGGAAGGACAAACAAAAGAAGAGGAATGAAAGCCCAAAAGCCCACACAACCAGTCTTTGAAACAGGACTGACTGCGTTTGTAGACTGCTTTATTAAAAGCATGCCATGTAGTGTGATGAACACAACGTTCTCTTATTCTCACTGCACAGCAATTAAAAATGTACAAGGCAAACTAATAAGAAGCCACATCCCACCATACAGCTTCTTCTCAACGTTCACATACCGATTTTCATAGATAAGGTGGGCACGGGTTGATACATAGCTGTAGACTTTGTGTAAATGCTTCTTATTCATTGATATGACTCGGCTTTACAAGATACCTAGATGCATAGTTTCAGTTGAGAACAAATTACTCAAGTAAACAAACGCAAGCCACAACTTTCCATGAAACGAACAATCCAGTAATTAGTCGAAAATGGTCGTAAAAAAAATGAAGAGCTTCTACAGGAATTGAGAGCCATATTGAGTCACACGATGGTGGTGGTTACGGCGGGGTGGTGAGGGAGTGTGGTGTTGAGGGTGGGATAGTGGCAGTGGTTAGGGTAGGGTGGTGCTGGTTAGGGTAGTGATAGTAGACTGGTTAGGGAGGTGGTGGTAGGGTGGTGGTAATGAGGGTGGTCGAGGTGGTGGTGTTATGGATGGTGGTGGTTAGGGTTGTGGTAGCAGGGTGGTGGTAGACTGGCTATGGTGGTGGTGGTTAGTGTGGTAGTTAGGGTGGTAGAAGGGTAGTGGTACTAGGGTGCGGAGGGTGGCAGTGATGGCAGTTAGGGTGGTGGTTAGGCTATGGTGGTCATGGTAGAGTGGTAGTGGTTAGGTTAGCATGATGGCGGAGGTGATGGTAGGGGTTATGATAGTGATTAAGGTGGTAGTTGTTAGGGTGGTGGTGCTTGTGGTAGGATGGTGTGCTGGTGGCTAGGATGGTGTGCTGGTGTTAGGAATGGTGTGATGGTAAAAGGGTGCAAGTGGTAAGGTGGTGGTAGTGTTGTGATAGGGTGGTTGTGGTAGGGTTGTAGAATTATGGTGGTGGTGTACAGTGTTGAGTGTTGGGTGTAGGTGTTGCCTGCATGTGTTTGAGCAACTGTGTGAAAAAGACTTTGTTTAGATGTTTATGATCCCCTACTTCACCAAACAAATATAATTCCTATAATATTTTTTTCAAAAGCCTATGTGAAATATTTTAAAGAGGGAAAAGGAAACATTCTGAAAGGGTAGCCTATGGGACCGGACAATTTGCAGACAACGTAATTCCTTTGTAAAATTCGAACAATGAAAACTTAATTGTGGGAGACCTCTGAAGTCAAGGCATGATGACGTAATGATGGCGGATGTAACGTCCAGTGGAAGTAGCAGTTAGTGAATGCAATTGAGGGGCCGCAGAGACACAAATGACATGTTCGACGTTCAGCCAGTCACAGAGCCGGGCACATTAACCAATCGCGGGCTGTAATAAGCCAAGGACGGTAGTTTTCTGTTCTACATCAGAAAGCCTTTGTGTCTACCTTGAACCACAAGTTTCCTGAAACCGGCCACTCTTCAAAGCAACTCCTAATGTTCTCGGACTCAATGTTGTAAATTCACTTACCTAGTAAAGAGCTGGTGGGTGGGGTAATATTTGCTCAAATAAGCAACACTCAAAACAGTGCACATGTGCAACGTTCTCAGTTACCTATTCAAAGTACCTCGAGTCTGTGGGGCGGGCGGGTTAGGCACTTACCTGTGGTAAATTAAGTGAACGTACAACCGACACAAGACCACAGTGAAAAAAAACTACACCGTCCCAACTCCTAGTCCTACCAGCACCAAGGAAGTTAAATCCCGCAATACAGATCCGAGATGCCTTCTACATAAAACGAACATTACCCATCTAACTGCAGATACTGTTCGAGTGAGACGCCGTTGCCCAAGAGGAGCCATTAGCCCATTAGAAGGAGGAATGCCTTAATGGCAACACGACCATTAGCTGGTCAATTACCCCGACCATGGGCGGGGAACGACGCTCCTGGCGAGAGCCCCGTGGCAGGTCTAAGGCGGGCCATCTCCAGCTCTAAACGAGTTGTGATAAGAGAAAAGCAGCGCAAAAGGGCCCGACTGTCTGAATGTAAAGTCTCCTCCCCAAGGAGGCACCGAAATCGAGATGCAGCGTCCCAATGGCGCCCTTTATCGCACTGGATAGAACGCCCTTCCCCCTTCAGACGCCAGGACACGTTGGGCCTATTCACGGCTTGTAGCCGCATGCACTGGTCTCTTTTACCAGCGCCTCGAGCATCGGCCTCATTAAACTGGCCACAAACCTCGTTTGATTTCACTCATGGACGCCCGCCTTGCCGTTTAGCCAGTGTCTGCCGTGCAGCAGCTGCCGGGGCAGCCCGCGCATGGACAGCATCTGCGGCTTCCCGGCCCAGGCACGTGCCCCGAGCGTGCACGGAGCTCTCGATCCATACCCAATTCAGACTGGGTGTGAGCGCGCACAGTCACACAAAAGGAGGGAATTCAATTACGGCAGCAGCTTGCTTCTGCCCACCATATGCACACGCTGGGGAGTATCTGCGGAAATTAAGTTAGAGTTTGCGCAGTCTGGTGCAGGGTTTGTTCTTTCATCAGCAACATCTTTAGCATTAATCCAGACGGTACACCGCCTGGAAAAAAAATATCAAAGCATATTCAGAAAAGGAATTCAAACAAGGAGTCTGAAACGTACATCTATCTACCCAATAGTTGTGAGACTCATGACCCCAGACCTGGTTCCGGTTACTTAGGTAAGAACAATGCAGGGTGAAGTCCACAGGCTTCTCTGAAAGGACAAAATGTCAGTTTTCTTTTGAGTGAAAATGGCCACTGTATACTGCACTTTGAAACCTGCCTCTAACAGCCAGCTCTGCAGCGGGAGTTTATGGTTGCGATGCTCTATAGCTTTTCATTGATCCAGGACCACAGATGCTAACACACTTTTTGGTAATGCATTTTAATTCTCTGCCTCTTGCACATCCCCAGAGAAACTATTGTGGCCCAGCCTTGTGGTTACCCGGCCTGCCCCGCCCCCGCTTTTTCTTCCTCCCATTGTCCGTGGTGGGGGGGGGGGGGGGTGTAGTGGGCTGACAAGGCGTTAAAGGTAGTCCCTTTCAATTTAAACTGCTCCTCCGCTCTACCTACCATAACCCGCAACCATGTTGGTTTAGAACTACACACAGCCTGCTTCAGAAAGGGTGGTACTAAGCTCCAATAAATCTGGTCACTGTTTAGAGAAAGTGCAATGCTGGGTGAGATTGAACCATCTTAAACTCCATGGCTCCAAAGCAGAGATTTTAGGCCATGTGAAACCTATATGACACCACCTCCTCAACTTTTTGGCCAGAGAGTTTGGGGGGCCCCCTCCGTTACTGGTGCCAGTATTGAAGAATGTAGGAGTCAAAAATGATTCTGCACAGACTCTGTCAGATCAAATATCTACTGTGACTAAAACCTGCTTATTTAAAATGAAATCACTCAAACAAGGGCTCCGTGTATTTATGCAATCTCAAAGAAACACTATTCTGAATGTATTTAAATTGTCTCGCTTGGATTACTGTAATTCTATTTATCTGGGTCTGCCAGGCTATCTCCTCAAAAATTGCAATTCATCCAGAGCTTTGCAGCAAGATTGACTACAAAGATACAAGGCAGCGTTCACATTTTCCTGGTGTTGGCACAACTTCTTTGTTTGCCAACACAGGGTAAGAGTCTTGTTTGAGCCTTCTGCTTAGTGCATATAGCTATATACTAACAAAGCTTATCACCCCTCAGATGCCGCATTAGGCTGTACTGTCCTACAAGTATGCCAAGAGAGCCTCCACGATAAACTCGATAGTGCCGAAAGTTAAGCGTAAAACAGTAAGGGGCAAAGCCTTCTTGATAATTGCAGCTCAAAAGTGGGACTTGCTTCCTGATGTGTTTAGAAGAAGGGCTAGGGTATCTGGAATTTAGGAGAAACCTGAAGACCTGGCTCTTTCCCCAGACATAATTGAAAAGAATCCAAATCCCAACTACTAGTTGGTTTATTGCCTTTTTTAGCACCATAATACCCAAGTGGAGTTGAAGTGCCTTATAAAAACAAATTAACAAACATAAGGCAAAAATAAAATTCTAATTGCTTGCGGCTGGGAAGATAGGATACGGGGGGCCTGTACCTCACAAATGATTTTGTAAGAACCTCTGCTGGTCAAACGAATATAAAATGTCCAATTGTTATACGTCATAATTGTGTCTAAACTTCGTTAGCACACTCAAACTTTGCAGAAAAGGGAACTAAGCAGCAGGGAAGATAAACCAAGCTACACAGATGCACACAATTTGTTAAATGAAAAAAATATCATTGACAGTCCATGATAGCACAACTGACAATTCGAAAACAACAAAAAAACTGCACCCATACCTGCCAGCTGTTTTTACAACCTTACATTACACTGATCAGTGCTATGTGAAATGGAATTCATCAGCTGTGATGTAGCGTCCCTGCGTTGCTACACACAAATGAGATTTCAATGCAACGACTTCAGGAGCTGCGTCTTGTATTCGTAAGGGGGACCCGAAGGTCTCTCAAGGCACTCAGCGCAACATACAGAACGGTAAATAGAGGAATGAAGGGCTAACCACAGATGTAAGGCACATACTATTTTGGCTAGAAAACAAAACCGTAAAAGTGACAAGACAACCATACGGTCATCACACGCTGGCTTCGCTCAAATAAGGATATTAAAGCATCAACTCTTTGTGGTGTACTACAGCAACAATTATAGCTAATGGGTGAATCCACACATTTTAGCCGGCACATGTGATTAATAAGGTTCTACAGTAAAGCCACAACTGGTAAAAGGGAGCGTGAACATATCAGCAATGCAGGGAAAAAAAAACCAGTCTATTTCAGAGCACATTTAAGGAATGTGGCCAGAAAGGGTTTTCCACATTCAAGAATAATGGAAATTAATCTTTCCCCCAGAAATCAAAGGAAATGGCACATACATATCACAAGCTCTCCTTATTTAAAAATCTATCCTTGCAAGTTGCAATCGAACAATACCTAATCTCCACCATCCTATTGATTCATGTCACTAACCCTTTACATGAAATCACAGACACTAACAATCACACTTCACTCCTAGTAATTTAAATAATCAGAAAGAAACAAGAGTAAATGCATGGAATGGTTTCCTGAGAGCACATGACCAATCCCAATAACCAACACTAACCACTTTTTTTAACCACTAACCCTGGGTTCAGGAGTAGCACACTACTCACTATAAAGCACTTCAAGGCCTCGTCGGGGATTGTAAGTGCTATATAAATGCAATTACAATTACCAGCTGCATGTGCAGTGGTTGAGTTATGCAAATTCCGACTCAGAAAATCGCACTGCCTCCCTTAAAGAAACCTGCTCATTCCCACAGTCAAAACTCTGCTTTACAAGGAAAAAATTTAAATATTTCAAAATTCACTATGGAGGTCACGTTGGTTGATCGTACCTGCATCCATGCTGGAGGGCAGTGAGGGCTAGAGGGACCTTTTGGTGATGGGCCACATTTTGAACACTCCCAGAAGAAATTACACCAGAGACTTGACACACTAGTATTCATATGTAAATCAATGTATTGCTTGAGTAGATTGAGTACCCATCTCAGTACCTGAGCACTGCTCCTCGTCCTGACTCTAGACCTTCTGAATGGACTAGTCTCCGACTTCCTGCTGAATCTTTCAGTAAATTCGTTCGTAGCCAGTCTAATTTTCATGCCATGGAAAGTATTTCTATCACTATGTACACTTTTAATCTTATCCTATAAAACTTTTCTTCCCATGTTTTTGTTTTAAATATTGTATATAAGCATCGTATCTCCACTAATCTGATTTTCGGATTAATTTTGTATTTCAACAACCCTTAAGTAGTTATACATCAGGTTGTTAGTTAAAAATGTCATTTACAAATTTGTCATTTTTACGCATTCTGTTTTGCATCACATGAAATATTGAAGAAAATATTACAATAAAAACAGTTATAAAAATAAACCCACTTCAAGTATAGCAACACTTGAAAGTTTGAGTTTAGACACAACTTCAAATCTTGATATACGAGCTTCCTTACACATGTATACCCTTTCTCTGCAGTTATGTATCTATTATTTTACTCCTACTGTTGAAGAAGAAAAAACCTTTGACTCTCTCCAAAGCACTACTCTATGTCTCACCCTATGCTATACCTCTCTCAAGATATCCTTTACCTCCACTCTCGGACTCATCCAAAACCACATTCTACTACTATGAGCTCTGAAAAACACTTTTCTAGACTCTTCCCTCTTCTATCCCTCCTTGGCTCACCCCCAACCTCGTTTTACTACTATGAGCTCCCCAATACCTTTCTGGAGACTTCTCTCCTCCATCTCTCGTTGTATTCTCCCCAAACTTCATCTTACTACTATGATCTCCCAAATAACCCTTTCTAGACTCTTTCCTCTTCTATCCGACCATCTATCTGACCATTATCCTATTCAATCCAACTAACACGCATGCCCACTGCTCAAATTAACTCTCATTTCCCTATACTAATCCACCACTAATCCTTTTTAGGTTCCGGAGTAGCGTGCTACTCACCAAAGAGTGCTTCGACACCTTGTCAGGGGTAGAAAGCGCTATATAAATACAATTACAATATATACCTTTGTTAATCCTCCTAGCACAACTTGGAAGCTTTCAGAAATCAGGAGAGCTCTGTAGACCAAGTTAACAGCCTTTTAGGATTCATGGATATCCATTTCGTTTTTATGTACATACATATCCCTAAGGAAATTACTTCCATCTACAAGAAGATTTGATTGTAAACCTTTGCAAAGGGAACCATATTCTCTAACCACGAATGAAGGAAATTAAATCGGAGAACGCACTTCTGCCGTAAACTACACACACAATTTTGGTTCAAGCAGTCACCCACAGCAAATTTGCTGGAGGATGCTCTAAAACAGCCAAGATCAGTAACTAAATTCCTGCAAGAAAAAAATCAATGTACAACAACTCCCAACCTGGCTCTTTCCACACACACCCCTGTATGACACAAGCTACTCAAAAAATAATAAAGGCAGGTAACTGCATGCGGACTCCATCTATACTCTGTGTTTTCTGAAACAGCCAATGATCATGGACAGCTATCAGTTTGCGGCACCATAAGAGCACATCGCCAATCCTCAGGCACCTTGCTCAATATCTTATACATATGCCCAATCCTAACAAACATCCTATAAACCACGTACTGTGAAAAAGAGTTCTGGGGCACAATGTGAATCGTGCACTTCCTGGCATCAACAGAGGGCTACGCAGCACTAAATACATTATACATTACAGTACAAAAGAGCTGGCACAAGGTCCACAAATGGAGGTGGGGCATATTTAAGCAGGGGGTTGGGGGGGGGGGGGGGAGAGAGAGAGAGAGAGACAGAGAGAGAGAGAGAGAGAGAGGGAGAGACAGAGACAGAGAGAGAGACAGAGACAGACAGAGAGAGACAGAGAGACAACGTTCTGTGGAGTGGTTAGGCAACGTATGCTGGTATGGCTTCGTATTCTGCCAAAACAGCAAGTGATCCAACCAGATAACCGAGAAGTGCATCATGTATGGTCCTACTGCACTGCCCCAGTGTGCCCCTCTATATGAGCTGGACTGGCACCTCTTGAGTCAAAAAGCATACAGCTCAGAGAAGCTTTGAGGCCTGAAATTGCTGACTAAGTTGCCTGAGAGACAGTGCGGGGTCCAGGGCAATCCAAGACTAGCCTTGACGGAATACTGTGTACCAGCGCCTAGATACTCCCTGGGGTGATAAGCCGCGCTATATAAATACTGATTGAGTGACTTTCAATGCAGTTACCGTGAATGCTTTGTCTTGTGTGGAAGAAATCGTATAACTGCATGCTTATTCAATGGAATTTCCTAAATTCGAACTCCTATAGAATCATTAAAAGATGGTGCAGACTGACAAAGAATGCACGGAATTTGCGTAAACGTTAATTACTTTTATTGGACGGTATGCTTGCTCAAGCCCATGCATAGTCCAGAACCCTTTTTCAGAGCATTACAACTAACTAGAAATGCTTTATTTATCATAACGTAATCTCCAAGCCCTGCAGTGGCCACCGCTACAAACGTGGCCACAGTCTACACACCCTCCATGTTTACTTTAAGGCTGGGTGGGAAAGATGGAACGAATGCATACTCCCGCCCCATCCACCCCCACGTCTCCCTCCCACACAAACGCCCTCCGCTCCGCAGAGTTTACAATAATTGCCTTTTAGGCTCTGTTCAGTCCTTTAGATAATCAATTGATTCTTTGAGCATGGAAACACGTTTCCTGAATTTCCAGTTAATTGTTACCAGTTGTTGGCGTTCGTGTTGCGCTACTGTTCCCCGTTGCACGTGCTTCCGTTGTCACGATGCTTCACACAGAGCCACGGTTGCACCCGTGTTAGTCTTCAGTCAAGCAGTTCCTGCTCTGAATGGCGGTATGGCGGTATGGCGCAGGTCATGGGCAGCCTATCCAATCAAAACCCACGCCGCAGCTCCGTGTCCTTGCGAGGCGCCGTGGCTCACAGAAAGTCAAAGGATGCATCCGCAGCCCCCCTTCTGGAAGTTCCTAGCATGTACCAAGTGTCAGGGCCGGGGACTTTCTCCCTTCTCTCAGATGCCAGGGATTCTTTTGTAGCGTCAACAAAGCTCTCTGGGAGCAGCTTCGGCTCTCCTGTAATTACTCGAGGCAATTCCAGCGAGAGATCAAAGTGGCAGGAATGTGACCTCCAAGGTGTCACGGCAACACATGCAGCTGACAGAGGGTGCCTCCCTCCGCCCCTCGCCAGCGCCATTATCTGGCCCATCCCGCCCACCCCCAAAGACCTCAGGTGCTCGTGCCGTCATGCAGTTAAAACTGCACCTCGGCTCCATTATTTCGGGACAATCGCATTGACTTCCGAACAACCGCGCCTCTTTTTTAGGGGGCAGCACGAGCCTTCCATTTCGGACACATATTGCTTTTATTTGAGAAAATTAGGAATTCCTCTCATACAAATCTGTAAACACGCACCGTGTGTTGAGCTGGTATGGTGTTTCAGCCAAGAGGTTTGTGTCACCTGACCCTACAGTCGCGTTTCGTTATTTGGTTGGCCATATTTAAATCGCCACGTCCTGAGTTTGTGCCATTCTTTGGGCGTTTGATGTTAATCACTAAAGCACATCAGCGGCTGATCCTTGGTGAAAACTGATGTTGCCTAGATGTTCAAGCAAAATTTCCAGCTCTCACTGATAAAGTGGGTGCAGGGTTGGGATGTTTATGGTATAGCTTGGGCCAGTCATGCAAGCGATGGAACAATAATGTAAACCTATTTTTAACTGCGCGCTTCAACTAAAAGGTGTACTATTACCCAAATTAAAAGTACTAAATTTACTGTCCTGGGAAGGGATGAATGAATGGTCAAGGCTGCCTTTCCGAGATTCGAACTCGTGACCTTCAGATCACCGCGACGGTTAACTTACTGACGCCATCTTGTTGGCTGTGTTATGAAGGCTGCTCATCTTATGTACTGTGTGCCTCTTCATGGCAAGCAAGGCATGTTTAACTTTACGGGCAGATCCAGAAGTCTTGCCAAAGGCCTAGCTGAGTGAAACTAAAAGCACATGGACGGTCCTCTGGTGTGCCCTGGTCATGTCCCTAGCGCGCCCTGTCCACGCTTGTGCGCCACCTCCATAACCTAACAAGGATCATTCAGCACAACCGGACGGGTCACTGTTAACGGAGCACACCTTAAACTAACAGTATAGAAGAGTCTTTGTCCATTCCGCTAGATACCACCACCACCACCACCAACATTTAAGGGGATTACAAAACAAAATCGACCACAAGGCAAGTGGCGACAGAAGGTGGTGATCAGGCAGAGATACTGATAGCTCGATGTCCTAATCCACTGTTTGACCAGTTTGACACCCATGGACCAGGTGTTCGGCTCTGGGGCTTGTGGGTCACCACTGTGATTCAGTCTATGGACTATGACTCCAGAAAGCCACTGAAGGTGTGCTGGTGGTGACCGAGTGAGTAAATAAATCTTCTGAGAGGGCGGCTGAGCATGTATGGGTGGCAAGGCTGGCGCGCAAGCCCTACTCGCCCCCCTTCACCCCCAGCACCACCGATGACAGCACAGGAAGCTCCTTGCTGTAAAACCTGGCATCCACAGACAGAATTTCAGGGACCTCACCACACCTAGCCTTTGAAGAGTCTCTGGCTTGGAGGTAGTGATTCATCTAAACCGGGGTATGAAGTAGGTGCAACTTCTGCCGCATATGGAGGTTTGTGAATGAGCAAGGAAGAATTCCCAAATCGCCGCCTTGTGCTCATGTATCTCGGTACATGATTAGTAAAGTGATTAACTACTTACATTTCCAAAGACCCCCATAATCTCTGCACCCTCTAATTCAGGTGCAGAGTGGGATTCGGATTTCCTTCCTCTGCTTGGTCAGATGTTGGCATCAGATAAGTCAGTTGTCCAGGTCCACAACTGAATGGCATGGCTCCCATGGGTTCGTGCAGGCAACTAGTGACCATGGTTAGAAGACCATTTAAATCCCATTGGTATGCCGAGCATAAGAGAGGTACTTTAGGCACTTCAATGCAATCCCACCCAGATTCATATACCTCCTTCAAGAATCAGCCTGGCTTCTGTAGCAGCCGGGAACAAAGGTATGACGGGCCACGCTCAAGCCCCGTGTAACAAGTCACAGAACACTGGTTCCTCTCTGTCAGCTGACGACCACTCTGCAACTTCCAGCCTTGTTGTGCTAGTGTCTACTGTAGTTTAAATCTGGTGCTATCTGGCCACCACAGTGAGGCCACGAATGAAGGATGTACAATGGACCAGCGATATTGTGTGGTATGTGGTATAGTTTGGAGTGAAACAAACATTGATAACTGCAAGGCCATTGTTCGCGCTGTACACTTGGAATATTGACCGTGGCTTGCCACTTAGTGGAAATGTAACCGTCACGGTTACTAGACAAATGTATAGATAGCACTCCACCATGCCTGATATGTTGCAGGCTGGATCATGCATGCATGCATGCATGGTTCAAAGTGTGCGTGGATGCAGCGGGGCCTATGTGGGAAGAGTTCGGACACATGTATGAGTCAGCGGAGACCCAAGCACTTCTACAAGGCCCGATGCTGCTTTACTTCACTAGCAACTTTCAGGTACCGAGTTAATCGTTTCTGTGCCTCTCCGGGGACCCGTGTTGCGGAGATCGCCAGCACGCGCCTCTACAACACTCCTAATTTACAAAATAACCCTTTTAAAAACACACATCTTTTGCGGGGTTCGTCATTATATTTAGAGAGCATGACGCAGTGTTCTTAGAAAATAAAAAGCCATCTGACCGCTTTGGCTTACTCCTCTACGCCCCCCCCCCCCCCTCCACACACCCTCCCCCAAACCCACTTCTCTCTGCAAAAAGCCACTGAAATGATAAATATTTGGTTAAGCGAAGTACACTCCAGCCCCTCAACTGTCCTTTCCAGGCCGGTATTAACAGCACGCTCACGGCTGCCAGAGTTTGGGCGGGTTAGCCTTTCATTTCGACAAAAGCAGGCATTCCTCAGATAAAGCCGCGCTCGGCGCCCACAGGCCAATAAACCCTTTCTCACGGCACAGGCGCTTCGAGGGACTCCGACGTGGCCTCAGCAGGCTCCCCCTTTTTACACAGTCACAAAATACACCCCACGGTGTCTCGTTGACCCCACTCAGTTGTCCTTTGACCTCCCCAATTGTTAGCGCCTAGCGTCAGGAGCCACAGAATCTGCCCCCGACCGCAGCGCCTAATGCGGCTTCCTTCCTTGCTTTGGTGAAACCAAATGCAACAGTTCCTTTCAGTCCCCCCTCCTCCTCCCGCCACTTACACTTCTGCTCCAGATGTTACGATTGAAACGTTGCTGACTGTGGGGCGTGCAGGGAGATCTCGCATCTGTGGAGCAACAGCCCAAACACAGAGGAACAGAGCCAGAGGCTGTGACAATGACCCCGCGCTGCCCCCCCGGTGCCCCAGCGTTACCCCAGGATACAACCGGCCATAAACCAGCAATATATCTGTGGCCACATGACAGCGCCGAGCCCCTTGACACTGGCACACAATGAGGGAAGTGGAGCTCCAAGACAGAACACACAGAAAATAACCCACCCACGTTTCTCCACACCCCCTGCCAACACACTTTCCCACCCCACAACTATTCAAACGACCACTCATACTCGCCACGATCTTCAGACTAACCACCCTACCCTTCTATCACCCCTCACCCAGCCACCAACCCTCACTAATATCTTGCCACAATCCAGGTCCCAACACAACACCCTCCCACCAGTGCCACATTCACTAACCGAACCACCAGCCTGCAAACACCCAGCTCTACACCATCCAAGATGCAAATTCCATTCCCCACCAGCTTCATCCGTGCTTTAAACTTAGCTCCCACCCTGAATTATGCAAGCTTTCATCCCACCCCAACCCAGCCATCAACTCACAAACACTTTGATACTATCTCAGCCTCAACACTACCTTTCAAAATGCAATACCAGCATCATACTAGCCGACAACCACACCCAGCCACCGCCCTCAATCATCAGTATCGCCATAATACCATCGAAGCGCTCAACCCAACCAGTGGCCATGCTTACAATCACCGCCACTATCCCTTCCATCCCCAACTCTCCAACATCCACTACCCATCCCCAAGGCTCTAACCCTCGCTACCATCCCCAACATAATCCCACCATCTTCCCATAGCTGCGCTCAAACAGCAACCATCAAAATGAGGATAAAGCGAGAATAAAAAAATGATCGCACAATCACAGCAGCAATGGGGTTCCCTCAAATTAATTAACAAAGTTCATCTTTTCCCAAAGAATTAAAGATTTGCTGAAGCTTGAAACTGTTGTGGATCACCACAGCTGCAGGCAAGTGCAAATTTACTACATGCAAACTGCACCCAATTCTGTCATCCATGGAACTCGAATGTGGAGTTTGTTCAACAGCAGAGATGTATATATTTTTATTCGTGGAATGTTTCTTCTCCTTCTGAGCTTATGTGAGAATTGTACGACGTTCTCTACATGCATTGTTTGACCGCAACAAAAATAACTGACACAAAAGCCTAAAGGCTTACTCTACATTGTTGTAGGAGCTGGTCTTCAATTTCCTCATCTCTCTCCATTTTTATCATCCACTGTTTCCCCTTGTGCATAATCACATGAGTGCCCGCTATGTGTACACTGCTTTGCCTCGCTCTGTCGCCTATCTCAGTTTCTTTTCAGACGTCACTCTTCCCCTGGATCTGGCTATCCCTCCCGGTGACCCCGGGAGTCAGTCTTCCTTCCATCTCCCCCGTCCATGTCTTTTCTCCCTTTTTACCTCACAACACTCCTGCCCCCCAAGCTCCACGTCACACCATCCTAGCCTGGATCCCCACTCTTAACTCCCTCCATCATTCTGTGCCAAACTATTTCCATCTGAACATCTCTCACCATATGTCCTTCACTGACGGCGCCCATCTCAAAGTACCCTGTGCTACCTATGTTGTCCTTGACGTCTCTTGGTCTAACTCTGTGCGCAAGTTCATTCACCCCCCTCAGCATGTGTCTCTTTCTCATGTCCAATCCTGAGATCCCCCATTTCTTACCCCTCTGCCACTCTTGCCTCAGCCGCTCTCTGACCTCCGGCATCTTCTGTCAGGCTGACTCTGGTGTCACAGTCCCTTTGATTGGTGTCTTGCTGTGCTGTTCTCTCACCCACAATTCTGTCCAACCCTCCTCCTCATGGCTTTCACCATGGACATCATCCCGCACAAGCAACTTTCTCTTCCCCTACCATGATGGTGCCTCTTACCTACACATCAGTGTCACTTGGCTGACAATCTCTCGCTATATGTCTCGCTCTCACCAGCCACTTGCTTCTCCATCATCACACTTGCACAGCTCCATCCATCGCACTGCTATCTCACACCGTCACTTCCGGCAGGCCTTGGCCCCTCCCACCCCGGAGTCCACCTGCTGCTACAACCAGTTTGAGGGCCTCTGGCAGGTGGCTGAGGGCCTGCAAACAGGGAGGCAAGGAGATTAGATGTAGCTGTTTGTAAAGGGAGCTTAGAAAGGACAATGGAGGGAGGGGGTGGGTTACAGGGGGGTGTGGGGGGGGGGGTCGCACACACCTGTTCCAGTGCACGCAGGGAAGGGGGTGCACGTGGAACAGAAATAATGGCATTTCGGCTGGCATTAATTGGCAGTGGACAAGCCCTATAGCAGTATTTTGAAAAGCCATCATGCAGATGACGCCAACACCTCTCCTACAGGAACCATTCATTCAACCTTGGCACAACCCGAAAAGCACCAGCACTTGGATCTGACCTGCATGTAGGGTCACAAGAAACTACGCCACGAACATGAAACCTTTTTAAGTAACAGGCAGGGCTGCAAGTCCATTAACAAGGTGTGAAAACACCAGAAGCAAGGTTTATATGTTAAAATACACCAGGATTATATCTGCACGTGGTCGAACATGAAATAGCAGGGTCTGGTCCATTCACTGAGAAGCATGGAGTAGAAAGGAAACATTCGCAGTATTATATACCTCACGGGTCTTAAGATATGACACTCACCCCCCAATTGTCTTTGCTATGTCCCGCTTTTTACATGGTTTTTGGCGTAGAAGGTAAAGTTTTTCTTAAAATATTCTGTTTTTTACCAAATGAGTCTCCTTGATAACACCAGTTTAATTCACTTTTAATTATTGTATTAACTTGACTCTATTGTTTTAATGAAATGTGTAACTTTTTTTTTGTAATTTATTCTGTGCTTTTATGGTCTCTGACCGAAATAAAGTTATCAAATGAATGATATACCTCACATCTGCACATCTACAATCATTTGCGTCACATCTACAATACTTTATGTGTGTATGTGTGCGCGTGTACAATGCATTCTAGCTCTAACACATATATAAAAAAAATGCATGCTAATTTATTTATTTTTTTAAGTATACAAAATAGCACTTCATTTACCACTTTAATTTAAACCGCCGATTGTATTAAAAAATACTTTACACTCAGAGTCAAAATAACAAGGGCATACCCAGACACTAAAAACAGGTAAATTAGAAACCATCCTGTAATCTAACTGGTAACTGTACTTGTATTTATATATTATTCAGGTGTCGAAAGCAGACAAAACATCTCAAGGGGAAAGCAGTGCGTTTCGCAACAAAAGATGACAGATAACATCAAAGACAAAACAGGCACTGGTTCAGAATTGCATATTATGAAGAGGCGGTACCTACTGCCAGTGGTTTCAGTCTGTTGGAAATGCATTCATCTTGGTTTCGGGGAGACAGCCATCAGAGAGGCCCGAGGCCAAGTTGCCTTAAGCCTGGGCTATCACACACCGCCTGCAACAAAAACACAAGATTACAAATGTATTCATGCTTCCAAAACGAAGACAGGAGTAAACGAAGAAGAGCAGCGAAACAAACTGCCTTGCACACATGTGCAAATGTTAGCGGGAGCAAGAGGGGTGGCTGCGGGAGCGGTGTGGGCTGGTCTTCAAAAGTTAAAAATAAATCAAAAAAATAATAGAAACTCAATTGAAAAACTAATAAGGGTTCATTTTAAATGGTCTATGTCGCATTCCTATTGAAAATTACCTTTAAAAAGGAGGATGTGCCTATTCAGTGAGTAGTGCGGTGCTGCAGCGAAGAAATGTGGGCTCCTGGATTCGTGTGCAATTTATGGCCTGGAAAGGGCCATAAATTTGACACGGCTGGACTCAGCCTACCCTTGAATTCTGACATTCTTGACCGCAGATTACACTCATTCGCGGACACACCCACCAGGGCGGCGGCCAACGCTCCCGCCTGCAGGGCTCGCCCCCGGGACCCCGGCCAGGGAGGGAGAACCAGCGTATACACATGCATGGCCTTTTTACACACACCGGGCCCAGTGCCACGCAGCATCACCGGTGACTGGCAGCTGGCAAAGACACGCGCTGGAAGGCACCCGTGCAAAACTCTCTCTCCCGGTCACCTTCTCCCTTCCCCTATTACAACCCTCTATCACCCCGCCACCCGTTTTGTATCTCTTTAAATCTTTCGCTCATTCGGTCTCTGGAGTGCTATTAAAAACACTGTGCCCGCCTGGACTTGTCTATCTGTCAGCGGGACAATGCCAGGCGGGCTGGCCATGACAGACAAGCGGAGGCGGCTTTTGGAGCCAACGTGTGCTGGCCTCCTAATGGCTAACGCATTACTCTCTTCAGAGCTGCAGCGGGTGTGCAGAGCAGTTCTGCGGCTTCAAAATGCACCCTTGGCACGCATGGCTTCCTAAGTGTGCCCTCGGAGGCCTGCAAACACTGTCACCCAAAGACTAAGATCGGAATTTGTGAATGTATGACGCTTTTCTTTTTTCGTACCCGGGACAGGTTTTTTTGGTCCGGGCTAGACCGTACCACTGTATCAGGGTAATTACAGCAGGGCCACTCAAGGATTGTTCGACTGCACCCCTAGAGGGGGGCACACCCAGCAAGGCTCGAGGTGTATAATTGGCTTTGGTAGCGCCCTTTGTCCCACAGAGACTGGCGAGCCAAACATTTCATGCATTGACTTTTCTTTCCCCTCCCTACAGCAGTTTTAAAAGGCTAAAAACAGCAGACACATGTAATCTGACATACAAAATCTTAAAAGATGCTTTTTTGCTTTGTCTGTAGTTGAGCTGCAATTCATATGCGTCTCGCTAAAGACCTGTGGTAACCCAGTGAGTGCTCCGTTTGCATGTAATTTTTGACATAGGGGTGCTGACCCTCTCACTCTTTACTGTTTAAGTCAGTGGACAGAAGTAAAAAAATTTAACGAAAATCAGTTGCCTGCTTTCCCTTAACCTTACTTAACGTTCTACAAGAAAGACGTTCTGACGGTTTATGCGCTGGGTCCAACTCAACATTCATCCAGTGACTGAACAGAACAATATTTAATCAGGAAAACTGCACCAAAAGCATAGCTTCCCTGACTGACAAAATGTGTGATCGTTGTCAAATGACTTTACTTCACTGTGCCTCGGTTTACTCGAAAGTCGAAACCGAGACCACCTTGTGAACATTCAGTTTAGAATGTGTGCAATACATTAACAATTGTAACTGATTGACTAGACAGTTGTTCTACGTACACACTATTGCTTGTACATACAGTGAACATGACACTGGCGTTCCTCGGTGCACTAATGCCGGAGTTGTCAGGACATTGCAGGTGGGGAAAAGTTCATGTTTAAAAAACATTACTTTCGACTAATGACAAGGGAGTGACGTGGTTTAATGTAACAGAGATGTTCACGAAATAACTTATTTTTAATCGGAGCGAATCTTTCTTTCATTTTTACAGGAACTTAGCTGCATCATTTACAAGGCGACACCGTTGGCGTCTCAGCCCGCGCTTTTGACTGTAAAGCAAAGTCAATTACAAAAGGCATGTTTTGAAATTAGCATTTTCAAACCTGGCTGATACTGCTGGCTTCAGAACAGGGACGTTCTTCAGGTGAGTGTTATTGATAACAGGTCTACGCAGATACGTCTCCTTGCAGCTACAGGGCCAGGCTAATAAAATGCAAGGCAACCGATGGAGCACTAACAGTAGCATAGAAAGTGTTATATAGGCCCTAGTGCCTGGACGGAAATGAGCCCCTGGCTGCTGTCTGAATGATAAAATGCAACAATAATCGGGTTCACTGGGCCCCTCTTGCCTCTGGGCCCCGGTGCACCGCACCTGCAACACCAATGGAAGCTTAGCCACTGGCCACTACCTCGTATTTTAATTTTTGGCGAAGAGAGGGGCAACGAAATTAGATAATTAAGATGCTAAGAGCTGGCAACTTCAAAACGCTTGAGTGGAGATTTGGTTTTGCTACTATCATTTCTAGCTGTGTCTCCGGATTTACCACACTGTGTGATCCTGGGCATACCGATTCACTGTTCTTCATTTCCTTTGTCTGACAAACTGGCCAACTTAAGAACGCCTGGAAACGGGTTTAACGCCACAGTTAAGCTACATATAGATGGACATCTGCATCTGAAAAGAGCATCTTCGTCTCCCGGGGAGGCCCTTGGCGGCTGTGCATTCAGTTATTTGACGGAATCAAAATGAGAATTGCCTTTTTGTTCGCGGGGCGGGCCCCGCCGCCATTTTAAAAGATTAGCTGCTGATAAAGCTGCCAGAAGGTACTTAACATAAAACAGACAGTGTGTTTCCTTTGATTTTATACCGCCAACACAACTCTCGATACCCATTCCGGCTAACACACGTGCCAAGGCGGGTTTGATGCCAACGTAGGCACAGAGCTGCCAGCCAGCGATGTCACGCACTGTTAAAGAGGTGCGCCAGGAGTGACCAAAGGAGCGAGAAGGCCACGCTCTGCCCTGGCCCACTGGGCACACACTCATGTTTATAAGTGGCACACAGCTATTATGAATCACTGTTTTGTGTAGCGCTTAAACGCAAGCGCGGCGATAACATAACATAATGTAATCAACGACAGTAAAATTAAATACTACACGTGGCCTCCTTGAACCAAGTCACACGTGTCTTTGCAGCAGGCACACGAACTCACCATCTCATCAGTAGTGAAAATGAATCACTTGACAGCATAGACTTACAACCATTCACACATTCAATAAAATACTCTTCAGAAGTTGAGTTTAAGGTGACGAAAGGGCAACTCCAAGCGCCCGTCGGCGTCCGGAACTGATGCAAAGGGTTTTGTCCCGAGAGATCTCTCTGTGTACTTGGAGTAAAGTCACAGCCACAAGAGTGCTTTAAACGCGAGGATGGGTATACAGCATGAAGCACCCTGGGTCTGGCTGCCTATCTAGTTCAAGCATCAGCGACCAAGCACCAACGCCGCTGAACACGTCGGGTGCACACTTCACTCCAAGGAACCGCACTGCCACGGCCTCTCCCTTAAGGTCACAGACGGACAAATCCTTCAAGCTCCAGGTCAGAGCCCCGCCTGACCCGAAGCGTCCATGCGAAATCCGCACATCCTAAGGGCGACAACCAAGGGCAGCTCCGCTCTTAATTTCCCAAGACGACAAACTGCCGGCACCCTCTAAAATCCACGCACTCACTTCTGTGCCTTTACATTTATAACGTGACAACTTTTCAAAATGTGGGAGGAGATTCTCCTGGCAAATATTCCTAGGCATCGTTCTGAAAGGGCAACCCCGTTGTTGGCTTCAGTAATGTAATCTGTTAACGCGTTTATATAATTCCAGCTCACCTACTCAATTATACAGGGAATTTCGGGTGCACTGAGAGGTCACCTGCCCCATGAAAGTAAATACTCATTTTACGTTTTCTTAAATAAAACAGTAAATAGGTTTTCTCTACTGTACCTCCGCTTGGGGTCCGATGGAAGAATCCGTTTGAGCAGCACACACCACGCACTCTCACCTCCCCGCGAGCGCAAAGGTCTGCAGATGAGAGCCCCCCGCGGCCAGGGCCCTGGTGGGAGAGAAGGGGCGCGCGGCAGCTCAGCCCCCAGAGTATCACAGATGGCAAAGTCCAGACTGCTGCACCACGCCGCCACTAATGCCACCGCGGGCGGGACTCCTCTCCGTGCAGCGGGCGCTGCTGCTTCACATGCCGGGGGCAGCTGGGCTCTACTGCCGGAGTGGCAAGCGGGCCCTCCGTCCCCGGTCGCGGCCTCCCTCCCGGCGGCGCCCGACGCACGCCCCCTAGCCTTTGTTATTGGGAACTGCAGCTTATCCGTGCAGTGGACGAGGGGCGCCACTGAAGGGACGGAGCGGCCAGGGCACCGCCTCCTAGCTGGGCGGATCTGGGCACCACCGTCGGCAGCCCCTTCACGGAGCCCAAAGACATCCTTTCCAGCCTCAGTAATGCCCCCCTGTTCCTCAAAATACACTCCTACTCGGCTTCAGAAAAACCCGCATCGCCCTCTGCTCCTCTCGCTCATGAAACCAGAACACGTAATACACTAAGGACGAAAACAACAGAAAATGCGACAACAGAATGAAAAGAAATACCTAAAACGGGCAAGCCACTATTTAAAGGAAGACAAAAACACAAGCATGCGGATTTATCAAGTACCATGTATGTGAACGGTGTGATTGGATTTACACAAAACGATAACATAGTTGTCTAAATGCAAATGAGTATGCAATTTAGCGACGTGATGCTGTAAGGGATATATACACTAAACATGGTCAATCGGTATTTCAAAAAGGTACCTGGATAAATTACAAGTTAAGCAAATGCTGGCTCCACTGGAATCACTATTATTTGGTTCTTAATGTGGATATATCACACAATATATGTATGCGTGCTTACACGAATGAAAGAGCGCTATTCCAAATCTCACAACTGGCTAAGTGAAGTGCATGCACTATAATACAGCCAAAGTTGAGCACAGGGACAAAGCAAGGATTAGTCATTATAATGGAAATGAAAACAAGGCATGCGCAACCCACCATCTACAACCCTTACATTAAAACCGGTAAGTGATTGGTGCAAAATAAATATCCCTCCGACCCCTCTGTATATATTAATTTTATAGTGCTGTGCATGTACTCTGCATTGCACAAAAGACGAACTACACATGTGTACAAATCCCTAGACCAGCTGAGGAGATGTAAAAAGACACGAGGCGACACACTTGGTGTCTGACCATTTCCACGGGGACAGGTCTCACAGCGCCTGAGCAATAACCCGGGCTGCGCCTGTTAAGGCATTATATACATCCCTAGCAATGGAGCAAGGCTATATCATTTCATATCACTCTCGAGTGCCAGCGACTCCGCCAGGGGCCTAGATTGACCAGCACAGGCACGGAAAGCCTGCCAGGTTTGTTAGCTACGTCCAACAGCACGGCAGTCTTTCTGTTCTATACCAATTTACTGTAAATCCAGGACTTACAGGTTTCCAGGACAATTCACCGATTCAGGTAGAGGTCTGTGAGTGTCTGACAGTCGACTCGATAGTCAGAGAGGCTGTTTCTTTTGCTGGCATCAGTTGTCCCACCGTATACTCCAAATCTTTCACCCGGCCACAGTCGTCAAAATCCAAAGGCGTGTTCTTCACCAGGAGGAAGGCACACCACCCACGTCAACAGAGAAGCGGGATTTCCGGAACCTTCAGAACATGACCCCTGAATCATCTCGGTCCTCCCTTCACCGCGTCCTTATTTCTTACATTTCTTATTTCTTGTCTGTCACCTCAGCAGTGCCCGCTCTCCTCTCCGCCCCTCACCCAACCCAGTCCTTTCTTAGTTTGGCCATTTGCTACCCCCTCCTCCCGCCCCCAGCAGTTCACTTGAGACGCATCCATCTTCCTGTCCCCAAAAGTGACAGATGCTCCGAGGAAGGTTCGCATTGGCCGAGGGAAGACAAAAGCGAACCTCACCTCCAAGAAACTACAAGGAATGGGGGCTGCGAGCTCTGCTCGGAGGGGCTTCTGCCCACCCCTGCTGGACCATAAACCTCTCACAAGTGCACGGGGTCGGGGAGATGGGGGCCAAAGAGAAATGGAAACAGAAGAAAAACTGAAAAGACAGTGGGAGGCCTGAGACGCTGGAAAAGGGGTTATAAAAACACGCCTTCAAAAGGTTTTATATTGGGTGCAATTTACAGGCCAGTCAAGCGTTCTAACACACAAAATAAAACAAATACAAGGGCCGCTACGGGAACATTCCAGGCGTCACACACATGCATGTACATGGACAGGCCAGTTCTTGCATATATGTTAGTCACACTTTAAAACACTGCTGGAAATGCCACTTGACCAGCTGCTAATGGGTTCTATTGGGTCCTGTAGCTGGCCTTGATATTTAGACACTTATTTACTTATTTATTTGATGCAATTGTATACAGCAGGAACATTACCCAAAGGTGTCAGAGCGCTTTACAATAGAACGAAGCAAGTTACATAAGGTACTCATGATGAAGTTTACTTATTAACAAGTTACATATACAACCACGATTATACAAATGGAAGGTGGCATAATTGAGGTCAAACAAGTATAGAATACATATTTACCAAATTGAGCTCATGTCAATGCCATACGGCCATGAGGGTCATGACCTGGGTTGAAGTATTCCTGGGAGTGTCTTTGGAAGAGAAGAGTTTAAAGATCGGTTTTGAAAGACCGGCAAGAGGCGGTGGTCCGAAGGATTGCAGTTAACTAGTTCCAAATTCTCATTGCATTACCCGAGAAAGATTGAACCATAAATCTTTCTCTTTTGTAAGTAGGAGGTTCGAGAAGTAAGTTTTCAGCATTGCGTGAAGGTCTGGAGTTGCCTGATAATTTGAGTTTGTTGTCCAGGTAGCGAGGGGTGGAGGTGTGTATGGCTTTATGGGTGATGCAGGCAGTCTTGCAGATTGACCTAGCTTCAATGGGAAGCCAGCGAAGAGAAAACAGTAAGTAACTAACTGCAATGAAAAACCAAACAACTTGAAGGTAGTCATTAAAGTATGAACTAGTCATTAGAGTATAGTTAGGCATACTATAATTTCCCTGGATTTTCTTCAGGGCATATACTATTCAATATCCAAAAACTGGTATTGCAACAGATCCAATTGAAACTGGGCAACTGCACAAGTGCAAGAACACTTTCCTGCCTTCAGCTTACACCCCATTTATAGAACACATAACCTGGGTAATAAAAGGCACCTAAATAAGAAAATCTCCAACAACAAAGCCATGTTAACCTCTCCCATCAACCCATTACTGACAAAGAAACTAAATAAAAAAAAATAAAATAAAAAAAAGACAGGGCGGGGCAGTCCTTCACTACCAAAGATAGAAATATGGGGCGAAACCAGGTACCATGACCACCCCTCCTTAATATCTTGTGATGCTATGCACAAAACATCTCCACACTGAGGAAAACATGAAAATGTAAAAAAAAAAAAAAAAGTATATAATTCAAATGAGGGAGAAAGAGAAACTCTTTCTCTCAAATCACCTGCAGGAACACACTTTTTACTATGATGCAAAAGGCCCTCCAGAAACTGTAAACTTGGGCCCAGCTTACAAGTGGATCTGAATGAAACAAAGTATTTAACAGACCGGGATCCATTACATAGCGACACACCAGGGTGCATTTTTTTTTTTACCGGATGCGGTCCATATCATATATTTTACGTTTTCCTCTTAAAAGTGAGGAATTATATGCAGAACTGGTGCATTCCACATCGAAATCCACCAGTCTCAGAATTTGCCTGGTGAGAATGGCAACCGGTGCGGTCATTATCACACATCTCATAATTCCAATCTCACACAACCATGGGTTGGCACAGTGTTCAGAATTTAATGGTTTACTTGTAATCAGGGCCACACAAATGATGTTGCAGAGGTGGACCAAATGTGCTCTACAGGTCGCTAAATTATGCATCAAGAAAAGGAAGATTATCCACCATAATGCAGTACATTTTATTGCAGTATAACTTCAATATCTTACAATTTTTACAAGTTCAAATGGTAGGGCACAAATTTCAACTCTTTAGTGTAATTCACCTTCAGTAATGCTCTTTCTGATGGATACTGTATTTAACTGCAGACTCTTCACTTTTTGAATTCCCCTAGGCGCCAGACTGGATCCAGACATTTTTTAGCTATTGATATTTATTATTTTATTTACAGTTTCTGAACTCCTCAACACTTCCATCACCACAGCCACCGTGCCAAACGTCTGGAAGCACGCAGAGGTCAAGCGCCTCCTGAAAAAAACACTCTGCCAACCACAACAAACTCAAAAACTTCCTCCCAATCTCGTTTCTCCCCTTCCCCACCAAAGTCTTGGAAAAAGCCATCCACCACGAGCTCATGGACTACCTCGAGACCAACAACCTGATCGACCCTTCCCAATTCGGCTTACGACCAAACCACAGCACCGAGACCGCTCTTATTGCAACAAATGACAACATCAGATGCCTTCTCGACCAAGGTGGTACAGCAGCCCTCATCCTCCTCGACCTTTCAGAAGCCTTCAACAACATCTCCCACCACACTCTGATCACCAGACTCCACCACATCGGCATCCAGGGCAATGCACTCAACTGTATCTCTTCCTGCCTCTCCTGCTGAACACAGAGGATGTACTTACCACCCTTCTCCTCCGCACCCAAAGGCATCCTATGGGGCGTACCTCAAGGATCCTCCCTCAGCCCCACCCTCTTCAACACCTACAGGACGCCTCTGGCAGTCATCGTCCGCACCCACAAAGTCAACATCATCTCCTACACCGACGAGACCCACCTCGTCCTATCCCTCACAGAAGATGCTGACTCCACAAGGGCCAACTTCTAACACACCATGGCTAACATCGCCACCTGGATAAAGATTAACTGCCTCAAGCTCAACTCAGATAAGACAGAGGCCATCATCTTCGGAAAGAAGCCCTCCCTCCTGGTGGAGGAAAAGACCCTATGATGGAAACTATTGACTACCAGTATGTCAGTGGCGAAAACATACCACTAACAGAAAGTAGTTGTTGAAGGTCCCGCAGAGTTTCTTTCGGGGGTCCTCCCAAATCGCATGATCCCAACCCCTCTGATGATTTTGATATACACATATGGAAGCAGAGTGGGATCAATAATCTTTGCTTCTTCTTCCCTTTTTGATATTTAGTCTCTCTGGTGGAAAGACAGGACTCAGGAGTAACCTCTGAACTACCAATTGTTGGTGGAATTGGCAGGCCAGGAATAGTAAGCTCAAGGAGCGGCCCATAACATAGCTATTGAACATCTCCAAAGCTAAATACATGTTAGATACGGACAGTCTGGAACCTTTAAAAGTCGTATTTATAAGGGATGCATGCATGTCCTCAGAGAAGCCTGTAGCACACATCTAGGAATGATAGCAAATCACTACACTAGTGCCTACACAGTGACCCACACAGACAGGTGTCAAGCCTAACCCGTAAAACGTACTTGCCACATCCTTCCCTTCAAGAAAAGTCAGTGCAAAGTTATTTCGAAACTCCTCAGGGAGGGTGGACAACATTTTGCTCACAACATCTTAGAGGGCATGGGCGTATCTCCCCCAACAAACAGCATTCAGAAAACACAATGCCAAATTGGCGGAAGAGAATACTTTTTTGCCAACTGCACTTTGATTCTTTATCAGGGAGCAGTAATTAAGGCAGTCAGGTTCGACTTGCTTGCAGAAGGCTGAACAACAAGGCTTTCAGTTTTGGTTTCTGTAAAAACAAGGAAAGATCACAAGGAGCAAGCATATGGCGATAAGAGAAGGAGCAACTTACCTGTAGTGCTGAACATTGTTAAGACCATGACACTGGTTTCTGCCAGGACTTCATTGTAAGCCAAGGTTTAAAGGGATCGTTTGGTGAAAGGGAAGGACCCACCTGCGGAAGACAGATTTGGGCCCCAGTGAATACATAAGGTCCATAGGCATTATTCTTTAAGGCCTCTACCTGCCAGAGAGGTGAAAATGCCCAGGGAATTCAAGGTGTATCAGCTGGTGAACAGGACAGCCTACCGGAACAAACTTGACAACAACGCCCACAACAGCAAGGAACTATTTGGCATCGTCAAAGAGCTCTCCAACCCGGAAGCAGAAAACAACTCCATCCCTCCCTCACAGGACCTCTGCGACTCCCTCGCAACCTTCTTCCACCACAAGATCACCGACATATACAACAGCTTCCCGACCGCCGACACAAGCCCCCCTCCGGAACCCGCCACCGACACCACCACCATCCTCACCTGGAACCCTACCACCACCGAGGAGACCACTCGCATAATGAACTCGATCCACTCCGGATCCCCATCGGACCCCTGCCCGCCCCACATCTACAACAAGGCCGACGACATCATCGCACCGCACCTCCGAGACATCATCAACGCCTCCCTCACCGCCGCCACCTTCCCGGAGAGCTGGAAACACGCAGAGCTCAACGCCCTCTTAAAGAAACCTACAGCAGACCCCACCAAACTCAAAAACTTCCGGCCCATCTCTCTCCTGCCGTTCCCCGCCAAAGTGATTGAGAAAATCGTCAACGCTCAACTCATCAACGCCCTGGAAACCAACGACTCCCTCGACCCCACACAGTTCGGTTTCAGGGCCAACCACAGCACCAAAACCGCCCTGATCGCAGCAACGGACGACATCAGAGCCCTGACCGACAAGGGAGAGACCGTGGCCCTCATACTCCTGGACCTCTCTGCAGCCTTCGACACGGTCTGCCACCGCACCCTGATACGCCGCCTCAGCAACGCTGGCATCAGAAGCAAGGCCCTGGAATGGATCGTCTCCTTCCTCTCCGGAAGGACTCAGAGTCCGCCTTCCCCCCTTCAGATCCACAGCCACGGAGATCATCTGTGGCGTACCTCAAGGATCCTCCCTCAGCCCCACTCTCTTCAACGTCTACATGACCCCCCTGGCGAACATCGCACGCAAACACGGACACGACCTTATATCATACGCCGACGACACCCAGCTCATCTTATCCCTCACTAACAACCCCACATCAGCTAGGACCAGACTACATGAAGGAATGAAGGAAGTGGCGAACTGGATGACAGACAGCCGTCTGAAACTGAACACAGACAAAACGGAGGTCCTCATCCTCGGCCCCACTCCCACCGCATGGGATGACTCCTGGTGGCCCCCCGCCCTAGGCAGCACTCCCCAACCCACCGACCACGCGCGCAACCTCGGCTTCATCCTGGACTCTTCCCTCACCATGACCAGACAGGTGAACTCGGTGACCTCGGCATGTTTCAACACCCTCCGCATGCTCCGCAAGATCTTCCGCTGGATCCCCACCGACACCAGGAAGACCGTCACCCACGCCCTCGTCACCAGCCGCTTGGACTACGGGAACACCCTGTCCGCCGGCATCACCACCAAGCTGCAGAGGAAACTCCAACGGATCCAGAACGCTGCCGCAAGACTCATCCTGGACATCCCTCGCCACCACCACATCTCCGGACACCTGAAAAAACTCCATTGGCTACCAGTCAACAACCGGATCACCTTCCGACTACTCACCCACGCACACAAAGCCCTTCACAACCTCGGACCCAAACTCATCAACAACCGCGTCTCCTTCTACACTCCCCCACGCACTCTGCGCTCCACCGGACAGGCCCTGGCAGCCGTACCCCGCATCCGCAAAGCCACCGCCGGAGGAAGATCCTTCTCTTTTCTAGCAGCGAAGACCTGGAACTCTCTGCCCAGCCACCTTCGCACCATACCTGACCACCTCTCCTTCAGAAGGCAGCTCAAGACCTGGCTCTTCGAGCACTGACCTCCCCCCCCCCCCCCTCCAGCGCCTTGAGACCCTTGATGGGTGAGTAGCGCGCTTTATAAATGCGATTGATTGATTGATTGATTGATTGACATACTTTCTGAGTGTCAAAAATATATTTAACCTAAACCAGATGCAAGGGGTCAAATGTGGACAGTATGATAAACTCATTTTGTACAGTATGATAAACTAATTTAGCATAATTGTTTCCATGTGTCAAGTAATCATACTGTGCAATGTGTGAGGCTTTAAACAGTTTTTTTCCCCATGTCAACTTTACTCGACTCTGGTAATTAACTCTAAGTTGACCTTTGCAGTAATAAATGTGTTTTAGTACAGTTCTAAATAATGTGTTATTAGGCCACATTCATTTTGACTGCAGTGGCATATTATATTACCTACTGGTGATAGCAAGAAGGTAGTTACACTTAGGACCAACGTTTCCCATAGACAAACCATTTTTTGTTTTGCTAATAACTTTGGGACCGTTTGACGAATCCTCACAAAATGTTTAAAACTAATAAGGCAAGTTAGTTGAGCTTCTGTCTGGAAAATTTCGGGGTGATTCGTTAAGCGGGGGGATGAGAAAAAGAGGGTGTCCCAAAATCTTTTTTCCTATGCAATCTCCATTTGAAATTTGCATTTTTTTTAACACAATTACAGGCTGGACAGCTTAACAGATTTACACCAAATTTCGCAGAAAGCTAGCTTTTGCTCCAGAAAGAGCCCTTTTTGCAATTTTGTGTAAATGTGTTCAGTAGTTTTGGAGTTATTAAAGAAATAAAAATTTGTATATCTAGAGATGCGGATCCCCGCAGATCCAATTATATATTACTTTATGTTTAAAAAAAAAGAAATCACAGAAAAAAACCAAGGTTACAGGGACGTTATAGTTAGGTTCACATTTTACCCACACAAAACCATAGGAATTAATCAGTTATAGTTATACTTATCTGAAGAAACTATAACTCAAGCAGTTAAGTAGCTTAAGGCCAGAAGTTATAGTTTAACATAAGTATAACTATAAATATAACTAGAACTGCTGAATTTTGATGATTTTGTGTGGGTAAAACGTTAACCTAACTATAACATCCCTGTAACCTTTGGTTTCTTCAGTGAATACATATAGATTACCTACTGCCGGTTGCCAGTAGGCAGTTATAGTTAGGACCATGTTTCCACAGGAAAAGCGTTTTTTGACTTGCCTATATCTTTGGCGCCGTTTGACAAATCTTCACAAATCTTCACAAAAAAGTGACTCAGTGATTCTAGTTGTGCATGGAAAGTTTTGGGATGATCCATCAAACGGGGGCCGTGAAAAAGGGGAGGGGGTAAAAAAAAAGTACATTTCCCAAGTTAATTCCCATAGAGTCTTTAGGCATGCCTGCAGCCCAAAATGCTGGACGAAGTAAAACAAAATTTAGCAGAAAGGTAGCCTTTCAGTTATTTGGTGTAAATCCGTTCAGTAGTTTGCGAGAAATTATTATTTTTTTTTCTTTCTTTCAATTTTATTTATCATTTTCAAAAAGAACAAAGAGCAAGATAAAGGCATACAGTACATGGCATTCGGGTCGATATTGATACATTACAATGAGGCTGTCAATTCTGATTGACACATGACAGGGCTACAGAGACAATCATAAGGAGGGTACTTCGCTGGATGAAAATACAAAGGGGGGGCATCCCGGAAGCACCTGCACCAAGAGGAAACAGTAAGAAAAGGGAGTATGTTGCCTCACAGAGGAATATAACGCATATACATTCCCTCCTCCCGGAAAAACAGGATCTCATATAGTGACGATAGCCGGCAAGTAAGTTGTAAGGGGAGTCCAAATGTACAGAGGTTTCAATGACATAGGCAATTCTTCTGCATAATATGTAAACTGATCACAACAGTAACTCAGGTCTTGCAGCCATAGTTTAGTGGTAGGATCCCGTCTACTCCCTCAACACATAGAAACTCTTCGCTTGGCCATCAGTAATGCAATCGCCACAAACCTTCTGTGTGAAGCCTTGACACAAGTGACCAGGCCCAAAAGGCACAACTGGGGAGTACAGGTAAGAGGAAGGCCAACCATCAAGTGTACAAGCTTTACAACAGAATCCCAATATGAGTACACCCTAGGACAGTCCCATGCCAAGTGATAGAAATCGGAGTTAAGCGCACCACATCGCCTGCAGGCATCTGAGTCCCGCAGACCATACTTATACAGCTGGGCAGGTGTATAATACAGCTGGTGTAAATACTTAAAATGAACCATCCTCAAATTACCGTTTGCTGTTAAGTGCCCCGTCAGGCGGCAGCATTCCGCCCAGTCATCCTCAGATATGGGATGTGGTAAGACTGCGTTCCACTTATCTAATGCAGTTAATCCCAATGGGGCCACTTCCCTCTGTGATACCCAATATAATCTAGTGACCAACTTCACCCGAGAAGTGATGGTATATAAAAGTTGCAGTGCCTCGAGCGCAGGTGGCTCCGCAGGAAATTGTGGGTAGACCGCAGTCTAGTATAAATAAAAAGATGCATAGCATTGAAACCGCTGCCCTTTGCCACTGCCGCCGAGGCAATGAATTGGCCGCCAGGAAACACATCCGCCATTTTGAACATGTTCATTTCTTTAAGGGTCTTTAGGGCACCTGACTCAGTAGTAACCGAGAGATCTGTATGATGTAAAAAGTGGCATGTTGGGTGCATACAATGGCAACTTCTGCGCTCGCTTTCCCAGGTCTTGCCAAGCTTTAGCCGTAGCTTGAACTGTGTCAAACTCCCCCTTATCAAAAACTGTATGTGTGTTCAATATCATGGCCTTGAGTGGTATTGGGTGAACGGCTCCTGCCTCTACTGCCACGTGAGGAATGTAGGCAGGATCCTGCTGCCAATAAAATGCATAGTGGGCCTGTGCACACCAGTAGTAGAGATGAAAATCAGGCGCTGTGAAACCACCCCGCTCGTAAGGTAACGTAAGTGTCTCCCATTGGAGGCGAGATTTCTTGCCCCCCAATGCTAGGGTAATCAGGAGGGAGCGGAGTGTAGTAAAAAAGTGACGCGTCAGTGGAACAGGAATATTTAAAAAGAGATACAGAAAACGCGGAAGTATTACCATTTTTATTAACGCTATGCGGTCAGCAAAGGACAAGGGGAGCTTGATTCAGCGAGCTAGTTGCCCCTCGAGCCGTGTAATGGCTGTGCCATAGTTAGCCCGCACTACCACTTGTGGATCTCTATGGAGCCATATACCCAGGTACTTTACTGTACCGGTACACCATACCAAGGGGAAGTCCAGGTCTAGAGGAGATGTGCAGTCCATAAGGGGAAGGATCATTGATTTGGACCAATTGATACCAAGACCAGAGAACCATTCAAAACGGATGTATTCCCTAACGAGGGGTGCTAAGTGCAGGGCAGGCTCACGCACGTACAGCACCATGTCGTCGGCATACATGGATACTGCCAGCGGGCGCTGGAGGAATCGCAGAGCAGCCCAAGCATAGCGCTGCCGCAGGATGCATGCCAGTGGTTTCAGGATGAGTGTAAATATTATGGGGGACAACGGACAACCCTGCCACTTACCGCGATAAATGTGGACTATATCAGATAAGCTACCGTTGACCCTCACCCGCGCAGTAGGACATGTGTAAAGCAATTTTATCCAATTGGTAAAACTACAGGGTACCCCCATGAGATGCAAAATTGCAAACATATAAGACCAGGAGATAGAATCGAAAGCCTTGGCGGTGTAAAGGAACACTGCCACAGCCGGCAGAGTGGATTCCAATACATGCATAACCGCAAAGAGCGTCCGCAGATTATGGGAGGTGGAGCGAGAGGGAACAAAGCCAGATTGATCCAGCAGCCCCATGACCGGAAGGAGTAGCTGCAATCTGGTCGCCAGAACTTTAGCTAACATTTTTACATCAGTATTAATCAAGGAGAGCGGTCGATAGGAGTCACACCGGTCCGACGGTTTGTCAGGCTTGAGTAGTGTGACCACAAGTGCTTCACGCAGTGTCGGTAGTAGGCTCTGAGTCTCATACGCCTCTTCGTACATCTGGAGCAGGCAAGGATTTCGATATAGGTCTTATAAAATTCCACCGGCAGTCCGACTTACCACTGGGCAGTGCTGTGATGGCATCCCGTATTTCATCTAAAGTGATAGGATGCATTAAAAACTCTTGCTGACTCCTAGAGAGCCACACCAGCGCTATATCATCCAAATATTGTTGTAACTCCGCTTCGTCTGCAGCTTGCCGATGAGCATACATGTCAGTGTAATATTTAGCAAAGGTCTGAAGTATATTGGGTGTGTCATAATGTACTACACCATCAGCAATGACCGGATTAACTATATACATTTTGTCACGGGGTTCGATGATACGGGCAGCTAGCGCTCTACCGGGTCTACAACCCTCTCCATAGTATCTGGCCCTACTCCTACGGGACATATGCCGTATCTCCTGGTCGGCAACTTCATTGTATTCTATAATTTATGAGCGCGAGCACGGAGGGGTCAGCCGTGGCTTCATATTGGCGCTCCAGCCCTTTCAATTCGTGTTCTAGGGAAGACATGGTGCCTCGGAGTGGTTTCAGAACACCCGCCTGTAGGCTGATACAAGCCCCACTTATGGTCACTTTAAAAGCTTCCCATAGTGTCCCCACCGTCTCCACCGAGCCAGCATTATGTGAAAAATAGTCAGTGATAGCCTCCCGGACTCCCTCACAGAACACCAGATCCAATAGGGAAGAAGACTGCAACCGCCATTGAAAAGGAGGGGGATTATAAGATGGTAGCGCCATACGAAGAAGCACAGGGGAGTGGTCTGACAGTGTTCTTGGCAAGTGCATTATCTGTACTGTCCAATCATTAGCATCCCGTGTGACTAACCAATAATCTATACGAGACCAGGCTTGCCGCCCATATGAGTGACACGTGCCCTCCCTGTCACCAGGGTGCCTCAACCTCCAAATGTCTGTGAGCCCCAGTGTTAGTATACCGTCATGTAGTGAAGCCGCAGCCCTCTTGGGAGTATGGTCCGACATAGACATTCTGTCCATGGCGGGGTCCAAAGTCACATTAACATCACCACCACAGATAACAGTGGAAGGAGGCAACTTATAAAGTTTACCCCATAACATGTCATAAAAGGCAGGATCATCGATATTCGGGCCATAGACATTAACTATCACCATCGACGTACCGTGTAAAGTCCCTTGTACTATTATATATCTTCCACCGTCATCCTCCTCTACGGAAAGCGGGACAAAGGGAGTCCCTTTTTTAATCAGAATCGTTACACCCCGGGCGTAAGAGGAGTAGGATGCGGCCAGCCTTACCCAAGCCCACCTGGTGGCAACAGTAGACACCGCCCGCTTAGTAAGGTGAGTTTCTTGTAAGAGGGCAATCTGGATGTGGTGACGATCCAGATAGGCTAGCACCTGACGGACTTTAGGATTGTTAAGCCCCCTAACATTCCAGTTTAGCCAGGATATCGTCCTATCAGTGAATGCAGTCATGATCCACCCCCATAGCATACATGCCTGTCATAACACCTGTAGATTGCCCTTTTATGTGCCATACCACACCAATGCAATGCCGCCAATGCACGATCATTAATACATTGTTCCCCAACGACCCCTCCCATCCA